>NC_082381.1:48805004-50221504 GCF_027477595.1 Haemorhous mexicanus | reverse complement strand
GTTTAGAAAGTAAAGTGATAGGCAATTTAGTCAACAGACTGGGCTGATGAAGTAACAATCCAGGAAAGCTCTGGTGATGTGGGGAATGGTGGGGCACATATTCAGATGAATACAGATTACAGATGTAATTTTAAGACACAGAAAAACCACTTTAAAGAGAGGCTAAACTAGGTAACTAGGAAAGAGTGATCTGCAGTTTTCAGAATTGTAAGGCCTCAAGTAGATGATCCATAGAACTCCAAAGCTTTCTTTTGTGTAGTTTTGAAGAAAACCTGTGTACCAGATTATACAGACAAGCAAGCAGACAAAATTGGGGTGTATTTGGAATGTAGTTATTAAGCAAGCATTCAAAGTGTACCCCAGTTCATTATGTCAGTGATATACAAGATGGCTCATGCTTTGTCTTGATTTTGTTGCCTTGTTTTATTGTCCCCCAAAGGGTAAGTTGCTCTTGAGTTCTGTGAATTAAACTGAGTCTGTGTTAGGAAATGCACATAGCAGAGGATTAAAATTGTAGAGCTTATGCTATCAGTGCTGCCAGCCTCCAGTGTGGTTTGCATTTACATGCAGAGCAGAAATTTGGGCTGTCTTTTTGAACTGGTTCTCAAGCAGGTCACATGAACTTTTGCCCTAAGGGTGGATTGTCCTGGTAGAGAGATATACGTGTTTCATACTGCCTTAATCTACTTCATGTCTGTCAAACCAATTAAAGATGCTTTTGTGGCACTTACTACCTGTATAAAAGTCTTTCTAGTGTTTAAAATCCATCTGCAGTAAATGAAGCCACCTGTTAGAATCAAAGTGAAATAGCCTGGCACTCAAATTGGAGTAGAACAGACGGCTCCATCCAGTACGCTCAGTGCTGCTGACATGTAATATACTGACATGTCTGCAAGAAGACTTGTTTTGAAGTACTTCTGAGCAGTACTGGGTAATGAAACGAGACACTATCTTTTTAAAATGACTTCTGTGTCTTCTTTTTTTGGTACTGTTTTGCTAGTTTGAAGGAGCTCTTTTAGTCTCAAGGTGAAATTGAGGTTAACACTAAGTAGGGATTGGTGTCTCTGACTACCGCATTCTTACCAAAGGAATCTTTTTAGAATAACTGATGGTTCTGATCACCAGTGAGAGAGGATAAAAAATAAATAACACCGTTGTCTTCTATGCATTTTTGTGCATTCAGATCCAAACAAAATAACTAAAATGAGGCCAGAAATTAGTAGTAATTTTTTCCACAGCAAGATACCAATTTAAAATTAACACTTACATAGTTGGTAGTGTAGTTGAGATGTGTATAGAGCAGATGTTTCCCAAGAGCATGTACTGTTCTGTACTGTCTATAATTTTGCTTTGTGTTAAACTGTCCTGATTTGAAAAGCTTACTCAAACTGATTTCAAAAGTTGTCCTTTATGTAGACATTACATTGTAATTTGCTAATGCAATTATGCTCAGTGCTCTAAAGGGTCAAATAACTCCAAACTGAGAAGAGAGAATTACTGGAATGTATTATGTCAAGTGTTTTGTAGTTTAAAGAAAAGCAAAGCTGGAGTTGCTTCTGCACTACATATAAAACTATCTTCTCTGTACAAATGTGACTGTTCTTACTGCAAAACAAAAAGCTTTATTTACCACATTCACCAAGTGGAGAGTTCTTTGAAGCTCTTTCTCTTTACAAATGGTATTGGAGTTCATCCTCACCACCTAAGCTTTGATCAAAAATCTTCTTATATGGGCATTTCTCTGGAGCTGTGAATTAATTTGCATATTAATATTGTGACATAAAATAGCCTTTATTCTCTCTGTGTTTTAGCAACAGAGGTAGCCAGGACTGTCACTTGTGCACTGACCTGAGTTCAGTAATCTGCTCAGCATTCCACAGTAGTTCGGTACTTCTTGTGGAAACAGTAGCTCAGATTTGTTTGAGACCAATCTTCCTGTTCTTTGCTTGATTAATTTACACTCTTGGCTGAAAAAGGTGTTGGTTTAAATAGTGAGGCTTAGCAGGCAAAATGGCTTGCTTCTGGAGAACTTGGTCCCAGACAGAGAACAGAATTTGGGAAAATGGGAAAGGAGGCACATAAAGAACCTTAATCTTCTGCTAGATGTATATAGGTTGAGTGTAAAACTTCTTTTTTTTTTTTCTATTATAATTCAAAATTTCTTTCCATTCATTCTGCCCAATCCAATCCTCCTCAACCCCAACAGTGGCTGAACAAAACTCTTAAAAAAGCTTAAGTACATTTTATCTTGGAATATGTTTATGTTCTAGAATTAGTGGTGTTGAAGTCTTTCTACTTACTGTTCGGGTCTCTGCCAGCTGAACTCAGTGGCCTGTAGTGTTGTTGAATGGTGCTTTCCTCCACAGAAAGCAGTGTGAGGAGGTGACCCTGTGCTGGTTGTTTGATACCATGGCCGTGAGCTTAGAGGACCTGGAGGCTTAGACTGCTAAACAGAGCTCATTTCTCGGGAGGTGTGTTGTTTCACAATCAACACCTATCTGTAGGGGGTCCTTCTCTTTCCCTCACGTTCATTGCTTCTGCTGCTTTCAATTAGTCTTCTCCATTGAAGCTTCTCCACCTCATCCTGTACTACACTTTCATGATCCTTGAAAATGTGAGAAAAACAGTTTTTGTACTTCTCTGTGACTTGTGAGCAAAATGAGATTTTTCCTTAGACTGTTTTTTCTGGAAGTCTGTGTCAAAACCCATAATATTTTGCAGGTTCATCAATACAGAAGGTAAAATAAATGTGTCTTTCAAACTAGCAGTGTCTGGCAACATTAGCTATAAGCACTTTTAATATTCTGGTGGATTTGGGTTTGGATGTGTAGCCAACTCACTTCAGTCAGTAGTTTGGTAACTGCAATTGTGTTACTCTTGAGCTGTCAGTAATCCCTGCGTGTGTTTGTGTAGGCCCAAAGCGAGTACCCAGGCAGGGAGAACAACAAGGGTTCAGTAACAGAGGCACAGAGGGGAAACAGGACAAAACTGAATGGAGACCATCTTTCAGGGAATACCGTCCCTATGGAGCACAAAGACAAGTGGAATTCTCAGTGGAACGGTATGTATCCTGCAGAGAGAACTAAGGTCCCTCACAGAGGATATTAGTGTGCAGGTTTTTTGCAAGACTGCTTACTCCATGCCTGTAAGAGCTGTAGTTTCAGCTTCCTTGGGGGGTTGAATTGGTACAGTTTTGTTGAATGTTAGAAATATAAGGCAAAACTGAAAAATGTAAAGATCTGAAAATGTACCCCCTAGTCAGCAGCATATTTATAATGTTAGTTTCTAAGCTCACATACCAAGCTTTGCAGAACATGTATGAAGTTGCAAACTGGAATTTACTGCTTGGACAGTGAATGCATGTGGATTTTGCTTTCTTCATAAATACTAGAGGATGCCACTGAAAACCTTAATGCTTCAGAATGCGGCTGTTCTTACTTTATACCACAATAGATGATATTTAACAAGTTGTCTGAAATTTTTAGTAGTTGCATACAAATATGTGTTTGTAGATGGAGCTATTGCATGATAAAGTTGTGAAGATTTGACAGTTTTGTAATGTTTTCTTTAGTTTCTGTAATGTTTTCAGTGTTAATAACTGCTGATCTTTCTGTTTGTGTGCTGTAATAATTCCTCTAGAGCTCTGTTTATGTCCATTTTCAATGACAAAACCAAAACAGCTGTAGTGTGTGCTGTATGAAGATGCACTCTATAAATTGTGCTGTAGCTGTTATATGCTGATGTGTCCCATAGTTGCACAAACATAACAATATGATTTTTTTTTCTTCTTGTTAACTGTTCTATAAAAACAAAATCTGACTAATTACCTTCTTCTTAGACCAGTGGAAAGATTAGACTATGAAAGACCAATAAGAGGCCGTGGTGGGGGAAGAGGCAGAATGAGAGGTAGAGGAAGAGGTGGTGGATTAAATGGAAGTTTTGATGGGTTTGACCAAAGAAGAAAACGTGAACCTGAAAGACAAAGTGGGAATGATAAAACGTAAGTGTTCTGTATGCTGTTTCTTACTTGGTATACAAGAAATAACAGCACTGCAGTACTGTCTTTTAGGTATTCTGTTCTTTTCCATATCCAGGTTGGCTGGCAAAAAGTCAATACTGGTTTTAGTTTGAGGTCATAACAAAAGGAAAATCCTGTTAAACTCAACAGAATTGTTTTTTTCTCTAGAGATGTGAAAGGAGATGGCAAAAAGGGAGCTCGCAACTGTAGAACAATGAAAGATGATATGAGGTATGTCATATAGTTGTGCCCATCATAGATCATAATTTTTTGTGGCCTATGTTAGATCATCATTTTCATCAGTTTCCTGTCCATTTTGAGCTTTATAAGCATCATTTTCTATTATTGTTGTAATTAATGTAATTTTACATTTTTTTAATTTGGCTCCTTCATTGATGGTAAGATTAAATTGAAGCAAAGGCATGATGATGTTTGTTCACTTAAGACAGCCAGAATCTTTTGATTGGAGCTGAGTTGTCTTTTAATGGAAATAAGTTATTGCTTTTCTCAATAGTCAAGTAAATGGGACTCTGGTATTTAATGGAATTGTTCCAAAATGCTAATTCAAAGATTCAAACTCTGTTACTGGGCTTAAAGTCCAGTCTCTTTTCTGGAGTTTTATGGATAATTTCTAAATTGCAAAACTGTAGTACATTTCATTATGGTTCTGAAGGTAATATTGAGTTGACTGTACCATGGAAGTACATTTTAAAGTGCTAGAAAAATCAGTAGCATGTGATTAATGGCCGCTTTGAGGTAAAAAAAGTCAGGACTTTTTCATTCAGTTCTGTATATCTCTTAGGGGTACTGATTTCTGTTCAGATTTGTAAAACCTCACTGATTATGTTGGCCTTTATCTATTCTTTGTACCTAGTGATACATTGCTCTTTCTACTAGATTTTGTTCTCATGTACATCTAGAACTCTTTAACTGAAGGCTGGTAAAGGATGGAGGAAAAGCAGTGCCTTGAACTTATAGCAAATATATTTGGCCACATACATGTTCATTGAGAAATTTGTTTGAAAAATAAAATTTAATTTTAAAATAAAATACTAGTTTTAAAACTTAATGGATTCAGACAATCATGCTAAAAGTTTGAATAATATAGCCTTGATGTGTAATAATTTTTGGGTTATTCCAGATATTCCAGAATCTTCTGAAAGGCTTTATTAACTTTTCTCCCTCCTACAGAATTTCATATTAAGAGTAGGGTTAGGTACCCTGGCTTTTCAAAGGATCAGCTAGTTTAACGTTGTTCTGAAGTGATAGTACAAAACTAGCCAGCAGAAAACTATGTAGGATGTCAGGGAAGGCTTCATAAACTTACAAGGTATTTATTGGCCCTTACATATTTTCTTCATTGTTAAGGTTTGGGTTTTTTGGTTTTTTTTTCAGTTCAATAATATTAGAACTTATTACCAGTGTTTTCCTGTGATGTGGTAGAAGTGACATAAAATTAAAGCTGTCTGAATGATTCTAAAAACATGTCTGTATTCTAATTGTGCTCATCATGTATTGAAGCTAAAAGATGTTCATTTTAAATATGTATGCCGCTACTGGAATGAAAATAAGTTCTTGCTGTCATTTGACAGTGAATAAAAGTCCATGTTACAGAAAATACAAACTTTAATTTTTTAAAAGAAACAAAAAGGCAACCCCAAAAGTTAGTGTTATACTGACAACTAATACTAATCATGATTAGTATTCATGATTAAATTATTTCATCTTCATGCATGTTTGTTTTTTTTTTAATGAAATAGGGTTTTTTTTCCCAATATTCCCAAAATATACTCATTTTGTTAGTTGCTCAACTAGTCATTTAGTATATCTTTCTGATTATTATCAAAGAGTTCTCCTTTTTTTTTTTTTTCCTTACCAAGGAATTCTGGTAAAAGAAGTAATGTATTGATTTGGTTTTTTTTCCAGTGTGACTCATGAAGACTATGCTTTTGTTTTGGTATTGTGCATCTGTTTTGTTTTGGTTTGTTTGCTTACTGTTTTAGTGGGAAGGGACAGACTGCATCTATGGAGGAGACCGTGGAAACTCCTGAACAGCCAGGGACATCTGAAGGAGACCCTCTGAGCAAGTACAAGTCTGACAAATATTTTCTTTCTAAATGCAAAGGGAACAATTAACTCTTACTGATGTACTTGTATTGAGGGGCACACTTGAAATGTGAACGGTGAAGTTTTGCTAGTGCACATATTTAAAAATAGAAAAGCTTTGTTTTGTATTTGTGAGTATGGAAAATATGTCCCTAGTTCTAACTAAAGCTTGATTTATACAGTTGGAGACTGCATTTAGTTGTACAGTGATGCTTAACTTACTAAGATTTGGTGATAATTTACCTTTTTAACCCATCTAATTTGCAGAAACTACCATGCTTTTTGTTCTCTGACAACAGGTATTCGAGATGCCCCTGCAATTGTCCAAACACATTTAAAATACACTGAGCTACTCTGAAGTTCGTATTCACCAATCACTAATATCATGCAGATATCATCTATTCTTGAGAGGCCATGGTAGAACTTTGATAAAATTTCTGGAAATACAGTGAGCCTTAGAATAAGAAAACTGAGAGAGAAATGTGCCCATTGTCTTGTGGCTTTCATTCTAATCAGTGTCACAGCAGCTAAATGAACACTGGCTTAAGAAAAATAACTGGACAGTCTTGTCTAAGTAAAAGATTGAAAGAATAAAGAGCATGTGGTGCTTATCTCCTAATGAGTGAAAGATGGTCAGTGCAGTATGTCAACCTATTCTGTTGCTGTGAAGCCTTTTCTACTTCATGGAGTAGTTTCTGATATTAGTGATATGTGCTCATTTATTAATTATAAAGCTAACTAGATGACAAAACCTGTTTTATATGTTGAGGTTGTTTAACCCTGTAAGATGTTCGGTTAATATAACTTTGATTCTTTTAATTTTAAAGTAGGTTTTAATATATGGATAAAGGTGTATACACATGGGGAAATCTGTCTTTAAATGACTTATGATTGAAAAAAATGTTTCTAGGCTAACTTAAATCAAATGGGCACTGTAGGTACACTGGCAAAAATACACTGTATTAGCTAAATATGAAAGCAATTACTCAGCTCTTTTAAAATTTTGGTTTTGTCTGTTGCTGGTACCTTTGTTTGTTTCATGCTTGTACTTGTTTCTTTGTGCTTTTCTTACTACTTTTCTACTACTTTCATTGTAGTCCCAATATCTCTTCATTGTAGAGCTTAAGGCATGAGAAGTGTACACAGTGGAAAAGGCCTCTGGCAGATTTTGCTAGTTATCTTTAACTCTTTCATCTTTCTTAGAGGTTCTTAGGTATTCAGTCAGACTGGGAGCTTTTCTGGAGATTTTACTCCTGTTTGTTTTTTTTTTTTAAAGATTAATTTAGGCATAGTCCACTGAAATTCAAATTATTCAAGAAAGCAAGTAATCTACAAGCACAAAATTCTGCACTGTGTACTCCTTTCAGGGCGATGAATACTGTCCTGAAGGCTTACAAATCTATATACAAAACATGAGTTACATAAATCTCCCTGCACTTACCTTTTGGGGGATGTCAGCTTGGTGACCCTAGATATTTTAAAACAGGAGGTACAGTGTGAATAGTGCCTCAGTCGTTAGGGATGGTTGTATGGCATACACCTTAACAAGATGGATTGTTGTTGTTTTAATGTTTAGAAGCAAAAGCTGGTAGGATATGGTGTTCAGGCTTCTGGATGTATTTAAAAGTCTTGCTTAGGTTGCCCCTGCTGTCCAGATAACACAAATCAGGCTACCTTCTGCCTTTGCTACAGCCTCAGTATTATACAGGGTTGTGTGTTTGCTTGGGCTGCTGCTAGGGTCATTCTCATTTTGACAGTAAATGCAGTGACTGCAAGGAAGCGATTTCTTTTCTGCTGCTTTATTGCAGTTGTGTGCTTGCATTGAGAAAGAGATTGAAGATTTGGGTTTGCTTCATCTCTCATTCTTTTTCTAGTCTTAAGTGTTTCCATTTAAAATTACAAGTAAAAAAATTTACTCTTGGAAGTTGGGAATAACCTGTCTGCATGAAGATGGTGTGTAGCTTTCTGATGTGGTACTGGCTAATTTCCATGCAACTCTGGAAAAGAGGTTCTGTGGGCTTCTGTGACTTATGGGTTCTTGCCTTTAAAGACTCTGTTTTGCCATTCCTGAGTTTCTATTTGCAGAGTATTGCAGGATAAGAATTTCTTTAATACTTGTATGATATAAGTCAAGGTGTTTTTTCCCATATCCTCAAATCTTCTTGAGTCAGTGCAGAATCCAACAGTGTTTATCTCTATCATCCCTAACTGCACACTAATATCGGGGGTTTTTTTGGCTGCAAGAGCAAAACCTAACCTTGACCCTGTATAAAATACACAGGTAGTGCTGAAGTATAAACTTTACTCAAAACTGCTTTTGGTTGAACCTTACTTCACAGTTCAAACAATATAACACACTTGTGTTGAACAATTCAAATTAGAGTTTTTTGTTTTATTCAGTACAACACATGGGCTAATCAATTCCTGTTTCTAAAGGTATTTGCAGAGCTTGTATTCAATCTTGTGAGGGTTTTTTTACATTTTTTTCTCACATGATAGTTTTCCTTTTTGGTGGAGCTATTTATCATATTGGTTATGTAATAGGAAGCTTTAACAATTTATCTTCAAGGTGTTTTAGCTATTTATCTCATTTGTTTATTTGTTTTATTGTTGGTTGTTGTTGTTGTTGTTTAATGGTGGCATAAATCTGTTAATAGATCAGGTCAGAGCTTCCTAAGTACTTGATTTAGTGTTTTTCTTCCATAGTAAGTTTGTACAATTGTGGTTTGGTCTTACCTTATTTAACTTTAAATTCTTCTATAGCTGGTGATAATGCTCTTGTAAATAATGTTTAGTGGTAAAGCTGCTTGTCATTGACTTCTTGATAAAAGCTGGCTAAGCATTTGCTTTGTGCAGCTGAATAATACAAAAACTGATCTGAGAGAGACCTGCTGTCATTATTTTTAATATGAAAATAATAGGTGGATAGCTGAGCTAAATGGCATTCCTTTCCATTTACTTTCCTTCTGGTAAAAAGCAAAGGTATTTTGTTTTACTCTATGCACATTAATCAAGGCATAGTTAAAGGGTTATTGTCATCCACTGGAGACAATGAAGCAGTAGGAACCATTACTGAAGGCTCTCATTTAGTGATTTGGTAGGACTTTTAATTGTAAATTCAGTTTGTTAATGTCCAGAGATTGTGCTTAGTTGTCTGGCAGTATTTTGTAAGCATGACTGCTGGTGTGCCAAAGAGCTTATTAATTTGATTAAGGAAAACGCACACCAAGCAGTTACTAAAAATGAATTACATTGGAAGGTAGAAAGTAATATACAGAATGCACTTCCATTCTGGCTTGGTGCCCAAAATAACTTGCTGCAATTAAGTTTTTGTCCAAAATGTGATATGCAGGGTTTTATTGGTGTGCTTCACTTGCAGGTGTATCCCTTTGGGAGTCTTGACATCCTAAAACAAATTTGTACTGCTAATAACCTAGCAATTAAAACCATCCTTTGGAGTAAAAACCAAAACCATACTTTGTAGTTTAATAAACCAAATATTTGCAGTGTAAATTTGCAAGTATTTTCTTTGGAACTGGCAAGTGGCTGGTTTTGATGTGTGTGTACTTTTCAAAGCAATAGCTCTGTTTGCTTTTTGTGAGATCAAGTTGCTGTGGGGTCAAATGTCCTCGTGTTATCTTATGATCATAGCGATTTAGACCTGGAAGGGGTCTTTTGGGCCCAAGGCATGACCGATTTTAATTGTTGCTCTGATACCTGTCCAGTTGATTTTAATGTACTCTGCTAATGGAGATTTCAATGTCCCCTGATGGTCTTTCTAATACTTAGAAAAGTAGAAGCTGCTATGTTAGGTTTTTTTCTCCCGATGTCTTGCCTTAATGTCGTGGATATGCAAAAGTTTTTTAGCATTACGTATGCTTCCTTTGCACATCTTTAAAGGCTTCCCATTGTACATCATGTGTTTTAGACTTGTGTCTTGCAGTACTGTTGTGGCCTTCTCACCTGTTCCCATGTAGAAGACATTATTCATTTGAGATGTTGTTCCACCCTACCAGCAATAACATCTGTTCCAAATAAAACTGTTGATGTGGCTCCTTATCATACATATTATGTTGTTGAAGAGGGAACAGATTCTGGAGTGCAGGAGTGAAGTGCTCCTGCACAGTCCAGGGAGTTAAGGTCCTTCCTTCAGAGCTTCTGCCTTGTTAGTGGTTCTTTCTGTGTTTGGTGGCTGATACTTTTGCCTGAGTGTTACATATTTTTAATATGTTCTTGGGACTTTGTCATGATTGTTGTTTTAGTTGCTTGTCTTCAAATCACTGGGTCACTTTAGTATCTAGTACCACTGAATCAGAAGCCATTCAGTATTCTTGAATACTTGCACTATTTCCCTTCTTTTGTGCAATCTTTGTGCCACAGAAAATGCAATGAATATTATTTTACACTGGTAAACTACAATTCACATTCTTGGCTTTCTTTTGCAAATTGAAATACTGATAACTAGTTCTCAAGTACTTTTTGCTATCAGTTCTGCATCTTTCTGTATCTCTTGCCAAGGACTGAAACATGTAATGTGGTGAAAGGTTTGTGGGAGAGGAGGAAAAAAGACTTCCAAAGTTCAGATATGCAATTTACTGAGATAGTGGCTTAGGAAAAAATTAAATCAGTTTAATAGGGACACTTTTATTAGTTATGTTTCTCTTTAATTCCTCTCAGTGTTTATTACTAGTCTTGTTTTTCTAACTCTTATTCCCAAAACGGAAGCCTCAGATAATTGATCAAAAGTTATTTGGCCTCTTACTCTTGAGAACAACAGATTGAAATGTTTTTGCTGCTATGTGTTCTTAGCACTCTTACTGATGTAACAGTATCTGTTGGTGTCTTTCCAGAAGTAGCTGCATCTTTCACCAGTATCCTTTTGATGAAACTCAGTAAATTATTTTTTCCCTAACAGTCCTTCTGTCATCATGAGAGGGGAACTACAGGCTGCTTACCCGTCTTTTAACCTTGAATTTCTTGTTGATAAAGCTGGAATTTTCAAAACAACAGGGTGTAAAGGCATGTCAGAGGGGTAGGCATGTAGTGCAGGACTTCTGTATTTGTTATTCTTCTGTGAAGTGAATTTAGAACTAACTTGTGTTAATCCTAGAACTAAAATTATGGGCTGCTTTTGTGTTCAGTTCTGCTTCTCCCATTCACATGCTGGGTGTTTAGAGAAATACTGTCTAATTTTGACTGGCAAGAAATATGAATGCTTTGGTGCAGAATCAGGTAAGAAGGACTAGGCCTGTTCCTATATAGGCTAGTTCTTTAATGTACAGTCCCAAAAAATGTGTGTATTCCAGTCGGTTGCTTGTACAACTTTGAAAACAAAATACACACAGTCACTGATTGTCATTTGACTCTGCATCTTTCCATGATAAAAAAGTTCCAACTTGCACCTAATAAACTGTATATTTACATTGGGGAAATTATAATTTTTTGGTAGGACTGTGGAACTATGACTGAATGTGGAAAACCAAATCCATCATTCTCCCACAAGACAGGTTCTAATGAAGGGGCTTTCTAGAAAAGTCATTGTTAGGGAAATACTTAGTCAAGTCCAACTGCTATTGTAACACATAAGAGTTTTCTGTGTAAAGAGAAATGGTTTCTTAAGTGTCTTGGAGTAATCAGTGTGGGCTTTCCTGTACAAGTCATGGTGTTTGACTTGTTTATGCAGCAGATGCGGTGGTGCAGGAAGTTGTGCTCTCTCTGTATGTGATGCTGGTTAGTAGGTAATGGCTTTCTGTAGGTGTCATTAAATGTACACCTGTAGTATTCTAAAAGCTGCTGTCCTGGGCAGGCCTGTCGTGATCAGCAGCAGAAAAGTGGCAGAAGAGTACTCAAGCATGGTCAGTGGAAGAGAAGGTTTTTTTTTTCCCTTATATATCTTGTCTTATCTCTGTGTCTTACAGACATAAAACCCTCCATCTTTACAGTTCAAAAATATGCAAGGCAGCCTCTGATGTATTCCATATGCTTTTCTAGAACATATCATTAATGTACGACAAATGATAATTTGACTAGGATTAATCTGGTTTTGCTAAGTGATAAATACTGTCTGCTTGTCTGTTGCTACATCTGACAAAAAAAATCAAGGAAGCATCTTGTGAAATTGTTAACAAAGGAAATGTTAATCTGTAACATCCCATGGTGTGATCATCATATGGTGATCATTTTTGATGACTGAAAGCTACACTAAAACATGAATTCAGCTCATTTTGTCATTGTGCAGTACAAGGCAATGAAACCATGCAATTGGGGTGTTTAAAAACTGCTCTGTGGTTTGTGTTTTTTTGTCGGGTTTTTTTTTGTCGGGTTTTTTGGTTTTTTTTTTGTTGGGTTTTTTTTTGGTTGGGTGTTTTTTTTTTTTGTTTTTGTTTTGTTTTTTTTTTTTTTTTTTCCTGTGGCTCTATTTACTATGGGTAGATCCACTATTAAACTGTAGGGTTAAGAATATGCCAGAGCAAAAGGCAGAATGATTTTGTCTAGAATCTAAGTGCTTGAATGCAGGATGAGACTAGAAAAGTACAAATACAGGAAGCTGCAGACAGCATTTGTTCATATGACTAATTTCAAAGAGTACATAAATATATACTCTTAGCTACATTGATATAAAACTATCACATGAAGTTACTGTGAGGAGTAAATGAAATTGACAATTTGGTGAGAAACATTCTAAATGTTTTGTTTAGTATCTTTACTTTGGAGATAAAATAAGTGTGCTTGTTTATCCTGGAATGTTGCAAGCTAATGTTTTTTACTCTATAACTGTAAACTTCTAGAGCTGCTGAAGGAGAGCCAATGGAAGAAGTGGTTCAAGAAATGACATTGGATGAGTGGAAAAATCTTCAGCAACGGAATCGACCAAAGCCTGAATTCAACATCCGGAAACCAGAATCCACTGTTCCTTCCAAAGCAGTGGTGATTCACAAGTCAAAATATAGTGACGATGTAAGCACTGCCTCAGGAATTCTGTAAACCTTCCTTTATGCCCAGGCATAGGAAACCATCTCTATTTTTTTTCTACTAGCTTTAGTATAATCTGAATAGGCAAGAAAACAGTACCTAAGCTTTATCACTGCAACAACATGTGCCCCAAAACTGCCCCAAAACTTAAATTGTGTGTTCAATTTTTTTTGTCTCACATCATCGCCCCTTTTCTCTGTGCAAACATGTAATATATCAAGTTGTTCTACCTTATGGCTCAGCTGCTGCCGCCTGTATAGATCTCTAGTAATGCTGCGAGAAAAACTTGGTTTATGAAACTTGGTATACTATACTAACTTCTTTTCCTCAGTTTGCATCCCATTTAGCTTACTTGCCAGTGTGCACTTGTATGTACCTTATTGTGCACTTGAAAATATGAATTTTGGATTTTTAGGGTGTGGTTTTTTGGGTCCTGCTTCTTAGAACTAACCCTGGAGAGCTTGTGATGCCGTAGTGTGCACCCCTCCCAATTTCCTCTAAATTTTACTCTGTAATATTATTTAGATTGAAATTCCATGGAGAACTGAAAAAATTCCATGGAGAGAGGCAAAGCTTCTTTCCGATTCTAGTTTACTTAGATTTCAGGTTTTTGGGGGTCACAGAAGTATGTGCATACATTCTAGCATGACGGAATTTTGATCCTTGAAGTCAACATGCATTTATGAATATGTACTTTTTCTCTAGTTTTAGTATTAACATCAAAACTTGCTTAATCACTTTAGATCACTGAGTCTGCCTTTTTAGTGAGACTTTGTAGGTCAGAGTTGTTATTATCCCTTCTTTCTTTTCTAAGAGGTAGTGGTAGGGGTGGGGAGAGTACCTTCTACAAACTTCGAAGAGAGTGGTATGTGAATAGTACATACAAGTTTCTGTTTCTTTTGCCTGTACAGTTTCTGTTCTGGTAATATCAAGAGACCTTGTTAAAGTGAACATACACTTTATCATTACTACAGTCCCCATTAGTTATGCTGGGCAATAGTCTGACATGCACTAGCTATTAGGAACACACAGTTAAAACCAGAGTAATCTCATTGCTGCAGGCATGTAGAATACATTGATTAAGTAGGTTTGGTATGGCCTTTTATCCATTCCTTGGACATAACTTGTAGGAGTCAGTAGCTTAGGTCTCTAGTCTCTTTGAAAACCTCCTAGATTTATATTTCTGACAAACCCCTTCAGTATTATGGAGTTGGTACGGGTGCTTTTGTTACCAGGAATCTCTGAGCCAACAAAGAACTATTCCAGGCATCTGGGAAGCTTCAATTACCTCATCTGTGTTAAAATCCTGTGCAAGTTAAGGCCTGTCTTCTACTCCAGATGCTATCTTGGTTCATCGGCTGCTTAGCCTATAATATAAGTGTGCCTGTGTATCTGGGAGGGGAGAAGCTGATACACGGAAAGCTGTAGACTTTAACCAGATCTTCTCTTTAGCTGCAAAAAGAAGACTTCGAAGATAATTCTCATGTCTTTCGAAAATCAGTGAATGATATAACTTCTCAGCTGGATATTAATTTTGGGAGTCTTCCTCGCCCTGGCCGTGGGTCAAGAGGGGCACGAGGTGGTCGTGGCAGAAGACCTGAAGAGACAGGACCTCGACCAGAAGTAGTGGTAATGGATTTTATGGTGGTGGTATTGTTGTTCATTTGGGGTTTTTTGTTTGTTTGGTCGGGTTTTTTTTCTGTTGTTGATGGTGTTTGTGTGTGTCCTGCCCCTTTTTGTGTGGAATTTTGATTTCTGTAGTGACAGACTTGTTTTTAATTCCTGTCTCGTAGTATGTTGTCCTGCATATTGAGTTCCTGGCCCATATTATGTTACTTGAAATTAAATGCTAATTCAGGCTCCCAACTCTTAACACATACATTTCAAAAGGTCTGATTACTAGATGCTCTAATGGTAACTAGAGGAAAAGATGCAATTAATTTTGATATAAATTGGGAAGTAATTAAAATAACTAAAGGCTTGTATCTCTGAGAAAAAATTCTGTGATACAGTAATATTTTGTTTACTAACAGTGAGATCAGTAAATCTGTGATCCTACAGGACGATTCATGTGTTCAATATAACCATTATAAGACATTTCCACTTACCTTTTCCTTTGGAATAAAAAAAGCATTTGTACACTGGAAAATGGCATCTTTATTCTTCATACTAACAGAACCTTTACTGTGACTAAAATGCTTTAAGACCAGGAACTTTCAGAATAATATGGAAGTGTTGATGTATTTGTTTCATCTGGAAGAAAAAGGTTCTTTATGGTAACAGATCGAGATTAAAACGACAACCCAATATGTTCAGTAGTTCTAGAATGTAAAAATATAGTTATGCTGCTTCTAAAAATAGGCTGTATTCTTTTTGAGACTGCTTTAATTTTTCTTCATTCAGTGCTGCAGAACTTGTGACCTTCTGGTCCTCTCCAGGAAGCGTTATAAAAACATTCACACTGAAAAGAGACTACAGTAGTCAGAAGTTCTGAGATAAAAGCCTTGTGATAGTGATGGATACAATTTGAGTAGAAGTAGCCTTTAGTAGGAGTAGCATTTGAGTAGAAGAATGAACTCTTTTGAGGGTAAAATACATATACATAGCTGTCAGAGACTTTTGAAATGCATTCATTTTTAAAAGACCTCTTTTCTTCCATTCTAGGTGCAGCTTGTTGCTCCAAATCCTGATGATCCTGAGGATTTTCCGGCATTAGCTTGAAGGCCCATCGTGAATGGTGGTATCTCAAAGTTGCTTTGTAACTGTGAAGAGACCAGTTCTATGCTGGTGTGAATTAAGGAAGCCAGTTTCCTTCTGGAAAGTTGTTTGGGTGTTTGGTGTGGAATGATTGCAGCTGTCTGCTAATAGAGTTGGGTTCTGGAAATATGGGTGGACTGGGATCCTGTCACAGGCTCCAATGTCTGCCTCCATTCATGAAACCTATGGGAAAGCTTTCAGTACTTCCCTACTAGGCTTCAAGTGAAGAGTGTTTAAAAATGTATATATAGAGATTATATCAAGTTCTCCATGACACTATGGTGAAATGTAAACTGTACAACACAATCCACAATTGGGACTCAATTTCACTGTACATTTGAAAGTTGTTCCCTTTAGGTGAAGTGTATATTTCAGACAGTTGCAAGTTGCAGTTCTTCAGAGTTTCACAAATAAAGAAAAGTGCACATTGGTTTGGGTTTGAGGTATTATTTTAAGAAGTCAGAGTGTTAGGTGGAAGCTTTTGCTATTTGGATGTAGTCTGGGGGGAAAAAAAGTGGGGGGAAAAAACCCAAACCCTAAACAGCAATCTGTACTCACCAAAAAATGTGAACATCTATCTAAATGGAAGTGATCTTTAAAAATCAAGGCAGCATAGGTGCTTTGAATTGACACCTAACCCTAAGTCCTACTTAAGCCACAAGATACAGTCTGCAATTACTTTGAAGATTAGATTAAATAATTTTAATCTAAAAACAGAGCTAAATTATTAAGGAAGCTTTTAATTTTAGCAGGAGCAACTACAAACTAAAATGTTAAATGCCTTACCAAGAAGTTTGTGATGCTGGGGATGAGGTGCAATGTTCTTTCATTGCAGCTTTAACATACTTGAGCCAGATTTTCTGTTCCCTGTCCAAGGGGACACTGAGAGCCATTCTGGGGGATATGAGAGAAACAAGAAAATGGTGCCAGAGGTGATGACAGAAAGAAATGAGAGAACAAGCACACTGGACATTTTTGACATTGAGCTGTCAGCCTCACAGGAGTCTTCAAATGCCTGCTCAACTTGAACACGTTCTTTAAATTTACTGGGAAAGCAGATGACTATAAACCTTTCATGTTTTCCAGTTCTGTGCCTCACTTCTAAGCAGTCTCCTTTGAGAGTAAATAGTGGATGAAGCTTAGAAGAAAAAAAGTTTTTCTTTGGAGTAAGCTGTAAGAGTACTCAAAATCATTAAAAGACTTTTTGACTGATAAGACTTTACTCAAATAGGTTGTAGTCATCCTACAAAGACTCTTTTCTGTATGCTCCAAAGAGATTGTCTGCAGACTAGTTAAGCCCAAAGGAATTTTTTTTGCATTGTTAAATTACTTACATGACAACATGCTATAACATGAGATTTTTTTTACTCTGCAAGAAGTTCATCGTAGTGGCATAGAGATGCTCTGACTTGCAGTAGGAAGAATGAGCAAAAGCCAAGTGTTGGTGTTAGAGGAACCCATGCTGCTATTTGAGTAACTGAACGGGATGAAATAATGCACACCTCCTTCACTTTGTAGTCACAAGGTGTTACTTGAAATCACTGCAGTTTAAGATTTACCTGATGCTGCCCTTTTTACAGCTGTTGTTTGTTTCTGCCAAAATTGGCAATTTAATTGGTGTGGAATATAAGTGATTTTGTCTGTGGGTTTGAAAATATTGTTGGAATATTTTGCTTGTTCTTCCCTTCTTATTCCCATTTTCCCATTGAATTTGTATTTATATTTTTACTTGCTGGGGTGAGTGTATGCATAGAGATGTGGAGAACTTCTTTGCAGGGCTTCCTTCTATTTCTTGCCATGTTTTGAATGTAGCCTTCTCTTCTACTGACCTATTTTTGCTAAGCAAAGTGTTCATTTACCTATAACTAACCCTCCCTTTTCTACTAAAAATTAAATGTTTGCTGTGCTGTGCTACTGGGCTCAATCTGCTGTGATGCAATCACAGTTTAGTTCTGACTGTTCTCTGAGAAGGCTGAGGGAATTGTTTTATTTTTCAGTCTCCTTCCTGCTGTTGCAAAGTTACTGTTTATTCCTCTAACTTTGATCTGCCTTTCAAAACAGAATGACAAATAGGTTCTTTGGGGAATGCTTTTAAAGGACTTGTGAAAATGTATCTGTATAGTCCATTTTTGGTTAGCAGATTGTAAACTCCTTCTTAAAAGGAAAAAAGGCTAGTTACAAGACTATTTAATTAAAAACAGAACAAACCAACCAACCAAAACTAAAAAATACAACCCATCTAATCCAAGACTTTGAGAGAATGAGCTTGAGTGTAATTGATTTCTGCTTCAACCAGCAAGACCATCTACGTGGTGCATAGAGCATCTAATTTTATTTTTCAGTCTGTCAGACTTGAATATGGCTTAAGAGTTTCTCTAGTTGATGGTATATCCAAGTATAGAAAAGAAATTATTAATTGTAAGTGATAACAGTGATGCAATTTCTTTGCCTAGCTTTGATAATAGAACTATGAATCTCAGTTGTCTGTCATATTTAGGGTACCAAAATAGCTGTATTTGTTAAGCACAGATTTGCTGCTGTCTCTCCTGGTATAGCTTTACTCCTTCATTTAAAGCAGTTGGCAGCAGGTGTAAATATATACACAAACACTAGTAGATTATGGCATGCATGTTAAGAAGGGATTAAATTGTGTCACAGGTTTTAATCATGTTATTCTTTAATGCACTGCTACCAGCCACTCTTTGGATTAATGTAGTGAATGGCCTAGGAAAAACTGCTGCATTTCAGGTTTAAGTTTTAGATTTATGTTGCATTGCAGTAAGTTTGCAAAGAAAGGAATTCACCTCTCTTCATGACTGTCATTTACATATGATGGAGTTGATGTGATGTGCTTCAGTTGAATCATGTGCAGTACTACAGTTTAGGATTGGCAAGCATATATTAATATAAAAGTGCCTTTAGATGAAAGAGGAGAGAAATGTCTGCACTTCAGATAAGAATACCAATGAATGAATTAAGAGACTCAGAAGTAAAAACCCTGAGTTGATCAATAAGAATCTTGGGCATTTGAGCCCATAAGAAATGAGCTTTCAGTTGGTTCCACTTTTTTATATGAAAACAGGCTTTGGGGTAAATTGTGCTTTGGGCCCAAACTCAAAATCTGTACCTCTAGTACACTTACGCCATTAAGAATATTCTTAATCTTATATTATACAATTTTCACATAATTTTTCCTTTTCTGTAGCTGTCACAGGCACATTCACACATATTCATATGAAAAACTGAATATGTGTGTGTGTGTATACACACACAAAAACATACAAATATATATACATGCAGTGTTGGAAGTAATGCAGTACATCAGTGGATCAATAATTGAATGTGAAAAATAATTCTTTGCATAAAAAGTACATTTCAATCACTGAATATTGGGCATGAAATCAGAGTTTTTTCTCTTCGAGTAGCATATGCTGAGCAAGTACTGAACAGTTTGTGCTTGGAGGGGGGTCAGCCTTCAGTCTTTGGAGGAAGCAACAACTGTTCCACTTCCACTTTGGCTGTTGCTTAGAATTTTAACTTGAAATACATTTTATCTTCAGCAGCTTTTTATTTATCTTTTTTTTTTTTTTTTATTTCTCAACAAATGCCTTTTTGAATTTGTGATACAACTGTTGCAGATAACTGTATCTGCAGTGCGGCCTCAGATACTGCATCACATTTAATGACTGTTGGAGATGAACCGGTGCTAAATAAATTAAATAAAGTTTCTGCCCTCCCTGTTTAGGTAACTAAACTAGTTACTAGTAAAACTAACTAGTGTGACTGTTCATAATCTGTGTTCTGTTGTCTCTGCAATGTTTTACAGCTAGTTAACAGGACTCAATGAGCTGTTGCTTGCTTTTAGCAATAGTAGCTCTTCTGTTGAGATTTGTACAGTAGTTACTGTTTGAATGAAAAATACTGATTTTTGTGTACAGGAATTAAATCAGCAAGATAGTTCTGCTAAAACATAAAAACAGCAAGGTATAAAATTTTTCCCATGCCAGAGGAGAATAATAAGCTGACACATTCTGATCCAGGATTTCTGTACATGTTAGTTGTTTGGTTATATTTCTGTTGCTTATGGGTTGAGTCCTTCTTTTCAGAGATTTTTGTTAGCTCTAGCAAAGACTTTGAACCTTAGAGGCTATTGTGGAAAGAAAAACCCAATGAAACTGCCACCAGAGTGAAAGAAGACCAGAGGCTAGAAAGGTCTGATCAGTGGGAGGAAGAGATAGAACTCCAAAAGATCAACATTAAATAGTAGTTCACTTTAAAATAGGTATGGTGCTGGTGTAAAGAGATGGACAAAAAGCACCTAGAAGCATGAAAGCAGGACAAATATAATGTGTTTTAAGTACTGACTAGAGATTCAGTCCAGTGAGCATACCATTTTGGGAAGAATGGTGAAAGATCAATCTAGTAATAGCAAAACATGAACCCAGGAAGAAATACAAGGATGTCTAGAGAAAAGCTGTGTGTGAAGGACATGAAAATGTGATAATGAATAGGTTGAGCCCTTCCACTGAACAGAAAACAATGGAATTATTCTGCTGTCTTAAAAGAATGGCATCAAAGCACTGACAGAGGCAAAAGCAAGCTCACAAGGGTAAGAAGTGATGTTTCATTTTTTTACCCTCCTGCTATTGGCATCACTCTCACTTTAGATTTTCTTGCATTAGTAATAGCTGATGCCAAGGGTCTGTTCCCATTGTGCTGTCAGGGTACAAGGACTTTGGGGTTTGCCACTTTATCCTGTTAGTGCTGTAACTGAGCTGCAGCAACTGGCATGGTTGGAAGAGTTGGGAGTTGGAGATGCTAGTGACATAGAAGAGCTTTTCATCTGCTGCTATGCTCTTATGCAGCAGGGCCACCACATGCTGGGTTGAGGGATCAAAAACTCCAGTGGCTGCTTGGCCTCTCTGGAATCTTTATCAGCCTTGAGAACTAGGACAGACTTTGACAGAGAGGACATGGACTAGGAATGGAGCTGTTTAAAGGGCAGACTTTCTAGGTGCCTTCTTCCACCCCCTCTGTGACAGTCCAGCACTTGACAAGGCTCTTGGAAATATCCCATGGATGGAGGGTGTCCACTTACTTGAAGATGGTTCATGTCACATTTCATTTTTGGTCTAGAGTGACATGAAGTTTACTGAAAACACAAAACCATATTATAATTAATATAGCAATTGCAGTACACAGTACAATTCACAATACCAATGACTCCCTTTACCAGTCCTTATGAAATATACTCTCACTGTCATGGCAGGTGTCCTCTGGTGTCAAGAAGGAATGGGAGGGTTGATCAGTTAAAGCCCATTGTTCTCTTTGAAATTCTTATGGCAGTTGTCTGGCTTTTATTTCTATGTGTTCATTCTCCCCCTGCTGGCCTGGTCTTCATTCTTGCTAAATAAGTACTGGTTGGTCCATTCAAACTTTGATAGCCATTTGTCCAAAACAAAGGCCACCCCATGTTCCCTCTGAGATAAAGTCATCTTTGTAACTGCTCTGGTCTGTCACTCCCTGAGCTTCAAAAGCATATCACTCTTGTCTGTGTTCTCTTGGCCTTTTTCCATATTTAGGACTTACTAGTCAGTCACATTCATATAAACCAACCCCAGAACCAGAAGTGCAAGAAAAATACATCTCTTTCTCCACAAACCCTTGGTGTGAGATAGGTTTAAGGCACAGCTTCTCTCTGAAACCAGGCTCAGATATCATGTGTAACAGGGCATTCTTTTTGCTATAGCATGTTTCTGTCTAGTCCTACATTAGCAGAATGTAGAAATTGCAATGCAAAGGAGGCTAAATAGATCCAAACTGAAGTTACTCAGAACTGCTGTGAACAGATTATTCTTGCAGTGCATTAACTTCTCAATGGACTTGTCTTGGGCTACTGTTCAGTTTTTCTCTGAGGGATTGTTTACGTCCTCTGCCCTCCCCTGCCCAGTGCCAGTACTCCTTAAATTGCTAATGATGTGATAGGGCTTAACTGTGTTTTCCTGTGGGCATCCCATGCATAAATTGGTGTTCTCCACCATTCAGTCTTCATCAGGCAGCTTGTTTGTCAGGAAAAGGTGCTTAAAATTCATGTAAGTTTGGAAAGGATCAATTTACAACAAAAGAACACAGATTTTCCAACTATAAAACTCTATCTTTGAGGCAAGCAGAAATTAACTTGCTTGTCAAATAGGCTCTGGTTGGTTTGTGCAAATTCTGCATTTCCTAATGTAGGTAAGGTAAGTACGTTAAAAAGTGTTTTCAGTTGGCCACTATTTTCTGCTGTTGGATATTTTTAAAAAAGATTAAGCTAGGCCATCACCCATGCTTGTGCAAAAATCAGTGTTCCTAAAAATTTAATTCTTTTGGGAAGTCTTCACTGTTGTGGTAAGTATAAAAGTATAGAGTATTTAAGATAATGCCTGTTCCTAAAAATTAATCCTATATAATCATAGAGGAAGGAGGAATAACAACTAAAATCCCATTGATCTGTCTTACTGTGCTTTTTTCACTGTGTAACTGTATCCCAACAATTCAAATGCAGGTACTGTTTTCCAATGTGAGTTCCTAGAAATGTAGAGCCAGAAAGTCTCTATTTTTGAAATTTTAAAAATATGTGTTTTAAGAATCTGTGCTTTAATTAAAGATTTTCAGGCAGCTGAGTGTGTTGTGGTTTTTCAGTGCACATATGAGTCAGTCTGGTACAGAAATGATGGCTTTGTGATTATACTGGAAATAAAACAGAAAAAAACCTTCTGATTATTTTTAATTTTACACAGTTCATGTTTACACTTCCCACTATTGAGTATTTTGTATAAAATCAAATGCAATTTGCAGTATTTTCAAATGACACACAAATGCATATTGAACTTATTAATATTACAAGATAATATGAAGCTTTATCTTAAAAATACTGTCAGCAAAATAAACTTTCATTCTGTCAATCCAAGTTAAAAAAATATGATTAGAAATATACAGTTTAAAAATAATCAGGATGAACAGTACTGATTAGTCAAGAAATTTTAGACCTTGGTAGCCTCTATATGAGTTTATATATGACAGTCTGCAAATGATTAATATAAAAAATGCAGTGCAACAAACTGGTGAACATCACATTTATGTTTTGTTTTGGTTTTTTTCTACAATCTCTTACCGTTTTAAATCAGTAGTGCTTCCTCTACTGTCATACTGGGGCAAAAAGACAAGGTCTAGGTAAGTGTCTTGAGTTTTTTTGATGCTGTAATGGAAAGCAGCAATTTTACCCGAGATATATTACAACTATTGAGCATGTAGTATCTTTTGAGCTAAGAAATTGAGGAAGAATCCATCTGTCACATATTTGAAAGAGGAAGGAATTTCTAAGAAGAATCTCCTAACTGATAACAGCAGAAGTAACTTCATTGAGCTGCTCTATTATACAAAGATATTCAAAGGTGAGGCAGCTGTCATAACATATTCCGTTTTGGCACATAATACTTCACAATTCAGAAAAAATTTAGAAACCAAGATCTTCCTCACACATGGCCACTCTTCATTCTTGTACCTAAGACACCTTTGGTGTGGTGTATTAAAAAATGTTAGACAATCTAATAAAAATTCATAACAAACTAAGCAGTGTGGCAGAATGAGGTAATGAGTTAATTTTCCATATAAGGCTGTTTGGAAAGTTGAGATGTAAAATCCCTTTGACATTTATGTGTTTTTCACTGAGAGTGGGTGGTGGATGGGGTATCCTGACACACATTGATGCTAAACATGCAGTTTTGGTTTAGCTAGAGTTGCTATTGTTTGTGCACTTGGATTATGCAAATTTACTTCTAATGAACCTAGAAGTGCTAACTACTCTGCTGGTTACTTTAAATGAGACAAATTCTGATTTGCAATTTGGAAGGGGTGAGAAAGAGACCAATTATTTTCAGGTTAAAGAAAAAGATGCCAAAAGAAGGAGGTCGGCTGAGAGAAGGGCATGGCCAAACACAGTAAATATTACTAAATCTTTATCTGGTTCTTACTTCACTATTTGCATCCCTTTTGCCTTCCAAGATGAAAATTTTGTTCAAAAAGAAGCATAGGCTCATATTTGCACAACAGACCTACTATCGTGGTTACCTGTATGTAAGCTTTTGCACAAAATGGCTTATTAAAAAACCCACCCAACCAAAAAAAATCCAAACCACACAACCTCCACTAAAAAATCCTAACCAACCAAACCCAAAACCCCCTAGACTGCAACAACCCCAGAAAAACCAAATAACCTCTGCCAAAACAAACAAAGCAACCCCATTCAAAGCCAAAGAAATTTTAATTGCCTTATTGAGATCAGTCCCTCTCTTGCAGATGCTTTTTATTTGGAAGAAAAGGGAGTGAAGAAGGAAATTTAAGAAGAAAACAAAATTTTTTCAGTCTGAGCCTTCAGTGGTCCTTTATTTTGCATTAAACCTGCTCTTTTTAACTTGTATTCATGTTTGCAGGTTTTGATTATCTAAGCACATGGATGTTAGCTGTAAGCTTACTTACACTTCACATCCTGTTTCCTCTCCAATTCATGATTCTTTTGCTAGAAAATGTTTTCAAACCACGGTGTGATATTCATACTGGCATTCAAAAATCACCAGCCTAACAGAAGGCTTAGTTTCCATTCAAAAGGTTGTAGGTTGAAACCAGTCATTGAACATTTACATTCATGGAAATTTCCCCCTCACAGAGGTAATCTGCATCTTTAAAAACATCAGTTATTCCATTACTAATATTGCAGATCTCTCAATTTCCTCCACTTTGTACCGCAAGAGTCATTAAATCAACTGTTAATTAAATCAACAGATAACTGATTCATATTTAAGGCTATGTGGTAAGAGCCCTCATCTGAGGGATATGCAGCTAAAACCATCAGCTAGCTGGTGGACAAGAGTACATCAGTTTTCAAATGTCATAATGTGAAAAGTAGTAGGAAAAAAAAAAATCACTCTAGACCTGTAGGGGTTAAAAATTTCAGTCTCAAGCAGTTTCCTCTAAAAATTATGCTGCTTTTTACCAGAGGTAAATTGTAGGTCTTAAAGTGTTAGGTGTCAAAATTTTCACTTGTCCCTGAATTCCACTATCTCAGTCATATGGCACCTTTATTTTCCCTTTATTTTGTGTGCTGCACTCATTAAGTGTCCCAAAGCACTGTCCACATGTTATCAAATGTACCAATGAAATCTGAGGGGGGATTCTTACCTTTTATATATGGTAATTTAAAGTTTCATGTAAAGGACTTGATAGGAAAAACAGTAATGTTTCAGTGGTGAAACAGTAATGACATTTCAATATGACATCACTGCTTTAAATGCTTGTGGTTTTCCTCCCCTTTAAAATCATACCAGATTTAAAGCAGTTATAACTAGTTCAAAGATCAATTGGTTGTGAACAACTGAAAAGCTGTCATTACTAAAAACAAGTTAATCACTTACAATTAGTTTTTCCTAAATAAACCACACAACCTTTGACAATAAAGCACTCTTTGGTGGACAAGTTACATTGTGTACTCAGTACTGCAGCTTCATAAAAAAACTTCATACAAAGTAAGAAAGAACTGCCAATCAACATAGGAGAGTACCAATATTATTAGAAATAAAAGCTTTTGTGGTTGATTCTCAGACTCAAGTGAAGACTTCAGCCCAGTCTGAATGCACAACACAGATTTATATACTTAAAAGCTCCCACCATCTGGTGATCAGCAGCTAAGTGATTGCCATCACAATTCATACACATGCATCATACATACTAGCAAGCCCTCTTTATAATAGAGAGCTTAAATATTTACACCTGAGTCTGAACAAAAGTAGATTATGTTTGTTTTGAGAAAGTATTACCATGGTAGAAAAAAGTCTACCAAACATGTCGATGGTTCATTTTATTCTACAAGTAAAAAAGAGATTGTTCTATTTCATTTTTTACTGAAAAATAGAGCCAAAGTGATCTTCCTTGAATTGCATCAAGTCCCCTCTATATCCCCTTCACTCCTGAATATCCTCTTCAACACTGGTGGCTTATTCGAAATTCAACGCAATACTGTTCTAGTCCTTGTGATGGATTGGCTGTTGAAATAAAACATATTTGAGGAAAAAGTTAAACAATACTCAGTATGTATTTCAAGCAAGCATTTCTGGTAAGGTAAAATGAGCAAATGATACTTCAAAGAAAGAAAAAAAAAAGAGTCACTGCATTTAGTAACACAGCAATACTGATTGTCAAGAATGCACAGATTGGTCTGATCACAGACAATATGAAGAAAATTCTGTTCCATACAGAAATACAAAAGGGTATTCAAAGTACCAGAATTTAATTAAGCACATTTGTGTAAAGCATTCCTTTTCTTTTTCTCCCTCTAAAGTATCAGACTGCAGGAAAAGTGGGAAGAGCAGGACAGAAACAGAAACATTTTTATTTTTTAAAAGCTAGGTTTAGATTATATATAGAAAAGTTCTGAAATGCTGCAGGTAGTTTTCAGTATTTTAACAAGGGTGTAGAAGACTGCTTTGTAATGCCTGGCAAAGCAAAGGCATATGAGATTTTTACAGTGTATTCCTCTTCGTTAGCTTTTGTGATATTCCTTATACAGTTTTCATTTCTTTTCCCCATACTCCCCATTATAATTTTTTGTAATAACTTTACCTGCATTCCCCCTAAAGCACCTTTACCCATCAAAATGCCTTTAACACTTAGGATTTCATTTCTAATCAACTACTTACTACAAATTAAATTTTAATTCTGTTCTGTGTGGTGACATGGAAAAGACCGTTTAACTTGTCTCTTATGACTCGGTTTGGCTGTGAAGTATGCACCTTGTTAAAATACAGACATGAACTTCTCAGTAACTGGCAAATTTACAGGGAAGATGTCTTAACTGGAGAAATAAGGGCATCCACAGACAAATCCTGGGTTATGGGCAAGAAATGTGATTTCCTGCAGTTCAAAACCAGTATTTCAATTACAAGATATGTGTTATGTCCATTAGTACTTTCTTTCATAGAAGGCAGCTGACATCTAAAGATGTTTTCCACAAAGGAAAAGCAGTGAGTGTTATAGATAGGATTGAAAATCCCTATGTCTTCTTTAAAAAGCCAGAATACTGTTTTAGATGTAAATAGCTGTTTTTGCTGAAAAATCATTCTGGAGACACCCCATGGTGGTGTCTTCAACAGTCTGAAGGATGAAACGACAAATGAATTCCCTAGCTGTGCAGATTATGCTGCATTAGGATGGATCACAAGTATTATTCACATACAAAAAGAATTGACTAAAGTAACATAAAGCAGTAAATGAGATTGATGTAAAAATGATGCAAGATGTTTCCACTGGAATGTATCAGAAAGAAAATGAAAGAATAAGGATATACAGTAATGTCAGTGAAGTTCAGTGAAATAAACAAAGTCTTGACAAAGACAGATGCTGGCTAGGGCAGGATGTCAATACTGTAGAAATAATTATTCTCTACCCTGCAATTCACTTCATCTAGATTCAGTTCAATGAATCTGAGTACTGTGAGGTAATGCAAACTGCTCATACTTAAAGAAACTAAACTTAAATGAAAAGGCATGCTTAAAAAGGACTGATACTTTTCCAAATGCTACAGGAAAATAAAAGGACACCTACAACACTAACAACAAGGTACTGCATTCTAAATCCATTAAATGGTCTGGTCATATCACAACACCCTTCAGAGGGACCAGCACACAATTAGCCCTCTCAGATTATATATAAAACAAGACATCTGTAACTGTGACACAATAAGAACAAATTTGATTATTGGATGGAAATATGAAAGTAACTGAACTTCTTAGACCTCCAAAGTTAGAAGAAAAAAACAGTATATGGTGAAGTATTTGGGGTAGAAGTTTTAGAAAGTCCATTAAAATATGAAGGAAGTAATTAATGATGTTTGAGATTGACTTGGTCCTTGGACTTCAGAGTCATACATCTGGCGATACACCTGTAGGACTTTTATGAAATTAATGAAATCTTCTGTGAACTCTATTTTAGGGATGCTGTTTTCTCCAAAGGATAGGTATTCATATCTCACACAATACAAAGGTTAGCTTAGAAAAGTGCTTTCCAGGAACTGAAAATCTCTCTTCAGATGACACACATCCATGAATGTAGATAAAAAATGTTGCAAGCGGGTTATCTTAAAACTGGGAGAGGCATGAAGAATAAAAACAGCAGG
Source organism: Haemorhous mexicanus (assembly GCF_027477595.1). Taxonomy (NCBI): domain Eukaryota; kingdom Metazoa; phylum Chordata; class Aves; order Passeriformes; family Fringillidae; genus Haemorhous; species Haemorhous mexicanus. The sequence goes on along the minus strand of NC_082381.1, from coordinate 50,193,446 downwards.
CAGAATCCCATCAATTCTATTCAGACCAAAACTGACATGATAAAATTGGGCAAAATGGAGAAAAAACCTAACCAACCAAAAAGAAAACCTGGAAAAATATCACTGATTTTTAGTAAAATACCTATTTCCTGAAAAAGGTCTTATTTTTTAATATGTTGCTCAATAAATCAAAACAAAGTGAGAACGATAATATCTGTGAATAGAATTTCCTGCACTCTACTGACTATTTCCACTGACTAACAGCACAAATTTTTCATAACTTCATTACCTTCAAGGTAACAGGATGAAGAAAGGGAAAGAAGAACTCGGTGAGGAAAAAGTTGCAAAACAACTTAAATGCTCAGAGATATTTATAAATCAAGCCACATAACATGGGAAGTAGTTATGTGCCATCTTTTACCCTTTCCAGTCAAAATCTCTTCAGCACCTGACAGACCCATTTTTCCCTAAAAGTTTAAGACAAATTCCAGTAAATTGTAAGCAATGGAAATTGTTTGGATAGTGTTTTGAACTATGCTCTCAGGCTAATCTTTTATAATGACCTGGAGAATTGCCACTGAGGGGTGTGATCACAGGCATACACAAAGATAAATAGCAGTAGTCTGGCCATGTGCTTCTGGGCCAAAAGGCACTTTCAGTCTTCCATAAATCCGTTAGAATTTAGAATTTCATTAAGCTTTACCAAACAGGTTTAGTTCAGATTATCAGCCATGGTCTCAGTAAAAAAAATCTCATACCAGTATACACACGCATTTTATACACTTCACCTTTCCACAGTCACTGCATTTCAGTTGTCTGTTGAATTCTTCCTAGTTTTGACTTCATGCACTGACTAGTATATAACTTAATGCTGGTAAGGAATTTTTCCATCTCTTACTCCAGACAAAGGGGTTTTCATGTTACCAAAATTCCTTGTCTTCAGCAATTCTCACTCACATTAAGAATTACTATTTAAAATTCTTGAACTTGGAAGACTGAGCAAGATAAATAAATTACTTTACTGAGGTGTTCTCAGTACATGACACAAACCATTTAATTGTTTCTCACTTTCCATTGCCAGGAGAAGGAGCTGAACTATGGCAAAGCTCCTGACAGCAGTGGATAGAACAGCTCAAAGTATTTGCCTAGAAAACGGTTACAGGATCTGTAAAGAGGGTAACTCTCACCTTTTTAAAATGTTTTTTCTTGCAGCAGACCTGGTAGTTCTTTTAGTAATGTCTGTACTGTCAGAAATGCTAGGTTCAGAGGTTTTATTTTTCTGAATACTGGACTGCAGAGTTACTCTGTAAAGAGTAGGAAAAAAGAAGGATTATATAATTGGAAAGTTCCTAAAAACACTGAAAAAAGGGTGTTACAATGGAGTTAACAGCTTAATATCAGCTTAATATCTATTTTCTGTTCGGTCTGTGCAAGGTTCCAGCTGTGAAAGTATGCACCATTTTAGAGATTCTGACCTAAGAGTAACTTAGATATTACTCTTTATTCTCCTGCTATTATTAGACTCTAATTTTCAGTGGCTTCACTGAGGCCAGTCATACGAGCAGATTACATTAGACTGGAAATAAAAACCTTCATTAATTAGTGCAAGTTGCAGTCTGGTCAGTTAATACTCTGAAGAAACTACTTTCACAGAATCCCATATATGAATACTGAATGCTTACTTTTGGAGCAAAAGTGAACAGGAATATACAGGGAGAAAACATACATTTCTATATTCATGTTACATACTCACCAAAAACATAAATGGAAAAAACCTCCAATGTTTTCATTGTTTTATATGGGTTTCAGAATTAGAACATGTATTTGATATAACACAATTTCATCTAAAATATATTCTTTATGCTGTAAAACTGATCAGCCACATTATTTTTACTATACACTTCTTGATTAGCAAACAAATATGTACATAACAACAAATTTTAAGTATTTTAAGTATTTTCTACTTGAAAAAATTTCTCTTAATAGTTCAGCCTTGCAAAATATTATTACCTGATTTGCAACTGTTCAAACAAAACAGCTAGTTGCTCAGGTAAGATACAAGGTTTCAATGACAAGTACTAACAAAGTGCAGTGCAAATTCTCCTGTAAACACAGGACATTCAAAGTTGAAGGAACTGCTTTTACAAGAGGCAGAGAAAACCACCCCCAGATACCTTCAACCTCATACTTCTTTAGACAGAACAAATTCTTCTAATGAAAATGTTTTCCTTGCATGCCCAAGGGGAAAACGTTTAAAACCTGAAAGCTTATGTTATAGTTTCTACTGTGATTGTAAAACAGTTTTAACAAGTTCTAATATTAAAATTCTTTTTTCAGTGCCACAGTTGTCATACAGAATGAACAAATTCAGTCTACCACACTTTCAACCAAGCACTAAAAATTACAGCAATGGTGAAATAAGACTTGCATGATACCATTCATCTGTGCTGATAGAAACTTCTAGGAAAGAAAAGCACGAGGTTATGCTGAACCTCATAACATTTGGTCACTGAAATATAAACATGCAGAAATCATGGCACATTCTGGTTTACTAGTGCTCATGCAGCCAGAAATATGGAAAAATCATAATCCTTAATTTCTCCTTAAATACGTACATTTGGTGTCTCTGCATAAAAGGCATGCAATGTACATATAAAAGAAAGCAAAAGTTATTGGAATGCAATTTTTGTCATCTCTCTTTCATAAACACTCATTTTTTCTAGATACCAGAAGTTCAGAAAACTGGTCAATATACATGGCTTAAACCCATATACGTATCTAACATGAACTAAAATATGAGCCAGCAGTGTGCCCTTGTTGCCAAGAAGGCCGCTAGTGTTCTGGGGACCACCAGGAATACCACTGCCAGCAGGTCAGAAGAGGTGATCCTACCCCTTTACTCAGCCCAGGTGAGGCACATCTGGTGTGCTGTGTCCAGTTCTGGGCTCCTCAGTACAAGAGAGACATGGATGTCCTGAAGAGAGTCCAGTGGAAGGATATGAAGATGATGAAAGGACTGGACATCTCTCTCATGAGAAAAGGCTGAGGGAGCTGGGTCTGTTCATTCTCCAGAAGAGATAACAGAGGGGACTTCATCAATGTCTGTCAGTATCTGAAGGCAGAGTGTCAAGAGCCAGTCTCTGCTTGGTGGTGCTGAGCAATAGGAGGCATTGGGCACAAACTGATGCATAGGAAGTTCCACCTGAATGTGAAGAATTTCTGAACTTCTGAACCTAACACCCAAACTTCTTTACTGTGCAGGTGACTGAGCACTGGAACAGATTGTCCAGAGAGGTTGTCAAGTCTCCCACACTGGAGATTCAAGAACCATTTGGATGCAATCCTGTGCCATGTGCTCTGGGATGACTCTACAAGAGCAGGGAGGCTGGACCAGATGACCCACTGTGGTCTATTTCAACATTTATCCATTCTGTGATTCTGTGAAGCATTATGAATGCTCAAGATAGCATTTTGCACAAACATTTAAATATTCATCTTTTCAACATATCATAAGGTAGCCCTTACTTCCCAGAAAATTTAATCCTATCTGTTCAAAACGAAGAAACAAAATAAAAGAAGCATTAAGTGGAAATGTGACTTATAATAAAAATAGCTGTTAGTTAAACAAAACAACCACAAAAACATCCTTGTAAGTTTGCTGCATTTGCCAAAGGGAGATAACAAGATGCCTTATGGGATCAGCTCAGAGCCAGGCGTGAGCAGGGTGGAATCTTTAACATCAACTGATCTTCAGTAGATATGTCATTTTTACATCTCAGATATATGCAACTTCACTGGGCTACTCTACAGTAAAGAATAATTGAAATTGCTGTGAACAAAGCATTTGCTAAACTATCACACAGACATTTTAAAATCAGACTAGAATTCCAGACTTCCAAGGCTGATAGCACCTCAAGGAAAAGAGACAAGGCTCCATTTACACCACTGCTTGACAGGCTGTTGTAATTAAACATCCAGTGTTGCCTTTGACCCTCACAGCTGTCAGCTGAGGAGCAACAACAATGCTATCACAGCTTTTATTAGAATGCTACTGCATATATGTTAAAGGTGAGAGAGGAAACTAATGTATGGAATTTTGGTTTAGCACAATTAGACTAACAGCCTCACTTGATAGCAGGTTCAATAGATAGGTTTTATAATGGATGTGAGATGAAGCCTTGGTAGAAGAAATAGTGCCAAAATGTCAGCCTGAAAAAAATATCCCAAACTATATTAGAGAAGTGTAAGATCTCAGGACACCTACCTTACTGCTTTGGAGCTGTTCACATAAAATAGTAAGTCACACAACTTCCAGAAACACCAGCAAACCCATCTGTTGTACACAAAGGTTTTCTAACTCAATGGGATATGATAAAAAATGAAAAAAACCAACCAAACACCACCACCACCAAAATCCCACCAAAAATAAACAAAAACAACAACAACACAAAAAAACCCTAAAAAAGAACTACAAAAAACCCCCACTACTGTGCAGTATATAGGATGTTGTAATAGTCACATTACATTTGCATTGTAAGAATTTTTCATCTCCAATTCATCTGTAATGGAAACCTCACTTGGTAGTTCTGATCCTAAATACACACCACAAATAGCAGACTAGTTTATACACTACTTTCTTATTCAAGCTAATACCTTGGTCTTTAAACAAATAAAGAAAGACCTGTTTGAATGGAACTGTGCTTGGGCAAGGAGCAGTAACTTTTAAGTAACTCACAACTTTTATTCACCATTTAACTCAGCATGAGGGCAGAACATAGGCACACCACCAGGACACAAAAACCCAAACTCCACAACTCGAGACAAAATCCACAAAACTTGAATTGCAAGCAGTGTAATACACATTGGGCAGAAATCAATCCAAATAACAAGCGTTTTTAAAAAATTGTGATTGCAGAATCCTAAACAGGGACGAAGAAAAAAGAGGTTACACAGGTTCATGTCCTCTCTGTCTGCAAAAGGTATTTCAGTCTTGCCAGCCAATCTGGGCAACCTGTCTTACAAGGTCTGTCAAGTGCAATACTATTTTCTCCTTTATCCCCCCATGATTTTTAAGAAAATAGACCTGAGACCTCTACTACTCTTCCAAGTCATCAACGGGCAACAAGTGACCAACAACTCTTCAGCACACAGGGCTCCAGCAAACACAACTGCCAGGCTAGCTCAGATTGATCCATGATCCTTACTGATTATTTGATCTCTTAAAACATGAGATATTAGCTGCAGAAAGAAGAGACAGTTAGGCAAGCTTTTAAGAAAAGCCTAAGTGTTTTCTCTCCCTATCCTTAAGCCACACTGTACCATTGTTAATCTTGAAAATCAAGCAGCAGCACCAGTAATTGGAAAGTCACAGCAAATGGGAGTAACAAAATTGCTTGCATCACATCTAGCGGAATCCAACAGTCTTTTTTCATCTAGCAAGGAATAAGAGTTTCTAGGTTTTAGACAGAACACAGACACGTAAGAGAAAGAAAGGATGATAGTTGACTGAAATTGATCTTACAGCACAGTACAACAAAACAAAGCATGGATTGTTTCACCTCTTTAACCAGTGTTTTAAGTTTAGCTTTTTAGTATGTGTTCAGAACACATACTAAAGTCTGAGGTCTGACTTCCAGAGACCATTGAGAAAAGAAAGAGTGCTTCATTCACTGTAAAACTTTGAAAACACACCTCTCATGGTATTTGGAATAATGCCTCTCAAGTAAGTTATTTGACAAGGTTAGGGAAAAAATTAAGCTGAAGTGATCTTTATTTCTTTATAATTTCTTTCTCAAAAAGAACAGATTAAGATGACCTCTTAATGACCAGTGAAGGCTAACTGAATAACTAACCTGTCCAAAGTCTCCCTGTCCTCATTCTATAGTTATCCAGTCCCTTAGCAGAAAGAGTTTCATGCTTTTTAAAAAGTGCAGACAAAAAGTTGTAAGGACAAAGATATGGATGACAGAAAAATCTCAACCTTCATGCCTGTCAGGAGACAATGTCTTTTCTTAATTAGTAAAAGACTTTCTGACTATTTTTTAATCTGAGACCACCAAGATTTCAAGTATTCTCCCAAAGTAATCAATCATTCTCCTTTGAAGGTGGTGATGACAGAGCAGCTCCAGGGAGGCTCAGAAACAAGCAAAAAGTTCATTTGCACTTCCTCAGAGTTCTGTGTGCTGTTGGAATTTTATTTGACCAGAATATGTAAGTTGTCATTTGATGAAAACATTGCACCTTTTAAGTAGAAGCAAGGCAGAGAAATCACAGCAGCTACTATGATGAAAGTGGAGTGAAGAGTGAAAACTGTACTCAAGGAACTGATGTGCTATTAATGTTTACTCAGCTGCTGAATCCAAGTAACAGAATAAAGGAATGTAAGTAGTGTCCTAAAGCTCTAGAAAACATAATTGTGAACAAAAGATGATGAAACCAGACTGGCTGGGTAAACAAGCGAGCCAGGACTTAACACTGCAACCTGTCCTATCTTCTTTTATGTCAAAAAGATAAAAAAAGTAATGTTTTATGACATGGCATACAATATTTGATCTCTTTGTAGAAACAAAGACTTACTGACATTTCTAACAAATTCTAATTCTTGGCATTTCATGGGAATAAAATCATGTGTTGGGAAACTAGCCTAGTTTTTAAGTTCACGAACTTCAAAGTAAAACTGAAGCTAACATCTGCATCTGCAATATGCAAAGGATAGGATCATATTTTAAAGCAGCACTTTTTTATTTCTTACAGATAATTTTGCTTGTGTCGTTTTGCTTATCTGCAGGGAAGAAACACTTCAAAACTAAGAATTACTCTAATTATAAGAGCTCTTTGCCTTTGTATATTGTAAGCCAGCCATAAAAATCACTCAATTATTCCAAATAATATACGCAAGAATATAACAAAGCCAGAGCAGTGAAATTCACCCTTGCAGCAAAGCCAGTAAGAAAAAGACATGAAAACATGCATTTAAGAGACATACTAGACAGAAAGTGTGAGCTATTGTAGAGAAATGGAATGGGACACTTACACAGTGGCTCTCTCTCAGGGGGTCCTGATGGTTACTATGTTCTTAAACCATCTAGACAGAATAGCAGGCTGGGCAGAAGGGAGCCACATATAATCCACCAGATGACAATGCTACACAGTGTAGACACCAGCATAGCTAGGAGCCATCTAAAAAGGGATTGGAGGGGGAGGAAGAGATGAAAAAAAATTCAAAAGCAAAAGCTATTGGTGCATTTTAGCTTGTTTCAAGTTCTTCAAAAGGATACTGCTCTATAAACTTTGCCAAGCATTTCTTAATTTCTATGACTAACAATCCATACAGCCATAAATTGCCAATGTAGTACCAATGTACTGCTGGAATCAAAGCAAATCTTCTGAAACCCTCATCAAGGTCACCTACTTCACAAAGTCTGTATCACTCTTGGAAAGAAGTGTGTGCAGGAGCAATACAACCCTGACCACTTGCTGCCATCTCTTATGCAGGCTCAGCCTGTATTCACACATCCTACTTCACAATCATACATTCTGAAACTAAAAGATTACATTGCAGACAGCTATGTTTGCAGAAACAAACAAATTATAAAAACAACCAGATGATGGGGTGTATTACCTTTCTGTGTAAGAAGTAAAAGCCAATTCATAATCCTTTGCCACAGGTGCAGAATATTGCTTATTAGAACATACATAAAATATCCAGTCATCAACACAAAAAGAAATTCTATAGCCAAGTTCAATAAACACTCTATACAAGTCCCTTGTGACTTAAAAGTAAATAATGCCTCTAGTTTTCAAAGACTAACTGCTCTTACTTTGCCCCCCCCACTCCACTTCTTTTTTCCTTTGAAATAAAACTACTTGGAAGATTTAGAAGCTTCTGTTTGTTTGCTTAGAAAAAAGTAATCAATTTCACTGCAAGAATAATTATTTTAACAGACTAAACTAAAAAGGAAAGAAACAGTAACCTCTTGTAGTAGAAAAAACTCCTGACTCCTGTAAGGCAGCTAAATATTCCTTGCAATAAAACAGTAACACAAAGGAATGTATGAGTTTATGCACTCATTTTTCCCTGAATTATTTCAGTACAAGTCACAAACCATAAAAATAACTCGGGGGAACAGAAAGAGGTAAACTGAAGCTCCTTGAGCGACAATGCACAATGTAAAAATGAGCTATAAGCTCCAGGTCAATTATTTTAACTCTACACAAGTACAGCTAATTAGAGCAGACATGCTGAAGAATGTTTCATGAGCCAAATAATATTTAAATAGTAGATAGGTCTTGTATTAAGAAGGCATTAAGACAATGGCTCTGAGTAGGTTATCCCACAGTCTACATTCATCATATGGAACATACATTAAGTGTGTGGCAATTAAGTACTTGACAACTAAGGCATTTCTGTGCCTTGGAAACTAATCTGCAAGGTAGTTGTTTTTCACTGTGCTCTTTGAGGTAACTGAGGTGATGCTTTTTGGTATTTTTTAAGTCAGCTGGGCATAGTCTATTGTATGAGTATGTTGTTTCTTTTATGGCTGCCTGTGTAAAGGATACGCATGAACAGAAGACAGTAATTTAAAACAAAAGCAGGAATCAGACATAGCAATGTGTGAAGGTTTCAAGAGATATATTCCTTTACCTTCAGCACATTTTTACTACATACTTCTCACTTTTTCTAAAAGTCTGATGACAGTGGCGATCTTGAAAAAGAAGAAATAGAAAATAAAAATGCCAGCAAGGTAGCAGCATCATGTCCTACAGAAGGACAACACAATAAAAGTCACGTTGACTGTGGCCTATGACTTTGGTCATGTGTGATTCACAAAAGTCTGACAGCCAGGGGTCACCATTGCTTTCCTAGCAATCAAATGCGATCCTGCAAAGTTTTCCAAGTGCTGCATTCTCTTGCAATTTATTTAAGGGCAGGCAGATTGATTTTGTACCTACAGTTGTTACAAGCTACAACAGATGCAAACTTTCTTTGGCAGGTGGTGTTTCACGACTTGCCTAAAATAAAGAGACTACCAGATTCACTGACAGAAATGCAGTTCTTTGAATTTGTTTACCGAAACAGTGACTACTCTGCCTTCCAGATCCACCAGACACAAAGCCCACAGAATTTAGGGGAAGTTCTCTTCCAAGGAAGAGAAAATGCAAGGAAGATGAAAACCCTTCTTTCAAATCTGACTTTACCAACTTTACTTCAAAGACCAGCACATATCTTATTTGAGCCAATCAAACAAAACCACACAGAGTCATATTTCATTTTTACACTACTACAGGACAGACAAAGCAATGTTTGTGATTAAACTAAAAGTAAAGCATTCAGAAGTGCTGTAGGAGCTTGTGAAGTGCAGAATATCAGCATCAAAAACTATGCAGAAAACTAGAAATTCAGTCATGCAGTCCTTTAACCAAATGGTCCTGCCTCCTCAGCATTCACCAAGCCTTCAGAGAAATGGTGATCCTCATGTTTGTGTTAAGGGAATAAAACCAGCATTGATAACAAGCATTTGTGGGCAACAGGAAGTATGCATGAAGAAGAGGATAAAAGTGTTTCTGGCATTTTATATATTCAGAAACTGACTTACGCTAGTGGAGATGTAGTTGGAGTTTTTGCTTGCCTTTTGCTTTTCAGAGCACGAAGCTTATCCCCTTGTGTAAAACAGTTTGTTTCATCATCATCACTGTACTGGATAAGTGGAGGGGGGAAAGGGATAAATCAAGATTAAATATAGACACTTTGATATATAAGAATTAACTTTATCTTAAAGCTTAAAATTAGAATTATCTAAACAGGATAAAGTCAAAGGAAATTCACTTGAATAAATATAATTCTGTTCTTTCCAGTTTTCTGTTTGCTGCTTTAGAAGCTGTAAACCATTAAGTTGTGTCATGACTTACATGCATCGGAATATTGTCTCCTTTTAAAGCATAGGAAGCAATATATAATAAAATCTTTGCTTAGGTAGAGTATGATCTTCTCTAAATATAGCATTTCCCTCCTTCACTTGCCTTTTTAAAACAGCAGTACTGTCTTTTTCAAAAAGCACTATCAAAAGGTATTACAGAAGTTGCAATTACTTAGAAACTAAAATGAGTAAAAAACCCCACCCTTTCATCCCCTCCCTTTATATACACACAGTGAAGCAACAGACAATCCAAAATGAAATCAGTGTTTTTGATTGGAGAATGTATGCTTTTTCTATTGTTGACCTAATTACAAAAGACTAAAGCATGATGATGCTCCTACTTCACCTGTGTTCTAAACTCCATTTTTCATAATTGCAATCCCTAGTTTTTCCCCCCCATATTCTTTTATACAAAAAGGGTGAACAGAAAAAAATTTGATTAACAAAGTTTTAGTGCACCCACAGGTTTTTTCAAAACCTGAGAGATTCTCAACAGTTCCAACTTTTACAAGAGCACAATATTTGGATGGTTACCAGTTCAATGTCCTTTTGGATGGTTCTCCTGTTTCTTGTGTTATTAATTGAAATATCATCTACTCCTGACAGAATTCTTGTTACAGCAATTTTATGGTTTCGTTTCAACTTTGCACGGAAAATATCCCCTTCTGTCCAAAGTTCTGCCTGTTTGCTATCATAACATGGAAAAAAAGGCCCAAAACACAACAAATTAACACTGAAGATTGTTAAGTGTACAATAGAAGAAGAAGAAGAAGAAAAAGACATCTAGATTTATTTTTGGCAATAATTTACACTCAATCTACTTACTCCATCAGGAAATGCTGTTGTGGTCCAATCACAGAACCAGGTCTATTTATTCTGATCCAGGCAATAGATTCAGCAGCTGTCATCCGATAATGCTTCATGATGTAGCAGGCAATAAGTGTGCCAGTTCGTCCAAGACCAGCTGTGTAATATAAAAGAATGGCTTCTTTTATATATCCATCTTCATCTGGAATCTGTTGTAACTATAGACACTGTTACTTGGGCAAGTAGTTACCTGCCTAATTTATCAAAACAAACCTCTACTTATCAAGTGTGGCAGGGGAAACTCACTCTTTAGTCTTTTTTTATCCTATACAAGGTTACTAACACACTGTCCATATTTTTTTTTTGAGTGAGGTAACCTTCCAAAACCAGCAACTTTACAAATATCTGTAAGTTTAGCTACCTTTATTTACCTATCTATTAATATGTATGAAGGTATGAGAAACTTTATAAGCATGGGATAAAACAGTTGGCCTTTTTTTTCTTTTCAGAATTCTCCCAGCACCTTCTTGCAAACTAATCATACATTGCACTGAAATCAGCTGTTCTCCCAGCCCCTTCTCTAATTAATCTCTCTAACTCCCAAGATAAAAACAAATTTTGCAGTAAGCAAGTCTGGGCACTAGCTAGCACAGGAAAGAAGTACTCCAGAGTGAGAAACCTTATTTAAAATGGGCCTCAAAACAGTTCTATTTACCTTGGGAAACATGAGAAGCAAGAGAGGACCGCTCCAGCTAAGTGACATCTCTCCTCAATCACTTGCTGCACATGCAAATCACACATCACCTTTTCTCATTTAACAATTAACTCATCAACACCATTGTAAAATCTTCTGTATAACACAACAGCCATGACAACCACATTTCCATGACTTGCTTTAGGAACTTGCCTTAGCTTTCCATGACTTCCAGGACAGCTTTAGGAACAGACTACAGCATTCTACACTTCCTCAAGAGTGGCTAGACACCATTAGTCTGATATCTACCAAAGAATACCCTAATTTGAATGAAAACAAAGCACTTGTATCATCAATATTCCGGCATAACCAAGTAAGGGATATGCCTGAATTTACCACCTCAGCGAAGAGTAAGAGTATGGACTTGTTTTCCCAAAGTCAAGATGCTGGTTTCAACAATTCTTTCACTTTCCAATATAATTCTGTTAAATGCAGCAAACGGATGGCATATACAGGAACAAAACTGCCGTCTTTGCAGGTCCAAAGCAAACAGGTTAAGAAAAGGCACTTCTCCTTCAATCACAGCATTATCAGATACACTAGTGATGCAAAGTTGTGGAGAAGAAATGTCTGATATACTATTAAAGATGGTGCGGGAAGGGAAACATACTCTCTCTAGAACAAACAAAAACTGAATAACTCTACTAGCTGCATTGGCTGGGCTCTTAAAATCTTCACAGTCTAACTCTGGAGGAATGGATATTCAGAGCATGCCCAAACTAGTGCAGTTTCTGAGCGATGAAGATTTTGGTGGCTGTAGAACAACACTCATATATTTTAAGGGATCTCCCCAAAATGCTGCACTGTTTCCAAAAGTTTACGACTTGGTATAATTAAAAAAGTATTTTCAGAGAGAACTTGACAGGACTTCAAATGCCTGCCCAAAGCATCCTTTGAAAGTACTAACACTTTCTAGCAAAAAGAGCTATTAATATTGGAAATCTCACTTTCCCCAGTCTCTTTTTGGGAATGGCTTGGAAGACTTTTCTGGTACAAAATTAGAAGATGAAGCACTGAACAAAACCATAGAAATCATTTGAATGGAATAGTTGCAGTTAGGCAGAGATGTTAATAACTAGATATAGTAGAATTATGCTGCAAAGTACCTCAGGAACTGTAATTATAAACATCACTAGTAATATAAACTGTTTGTTGCGTCCTACCTTTGCAATGAACGGCTATTACACCTTCAGCATTTTCACAAATATTTAGAAATGTTTTAACTATAGTATCACTAGGTGTGCTTCCATCAGCAAAGAAGAGATCAAAATGCTCAAATCCAGCATCTGTAAATCGTTTGGCATCATACAGTTTTTTGTTGAGGCGTATTATAGTGGTGACCTTATTTTGCTTGAAGTATGGGAAATAAGCCTCTGGAGCATGGTGGGGATAGCCTGTTTGAGAACAGAGGATTAAAAAAAAAAGGGTAAGGCTTAAACTAAAGAAATAAAAAAATACTAAAAAATAAGATATGAAAATACTTCCAAAATAGAGACAAGATAAAGAAATATTGACTAATTGAAAATGGAATTTTAATACAATCACCTAGGTCAGATACAATTAAACCAAGCATTAAAATTTTACTGCCAGAGTTCTTATAAAAGGAAAAGAGCCAAGGGAAAAAACACACTGTTTGACAATTTTTAAAGTTTGTTCTTACTAATAACAATCAACTAAGAAAGCAGTGGGCTTGTGTTCCCCTCCTCCTTTTTTAAGCATACCATTTTCAATTTTACTTCTTGAATGAGGTCCACTGAAGGCAATGAATTTGTTTGGTATAATCCAGTTAAAATCTCCATTTTCTGCTCTCTGTCAAGAGAAAATGCTTGGTTTATCATTATCCCTGTATTTTCAGGCTTTTCCTTATTGTTTCAAAATACATGCTAGATAGAATAGATGTATAATTTTTGTCAAAGGAAGGTGTGCTAGTTGGCTGTTTTCTTTTTCATAAAGAGGATGACAGATGCACTCAACCTCTCATTTCTCCCCTGTGTCCCTGTCTTTCTAAACCAGAGTTTTAGAACAACGCAACCGATGCCCTTCAGATGAAGAGGAACTTTAAAGTTTTTATTTTTTATAGGATTCTAAATTGGTCTTACCAATTGGTCTTACTACTGTTCACAAATTAAATAATGATTTTTTAAGTTCTAGAAGCATTTAATTTTCTCTTTACAGATATCTGGCAGCTTTGCATTTCTGAGACTGCATACAATCAAGAGTAGCAGTCCTTCATTGTGATAATAATTTCCTATGGCCCAAAGTGAATTTTATGCACTTGGAGTTTCCCAGCTCAGTTTCCTTCTTTACCTCAGTGTTATTACATTTCTGCCATGTGTTCTCAAATACATACTTTGACTGTTCTCTAGCATTCAGTTAGACTTGGGCTTGTATGCCCTTTAGTTTTTCATCAAGGCTGCTCAAGAATATCCAGGGTTTTTCTAATAATGGAGACTCCCATTTATTTCCATTTTGGTTTCTGCTCTTCCCCATGTTTGGGCATAATTATGCTTAAATTTGAATGTTAGTATTCTCACTCTGACCACGAACCTTTATTTAACTATCATAACTTAAAGAGACAAAACAGAAATGGAACATAATACTCCAAAAGAATAGCAGAAATTATAAGCAATTGCTTTTGCATTAGTAACAGCAAACAAATCAAACAATGGATACTGAACACTTACTTCATAATGCTCGTATTCATCTACATCAAATGTACTAAAATCCAGGAAACCATACTGCAAAGCCTAAAATTCAGAACACAGCTCTTAACAAAGATGCCTCTTCAATGAGGACAGTTTCATTACTCTTTTTGGTTACATAAAGTCCTTTAATACACACTCTCCTTCTTTCTTCACAAAACTGAAGAATACAGATAAACTCAGTCTTGCTTCAAACCAAGTTTGTAAATTTCAATATAAGTGAAGTTAGATGAGTAAATCAACTTTTTTTGTTTTCATCAAATCACTATAAAAACCCCAGATTAGTGAAGCATTTAGTCTTTTCATCATTGCTAGCTGCACAAAATAAAAAGAAAAATAACCAGCAAAAAACATCTATTGAAGCTATTAGTAGATTCTAAAGACTGCTTTCAAGGACTGGAGATATTTTTTGTGTATAAATTCTATTTGTTAGTATCTTCACTGATTTAAAATTTCTTGCAGTCACAAAGTCCTAAGTAGATATTACTGTGAGTCCATAATGTCCCATAATTAGCCACAACCAAAATACTTAACACTGTATAAAAAATGTAATCATTTAGGTAACTAATAGCTTATCCACGTGTTAAAACAAGAAGACAAACACAGATAAACCTCATATCTCTAGATATTAAAAATACTACATTCTAATTTTCTCTTTTACTCCCTCATCTCTTGTAGCTTTCTTTGTTGTTCACCAGCAAGAACAGCAATGCACCAGCCTTGGCATACAAATAAACAATTTCAAAATACCCAAAAAAGCTGAAAAATCACCAATCTTCAAGAAGATGACTTAACCAGTAAAAATATCACTATTTGGCAGAGATACCCATAATACAAAAGACAATATTATGGTGGAGAGCTGCAGAATTCCATTTCAGTATTCATACAGACTAAAAAGAATGTGTTTTGATTCCCCTATCCTTTAATGCTACATTACTTCACTGATATATTGCTATAAAACCTAGATTTTATAATTTTATAGTTAAAAAAGAAGCACCTACCACCTAACATTTGTTTTATTTCTACTACTAAAGCAAAATTTAAAATCATTAGCAAGTGCTGCAAATGCCAGAAGTGTATAGCAAACCCATTCAAAACCCTTTCAAAGGCTATGTTCAGCCTAATACATAACACCAGGGGGCATATAAAAAACCTAACACATAGCTTTTAAGATTAGAGGTGATTTACTGTCCTGATAGATTACACAAGTAAAACTCAGAAATCCTTCCATAATATCTTCACTTATTCATTATATAAAGTATTGGTAGACTTCTATGAAGGCTGTATCTACTTTGTGACAATGCATAATGCATAGTAAACTAGGCAACAATCAGCAGATCTGCTACTTCGCAGCTCTAATAGGATCCTAGATTCCTAAGACTTCTTCTTCTGATGGGCAACATTTAGCTACTTTTTTGAAATGTGAAAAATATTAGTTTACTGACCTTGTTTATTGCATGAAAACAGTCCAGTAATGTTAGATGAAAACTGCAAGTACCAAAGGAAGCGTCCCTATAAGATACGATGACCAAAACGTAATTATTGTATTTTAATCCAAGTGAAAGCAATTGAGGATACTTCTCTAAAACATCTTTTAAAAATTAGTTCAAGGCAATGATTATTAAACTGAAATAATTATGTCAAATGATTACTTCATTTCCCATACATTGAATCTTAAAAGAATAACAACATAACATTATATTGACAGATACAACAGTAAGATTACTCCAGCTACAGTTTTTGAAAAGCTGAAATGTTCGATTTCTGACTTGGACTGTTAGGATAAACATTTTAGTAAATATAATAAAATATTTTCCTCAAAAAGCATAAATAGTTCATGCTTATACAAGAGAAGAAACTAGTTTCATTAAAACAGCTTCTTTTGATTACAAGTTTTTTAATTCTGTTGATCCAGGAATTGTACGTTCTTAGTACGCAACCATTATAAAATTTCATAAGCACCACAGATTAGGAATTCTAAAGGAACACTATAGTGAGGTAAATAAATAAATTAAACTGAATCTACACCAGAGAACATTATGCCTTGGCAGAACACCTTGAGACCTTGTAGCCCTTATCAGCTAATGTTTCTACTAAGTAGAACACATTTCATGTTCAAATTTCAACTGAGAGGAAGAACTTCTGAAGAACCTGGATAGCTGTCGCCAGTAATTTTTCCTACCCTTTCCTTCCTTATGAACCAGTGTGAAAAGGGGCAAAAATTAGGAGGAGATAGAAATAATAGAACATTACTCAAATTAAAGAAAGGACTCATAAAGGTGACATCGTAGTAGCATGTGTCTCTTAGACCACCTGATGAGAAGGAACAAATGGATAAAGCCTTCTACAGTCAGATAGAAGCAGCCTCACATTCTTAGGCCATGGTCCTCACAGGGAACTGCAACCACTCTGATATGTTTTGGAGAGATAGCACAGTAGGGCACAGGCAATGCAGAAGGCTCCTGGAATACACTGATGACAACTTCCAACTTGTCAAATATGTGAAGCAATCTGCAAATACTGTCTTGCATAAAGAATGCTATTAAGTATTGCAAGCCCTCTGTGGTGAATGACAGATATTTTGATATGTTTAACTATCAGCTACTGGCACAAAATCAGACTGACAAGTGAGAAGCAATAAAGACGATAAAAAAGCTCAATGAGTGGATACAAACAGTGGGGCTCCTTCTCCTTCTGCTGGGACTCTTCAGTACCAGCTGGTAACATCTCTGATTCACTGAGTACCTAAAGTTAGGACAGTGAGTGTGTCCCAGGTAAAAACTTCAACACCAAAAAAAAATCCAACCCAAAAACCAACCACCCAAAAACAATCCACAAAAAACAAAACAACCCCCAACAAACAAAAACCCATCCCAAAACACAAAACAAAATAAAATAAAACCCCAGAAAACCAACACAGCAGAAACTAGTACTGAAAAATGTTACATTCTTCTTCAAAATATCAAGGTACAGAAAGTTCTATCAACTTGTTATTTACCTGAAAGGAAGATATGAAACACTTCCTGACAATATAAGCCTGTACACATCTTCTGGGGATTCTTTCAGGTATATTATCTATTTTTGGAAAAAGACAGAAAAGGAAAAAGACTATTTTAAGACAGACTTCAATAATTTCAAGTAATTTGTTTACTGCAGAAGGCATAATTATTTATCACAAAGTGCAAAAGTGCTGGAAAAGAGTGGCATCAAGAACAAATGTTTGCAAGTGTGCAACAATAAAACTAACATAAACAATTAAAAATCTTGTCAATCTAAAGAAATATATATTTTAAAACAATCTTTATAGATTTGTGCAGGAGTTGTTCAGTTATAGACTACAATGAAAAGGTTCCTGTTCATTTGGATTCTTACATTTCTACTACAACTCTGCTTCACCAGTTTGTAGATTTTTTAAATTAAGCTTTTAAGATGTAAATCAAAAGATAAAAATCTGCAGAGATATCACTAAAGCTATGAATCATCTGTTACACAAACTGTCGGTACACGCAGCAGACAAGACTAAAACAGTTATTTATGTATGTTTTGATCTTCCTACATCAGAACATTTGCATTAATCCAAATTCTGTACTTCCTCTTTTGCACTGCTGGGGCAATATCCAGTAACTAAATCCAGATGCCATAAACTAAGAGAAAATAAAAATTAGAAATAATAAAAAAGGAAATCTGTAGCTTCAGAAGCAAAATACTATGAACAGAATGAATCCAACTTTCTACTGTCAAAAACAATCAGAAAAGAATTCACAAAGGACCAACTTACGAGAAATATCCGTATGGTCTTCCATCACAACATGTCTGATCCCTCTTGGATAGCCTTTAACACTAAGGTCTCCTTAAAGAGTATCTAAAACTCCTCTTTTTTGTACATCGCTTCTTCAAATACCATTAAACACCAACCCCAGCATGGCCAGGAGGTAACAACTGTTAATAACAAGCTGTCATTAACAGGTCAATATTCAGTAATTTCAAGTTTAATACTTTTTCTTTGAAATTGCTTTAACAATCTACGGAACATTGTGTTTTTTTTCACTAATGTTCAGTAAAATTACTTATTTCTTTTATACTAATGACATTTTCCCTTAGAGATATTTGAAAGTAAAAATCCTCATGAGTATTAATTAAACATCTTCCAAAAAGCAAGGCATGGTATATTTACTTTCTGCTGCTTTGGAGACTTTTTCTTTAAAAAGCTGGCATTGCCTTTAAAATTTCTTTGATGCTGCCGCAAAGCCAGTTTGAACAAATGGCTTAACATACCTTAAACATCCTCTCCCCACACACACACAGAGAAAACAAGAGTTAGAACAGATGTTGCTAAAAAAAACCCCAACAAACAAATCCAGCTTGAAACACAACCTAAAGAGACAGCTAAAACAGACATGGCCAACAGGTGACCCCTTTGATTTTCTTGATTCAATTAGTGTGTTAAGTATTTTCAGAGCATTCTTCCCTTGAAATTGGCAGAAGAAAACAGAAAAATAAATCTTTCTTGAGACATAGTTAAGTAATGAAAACTGCATGTTTTGTGTGTGTGTGCTTTCTCTGGGGAGAGATAAGCGACTTCTGCATTTATATTTGCAAGTATACACTCAAAACAGAAAAGATACTTCAAAAGTCTCCCTAGGTATCATTGAATACCTCTGACGGCGAAATTCACTTTTTATTCTACAGGCATTCATTGCCTGATTTGGATGTAAAGGTTATCTTCCAAGAAATTTCAAATTGTATGCTTTGCTACAGTCCTAATTTGCATCTTGCAGGACAGTGAACACATATTGCTAGCAACCATACACATCAAGCACTTCTTGTTTATCAGGAAGAGAGCCCTGTCACTGAAAAACTTACAAACCCGAGACATGAAATAGAATTAAAAAACAGATAGTAATTAGACAGAGTTTGTAGCCAGAAAAAACTGAGTCACCTGGAAAAAACAGGATTACAGAATCACAGAATCAATTAGGCTGGAAAAGATCTCTGAGGTCATTCTAGTCCAACCCTTGCCCAAACAGGACCATGCCAACTAGACCATGGCACTGTGTGCCACGTCCACTCTTCCCTTAAACATCTCATCCACCATCTCCCTGGGCAACTCATTACAATGTTTAATCAATCCTTCACCTTCCTGAGAAGAAATTCCTCCTAATGTCCAGCTGGACTTAAGTACTATCACACTGTGTAGTATACAGAGTACTAATTGTACCACAGGCAAATAGAAATGCAACTAATACTATGTGATTTTGTAAGCTTGTAGAAAAGCTCATCTGAGGTGTGAGAGAAATCCTTGGCCTTTCTGAGCTACCAGCTTCTTAAAGGAAACAAGACAGAATGCAGAAGTATTTGTTTACAAGTGTAACAGCTGCAAGAGAAAATTTTTTCTCATTTCACTGTGTTGTATTAAAATAAGTTAGTTAGTTCTATTATGTTAGTTCTCAAGTACGGATCCTGCTTCTAAAATTACATTACCAGTGAAACTGCTAGAAAAACCTTTTTAGCATACATAACATACATAAATAACAACAACATACATACATACATACATATGTGTATGGACTTTTCTTAACACAGCTACATAAGAACACTTCCTTCATACAAGGACATTTTAAAAACCCCATCTGATTTTGCAAAGCAAAAATACAACTTGGATTGTTCAACTGAAGCAAAATACAGCATTTTTACTGAAGAAGGAAACTTATTCTGAAACAAAGAGAAATCCTGCTACACTCAGCTGTGACACTACCACACACATAAAAGACACAGCAAGTGAACAATTGTGCAGAGACAGCAGTTCATGAAATGGTCAGATAGCGTACTCAGTGGAAAGCGCTGGCAAAAAAATTAGGTTAGTATGAGAATAGCTGGATGAGTGCAATGGTATAGAGTGCTTCAAAAGGGAAGAATGACACTCACACATTATGGGAAAGACCATAAACAGATAATTACTTCACAAGGAAAGTATCTTGGCAGTAACACAACACAAGAAGCTGTGATAGTCAAAGTGGAGACATAATCAGTTTCTGTCAAGGTTAAGGGAGTACACAGCTAGAAATCCTGGATGTAACCAAGGCTGGATGAAGGCTAAACATGGTGGGGGGGGGGGGGGGGGGAGGGGCGCTGCTTTTAGGCTGGAGTGAACCAAATTCCATCTATGGTAACAGGTAAGACTGAAGTAGCAAAGCTCAGAGAAGCAACAGATGTCAAGGCAGCAGAGGCCACACATCTGCATTAGGAAATGGTCTGCACCAAAAGAATTCCATCACTAGACAGAGAGCCAGCACTGAAGATCTGACATCTTTACTATATACTTCCAGCAGCTTTTAAGCTTAACAGCTGGGTTTTGTCTGTTCCTGTGGACTGTCGGTTTAGTCTGTTCCTGTGGCCCATTAACTGCTCCATGAAGGGAACTAAAGTGCAGTAGTTAGCACTTAAGGAAAGATTCAGTTCAAAAAATATTTCTGACACATCTATATCTATATAAAACTGAATATAATACTGTTTCTGACCTGGAGGAGGCCAGGGAGGCCTTAAAGATGAACAATTTCATTGGAACGATGTGAGTGAACAAAGGACTAAAGAAAGCAAATAAATGGGAAAGAGAAAGTAGTAGTGATCAAATACCTGTAGAAGACAGAAGTGTTGAAAGAGAGGAGGACTTTCTAAGGCAGCAAGCAGTACTGAAGTTTTAGAAAATAAGAGAATGGAAATGTTGATCTGATGAATAACAAAACAAAGATATATTTGTAAATTAATGAGGTATGTAATGGGGGAAGGAGAGGAAATGAGAGAAGACAAACTTCAGAAATCAAAATATACAACAGCTGAAACTAATTTGTCCAGATGCTGATTAAAATTTATGTTTCTGCGGTGCTAAGATGATGAAAAACTTCACAAATAAAGTTGTTTTCTTAGGTTAATGCCATTAAAGCAACAAACAAAAATGACTACTAAAAAGATAAAAATATTAAACTAAATTTAAAGCAATAATGTTAGCTGTTATTTAGCAGAAGTATTCACTCTCAGGGATAATTTTTATCCTTCTATGCATATACGAATGAATAAAAGACTATTAGAATTTTAAACTTATTTCCCAAGAGGATTCTTTCCTGCATTAGGGAAATATTAAAAAAAAAAAAGCCTTGTTTAAAAAAAACTTAGTCAATGCAGCATGCATCTACAAGTTCAGCTTTTAGAATTTTCCTACAGTCATATTCAAGTGCAAATAGGAGTATACATACATATCTATACACACACAAATACAAACAGAAAAACTCTTAAAATATTTTAAGAATCTTCTACTTAAGTACCTTTCAGGAAAATTGTTACTATAAGGAATTGGTATCTTTCAAGTCCAACATACCATTTTTTCACAATCTGCAATCATTTGTACACAGACAATTTAGAAATTTGCTTTTTTTATGCATACAAAAAATATCCTACTGAACTTCAATATATAGCCAGGAATTTGCTATTAGCATTTGAACCACTAACAATGCTCTAATCATCCTTTTCATTTAGGACATCTGCTTCCAATTAAGGAACTACAGGCACCTCTGTGAATGGTCAAGAACATCCAAGTACTGAAGACTGGGAAAGGTGCACTCAAGCACTCCTCCTGCCAACAGTGCTGTGCAGTCAAACAGCTGCTTTCAAATTCACTCAATGAAATACAAGGGTTTGCAGGATTAGGTGCCCCAGTCTTTATTTATGAGCATTTAAAATCAACCAGAGAATAAGAGCTTTTAGCAAGCCATGTGTTTGTCTGATTCATTAGTGTTTTCAATCCAGCCTTATTTTACAAGCAACCATTTCCTAGATTAGGGTTATAACCATTGGAATGATATTTATAATAGGATGCAAATATTCCTGGTGGAAAGGGAAATGAGTCTCTGGTTAAAAAAGGCATCTTAACTTTCAATACATGGTACTGTCAAGTAAAATAATAATGCTGCATATAAGACAAAACATGTTTAGTAATAATCATAGATGACATAACCTGTTGCTTCTTCAGGAAAATTAAACAGACCATTGAAATAAGCTTTACTGTTAGAAACTATATCAACTCAAGTGTGTAAATAGCACTTTAAATTCATATCTATGATGTGCTCAATACAATCATGTTTATCTGCCTGTTCACCCTCAACTGAAAAATCTGCTTAAGGCTGCTACGTAAATCATACATTTTACCAACCATGCTCACTTAGAAAACAGAAAATAATGAGATAATTAATTTTAAACTGCTTACAAGCAAATTTTATGTGATGCAACTATATTCCAAAAATATCACTCTTCCAAGACAGCCTGAACTGCTGTAAACAGCAATTAAACCCATTCTGAACAAATGCAAGTAACTGCTGTGTGTGACCAGACTCAAACACAAGATCATACAGACGTTATAACTTTAAAGTGTTAAATATTTTATTTCATTACAAGCTCAATTGGATATACTACTCAGTTAGTAGATTAAATTTCTAGCAATTTCCTTAGGACAAAATGTTAGATGTTGCAAAATTAAAATAGAAGTTTATTAGAACAAAAAGCTTCCTGTATGGATTTGTGTTGTAGTGAAGAAAAGCATTTGGCCAACAGTTTCGTCACTAGCAGAAACACAATCATTAAGAGGATAAAAGAGACAGAGAGTGAATAACTGCCTGTCTCTGGCAACTCTCTTTGTTCATCATAAACAAAAGCAAGAAACCTCCAATCACCTTTCATACAGCAGAGGGAAAGTATAAAAAACCCTGAACTGACTGGACTGGGAGCATCAATATTCTGTGCCAGGTAAGAAAGCAACCTGAGGCTATAGAGTGAGAGACCTCCAAAAGAATAACCCTTTTTCTCCTATGGAGACAAGCAGTTTCGTAGGAACATACTGGAAAAGAACCTAGTACCAACAGCAGGAAAAGCTGCTGCTGTGAAGATTAATCATGATTTCCCAAATACAACTCAGAGAAGGTAGCATTTCAGAGGACACAAACTCAGAGACAGCCAAGATTCCAGGTAACTTCTGCTTAAATGAAAGGTCAGTATTTGTCCATCTTGTCTCTTCCCCCTATTCATCAAGCACCTCTCACCAAAACATAGCTGAGGGTAAACATGGTTTACCCACTCTAAATTTGAGCACTGTCACAGTTACCCATTCACCACCACCCAGCCTGGATCACTAGACAGGTTTATCTCAGCCTTAGCCAGAGATAATTCTGCAAGTGTCACACTAAGAACAGAGCAGTTCAACATCACACCAGTGGGTGCCAATTGATTCTCCAACCTCCAGCCTCTACCCAGCATT
Source organism: Haemorhous mexicanus (assembly GCF_027477595.1). Taxonomy (NCBI): domain Eukaryota; kingdom Metazoa; phylum Chordata; class Aves; order Passeriformes; family Fringillidae; genus Haemorhous; species Haemorhous mexicanus. The sequence goes on along the minus strand of NC_082381.1, from coordinate 50,169,986 downwards.
AGGCCCACAACTAGGAAGGATACTAACAAATTGAAAAGGCAAAAAACCAATACTATGGATTAGAACGGATGAAGGAAACACTGCTTACCCTGAAGAAAGAAGATGAGAAAATAGACAAAGTACAGAGATGAGTCCTGGAGAAGGTGACCTGAATTACAGCAGTTCATGGGGCGGTACCCTGGAAGGGTCACCCTCCAAGTACATAATTAGTGCCAGGCCTGAGAAAAAAAACACTGTTACTAAGTTAATGTAGCCAAGGGGAGAGGGGGGAGCTTGGGAATTGGGTGGACAGGGCACAGAGGGTACATTTTCTTTTGTAATATAGAAGGAGCAATGATGGAAGAAGCAGACTTTCCTCACCCACAGCCAAGTCCTGGTGAAAATCAAGAGAAGCCACTGTAGATATCAACTCAGAAGACCACTGCTGCTTTGGTAGTGTGGTAAGGCCTGAACAGTGCAGACAGCTTTCAAGGAAAAGATTTTTCTTTAAAAGGTGAAGAACAAAGATTTCCCCCCCCAGCACCCCTTCTTTCCCTTTTCCCCCTCCACCCAAATAAAGCGTAACATTCAACCCCAACACACTGAATTCTGGCTACCCTTTGTGTGGCTGAAGGTGCCAAATTTTTGCTAACCTGCATAGAAGAATATTATTCCCATGATGTCTGCAAAAATGTAGAAACAAAATACAGAATTAAAATAGATAAAAGATGAACAATAAAGGGATTAAGGTCTAAATTGTTAAGATTTACTCTAAAAAATTAGTATTTTATTCTAAACTACATATACAACAATGTATTTGTAAACTTAATTCTTCACTCTTAAGGCCATGTTATAGTGAAGAGCTTGAGTTAGGCTGTGCTGTCACATCAAAGTACACCTGGAAAGAAGCAGGAGATGCAGGAGGGGAGAGAAAGAAGTATGTAGTCTGGAGAGTTCATAAACTATCTCCACTGAAGAGGAAAGAAAGACAAGTTAGATGAACGGGAGTGGGGGAAACATTAAAACACATCAATAGTGAAGAAAAGACTGAGAACAGTTTGCTCAAAAACAAGAACACTAACACTAACCTTACCACACCACAGTTAATGAAGACCTTCACAATTGCCTTAGTAGTTGGAGCATATCCCCACATGATATATACACACATATATACATTTGAACAAAAGATGACAAATGATAAATCATGATAATATATTGCAATTCCTTTAAGCAGAAGTTATAATATTCTGTTTAAGAATACAAATTTGAGATCAACAAGCCTTTGAAAAGACAGCTCAGAAGTTGAATGTTTATGAGGACATAGAAGTCCTGGAGGAGAGTTAGTCATATACAGCTCATTACAGTTTTATAGCTTAAATGTAACTATGTTTTAAAAAAACCCAAAAGATAACAAAACCAGAAATTACACAGACTCACAGCCTTGATATTCTTGAAAACCTTGCTGTTATTCCTTGTTATACCTAACAAGTGACTTGCAGCACCTGCACCTACAGAGCACCCCAAAACTGTGCTTAAGTTATCAAACAACTTTCAACCCAAGTAGACAAGCACTACTTTTGTGCTTGTCTGCATGAATCTGCAATGGCCACATTCCCTTTGTACTTCCTTGCTCTTCCTTGAATGAACCAGAACTCCCCCAAAGTAAGGCATCGCTTACCCACAGAGCTCCTCAACCCTAAGGTAAACTGTTGAAATGGGAACCTACCATGAAGTTAAATAAACAGAACCAAGTAAGAAAACACATTCAGTCCATAGAAAACAAAATACAATATCAACCTACAACTTACACTATAAGATCAGAAAGTAAATTATGACAATCAGCTCAAGCGACAAAGAGTATTACCAACATAACACAGTCTGATTAACTAAAATTAGAGAAAAACCTCCTAAAAGATTTGACCAGTATCTGGATGGATCTTCAACAAAAAGCAAAGCATTCTGAAACTAAAGAAGGTAGACACTTAACCCTACATATGTTTTAAATAAAGAAGTCATCAATATTTCCTTTCAATCAGGAAATATGCTTATAGACATGTTTATCAGGCATTCTGAATAGATCCTGTATCATTGCTTGCTCCACAGACAACAATCCAATATTCCCTACAGAAAGCAGAAATATGGGACAAATATATGTGAACACTTGAGCAATGAGCTCTGTAATTAAGCTTGCCTCTTCATGAAAGATCATCAAAGCATGCCACAGGGAGAAAAAAAAGCCTCAGGGGCATAGTTTTTCTTCTGTGATCTTTCTTCAGAGGAATCCCTCCTACATGAAACTGGGAAGAAATTCTACCCTACTGTAAAGAAAATGTAGTACCAAAGCCAAAATGTATTGCACTGGAAAGAAAATCTGCATCTAGCTAGAGTTAGATCACTATCTTAGACTCGCAAATTTGCAAGAGAGATGTGCCTACATACAAGGAGGTGACTGATACTCATCCTGTGCTTCACTTTCCCTCAGGCCTTTCAGGGAAACTGCCAAAATACTCAATGTGTACAATACAGTAACTTAAGCACCTCTCCAAACTCTGAGAACTATGGTGGTTTTGCCATATTTTTTTTGCCATATGCCATGTGTCTGCAACTAGCCCTACCACATGCCTGGGCTAGTCAGTCATGATCTCTCTGTGAGCATCCTTTCTTTACTCTCAACTCCCACTTCCTTCACTGCAGCTCTCTAAAGCAAAAACTGCCTACTCATCTGTACAACAGCCTCTGTTTCTAATTACTGTGCTTTGGATTGTCATAAGCCATACATATTAATCTTATAGCTTTATTCAAGGCTGTTGAAGCACTCATCTTCACTCACATGTTATTATTGCAACATGGCAGGGCTACCAGGTGATCAAAAAAAAGGTTTATTTCAGGTTTTCCGTATACTTTTGCATAGTCAACCACAGTTTTTTCCTATTACGATTGTTTTCCCATTGGTTAATCTTCTGTACAAAAATTCTGCTCAGAATGTTGGCTGCTGTGCCACACAATGCTACCACGACACATATTTAGAAGAATGTAGAAAAAAACAAAACTCACTTTTTTCCAAATAATGGCTGATAACTGTAGCTAGGCCCCTCTTGCTTTCTGGACCTCAATTATGATCAAATAATTAGGAAGAAATAGTTTTCCTAAAGGTTGCAGCTGTTTTGTCAACATAATCCCTTAATGGCAAACAAGCCTAATTACTCATATTTCCAGTCTCCGTGCAGTTCAAGATTGCACAAGTCTACAACAGCATTCCCAATTCAAATACCAACAGTGACATGTTTTGAAATTTAGTTCTCAATTTGTAAAAAGTGTTACAGAATATAGACAACAGAGAAACCCCAGGGAACAGAAAATGGACATCCTGCATGATGCAGAGAGGCAGCAAGGAGACTGCCTGCATCACAGAAAGTACTGTGTAGCCTTTGCAGCCAATAAATAGGAATAACCTAAGGCTACATAAACCAATCTCTCAAATCTCCAACATCAAAAAGTGCATAGCTTCTTATTTCATTTTATTACTCAGTAAACAAGAGAAATGGTTACAACCAAGGTGTGTTAAAAGTCAAACCAGAACCTGAATAGGGTGCATCACAGCTTTCAGCCTGAAGAATTCACCATTTTATTTCTTGACTACATTTCTGTGTACCAAATATATGCAGTTGTGATATAAAGCCAGTCCTTTTCCCCTCTGCAGCCACAGACTCGGCTAGTACCTTTCCAGCCACATTGTATCTTCCCAGGTTTTAGAAAGGCTCTAAACCCATCACACATTCTCAATGCTTCTCCCGGATTAATTGAAGAGACTACCTTGTACTAGAGAAGAAGCAGCTGGGGAAAGAAATTTAAACATGCACTGGCAAATGATACATTATATTTCACATAAGATATTATGTTTCTATTATAAGAAAAGAAAAAGACATGCGGTTGGGGAAAGTCAAAAGTTCAAGAAGCAATGATTTTTTCTAAATGAAAATGTTAATACTGATTTTTTTTTTCAGCAATGCTCTTATTTCTTAATAACAGAAATGGCAGTAGGAAGGAAAAAACCTGAAATCATACAACTTCACTAACATACATTCTGGACCTTAGAAACTCTCTTATTATGTGGTTCGTTATTATAATTACATTAGTAGGATGATTAATCAAGAGAAAAGAATTGTTTCTATCTTGCCATTCTAAAAACTGAGTATAAAAAAATGAACACAATCAGCAGCTGATGTAAAAATTTAAATACTTACTGCGTAGGAGCCTATGAGGAATGCAGCGTTTGCTTGCTTTTTCTGATCAAAGCCAGTATAATGAATTATTTTCTTCCTTATCAATGAAAATGACTGTATCAAGAAATGAACAAGATTATGATTTTGCAGCTTAGACCTTTTACACCTTCTTTTATAAAACCAGATGAATGCAAGAGTTTGTTTTCCTCCTTTCATACAGCTGATCAGAAAAGAAAAATACTGTGGCGCAGTCCCTCAGAAGCTTTGGAAAACTGTATTGCATCACTACCTAAATTTTTGCAGAATTTCCCCCCACATCTAGCCTAAATAATTTTTGATAGAAATTACTGAAATACTTTCTTTTTCCTCTTAAATGCATTTGTTTTTTTAGTTAGCATTTTTTATTTCAAACAGATAGCCATTTATGAGAACAGAAAGAGGCATTCTCAAAAGCAACACAAGTATATTAAAGTTGCAAAAATTTTAAAAACAGAGTTTACACCTTTTCGTTCATTTTTCAAACTCAAATGTAAATAAATCCACTAGTATTTGTTTCTAAGGATCAGAACCATGCTTAGATTAAAATATTTTGAAATTATTTTTAAACTTTATCATAAATACTTTTTAAAGTGTCTTCTTGGCTTGGCATACAGTTTCTCCATTTATCTTAGAATGTGGGTGGAATGGCATTTCCAATAGAAAGGACACACATGTGTGGTGGCAGTTATCCCCCAACTAGCCCTTGAAATAAATTCTGATGTGCTTGAAACTGCACAATTTGATCAACTGCTAAGTTATCGTAAAATGTAATTTTGTGCATTTAAATAGCAATGTTATTTGTTCAAGATACCAGATTCAATGCATTCAAGCCAAAACCCCAGATCAGTAGCAGAAATATGTTCTCAGAAATCCTAACATGTCAGACACAAGACATGGAAAGGGGCTATAACATAGAAGCAACTATTTTGTCGCTTCAGAGCATCCAATATACAAAAATCAGAGAATCTAATTTCTGATGAACACAGTTACCCATGTGGGAGTTTACAATCTTCCAGCCTGGACCACTAAACAGGTTTATCTCAGGCTTAGCCAGAGACAATTCTGCTAGTGCCTCAGTAAAAACCGAGCAGCAACATCACACCCACAGGTGGCAATTGCTTCTACACCTTAAAGAATAATAAAACAAGTCTGAATTCTGCAAACTATTATCTGTGACAGACATCAAGGAATGAAAAAAAAAAAAACCCTCTTATTCTATTATGTGCTTTATATTTCCTACTTTTCACAGTTCAGTGACAGTTTAAAGATCTAAGTAGTTTTGAAGAGGCAAATCATGATTGACATTAACAAAAATAAGGTTTTTTTATCTGCCAAACAGGTTTTATACTCCAACATCTACTAAAGGTCAACTAACTTTGTAGTAAATTGTGTTAATTAATTTAAGAAATCCATTTTAAACACACTATGCTTTATCAAGAGCCCAAAAATTACTCAGCTCCTGTAAGAGAAAATAACCTGCAGTACAAACAGAGCAGTCTCCTTAAGGCCAATGCTATCAATGCTACTAAAGATCAAATGTTTATTATTGAAGAATGTCAGCATCAGAAGAGAAGACCAAGTCAAACAAAAATAATTCCAAACAAAAACATACACCTTCAAGCTCACTCAATGTTGACAGATTGCCAATAGGACAGAATTCCAGCAAAAAAGCTTTTCCTATATAAGAGGCTGTATTAATTCAGCAACTGATCTTCTGGAAGCTTAACGATAGTTACTGCCACGGTTGTGTATCTTCTGTGAGTGAGTGAGTAAGTGAATGTTCCACCCTGACTCTCCTCCTCCCTAAATTCACCTCACTAAAATATAGCATTCATATTCAGAATTCAGCCGGATTAGGAAAACAGGAAAGCACCTGAACAAGAGCAACAAAAGAAATGTTGGCCTACTTGTTTTTGCTTTTTAAAATGCCAGTAATAATTGGCTTTTGAATCAAAAACCCAAGCATTACCTTTAATTTCCTGTTTAGCTTGCAGCAGTATCTGTAGACCATTGCCAGATTGAGTGGTCCAAAGTCTGCATAGAAACTGTCAGAAAAAAGGAGAAAAATTGTACATGACCCCTGTAAATGCCTTTTTTTTTAACAAGATGCACAAAGCAAGGAGTAATAATATACATGCGATATATATACATCATTCTAAAACCAAGCATGCTTTCTTACATAAACACATAGTGTTTTGTTGGAGGAAATTATCTTAAACATGGACTAATTTTTTTTTATTTTCCACACAGGACCATTCAAAACTCAGTACCCCAGAATTTGAGAACTATTTCTCACTACTGTATCGCTCTGTGACAAAAGTTTTTAAACTCTTATTTTAAGAGAGCCTCATAAGCTTTACTTTAAAAGAAGGCAACTTGTGCTAGAGAAAAGGCAACACAGAGAATAAAGATTTATTAGTGTATTAAAACCCAGGAAGCATGCCCTTGATCAAAACTATTTGAAGAATTAGCAACATTCCACATCACGTGAAAGACAAACATTGTTCACTACAGGGGAAATAATATATCCATTGTCAGCTCATAAAGACTTGAATTGACTTTTCCATTTTCTTCTCTGACTCTAGGAAGTTCAGACATTCCACTTAATACTTGAGGAACCAAATACACCCCTTTTAGTCTGGCAGTACAATGTGCACTTCTAAATTTACATGGCTGTATCATGTTTCTGCGTCTTCTAACAAGAATGTGTACAATGAAAGCTTCTGCTTTGAAAATGTTTTTAAGAAATCCTGATGGGAAAGCAAGAAACCCTTTAAAGCCTATAAATCATCATGGCACTAAGTCTTAGAAGACCAGACTCATGGAATCAATTCTCCAATGAGACTAACTCCTCACTGCTGTTGTTCTGACTAATTTATTTCTGTCAAAAAAGGAAAAAAAAAATTAACTTGATACTTACTTCTCATACACAAGTTCATCATCTATACAGAAATAATGGGTATTTGCAGCTCCACTCTTTGGTTTTTGGTAGAGAATTGCAAAATAAAGGCGATCTGAAATGCAAGAAAATGGGAAGCTTTTATAAACATAATGATTTTCTGCTGAAACTCTGAAGTATTACTTGTCAATGAGACAACATTAAATGGTTTAGAGTGAAGAAAATCTTCTTTTAAGTATTAAATTAGGTATTATTATTTCTCCAGTGTTAAACAAACAAGGCACACAAAGATTGAGGCTTTTTGCTCAGCAGCATTCCCATAATCCAGCTCTTAAGTGTTCTTTCCAAAAGTGTTCCTGGTTTGATGACTTTGCAAAATAGCAGGAGCCTGACTTGCACCCACACACACAGCAGACACCTCCTTTATCAGGTTTGGTTGGACTCCAAATACCGATGCACACACACCACCCCCCAAACTAAAGCACAAATCCCTCTGCACCTCAGACTCCCTACATAAAACTAAATAATTAATCACACTCACATCAAACGCAGGCACTCCTTTCTACAAAGCCATGATTTTGACAGTAGTGCCATGCAATTAAAGCCTACAGGTAACAGACTCAGGAGGCATCCAACCAGGCAACCCATGCTGCCCATGGGAGCACCAGCTAAGCCCCACCTGGACATCTCCAACTGAATTCTCATCCCCAACCCAGATGGCCCCTCAAAGCCTGTATGCCTGCAGACAGGAGATATCTTGTACTTGTCCTGGCTTCCTTCATTAAGCTGAGGGGAAAAAAATACCAGTGGTATTCACACAGATATAAATTATTTTTATGGCTGGAGAAGCTGAAGCCCCAGTGAACTTTAAACACTGACTGTGCTCCTGCTATAAATTGCTGTGCTTGGGGTAATTGGTCAATAAAAATTGAGGCTTGCAGCGCCACCGCAACACTTATCTTCCTCCTGCAGAGAAAATGTCATCATAAAGTATTTGAATTAAAATTCAGACCTAAAAGGAAAGCTTTCTTTTTTTTTTTTTTTGCAAATTAATTCCCTAGAACAGATATTATGTAAGTATCAAAACAGATCACGTGTATGTATTATTTCAAAACATGATCTGAGATGAGGAAAAACTGTATGTCAGTTTTTAGACAGCAGAGGGGAAAAAAAAATCACTTCAAGCTTCAAAACAACATCATCCATGACTGCCACTTAGAAATCATCCCCTGTATCTTGAAAAAGGAGTTACCATATCTATATTTTGACAGTCACATGCTCGGTGCTCACCGACATGCATTAGTATCTCAAGGGTGAAGGCTGAAAGGTTCACCAAAAAGAGTACATTTTCCTAATGCTTTTTTCAGTAGAACAGCGGCCTGATGTGAGTGGTCTGGCTTAAATATGTACAGGTCAGGAACAACAGTGGGATGTATAGTAGTACTTCCTAAGCAAGTCAGGCACCTACCTCCTTACTCTCTAGCAGAAGCAAGGCACCCAACTTGCTTCTTTAATTTCTAATAGACCCATTCTGTAAGCAGAACAACTTCAAGTACTAAATGTGAAGTGCATTACATGCTTCTGTACTTCCCAGCACTTACCAAAGCATTCCCTGAAAACAAGACAAAGGATAAAATTTAGAGTAATGTGTGCATTTTTAAGAAGTGACTAAACTGGCCCACAAAGTGAATTATGTGTGGAGAAGCAAGTGCACTGATACTGCAGCAGGTGCAAAATACGCTATGGCGAAAACTGCTTCATAGAGAGGCAGTCCTGGGGGTGGACTTTTGGGGGTAGTTCCCAACCACTATGCTAATCACTGAGCTCTGTCAAGGTGGATTTAAATGAATTAGAAAGTGTAACAGGTATCCCTGGGCAATACTGAAAAAAAAGAAGAAGAAAAAATAAAATAATGGGAAAAAAAGGAAAAAGAAAAAAAAGGGACAAAAAAGGAAAAAAAAAGGAGAAAAAAGAAAAAAAAGGAAAAAGAAGGCAAGAAAAAAGAAAAAGGAAAGGAAAAAAAGAAAAGGGGAAAAGAAGGTAAAAAGCTGCTTTGCTGACTTTCTTCCCTCTGCTCTGAGCATGAGAGATAATGTATGCAGGAGAACTGAGGGCAAGGGAAGAAGCAGAAAGGAGAACTGAGAGGATGTGATATCTAGGGATTGTATTTAAACTGGCATTGCTAGAATAAACACATGTCACTGCAGCCCCAAGCTACAATTTCACACCACTTCTAAACTGATTTAATGGCTAGCTGCCACCAGGTTCCTTAGAAGGAAAAAATCTTCTGAGTTAGCTCGTTGAACCAGCCTGCTGGGGGTTAAGAGAAGGAATATGCAGCCAAAATTTTTCCCTCCATGGCATCTGTCCTTAAGTGCCAGTCTAATTATTGACTAGACTGAGCTCTCCCTCCTCATTGTACAAAAACAATAACCACATCAAAGTCTGGGAAGAATGGCAGTAGTACTCAAACGCTACCTTTTTGCACTTCAGCTTCTTCAAAGAAACTTTACATCACTTTTGAAAATATAAAAGTACTTTGCAAAGAGCAATCCAAAATCTTCAAATACAAAAGGAGAACAAAAATGAAAATATATGTAATTTGCACGGGTCAAAGACCTGAAATAATTTAGCATTTTGCTCCAAAACAGGATTTGGAATAAAAGAATCAAGTGCATCCTCAGTGCTCGTACTGTTCCTGAAATGCTTATGCAGCTTGCAAAAATAAGAATTCCTATCTTGAGCAACCAGTGTGTATGTGGCCTTCAGAATTGCTGTTGGCAATGGTTCTGCCCCGGTATCTCTGAATTGTGTTCATTGTTGCTATTCTTAAAACACCTGAAAGAAACTTGAATTTAATGAGTTTACAGAAGTAGCTCACAATAAGAGCAGTGTGTGTCAAATGCCAATATCCTGACAAGCTGTCCATTCCTGTGCATTGCTAACAATTACTCCCTACTATGCAAACAGCAGGCTCCATGTTTTTAATATGCTTCCTATGGGGAGGTTTTAGAATGAAGAAATTTCCTTCAAGTGTATTTACCCTTCTACTGATTTACCAGTCCAGCATCTGACAAATGCTGTATTACTCACCACGTCTGTTTTTACTTGTTTTTTTTTCCAAACACATTTCAAGTTCTATTTAATCAAGAATTAGTGTGTTGTGTTTTTTTTAAAACAGAAATTAAGAGAAAGGAGAATTCCTTCATTAAGGATCTGATTGCAGGATTGAAAGTGTATACATAAAATACACTCAAGCACTGATGATTTGATTTCACTAGGATTCTACAAAGGTTTGGACTGCCAGGAGCAAGGCTTCCTTTTCATTATCTTCATGTTTCCTTTGCTAATTTTAGTCTTCAGTATTTCATTTACATATAGTGCACTTGAGCACTTCCTAATTCCTGCAAATTTCTGATAAAAAATCATCCTAAAACTATCAAACTAGAGCAGACCTTTCTAATCATCTCTCAGAAGAGCGACAGAGTAAGGCTCACTGCCTTACAGGCTGCATCTGCTCTGCAATTAAGAGATATGGCTGCAGCATTTTAGATATACTTCAAATACACTTAATTTTGTCAGCCTTACATAACAGAACAGTTAAAATACATAAGCATGGATGTCACTGCAGGCATTTAATTTGAGTAAGCATCCAATGTACAACCAAAATGAGCCTATATACCCTTAAGTGAAACATAGGTTACCACAGCTGTGTTACTGCTGGTACCTCAGCTAGTGAGACTAAAGGTGGCACAAGCATGACTGTCCAAGCTGATTGCAGAATGTTACAGAAAGAAAAGCACTCTGCTTGTTTATCAGAGCCACAGTGCTCTGTGGAAATTGATGTGTAGAAAACAGACGTGAGAGCTACCACTTCAAAATCACGTTAATGTGAATTTAGAGACGAAAAAATAATCTCCTTCCTTTACTCTCAACAAGCCTGATGCTTCTCAGGTTATGCTGCACAGGCCTTTAAGAAAGAAACTATATTAATTCAAGAATTACAGTTGGACTTCATGATCTTAGAGGCTTCTTCCAACCTAAGTGATTCTATGACTTTAAGTGACAACTAAATATTAAATAGGCATTAGTGGCAGGATAAGTTTGCATATGATCAACAAACATTATTTAATACAAAAATTCTACAGTTCTATTGTAAAATAGATGCCCTAGATGAGAAACTCAGTGACTGACAGTACAACAAAACCCAGTGTTAGTGTGTTTTGAATCATCAGGGACATAACCAAAGAGTTTTTACTATTTTTAGTGGAGTGTGATTCTGAATTCAGAGTTGGTATATAGAATTTTGTTTGACTTAAAGAACTTCAACATATTCATTGAAGACTTTCTTTTTAGTCTTCCTATCCTTGAAAAATTTCATTCAGCCATCATCACTATAATATTTCAAATTCAGCTAATGATAGACTTGCCAATTGGAACAACAGCCTGGACTCTGAAAAGGAAAATAAAAGTACACTAAAAAGATAGAGGAACTTTTTTTTAAAACAAAAAACTATGAAAGCCTTATTTTCAGTGCCATGTCATGACTGATCAACACTGTTATTTTGCTTACATAGAGTGCTTTCACTCTGCTGCTCTTGACTGATACACAAGACTGCATATGTTTACGCACTTTCAGTGCTGGATTAGACACTAAAAGACTTAAACATGTATTTAAAATCTTAACTTTGGAGAAAACTCACAAGTAAGTGAAGTAATACTGATAAAAGAGTAAACACAGTTTTTGTACTGAGACAGCTGCATAATAAAAACTAATTGAAAATGTAGAGAGTCAAAATAGTGGAAGCTTAATGATACTTATTAGAAGAGTCCTTAGCATTCTAGAAAAATAGTTTTCTATTGGGTACACAAATTTTATAATGACAAAACAGCACTCCTGGAAAATGACAACTTAAAGGTTTGAAAAAACCAACAAACTGCAATACAAAACCAAAAAAAACCCCCACATATCAATGAATACATTAAAATGAATATTTAATTATCAACTCCTAATGACAATATAAGCAAAATTATTCTCAATGAAGAAAAACAAAATAGGTATGTATACTGTAGCTTAGAGCATCCTTTAAGATGTTCAATTCTGTAAACAAGCTGGGTATGCATTCAACAGGAAGAACAAACATCAAGAAATACCCATGAAACTATATAACTTAAAATTTAATTCCATGCATAGTTATTGTAGTTATTTAATTTTAGAATTTAGTACACAGAATAAGTGAGAGAGAAAACCACACCTTTTGCCTGAAGTTTATGCATTACAATTTCACCTCTTCTTTAAAATGCTTTTTATATAATAAGAGCAACGAGAAAGAAAAGCAGCTGAGGAAAGGAAATGAACAGCTTCCAAGAATCTCACATAGCATTGCTACATTTTATTGAGATTCATATAAATTACTTCTCTTAGAGATCAGAAGGATGTGGGAATATGCTTCTAATAAACAGACGAAATGCATTCAGTTCCAGCAAATTGGATTCATACCAGCAAGCCTCATGCACTAGTTGACAAAGAGAAAATGATAAAGCTTACTATGCAGCTTAACAGACTAAAATGAACAACTTTTTAAAAGGACAGCTTTCCTGAATTAGTCTTATTAGTAACCAAGAATATTTAGATATTTCTAATTAACAGTTATTCTGACATATGGCTGATGCATACAATTAATTACAAAATAAATAAATGCAATGATTGCTGTAAGTATTGTGGGTATAAAATTCCTAGAATGGATATGAAACTTTGTTGTTTGAATGTAACATTGCACAACAAAAGATCCATCAATCTTTACAGCAATTTCAGTTTATGTTCTACTTCTGTCTTTTGCAAAGATGAAAATAAGAGTAGCCCGCAATGTTCTCAATAAGTTTGGCATTGTTTCTGTAAGCAGATACTCTAACACAGACCTCTCAGCCTTTACAATGGCTCAAATATTTACCCATATGTCCATTTTTAAGAATAAGACCTTATGCTTTGTCTCCAGTACCCAACTATTAACTTCTCAAAACTGCATTATGAGGAGGCAGAACTGACATTTCAAACCTTGACAGAACTTCAAAACAGCTGAACAAAAAGATAAGCCTGTTAGCTTATTCTTTTAAGATTTCTCTTTAAAAAAAAGAAGCATGACATAGCAGCAAACTAAACATTAGATTATAATCTGAATCAGAACTAAAAACTGGACAATAAACAGCAGCCCCTGTGCACAGCAAGATCAAGACAAAATGAAGCATTGTAAAATATAATAATCAAATTTACTTAAATCAAAGTAAAGTTAATTAAAGTGCACTTTAATCAAATTTACTATACTAGGTACTGCTGCAAATGGTGAAATCCCACTGAGAAAATACAAGTCAAAGCCTAGGTGCTCTACTGAATTTAAATGGGTGAACACTTTCTTGAAGGAGAAAATGCAGTAATTTAATGGGCTTGTTGATGCCAGACACACGTTACCAGGTGGAAGCAGCTGCTTCATGAGAATGGTTAGACAGACCTGTTTGCTGGAGATGTGAGCAGGACAGGGCTGCGTGCTAATACTGGGAGTAAAATCAGTTTGATAGTAAAAAGTCAATATCTGTTACATGAGGGGTTTCCACAACTGACCTTAAATTATCATCCTGTCCTATATGAACAGTTGCTGCTATAGAAACAAAACACATATGGAGTTGTTGGAGCTTTAGAGTTCTGTAGATAAGTACACCATTATGCTTCTCAGTGTAGATTAGGCCTCAAATGCTGAATTTTTGGCTGGAATATTTAGGATTTTACTCCCTGACAGTATTAAAGCTTTTTAAAAAGAATCTGGTAAGCTTTGGCAGTTTACATTCTTTCTATGTTGCTATGCCAATTTTTCAAAACAAAATCTAACGATTTTCTAAACATACTGTAATGTAGGAGACGCACCAGTAAATATAAAGAACCATGCTCTTGCCACAGAAATAAAAGGTACATTGGTGCCTTTTCTGCATACTTGCTCTTTATATTTTTGCTTGCTCTGTCCACAGATATTTTCCACACCCTTCAGAGAGATGCGCTGGTAGGTATATTTCTTGCTTTTTATGAGAAGTTGTAAATACACTAAAATTCTGAGATTATGACACATGACTTAAAAAGTAATTTTTGTTGTTGTTTTTGCCTTTAGGCAAACTAAACTCAAGCCCATCTTGAGCTGGGGAGCTCAAACCTAAACACAGAATTTTCTGGCTGTGATCCAACAGGCTTCTTAAAAGAGGCAGACTCGTGCCAAAACAAAGCGCGGCTCGGAGCCTGGAGTCACGAAAAAGAGGGACGACACTGAGCAATCATGCCTGCACAAGCTCTGGGCATTGCATGTCAAGGGGAGGTGCGACGACTGCCCATTATTTTACTCATTAGCCAGCAAGCCCGATATTACGGCATCAGGAGAAACAAATATCTGCACCTATCTATACATATACCTATATATATAGATACACATAGATTAGATATAAATATATTTGTGCGTGCGTGTGTGCGTATATACATATTCCCCCAATACATGGAGAAATATGCTACTTTTTTTCACCCCTCAAAGTGTTGAACGGATACAAACGTGTTTAACGTTGTTTTCCGTTCACTCTCTCCGGCAGGCAGAAAATGCCAGCAAGAGGCAATCGGTGCTGGGTACGGCTCGGGCTACCGGGACATCGGCAGGACGAGTTATCCCGCTAGACGAGCGCCGTAGTTCTCAACACTTGGCTGAGTGACACGCCAGAGCCCCGGGCTCGGGGACTGACCGGCCCATCGCCCGGACAGCAGCGGCTGCCGAGCGCCCCGGGGTCCCGCCGGGAACCGCGCCGACGGGAAGTTTTCCTGCGCACCCGGAGCCGGCGCGGCGCCCACCGCGGGCGGGACGGGACACCTCGTCGGGACACCGGGACCCCCCCGCCCCCCGCGTCCCCGGCACACCCCCCTCACCCGCGATCCTCAGGCAGGTCTCCAGACCGGCGGGGGGGGGCTGCCGCCGCCGCTCCGCCTCGCCCCCCGCCGCCCGCTGCGCCGCGCCCCGCGTCCTCTTCAGCGCGGGCGGCGGCGGCGCTGCGCGGCGCCGCGCCTCGGCCCAGCTCTTCCGCTTCATGGCGGAGGCGGCCGCGGCGCTACGATCCCCTCATCCCGCGGGGACCCGGCGGCCGGAGGGAGGGGAGGGACCCCGCGGCGGCGAGGGCGGCGGCAGCTGACGCGTCCCGGCGGACACCGCCCCCTCCCGCCGCACCTTGGCCCCGCAGCCCGGCGGAGCGCCCGCCGCGCCCCCAACGGCCGCTCCTGATTGGGGCGAGCGGTGTGGCGTCACCGCCGCGGAGCGGCGGGGGGGGTGACGTCATGGCGGCCGCGGTAACAGGTGGGCCGAGGCACGCGCCCCCCCCGCCCCAGCCCCCGCCCCCGGGGCGCCGCCTGTCTGGGCGCGCGCCCGGCCCGCGCTGCTGACGTGGCGCCGGCCGCCCCCGGGCTGGGCGCGCGGCCCGCGCCGAGGGGGCTCCGCAGCCAGCGCCGCCCCGGGCGCGCCGCGCTTCCCTGCCTTCTGCCCTGCCTTCTGCCCTGCCTTCTGCCGGGGCCTCGCAGCCCTCCAGGTGCCCCTCCTGACACGCACGGAAAGAGGAGTCCAAGGACTCGGTACTTTGTAAAGCCAGCTCAAAACAGTCCGGTGCATGCAGGCTTCTGGTCTGAACGTTAAATGGACTTATCCGGAAAGTTTGAATAACTGTGTTTGAATCTGCCTCTTAGATACAGTGATACTTTAAAACGGTGTAACAATAACAGTGATACACAGTTATTTTCAATGGCCGTAGCACTAAACGAAGCCAGGAGGTAAAACAACTTCTGAGAACCAGTCCCTTTCCATTTCTGTCTAATGGCCATGATGGAAGCCCTTGAGGAAATATTCTACCATCTGCTGACTGTGCGTATTTATGGAGGAAATCCTGCTGGAAACATACTAGTTGTCACTATTCACTGCATAACTTTTTAAAAAATACCCTTTCTAAAATAACACCAGACACCTAAAATCCCTCTGACGCTTCGGAAACAAATTCTCCCAAGGATGGCTGTGGCCATTGTTGTTCCAATTCATTATGAATGTGGGAGTCATTGTCTTACAGGAGTCAAGGAATATCTCTCAAGCTGTGGCCAGATGCAAAAGGCAGGGCCGATGCCCTGATTAGGACACCTCAGCTCTTCTGCTGAATCCTCTCCTCTCGTCCTCTCTCCTTTTGTTTTTCTGCAGTTTGTGAGTCTTTCTGAAAAAGTGATTTTTTGGGATAACACATAGGTTGTGGTATGGCTCCTTCAGTATTGAAATAGTGAGGGTAGATGACTTCAACACAAAAAGCTGTAAAACTACAGTTTAATTAATTCCAATATCTTTTAATAGTGCTTAATTCTTTTAGCTGTAGTTAATTTTTTAAAATGTGCTTATTAGGACCAACAGAATTATTACCATTGTGTGTTGTTTTAATTCTACTAAAAGCAAAATAAGCAGGAAGGCAGCTAGAATGTTTCCTTTAAAATCAAAAGCACCAGGAACAACTGCGAAATAAAAGTGGAACAAGAATCAGTGTCCTTAGCTGTGATTATCAGGTGAATGAAGCAGAGTAGAAGCACTACAAATCAACGGACTATTCATCATTGATTGTCTTTGAAAATAATTTTTCTTCATTTATTGTCTTTGTTTTACAAACATATGACCACTTTTCCAGCCTGCTTTTGGTTGTTGTTTGAGTAACATAAGGCAGAGAGGCAGATGCATTCCAGAGTTCCTGGCATGCTGAAAAATGTTGTTAAGCTGGGGGGAGTGCTGGAGGGAGGAGGCAGCTCCTTATATGTGACTGTAGGAGCAGTGGTTCATGAAAAGCAGACTTCACTCCCCTGTAAGCCTGAGCTGCCTGTCCCAGTCTGGTATGCTGAGTTTGAGGAAGCCTCTGGCCAGCCCTGAAATCACAGGGGTTCAGAGTCTGCACGTGACTACCTTTAGCCCTGTGCCAAGTGCTGTTTAATCAAAGCAGGGAACTGACAACTGTATTTTTCCTTTAATAAAATCCTTCTTCTAAACATGTAATATCAAAATAGGGGTGTAATGAATAAGTTGCTGAGGCATAGTATCTTTAATAGAATTATGTTGTTCAGTATTGTTATGTTTCTTAAGCAAGCCCTTTATTTTTCATCAAGGAACAGTGAACTTAATTTCACATGCTCTTAATGGTGTAAAGCTTTCCAGACCTTGCTCTGGGCCTGCCAGTGACCTTAATGAATGCAGAAAAACACATCTTCACAAAATGCCATGCCATTTCACAATTGCATTAAAGCCTAAAAGGGGAGAAAATTTTCAGTTTAGACATGTATGTATGGTAGCATTTTACAGTGAGGGTCAAAGATCAAAGGCTGCAGAGAAGGATATGCTCCTCCATAAATCTTGGACAATTTTTATTTTTTTTAATAAATTGCTATAAAGAAGTCTATCCTGGATGAAAGAGAGCACGTCTACTTTAATGAAACCAATAGATGTTGAACATAAACATCTGTAGATAAATGAATAATATGAAATTTGCCAGAACTGCAAACCAGAAAGAATGCTGTTATGCTTACTTCAGTTGTCTAAGACAGAAGTAACTAAGAACAATTTATTCTGAGGCCTCTTGCTCTGAGAGAAAATACGTACGTACAAAGGAAGAACATTCTGCTGCAAATCTTCATAGGAACACAAATAATTTGTCTTACTCCAAAACTGATAATCTAATCAGATACAAATTTAAGACACACCTCTCTCTGGTCTTACAGACCCATAGTTTTGTATCACACAAAAGAATTGCAGACAATACAGGATGATGTATTTAAAATATTTATTTGAGTTTGTGAAATGTGTTTCATAACTTCTGCCACTGCCAGATGCAAATGAAGTCCAGGTGTTCAAAACTGTGACTTTTCAAGGTGTATTTCAATACAAAATTATCATACAGTGCTGGAAGCTTTAAAACAGTGGTGAAAAGTCTTGGATTGAAAACCAGTGCGGATCTGCTGAAGGCAAGAATCCAAAGTTCTTCCTGAGCAAAATCTGATTTCTTACTTTAGTGCACCTTGGACAACGATGTTTAAAAAAACATTAGCAAGTTCGTCTGGTGAGACAATAATAAGCTCCAGGATGTTTTGCAGTCTCGGTTTGTTTTAGTTTTTATTATCTTGTACTCAACGGAAATAG
This sequence comes from Haemorhous mexicanus, assembly GCF_027477595.1. Classification (NCBI taxonomy): domain Eukaryota; kingdom Metazoa; phylum Chordata; class Aves; order Passeriformes; family Fringillidae; genus Haemorhous; species Haemorhous mexicanus. The sequence continues at coordinate 50,151,627 of NC_082381.1, read as the reverse complement.
CACTTTCATATCCATCTGTAGTGTCAGGTAGTTTATTCCATCCTCTGATTTTCTACATAAGGTTTCAGATGTCCCACAAAGAAGCAACATAACCAATGCTTGTTATAATTCACTGGAGAACCATTCTTGTAGAGCACAAATTTTAAAAGAAGTATGCATTACTTCAGTGTCATATGTCAATAATCTCGGGCTTGTTTGAGAAATTCACTGTTTTAACTCCTGCCAGCTGCAAGACTGTATTAATGGGAACATGATCCAGCCTGTTTTTATCAAGGTGCAAAAAATGAACTTCGTTGCCTGGAATGAGAAAAACATATAAATTATTGAATAACGTATTTATTTATTCAAAGATCTAAGTGAATTGAAGCAAAATTCCTACCTACCAGTTATCATACAAAATGTGTACTAGTTCTGCAGACTGCACATATTCTATATTTTAAACAATGACAAAATGTTTTTTAATTATATTAAAGAAGCAAGGAAGATTGAGGCACTTAACTAGTTTAAATCTGCTGTAGCAGGATGTTTCCTAATAATGTGGTGACTGTCATATTGCAATTCCCCCTTCATGCTTTACCCCTGTAATAAAACCACATTAAATGCCTCAAATCAAATGTGAAATCAGAATGTAGGTAAATACCACAAAGTAAAGAAAACCCTCCAGACTTTAAGGCAGTTGTTCCATCAGCATTCCAACCAATTTCTGCAGGACTATGACCTGGTTTATGCCACCTCTGTGGGAGATGGGACTACGCAATGACACTCTGCAGATTTCTTCATGCGACAGAAATCACACAGTTCAACACCAGACTGTTTCCTTGGGACCCAAAGGGACAGAAGGCGAAATGGCAGCAAACAGCTGAAGGAGACAGTGGTAACTTTCACACAAAACAAATCAGCTCACCTGGGCCTATAATCAAAGCTCCTCCCTGCTGAGCAGGGTCTCCTTGAAAATCAAAAGCTGGGCCAGTCATTGCTCTCCATATACTCCTAATACTTCCCAGAAGAGTGTTTGATTTCACATGAGGGCTCCGAACTAAACAAAACCACAAAACACTTGTAATCTGGAAATATGAAAGTATACAAGAGCAACAACAATTAACAGCTGCTATGAGTACTTTAGAGATTCCTGGTTACCAGTGTTTTCACAAAATATAGCCTACAAGAGAGAGTCTGGTGGGCAACTCACTTTCTGTTTGCATTGCGATCATACTATTTTATCAGAGCATTTTTGTTTTGTTTGTGAAAGCCCAAATAAGGTGAGAAAATTATTCTTACCTGATGCTTTATTACCTTCGCCTCTTTTCATCCCAAGTATTTTATAAATTTCCCTTTGTGGATCTACATACATTTCATGTGTATACCCAGTTAAACTGCAAAAGGGCTGCAAAATATAGGCATAGACACAGACAGACACAGAAAAATAAAATAATATTTGTAAGGTTAAGGCAGTAACTAGTTAGGGTTTACTAATGACAACCAAAGTACTGACACCCTGCCAGCTCCATGCTCCCCCCTCTTATTTGAAAACTGTGTATTTGTTAGTTATGTTAAAGTGGAAAATTTTTAGCCTCAAAGCTTCTATTAAAACAAAGCTTCCAGTGAAATCAAGAAAAGATGTTTCCTTAGCAACCCCTGGTGGTTTTTAAACTGCAAGTTTTAATTATTTGCTTTAGTCATGTATTACTATTAGAATTGCCTCATGAATAGTATCCTTTTTTATTGTTGCAAAAGATCACCTTTTCATACAAACCAAATTCCTCAATACAGACCATTAAGACATTATAGAGGATACATTGTATTTAATGACCACTTTATTTACCTTGATGTGATGATATGATGACTGTCCAATAACTATAAGCCTCACATTCGATTCCTAGAACAGAACATGGGTATTCAAGCTGTAAAGAGGAACTGGATGTTCCTACGTGACTTCAAAACATTAACAGAATCTGGTGTGCTGAGTTAGTGATCACAGTGCACTGACTTAAAATTATTTGACATTAACATAACTTCCATGTTGGAGACTGTACTTTTGTATATCACCCACAGTTAGCAGCTACATTAATTTTTTAAGTGAAAATTTATTTTTAAAGATAACTTTTAAATTGCAGTTGTGTAAACTTCAAGTTTCCTGTAGCATTGTTATGATTGTCTTTTCAACTAATTGCAATATGATATGATTTTGGAAACTCAAAGTTTACACTCAATTGCACCTCCATCTAAAGAAGAAGCACACAAATGATGGTGCCTAAACATTTGGGATTGACATATATGGACCCATCGATAGATATAACTTGCATTTATATGCACTGCTGCTTCTTGCAGGTGCAGCCTTAGGCCTGAGTCTGTAAAACAGAGCCCAAAACAGAAGTTCATTTAGATATCACTAAAACCAGTTCCTAAATACAAGGCTGTTTTATTATATATTCGCCTTTCTTATATAGAATAATTTCCCATATAAAATAATTTTGCTTGTTATGAAAAGAAGCCCTCCTAAAACCAGAATACTTGCATTAAGAAAAGCATATTCTTAATTGACATTTTTGACTCTCTAGATACATTTATTTGAGGAGTCAAATTAAGAAAATACGTCCTTTTGAGTAACACTGATCAAACAGTTTAGAAATATCTGTCCTGAGAAAGGAACGGGACAAGGGAATTGCCTCTTTTTGTCCTCATAATTCCTAATCCATCTCAGATGGACTTAGATGGAGTTGCCATCAGTGATGACCTGAGTCTCTCTCATTGGCTATGCTGCTGTTGGGAATAAAGTATGGCAGAACTTCAATCAGGAGTCTAGAAGAGACAGATTGAACTTCCACATTAAGCAGGAGATCACTGTCTTCTCTGGCATCTCCTACCACCCAAGAAACACATGTTGATAGCAACCCCTGCCCACTCTGCTTCTCCTGTTTGTGCAGCTGCCCTGGAGAGCAGGACACAGTACTAATGCAGCTTACAAATCACCATAGAAAAAGATACTATTTTTAATCCAGATCAATTTTCTGATCGTGTTCCATACACTACAGTTGGCCCTACTAGCATAATCGAAAGGGCAGTAGTTAGCAATCAGAAAACAGCTGTCCAGGGCACTACTGATACTGAAAGAAATGCCTGTCAGATGTTGTCTAACTGTTCTAAGCACAACAGTAAAAAGAGCACTAAGCTAATAGGGCAGGGAGAAATAATGCTCTTCCAACAAAGTGTGTAGTGTCATAAATCCTTTCCTGTGTCTCCTAGGCAGATTCATTATTACTATTGTAGCAAACAATGAAAGCGCTTCTTCTGAGCCTTTTTTTTTATTCCTCGAAGCTTTATGTAAGTGCATAGCTGGACATAACAGATCTACTTGATTGTAGCCACAAACACATTAAGAGCAGAGTACTTACTTGTAAAAATGCCTTGGGGACTTTTGCCAGATCTTCTATGTACTCCTTACAGGTGTAACACAAAAAGTTCTGCAAGGTACCCAATTGAATGTGTCAGAAACAGATACAAAAGCATTGACATGAAGCAGCAGACTTTGGACACACACCACTTTGGAGGTGATCAGGAACAAGAAATGGGAAAGATTCCGGCCACCAAATTTGGATTAGGATACCGGTGTAACCCAAGCCTGAACAAGGACACTGGGCCTGCAGCCTTGCAAATATTTTTATCTCTGGATATTTTAGGAACGTGATAGCTGGCTCGACAGCCAGGAAGTCAAGGAACACGATACTTGTTTCCCTAAACACTCGGCTGATGAAGTATTTCCTTTCTGGTAAATAGTGTTTCACTTTACCAAAGAACGGGGGTCTCAGGAGCAGCACGGCTCTCCTTTGTGTTTGTTCCCCTCCGCTCCAGCCCAGCCCGGGCTAAGCCCCCGCACCACCGCCCTCCTACAGCCCCGCCGGGAGCCGGGCTGGGCTCCGCGACGGCCCCTCCTCACCCGCACGAATAGCACGATCGCTTTCTGCTCCGCGTACAGGGCCTGGAAGGGGACGCTGCTCCCGTCCGCGTCCAGCACCAGGCAGCGGGCTGCCTCCCGCAGCGGCTCCTGCTCCGGCCGCCGCCCGCAGCCCCGCGCCCGCCCGACCTGCTGCGTGACCGGCGGCGCCGGCGGCCCGGCCATGGCAACGCGGAATGGAAAGGCGGAGCCGGAGCGGAAAGGCGCGGGGCGGTGTGCGACGGCGAGGAAGCGACGGCGCCGGGATGTAGCGGAGCGGTTCGTTCCCGGCCGTGGGAGCGACCTCGGGCAGCCGCGCCGTGGCCCAGGAGGAGCTCGGGGGTTCGGATGGAGAGAGAGAACAACCTGCTGCCGAAACCGCTGGGCGTCCGTCAGCCAGAGACGGGGTGCAGTTTGTGCCCGGGAAACACAGGAAAGTCACCCGGAGCTTCCCAGGAATGGTGTGCAAGCAGGAGCAGTGACATGGCCGCACGACCTTCGAGGTCGGCGTTCTTTTTGCGGGAGGCCGCAGCCCTGCAGAGGGCCGTACGCGAGATGGAAAAGTGTACTCGAGGAGCTGTCGAGCTGCTGTATCAGACGAAAACCGCACCAAACCCGGTCTCCCTGTTGATGCAAAAGCAGAGCTTCACAGCGTCTTGACAGTTGAATAGCAGATGCTCGAGTGCACGCAGAAATGAGTGTATAGTTCTTATAATAGGAAAAACACTAGGTCGTTGAAGAGTATTGTAGTGTTTTAGATTGTTGTGTCCCTGAAGGCTTACAAGTATGAGGGTACTTTTCTTAGCGGGCAGAGGAAAAAGAAATATCAGAGAGAATAGGATGGGGGGGATGTCCAGGATTTATTCTGCTTTCTGAAACTCTCTGATTATATTAATTCCAAAGTTTCCCTTGGCAGACTGTCCCAGGGTCTGTATGTTAGTGTGATTCAAACTTATATCCCCTGTGCTTTGGGTTGAGCCACTGCTTTTGTATTACCACGACTGAGTGCACAGAACCGGTTAAGTCTTGCATTTTAATATGTCCTCACAAGGACTTTGATTTAAAAGGTGATGAATTCAAATTGGCAAAGATTAGTAAAAACTTCCAAAAATTGTGGCACTTATAATTCTCACTGATGCAGTTGGACCCAATGGTTTTAAAGGTCTTTTCCAACATAAGTGATTCTGTGATTCTGGAAGAATATGGGCAGTTGTTTTCGTCAGGCATCCTTCTTCAGTTATCAGTATGCTGTCCAAAACATTTCTTCCACTGGCAGCTCATAAACTTCATAAACCAAACGGTGTGCAGCAGCCCTGCAGCTCCCTCAGCAGTACTGATGGGAACGTGCTGCCTACCCTTGACTACTGCAGGACATAGCAAGGCAGAGAACTGACAGCTTTTGACAAGCTTTGCTCTTCATCTTGAAGCTGAAGTAGATAGGTAATCTTGTTGTGTTATGCCTGTAGTAAAACCGGGAAGCATTGGGCAGGACTCGGGGGCACAGCTCAGGACTCAATCATCAGGAGAGCTTAAACCAGGGCCTTTGCCACTGCAGCTGGAAATCAGAAGAGGCAGTCATATCACTGTAGGGGATCTCCTGCTGCAGCCTGTGAGAGGGAGCACACATCAGGGTGAGACTACTGATGAAAAGAATTGGGCATTGTGGTGTCACAAGCTCAGAAGACACTGCCCCGGGTCAGTCTGCACGTAGCTGACCTTGTGCATCCAGAGAGCTTGTTCTTTCTTGATTTGAAATGAAATGTCCTGAGGAGCCTGAGAGGCACTCTGCCTGTCTGGGAGAGGTGGTAAATATTCCTACTAGGCCAATGAAGACTGCCTGCAGCCTGCTTTATGTAATTTGGCCTCCTTAAACTAGCTGAAGAAGCACATCCTTAACAACAGATTTCAGCCATATACAAGTGAGGAACAGCAACTTTCTTCTGAGGGTATTTGCCAAAGCATTCTCTAAAGCCCCTCAAGCAGCATGTTTCTAACTTTTGGTAGAGAACCTTAAGTGTTGTGAGAATACAAATGCAAATTTCTGTCACCCCCACTTTGATAGAGATAGAACAGAAGCGAAGGCAGTTGTACTCTAACATCTTCTCTGAAAGAAGAAACACTCAAAATTAGCAGTCATGTTTTGAAAGCTGAAGCTTAAAGCCTTTCATTAATACATGCTTAACAGAAGTGCAGATGTAAGTTTTACTTAGATGGGAAGAAAGAATCCATACGTGCTGGACAGTACTAACTACCTAAGTGTGCAGTCTACTAAAACCATATAATTCTTCAATGTGTGCTGTGAATAGGGAAATTTCCTTTTCTTTCCCTTCCCCTCTTTTCTTTATAGCTCACAAATATAGACATGTGGATAACAAAAAACCACATTTATCAGAGTGATGTATTTTTCATTGTCCTAAGGAGAATCAATCAGTGCATTTACATTATTAATTTTGATTCAGAATGCAAGTCACTCTATTCATTGAAGTGCAATTTACAGTTGTAGAGAGAAACTTAGCTAATATTTAATTAATCAAGAGTTGGGTTACTTTGTACAGCAGATAAGAAATTCAAATTCCTACCGTTTCAAGAGGAAAGATAGTAATTACACAAATATGGTGGTTAATTTATTTATTCTGTATTGACTAGTGAAACAAAATACCAGCTGTAATTATGCAACCTTAATTCCTTGGTATACTGCAGCTACACAAAGTATTTGACAAGAGAGATGTGGCCTGTATCAATACCATAAATGCACTGCCTAAAGTATTTGGTGTTTATTTGTAAAGCAACATGTTATTATCAATTTACTACACAATGTACTGTTTATTTAACACAAGGATATTTGTTCTGGTTAATCTAATATTGTTTAGCTAGAGATAACAAGGTTATTGCTTATCAGCAAAAATAAATTAGTGTTTACAATTCCTGGGAAAAACATCATGCTAAACACCAGCTAAGAATTAGCTGTTTTTAAACTGTTGTTGCAATTACAAAGGAGTAAAAATAAGTACTGTCTTGTAGATAAGACACATTCTTCTCTATAAGGAAGAGATGTACCCCAGAGGGTATATAAGGTGAGAGAAATACCCCAGAGAAGTTGTGGACTCCCTGTCCCTGATAGTGTTCAAAGGCAGGCTGAATGGAGCTTGGAGCACCCTTGTGCAAAGGAAGGTTCCCTACCCATGGCAGGGCACAGAACTGGATGATCTTTCAAGTCCTTTCCAACTCAAACTATTTTATGATTCTATGATAAGAGCCTTTTTCCTTTATGTCTGCCTTTCATTGTTCCCTTAGTCTCACAATATCCTGGAGGTATAATTGAATAGCATCATGGAGTGATTCTTCCAACCAGCAAGGACAATACCCTTTTCCTGACCCAGAGATGGGGCAACTGAGAGGCATTTTAAAAACTTTCATTCCATTTGCTGTCCAGCAACAACAGTAATTTGCACTTTGAAAGTTATTTTGCAAGAGATGGGTTCATCTCCGGTTTCACTACCTGCTGTGTGTTCTCATCCTATGTTATTTCTCATTAGTTTTGCTTCCTGTTTTGTATTCTGTGGTTGTTTTTTGTTTGTTTGTTTGTTTGTTTTGTGTGTGTGGTTTTTGGTTTGGTTAGGTTTGTGCTTCTCTGTTTTTGTTTATTGAGGGGAGGTTGGCTGTTTGTTTTTTTTCCCTGAAGGGAGAGTTATTACTGTTTGAAAGCTTGCCTAAGTTTTGCTTTTGGCTCCATTTAAAAGTTCAAGATTATTTACCAGACTAAAGGGCTTCGTAAGTCTGGCTGCAGTATCAGAGTATCAGTGTGTATTTCATACTGACTAGCTGTTGTTTCAGAACACAGATAATAGAAATGTAATTTAAAATCTACTCAAATGGTTCAGGGATTATAATGACATATGGAGAGAAAATATTTTTCCTGTTAAATCTGATATATTTAGTTTTGTGAAGCAAACCCTACAGAGAGAGCAGTAGTACAAACTTTAGCAACAAAATAACAGTATTAAGTGAAACATGCACATTTTATTTAATATAACCTCAAGGCACAAAGAGAACTTTAAATGCATTTCATAAGAACTCTCTGAATTGGATCTATTTCTGCTTTGCAGCTACCTACTCTCTGTGCTTAATGAGAAACAGAGATGACCATCTATGTGTCAAGCACAGTAAATTATGTGTGAAGATGCTGTTTATTTACTCTAAGCGCCACTGGTTTGAATATTTTTTTAAACAACTAAGAGGTAGCAAAATACTACTGAAATAGATGAGACATGGTCAAAAAGAGAATAGAGTAAACCATATGCTACCATCCAGACAGGCCAAACAGAATAATCTTGTATCTTGTTAGCAATAAGGCTCTTAGAAAGTAAGCTAATTATCATTAGTGTAAACCAGATGCGAGGATTAAAAATTAAAGACTGTGAAAAAAAGCCATGGTGATTTCATGCAGTGTCCCGGGAAAATTAAGCCTTACTTAAGACTGGTATCTTGCAAGGTAAACAAAAAATTATTGAAAACCTTAGATAATGTTCCTTTTTTAGCTTCTCCTCTCCCCCCCCCCCCCCCCCCCCCACTTCATTTTTTCCTTATATAGAAAACCATGTTGTGAGAAGGTTGTAGTTCCCAGCTACTATTTTCTATATTTTCTATGTTCTTAGGGAGGTGGATGTATCCTTGGCAGTAGATTCAGTTCAAATGGCTCTTTTATTTATGACAACATTGATATTTAGCTACAGTTAGGTATTTCCTTCTTGAGACCAGTGGATGGTATAATATTTTCGCTGGAGTCTAATAGCTGGAGTCTAATTATAGCACACACTTGAAACAGATCTCATTTATTTCTTGGTATATAATTAAGAGTAGCATCACTTTAGCATCAGACATATCTCCTGAGCCTCTTGGCTAGAGGGATCAATTAGAAACCCAGGCCAGTTCTCATAAAGGGGTAGATTTGATTTTTTTCACGAGCTTGCCTGACTGTATCCTAAGGACTACAAATCCATGACCCATGTCCGCTCTTCTGCCTTTCAAAATGGCTAAAAATTGTTGCCTCTCTTAATATTGACTTACTGAGTGATGTATGTGCCAAACTCTGATGAAGTAAGCCACAGTTTTCATTTAGTGGGTACTTTCTTAAGAAATTATTTAAATAAGAAAAGGAGTCCAAAGATAAAGTGTCTAATGCCCATGTGAACCCTTCATCAGAAGCTTTAGACATTACAACTTTCCAGCTGGCTCTCCTAAGAGGGCCTTTAAAACCCTCTCCGGTGGAAATAATGTGTTTGGTTTGTTAACAATGAAAGCATCTACTGCAGCTGGTAAAATTCATGCCAGCGCTGAGGTAGAGGGCCTAGCCCTGAAAGCCTTTTTGGTCTGGAGTTCATGTGGATGCTGGCATGGATCCTGCACTTGGTGCTTTGAGAGATGATCGTTGGCTTAAGGCTCAAAAATATGGCCCCTTCTGTATCTTCAGTGTTCAAATGAGAAAGCTGCTTTTCCTTCTGTTGTTTGCACCGTAATTATGTTACTTGCTTCAACAAATATGTCAATCTGCTCCAGATTTTTCTTTCTTAATGAAGCTATTTATTCTTTCCCTATTTTCAATTCCTATTTTCAATTATCTTTTTAATATATTTCTAATGCAGTCATTCATTTATGCTCAAAGCTAGCAGTTAAAGTGAAGATCAGAATAAAAAGGCAAATATAGATACATGGAATATACTTGAGTTGGAGACAACCATAAATTAACATATATTAACATATCAGCTAAACCACAAATTCTTTAACTAAAATGTCTGTAAATGTAAAACAAGTGTTATCTTTCTTTGCATATTGATGAAAGGCCATTCAAATTAATTAAAATTTATGAACTGTTGTTTCATTGTATCATCATCTTTCATGTTGTAAGTTAGAATGTGCAATGTCCTTCTGTCTGCAGCCTAAAATTTCACATGTAAAAGCTGATGAATAATGCACAAAACCAAAATCTGTTAAAAAAAAAGAAGGAAATACTGGGAAAGGAATGAAAATTCCCTCTAAGCTCTCTATATAATTTTTTTTAATTTTCCTCTTTGTTCCTCAATAAAATGTTTGCTACAATTTTAACTTTGTTTTCTTGATGCTGATGTTTATGCATCAATCATTTGTTAAATGCAGCTACTGCCATTTTTGCATAGTACATGAGTCATGTTTTTTTTTTCAAACTGAATTGACTTGTGTTCTCTCCAGAGAATTATCAACAGCCCCCGTTTAAAAATTCTCATTCGGCACTGTAGCATTCAAGCTGTGGCTCTGCCATGGTTTCCAATGTCTTGAAATAGAACCCTAGTGATTTCAGTATCCGTTTGATCATACAAATATATTAGCTAGGTGTCATAACAACCAATCTGCAAAACATATGTGTTTCTGTGATACTGCTACCATTAATTCTACAAGGGGAATCCTTTAGAGAATACTAGTTGCTGTTTGAAAATACCAGAAGAGAGGAAATATCTAGCTTACAGTCCAAATGGGATCAACACAACTGCGTCTGGAATTGCTGTACCAGCAGGAATCTCTTCTTGCTAATGTAATTTGTGTGTCCCTTTCTGAGAAGTAATTGCTGTGTTGCTTTTCTTAAATGAAAAGCCGGTACAACAGAAAAGAATTAATCAGAATAGAATTCTTATTCCTTTCTACTGCTTAGTGGACAGCTAATTGCTAAAGCAGACGAGTCTAGGCAGGGATTGTTTGTATGTATTTATTTATTTAAACAAATTTGTAAAATAAATTTTGATTGTCTTAGTCTATGGAAATATTTATCTTACTCTAAAAATGACTTCAGGAGGTATGGTGCACTTAGAAATACATGTATAAGTATTCTTTTTCTCCATTCCACATTTTTCATATGTGTGTGTATCTGCTTTGGAATGCTGCTTCCGTGGCCTGTCCTCTGCCTATGTCTTGTGGCAGTGACTGTTGCACAAAATCTTTGATAAAGTACTATTGAAAATAATACTTTTTAGTTATTTTTCCTTGTATATCTGTGTAGCTGTATTCTAAATAGGTCATTGTAATTCAGCCTCTGCTTCGGAAAATGTAATAAGTAAATTATTCACACTTGAAAGTTAATTCTGACTAAAGTAGATGTAAATTTAATTTCTGTAGCTATTGCTGAATAAGTCCACTTGTGGTTGTGCTTATTTGAACTCTGTTTATCTGAAATAACTTTCAAATAATGAGACTAAATCAGAATAAGGAATGATTCTCTAGGAAAAGACATTCTCTAGGAAAAGACATGAGGGTGTTGAGAATACCTGTAGCTCATATTGTGGACAAGCTGTGAGAAGTCTTCAGTGGGACATGCTTGTAGCTTTGTTTGGGAATTTCAGGTGATAAAAACATCTTGAAATATCTTTGTTGTTATCTCTGATGTCATCTAGATAAAAGAATTTTTACCTAATTTGAAATTTACCTAAGAATTCTGCTTTCTTTGAAGGAAACTGGTGACAATCTTCTAGAGCAAATTATTTATTAGATTCCAGTTCCAGAGAAAAAGACCATTAAGAGCAGGGAGTCAACAGCTGGATTGCTGAATGGTGGATAGACCAGTCTTTACACAAAGAGGATGATACACTATGTCTACAGTTTTTCACACAAATTTAAATAATTTATGTAATCCAAGAAAGGTTTTACGCCTTCTTCAAGTTCTTAGAAAGAGGTGTCACATATAAAGTGGGAGAGCTATCTGCTGTGGGTATGAAGATTCCATTTTCCTGGATGCTCTATCTGCTTCTGCACATTTTTGAGGCACTTGTGGGGTCAGGCCAGTGGTTTGCTTTTAAGCATAGCATGCCACAGTACTTGCACTGGAAGGCTTGTAGAAGATGGAGGGGATGGGAAAATAGTATGTCATGAGTGCAGAAATCTCTTGTTACTAGTTCTCTTGACTACTTCAGCAACATGTCAACCTGGAATCACTAGAAAGTTGCTGGTTCTTCTTCTGTAACAAATAGAAGCTTGAAAATAATGACCATGAATGTAAAAATCCACATTCCACTTAGAAAGAATCACCAGTGTGACCTTTGCAGAATCACCTTTGAAAAAATTCTGCATCGAAAGCAACCTTTACATAAAACTGGCAATACTGAAGTAACCATTGGCTACAGCTTCTTAATGCTTTCTGTAAATGCTGCAATGTCTAGCCTGTCCCACGTCAAATTAACAGTGCGTGACTTATACTTCTAGGGGGAAATGTAGTTGTACCACTCTTCTCAATTCTGAGTGAAATAAAAGCTCTTTTCTCATTAGAGCCATGGCATGACCTTGTTGAGCACTTCTTGATGTGTGGGGTTCTAAAAGTGTGCACAACTACATCCCAGCAGTTGAGGACAAGAGGCAAAGGAGTGTAGAGCATTTAAACAAAAATGCAGTGGAAAATTCAGTTTGACAGAATGCAATTGCAAAAATGTGATTTAATCAGAACTCCAGGAAAAACCTTGTTCGCAGTGCAGAGGGGGTCTCTGAGGACCGTAAATACTTCAGATATAGGTTTAATACTGCTTCTAAAAGGCAGTGAAGTCAATAATTCAGCCTGACACCATGCTAGCATATTATTTAATACTACATCAGAGAGGTAAGGATACTGCCTATGAAGTCATTAGTGTTAATGCCTGCTATCTAACTTAGGAACAGGTACTATTCAACAGTTACTTGTTATCTTAAAAAGAAGAAATCATGCAACATATATTTCATGTGATTTACACACAATAATCTTTCAGATTTACTAGTCTTTCAGAAGATTGGGGTATATAGTTGCACTTGGAGGGAACAAGTACTTGTGAAACTCTTAATTCTAGGCCTGGAACAAACCTATTATCTCTGAGTGTGCAGAAAGAGCTGGTGGGGGATCCACTTTTCATGTACCTCTCCCATGATCTCTTCTAAGATTATCTTGAGCTGGTGGGTTTCCATTCAGGGGCCGTTCATAAGCAAAACAGTCATAATCTGGGGAGCTGGAGTTGGGGATTTACAACTAGTGTTTTCTTTCTGCCAATGTTTTCTTCTTGTTTTCCTCTGCTCCAGCGCACTTTATGCATGGGTAGCTATCTCTTTGGGAAGTTTCTGCCCTGGCATAGGTTCTCTGCGAGTCATAGTCCCTTTGGAAATGTCTTGCTACTGGTCATCATCTGGTGATCATCTATGGCCTGTAGCTCTTCAGGAGTGTCCCTGCTCTAGTGTGTGTCACTAGTGGACCACAGATCCTTCAGGGCATCCTTACTGTGGGCTGCAGTCCCTTCAGAGCAGCTCCTCTGCATATGGAGAACCTCTGAAGAGCACATCTCCATGCATGCCATCAACAATATCCCATCATATGTCCTCTCTGTTCATCCTTTACTGGCAGCTGTCACATTTTATAAACATGTTTGAACAGAGGCACCACGTGGCTGGCTGAGATTTTGCTGTGGGACATGGGCTGCACAGTAGTTGCAGAGCCAGCTGGAAGCAGTTGTGACTACGCAGCACAGAGGTTGAATTCCTCCCTGCAGGGCACCTTTGGAGCCCCTGGGTAGAGAAACCCCACATTTAAGCCCAAATCCAGCTGGGTACAGTCTCTCGGTGCTGAGCATGCTGTGCTCCTGCAAGACCAACTTTTACTGAGGAGATTCCAAAGACATCTCAGGGTAGTTCAGGTTCTACCTAAATAGTAAATTGCGTTTTATTTTATTTATTCTGTAGTTGTATTTTGCTACTTGATATCTATGAAATACTTAATACTGTAATAGAAATCAGTTTAATTTCTTTGTTAGTAGAAATGTCTCATTGAAAATGGCTCCTCCTTGAGGATGTTTAGAGTGTCCACTGGACATAACAGTTGAAAACAGAGGACAAAAATTAAAATAAATTGAATTGGAAGTAAGTCTATTCAGAAATTATATATGATAATGATATGTTCACAACATTGACTTTCTTTAAAGAAAGAAAGTACCTTCAATTACCAAAGATGAGTCTTGCAAAGCAGTGGGCTAATATGAAGACTGAGGAAATGCCGATCATCACTGGAGTAAAGCTACTGTAATGATTTATATCTGAAAATGGTGATAGGTGCCAGCTTTATCTGGTGTAAATGCTGCAGTTAATTTCCTTTTAATAAAAAAATACACTACCAGAAGTTGCTATGTTTTCCATGATTCTACAGAGTCTCTTATTTGACTTCTAGTATCCACTCAAGAGAACTTTTTTTACATTTACATCTTGATGCAGAAGATCAAGATGTAAATGCTGTGGCTTCTCATCTGGACAGATGAGAAAGGTTCTTCAATTAAGTCACCTGACTGTGAAGTAAGCTAATGGATGAAATAAAAATTAATTTGAACTGCAACTTGCAATTCTTGCCTATTAGGAAAATCTTTTTTGTGTGCATGTTACTGCTGACAGAATTATATTAATAGAAAGGTTAAAAATTAAAGAAATCAGCCAGAAAATGAGAATTTGAGCATGCTTGGTTTAAATGTCCACTGCAGATGCAAGGAGTTCAAGGTCCATTGTGAAGCATTCATTAAATGACCTAAAGATTTGAAAATGCAGAGGAGCTGTGGTGATGGCTGTGTTACATGAAGCAGAAATAAACATAATTGTACTAATTTTAATTGTTAATTAGACATAAACATTTAAAAGGAAAGTGGATTTTTTTTTCCTGAATGCTGATCACAGGTAATAAGAGCAGATTTTTTTACAGCTGGGTTTTAGTAATCATTAAATTTGGGGCACAAATTGTCTCAAAATGATGATCATGCTGGCAACTTTTTTTACAATTCTTCTTAGCTGATATGTTTTATTTTCTGGGTTGCTTCTCTAATAGCAGTATGGGAGGGGTCAAATCTGCTACATGTCAGGCTTGAGCTTAGCTTGTGTTGGGGCTCTTTTTGTTGCTGTGAATTAGTTTTTTAAATCGTAGGTGTTTTATTTCACAGAATGTGCATATGGTTTCTCTTAGGATCTTTTAAAATGCTTAATCTGACTTCTGAATTGAAAACAATTTTGAGTATAAATGAAAGAAAATTAATTTGAAATCTAAAGGGCTGGAGTCAAATGAAAACAAAGTTTAGATGGCAAAATGTGACTCTCTTATGAAAGACCATCCTAGGACGTGTAATACAGCCGACAGTGGGCTGAGGACCATTGGGTTTAAAAACACCTTTAAATACAACCCTCCTTTGAGGGCTGTTCAGGTGACCAACAGAATGCACCTCTACAGACGAACCACATGGTGTCAGGAAAGCACAGCCCAGCGCTGCTCAGGGGTCGAAATTTCAGTCAGACTGGATGCGGTTAACGTTGTGTAATCTTATTTTTGTTACGTGGCTTCAGTAAAAGACTGGCCCTTCTGCTTCTTTATTCTTACTTTTCTTTCTTTCTTGTTTTTCAGTCTTTAGGTTTTCTTGACCCCTCCCCCCACCATGCTCCTACAGTCTTTATCTTGCCCTTTAGCTGCACAATTTTTTTGCTAAAATGTTTGCATAATGAAGTCCTGCTGGTAAAATAAAATCCCGCTGGAATACATTTGGCAGGAGCTGTGTGCAGGCAACACAAGCCTTTCCTGGATTTTTTTCTGTGCTCAGAATTTTTTCCCAGAATTACAGCTTAAAAGAATGAGTCTTTAAAATAAGCTGTCTGGCTTTAAAATTACTTGTACAGGGTAGTAAAAAAGTAGGTTATGCATCTGCTCAAAAATTAATTAAAATCCCCATTATTTTAACTGGGGAAGAAGATGCTGTAAATTGAGTAAACATCAAGGAGAGCTAGGTAACCACCTGATTTTTTAAAAGGATTTCGACTAGTTGGCTCTCCCTTCCTTCCCTTCCCCAATACTTTGTTTCTAACCTTTGCATATGCATTCAGCAAGGTACTGATCAGTCCTCTCCATCCCTCCCACTTCATGAACATTTTGAAAAGCCAAAGCAGCAACAGTTTTAGAATCTCTGTGCTGGAAAAATCGCAGTTCTTCTTGCAGCCAGTTTGCATGCCACTGTGCTGCTTTGAGCATGTAATGATGAAAAAAAAAGCAATGAATGGGTCTGATAAGTCAAGATGAGACTATAATACAGAAATGTGGACACATTTCTAGCCAAGAACTTCCTCTCTAGAAATACAGTGTGCTATATATAATGTATCTCAAATTAAAACATAGAGCCACATCTAATACCAGGGTGTGAAGGTGTTTGGGAGTATCTAAAATCTAGCTGTGTCCCTAGGTTAAACATCTTGTGTTCATGTTTGTGTTGGAAAATTTCATCTTCCTAGAAGCCCTTGCTTCTCCTGCAGACAGAGCAGAACTTTCTCTGACACCAAGCAGGTTCTTCTGGATACTCAGTAGTTGCCAGGTGCACATGTTTTTGTACCAGTACACTTGGTAAAGAATTCACAGTTCAGTTTTGTGCAAGTGCCTGCTGCGATGAAAAAAGAAATTGAGGTTGTGACTGCCTTTTCAAGGCAGCATTTATCAGAAGATCTATTTGTCCAATTATGAGTTAATTTTAGACTGAGGTTTACTGGAGTGGTCGTTTGGGGAATGAGAGAATAGAGGCACAAAGCCAGGATGGAGTAGATCCTATTAACTTTAGTTTGCCACAGCCTAAAATGAAGACTGTCTGAATGCTGGTTCTTTCAAGCCACAAGAAGCCCTGCCAGAAAACAACCCTCTAACAACTAAAAAGGACAGTAATGCACTTTTGAGTCAACAAATGGAAGCTGTAGTGAACTTCAGAAAATAAAGTCCTCAGACTCTACTTCTGAGTGATGTATTAGCTGGGGTGTTTTTCAGAATATGGAAGGAAGAAGTGATATATGCTAATGAAGATTGTACATCATGAATGAAGTCTTTCCAGTTATGTAAGAATTGGATATTTACATCACTTTGCTTCCTATTCCCTAGCTAAAGCTTCCTGATACTTTGGTGCTATAATTCTTTGAAATCTGATGCAAATATATTTAGAACGCAAATATGAGGTTACAAAACATTGTGGCTTACATGGAATTTCCATATACCACACTTTTAATGAAGCTTCCTATCCCTTCCCTTTATGATCTCCCCAGCCTTTGACATGGTATTCTAGTACGTGGCAGCTTTTCCTTTTTCCTAAATCAAAATCAGCCTATGGGTATGTCTTAACCATTTTGATGTGGAAACCTCATTTCCTGTCCCCCAAGGCTATCAAAAATAGCCTTTCTTTCAAATTTGGAAAGAAAAAGTCCTCATGAAACAAAGAGGAAGGAAAATGAATATGTAATGCTGTAGTACAATTTGCACTTATAATATGCTGCATCCCTGTCACTGCCTTGATTCTTTACACATCCACTCTGCATTAGTTTAAACAGTCATTAACGTTCCACAAAGTGCAGTGTTTAACCAGGATTGTGATGGTGATTTTAGGGAGTGGCAGCGTGAACTTCAGTGGATTGTTTAACATTCATGGTACACACTTTGTAAAAAGTCAGAATGTTTTTCAACCTCACTGCATGTCTGTGCATTGTTGTGTGTGTACTGCAAGCCCTAGTGGCCACTGAACAAGCTGGACCAAATCTGCCATTGGTTATAATGTTAAAAATCTGGATAAATAATAATCTTTTAAAAACAGAGATAATCTCCTTACACCACTGTTGTGGCAGGCAGATCCGAGGCCCACTGCTTGATTTTGGCTGCTGTGATCAGTTGATGGTCTGTATTTAATGATATTACAGGCCTACAGTCTCAATTCAATTTGCTGTTTTTAAAGACTTATCTGATATTCTTCTTAGGAAGAAATCAAAAAAAAAAAAAAAAAAAAAAAAAAAAAAGAATGCCAGCCTCTTCTGCTTTCAAAAAGAATCTTTTGGCAGAACCTCCTGGTCTCTATCTTCTACAAGCACCTACTCCCTCCAGGAGCTTTTCTTGTCCTCCAGGTCAAAGCCTTAGATACTCCCAGATTTTCTTGGCTGTAATGTTGGGTTCTAGGTAAAGGTTTTGTATGGTTGTGTATCAATGTACGTTGTCTTAGAAACTACAAGATCTTACTGTGTCTATTCTGCTGTATGTCCTTGCTGAGTGGTAGAAATCAAACCTAGTTCTCAGGTAACAGGACATACCACTGCATAAAGATGTGTGACAGGTAGTCCAATAAATGGATTTTGGTTTTTATTTACCCTGAATTATGTAGTTCTGCTTGTTTTTTTCCAATTTGCTTAGTCTATGTTGCACAGCAGCAATATGATTGTTCTTGCAGCTATGGAAGTTTCAGGGTTAACTTTATACTGAGCTATATTCTGGGGAAACTGAAATGCACAAAAATGTTACTGGGATAAATGGTCTTTGTTTGTTTCTGTATGTCTACTGTCAGCAGAAATTATGCTAGTAAAGCATATATGAGGTAAGATTCCCTACTTCTTGTTCCATAGCATTTAGAATCAGAGCATTTCTGAACTAGCTGTAATTAGGGAGAAAAATTTAGTGCCAGCTGTCATTGTTAACTAGTTCACTGTATGAGTATAATGTATGGTGGTTGCAAGAGGTGCATTGTGAATGTGCCAAAGATGTATTCTTTTTAGTTACAACTTTTGGAATTAGGGGAATATAATGAATCACCTTTATACAGTGACTGGGAAAATAACCTAAGATGTTTTTCTAACATTTGCCACCACAGTTTGCAAGAATTGACATTTATAACACTTCATTCTGAATCACTGACATTATGTGACAGTATATTTATTCTTTCAATGATGCTGGTAACAAAATTTTTCAGTTCATAATGTAGGTTGTTGATCGATCCTAGCTGCCAACCCAGTCTGTGAGTGGAATTCTGAACATTTTTTCCTAATTTCATCGGGCCTATCCTGCTTGGTAGTAACAATTATTTTAAAGAAGGTATATAAGGAAAAAACAATTATATTCCTCCTTGGGGCAAAAATTGAGAAAAAACACTGCATAAAAATTGGAGTGTAAAGCACTAAATTCATAGAAGTATATAATGCAAGATATAGTTGATCTGTACAGAACTGCAATCAGTGGGTGTAGTTTTGCCTAGTTTGCTGAAATTTAAATATGCTTAATATATCAGATACATGTAACTATTAGTATGTTCTTCTGTCATCTCTATTTATGGTTCCTCTCCTTTCTACTTATGTGCAAGCAACTGAATAAACACTCAGTAAGAACTTCTTGATTGTAGGTGGTATTAAATGCCTGCAAACACTTCTTCACAGCCATTGCTCAAGTACAACTTCATGTCAGTCCAAATCTGTGTTCCTTCTGCTTAGTGATACTGACGTTGTTGTTTTTACCAGTATACTGCTGTACACACCTGTAACATCCCTTCTTGATAACATCACCTCTGATGATATCACCTTGCAGCAAAGAATGACTGTTTTTATTCTTTTCACTGGTGGTAGTCTACAAAAAAGACCACAGCTACCAATTATCTGTTTAATCTCTAGGCTGAGCAGTGTTGCACTGATTAAAAGTGGATATCTTCAAGTTTGCCTAATCTTGAAGGTATCACTGAGTCACTCCAAAGCTATCTTTTGAGGTGGGGTGGATTTATCTTTGCTCCTTTCTTTTCACACTTTTCCACACAAAGCCACATCTTCTTTCTCAGCCAAACCATGTTATCTGCCTAGAAATCCATTTGTCTCATTTCCCTGTGGGGATGATTTTCATCCTACCTCACATCTTATTTGTGTTGACCACAGAGAGGCTGTCCATCATTGTCATTGTTTTTGGGGTCCAGCTTTCATCAGCTTTTCAGCAAATTGTTGATTAAGTATTATGAAACCTCTGTGAGGATATCTTTTATCAAAAACAAGGTGCAGAAGAACACACAATCTCTCACACTGTTCCTGTCTTTGGCACAGCTGTAGTCTACCAGCTGTCCCAATTGATACATTTAATAGCAATATTGCTAGAGGGTGTACTGGGCTTTGTAACTTCCCAGTTAAGAGGCTTTAGGGCTAACACTAGTTGATTCAGGAGAAAAGAAATTGGGAGTTTGCAGTTTGGAGGTTGTTTAATACTGTATCAGGAGGACAAAACCATTTCTTCATCTCTGAGTTGACTCTATAGGAAAAAACCCAAAGAAACTAAAATTGAAGTGCAATAGCAGGAAATTACTCTTAATGACGAGAATAAACAGAGACCAAGCAAATAAAAGGCCACCAAAGGAGCAAGAGCCAGAAGGGCTAGATTTTTTATTTCCTCTGTAATATGGTGACATGACTCATATTTCTGTGGATTTCTTTATTTGATATTGATTGATCACTCCACAAAGAACTCCCTGACTCATCCAAGCTTGTTGCTAAATATCTCGTTTTTTGAAAGAAATGTCATGTTTGGAAACTCGTCGAGCTGACAAAATTGTATGTCTGTGTCTACAAATTGCTAGTTCTTAAGTAGGAGGGCTTTAGATATTTCCCTATTGTCCCTCTGTTCTTCTTCAAACCTGCCCTAAAGGATATACCTCTCTGAACACAATAAATGTTCAGTCCCCTTCCTTGTTGTGTGTTGTCTTAAATGTGAAACAGAGCACTTTAGCAGTTATATACTTCTTGTAAAATGGAAGAGACAAGTGTATTTGTTTGTTTTGCTTCTGATTTGAAGCAGTGCTTTAAGAGTGAAAGGTTTTTTGTCGAACTTCCCAACAGAGATTCAGCAGGCCTGAACCTGCAACATTCTATCTGGCAACACACTCTGTGTATAAGACTATCTGCTACTTATGCATCTTAGAAAATTCTTTTATGTCAAACATCCATACCAGCTCCAAACTGAGTGGTTCTTGTGTAGAGCCAGCCTTCAGGTTTCTGCAGCATGCTCTGTCAGGGAGACCTCCACAAGATGGCAATGTGTATCCAGAATCTGTTTCCATCTGATTTAGATACAGAGATCTTCCACATGCATCAGCAGATTTTGCTGATGGAATAAAATATTTAAAAGTTCCATATGACAAAATCTCGATTTAATTAAATGGTTTTGATTATTTTACTTAAATTAAAATCATTGTGCATTGTTAATGTTGCTAGAACAATGTGCAAAAATAGAATTGCTTTGTAAAATATATGTTTTCTTTCCCTGAGACATTCCATATCATAAAATTTGTCTTTGATCAGACAGTATTATTTTATTGAGATAGATTACTCTATATACAAAATACAAGTAATTATGTCCATCCATAATTCAAATAGTACCCTTTTTTAGAGATGAAGTCATTGCAAATTAATTGTTCCTGTCTATGTATCACTTTCTCTGCTCAACTTAGTTCAAGACTGCTTTTGAGAGCACCCTGACTCATAGGCATAAATTGTAAACGACCAGTCAGCCCCTTACACATGAGGAATGTCTTTGTGGTGCAAACAAGTGAGCAGGGAGGAAGTTCTCTCATCAAAGGAGGTAGGCAGAGAATGCTTTCCTAGTAATGAAAGAGAGGGAAAACTCTCTTTCAGCCAGCACAGAAGGTAATCCTTGCTCCTTTATTACTGCTGGGCTCTAGTGCCTTCGTTCTTTGCATGAAGTAATGGATAAGCAGAGGCTGTTGGTCCCAGGGGCTGGTGCAGTAGTGCATGGGGAACAGAAGGGCTCAGAGGCTGCATTTCACCACAGAAGCAAAGCGGAATCAGGGTGACAGCCACGGAGGCTGTTTTAGCAGAATTTTAACAGTTTATCACAGATGCACAAAAAAATGAATCTCATTTTGAGACAATGAAAAAAGAGGGAGCAGGACTGTGAGAAAGAGGGGGAGAGAAAAACAGTTCCTCCAGAAACTACAATGCTATTAAGACCTGGTTCCCAGTGGATGACTGTGCCTTATGGGGTCTAATAGGTATGAGCTCCAATCTAATCTTGGCTGGCAGTTGGAATATTCAGAGGCTGCTGGGGAACACCAAGTTTCTCTTTCTGGGGGTATCTCAGGTGATTAATAATGTCAGAATGCATGCCTTAGCCTCTCCATCTTTGGGTCGCTAATGCGGCCTCTCTCTTTTCCTTGGCTGCCTATTTCCAAGAAACTTCCTTTGAGACTCCTTTGTCTTATTTGGCTGAAATTGAACATAAAGTTCAAATATTGCTAAAGGGAAAGAGACTGGCAGAAACAGACAGAGATATGGGCACACAACAAGAGTATGTAAAAGCAAGTTTTCGTCCTTCATAGCGGTGGCGATAAAAACAGAGTGAAAAAATTCAATTTCTTTTCCTCAGCTTTTGAGGGAGACACAAGGTCAGTACTGAGGAAATGAGGCCACACATGAAATTATATGATTTTAGCAATGATTCAACTATTTTGGGAGATGCATGCATTACCTGTATTGGGTTCCTCAAGATATATGGAAATGCACTTTCAATGCTGGTGAGCCGCTTTTACCCTCCTAGCCGTCTCTCCTTTTACCCTCCTAGTCTCCTAAATGGACAAAAGTCTACTAATTTTCTCCACTAGAGTATCTGAACAGTTCTTACTGTGCATGGTCGGTCTCTGGTTTTCCTAGAATAAAGGCAGCTCTGTTGAAATGCACATTGCTAAACCAGGACACCGAGGAAACCCAAAATATTTGCTTCTGTGTAACTCAACCTGTGAGTTCTAAGCATGTATCTTTAAAAATTTAATTCTGGCATGTTGAAATTCTTTTAATTACTTTAGTCAAGAAAGAAACTCTTCACATAACTTTGCTGGTCTGCCTCATTATAGTCTGTCTTCAGAAAATACCTAGGAATTTTGCAGTATTTTGAAACACATTAATTATCAATTTGCTGAAAACACTCAGCACTTTCTCAAAAACATTTCAAAAATACATCTTTTGTTACCCTAAATGTATGAGGTAACGCATGGTCTTGTGAAGTTATCTGAGCCACCAAAGTAAAATGCCTATTTATCCATGCTTCTATCTGACTGGTAGCACCAGTGATTTGCACATTGCTATGAGACTGGCAACATGATTCTCATTTCCTGACATTCTTTGGGTCATGCAAACCTAAAGCGACACTTCTTGATTCTTGCTGTATAAACAGAAATTGAAATTTTGACTTCAGTGAAGTTAAAACAATATTCTTATATACCTTGATAGAAATCCAATGGTATGGTTTCAGCCCTTCTGTCCGAGAAACTTGTTCTGAAGTACTTAAACCTAGCTAGGCAAAATTATGTTGTTTTGCTTTTTTTTTTTTTTTTTTGTTCATTTCTTTGTGGTTTTTTGTGGTATTTTGTTCGGGTTTTTTTCAGTCTGAGGGTAGGTAAAAAATGCAAGGAATCTAAGTGGGGTTTTTAAGAAAGAGCACAGTTGACAAGCATAGAACTGGGAACTGTAAGAAATGTTTGCGTATAGCACCTGTTTACCATCTTTGTCAGTGACGTGGGCAGTGGGATTGATGCAGCTCCAGCAATTTTGCTGAAGACAGCAAGCTCTGTGGTGCAGTCTCCTGATGCTGGAGAGAAGAGGTGCCATCCTGAGGGATCTTCAGAGCCTTGAAAGGTGGGTCTGTGCAAATCTCATGAAGTTCAACAAGGACAAGTGTTGTGGGAGTCCTGGGAGAAGGAGCTGGGGGTGTTGGTTGTTGAGAAGCTCTGCACGAGCTGTCATTGTGAGCCTGCAGCCCAGCTGCACCCAAAGCAGCGTGGGCAGCAGGGCCAGGGAGGGGATTCTGCCCCTCTGCTCTGCTCTGGTCAGAGCCCACCTGGAACCCTGCACCCAGCTCTGGGGTCCCAGCACAGGGAGGACATGGAACTGCTGGTGTGGGTCCAGAGGAGGGCCTTGAAGATGATCCAAGGACTGATCACCTCTCCTTTGCATAAATATCGACCCAAAACTGAGAGGCTGATTTAAAATTGGAGATGTGGTGGATGACTGCATCAGCAACATATGTTGCACAGCATATGAATAAATCAAGTTCCATCGATGGATAATGAAAGGCTTTTCGATACACTTAACACTAAATTACTTTTGATTAAAAAGCTTACTGGATAGACAAATGTAAACTATAGCTAGGTGTACTCATGTTAGACAGTTATGTGCTGAATCTAATTTGAAATGGATAAGTCCTAACACATTTTAATTTCCTGCATACTCAGTGAGACAATGTTCGGGTTTTTTTTAAACAGTAATTTCGAGTGTGCCTTTCAAAGTGCTTGAGTCAGCACCACAGCGTGAGCGTTTGGAAAGATGATCATGCAAATGGAACTTCAAGTGATTTAATATACTCACCATCACAGGTAGATAGCTTGATCTATGGCATACTTAGAATGATGGAACAAGCTGTATACATCAGTGGTGTATTTCAAGCTGTTAGCATTCACAGCAAATAATGTTTAATATGGGTTTATCTTTAGTCTGGAAAACTTACCAGAAACTGTGATGAATAACAAAATTATGGAAGCATCAAAATAAATGAGAGTGGATATTTGGATGTAATAGCAGAGAAGAGAGAGAAAATAAACTGTCTGGGTTGCACTGTAACTAGTTTTGAGCTCTTTATGCTAATCATGTCAGAACTGTGATTTCTTTTGATTATTCCTCAGGCTGGAAACTTGAAATCTAAGAGAAATAGCTTATGTGATACTAGTACTCACAGGAGGGAAATCATATAGTTATGTGGAAAAGGATGCAACACTGAGTTCAGGGTCAGTCAAAGAGGAGAATCAAATACCACACTAATAGGTGAGGTAATGGTAGTACTGGAAATAGGTAACTTTATACTAGAAAAGGATGTTTCTTAATGGCAACAGCCTTGAGGTGAAGGCAAGAAATGTTGTTCACTGATTAAAGCTTTTTGAAAAGGTAAAGTCTGTAATAATTTTCAAAAATGTAGCCAATTCTCTTTGTGATTGTTTTTGCTCAAGGGTTGCAATCTAAACAGATATTGCATTCTAAACAAATTAATAGGCATGTGTCCTTTTCTAGCATCCTTTTCAAACTCCCAGAAAGCAATGAGTATGCTCACTCTTTACTCAGCAGCACTCCCACATCAGATTTTGCCCCTTCTAGCAATCAGTATAAAAAGTGCATTTCAAAAATGAAATGGATGCCTATTTTAAAAAGGATGTAGTTCTTACATCTCTGAAAGCCTAAATAGGTAGATACAATTTTTTTAATTATTATTTTTAGAGGCACTTATAGTGATTTTGAAATATACTGATATTGATAAATTTTTCAAAGCAAATTTATAGTTTGAACATAACAGATTTTCTTATTTCTGTTCTGGTCAAACTTCAGCCACAATCTCTGTGGTGGCAGCAATCTGCGATGTGGTTTGGTGACTGGCCCATAGCAGAAAAAGAAGCCTCTGGACTAGAGTGAGGCAGGGTAGCAGTTGCACAGACATACATCTATGCTGAACTGAGCAGGAGTAATAGATCTGAACAGCTCCAAACCCTGGTTTATTGTGCTTTTTGACCCTAAAATTTTTGCTTCAGATAACTTTTTTTTGATAATAGTTTTTCTTTTGTTCTAATCTGGTTGCAAGGAAATTAAAAATATAAGTAAATAGATATGTTGTATTCCATGTTACAGAAACACAGAAAAGTTTACATTGAAAAGAACCCTTGGAAATCACCTTGTCCAATTCCTCCACTTCCATGGTTTAGTGAATCAAAGAATGGTTGAGGCAAGATGGGACTTCTGGAGGTCATCTGGCCCAGCCCCCTTGCTCAAACAGGTTGCCCAGGACTGTGTCCTTATAAAAAGTATTGTTTTTGCTGTATCCAGACGGAATTTCTCCTGGAGCAACTTGTGTATCTTGTGTCTTCTGGCACCTGTGCATTCCTGTGCAGAGAGTAACTTCATCTTCTCTGCACCTGCCTGTTAGCTACTGGAATATTGTTGTAAAGTCTCTGCTGAGCTCTCCCTCTTCTAGTCTGAGCACATAACATTTCTTCAACATTTTTTTTGTATATCATATTCATCAGTCCTCTAATAAACTTGATGGATCTTTGTTGGGCTCTCCCCAGTTCTTCAGTGCTCTTCTTGAGCTGAAAAACAGGATGAAGTATTCCAGTAATGGTTTAACAAGCACCAAGAGAAATAATGGCAGCTCTCAGACTGTTAAGTTACCCCTGGCTGATGCAGTCTAGGACTGTCCTGGCCTCATTACGGTCAGGGCACTCTGCTCACTCCAGCTTGCTGTCCCACAGGGACCTTGCTAGCAAGGTATTAAATATCTCCAGCCAAGCAGTTAGGTATGTCACCAGGCTCATCCATCTGTCTGAACTTTACCCAGGATATCTTCCCAGGTTCTCTTCCACCACTCTTTACTGCCTGTGTGTGGGTCTCATGTGAGAAAGGTTTAAAATGTGAATCAAATGGTTGAATTTTTCTAGTCCAAGAGAAATAAAAAACCAGTGTTCCTGCTAAAGGTTTAGGGAAAGGGACAGGTATGTTATGTCATGATATAGTAAGACTCCTGTCAGAGAAAAGATACTTCAAACACAAATTGTGCTTGAGCCTGGCCATTAATGAGGACTCAACCTGAATACTTAACCATCCCATCTTTGGGAAAGGGATGGCATGCTATTCTTTTTCTGTTCTGTGAATTATTTAATTAAAGATAGATATGTGCATTTTATCTACCATTTACCTAACTGCTGAGCTTTTTTTTTTAAACTTTAAATTTTGAAAGAAGAAAGAGTCAAATACAAAAGAGATACAACAGAAGGTACAAAAGAGATAAAACCAGCTCTCCAACACAAGTATCAGCCTCTATGTTGATTACATATTACTTCACGTGGCTGAAAAATCCCAGTCCTTCATGCCAAAATTGATCACATCACACATCTTCCATTTCTGATGTTCATATAGGCTCTTTAGCCTACTGAGACAAATGTCTGTTTTTCATGTTTCATTACCATTACTGTACCTGTGGAAAAATGTTCTTTTATTGTCCATTATTATATGTCCATTAAATGTACTCTTATTGTGCTCAACCCAACTCAGTGTTAAAAAGTACTGTTTTGCTTAAATTCCATATTGTGGGATAAAAATAAATGGACATACTGTTATTAATCCTCTTTTAGTAAATCTTAGACTAATCCATGCACATATGCTTTAGACTGCCCTTTACATTTTCTGTAACTGAGAGGAGAACACCTTGTTATCAGGATAATGCAAATAGAAGTGGAAGAAACTATAGTTCATACTCCATTTGCAAAAACCTTTAAAAATCTGAACTCCATATTTAATGGAAATACAAGACAAAAATTAACATTTGAAAAGGAAAAAGTAAATATAATACATATTACATGAACATACTATGGTTGTATAAGTAATCTGAAATCAAGTACTTTGGAAGAAAACATGCCTAGTAATTTGTATCAATGGCTGGTGTTTATCAGATCAACCTCTATTCTGTAGCTGGGTATGAATTCTCAGATAGCTGGATAGTGCTTGACATAATAGGTACCTTTTCTGAAATAATAATATAATTTGCAAAAGCAAAAAAAGTAATACAAACATGTAAATTGTGTATGCTGCTTTCTGTCATATTTATTTATTTAATAAAGCTGCATATTTATTTAACAAAGCTGCAATGGTAAAAAACACCAACAGATCTGGTACCAGAAAAAAGAAAAAAACTCCCATGTAAATAGGTATACCTGAGCTGTTATAACAATGAACTTGTACTTGTTAACACTAATACTTTCATGTTAACTCTTTTGTTACCTGGCAATACATGGAATAGAATCTGATTAGTAATAATCAGAATCTGATCAGATCTGTTCTGAAAATCACCTCCCAGATTCTGTTTTATTTGTAAACACCTACAGCCCCCTTTCTGATACAGCTCCCACAGAGTGCATAAAGAACCGCATTATCAATTAATTTGCCTGGCTTAATTTCCCAGCTGTACATCAGTGTCATGCTATGCATTAAAATGTCTGTCTTCATAGATTTTCCAGTAGGAACTAAAACTGAAATGATAGTTTTGGAAGCCTAACTGAGAACCAATGATAAAGATGTACAATATTTTCAATACTGCAAAGAGAAAACACACATTTCATATTGATAAAAATCCCTTCTGTTGAAAATTATTAACATGATCCCTGGTAATATTTTCCCAGGAGGCTTTAAACTTTCTGTTTCTCAGTCCTTCAGTATTCTCTACTGCAAAGCATGTGTTTATATTATTATTTAATTATTTTAAAGTATTGGATGCATTTCAAAGAAAGCTGTTTGTTACCATATGGTATTTTTCCTCATAAAAATGATTTTATTTCATAAAATGATTCCATGTTTGAACCTCTTGTCATTGTGACACTTTAATTCTGCATTCTCCTTTTCATAAGATTTCTCACAGATCTGAATCCTCACTTAAGACAGCAGTTATCACTAACCAAGGACCTACCATCATGTCTGGAACATTAATGCATTAATGGTAAAAGCTGATCTACCTAATGGGTTAAATCTGGATGGAGGAAGAGCTTGGAGTGGGTGTTGCAATACTAACTCAAAGGAGCTGGAGATGGCTGGCTGAGGAAAGGTCCTTCTCCAAGGCAGTGCCCTGCGTGTCCACTCTCCATTTCCTGGCTTGGGAGACTGATTTCTGCCGAGTGCTCATGTATCTACAATGCTCA
This sequence comes from Haemorhous mexicanus, assembly GCF_027477595.1. Classification (NCBI taxonomy): domain Eukaryota; kingdom Metazoa; phylum Chordata; class Aves; order Passeriformes; family Fringillidae; genus Haemorhous; species Haemorhous mexicanus. Next base: position 50,123,148 of record NC_082381.1, on the reverse strand, counting down.
TTTAATCTTTGGCTGACTTGCTGATAGCACTGACAGAAGGGCAAGTTTGAGCCATCTGCAGTGGTCACGTTCTGGTGGACAACTTTGCTGTAGGGTCTGATCTGAGATGGCCAACTCATTTCACACAGATTACCCAACAGCCTCCAGATACAGCAGTGCTGGTTGTTACGGACCTGGGCTGGATTCAAGCTGGCAGTTAAAGCATGAAGGGCTCCATATGCCAGTGTGTCCCCTGAGCCATCAGGTGACATATGGTTTCATCCTCAGAAAAATGATACTAAGCTGATCTGAAATTATGTATGCAAAGGTTAAAGGCGTCTTTTGCCGTACCTCAGGGGAGCTTTTTACAGATATTTATTCCACAAGGGAGAGATCCATAGTGTGGAAATTATAAATCTCATCATTCATTTAGTAGGACTATTCAGGTTAAAATGAATGAGACTTGGTATCCTCAAACAACTGAAGAAGCCTTTAGGCCTAGCAGTAGAATTTGTTTAGCTTTTTTGGTGTGGCTTTTTTTTTTGGTGTGTGGATGTGTGTGTTGTTTGTTTTTTGCGCTTTGAGGCTCTTTTGTTGTTTTTGGTTTTTTTTCTTTTTTTGGTTTGGTGTTGGGGTTTTTTGTGGCTGGTGAGAGTGAAGATGTTAGCATATTTTTTTGGTTTTCATTCAGCTATGTTAATTGCTTATGAAAAATATGTCTATTAATTTATTCCTGTTTCTATCTACAGTTTGCCATGTCACCTGTAGAGAATTCTAGCCAACAACTCCTAAATCTACCTTTGCTGTTTTTAGCTGGTAGGCACAGCTGCACTCCTGTTTTTGCACTACTGCAAAACACACTCAGAAAATCTTCTGAGCAATTTGTCAGAGCTGGTTGGGATATGCTATCTACAATTGAAGATCGTGTTGAAGTTGCAATTTCTTCCAGACTATGGATAAAATTTAAAATATTCAATTCTCTTTTTCCATTTCCGTGAGTCCTAGTATCTAAACAACACAGAGATTAGCTTCACTTAACTTACATTTCACACAGTCCAGCAGAAAGAAAATCAAAAGACTTTTTTTCCTTCCTTCACCAAGTATTTTAGTAATCTACTGAAATTAGGCTTTAAGTACTTACATCTTTAGAATAATGTAATGTCATGGCTAGGTCTTCACTGCCAGTTTGAAAGACACCAAGTGGGGAACAAACCCAGTTTCATCCACAACTATGGCTAGATTTGCAAGGAAAAAATTATTTTGGAAGAAAATAGAAGATTAGGAGGTGCCTAGGATCTGCACTCACAAAAATCTGGTCACAGATAAGACTTCCAAGCCTTTTATTATCACCAGACAATTGCTGCTGTGCTTATCCTTACTAGTTCTCACCTAAAATGCTTATGGCATAGTAATTTAAGTCAGAAACATGGCACAAAACCTGAAGCAGGCTTGGTGAATTCACTGAGAGTTTTGTGGTGTTTTTATTCTCCTCACATTTCCCTCTTCTTAGTAAGCAATGTAAGTGCAGATACTACAGTGGGCATAGGAGACATGTCATTATTATCAGATGTGGGTCTACAGCTGTTGCACCAAAGAAATGTTGCTTCTGATGCCCCTAAACTTTTGTTGTAAATATGTCCCCAGAAGAATAAAATAAGGTTGTTAAAGGAGGGAAGCTACATGTGAGGGCATGCCTCAAGAGGAAGAAGAGAATGATTGAAGTTTCAAGAGAAAGCTATAGGAGAAAAAGTCTTTTATAAACCACAGAGAAGCCTGGAGCATACTCTGTGGGATCTGGAGGAAGAGATAAAACCAAGGAATAAAAACGTGTTCACTCATAGAATGATGTAAGCTACCAGGAAAAGAAGTGGTTGTAAAGAATGAAATTATGTATCAGACATCTGCTAGAAATGAAGGTGAGACAGACTAGGAACTGATTTTTGAAAGTGATCCTGTCAATTTATATACTGTCAGTGTGTCTGTGTGTGTATATATATATTGGTTTATAAGCAGAATAAATGGAAAAGGTGTTTTAGCCTTTTTTGCAAGTAAAAGTAAAGAGCATGTGCTTTAGTAATTCATTTCCATATGCCATTTTTGTAAACACATTATGAAATACTACTCAGTCCAAAATTTGAGTTGAAAATTTTATGCCACCATGGACAACCAAGCAAACTGAAATTCTGGCTGCTGGAATAGTTTTGAGGATTAAGTAGATTAAATAGCCCATACCCAGTGCCTTTTGCTTTACTTTGTTTTTGTGCCATATCATTTATTTCTTTTTCTACTCTATGCTAACATGAATAATTAACTGAAGTTTTTTCTGTTTTGTTTTTTTTTCCTGGAGAAATCTACAAAAGCTACCACTCTGTGTTTATGTAGCTCTCTTAATCATAACCATGAAAAGAGCTGCTACAGAAGCTGTCATGAGCTGGTCAGGGGTCAGTGCTAATTAACAGAAGAACTTGTAAGAGGAATAGTGTGACTCTGAGATTAAGGCTGGGTTGTTTGGACAGAAAAGAGCTGGGCAACAATTTACTTCTTTTAGTGTGAAAGCTCATAAAGCCACAAAGAGGAAGCTGCAGTAGTAAATATGAGGAAATGAAACGGATGTGTTACAATTTCAGTAGTGATGCTCTTCAGGCAATGGCCTTCCCAGTCTGCTGCTTGCTCAGTGATAAGGGAGGAGTGAGGGCAGACAGCGCAAGGATCAAGTTCAAGGTTCAAAATTAGGCCAAATTTTTAAGTGGCTTTCTGTATTTGAGTAATTTCTTTTAATTTTAAGTGTAAATCAGCATACTTTCACTTACTAGAAAAGCTGAAGATATTGCATGGAAAGTAGTGAGGATAAATCCATAAATTTATCTGTTCATAGGGGACAGAGGAGAAAAGGCCCCTACCTCCATGGGAGGTCAGGGCTGTTTTATCTCAAGGTGACAGTTTTCCACAGGGAAAATTAATAATTTATATTCAGAGTCTAAAACACGGCTGAACTGTGTGAGCCTAAAGATTACATATATCTCTGCAGAGTGAAAACCAGGATCTGATGTGAAACTATTTACACTAGCCATGGATATACAGCTTAATAAAATGAGTCAGGTTTTAGGCAGGTGATTATTCTTGCAATTCTGCTCTGATATTCGCTATTTTATAGTCCAGGGCTATAAATATTTGCCACTTTCTAGTGTTTTGCTCCTTAGAGAAGTTGATTTTTATTTTTTTTTTTTTTTACATTACACGCTGATCTAAATTTAACCATAATTACAAATGGAACATGATTTATAAGCAGTTAAAAGCCTCTTAACTTGATCTAGTTAAACCAACATTTGGGTAATAAATAATTATTTTATGCAGCTAACCGAGGAATTTTCCATTTGTACATCTATTTCCAATAGGTGGCACTCCAACAATTTCTGTAAATCTTATGCTGTTTGAGTCTGAACTCTTGCAAAAGCCAAGGTGTCTGTGCAAATAATGAAAAATTGATTTGTAATTTTTTTTCTTTTTAGATGTCATACAAAAATTTTCTGTGTTTACAAATTATATGTTTAAGGGTGTAAACTAGGGAAATATTAGAGGGAGAAAAGAGAGAAATTTCTGAAATTGTTTGTTTATAAAATTCTGTGAAATGTGTTGTGACAATTTTATTTTGTATTCTCCAGTTATCTCCCAAAGCTACTACAGTGCTTGCCCAGGATGTCTGGAGTGCCTGGCATGGAGACAGCTCTACTGCCTATGATACTCTGGAGTTTGATTCCACAAAGCAACGATTCTTCTATTCCTTAAAAGAGCTTCTGCCAGTGAAAGAAAAAGGGAAAGAATAGGGCTGAAAGAGATTGGCTTACAGGGAAGTGCAAGAAGTGATTATGAGTCTGGATTTACCTAAATGCAAAATAATGGTAAAATATTCTGAGCCCAAAGATGTGATTGCCCCTAAAGCTGAGCTGACTCCAATTCCCTGCCATTTTCTGGCTGCTGAATAAAGCTGGGCAGAAATCCTGGCAACGCTGGACACAAAGGCAAAGTCCCACTAAATTGACAGAAGCTGAGATTTTGCTTTGCAGGGCTTATCTTCCATCCATTGTCATCTCTTGTGATACAGGGAATAGCAGAGTTTTGGGAAAAATCATAACTAGTTCTGAATGCTCTCTAAATCTAGTTTTAGCCAAGAAAACTAGTCCATGTTCTTCACTTTACATGGGGTAAATTTGGTGATTCAGTGTGCTGAATAGAGTCACTCACAGTTCAAAAGACTGGGCATCTCATTCCTAAAAACTTGATCTGCCAAGCAACAGTAGTGCTATGACTGAAATCTTGTTGTGCTGCTGGTACTTATATGATCTTCATGTGGATCTTTATTTTTATTCAGGATAGTCGTCCTGCACAGCACACCTTTGGTAAAGTAAAGATAATGTCTTGATGATTTCTTAATTAATGGGTGGTATTTTGGACATTCTGCCAGTCATTCTGGGAAACAGCTCATCCTTCCTTCTCCCCAAAAGTTATCAATTAGAAGGTAAAGAACAATTTTAGTTAGCTTACAGTGTAGTAACAAACATCTGACTCAATTTCCTGAGGGAGTTTGGCATGGTTAATGGACGTTGTAACCAAAATTCCTGAAGGGTAAAAGTGGGGATTTTTTAGCTAAACTTGTTGAAATCTGGCAAGACAAAACAAGATGTGGTATTAATTAAAAAGTGTCATCATTGTGTAGAGATAGTTCTTGCAGTAAATGGCAGAGGACTTGCCTTCACTGAAAACTTACGTGGAACACAGAGGTGTTTGCTCTACACTCAATGAATATTTTTTTGTTTTGGTGGGATGTAGGAACATAAGTATGCAAATGCAATACATAACTACACATTGTCTTATTGTGAAGAACTGTTTATAAGCACATACTAAAGAACTTTTCTAAATATTAACTGCAGTGTAGAAAGACTTCCTTTTTTGTCAGCTGCTCCTTTACCATGCCCTTCAAATTATGTTTGGCCAGAAAACCTCACTGCCTTTTTCTGCTGTCTGTATTTGTTTTGATCACTCTGTCAAAACAAGTGGTAACAATACTAGGACTGGACTGTGCAACACTCTTGATTTTTAGGTTTCTGTAAAAGGTATATGTTCTATGTTAGAGCTGTGGAAGAAGGGCATAATTAAGGAGGAATCCTAGCTGTAAATTGAACCACACACTTTTCTCCACCCCAAATTAGCAATATAAGGTAAAACAGATTGGATTTCAAGTGCTGTGACACTCTTCCCTCTGTTCTAGTTCACTTGTTCTTGTTTCATCTGGAAAGAAAACAAGCATGTTTAAAAGGCAGTATAAAGCAAATAACTTTCATGAACAAACAAGCATATTTCAGCATCTGGAAGGTTTAAAAAATCAGCTATTTATCATGTTACATACTTGTTCATTGCCTGATTTCAGATATCAAGGCAGTATGATCATACTTGCCAGGCAGAGAAGTGAATTTCTGGTTGTGTCTTCCTGGTGAAGGGTTCAACGTTTTAGCTCCTCTTTTGTGTCCTTTTCTGATCTTTTTGCCATCATAAAAGGGTTAAGATTTGGTTCCTTTGATAATCTACGTGCCTTAATAAACCTGAAAAGTGGCTGACTGGACTGCATAGACTAAGCCTGACTTTTCCTTGTTTCTGTCCAGAGTGGTTTGCACAGGCTGGCTCTCTGTGACAGCTTCAGCTGAGGATTTAAGACTCCAACATATTAGCTATGTCATATTTAGCTGCAGGAGTTTTGGACATTTCCACCCCCACCTGCCCATTTCTCCTTACCAGCTGCAGGTTAGTGCATTTCCTAGCCAGGATGACAGAATGGAAATTACATCTGTACTTCAGTTCTCTCAGGTCAAGGACTCACATTTCAGTGTAAAAACTTCACTCTTGGCTTAGGCTGGCTCACCAAATTGTACCTGTACACTTAGATGGGCTGGGAGCCTGGGAGCCAGGAAACTGGCACCAACAATTAGATGTTGCAGTACTAAATCTGCCAAAACATCTATGTTTTGGAGCCCTAGAAACCACCAAAATTGAGACTTCTACCTTCTGTTGCATGAATACAGCAGTTTTTAAACCACAGAGCATTTACTTTTAACTTCTTGAAAAAAAGATTTCATATTTATGCAGAAATTTTGACTCTTTGCTTTCCTTTTGCTTTGAACTCATCCAAACCCATGTATGTTTAGCTTTTAATATGGCTATGAAGAAAATGTGTGACACCTTAAGTGGGCTAAATCTATATGCATAATTGCTAAAATGTTTTTGCTTATCAAATGCTTTTATATTGATATTTGGTATATTATTTTGATATACTGAATATACAGATAATATTTTCACGAACTATTGTTCAGCATTTTACTTTGTTCCCATGTATTTATGTTTTTCATGACAGCTAAACAAAGCTAAGTTTTAACAGAAAGCATACCCTGCATTTAGCAGTATTGAAGATCTAAGGTATACAGATAGTTGTGCTATAGAAAGAAAGGTTGGGTGTTTTTTCAGATATGGGGTTTTCACAAATACAGTTTAACATGAAACTTTATGGTCTCTTTTGGATTTCCTAAAAAAAAGTAATATCATGCATGCTCTGGGAATTCTGTATTATGATATTACAAATTCTTTCTTCAGGGAGTAGGTAATGTCACTCTATTTCCTGGCAGTTGACGCAAGATGCCAATTAAAGCATGAATTTGGTTACCTGTGCTTATTAGCCTATTACTGACTAACAAGGCAAAAAGCTCTTGAGTTTTGGGAACTGAACGATATTGTGTTTAACTCTTTTACCCTGTGAGAATTGCAGAGCTGAACCTTTTAATGATGCTTCTTCTCTTTGGAGACAAATAAATGTTAAGTGTTGTCAGTACCCTCTTTCACAGTTTCTCTTTTAGCTTGGTTTGAATAGCTTTCTGCTTTTTCTTATTCCCTTGTTACAAATTTTATTGAAATCTCAGTTCCTTGTAAATTGGATCTCAACCTACCTTTAGAATTTTATCTGGAAGAAACACAAAGCTACTGAGAATGACTGTACCTCTTTCTCTCTTCACACATTCTCAGTAACTGCATAGACAACGAATTATTATTTTACTCGTTTGTGTGGCATCTTTGCTCTTCTAGCTGACAGAGATATTTATGTCTTATAGTATCACTTGGAGAATCTGGAGCTGGACTCTGAGAATCTGACAAAGAGCAGAGAATTTTTAAAAGTCAGGGCTTCTTGCTGATTTGTTGGAGAACTTAGTGGAGATTCATTATGAATTTTCTGCGCTTCCATTGCAGCTAGAGGTAGCCAGAGCAAGACTCAGAGTTTTGAATCCCTGGAAATCAAGGTCTTCCCAGTCAACCTTCAAAGCCTTGACAGAATTACAGGCAGAAAAAGTTAGCTTCAAGGCAGCTGCTCATCCTCAGGTCACATAACTCATTGAATGAAAGAAGCATGGAGGCAACATGCCTGGGTTGCATGTTCACACTTGGGAGCATAAAGCTGGAATTAGGGAGCTATACGTTTTGTGTGCTGATTTTTGAGTGCGGGGAAATTGCTTGGTGTGGGTGCAGCAGATTGCCCCTGGAGAGCGGTGGCATTAGCCAATCTGAATGTGAAGGTCAGCACATACCTCTTTTCTGCTGCAATTCCACTCCCAGTTTGACTCCTGCGATGTTTCACTGTGTTCAGCTTGTCCTGAGTAGGCCAGGTCTCCCTGACCCAGGAGAAGCCTCACCCAGGAAATATATGGCTGGAGTCCTCTGGTATCAGAGGATTGCATTAGTGTCATGTTTGTGGTTAAAAATTTGACAATTTTACTTAAAATTAGCACTGAAAGACCTTGCTTTGACTTCAGCTTCCATCTTCTATTTCTTAGACATTCCTTCTCCTGTCATGGAGCTGCTAGGGAGCGCTGAAGAGAAACCGACTCACGTGCACTGACCACAGTTTGTCCTGTGACTGTTGTGCTGCTGCAGATGGTTGAATTTAGAACTGACATGAGAGCAGCCAGCAGTTCTCAAGCAGCTTCAGTCAAATGTCATTTCAGCGTGACAGAGGAGAGAAAATCAAAGAGCCGCTAAATTCCTGTCCTCAGGGCCCTTTCCCATGTTGCCAGTCACAGACCTAGTGGGCTGCTGCTTCATTCAATAACAGAAGGGCAGATTCAAGTAGCTCGGGAAGGCTATGAAAAGTGGGACCAGGAGGTCACTTTGTATCAGCCCTGCTAGCAGAGCATAGTCCGTGAAGGCAGCTGTCTGGGTGGTCTTCCTGCTCTCATGGCCTTCTTGCAGAGATACTTAGCATTTGGAGAAGATGATGGACCACACCCTGCCCTACTCCCCTGTCGCCCTCAGTGATACAGAATAGAGGTGCAAAACAGGTCCTGTAGAAAAATGCAGAACCTATTTCCAGACTGAGGGAGCAGAAGCTCAGCTTGTCACTGCCAGGGACTTAAATGTCACTTCTTTGTCCCTACTTCTCAGACAGACCCCCATACCGTGCACAAATACTCCCCATAAATAAATGAAAAACAAACCAAAGGAATATTTTAAAATATTTTGCTCTGTAAGCAGCTTTATTTTGTGTTTAGAGCTTCCTAGAACCTGTGTACCTGAGGTTTCTGGGAATGTGATGAATCAGTGTTTTGCATTCCCTAGCATGGTGTTGCTCTCTGACATATTCCTCCTATAGTAGGGAAGAAACCAGGTGAAATTGTGCAGAACACCAATTAGGAGACCAGGAGATAAAGTATGCTCACCGTGTTGACATGGGGTGTTAGAAACTGACATTTTCCTAAAATTGAAATTAGAATTGCTGAAGCATTTAAGATAGTATGTCTGCATGTACTTCTCTTTAAACCAAAAACATTAACTGTAATTCCAGTCCCCTATGTGGAAGGCTCTTATGGTTTCATTTATAAGTGACTTAATGCTGCTACTGTAAAAACTATGTTTCCTGCAGGCAAAATTCACATGTGTTTAATTTGCTTTACATTTTAATCAACATGTTAATCTGGAGTAATTTGGAGCATCAAAAAGCATTATTAATTACTTTTATTTCTCTTTGTTTTCAGTGATTAAAAAATAATTTTCTGAATCATGACATCCAATTAGAATTTTCTTGTTAGGCTATATATACATGTGCAAGTCAGGAATTGCTCTGCAGCCTAGGAGATACAGCTTGGAGAACAGGGACAGGTAGAAATTATATGCCAGACCAGAACACAGCTCCTGAAGCCTGTCTAGAATTCAATAGAGTTGACTAGAATTTTTGCCAGAAGGCCATATTTTTCCCAATTCAAATTTTGATTTTGTTTCTTGACAACATAAAAACCCCCAAAGTCCTCTGTTCATAAGTCCTTCAGCCTACCTGTGCACTCTTGTTGCCAGCAGAAATACCAGATTTTCTTAAGGCTAGTTGAGGACTGTCAGCCAGAAGAATTTGCACTTGGATTGTAGCCTTTAAAAGCAAAGCGCCAGCAATTCCAAATAAGAAAATAACTCAAAGAAGAGATAGCACAGATGGAACTAGGCAGTGTAGTTGCTCAAATATACTTGTTTTTGTTGAAAATGATAGCTCAAATCTAGCGGTATTTGGGCTAGTCAGTATTGTATTTTTTAAAACTAGCTTGCTGGAAGAAGTGTTAGTCTTATTGTCAGGACTGGCTGTGTTCTCTGGTGATTCCAGAGTATGTAAAAGCAGCACTCAAGTTAAACTATAAATATAGCAGCTAAAGTAGTCCAAGGTATACTTATTTTCTGCATCCTTAATCTTTGTAGCGATACATGAACAGAGTGCTGTCAAAATCTCTGCAGTAAAGCTGTAAGATATGTTTGAACCTACTTTGAGATGTTCTTCAAAGGTGCCCTGTAATAAAAATAAAGGCCTTTTGGTTTTGAGATAAAGGGATACTTTCAACTGCATTCACCAATTAAAGCAATAAAACATCACATGGCACAATACTATTTTGTCTGAACATAATGGAGAGTCACATATTAATTACTTCTAGGTATTGCTCCTCATTAACTGTAGTGGCCAAAGGTAACCAAAATTAAAATAAACAAAGCATATGCAGAAATTGTTTTCACCAAACACATTCTACAGAAGTTTGAAATGGCTTCAAAGGGGCTTTTTATAGGTTGGCAGCACTGAAATTTGCCTGTGTTTTAGGCAAAAAAAATTTCAAATGTGTGCACTCTGTTTGTTGATAGACTCATTCCACAGTCCTCTAGTACATATAATAGAGGGGTCATTAGTTCTGAGAAAATTGAGTATTTTTCTTCACTGTGGTAGAAGTGTGTACATATCATAAATGGAGCCTGAAGGGATTTAGTTCCAGGTTATTAAGTGTTCATTTGAGATGGTGGAAAATAGCTGCTGTTTCTGATATTTTAGATTAGATGGCCCTTATTGCTTGTAGGGTTTATTTTCAGTGACTGTTAGTCTTATTATTACAAATATATATTTAATGACTGAGGCAGTATCAACAAAATCACTAAACCCAGGTGCTATCCAAAAGCTGAAAAAGTATTGATTCATTAGTTAGGACTTTATCATTAACTGAACTCTAATAGAAAGTCTGCTGCAATGTTACACAGTAATTAATGAGACAATATTGTTATTTTAAACTTTTTCCATGTAAAAATGAAAAATTGTGTGAATTTGTTCACATACTAGGATACATAAAGGCACCAATAAAAATCTTACAGAAAAATTTTCCCTAAGAGAAGCTGCAGTGGAATCACCATCCTGCTGGGGAAAAAACAATTAAAACATCAGGGCAAACATAGGGAATTTTTCAAAAGATTTTTCAGAAATAACACTGTTGACCGCCGCAGTAATGTTGTGTTTTCCTTGCCTAATTAGATTCATAGTCTACTGCAACCTCAAACTCTTAACAATAATGATGCAGTTGTTAAATGGAATAGCACATCAGAGGGAGGAAAATAGCATTAACTATAGCAAACTCTATTCAAAAACATAATTTTCTTCTGCCTGTTTATGAAGAGAAAATACAGATGAAGCTTTTTGTATCAGTATTTTGCAGATATGATTCCTTTTATTTAGGTACTAATCTAACTGAATTGAGTACTTTTCAGTATTAATTCAATTTTTTGAACTGTTCCCTATGACTGAATCATCAACATACATTGTGAACTCACAGTTCTGACTAAATGGCATCAATATTTATGCTGGGCATGTAGAACAGTCATACTGGAAATCTAAAAGGGATTTTTTTTTTAATAGCTAAACCAAATATATTACCATTCACATTTGCTACTGAATTTTTTTCTGCCCCTTTGATTCTTGCCAGATTACTTTTTTTTTTTATTAGTACCGTAGCACTCCTTGATGCTGCTGCTGTTTACTATGGAAAAAACTAGTGGCCCTGATTATGAACCACTGATATCATACCATTGAGTCTGAACATTGGTGCTGCCTACTAGTAGTCTCTCACCTTCCATTAGATGCTAGTAGGATATTAGCTCATTTAAGGGATGGTGTTTAAGACAAGTACAGCTAATTATGAAGGTAGCACATGATGACCCACTGTTAAGTTTGGCTAACCTGGTAGCATAATCCTTTTTCAATATGTCTGTCAGTGTGTCATTTTTGGCGCTTGGATTTTCCCTGCTTTCTGTCCATTGTAGCTTGAAATATGTTTAAAACACTGGCAACTAAATAACACACAGATAAATACAGACAGCTGAAAGAGTTCGGAATAATAAATAGAGTTTTGAATCGTCTGTCCTGCCTATTGAATTTTTTTATTCAATTTTGTCTTAAATGTGTAACATTATGGATAGATCCTCTTCTTGGTAAGAAATAAATAATATAGTAATATAGTAATGCTTAATTATTGAATAGAAGCATTCTCAGGATGTATAAGACTTTCTAGAGCTACTCCATGGTTCATTTTTATTTATCTACAGATGCCTTTTTCAATCCAGAAGTATTTTATGTGATTTACTATTCCTTATTCACACTAGGGTGCAGTTAAGTGCTTTTTATTAGGAGGGTAGAGAACAGCATCCCTCGGGACACAGGCAGTTTGTAATTAGTAGGAATATTTGGTCTACAAAGTTGGTAATTATCCTTATATTCCTATCATTTAACTGTAGAAATGAACTATACATGCTGTGTAGTGGTTTCAGAAGCCAGATCTGTTCTGAGTTGTGTGTAGGGAGGCTCTGTTCCATCACATGCAGCTCCAGTGGGTGAGTTGACTAAACTGTGGTTAGTTGAGCATGCTAGCATATCTACATGGCTTATTAAATTATCATTCCTGAGCTTAGCTGAGATCCACCTTTAGATCTACTTGAAACTTATTATTGCGTTTTGATCCCACTTTTTTTTTTTTTTTTTTTTGGTTGGGTCATACTCATCTACATTAGCAGGTGACTGAGCACATTACCAAGCAGCTCAATAGATCAAAGTGGCTGCTGCTGATGTCCCTGCATTAGACTATGCACGGTCCAGGGGCTACATCAGACTCAATTTAATTTGGTTAGCTGGACCAAATATCCCCATTATGCAGGTGTCTCAAAACTGTCTGAAGAGTTAGTGCTTGTCTCAGATCCTTAGAGGCTAGGGTTCTTTCATGTGCTCTTGGAACACAGCTTCTGGTCTGGTTTCAGTTCCTCAGAAAGAAATCTGGTTTGTAAGCATTAAATTGGCTCCAAACCAGTATGTGGTACACGCAGACAGTCAAGGGTTTAGCTTAAAAAATGTCTCCCCTGCTCTGAATTTAAGTGCAAATAAAAGCGGAGCAGCTGACAGGTGTTGAGTTGCTGCATCCTCCCTATAACTGATTGTGTGAGTGCTTTACCATGGTGTCCAAATGAAGTCAGACTGCAGATTAACGTGGTGTTTACAGTCACCCTTTAGACTGCCTTGATTTAAGTAAGCCAGCCTTCAACAACTGGCCACAGCTCAGAGTTACTTTAAGAAAGCAAACTGCTGTTTCTCAGACATCAGTCACTGGTTCCGGGATCAAACGGTGCTTAAAGACCAACAGTGTGAATGGATAGAGATTGTGCACACCGTGTCTGTCATGCACATAAATCTGGGCATGCTAAGTGGGTGCTCTACAGCTGACATCAGTGCGCCAGCTTAAGTGCATGATCCACAACTATTGCATCATATATCATAAAGTTAAACTCCCATGACCAAAATACTAGCTACTGACCTATCCTGTATAAAATTAGTTGTTTACTGACTTAGGCAAGTGCCAGGGCTGGTTTATGTGCTGATGTGAGACATGGTAATGTCTTGCAAGTGCAGGGTCAGGGTGGTGTTGATTATGCAGATTATTATTCTCTTATTATATTCAATATGCATTCAGTTCATTTTCTATTAGAGTAATTAATAAACCTTAAGGAAAAAATCTGGGCAATTAGTTTCTCAAATAACTAGCCCAGCTTTCTTAATATGGTTACTGTAATCTAAATTTTCTTTTTTTTTCCCCCATTGGAAAGATAGAGGAACTAGGGACACAGGAGTTAGAAAATTCAGCTGTATTCAGTTGAAGTGGCCCACTCTCCTAACAGATTATGCTCACTGAATATCCTATTTTATAAATGGCTGCCATGTATATGAAGGAGACCTTTTTTTAAAATATAAAAATTTAACTAGAACTGACTTTTGTTTGTTTATTTGTTTATTGACAGACAGTTATTTCTGAAATGTCCAAGTTCAGGCTTGAATGTTACCAATTCAGTGAATAAAGCAAAATGACGAAACATTATCTGCCACCTTCCTGTCTGCCTTCAGCTTTGCAATTTGCAAGCAGCATGTCTGACTACATCCAACTGCTAGACTTTATTACTTCTAGTACCTTATACCTGTCTCAGTCTGGTTGTATGTGCAAGTAGCAGTGAAAATCGGATGAACACCTGCATTTGGGAACAGGAACACCTGATGGTCAATATCATGGAGGTGTTCGGTTACTGCTGTAATGTAAAATGTGTGCTAGAACAGGTAACCATGACTAATGCACGTGCACTTGAGCAATGCAAAAGGAAATGGTTTTTGTTTGTGTTTTTTGTTAGGTATGCGAGCAGTTTGGTTTTTCACACTTGTGAATATGTACACTCTTTGCTGCATCACAACTGAAGTAGGTTTCATGCACTTGTGAAGGCAAACAATGCCGGCAACATTCCATTGGTGTGTCGCTAATAATGATATCAACTGCTTGTAGTGGAAGTCATTTCACATATCCCTGGATGCCCTCAGAGCTCTTTACATAAAAACTACTCTTCAGAGAGCTATGGTTGTTTTTGGGGGAGTGCTGAAATTTGCTTTGGCTGAATTACATTTACTTGTGTTGTCCTTTTCATATCTTACACAACTTCATAAACAACCATAAAGAGTGTAATAAGAGTGTTCCTAATAAACAAAAAACATTGACATTAAGTGTAAAAGAACAATAAATGCTTATTGAGCCAGTTTTTCTTGGATCTTCTCTTGTCACATTGACATGGAGTAGGGATAAGCTGCATTGATGTGGGTGGCATTACAACACTGTAAATCAGTGGTTAAGCTAACAGATCTAACAGATCTGGTTTTCAGAAGTGGAGAATCTGGCATTTCTCCATTTCAATAGCCCATGTCTGTTTCCTTTATTGCTGGCTACAGTAAGGTAAACCAATCCAGGTTTTTGGTAAATGGCAGCTAGTTCAGGTTGTGTTTGACCTACCTGAGCAAAGAAGAAGCTTAGCTTAGGTGTCATAGTTTAGGAATGATAGTCCTCAATTTAGTACTCCCACTAAAGAGAAAACCACAAACCTCTGATGGCCGATGAAAGGCAGATATTACATCTTGAGATAAGAGCAACTTACTGGAAGCAGTAATGAGATAGGAAAACAATACAAATAAGAAAAATACTCAAAGAGAGGGTGATGTACATGCAAAAATTACTGACCGATGTGCCCTACCCCAAGGCAATGAACAATGGCTCATGAGTTCTCCACCCAGACTGCTCCCCCACCCCAAGCTACTCCCACCTTCTTCCCAAAAGCATCTTGGACTTCCAATCCCCAGAGACAGCAAGAGGTGCTAGAGAGTAACACCCAGACACGACCATGGAGCTCTAGGTTCCAATCCCTCACAGCTACTATGAAAAGTTAACTGAGTCCTGGCCCAACTGAGAATACTGGGTTACAGAAACAACTTTTTAGAGAATAATGGAAAATAAGTGGATGCAGAAGAGAAACACCAGTCTTGCAGGGCAAAAGCAGCTACAACTTTATTATTTTTTCAGCATTGCTTTTCTAATGGAAAATAGCCACTGAAAGAAACAATTGCATGCTTTTTGGGTCAGTTTTTATGAAAAGAAACTGATACTAAAATCCCATCATTTTTCAATAACAGAACAACATTTTGTAAGTTTTTAATTGTTTTAATCCTTCATGGAATAACAACATTTTTATGACAGCTTCTTTTTTCTGTGACAGAATTTCACTTTGTAAGAGTGAGACCAGTCAGTAAAACTTTGTGTTTTAATTAAATATTGTTTCAAAAGGATTTAAAAACATTCTGTGAGGTCAAAATGATTTAATTTTTGTTATGTTTTGAAATATCAAATGTATTCATATCTACTACTTTAGTATCCATATAGATTCAAAGTAAATTTTTGTCTGGCACAATACTTTTAGACAAAAATAGCTGTTTAGACTTATGAGTCTTCTCTTGTGTTCCAAAGCTTATTTGAAGAGAAAACAAAAAATGTTTTAATCCAGAAGACTAGTATTTAGATACACAGACATATAGGTAAATAGGGCACACTGTTATTACCCTGTGTTTTGTTATTCCTACCTTTGTTTCACCTAACCCAGAAGAAGACCCAGAAGTTGTTCGGATTTGTGCATGTCAGGTATGGCAAAAGATACTTTGCAAAGCATTTCTGTGCTGTTATGATTCGCTGCCTTCTATTTCAAACTCTCACACTGACTTGCTCTTACTGCTCTAACATTTGTCAGATTGGCTCACAAAAAAGACTACTGGCTCAGAAGTCTTTTGCTTACATGCCCCAGGAAAGTAAAAGTAATTTTTTCTATTTCTTTAATTAGTAAGATCTGTAAATGTTCTTAAATGTTGATCAGGAAAATTGTTTTTTTTTTCCCCCATCATTAAAGAATATGTTTCTCCTCCTAGCCAGCTGATCAGGCTAATCCTTAACTCCTTCTGCTATGGCTCATCAAGACAGAACCTCTTATGTGTGCATTAAGCCAGACTCTCTGAGCTGTGTAAATGGAAATGTGCAATTTTGCATGCAGCTGTCTGAATGTATTATTCCTATTAAACAAGCCGCCCTCTTTCCTAGGAGTGCCTTGTTGTCACTTGGAAATGCAGTTACATAAGAGAATCCTGATACATCACAGAAATAATATATCATGGAAAAATTAGAGTTGTCTGCTTCTCATTTATTCCTTTGTGCTTTTTTCCCCCTGTGGCATTATTCTTACACTGAATTTCAATAGGACTTTAATAGCAGCTCTAGTAAATAGTTTGGGAAAAGGGCAGAATTTGACCTTTTAGTTGTTCAGCAGTGTAACTTCTGGTTTCTAGAGGCATACAGAAGGTCAGAATCAGGCCCAGTGCTTGCTCTGTTTGCACAGCAACAGTTTAAGCAACAGTTTTATCTGGTGAGGGAAGAGCCTCGATAGACAGTGGTGTCATTTGTTCCTGCCGTGTTTTCATGTGCGCCTGGACCTGCCTTACTCGACCTTCCAGCCGGAGAGTCCATTCCTGGCGAAGCCTGCAAAGAGAGTACAAGTGCTTAGCAGTTATTGAGCCAAATCCTTCAAATGTATCCAGGGCTTTTCAGCAGGGTCGAAGCTTTCCTCTCTTTCATCACCAGAGCACTTGTCCTGTATTTATTTACCAATTACACATCCCTCTAGCTTGCTAGATTGGGAATGCTGGGGAGAAAAGGATAGTGCTGATACTATCAGTGGTTGACATTGCTGGATTCCGAATGAGTCAAACAACTGCTGAAATACTGTCACTGTGAAGAACTCTGTTTTTCCCTCTGGGGTATTCTCAAAGCCACACAGATATACTGCCTATGCAGTAAGGTCATTCAATGTGTAAATTAAGAAATACAGTTTTTCCTCCAACCCCTCAAGTTCTGCGGTAAAATGCTGTGGAGAAGAGCAGGCTGAACTTAAAATATGTCCTTTTGGGTAAAAAGAAAACAAAGACAACTCTGTAGATCCTGTACATGTTAAATGAAAGGAATTGATGTCACATGCAAGAGGAGCCACATAGCTTCAAGACACTCGCATAGCAAAAACAGAAGAGAAAACCTCTAGGGACCACTGCAAGATATTGTTGGCTGGGTTGTTTTCTGAAAGAAATGTTATGAAACACCTGACCCAGCAATGTTATAAGATTAGATAGTATATGGTGATACCAAATGCATCATAGAATATATGGGGTTTTAAATTACCTTTGGTGTCGTGAAAACAACAGGAGCCAATGATTTGATCTGAGAATAACTCAGCAGTAGCTCTTTCACATGGCCGCTTGTGTTATCTGATTCTGAGTTTGGTTTTACATTGAGTTTTAAACTACCTAGTCTTCAATATTCTTTTGTGCATATAGATAAGTCTCAAAAGAGAGGTGCAGTGAGTTGGGAAAAATTTGCTATTGAGAATACTGGTGTCTCTCTTCAGTGTCCTGTGTCAAGAAGGGAGCACTCACCTTTATGTAAAACCACACGATTCTCCTGAGTGCCTCTTCCATGAGGTAGTGGATATGTATGCTTTGTATTGATAGTGTCTATCACCTCCTGAAAGTGTCACTTTTTTTCAAATTATAGAGCACTTTGTGAACACTCTGGGCTTTGACTGGGCAAGTGACTTTGACGGACCTTGCTTTCGTCTATTTCAGTTGTGATGGGTCAGTTATGACATATTGAATATGTAAGTTAACACATACTCAAGGTTCTTTCCAGACATTTCTTCTCTTCAGAGTAGACCCTTTAACATTTTCAGCTTTGTGAAGTCAAAAATGTTATCTAAACCACAAGTTGCACTTCATTTGCACTGTCTTCTCCTGGTAGTCTTTTATTATTTAGGGTGATAAATGTTTCCAGTGAAGCTGAGTACTTTCCTGGATTTTATCATACATGTTTTTTCTCCAGCAATTTTGTGATTGGGATTTGAGAATACTACTTGACTAGCTGGAGTAGGATACTGGAAGAAGGATTGTCCATATCTGACTTTTTTGAGATACAAGGCCTGCCCAGATCTTGATTTTCAAGTATCTAAATGACAGTACTTCCTCCTTGGGCACTGGGATCAAAGTACCTAGAATTTTTTCCAAGAAGCAGCCCTTTAACAGGACCTTCCAATTTGTTGAAATCACATTAGTTTATGTGAATGCCCCAGTTTTGAGAAAAGTTTATGCATGAAAACCTTTGTTAATTTCAGGAGGAAAGCACAAAAGGAAACCACATGAGTATTTCTTGTCCTCTGTTTCTGCCCATTAGTAGTCAGAGGATTCACTTAGTGTGCAGGAGACCCTGGTTCAAAGTTCTGAGTTTTCACAAGTTGAACAAATATTTGAAGCAGTCCACAACACTTGTGCAGAATTATCAGTACCACAATACAGCTATGTAGGTCTCTCTGTAGGCAATCCCAGTTGTTTTATACTGCTTTGTAAAGCTCGCCCCCACCCCCCAAACTAAAACAAACAATAAACCCCCAAAGCAACAAAAAGCCCACAACATATTCCATTGAATGGGAAAATCTCATTCTGTCATTTTTACTTTTGGGTTTATATGATGTGAAGGGCTGTTAAACATGGCAAAGGTGCCATGGGTTTTTTATTCTACAGATTAGTTGGGTGGTTGTCCCTTTATTGTAACACAGTTTTATTTATTTGTGTAGCTCTGTCCGTTCCAGGTAAAATTCCTGCTATTTTCTGGCTGTCACAAGCCATAATTCCAAAGTGCTTTATTTTTTCATGGCTATGCTCCAAGGCCTTTGAAGAATGCTCATGAGGTTTAGGGGTGAGGGGTGTTTGAGTTTCCATGCAGAAGAGCCGTGGTAATATGAGACAAGCAGCTGTGAGAGGAAAAGTGCCAAAGATCCAGAACACAATCTGTGCTATGAATAAAGCAGTACAATAACAGGTTACCTTATTTTAAAACACGTGATGACATGCCTTGCTATCTTGTGGAAAAGAAAAAAATACCACTTACTTGTTCAGGGCACTTTTGCTTAGCCTAGACTCTTCAGCTTCTTGTTGCTTAGTTTGCTCTTGGATGACCTTTTCCCAGAAGTTCTTCAGCTCTTCTGCATCATGACCACCCATCCTGTGGCGTCTAAAGTTCGTATGCTTGCTCATTTTCTGAAAAGCAATTTGGAGGTCAGAGCAGTCAAAAGCCTGACCTGAGGCAGATACTCTGTTACTTAGCCCCTTGAAATTTCATTCTCAGGAAGTGCTATTAAAATAAATTATGTCACCCGAAAAGAATAGGTAACTGGTGTGTAGTCTGCCTTGAACCAAAATATAAGGCATTGAAACAGGCCTTAGGTGACAGTTGAATGGCATAACGATATTTTTGCTACTGAGTAATGACTGTGCATGGCATAGTTCACTGAAATATTGTGGATGCCTCAGTATGTGTGATATTTTAAGTAATTTTAGAAGAACTTGTGAAAAATGCTTTCAAATATAGTGCCATTGTCACTGGAGTTCAGATTAGATGTGAAGGACTTTCCTATTTTCTATCTTCCATATTCTTAAAACAGATCATAGATGTTTTATCTCAGGGAAAAACATTGCTCCTAAATGATTCCTTTTGCTACAGCAAATGATGTCATGCACAAAATATACAAGGGAATTATGAATATGAATTGAAACATGCAGAGTGCAAAGCCCTGGGGAGCTTGTTATGGTCTTGTTCTATATTTTATCAAAATTCAGTCTTCAATGCTGTTAAAAGTATAGCTCATTGAAATACAGGGATCAGTTCCAATAAATGATAAAAATGTCAGAAAATAGGCGACTTTGTCCTTGCTAAATGCATGTTATTGGAACATCAAAATTTTCAACATGTCTGATGTCATTGCTGATATTAGCATATTGTGTTGGTTATCAGATCGTAATGGTACTTTGAAAAGTTAAGTTTTGTTGCCTATTTCCTGAATCAGCCTCCTTCACTAAGCCCCACCAGGAAGTAGGAGGATACCAGGAAAGAACCCCAAAAACCTAAACTCCAGAGTTTTCTATGACTAGATCAGCACTTAATTTGAGGGTTGCTATGAAATAAATCCCTTTGCTTCCTTGTGTTTTACCTGTATTCTGCTATCATTAGATACTTTTGCCAACACTCCACTCTGTAATTGTGATGAATAGACCCTGATACGGACTTGTGACTCTTCTTCCTTGATGATTTCATACTTTAGGAGCTATTCTTGATAAATACAACAAAGGCTATGCTAATGTAGGCCAATCTAAAGAAACTTTTTCTTTGTACAATGCTGTAAAGTGGAAGATCAGAGTAAACATAAAGGACAGTCAGATATAATACAATTAATGCAGATTTCTGAAAGGTTACTATCAAATACAGTATTTGAAACTCATGGCACCTTAAAAGTAAGTTTTAAGCTAAGTTCTGGGCATCTTCCTAAATTGAATATTTTAGATTTGTCATAATTGTTATGAATCAGTTTTTTTAAAAAAGATCAGTAATAACAAATAATTTTGCCAAACTTGGTGCAAAGTCTGGCTGGAATAGAAAAACTGTTTAACAAAAAGAAAAATCTTTTTGAGATACATTCTTTTTCCATTGAAAAGTCCAGTTGCTTAAAGACCAGCACAACCCATCTGGAGTGATAAGGATGCTCATGTAATATAACCTCCTGTGTGATGGAGTAGCTTGAGTGGTTAGAGCACTGGTCCTCTTCACAGCGAGGTCAGCAAGAGCTGCACTACCATGAAAACAACCAGATATTTTTCTCTGAGGCAATCAGCATTTTTCTAGTATTTCCCTTGATGTGGACTGGAGATGCTGTAGACGTAGTACAGTGTGATACAGCAGGAATTGTTGAATTGGTGTGGGTAGAGAAGTTCTACTAACATTTTTTGCTAAATGTGTTTTGTTTGGCAATGAATATGGTCTAAATGGGAATATGGGTAATGTTAATAAAGTTTTGTCTCACTCTGAGGTCCCAAAATAATAGTATTATTTAAGGCTTCATCTTGCAAAAAAATATGCATGTCACGGATGCACTGGAACATGCCCTATCTGTGTCCTAATTCCATAGGCCTTGAGCAGTGTTAAAATAAATGCTCTGGTAATAGCTTGTTACAGAGAGTGATGGAATCTGATTATTTCATTATTCCTGGATCAGCAGGTCACACGGGTCTTCACACCATTTAGAGGCTCTTCTATCACTAGCAGCTGCCCACTTGACACTCTACAGATAATTATCCCATTGCCTCAGAAGCCAAGTGCAAGTTGCTGACAAACTGAATCAGTGTGCCCTCCAAACCCTATTATACTTTGCCTCATATAAGAATCTGCCATAACACATTAACCTTTAATTAGAGATTAAATTTTTATGATTATTAAACTTCTAGTTGATGTTCTCCAAATGGTACAAAGAGGGTCTCCAGTCTTTATCTGAGATTTATATTGGTTAGATTTTGAGGGTGCATGAGGGTTTTGGCTGCCTTAAGCTTTGTCTGCTCCACTCAAAAGAACACACTGTGATCAGAGTGTTCTCCAAAAGATGGAGGTAGTTCTGCAAGTTTCAGTCTGCTAGGTTTGTGGGTCTTTTTGCAAGTCAAGAACATTTGCTATTTGTTCCTAGGAATGTCAGAGACAGTTAATATTTCACATGGTATTGCGGTGGTCCTTGCTAAGACAGATTCTTGATGTAGAACTTTTGAAGATGGTACTTTCTGCATTGCTGGCCAGCCTCTTTCATGGTATGATGTGTGAAAGCATCATATTTTTCAGCTTGCAATATGACATCTAGGTGTAGAGACTAGGGTTCATGTGTACTGTAATACCTGCTTTTCATTATGCTAATGGAAAGATTCTTCTTAGGAGCTTGGTTTGAATTTATGAGTAACCCTTTTTATATTAAAAAAAAAAATCTTTATTATTGCTCTAGATAACATTTTTTTGTTGATGTGTGATTCTTTCTTTTTTAGATGTCCCAATAACAAAAATTAGATTTACACTGAAAACCGCACTTCATGCCATCAAAGTTCTTATTGATTCCTTCAGTCAGATAACTCAGGGCTCAGTAACAAGTAGAACAATTAGATTTTCCCTGTAAATTAAAAGAACACTTTCTTACAGTCACTTGGCCAGTTTTGTCTGGGTGGACAGTGGGCAAAGAAAATAGGTTCATCATTCCAGAGATATTAAAGGAGAGTCAGGGAGTCTTTCTGACTTCTAATGGCAGGTTATTTTAACATGTTTATCTACTAATATGACGTAAAATAACCAAGGTCAAGCTCTTCTAGTCATTTAAAATTATTCATTCAGAAGATCTGAAATATTGTAAGTATCATTTATGAACTGAAAATTTATGCTATAAAACTTTCTGCAATATATTTTCTATGAAGGGTTACTAAAATGTGCATAACACTGGTGCAAGACAGACTCCCTTATTAAATATTCAACTAAGATAGTTAAGGAGGAACTATGATTATATGGGTTTTGCAGTCCTACCTGCCCATATGAAGTATAGTTTACTGCTTTTTTGGAGAGCCAAGCTGATAAAACAACATTTAAATTAGAATGAAATTAGATCTTGGTTAAAGTGGCTTATGCATTTGGTAGCTCTGAACCTCAACTGTCAAAAACATGTAAGTAAAAAAGAGTTTTTACAGCATTCATCATTTACAGAAATTAATTTATATGCTAACATATTATTAATTTATGGAGAATGTCCACAAGAAGAAGTAATTGTAAAAACAAAATTAATGGCACTGTAAAAGAAAAATCTCCTACATTTATAATCAAACCATAAATCAGAGGGCCATGCAGCAATCTGTAAGACAGCAAATCACTCATGAAACACAGCACCTACATATAATATATTGTTTTAAACTCATAAAATTGTAGAGACACCCAATATGCTGAATTGGAAGGGACCCACAGAGATCACTAAGTCCAGCTCCTGGCCCAGTGCAGCACGATCCCCAGGAGTCACACCATGTGCCTGAGAGCATTGTCTGAATGTTTC
Source organism: Haemorhous mexicanus (assembly GCF_027477595.1). Classification (NCBI taxonomy): domain Eukaryota; kingdom Metazoa; phylum Chordata; class Aves; order Passeriformes; family Fringillidae; genus Haemorhous; species Haemorhous mexicanus. Next base: position 50,099,958 of record NC_082381.1, on the reverse strand, counting down.
TTGAACTCTGTCAGGCTGTGATCACTTCTCTGGGGATCCTGTTCCACCATCCAACCACACTCTGGATGAAGAACCTTTTCCTGATAATCCAGCCTAAACCTCCCCTGATCCAGCTATTTCCTTGAGTCTTCTCACTGGTCACAAGAGTGAGGAGGTCGATACCTGCCCCTCTGCTTCTCCTTGTGAGGTCACGTCCCAGAGCAGTTTAGAGGAGGTTTGAATTGCGAATGATGAACAGCTTTCTCTCTACAGATTTATCCTATACAAGGGAGAAGAAATTTTGCTTCTAGCTGTAAATCATATGCACTACTTTTGTTCCCTGACACAAAACTAGTATAGAAAAAGCCAGTGGTGCAACCTTGCCTCATTTTATCTGATCTGCATCTGAGGGGGCTTTGGTAAGGTGTGAAATTAGTAGGTTCCCAAATGCTCTGGTCTTAGCCCCTGCCTGGTCTGCATATATTGAACTAATGTAATCTCAGTCTACTTCTGCTGAGGTACAAAAGGAGTTTTAAAAAGTATCCAATGCAAGTAATTTCTCTTCTACACACTTTGTAATTTCTACTTTGGACTCTTTCTGGAGAAATTTAAAGAGCCAGAAATGGCTCTTTATGTTTTGAACAAAATTGTTATTTTGAGTTATCTTTATGTGAAATAAACAAGCAGGAGAAGAAAATATTTTCTAAAGTCTCAGGAGACGTTTTTTACCTTTTTTCAATCTTTCTATTTAACACGTGTCTTAAGATAGCTGTAGTCTTAAAAATTTTGTGTTTTGTACAGAAAGGCTTGTAGGCAAAATATTTTTGCTTTTGCTTTTTAGTGACAAGTATTTCAATATATTCAGTAAAACTGTTAGTTGAACATATTTGGATAAAAATATCAATGTGATTTTTAGTCTGAATTATGCATAATTTAAAGAATAATTGGTTTGGCTAACAAAAATAAAACCATTTTATGCTTTTTCCTTATTGGAAATATTTTAACCAGTAATGTAAAAAAGTATTTGAATATTTCCAAAGTTTATTTAAAAATTTTTTGCTGAAATACAGTCTTTAGCAAGAATTATATTTTCTATATGTATATATACATACCAAAAAAATATTTCCTTTCTAAAAGTTGGAAATAAGTCCAAGTTTAACTCTTTCCAATTTTATGATTCAGCCAATTTTACTATGGAAATAAGTATATTCCTGGAAGAATTTCCACAGTCACTTCAGAGTTTTTTTGGTGACTATTGTAAACAATGGAAAAATTATCTTTGACTTTAACTAGACTCAGTCCCTTGGGTCATATCATGACCATGAGCTGGTTTATCTTTGTCAGGACACTAATTAATATCCTATTCCTTTTGCCCTTCACCAGGGTTTGTTTGTCTAGGCATGGAATGTTTTCTAGCATTATGTATCTACTACAGTACACTTCAAAGCCCGTTTATAGTACTCCTTAAAAGAATTTAAAAAAAAAAAAAAACTCAAAGCTCTGAAAAGTTTTAAATTACATGTAAAGAATGTATAATTTTGATGAGTATCCCCTTACATCCCTTACATGTTAGTTTCATGATGGTTTTCTTTTCAGTTGAAGTTTGTGTAATACAGAAGTTCTAGTAATACCAAAAAAGATAGTAACAAATAATAGCATAATAACTGAAGTTTTGACTAGAGTAAAAGGAAGGATACCTCTTATATTTTATAAATCACATGGGATCAGAATAATTTTCATAAAGGTATACTGAAATATACAGAATTCCAGGTCATAGAGGGAATAAGAAGAAAACATTGTTCAATTTCGCATGATTTAACAAAACATAAAATTAATGTATACCCATGTATATCTAGGCAGTTTTAATAATCAAGACAGGAAGAGAAAAATCTTATTTTGGCCAAAATACAAGAATATAAATGCTTACTTTGATTGTATAGTAGCTTCCTCTTCTGTCAAAGTATGGTTTTCTTGAGTGATTACTGAATCATGTCAGTTTTACCCCTGGGTTCCCCTTTTCAAGAGAACTCCAGCTGCCAGGAATAACTGATGAAATCTATTCATCCGTCACTCATTTTTATTTGGGAGTGATGACATCTGCTATTATGAATCAGCTTAATGGCAGGGGGGGAAAAAACCCCAAACCCACAGTCTCATTTTGTGAAGCCTGCAACACACCACGAGGAATGACCAGACAGTTACAGGGCACAAACTCTGAATGCCACGTTTGATCTGTGCTATAAATTTTGTCAGGTGCCACTGATGTCATAACTTGGCTCTGGAGAAACAGTTACTCAAGTAAGATCCCACAAGTGTGGATCACCGTAGCATAACCTTCATATGACTTGTAAGAATTCAGCACCATTCCCTCCAAGAAAAAGGACAGATCTGAAAAGAACGCGTTGAATAACACATCTTGTCTCACGTTTGTGCTTCTGAGTGACTGACAGATAAATAGATTTCTTTTTCACTTCTTTTGAAGTGTTGGTTTGTAAAAGCACCTGGTAGACTACATGACAGGATTCCAGCTAAGCTGTTAATACACTCAATAGTACAGAAATCTGACCAGCTGCAAGCTGAAGCATAGCATACATAATTTGTTAGAGAACTTAGCATTTCCACTTCTTGGACAGATTCTTCCTCCCTCCACCGGTACTCCTGGGTGAACAGAAAAGCACAAGCTAGTAAGGTGCTACTTACTCTGACAAAGGGAGAGCAGATAGTGACAGACTTTCTGCTCTCAGCTTTTATTGGCAACCTGACTGCATAACCTTTTGGTAGTTTGGCAACTTCCACCTTGAATTTAATTATGTTTCTTACTCTAGGTATTTCTAGTGAAAGCTTGTTCCAGACTTTTCTGTGCCAACTACTGTAAATTTTCTTCTAATCTAAAATCTGAATGTATTCAAGAGACAAGTTACCCTTCTCATGTCTTCAAGCTATGTAGGGCAGAAATGTCTTCCTTTCTTCTTCCTTGTTTTGATATTATAGCATTTAAAGACTTTGGAGTCTTCTCATACTCATTCTATGGATAGAGAGATAGGTATCATGACTCTTTTCTGTGGTCTCATTAAACACAAGCAATGAAAACTGTATGTCACATTCCAGCTAAGTATCAGGCCCTTGTGTGCCTCCTTATTTTATTTGGATAGAAAACTGGAATCTAGAATCACTTTCATCTTTTCCAGAGGAGTACAACGCTCATTACAACTTTCTAATTGATTCATGGACTGATTTAGTTCTCCTCTTATTTTTTTGCAACTTACAATGTTCAACTTGTGACAGAAATTTTAATTAGATCTCAAGTTCACAAACCGCCTCTTGTGCCATTTTCTCTGTTTCAATCCTTCCAGTAATTTCTTTCTTTTCTTTTTGAAATTCAGTTCCCTATGCTTATAACAACCTTTCTGTTCTACAGAAAAATTTCTTTAACTCACTGCCTCATTTTGTGTCAAATGCTGCTGCTCAAAACATTGTTTCTAAGACAGCTCTGGACAAATTCCTTTTTTAAACTTCTCACAGTTAGAGAGCTTTCACTAAAAGATGTTAGCTCATTTTAACAACTTCTAAGTTTAAATAGATATACCCTGATGCGATCATAAGAAATAAAAGATGGTTCCTCCATAGGGAAGAGAAGAAGAGTAAAGAAGAGGCGTGTAGTCCACCTTATCTATTAACAGAAAGAGTAACAGGTTATTTATTGTCTGCTACAGTAGACAGTGAGAAAGGAAAAGAGAGGGAGATTGCAATGTATCATTAAGAATCCTTATAGAATCCATAATTAGTTCAGACAAACAGCTAAATTAATTTTTCTACTAATCAGTCAGTAAAACCTCAGCATTGCTACTATATTAGTGTAGGTGAGCCATGAAATGTAACATGAAGCTGGTAAATCACCATTCTAGGACAGACTGCCCTGAATGATAGCTGATCCTGAACCCTAGACAAATGCCCAAATTGCTGATGTTGGTGTCAGACTCTTACAGTTTCTCATCGTGGAGCTGCTCCTCTTCATATAAATAATGCAGAACTCTAGGCTTGAGAGGCAGTACCAACAGCATGCTTGTTTGATCTCCTGTATGTCTCAGAGGTGCGTTTTGCACTTTCCCAGACTATCAAATACATTGCTCACATTTTGTCTACTAGGTATCCTAAGGCATACTTTTTCATGGCAAGCAAGTTATGGAATTTGTTTTGAAAAATCTGAATTTCACTACACCCCAGATGTAAAGCAGATCTTGAAATCCTGCTTATATTCTTGTGCTGAAACTGCCCCGATTCAACAAACTGCCCCTCTGAGAACTCACACAAGTTCCACTGTGCAATGTCAGTGGTGCCTACTGGTAAGAAAGCATGAGATACACTAGGGAGGGGATGAGGCTGCAACAAGGCACACAGAAATAATCAGAGATTTTTTTATCGTTGTGAATAAAGTGACTGAGAAATGGGAAGCAAGACTGATCGCTGTAGTATCAGTCTGGTACCATGTAGAGATCAGCAGTATAGTCTACTCCAGCCTTCTTGTTGCTCAGAGTCAATTGAAGCAATGTTATGTGACTTTAGAAGTAGCATAGATTTTCTCTATAGACTTGTCAGACAAATCAATATTTTGAGTAAATTATTTCAAGTTTATAAAGCACATAGACACCACTATATGTTCAAAATTTTACAGCCTAACTTGACAGTTTAACCTAAGAATTTGACAAGTCACAGTAAGGCTCTGACAGTTGCTTCTGCTCATTTGTAATGATTTAAATCTATAGGTATCAGATATTATTGTCTTGCACTGACATAGCCTTTGTTATAAATGACTGTGTTTTGGATGTTTTATTACAGTAATTCACTTTGCTACCCTTTCACAACCTTGTATTTTTTTGCCAGTTGGTGCAGATATAGCCATTTATATTTCTTTTGCTTTATGTGAGCTATTGATGCTGTCAATAAAATGTTTGTTTGCATTAGGTAACCAAAACTTATCCTTCATTAAAAGGAAGACAATTAATTTGTTAAAGTCCATTGAAGATTTCAGTGGGCACTTAACTACAGTGATGTCCATATAGTCTAACACTATACAAAACATGTATTTCTTTCCCCCTGTTTTGCTTGATCATATACACTTAACTACTAGAAAAGCAGGTGGCCTAGTCTCAGATTTTTTTTACTTCAATTTCCTTATCAGGACTTTAGTATTTTGTCTATTGCACGTTATTTTCAAGCATGGGAGGAAGACATCAAAAGAAATGAAGGCTAAATTGAGCTACAGCAGCTGATTCCTGATTTTCACTGACATAAAGCTGCTGGCAGCTTTCAGAGCCTGTGGCAACGATGTAGGCTCCATCATGGAAGGGCTCCGAAACTGATTCAAGGTGCACGAAACAGGTCAGTGTGGGAGGTCATGATGAAATGTAGACGGTACTGCAGTTTTTGTAGGCTCTGGGAAAGAGTTCTGCCTATGCTATGAATGGGTTTAACACAGAAGGTTTAAGACAGAAGACTAAAGAAAGCTAAGCCTCTGTGAACAAAATGGATCAGACTCAGAAAAGCTTGAAACAGACTTGAAAAATGCGGTTAGAACCAAATGAGGTTAGTTGTTGCAGCCAAAAAATTGCTAAGTTTTATTTAATAGTAAAAGAGGCAAAGAGAAAGAAAGAAAAAAAGAAAAAGAAACAGAGAAAGAAGAGAGTGTGCAGGCGTGGCAGGACAGGGAAAGGTTGACAGGGGTTAGGTAGAAACCCTTCCGAGGGTCCCATTGACGTCTCTTTGCTCCCCTCCATCTGGTGCTCTTGAGGCTGCCCTGCAGCTGCCGTGCCACCCCGCCACCCCGAAATGTATGGAATGCCGTGGATGGATGTCCCTGCGGGCAGGCGGGGACGCCCAGGTGCCTCCCTTGCAGGGACCCCGTGTGACAGCGGCCCTCGCAGCGCCGCGGCTCTGTGGCGCCGTGCTGCCGTGCCCCGGAGCGGGGTCCGGGAGCCCGCGGGGGATCCTGTGGCGGGGCCGTGGCACCCCCGGCTCCTTCGTGTGGCTGCGGCTTCTCCGGGGCGAAGGGGCCCCTCGGCCGAGCCCCCTGCACAGCCGGGCTGGGCGGGCACCGCCTCTCAGCAGGGCCTTTCCCCACGGCCCAAAGCCTCTCCCCGCCTGCGTGCGAGGCCTGCGCGGGTCCGGCCGCCGAGAGCCCTGGGGCTGCGCTCTCCCTCCGAAGGTGTCGAGCCTGTGCCCTGTGAATTTATTCTTCTGCCCAGCCCTGAGTTGTTACTTTATTTATCTTCATCAGCGAGCGGTGTAGGGCCTCAGTCAGGGCCCCATTCAGGGTGTGGTGGTCTTCTCTGCAGCTTTTGTAATACAGTTTTGCCATAATAGGCAAAAGTCCATCATTAAGGTGTTTAAGTCATAAACTATAATATTTTAGTATTCAATGTACTGTCTCAACATTTTTCTTGTGTCTTTACTACTCAGCAAATGCAGCCACCAATTATACATTCAGGAAATTTCTGTAGTGGTCACTTGCTGAATCTTGTCTTCCACACTTTCACCTATGCTGTGCTAATTGTCTTTAGCTGTTTGGCTTTAATCTGAAGGGTCAAGTTTCTTTAAGCTTGAAAATCAGGATGATCTTCAACTAGACAGAAAAACAACCCACAGGGGTTCAAGTGTTCTTATTAGAACATTTTCTGGGGACGATGCTGCTTATGGTAGGGTTTATTTGAATGCTCCTTGTCTGCACCAGATAGGGAGACATAGTATGAATAATTTGCAGGATAATATGCCAGAAACACTGAAAATGTAGGGAGAGTCAAGGTGAAAGCACTGCATCTGGCCCTGTGAATGATATTGCTAAGCTCATGTAAACAGACATCATGCTAGAGATGTGATATTATTTCATCTGTATCACTCCAAGCTGGCAAGTATTTATCTCTAATGAAGTCAGTTGTATTATGTCACAGGTCCCATATTACATCACATTTCTTGAAGAAATGTAAAATTTTTGTACAAGATAAGCAAATGGGGAAGCCTGATATCTTGAACACTAGGGCTGTATGGTGCAATACTGTTTGATCTACAGCTTAAAGAAAGGCTTGTCTGTGAAATGTGCAGCACAACCTTAGGAACAGGAAAAGGTCTGGAATGGAAGACAACACAGTGGTCCTATGTGAAGGAGGTTAGAGTGTCCACAGGGGAGTGAAAATAATGTAGTACCGTAAAATCAATATTTGTGACAAAGGTAATTGAAATTTGGCAAGAACAAATATTGGGGGACCAATATAAAATCTACTTGGGGTAGGAAATTAACCTGTCAAATTCCTTCAAATTAGTCTAATTTCGCAATCTGGGTTTACAGCTGGTCAGTGCTACGCACTGTGGAATTCTAAGGAAAAGGAGTTTGGAAATGCTTTCCCCAAGAGGTTGTATCAGGGTACCCAGTTTGTTCAAGATTCACTCTTAATAATTCTCCAAAGTAAAGAAGCAGTTTTTATACCCTTAAAGTCTGGAAAAAGAGCTGGTGTATTTCAGCTGACAGTGAGAAAGGATTTGTATAAGAACAAGTTGATGTTTTATTCATATTAACATATTCAGATCTACTAGTTACATTGTGACTTGCTAAGGAAGTAGTGCAGTGTTTTCCTTGTATATTTAATTAATTAGTTAAGTAAAAACTATGTTAGTACTTTGTGGAATTTTAGCACAATTTACCTTGCTAAATTGTGCTAAAATGGTATTTTAGCATTGTGGTATTTGCAACCTTTTTAGCATCGTGGTATTTGCAACCTTTTTAATGTTCTGATAGCATGATAGTCACTTCATGGACTTGAACATTTAAATTTTAAATACTTTCTAATAAATAACTGAGGTATTCCCAACTCCATATGACTTATTGTACTGAGCTGTTACTTTGATTTGTTCCTCTAATGATTTATCATATCCTACCTATGTTATTAGGGCACCAAGTTGTTCAGGACTCGAACTATCTTTTAAATCAGAGAATGCAGCAAAATCCGTCCTTAGCCCTAAAAGGCTGCCTGGTGCTTGATAGTGTAATAAGCAATATTTCTGTTTAAAAACTTTATTTCCTTTAAATAGTACTTAAATATTAACCTGGCTAAATCACTGACTGTTGTCAAGAAATATCTTAGAGTTTAAACACACAGACAAATCACCCATGATCTTTAGTAATTTTTTCTACTTGTTGTTTTAATCTGCTGCAAGAATGAAGAGCCACAATGTTGCTTAATGAGCAAAAGGCAGTCTAAGTAAATTTCTACTGTAACAAGAAATGGATAATTAAAAAAAACAGCATTAAGGGAAAACAATTGGTGGTGAAGCCCTGAGTTCAGTCTGTTCATTTCAGAGTCTTTAGCAGGCTTGTATCTCTATGACAGAGTAGTTCTATTCTGGTCTGAAATTTTCTCAGCATTTGTTTGATGTGTACTGGATGGGTTCTTAGAGTGTGACTTTTATTTAATCTTACCTGAAAGTAAGTTCTTCATAAGTACCCTTTCATTTCAAGCACCAGTGCTGAAGTATAAGCAGCCTGAGTGTATTTGAATTACTGTTTGTTGTGGACTAAGAAAGTGGACTCGCACAACATGAACAAGAAGATGTGTAGTAAATTGCAACCCACAGCAGTATGTTTATGTATCCAAGGTGTTGAAACACTTTCTTCCTTTTTTTCAATAGTAAGCTGGGTTAATGAAAATATATAAGAACACAAATTATGCAAGAATATAGTCTTCTGACTTACAATTAATGTTTACTCTTCCTGGAAATTATTTTTTTTCTTATGGGAACCTAGGATCAAAACCTCATTGCCTCAGACATTTCAAGTAAGACTGGACAAAGCATCACCAAGTGCACTGAGGAATCAGAGTAAAATGGCAGAAAAATGTATTAAATTACCCAATTAGTCTTTTCCATTTATCATTTTTATGCTTCTGTACCCCTATATATGCTTCCTTTTACCTTTTATTTAATGACAGATAGGCTCATGTGAAAGAGACAAAAGCTGTTCCATGAGACCCAAAACTCAGTAATGGAAGGATCAGCAGCTTAGGCTTTTTACCATGTACAGTATTTCACAACTGGGCAGATGAAAAATACATTTTTTAGTTGTTTTTGATCTTGAATCTTGGTGCAAGATTTGATGAAGGACATCTCTGACCTTTAATAATGGCAACAGTAAGACTGAAAACAAGCTGATCAAGACTCTGAAACTGAGAGGAAAATGTGCTGCTTTCAAAAAGCAGGCCTCCCAGGTGAAGCTGCTGTACTTTCTATAACCGTATTGTACAGCTGTACAGTTACTCTGCCACTTGCCATAATTTGCATCATTTATTTATGAGGTCTAATGAATATATCTTCTTGCAAATAAGACCCATCTTTCCGAACATTGTCTGGGTACCTGGGTCCTAACTATTTTAAAAATAGATACGGAAAATGTTAGAATTTCTGGTGGAACCAAAGCTTGTTTTCTCACCTTTTATCAGGGACCAGGGTTCCTTCTCCCTCTATGGCAACACCATAAAGAGAGGCATGTCACAGTAGGGACTCATGCTTTTGGCTACCATGCAAATATCAAAATATACCAGAATAGCTTTCTATCCCTTTCTAAATGAGCATTAGGTATCTCAGGTATTAGGTAATTAGAAAGGATTTTGCTGCCAGAGGATTAAATTTTCTGCCATGCCTTTGTTTTGGCTCACTTTAAAATAGAGTGTTTCATTTTTGAGTTTCCTACTAATATATTCAATAGCTCCCAGGCTTCAGTTTTACTGTATTGCTCCTTTCTGATTTGATTTAACATTATCCATCAATGTCAGAGGTTCTTCTGACACCCCATTATGAACATTCACCACTTCTGCATCCTGGATGCAGCTGCACAGGCTGAGGCAGTGGCCAGCACCTCTGGCCTCAGCTAATTATCACCTCTGCCATGCTAGCAGCTACCTGCTGCTCCTCTGCTCTGCCTCTGCATTGGATGCAGAGGTCAGGTAATTCCTTCAGCATTGTGTCTGCTCTGCCAGACACAATGCTGAAGGAATTACCTGACCTCTGCATCCAATGCACCCCAGAGGTTTAAAGAGTCAGAAGAGTAGGTCCCTGCTCATAGAAATGTTTTGATGGAAATGGTTTGGGGAGAGATCACCTGAGAAACTTAAGTGGCAGGTTGACAAGAGGAATGCTCTGGACTCTCACAGCTCACTGTAGCCAAAACATACCAGTTTTATCCTGTGTTATCTCAGATATGAAGGAAAGCCTAGCTTTCACTAATGCTTTCATCTGCTGTCTCTGGTTACACTGATGTGTATGATATGCCATGTTTCTCTATTCAAATATTTGTCTTTTGTCCCAGTTAAAATTTATTTCAGAAAATACTTAACTCCAGGGAACTGGACAAAATGGTAAAAGTGGCAAATATTTTTTAAATGAGAAAAACAACATCTGAAGGGGGCAGAAATAAAACTGTTCACAAACATTTAGAAACAAACATCCGTCATGGTGATGGACATTTCTAGGTGGGAAAAAGGCTAGGGATGAGAGCATTTACTTCACTGGGGTGTGGGCACACTGATGTCAAAACATGGTGACCATCCTATTGCCAAACTATCTTTAGTTTAAAAGGATTGATGACCTAAAAGTTGCTAATAAAGATGAAATCACACAATTGAACGTGCTTTCCAAAAGTACAGATGCTGCCTAACAACATATTTAGGTGTTACCATCCATTAATTCTCTTTCAAGGCACAAATTGCTAGTAAAAAATTATGTCTTCATGAGTATGGGAAAGATGATTTGGAAAAGTAAGGATTTTTTTTTGAGAAATAAAAATATTTTGGTAATTGCAGAAATAAAAATCAATTTTGACCTTGGACTTGGGAAAATCCAGGGTCCTGAACAGATAGTCCAATGACCTGCCTTCAGTCTGCCAGCAGGTGAGAGAAAATGGATTCAACTTTACAAGTCTTATGAAATGGCTCCTGGGTTTTAAATCCAGTGTTTTGTTTTGGGTACCCTACGGCTATTTTAAAGAATCTGTTTCCTTAAGTTTTTGTTGTGAGAAAAAAAAGTTGCTGCAAAAGAGGACAAATAATTGTTTAGAAGAGATTTTCTGGAAGATAGGTTTTCCACAAAACAAATGATTTTTACTTTTGGTCTTTTCTTCTTTCATCTTACTTTTAATGCTTTCCTACATCTTTGGAATACGGGTACAAAGTTGCAGACAGGGGTGTGGACTTTAGGGACTCCTGTTTCCCCACAGCAGAGCTCATCAGGTGCCAATGACTGTCAGTTTTTCTATCTAATTTCCGTAGAAGTGTTCAAGTAATTAGTAAACTGCTCTAGAAGAGAAAGGTTACAGGTATATTGGGAAGCACAGTGAGGAAAAAAAAACATTAAAAAATCAAGGGAAATTACATTCAGTAATATATGCTGGAAAAGAGGAAAATAAAATCTCATATTCTGATAATTAAGTTTAATTTTGGTTGGATAAGAAATATATTTGTGCTGAGATGTTACATCCAGGTTAATATGAAATTAGGTCAGACTCTGGTTATGTTCTGCCCAGCCTACTTCAAATGCAATAATTGCCCTTTATAATCAAGCTATTAGAATGACATTAAAATGTAGTCCTCAGAAACAACATAGTAATTTATCAAATATTATGTTAGTTTCCTTGACATTTTAATTTACAAGCTCTTTATTATTAGTTTGGTGTCTCAGTTATTAATTACTTGAAAGACATGTCATTTTTCATGTCTTGTATAAACAAATACAAGAAAAGGGTCAAATTTTAATCTCCATGAAACCAGCATAAATCAAAGATAACTGCACTTAGTTGGTGAAAAGTGTGTGACAGAGACACATCTCCTCTCATATCTAAGCAGACACAAAGAGAAGTTTGTTTTAAGCATTATGTAAAATATACATAATTTGTTTACAGTAAAAGAGATGTTTTTCCCCTTTCAGTTTTCAACTTCTTCAGTAGTGAAATACAGAGTACCATTCAATTTTTCAACTGTTTTGTTTCTTTCAGTCAAGTTATGTCTTGGAATGTTTTCTGTAACATCTTGGATGTCAGTATCTGAAGCCTATAAATAAGGCATTCTCAAGCAAGAAGGAAAAAAGGAAAAAGAAAAAATAAATTCACTTTTTGCTTCTCTTGGAAAAGCAGTGGACCTGTGCTTGCTTATGAGCTTGTATTTATGGCATATATATATATTTTATTGAAAAGTATTAATTTTGAGTTTTAGCTGTGGAAACCTGGCATTGACATAAGTCTGTGATTACTAGACTACTTAATAATTGCAAGCTGAATGTGAATAAATTCACCAAGACCATCGTGTGAAATTGTCATTATTGAAAGAATGTTGAGCACATATAACCAGATGATCTGGAAAGCACAGTACTGTACATCAAGTCAAAACTTGTCCGTTACATTCACAACTCAAGCAATAAAGCTAGGAAAAGAGATAAGCTAACACTGCTGAGGTGATACCAGAAGAGATCTGGCTTTTTTTCAGAAATTTTCAGAACATGAGGCTGACACATCGGTAGTGAAAGCACAAGGAATGCTTTTTACTTACAACTCTAGCAGCATTTTATGTGGAATGTAGGTGTTAATATTTTCATTTTATAGATGGAAAGAACAAGACTTTAAGGAGTAAAGTAATCTGTTCAAAGCAGCTCTATAGCTGATCCAGGAATCCATTTATTATTTCGCTGCAGTGAGCCTGCATTATGCTATACTTATACTGGAGAATGAGATAAACTTTTTTTGAGTTGCATCTTCTTTTTCATCTTAATGTGCTTCCTCTGACCCACTGTTGGGCATGAGCAAATACTGGGATAAAATATGTTGTTGTGATGTTTCTAATGAAGGAGAAATCAGGAAACATCAGAGATCTTTAATATTCTGCTTTTGCCATAGATGTTCAGTATCCCTGTAAAAAAAAGCTAATGTGGCTGTGTCACTAGTGAGTAACGACATTTTTCTCTATTTCTTCTTTTATTCATATTCATTATACTCTTTTATGAATTGTCATAATTAGGTGTTGATAATCTGTTTTAGAGAGAACAAAACCACAAACCCTATCAACATAATATCTGACTGCCCCCAATAACTACTGCCTTCACTTTCAATGTGCATTTTAGAGAATGGTCATGTGTATTTTCAAGCAACCTTATTCTGCTCTACCAAAAGTCAGGATATGGAAGAAGCAACATATTATTGTTACTCTATATCTTCTACAGACATAGCATAAGAAGTTACTGGCTTCGGTAGTTTTTTCTTAGCGTCCTCTTTTGTTCTTACTCTCCTTTTTTTACCCTTTCCGTTATCTTTAGGCCGTCTTAATGATCTTAATCGAAATAACCCAGTGAGAGAAATTCATGTCACCTTTTAAATATTCCTGATGGCACCTGGCTTAATTCCAGATGAAATCTGCACTTTTTGTATTTGTTTTGTGAAAGATTTTTATCTGTCTGATGTCCACGAATCTGCAATTCTTGTCTACATTTTTTTTGCTTGGTTTTCATTGTAAATAGATCTCCACCAGACCTCTCCTGAGAAAACAAGGGCTTCTTAAAGACCCAGCCTTAAAACTCTGGAAGTAGGTGAATCCAATATATTGGATTTTATATTTTATTGGATTATATGTTATTATAATTGAAATTCATTGTTCAATTCAGATTCAATTCACAGTACTATGTGAACATGTAAATGAATTTGGTCTGAATGTTTTAAAAACAGGAAACTATCTCTTATGGATTTCCTGGACCAGTTGAAATCCTGTATCACTTCCTACCATAGGCAGGAGATACTCATCCTCCTTTTCTTTCTTTAGAAGAGGAATTTCTAGGGTTTAGAAACAAGGTTAGAAAGCCATACATGATGGAAGGTATTTGAGCAGTGGGGATGGAAGAGAATGGGACACAGAGATGGAAGAAAACAAAACTATGAGAGTGGAAAAAGTGAAGAGAGGGTTTTATTTATATACCCTGAGTACCCCATGCAAGGCTTGGAAAGTCTATGTTCCCAGCTCCTCTGTTTTGAGTTGGGTTTTCAGGCTTACTATAAATGACTGAACAGGCAGTTTTAATTATAGCAAAACATGACAACAGAAATGAATCCTCATGGTTAGCAGATCATAAGACTGCATTGCTGTCCTCAGGGACTGAGCAGGCAAGGATTCAAATGCTTGTAAATAGTGCAGGTGTTGAAAACCAATATGAGGTTATATAATTTCTTGACCAGAGAAATGCCAACACATGTCTTATAGCATCGTGGTTTGTGACAGTACATTTATGGTGGCAATTTATAGGCAGGGAAAGACATCTTTGATCTCACTACAGCTGGCAACCTTCACATTTCATAGCCATTCATCACCATCTCAGAATGTGCCAATTTTCAGGAAGAAATAATAACTATGAAAAAGTGGCCAGCTGTGTTGCCAATTTTTTAAGAAGAGATCCAAACCATTTATGTGAATAATTTTCAGCCCTTTATATATGAAATATTTCTGTTATTAGTTTTAATTTGTTAATGACTCTCATGTAATTAGGGATCTTATTCCCCAAACTCTTTATCTATTCCTTGATGAAATGATCAAAGCTTGACAGAGGAACAAAAAAATGATGAATTACTTAAAGACTAACAGTCAAAGATAATTGGTATAAAAATAGTAGCATTTCTGTGATTGAGAAATAATCCATTGTCCTATGTCCATGAAGACAAAGTGTCTTCATGAGTGTCAAAAACCTGCATACCAGTAACATAAGTTATTACCCTTTCTCCAAAGAGACTTTTGTACTACACTTTGTGATTTCTGCCACTGTTATTTCTTGTCCTTGCTTAAAGCTGAGATAGTTTTCTCATGCAGTCCAACTTGATATATCATTTAAGGTGATCTTTGGGACTCAGTTCAACCATAAGAAACAGCAGACCTTATGAGATGATTGAAAATACATGCAATTCTTCCAGGGCAAGATTTTCAGGAAAATTGTTTTGGTTTTTAGTTTTAGTGTTCAGTAAGTACTTGTGTTTCTGTAGTGCTGCAGATATATTACTTCTATAATTGCTCACTCAAGCCTCCAAAATGTTACAATAATGTAATTTCAAGTCAAATGATAAGACATTTCATTTAAACCACATTGTTGCTGTAAGCTGTCCTCATGTTCCTCTGTAATCCAGATTTATTGCCCTCCTTACTCTCAGCAAGCATGAGCAAACATGAAATAGTTTTCTATAATTATATAAAAAAGAAATATAAGCAGTGTTACAAAACCTTCTATGAGATGACAAGGTCAGCCATATGCCACTGAATAATTTCCTGAGCATCTGTTCATTCTGGATATCGCAGTGTCCAATAGTGCAGATATAGTATAAATAATAATGACAGTACCATTTATTGAGGTCTAAACCTACCAACTGTATGTTTTGCAAAAGTCTTGCTAAAGGACATGAAAAGTCCTGCTGAAGGACATGGAGTTTTGGACAGGGAAATTCTGTGAAGCTGGGCTGTGCCTTTAGACCTATAAAAAAATCAGTATCCTGCTTGACCTTCACGGCAGCAATATGCAAGTACAGCATGAAATCCGACATTCAGATATACAAAGAGAAACACAGAGAGTTAGTATATCCTGGTACAGGGAATTAGCTGTCCTCTTCAAAGATGGGCATTTCAAAAGACGGGGGTTTGAAATGCAATGTCTGCAACACTTGGCAGCTGTCAACCGCACAATAAAAATTTGATAGGAGACCTCAGTCCTAAGGGTGACTTCTCAAATAACATTCACAGGTTGTTTTAAATGTTCATAAAGGACATCAAGAAACTCAAGTCATGTTAGTTCATGACCCCATTTCAGAAGAAATGTCCCGGATTTCTTCATGTGGTGACACTAATTTTTTTGAAATTTCTGCTGTTCATGATGTGTCAGGTAAGAGAGATGTTCTCTCAATAGCTTTTCTGATGAGAACTCCAATCTGTGTTCTCTTACAAATCCATATTTTTACAAAATTGAGAGGAGAGCATAAGTCAGACAGAAACACTGGGTCCCCATTCAGGATTTTGTAGTTGCCAGACAGCTATTCCTGTGTTTGTCCAGGAGATGGACACTCTCTGCACCCATCAGCAGCACACAGACCTTGTGTACTGCTGCCCACACTGCCTTCCTAACCACAGACTGTGTCTCTGATGCTGTCTCAGCAGACAACACTAAGCAGGGCTATTTGGTGTCTTCTAAATGCTGTAAAATTACAGATTAATTTATTGATGTGTCTGTTCCAGGCTTGCTGAGCAAACCAGGAGTTTTGGGATACCTTTGTGGCCAAATACTATGGTAACATTCTCTGGAGACAGCATTCTCTGGAATAAGTCTGTGTGGTTGGCAAAACACACAGAGATGTTTCTGTGGTCTAAACCCAGATCTGAGCCTGTTGGTTTTCTAACCTTGTGCAGGAGAATGATAAGCTGCACAGACAAAATGGGCTCTGTGCTTCTCTGAAAGAAAGGGAGGATGGGTTTCCTGCTGAGGACATAAGCCTTTGATTGTGACTGTTGTAGTGAAATTTGCCTTTTCTCACAGTCCAGAGAGAAGTACAGAGGAAAAAAAAAAAAAAAGACATTGAAAAATGCCCATTATTTCAATACAGCTAATACTTAAAGTAAGGTAAGGAATAGAAAAATAGGTGTCTTTCAAAGGAATAAGAAAGATGGCCTTGGTAACAAAAATGTTAAGGAATACCAGTTGAAATGAATAGATTTATTGCGAAAAGTCAAAATACATTATTTCCTGTCTTTTGACTAACACTTCTCTAATCTTGTGACCTTCTGTCCCATCCCTTTCTGTTGTCTAATAAAAACTAATGATTGCTTCCATGATGGAATGGTGTCTTATGTACAGTGTAGAAATGAATTTTTTTGTGACTAAGTTAAGCAACATTTTTTCTCTCTGGTAACGCTAAGTCTCTGTTTGTGATGAGAAAAAATATCAGAGACTACACTCCATTGAACTGCCCTTCCCACATTTACATCTAATGAACACAGTGTAGAATTAAGTGTTCTAGTTCCTTTCACATTTTAGTTTATTTATACATTATGTATATAAGAAAAAATATACATAAAATATAACCCTTTAAGAACTTAAACCTTACTAGAAAGAATGGGGGGAAAAGGGTGGAAAAAGGGTTAACGCAACTTTCTGCTGTTATATTAAGTACATGTCAGTGTTTGCTATCTTATAACAAGGTAAGATGTGGATGGACAGCTGGGGTTTTATGGGATGCCACATGGGGTGCTGGCTTGTTTTGTTTAGCCTGAAGCAATGTAAATCAGTTATTAGATTAGTAAGATTGGGAATATTGCTACATGTTTGTATGGCTGGGAATGGGGAGTGTAGAGCCAGAAACTGTGGGCAAAGATAGTTGAGTGCAACTCTATATATGTGGTATATGTGTGTCTGAAAATCTAGCTTAAACCAAAACTTGTCCTGCACAAACAAGTAACTTACCCTGCATTAGGCTGGGTTGGAGAGGGCAGAATCAATTTCCAAATACACTGCCTTAATGGAGGAAAAGACAAAAACTCTTTAACCCCTGTGGGGAGGCAGACAATATTTGACGAAAATTTTGATTAAGATGTTTGTGACCTCATTTCTTTACATCGGCTCTATTAAGATCATCCAATATGTTCTTGAACAAGATTTCTACAGCCCGCATTAGGAACAAAATGACTGTTGCTGTGCTTGATAGAACTGTGCATGAATCCATTTTCCCACCTGCGGGCTATACTGTGTTACTGATGATCTGTACAAGAGCAGTTATGTGACTAAACTTCTGCATGTAGGGAAGACTTTTGGAAGAGAAACCATTGCTTATGTGTCCTCCTGAGTAGGAGCATAACCTGTTTTTCACACACCTCCCTCATTGACTGTGAGGCTGTCAAACATGGAGCTCTGTTTTGTGTAGAAGTTGTATTGAGGGATATGGTACAGCTTTAGGTACGTTGAACTATCTCTGTTAGGATTGGCAAAGATATCTTATTATTTCTTTGATTCCTTTCTGGGAAAAAAAGGGGAAAAACCCACCAAAGCAACAAACTCCAACCCGAAAAAAAGCCTGCTCTTGGGAGTAAATAAATCAGTCACTGAGTATGTTGAGAATTAATGAAACAACCAGGACTCAAGGATATTGTGTGTGCTCTAGATAAATATTAATACTATGAATCCTACATACTAACTATGTGTCAACAAGGACACATTCCTAAGATTTATGGAAAGATCAGATTTTCATTCAATTGGTGCCAGTTTTGAAGACATCAGACTTAATAAATAAATGATAATAAACTGTCATTGGGCATATATTTTAGCAGTTGACATCAATCATGTGCTAGCTCTGTTGTGATGGGCATAGGTATAAATCTACTCTGCAATAAATCCAGACTCTTCCCTATATGAAAAAAATACACAAAGTGGAAATGAGATTTAATTTTGTGATTCTTCCTGTCCTATTTTTAGTTTAAAATGAAACTCTTTAAGGTAGAAAATAAACTATTTGATAATTTAATTACTTGCCAGAACTGAAGAGCCTCTGAGTGTGAGCAGTAAGAATAAATACATCTTTATCTTAAGGTGCAAGTATTTATTTTGTGAATTTTCTAGTTCTGAAGAAATAAAATAAGTGTTACTGAGAAGAGACCCCAAGAGAAAAATGTTCAAGGCAAGAAAATCAATAATGTTATTTTTGTTTTTGAAAGAAAGTTCTGGTAGCTCAGAATCTCTCTACTCTGAATTGTCTGGTTAAACAAACTGGGTTTTTACACGATTCACATTTTGAAAATGCATTTAAAATATTCTGACAAGGACATGATGCTTTTTATTTTTAAGAAATAGAATATACTAAATCTTAGATTTAGTTTTGAAATAAAATTTTCTTTGCACATGTCAAAAGTAACTAGAAAGGTGAAATACAGACCTAAAACCCTGATAAATATTTAAGATACAAACCTTAAAAACCATGACTCATAAGAAAAGTTTCCTCTGGGAAAATAAAATCAAAAAATTCAACCCCAAAACTCCCCACAAAACGAGTCAATAATCTTTAACAACAAAAAGTTTACACAAACACTGTGAAAACGTCTTCAAGTTCATCTTTCATATGGCTGAAATAGGCAACAACTAAAGCTAAATGATAAAAATAAATAGTGAAATTTTTTTAGTATGTGAAATTTTTTTAGTATGTTAAATAGTATGCGAAATTTTTTTCTTCCGCTGGTAGAGCTGGTCTTTCAATACTGAAAAATATGCCAATTGCTGGGTGCAATAAAGCCATTTCAAAGTGCACAGAAGTGGGGGTGGGGTGGGGGGAGGTGCTGTGGTTTGCCCCCTTATTTCAGTTTCCAGGAAACATGCCCTCCGCTATTGCAGTCCAGCCATTAGTGCGAAGATGGACGTGGAGGTGTCCTGCAAAGAGATAGTCAGTCAGGTTTGGACCTGCCAACTCTCTGAAGCTCCGTATACACAGTGTCCTGCAGGTCAAGGGCCGCGATCCTGTTCCTGTCTGTCCCACCTTAGAGGGGCTGCCAAAGCGGTAGGAGTTGGCACGGCAGGAGACAGGCGTTCTGCTGAAGGCTCCGTCCTTCAGACTTGTTTCCAACCTGCACCCAGTCAAGAGGATTCTTTTTGTGAGACCTGAACAAACAAAAAACCTCAATTTAAATGGCTTAAATTAAGCATAAGCAAGAATGATTTGCCTTGTTGTTTCAAGTTCTTCATTGCTCTAAACTACTTCCTTTCAGCCCTCACAAAAAATACTTCAGCAGAACAGGCAATGATGGAGGGTCCTTAAAAACACTGTTCACAATTTTGAAAGAGCAGCAAACAGCGGCACTCAGAACGTTTTAGAAATGACT
Organism: Haemorhous mexicanus; assembly: GCF_027477595.1. Lineage (NCBI taxonomy): Eukaryota > Metazoa > Chordata > Aves > Passeriformes > Fringillidae > Haemorhous > Haemorhous mexicanus. The sequence goes on along the minus strand of NC_082381.1, from coordinate 50,080,078 downwards.
GATGAGATTTTATGGTGCTTAGGAGAGAAAATATCTGAGTATTCATATGTAAATCTCAGATATTCACTAGAATGTTGCATTTTAAGTACTCCATATTTTTCACTGCAAGTGCATATGGAGTAAGTAGCTGGAGGTAATGTTTCCTCTAGAGACTCTGAAATTTGTTTTAATGTGAAACAAAAATGTCAGAATACTAAAGCTCTCAGGCTTTTTTTCTTCTTTTGCAAGGAAAATTCTCAAGGGAATGTGGATAGAAAAATTAATTCTAGAGAGATTAACAAAATACAATTAACCTGGTAAAACCATTAAATAAATTAGCAAATTTAGTAATCAGAATGTTGTTGGGGTTTTTTGTTTGCATAATTCTTGCATTAATAGCTTAACCTGGTAAATGTTCAACAAAGAGTCTTTGTCACGCTTAAATAAGTTCATCCATTTAGAAGACTTTTGTTTAAATTGAAGAGCCTCTGAAAGAAGCTCGCCATGGTGGTTATGAGTTAAATTTGTTCAATATCACTCTGTTGGGATATAGTAAGTCAATGGTTTTGTATTTCAGCATATTGTGTGTATATATATAAACCATCTACTGAAGTCAATACAAACTAACTTTCTACCCATGTCTCTGCATATGTATGTATTTTTATTTTTCATATTTATGTGTGTTTGTATGAACACAAATATATACTCACCAGATCTCATTCTCAAATTTCTGGTAGGCCAGATAAATTAGAATTACTCACTAATGAACATGGGAAAATGGAAGTGTTTTCTGCTTTCTTTCCAACTAAGGATTCAAATTTTCAAACTTTAGACAAATCTACAAACTCTTAATATGATTTACCCAAGCCTTTCAAACTTCACTGTGAATTTAATTTGGAAACAACCCACCAAAATCCCCCAAACCTTTACTTTTTTTGAAATTGCCACAATAAATAGGAACTATATAATCAATGTCCTACATGTACCTCAAATCTGGATCTAAAGAGGTCACTGTGGGGCAGAAGAGACTGCATTTGTTTTCAGAGTCTCAGCACTACTGTGGTGGGTCAAATGGGCCTATTGTAGAGAAGTTTTGGTAACTTGTAAAACCTGAAGTAACTAGTGACAAGCTGGTCTTTAATCAGACTGATGCTGGCTAGTAGAGTCCTCACACCCCTGAGAAACTCTCTGCCACGCACACTCAAAAGCCCCAAACCCCATCTGTCCCGCTCTAATTTGCCCCAAGTCACATCCACACTCTTTTGTGGAGAGAAGTAAGTGCCACTTTTGTAGGAATTATAGCTTTCCATCATTTTGGTGGTCAGTGTCAGGGGCACCTGGGTATGGGGTGGGGGTAGAAGGAATTTAAATCCATTTAATACTTTGATGTGAAGGAATTTCCACAAACAGTCTGTCATTGTTTTAGGCAGGTGAATTGACACAGAGGTACTCAGTCATGAATAATATGAATGGACTGCTGGGTGCTGGTTTAAGGATTTCCATCATACATGGGTGTTCTGTGTCTCTCACCACAGCCATCTTTCAGACCATGAAGAAAACAGGAAACACCCCTTGGGCACACTGACAGAGGAGGCAGCTGCCCTTGGTCTACTCCCCAAGCCTCATCGTTCCAGATTCTACAGACAGGAAATTAGAGCAATTACAAAAATAATGAAGATGAGAGTAATAATAATAGCCTAGAAAGTGGAATTACATGTGTTGAAAGTAAGCTTGTTACTATTTCTGAGGAAAAAAACCCTCCACATTTTGCTCACTTCAAATGTTTATCATGTTGCCAATGACCACCAGTAAAATATTTTGGACTTATGCTAAAAGTCCCCAGGAAACTGGTTCTTCCATTTTGGCAGCAGTCCTTGCTTAAGAGTTACAGCCAAAAATCAGAAGTTATTGCAGAAAATTTGATGAGCAAATAAGGTACCCACTTTAGCTGCAGACAGACATGCCAGCAATTTAAGCTTGATGCTTTTGCAATTTGTTTTGGTTGTCTATTGCAAAGATTCTACACAGTTATTCTGACTTGTTAGCACATTCAAAAGGTCAAAGACTAAATTAACCAGCATTCTGATAAGTTTTAATTAATCTTTCAGTAAGAAATACAATTGCCTTCAGGCTTTGGTTGTTCCTGTGCTTAATCAGAGATTAAAGCTTGTAGAGGCATTTATTCAAGGACCTGACCTTTCATATGTTCTCCAAAAACACAGAAGGAGTTACTTTCTTTGATCCAGTTTTCTGGCTCCCAAGTCTGGAAAAGGCATGCAAACCCTGGTGTCTGAACAGATGGCTACAACACTCAATTATATCCATTCTGGGCTAGCAGAAAAGTCACACCAACTCTCTTCACTAGTGTGTCTTTTCAAAAATGTTTTGGAAGATGCTTCCTGATAGTGAAGAGAGACAAAAGTCATTTGTGTCTAGGGAGCAGGAACTGCACATACATCTTGCTTTGGGTATAAAAACATCAGTTCTTTTCACTCTCCATGGGAGCTGGGGGAAATGTTAGGAAAAATGAAATTAAATAGCTCTCTCTGAAGCAGGACAATAGCTTTCAGCATAGTTCCTTTCATAGTCCAATGGCAAATAAAGGGCTCACCCACGGTAATTGCACAGAGAGCAGGCATGGGAGAATCTCAATTACTGCAATTTTCTTTTTTCCTCTGGAAATTTAGAATCAAAACCATAGAATTTTAGAAATTGTCTTCTCTCCAGGTGAGGGAAGAGGAGATTTTATAGGTGGTGATAACCAATGCTACTGGCACATGTACCAAGGCAATAGGCACTGACCAGGGGGTTTCTGAAACTGGCATTTTGGGCCCTGTGTGTGAAACACAAGCAATTGTTCCTTAGTAGCTTCTAAAGTCTGAAGCTGTCCTCTCATCTCAAAACAGAAGCTGTTCCATCACCTGTGAAGCGGGGAGCATTTGACACAAGTTTCTGAACTCTGCTTTTGCTTCCAGTTTTTTAACAAAATCTTCCGCCATTTCTAGCTTTCTCCACCAATTTTCAAAAATAAGAAAATAATGATGTTTCATCTCCCATCTTTTCCATAGGACCAACATATTGCAGGTGATTCGGTGGATGCTTTAGCCGGCGTTAGGAATGACATCAGGGGCGCAGAAGAGTGCCCTTCTCCTCATGAAAGGACTTGCTAACTGTGATGCCGATGGCTGCTTGCACTCTTATCAGGCTTCAAGGACTCTTTGCTAGAGAAGCGGCGCTGCGGTGTCAAGGCCCTTTGCACGGGGTCTGCATGTTCTCATTAACATGCATGGCTTTTCTCTGTTTACGGGGTTTTGGCTAATATACCTACCAGTATGTACTTCAAGCCCTTTTCGCCAGCTAGACACATCTTCACAGTGGACGTGAAAAATAAACTTATATACTCACATGATGAACAATTTACTATGGTTAACTCAATAAAATGTAAGATGTCAGAAGGATTTCTTCTTTTCCACTTGGAACAGAGGAATTTTCCTTAAGATTGTTTAAAGGTGTGCTCTGATTTTCTTGGTTTGGGGAATTTTTACAGTTTTCCCCTTTACATCCTTTAAACACATAAATTAAAAGAGTGCAGCAACGTTCTTGGGAACAGCTAAGACTCAAAATTCACATACAACACTACTTAGAAAAACTGACAACATAAAATTATTTCTAAAAAGTCATTAGCATCAAAGCTGAAATTTTAGAAAGGGATAGAGAAGCTTATATCTGTTTATATCTCATATTAGCTTTTTTCTTTCTGCTTCACAATTCAAACCAGCACTGTTATATTGGTTCAGAAGATGGAATGGTAAAATAAAAAACTCTGAAATGTCTAGATTCTTACATTTTTTTTATGTGCAAGTGAGTCACAAGGGATCAAGACACACATTGTGACTCCTAAACAGGCAACAGAGAGATGCCATAACCAGATTCTGCTCACCCTGGAGCTTAATGTGGAAATCCTGAATTCTTCTTTGTGTGAAGGAGCCTGACTCCCTGAAAAAATCAAAGGGAGCAACATTAGAGAAAATACTAACCCTGTGAACATGGGGGTGATGCAACTCACAAAAGTAACTCCATTAAGGCATGAAGGTGCCTGAAAGTTGAGTCTATGAGACAGTAGTGAATTTAATGCTTGATATTAAGAGGAAGTGAGGAAACATCTCCTTAATAAAAGTGAAGTATTTTCTTCACTTGATAGAAATATCACCTCTAAAAAACAGTAAAAAAAATCCAACAACAAACAAAAGAAAGGACCCCCTCCCCCCAAAACCAAATCAAGAAATAGAGATTATGTCTCACTAGTTTCAAATTGGTGTACTTGAAAAGACATTGGTGTACTTCGTAAAACTCTGCACTGCAAAGATAAAGTTACAGGAAAAATGAATTCACAAAAAAATTATGAAATTACCTTATGAAGTCAGTGAAAGATAATTATAATTATAATTATGGAGCACGTGGGGAAGGGAAGTAAACCATTCTCTATAGATGGTATAAGTATAATGGAAAAAGTGATTCCCTCCCCCAGTTTTAAATAACTGTTAGGAAAGGAAATGTGAAGGTATAATATACAAGAATTTACTAAAAAGAATTACCAGAGTTCCACCCCCCCACCGTAAACAGTATCAAACATTTTAAAAACTGCACGATCATTATTTTAGAAAAGTATTTCCTTACCTAAAAAGCTTCATATGTTTTCTCTCTGATCTGCCTGTATTTCACTCCTTTTTTGCACTTGAAATTCCTCTGCCATAACCTTACACTGCTGGGTGCACAAAAATGAATTAGTTTGAAGGGGAAGTTTTGGTGAAATATAATAATGAAAGTGAAGTAAATCCTCCGTTTATCATCTAAGAAAAAATGGTGTATTTCACTCTCTGGGCTTTAACATAGTACGCCCTGCAGCAAGTAATTTACAGATGATCAGCACCTTGCTACTCTCGCCTCTCATTTCCCTACTCGAACTCCCTTCATTAACCCAGCAATTTGCAATGGCATTGGGTGGTGGATTTATCACAGGACCTGTTCCAAATTGGTCTCTGAGGCAACAGAGTCTAAAGTAAATTGAATTTCTCGTGTGAAAGTCTCTTTTTCTTTCTTCCTTTTTTTTAAGTTCTCTTGTCTTAAAATGTAATATCATTGTCATGACTCAGATCTGGTAAATGACATAGCTAGATGGTCAACGTACTATGATATCTAGAATAAATAATGAGTAGATTTGAAAGGTAATATTTTACATTAGGTTCTATTTTAAAATTTCTATTTACCATATGGCTTCTTGGTTTAGAGTATATTTTTTGTGTTACTGCAGTATTTTTTAAGATTTGTTTGTTATTGCTTGTTAATATTAGGATCTAAATATTACTGTCCTGGGAGGTTTGAAAAGGAATTTTAAACCTAGTCTGTGGTGATCTAATCTAAATCAAAATGACTATGTCCCAGGACTTGCTATGCTTTTGCTAAACAAATGTTTCGAAGCCCGTGAACGTTTTTGTGAAAAGTAACACGATGAAAACTGTTACCTTCCTGGGTAGCTGCGTGCCTCAAAGCGCATCTTTCATGTAGCACCTGCAGTAATGAAAAATCTCCATTTTCTGAAGGCAAAACCTTCTTCAAGCAGCTGAGTTATGGCCGAGCGTCCATCTTTACTTCGTTTGAATTCTGATTCTTGATACTGCTTTTTTTTTCTTTTCTTTTTCACTTTTCCAAAGATTACTCAGTACTCACAGAAAAACCAGTCACTGAGATATTACTCAGCGAAGAACAGGATTGTTGCGTCACCGTGTGATAACAGGAGTTTAGATTAACAGATTGACATACTCAGGAAGAAGGCCCGGGAGCTTTATATACAGGTTTTTATGAAATACTTTAAAAAGACTCTTTTTTGGATGGACTCTGGAAACTTGGTCAGAGAGGGAACCAGGATAACAGCCCTACTGATTGTTTGGTTTTGCCGCTGGAGTTCAATAGGGAAAGAGCAGCTATTTAAGAGACATAATGAGCACAGACTATCTTTACTCTACTGGAATAATCTCCCTGAGCAATTCCGTTCCTCTAAGGGTTTACTCTCCAAAACTGATGCTATCTCTTCCCACCATACCTTCTGCATCCGCACATACAAAGGACTTTGTAGCAATTACCATCCCTAACATCCTGGAACAATTTAAGAAGAATAAGGCTTGCAAATTGAAATAGTGGTCATCTCTATCAACTTTGATTTAGTTCAATGATTGCAAATAACAATTAGTAGTTGATATTTGAACACATTATCATTGAAAACTCCCCAGTGATTACAGTACATCTAGGTCGTTTAGATGAACAGTGTCACCTATTCCAAGGCAAATGAGCAGCATTTGTGGCTGAAATCCAGGGCCTTTTGCATGCCTTGAATAATCCCTGGAAGTGATTCAGTGCCCTCTTATCACATTTCTCTTGTGTGAATTACTGTTTCACCGTTTCACCTCTCAAGATGAAAATTCTGGCAGCGTGTTTGATAGACAAATAATTTCAAACCCTTAAATTTCCTTTTTTGATTCTTTGCAACATCTGTCTATTTTTAATATTTAATTAAAAGTTAGGATAAATATGCAGTTGTGCAGTGAGCCCTGAGGAGTTTATGGATACCACAGGAATACTAAGTGCAAAATGAGCTTATGTAGTTACCAGGCATTATGAAGAAGTTCAAATTCCTTGATACACTAATTGAATTAATTTTTTTCTCTGATATCTTTAATTTCTTTTGGGCTTGATTTTTGCTAAGGTCTGTTAGTAAAAAATTTGTATTGACCAGCTATTTTCTTAGAAAACTTCATGTAAAATCAGGATATTGAACACTGTTTCGAAATGTTAACCCCTATCTTAAACTCTCCTTTTTTCTTTTTTTTACTAAACAAAAAGTAGCAGGAAATCTCAAAAAAAAATTTGGGGTTTTTTTTTTGTGATTTCATGTTAAAATAAAAAAAAAATTATTTCCTGCTCAGTCTTTTGAATGTTTTTTATTTTTCTCCAAGGCAAAATAGAAAGACTGTGCTTTTGGATAGGTGCAATTAAGATTTATTTTAAAATAAAGTTTATTTTTAAGCTTTATCAGCATGGTTTCTCAGGACCACAGATTAAATATCAAGAACTTTAGAACATGGGGTAAGCACATTATTTTTTACAGATTTATCCATATAGATCACAAATTTCCTTAACTTGCTACATTCTTACATGAATTTTGCAGCTTCTCTGCTGTTGGTGCATTTGTATGCCAAGGGTATGACCAAATCTGGTGTTCCTGTAGTGCAGTAGTGGTTGAAACCCTTCAGCTGCATTCTAACCACAACAGCATGAGTAAGGTGAAAAATGCTGATAAATTGCACCTCTTCCAAAGACATAATTCAGAAAGTGCTGATGTTCTCTTACCTGCATGTTGTTCCATACTTCTGTCTGTGGTTCAGTTCACCTTTTATGAAAAACAGATGAAAGTGTTCCCTTGCAACAGAAAAATGTTATGAGCCTATATTCATTCATAAACATGATGAGTTACATAAAGATGTTCATAAACATATTGCTGAGAAAGTAGTGTTATAAATGGCTTCAGGATAATGGGACTGCTACCTAATGGATAAAACCATTTTCAAATCAGTTGCTAGGATTATGTTTTTCATCTTTTTGATACACATATTATACCAGGAAAATGCATCCGTCTGGGCCTTGTAAAAATCATGCGTAATTCTCTCCTGCATAAGCTGATAGAAATTTTACCTTGGTCTCTGATGTCAAATACCAATTCATATTCTACCTTTGGCTAGAGATAATGCACAGACCTGCAGTGCATTTTGTGCAGCCCAGTGGCATCATTATCTAGGCATTTCTACATGTGTTTTTTGAAGGCAATGAAGGCTCCTAAGATGCTGGAATCATTTGGGGGTCAAGAGAAGGAGAAGAAAAAATTTCTAATAGACTGAAGTTGTCTAAACGCAAGTTCTTTGTGCTGGGTAAGTTCATGGTGAAGGTAAGCAAAAGAAAATAATAACAAACTCCCAAAATATTAAAATTAAAATTGACAGGTAAAGGTAAAATTATATTTGGAAATTATGAATACTTTAGATATATTCTTATGAATCTTCCTGTTGTCAAACTTTTTTAGATGAACTGGAAAAATGTCCCTTCAGTGGCGTTAATTAAGGAGAGATTCTTTCTGTGCATACTTAGGAATGTCACAGCTTTTTTCAGGTTTGGCTCATGCTGCAAGTTTCTATCAACACTGCTCAGCCAGTCATTGTGTTTGATCCAACAGGGCTTTTGACCAAAGAACAGATCCAGTGAAAAAAAAACCCTGATACATTCAGCCCTTATGAGACCTCACTTTGTAAAACTGAGCATGGATGCTTCTGTGATTTCCTCTTCGAGTATATCTGTTCTAAATGCAGGTAAAACCCAGGTGTTTCATTATTTTGTATCACACTACCACAGCAGGTTAATGGCATTGTCCATTCAAACAAATATGAATTGAAACTTACTAGCTGGTGTTTAGAAAAATCCATTTCCTGGTTGAGTTCAGAATGAGAATATAATGCCTTATTTTTCAAGAGCTGCCTATTTCAAGGAGAGGTCACGCATGGTACTGACACAAGTAGAGTGAGAGTTAATTTCTTGTCAAAAATGTCAAATGGACAAAGCTTTAGGGCTCAATTATGTTTCTGTAGAAGCAGATGAGAGTGAGGAGCAATCAGTTAAGTTTTTTCCCTACTCAGTCATGTTTTATCACAGAAATGTCAATGAATTCCTCTTTTGAAGTCTTTTGGGCTCACACATGCTGTTTCTAGAACGAATAATTTGTTATTTGAAAATATGGATTAAAGGACTTTTTTGGAAGTGTTTTAATACAGATTATTTTTCTGTGATCTGTGTTACAATTTTATCCCACAAATGTTTGTATTGCTAATCTGAAAAGATGCAGACACTACCCCATACTCTGAAGCTCCACACCGTAAGTGGCCTCTCCTGATGCTACTCTGCACAGCCTTTGCCTCCCTAAGCACTGTCTTCCCTCACAAATAAACAGGAAGCACAGGAGAATGCAGAAGAATATCTACATGTTTAGTGTAAGCTGCTGCCACTTTCACCTCTGTCTGTGAGGGTGACTGGCAGAAACATGTAAATGTATCTCTCCAGGGCTATAGGATGTGACACAGTGATCATGCACAAAAATCTTATACATACTCTAAAAGAGGAGAATGTAGAGGAGGTCTCACTAATAGCCTCTGTGAAAGTATTACAGTGGGAACTTTTTCGTCCAAGTGCTTTGTGCAATCTTACAGTTCAACTAAAATCGAGGTGTTCAGACTTTTCCTTCAGGGATTAATTATACTCTGCTATAAGAGATGGAAGTAAGAACATTTGTCTGAATTCTCACTGTATAAACCTCAGTAGAATCTCCATCATTGTCTTGAAGTTTTATACCTATTTTTATAAATATACCTATATCCCGGTATATTTAATTGGTCTTGTTTATACTTGCAGCCTTTTCTTTCTCCTTCTTGTCTTTCCTGTTCTGACTCCTCCACTCTATGCACTGAATCCCTGACCACATGTGGGCAGAAAATGTGTATTAGTGGGCCTGACAATGAAATATATCTCTTGGTTTTCTCTTTAAGGAACATGCAGACAAAGAGAAGGATCTTAAATGCTAATAATGCCATCAGAAGTACCCAAATATCATTAATGCAGAGAGTGTTTAAAATCGTTAAGATTACATGAAAAAATTCTGAATTCAATATCGTTACAGGTATTTTCAGCTTTGAAAAATGGTCAAGGAATTCTGCTTATTAATGCTGATAACAATGGTCTATATTTTCATAACTGTGAAAGTAAAATCTTTGGCACTGAGCATGCAGCCACTGCTTCTTCTGCTCCTCTTACCCATACTGAGGACACATACTACTCTTCCAGAGCAATCTTTCCCATCTTCAGGACTTTTTAACGTTTTGACAAGTTGTCTGTAAATTTATCTCTTTTAAGGTTAAAATTTTCCAATATTTTCCATAAAGACTTTGTCTCTCCAGATACTCCCACACTACTCTCATGCTCTATCCAGAGCATGCGAAGACGCGAATTCCACGAATTCCGCCAAATGAGGAAAACCTCCCTTCAACTGGCTGCAAGGAGTGATCCCTCACATTAACAGATAAATGAGGGGCTCAATCCCTGCCTCCTGTCCCCCACCTTACAACTATTATTATGTCTTAAGATCAACAGTACATGACAAAGGGGCTGAGCTCTTTGTAGTGCAGCTGCAGCCAGTTTGTGCTACTTAGACTCATGGACAGAAGGTTGTCCTTGTGTTTGTTTCATTTAAGGAGAGGTTTCATGACAAGTGTCCTGCTGCTACATCTCCAGGCTGAACCTGGTGTACGTTTCCATTTGGCCTTTGTAACCTAGAAGTTTCTTCTGTTTCTTCAGCTCTTCCAGCTCTTCGTCACTACCCTACCCTTTTGTGTAAATGGGTTCTAGATGACAGCGTCCTGATGTGTCACTTTCCAAGTCAGATTGATCCAGATATATAGTTTGTCAAAGTAAATATTCAGTTTAAATCCCCTGCTCCTCTTCTTCTTCCATTAGTTGAGTCAGAGTAGCATCTGCATCCTTATGAAACAGCTGAGTCAAAGCCAGCCACCTGCATCACTGCAAATACATTTACCATCTGTTTCTTATTAAAGGTTGTCAAATTTACATCATCCAGAACTGGGACTTCGCTGCCAAAGAAGCTGTGCAGAAATGACACTGGAAAAATAATGAATCCCAAGAAGCTAATCAGAGGAATATGTTAGTTTTACTTCTCATAAAATTTTTATATTTCTTTGTAGATGTGCTACAGTCATGAGGGGAGAGATGGTAAGACGTGGCTTTCCCACCTGAGAATTCTGCCTGTAGTCCAAACCAGTTAATATGAACAAAGGGAGGACTTCAAAGAGGCAAAGGATTTACTAGGAGCACTTTGTAAGAGTAAGATAAGGTATGGTGGATACTACTATGCTTAATCATTCAATTTTTTTTCCTGCAAGTGAGAAAAGTAGATTTATATAGTATTGCCATGGAGCCATGGCCTTAATGACTCTATCTCAGTATCAAACGGATTGGTAAATCATCATCCTGTCTCCACACAGTATTAGCTTTCAAAAGTATAAAGGAGAGGGATAGCCACCAAAGGACTGAGGTAGGGTGAGCTTGACCTTGGTGAGGATTTCACCTAATTTTTGTCTCAAATTCAGAAGGCTGTAGTTCAAAGACTTGCTGAAAGATAGGAATGGGTCCATGACCTCTCATGAAGATGAAAAAAGAAGGACTGTAATTTAGTGAGGACAGCCAGGTAGTCAAGAGCTAAAGCAGACAACTGTGCAGAAACTCACAAAAAGAAATGGTGTAAGAGGCTCAATGACTTAAATGCATAAGCCACAGTTGGTGTTCTCTGTCTTGCTTTTGCATTAATCAGGATCATGTTCAGTTTAATCTGTTTCTCTTCCTCCTACATCAGAAGCAGGTCCTTTCTCTGAGGAAAAATTTACAGTGGTGGGTTAGACTAATTTGGACAGTAATATTAGGAAGCTTCTAGCGATTCATTTGTGGTGTTCTTTATTAATTGCTTCAGAGTAAGTTTGGAGTAATTCTTAAACATGGCAATTAACGGGGACTAGGGTCTTCTAAGGAAGAAATTTATGTCAGAAGCTTGTACTGGGTCACCGTCCTTATTACTAAGCTATCATGGGGAGTAGTACATTGTACCTTCATTGTTTGATTAAAAGTTGCTGTTTACCCATTAATGAAAAACAGCTGCTACAAGTGAGCTGAAAACTTGTATGAAGAGGGGATAAAATTAAAGAAAATGGCCTCTGAAACATGAAACACTACAGTCATAAATTCTTAATACGGATACTTTGTGATCTCAGCTTGGACTTCTGTAACAGCTTAAACCTCTCATTGGGATTTTGTCATACCACCATTAGCAGGATTGTGCTTGGAAGGGAAGAAGGACAGGGTGGATTCTTGCCTATAAGGGACATAAAACTGCTTTACCCTGTTTCAAAATGAAGCCGTGAGACTTCTAGGAGATCCTTGAAGTCCTCTTCCATCCAATTTCCTAGTATGCAAAGATTTTTTTTAATGCAACTGGTTTAGGAAAGCTTGTTTCACATATTGTTCATATATACACATACTCAGTTTCATGGCTGAGTTTTCAAAACTGAAATCAAATGCCATGAAACAGCTGAGCTTTTTTTTTTTTTTTCCCCCCCACCTGGGAAATCTAGTCAGGAATCTGCTGAGGAAAATCTGTATCTTCTCATATCTGAGAATTTGCCATAACTGTTAGACATAGTCCCTCAACTAATGAAATGGACAGGTTTTTCTTTGTATGTTTGTTCGGAATACCTTCTGTCCAAGCTGGTATTGTGTCTCCATTATGTTCTTCAGGAGAGGGGCTCTTTCTGGCCCCTGTGAGAAATATGCTGCTCACACTGGTCCTGTTTACTGCGTTGCCTATATTCATGCCTGGCTGAGGCATGAGTGAAGTGCCTGATGGCTTAGGCTGGGCCAGTTCAGAGCAGTCCAGTAGAAGAGCTTTGGACATCTAGGGGAACATTTAGGCTAAAATGACAGAGGTTTTGGAAACAGCTCAGGTCATGTAACTGCTGTGTTTTGATCTCACATGTCTTAATCTAATCTTTTTTGGTTCAGCATGTTGGGTCTCCTGAGCCTTTGGAAGAAAAAAGATCAAATTAAATGAGACACAAGTCCAAGCTGAGTTTCAGCAATTGGTGTTCTGAGGAAAAGCTAGTAGCATCATACTTAGCTAGATCATTTTTCCAGCTCAGCTGAAGCTACAAAAGTAGAAAACCCTTACATCAATATTGCGCTACAAGGCAATCTTTTGCTCCTGAGAGCCAATCTACTCAGGTAAAGCAAAGACTATTTCAGATAATTTCTGCTGTGAAGTTGAGAAGCTTTATTTCCATTTTCTTGAAAAAATATTGCTCTTGAACCAAAATAAATTTTAGAAGAAGAGATCAATGTCATCATAACAATAAAAGTAATTTGTGGTGTTCATAACTTTTATGTAAAGAAGGATTATTTGTTTTAATATAATAGTCTCTGACTTGATGGCTCCTTTCTTGAATTTTGATGTGAACAGGTATTGAATAAATGCTTTGTACAGAAGATGCCCAAAACTGTGAGTTTCCAACTAAGCTGTTCCATAGACAGTCTTCAAAAAATTTACCCTGTATCAATTTTTACAAAGGATTGTTAGCTCTGTGTTGTATATACGCTGGATTTGATTTTTTTAGTTGTTTTGCCCCCAGAATATGGAGGGCTTAGATTGCAAAAGCAATAATGGGAAAATTCTGTTTTTCCTCATCTGATCATGGGAATGAAACATGGGTTTAAAGAGAACTGAAGAACTTGTCCAGAACAGATTGGCTGGGAAACAATTAATGGAGTAAACCATAGTTCTGGGACATGTGGTTTAAAAATGAGCCAAAGCCATACCTGCTATAAGTTTGCAATGTTTTGGCCATTTTGCATGCATTTTGATTGTGTTTAGCAAACAGGCTCTGTTTCCTCGTGGATAGAAGGCTGGTGTACTGTGCAGAGCTTCAACTATAACCAAATACACCACTGAGTGGTTATGTGCCCTAAAACACAACTATTCCCTGCCTCATTTTCCCTAACAGTGAAAGAATGAGGTAACAATTCTCATTTGTAAATGCTTTGAGACCAATAATTACAAATCACTATCTGAATTATAGGTATGTTACTGTTTGGTAGCATGATTTTTTTTTTTTGGTTTTTGTTTTTGTTTTTGTTTTTGGTTTTTTTTGCTTTTGTTTTTTGAGCACCTGAAGCATTTATTAATGAAGTACTTTTTATTGGAAGAGTCTGGAGAGTAAGCATGTTAAATAGGTTGGGCATGGGCAGATCAGAGTCTGCGTTGACTAGCCAGGATTTCCTTTTCAGCTCTGGTCTTCATCAGGCACGCTGTTGGCACTCTTTTGTCTCCTGTGCAAGTGTGTGACCAGGGATAGAAAACCATCAGGGACCAGATCTGCCATAAACCACCTGAGCAAAAATATATGTATATCTGTTTATTTCAGCAGGATGTGCTCTCTGGCTTGCTTCAGTGGACAGCCTCCCCAGCAGCTCTGCCAGCACAAGGAGGGACGTGAGTAGACTAGAGAGGAGGGCAAGACTCATGTCAAGTAGTGGTTGCCTGCTCACTTACTTGTTAAATTGCAGTCCATGGATCACCCTGTGAGTTTGCTTTGAGGAATTTTTAGGAAAAGACTGGTCTTCTGGCTCTCCAAGATTTCCATTTAGTCAAGTGAAATCTTAAGAATCAAAGCAAAGCTCTCCTTGAGAATCCTGCAATAAGCAAATGGCTGGGGACTGAGAGACATTCATGGAGCAAATAGGCTCTCTTATTGAGGGCCTGTGCTGTACAGCATCCTCATGAGTCCAGCTGCTCCTTTTCACAATGTATATCACTTGGGATAAAAAGTCTCTGTACTCTCTCAGGTCAGGAGGTCCCCAAGAGCTGTAAAAAAGCCTTTGTATTTCTAGCTCACCTGACCTTGTTAATCTGATGAGTGCCCAGGGCTTTTGGTACTGTCTCAGTATGCAAACGTGTACGTGTGTAGGTCTAGTGAGCACAGAAGAACCCTTTGCAGAGCTCCTTTTTGGTGGGGCAGATGATGCAATTCATGAGACCATTCCACAACCCACTGAATCCCACTTCTCTTGCTTTTGACTCAGTTGTTCCTCATCTTTGAAGCTGCTCACTGTGGGCAAAGACACTATCCCAAGATTTGGCCTTCACTGTTGCACTCCCCATTGACAACCTGCAAACATTATTTGCAGGTTTTTTTATAGGCTGATTTCAGCTCACATTTCTTTTTCAATAGACTACCCATGCCTCCACTTTAAAAGATTATCTAAATCATGAAACAGTGCTTAAATATTCTGACAACAGGCTTTAATCTAGGTAAATCAAGTCAAATAGAGATAGCATTTTTTCCCACCTGGCTTCTGGTCTCCACTTTCTAATTGTAATAACCTTAAGCATCTTATGAAGTTTCATTCACATCACTTGGACATTAAATGAACTGTTAGTTAGTGTAGGATTAGAATGATATCAAAGCCCTTATAGATTTTCAGCATTATGCAAAATCTCTCATTTTCCTTTTGACTTAGAGCACCATGAAGATGATAAGTTGCATTCAATAATTACACCAGCAGTGCTCTTTCCTGTCCATGGGTAAGGCTGAGTCAGCATTTCTATTATAATCCCATCATTTCAAAAGATTTTATTAGTCCTCCATGAAAATTTGTTCTGGGATAGAATTTGGTATTAGACTTTCATCCTGGGATAAAGAGAAGAAAAACTGTTTAAACACGTTGTGTCTGCTTCCTTCTTTTAGAGATAGTATGTGCATTTTAAAGCAGTCAATCAGTGCCTGGAAAGTCTCTACCAGTTTTGCAATTCAAAACCAGCTCTATTTCCTACCGTGAATGTTGGCAGGTTGCTATTAGTCTGCTTGGTGGATTTGTCCATTCTCCCTCCTGAAGCAGAGAAGGGACAAAGGGTCACAAATACAAAGCACTCAAATCTCAGAGTAAACGTCGCCAGTGACCTCTGACATCAGGGCTACTGCACTGAATCCTCTGACAAAGAACATTGGTGAGATTGTAAAAAGGAATATGTGCAAGGAGAGAGATGGGAATTAAAACAAGCCTCTGGGAAAGGTTCAATGCTTTTAAAGCAGCTACATAGATCTTGTGCACTCTGTTCACTAAAAAGAAAATGGTTACAAGAAGAGGATGAAAGGCTGAGGGAGTTTTTCACTCATGAGTAATGCTCTGGTAGCTCACATTAGTGACATGTATCCTAAAAGTTGGATGCATTTTCTAGGGTGAATTGTGTAGGGTTGGTTGAGGATATCATACTTGTTCATTAGAAAATAATTGTGTTGGCAGAAGAGTAAGTTATGAAATGTAAGTAGGGTATCCTGTGACAGCATTTTATAAACCCTTCCTGTAAAGGGCTAACTCTCCAAATGGCTACCAGCAGCTATAGACAGCAGGTTGTCAACAGAGAATGGCCCTGACAATGCAAGGCTTAAACATAAAGAGCTGTGAGGTAAGTGCAGCACAGCTGTCTTCTCTGGAGGCTCACCAACAGAACATGTCTTTGGGTACTGTAATTTGATTTTCCCTTCTTACTGCAGGCACTGTGCTGTCTTTGCTCTAATTATAGAATCAGAAAATCACAGAATCATAGATGCATAGATTGGCTGGATTTATCTCTAAGGATCATCTGTTCCAACCCCTTTCTCACAGGCAGGGCATCTTCCACTTACTCAAAGCCCCATTCAACCTAAACTTGAACACTTTCTGTGATGGGGTACCCACCACCACTCTGGGCAACGTTTTTCAGTACCTGATGAGCCTCACAAAAAAAAAAAACCAAAAAAACACAAACTCATTATCATGTACAATCTATATCTTCCTTCTTTCAGTTTGAAACCATTGCCCCTTGTCCTGTCACTACAGACCACGGTAGGAAGTCTCCTTCCATCTTTCTTGTAAGTCCCCTTTAAATACTAATAAGCTCCAACATGCTCTTTCTGGAGTGTTCTCCAGGCTGAACAGTCCCAACTCTCTCAGCCTGTTTTCATAGGAGAGATGCTCCTGTGACCACTCCTGTGACTGTCTTTGTGGTCTCCTCTAGAGCCGCTCTAACATATTTTCCTGTGCGGGAGCCCCAGATCTGGATGCAGTGTTCCAGGTGGGCTTGCACTAGACTGAGGAGAGTGGCAGAATCCCCTCCATTGTCCTGCTGACCGTGCTACTTTTGGTGAAGCTGACTTTCTGGATTGCAAATGCACATTGATGACTCGTGCATTTTTCCATCCTCCAGTATCCCCAAATTCTTCTTGGCAGGGCCTCTCAGACACAACACCCCCCCCAGCCTGTATCAATACAGGGGCTGCACTGACACACAGGGCCATTCTCAGAATGATGGGATTCTCATCTGAAGGGGCATTAAAACAGACCCATAAATCCAAAGGCCATTCAAAAAGCCATCTATATTTTGACATATATTGTAGCATATATGCGTATTTCTCATCGGCCTTGAAACTTCAGAACTCCATAACAAGTCCTGCATGTAGGCTTTTAAATCAGTTTGACCCAAACTGGTTGTCTTCATGCAAGAAGAGGGTGACTGCAGTTTTTATCATATGGAAATGTCTTGTGTGAGTATAGGGAAACTCACACAATGCTCTGACTTAGGGTCCACACCAATCTCTAAGGTAACTTCTGTGGAGTAGTGACTGCAGATCATGTGTGGTTAACATGCACATGGGTTGGCTGACACCAGCAGTCATGCCTGGGAGAGGCTCCATGTGTAACCTAGAATGGCGAGAGATGAGTTCCAAGCAATAAGAGCTGTGATCAACATTAGGCCATCAGTCAAATCTCCTCAAAACTCTTTATTTTAAGACATTACCTCTTAGTCTTAAACTTTCCTTCCTACAGTTATCTTGCCCCTCCAAACTTTTGAGGTGAGAATCCAGTTGCATGAATACTGATTCTCTTGACATGTAGTATATTTTACCACAGCTCTGGCACCTTTCCTGGACCAGTGCAGCATGCTTTTATTTTTCAGATCTGTTTCTTAGAAGAAATTATCTATGGATATCAGTTCCAGCTGAAGCACTGGGGTACTGTGCTGCATAGTGGATCATGTTATCTGTGTAGAGCAACTGGGCCTTGACTTTGTACCCAACACAGGTACCATGGCTCTTTCCTGACTCCTGGCTCTGGCCCATCTTTCCACTCCCCCTCCACTGTTTCTGTACTGTTTACACAGTGAGCTCTATGTGCCTAGGATTATCTTTCACATTGCTTGTGTAAAGGATCAATGACTGAGGTAGCCTGTAGGCTTTTCTAGAGTGCAATTTCAGCTTGGCTGAAATTAATTTACACTAAACACAGAGCATTGGAGGTGAACTTGGTATTGTATGGTGGATTTATTTTACTGCTGGCCACTTTAGGCACCTCAGAACTGGCCAATACATCAGTTCCCTCTCCAATGAATGTGGCTAGAAGCCCAAAGAGGCATAGCTGCACAGATAGCTCTATAATAGGAAGCACCAAACCTTTGGGTGTCATGCTGAAGACAATCTGCTGGGTGATGCTGCATTGGTCTGCAGGACCATCTCCAATTTGGCTGACCTGGGACAATTGTTCAAAATCAAAATCTGGCTGCAGTGGCTGTGTTATGCTTACTTGCTCCCTAATTAGAGACCTACAGAGAGGAGATCCTTGGTTATGGAAAGACATTGAGCAGAAAGGATTCCTGAGTGAAGAAGTGTATTTAGCCCAAACTGTGTCAGTTTGGGCTAAACTGCTAAGAAGTCTGTTGAGTTACTGACAGAGTCATTCTTCACAGCTGTCAGCCCTTATCCCGACACTAGGAGGATCATTAATATGACTAAAATGGAGCATCTGTCACTCTTGTGCTAACACGGAGCATACTTACCATAAATTCTATTTAAAGGGATCTGGGTGGTGAATGTTTAGTGTTTGCTTCAGAGAATGGTAAAGTCTTACTACATTTAACTTTTGTCACTGTTGCAAGCTTTTCCAAAATGTTCTGTATCGTGCATTGGTAATGAGAAAGTGACATGCATTTTCTTGCTGCTCAGTGTCAGGATGAAGCAAAGGAGTGGCAAAATAATGAAAACTAGGAAGACAAGCAAATATCTACCACATTTTAATTGCAAAGCTAATAAAATCAGGTTGGCATAACTCAAAATCTCTTGCTGTCACACTCAAAAGCAATGTGAAAGTCTGGATAGAAAAAAACCCAAAATCAAAAGACATGAAGTGTGTATTCAAGAAGCAATTTTATAAATATTTGAGTTAAGTTTAAACTGTTTAGTTGAATAATGCACTGCACTGAAACTGCATATTCATGGAAAATTGTCTGAAGAGCACCTAAGCATCCTCTCTAGCCATAATGATTTTATAAAACCCAGCTAATTTTGTTAGGTTTTAGTTGATGACTTTTCCAGTCCTACAGTAATGTTTCTCTAGTCCTTTCTATAATTCATGGCTTATTTCTGAGTCTCACAGGTATTGAAGTGTTTTGGGGATTTTTTTTTTTTTTTTTTTTTTTTTTTTTCCTTCCTTTTAATTTCTCTTGTGACCTTCAAGGTAGAGAAAATATTATTATTTTTGTTTTAAATTTGCCAGAACCATTTTTATCCTGGAATCTACTCTAGCTTCTGCTAAGATTGTTACTTGACAATTAGACTTAAATTTTCATGCTTTCACACTCTTTATTTTTGCTCATTAACTCTAGATTATATTTATTTCTTGAGTATGTTTTTTTTTGTGTGGTAACTTACAAAACTCTTAAGTAGATTACCCCTGCATTATCCTGGTGGATTTTGTATCAAAACATGTTGTTACTATTCAAATAAATGAAGATTACATGGCCCAAAGTCCTGAATCTGTGGAAACTGAGCCTGAAATAATTAATCTAAACACTGGAGGTTAAATTATAAAGCTCAAAGGAAAGTGGCTTAATTCTGGAAACATATTTACAGATCTCTTCTTGGCTTTGAGCTGGAATAGACGTGTTCTGTGAAAAATAAGTTCCCTTTTGTCATTTTAAAGAGATGATTTTAGGGTGTTCTAGCTTGATAGGGACTTATTCCAGAGCTTTCTTAAATGACCCCATAACCATGCATGCACAATGAGGAACTGGGATGGAAGTCACTTCCTGGCACATTTTTCTTCCCAGCTCTCTGTGGTTTCTCCTCATTCTGATTTACTGTATGAGGGGAATAGTAAGAAGCATCTAAACTATGTGAGAAGCAAACAAAAGTTTATTCCAGGGCTATGGCTTTAATTTTTAAAATATGCCAACTCTGACTCCCTGTTTTGCACCTCCTTATTTGTGCCATAACTTACACAGTGAGTGAGAGACTGGAAAATATTTCCCTTAGCTCAGCTCAAGCTGTAATTTCAGCCAAAATGATATAAACTCCCAAACTGTTTAATGATGGAGCTGGACTAGAGCTTCAGTAAGTACCAGGCATAGACAGGGGATGGGAGAATTGAAATGTCTAAGTGACATTTTCAAGGAAATCTACTTTTTTACTAAAGCCCAATATAAAGTTGTGGCACTATCTGGTGATTGTTTTCCTAAGCACAGCTTTATTGCAATTATGCTGTGATCCTTCATATTCACAGTTGATGTTCCATTTAAAATTGCTTAAGAATAAAAATAAACCGAAGAACATGGGCTTAGCAGCTTTTCTCTGGTGTTTGGCAAACTCTGCTCATAGGTTTGGGGACATACCTGCTGACACCTTGATTTCTGAACTAGTGCTCCAAGGTCATAATTTTTCCATGATTTTATTAATTCCTCAGGATTTCTAAGCAATATTTACATGTTCAAATTCACATAATAAGTTTTGTTTGTCCTTGGGATGCACAAAAGTGGATTTAAAAGGTGATAGATAAAGAGGGAAAAAAATAACACTTCAAATTTTTGTTTTGATTTAAGAAGAGCAGATTTTCTACATATTTTAAAACTCCAAGTCCTTCTATAGTTCTCTTCTTGCCTCACTGGCAATTCAAATCTTCTTTGCTTTGAAGCAATATGAATGACCAGTGTGGTAATGAAACAGTCTTATAAAAAAGAACTAAAAGGTTAAGTGATTCAGGGAAGAGTCTTTTAGCATGCTCAAAACAACCTGTCTTGCAGTACATTACCCTAATCATTTGGTGGCAACAAAGCAGTCACCTTAAAAAGGAAGTGATTTGATTATGCTGGCCAACTGAAATGTTTTCTTACTGTTGGAAGAAATGCCACATCTCCTAATGAAACATTAGGAAGGGAACAAGAAACATTTTTGACTAAAGACAAATGTGTAAGAGGAAAACATCTTAGTTCTGAGAGTATGGGTCTTTAAGGAATAAATACTGGGTCTTAGAAGGAAAAGGTGCTAGAAGAAAAAACCTGCTTGTCTCTCATGATGATAGACAGACGTGAGAGTGAAGGAAGATACTCTGCGAAACAGAGGTATCAATTCACCTCTAGACAAGCCAGATCAGATACCAGAAAGAGTGTTAGAACTTAAAGTTACTCCAACAATGCTGATCTAGTGTCTCAAGTTAGCTAATATGGGTTGACTAAGTTAATGTGGGTTAATCAGCTACAAACTACAGCTCTTGTAATTGTCTCACAGAGGCTGTTTATCAATACATATATGGTAACAAGTTAACAGGTGACTTCTAATGTGGCAGCTAGGGTCTGTAGCTCCCACCAGTTTGGGCTTCTCTAGTGGGATGTGGTGGCATTGTGCAGGTCCTATATTCCTTAGCACTGGGCTGTGTTGAGTAAAAAATTAAAATCTATACTATTCATTAAATCATCTAAATTCATTATATTACAGTCAGTCTATACAGAAACCTAAAATATCAAGGAAATGCTTTTGCAGAACTCAGCTGTGTAACTAAACTCTTTTCCCAGGCATCTACATCTCAGTGAACCATGATTGATTAGGGTTAAATACTTCAGAGTGCTACATTCTCCGTTTATCAAATGAAGGGACAGATGCATAATCTTGAAAGCAACAATTGACATTTCACATATGAAACTTCAAACAATGACAGCTAATTAATTATAGCTCATTTAAGCTACAGAGTAAAACTGACTTCAGCTTTTACATCACACTTTCCTACAAAACAGATTTATTTTCCCCCAAATGTGTAATGAGAATGGGCTCTTCAGCTGGATGAGTCTTCAGATTGGGTCCTCAACATCTTTATCCGTTTTTCCAGCCTCTCCATCCATTCATTTCTGAGCCTAGGGACAGAAATATGGATCAGCTTGTCCCCATAATTTTACGCAGAATGGATTTATACTCTTCATCTTTTCCACTGATGATATTCTTTGGTGCTCTCTCCCGATTGTCATGCAAATTTTCCTGACGCTTGAGAGCTCTTTGCTGGATGGTACTTCAGGACAAGCTCTTAAATCCCAGTGAGGGATCACCTGTGCTTTGTGGTTCATCTCCATCTCCAGTGTGCCCTCTCTCGAGTGCCTATTTGCCAGAGTGATTTGTCACCTGCACTGGAGGTTGCCTGCTGCCACCTGCTGGGTCACATCACCCCGCACTTCCCCAGCCTCCCTCCCTGGATCACATCACCCCGCACTTCCCCAGCCTCCCTCCCTGGGTCACATCACCCCTCACTTCCCCAGCCTCCCTCCTTGGGCCACATCACCCTGCACTTCCCCAGCCTCCCTCCCTGGGTCACATCACCCCTCACTTCCTCAGCCTCCCTCCCTGGGTCACATCACCCCTCACTTCCCCAGCCTCCCTCCTCCTCTGTCCTGCTCAGCTTGGAGACACTGCACATCTTGAAGCTTCTGTTAGATGTGTAACAGGTAGCTTTCAGTAATATGTGTCCCTTTATTTTCTTTTTGATAGTATCTAGGTACCATAGAAAGACTTACTCAAATAGAAAAGAGAGAAATTTCCCAGTTGAGAAGTTGCAACATTGAGATTAGGTTAGTCACAAATGGATAAAACATGATGGAGACTAATTCTAGTGTTCCTTCATCCAGGGTTAGTAATGTAAGGCTGTCCTTGCTCTTAATTTTTCAAGTATCAATGCAAAGAGAGCTATGAGGAAGGCTTTGGGAAATTGCTTTCTCACTAGGAGACCTTAAGACAAAAGATAATAAATACCAAAAGTATATATCTTTGCATATGCCTTCAACTAATGGAGAATTGATGTGAAGTAAAACTGTGCTGTTCTTGCTGCAGACTGCTCTTTCTTGCAGTGGCTGATCAAGGGGAATGTGACTGAATAAGGTAGATATGGATATGAATGTTGGTTGCCTCAGTTAGTATGCTTGGATCATCTGTTTTATAATGGATTTACCATACACAAATTAAACAATCTGAAATAATTCAAACTATTTGCTAGTGTAATGAAGGCTACAGAGTAAGAATATGGGCCAGGTACACATCTGTGCAAGCTTTGCTCTGAACAGAAGCCTTTATGTTCAAGACTAGTCTGCACTGTTAAATATTGTCCTGGTATTTCAGAAAGTTCTATGCTTTGGACTCATTGTGGAACCAGAGGGAATTATTCTCCTATCCTATGAAGTCATAGCTTAAACACCTTAGCATTACATCCTAATTTGGGAAGCTTTATATTTTCTATAAATCTGAATTACTTTCAGATTTCATTGCAAGACTTAAGCATTGGTATTACCTTTTAAAGAAAAATAATTACAATGCAAACTCAAGTAAGCTTTCTGGATGCAGATTACCCACTTTGTCAGAGCACTTCTTCGCTGACGTTCTTTTTCATTTTGCAGATACTGAGTTTGTTGTTCAATGGTTTTTTCCCAGAAGTTCCTCAGGTCGCTGGTTTCACAACCCCGCACTTCATGACGCATATATTGGCTATTCATTTTCTCTAAAGGAAAAATTTGAAACAAATGTACGACAAGTTACTGGTTACTCATCATTTTTTATGGCTAAAGCAGATTCTTGATGTTTTGGATTTTCAGCATTAGGGTCACACAGTCCTTTTTTTTAGTAGGATCAGGATAAGTGTGGGCATGACTCATTTTTTAAGCTTTTCTTTCCTAGCTCTGACACTTGAGGATATGCTGTCTACAGTGATCGGAATTCTTACTTGTGTACCTAAAATATCTCTCACCTCCAGCTGACTGTGACCTTTACGTTCACAATCAGGACAGTGCTCTTTTGTTCTGTAATTTAGCAATTAGGATAGTTTTTACTGTACTCACGAGCAGACAAACAAAAAAAATTGCCATATCAAATGAGATATTTTCACCCCATTATTTTCATGTCTCTAAAATTTTAAAGTAACTATTGTTCTGATGATTCACCTTTAATCATTCTGGCACTTAGCTTTATTTGGAAATGTAGAAAATTTATATATATAAAAGTATGTACATGATTTCATAAGATGATGACTTGCAAAACCCACCTTGTTTACTAATTATTTTCCCCTCTTCTTCAAATAGATTCAAATTCATTGAATATATTCTTGTATCTGTGATGATTCTGTACTTTCAGCTTTAGTTAATGTCATCTTAAAATAAATTCTGGAGTGAATCTTATCCTGGGGAAAGAATATTTGCCTCAGGATGACTCTTTGTGGGCTAACAGTAAATTCCCTGCACGCCATATTGCAGCCAGAAAATTGTATCTTACCTTTCAAAACTTCATTAAATATAAAATTAGTATGTCCATGCTGTCTTTCAAATTGCTATGTGCTTTTGCATGAACATGCCATTATAATATTTTCCAGATAATTTAATTTTTTAACAAGTATTTAGGGCCCTCTCATGCAGTGTTTGAATTCATGGAAATTAATTGTAATTTATTTCAATCAGAGCCATAGAGAGATAGTAAACAAGCCCCTCAAGACTAGCTTGGAAAAGCTGGAAGAAACTGCTGCCATTCCCCTGCCAGGCATCATAAGAAAACACAAAACTGGGAACTGATAATCTTTACATAATTGGCTGTTTTGTGAAAAATTGGCAGACACATTAGGAATTCTCTGTGAGCAGAGGAAAAAATTAGCCCTTCTGAAGAGGTCCCGTTTTTGCTAGGATTTCCTGTAACTCCCCTGTGGTTCCCTGTAAAGCCTTCACATATCAGCTCATGGCCTCCAAATAATAGAAGCGCCATGCTTGAACCCAACACTTGCAGTAAAGAATTACTGAGCATATTTTCTGGTCCTGAACAAATTATAGCTGGATGTGTAATTGTTGGCGTTGGTCTGTAATGTGAATTGCAAGTATTGCTGAGCAGATACAGCTCTGCTAGGGGATAACTAATTTCAGGTCAAAAAGTTCCCTTAATACATGTTTTCATAACATTTATGTATTCAATAAATATCCACATATCTATCAATGCCAATCCAAATATTTCTTCCCAGGCAGCAGTTACTACCCTTTTAAACTTTTTGTATATTAGGAGTAATCTTCAAAGGTATGAGAAAGATATGGTAAAAGCCATCTAAGTAAAACTAATGGACTTTCCACCGCAGGAGTTAATCTCTAAGAATAACTCTTTCTGAAGTGCCGGAAGAAAAATTCCCCTATACACCTGGGGCTCCAACATAAACTGCCAGGAAAAAATGTCTTCAGGTTTCTTTATCAGAAGAGATAGCAAAGCATAATAACTTCATCCTTCTGAATTATTATGAATTCCTGTCTAATATACTGTGGATGCATCTTTTATATATATATATGTGAGGGTAAATATCATTCCTGAATAAGGCAAAATTATGGAATTCATTTCTATGAGGTGTAATTGAGCCAAATATACTTTCAGAATACACATATCCTTTACTGGTTTTTAATGATATGCCTCCTGATTTGATTGTATATGTTCTTGGTACTAGGTTTAAGGCATTTTGTAGATGTGTCTTTCTAACACCTGCCCCCACAGCAAAAAAAAATCACAAGGAAAAAATTTAAAGCCACTAAAAGAGATATTCAGAAGTAGTTTCCATTGCTATTCACTTTACATCTTTACATCTGGTGCTGGCAGTATTTAGAAGAATGTTAGAACTCTGTTGAGATTACAAAATGTGTGTAATACTATCCATTACAGCTTTTCTGGCATCTTTTTTCTTTTTTTTTTTTTTTTTTTTTTTTTTTCAGGTGTGGGAGGTGGGGCAGGGACAGGAATTAGTACTTTTCTCTGTTTGTGATCTGTGGTATTTTCTTTGTGAGTGTTTGATCAGGCACACCATTGTCCAAGTCATTCTTTCCTAACCTTTTATATTGTCTTAACATATGGATATCTTGGTGCCAAATTTTCTCTTCCTCAGTTCTTAATGTTTGTTTTCATTTCCCCTATGGCTAGAGAACTCTTAAATATGTACAAGTAGAATCAAAGTTACTGAGCACATCAGAATTTCTGCATCATTACTAATCCTTATATGTTGTTGATAAACACAGTATGTAAATATGCCAGCATTTGCTTCTCTGAACTGTAGAATCACCTTATCTTCAAGTACCTTGTATTTTTAATTATCTGAGACTATTCATGGTGATTGTAGGAACTGCCCAATACCTCCACTGAAATAACTTACATGCTTTCTTTTGCCTATATGCATCACGTGCATCGATGTTTGAATTCACCTCTGTCCTGCCATCCATTTTATAAACCATAAACTTTCAGTGTGTGTGAGCAGTCAGGGATATCAGACCTAGTCTATCACTACTTCTCCAGCTCTCATATTTTTCTCTCCTACTTCAGCTGTTTTCAGAGGAGTGTAACAGGACTTAAGCCTGTATCATGACTGCAGCAGCAGTTATCACCTGGAAAGAGTTTATTTTCATGCCTTGAAGCCTCATTCAGAGTGGCGAGGATAAGGGGCCTCATTTAATAGGGAAAGAGAAGAATGGAAAAAATTTCAGGGAAGCAGCCTCCAAAGCAGCCTGAACAAATAATCTCAGTATGATGCAACAGGTGAGCAGAAATACACTGTTAAAGCACACAGGCAGTTGTGATGCACTTTTATAGACCTTGCAGTTAGTTCTGACTTAAACTGCCCTGCCACGGCTAGGAAAAAATAAGCTTTTTTAAGCCTTTAGTGACAATCTTTCAAGACAACAATAATGAGAGGCTATTTCTGGTAATCTTCTCTAACAGAGGCGTGGTAGCAACCCAATGGACAAATGTAGGCACTCTCAAATGAAAGGAATAACATGATAACCTCTAGGAAGCGTTTATCCAACACATGATAATGATGACTGCTTATTTTTAGATTTAATAATTTTAGAGCAGGTTGGTATTTTCTGGCCTCAATTTGCTAAAGGAGGTCTTATAAACTTAGGGAAGCTGTGACACTAGTACTATTAGCTGGAACTCAGAAATTATATTGGTAGAACAAAAGAGGGATGTAAGGTCAATTTGATATGACATTTCGACTTCTATGTAAAAGAAAAAAGAAATCAATAGTTTGAGGCTAAAATTCACTGTTTCTGTGAGAAAATACTACCACCATCAGAAACACTTTTTCACGTAGAGAATTGGAAGTCAAAAGTTTCTTAGGCAGAAGAAAGAATGTAAAGAAAAGTGTGGATTTTCTTCCTCTAGTAGAGCACAATGTTATATGAAATGTACTTTTAAAATTTATAAAACTTTTAATGAGTCAGGAGAGCTATTTTTCCTCGTTCTTGTGTTTCTTACAAAGCACAGTCAGTCAGAGTTTTCAGGGTCTTATGCATTTCCCTAGAAGTAATACAATATTTTATTGTTCTGGCTTTACTTGGACCATGCTTTGTGACTATGGTTATTATATATTCATTGAATTATAAAAATTGAATTTTATATATATAGGAGATAATACCATCTATACTAATGATACTGTTTAATGTAAAACCAATCAGAAATCTGTTTTGATTTTGGAAAAGAGGGCTAGTGATCATATTCATGATTCCCCTCTTTTTCCTTGGGTCTAGGATATGTCATTTATCTTCTGCCTCTGCACCTGGCAGTAATTCACATCTCAAAGGGCTGACTGATGCTTTCTTTGAAATCCTGCCTAGGGAATCATGCTGGCTTCAAGTCTAACTTGGGTCTCCAGACTCTAGTTAAAACTCTTCAGAGGCAAAAGAGAGTACTTTAGTTTAATGCCCTGTACCCTTTGGTTTGTGAGGCATGTTGCGCAGTGCAGTTTCTCTATGAGCGCCACTTGTGAGCAACTTGTGGGAGAGGTTTCTCACAGCTTGCTCTCACAGCTTCCTCTTCCTGTCTGCCTCGTTTATGTGCAGTTTTGGGAGGAGATGATCTAAAGAATCAGCCTGAGGATGAGTATGGCTGCTATGGTCTTCTGGCACACACAAGTCCCTAACTATCCCAGTGTCTTCCAACAATTGTGATCTATCTCATCAGCAAAGATGTGTGACTTTCCATGTGTACTGTATGATTTTATTTTCATTTGCTGTTCAGCATTACTACCAATCTGTGTTTTTCCTTTGCAAACAGAATTGTGTGGAGTTTGCTATGTAATGAGGGAATTCTAGGTAAATTATTTATTCTGCCACCAGTATTTTGTAGTTTGGCAGAGTCTGAAATACATGCTCTTACCAGAGCGTGTTCATTATGGAGTTATTCTCTGGGTATAAATTTCAATCAATTTAATTGGATTTCTCCACATATTGGGAATTTTCTGTGTATGAAAATGACAACCATGCTGACAGATGACTGAGCAATACTAGTAGGAGTTACAGGTGCGCATCTAGCAAATTATTTCTAACAGGTAGGTTAAGCAGTTTTAATATTTGAAAATGTTTTCACTCAAGTACTATGTAGCAATCTCTATTCAACCATTATCCTTTCTCCTAATTCCCACAATCTTTTATTGCTTCTCTGTGAGAAGTGATGGATCTGAGCCTATTTTTTCTAATAAGGAGAATAGTTATTCTTCAGGTGCTTTGCAGTTGTAGAAAATTTGGACAAACAAACATATTAAGACCAGGCTTCTGTTAACCACATGGGTTTTGCATCTCATACTGCTACGTTGTCAGTATCAATGCCTTTGAATGTCATGCACTATGTTTTATTCTGTCCTTCTCTTCTGATGGGCTTCAGTTCTTTTCATCTGCTTTCACTTTTCTCTGGATATAAGAAACCTGAACAATAGAATTATCAAACTGGATGGAACTGATTCTGTGCCTTGATTTTCTGTACTAGAGGGCTCAGCAGTCCTCTGGCTGAAGACTGAAATTCTTAAAAGCTTTTGAACAAAACATTTGAGGAATCAATACTTTCATTTTCCTCCAGGTAGCCCATTCATTTATTACTATTCTAGTTCTGCTCCTATGCCTGGTTTTTTATATTTTGCTACTCACTGCCTTCCATTCTGCACTGTCTCTTCTCCCTCAGCTGCAGGCTGATTTTGTGAAAGGTCCCTTTGATTTTTCCTTCTCTGGCATCATGTCTATTGAGTTTCTCATCACATCCTCTTCACCTCCCATGCCAGTGCTCCCTCAGAACCTGACTGATTTGGACCTGTGCTTTCAAACACCTTTCTGGCTGGTTTCCTCACCTCTGTTGCTCCATCTGGAAAATTTCTTTCCACTTCTTGCTGGAGATGCATTTGATAGAGTGATAGAGTAAGCTGAGTTGGAAGGGATGCGTAAGGATCATCAAGTCCAACTCCCAACCCCACATAGCACCAACCCCAAGAGTCACACCATGTGCCTGAGAGGACTGTCCAAATACTTCTCGAACTCTGTCAGGTTGGTGCTGTGACCACTTCCCTGGGGATCCCGTTCCAGTCCCCAGACAATCTCTGCATGAAGAACCTTTTCCTGATATCCAATTTTAACTTCCCCTGGCACAGCTTCATACCATTCTCTTGTGTCCTGTCCCTGGTCACAAGAATGAAGAGATCAGTGTCTGTCCCTCCTTCTCCCCCCATGACAAAGTTGTAACTGCAATGAGTTCTGTCCTCAGTTTGCTCTTCTCCAGACTGAACAAATGAGGTGACCTCAGCTGCTTCTCATAAGGCTTCTCCGTCAGACACTTCACCATCCTTGTTGCCCTCCTTTGGATGTTCTTTAATAGTTTAATATCTTTTTCACGTTGTGATGTCCAAAACTGCACTCATGCAGGTATTACTAAATGATCCCTGGATAACCTTTTCTTCACCCCTCTGCTACCCAGGTTTTTCTACTCCTTGCATCTGGCTCTCTGTGGTGGCTGCCTGCATTCCCATACATCCTGCCACCAGCACACACAAACAGGGCTGTGGTGGCAGTTGTATAGAGGTGAGCAATAAGTGAAAAGGTATTCAAAAGTGATGTGCAAAAAGTAAATGTCCAAGTGTCTTTCCTGAGCTGTCTATATATTCATTTGACTTTTGTTGACTTCTAATTTTCAGTATCTAAGGCATATTTGAAGTGGCTGTGGTTTGCTCTTGAGATCAAATGTTTCTGATCATTAGACTTTCCCCATTGCTGGATACATTTGAAGCCTGCTCCTATGAACTACTGAATTCATAATATCAAGCATATAGAATAAATTAATATTTATTGGTCAAGGATCTTGAATGCACTTTGCTTTGTTTGATTTTTGAGTACAGGAGGACTTGGTGTAGGATCAAAGAAGATAAATTTTGCCTAGG
This sequence comes from Haemorhous mexicanus, assembly GCF_027477595.1. Taxonomy (NCBI): domain Eukaryota; kingdom Metazoa; phylum Chordata; class Aves; order Passeriformes; family Fringillidae; genus Haemorhous; species Haemorhous mexicanus. Next base: position 50,049,847 of record NC_082381.1, on the reverse strand, counting down.
GCTCTTGTCCTTTATTAGATCATCCAGTTCAGAGAAAACATGCAAGAGAAACCTTTCCTGATTCATGTGAAGGTGTCTGCCATTGAATTAAAATGCCTCAAGGCATCAGATCACAGTTAAAAAGCCTTTGAGAGATGAGTGAGTGTGTTTGTGTGTGTGTGAGTGTGCATGTGTGTGTGTGTGTGTGTGTGTGTGTGTGTGTAACCTTGACTAGCATTAGACCATCAGTTGAGAATGTACAGACATATCTCTTGGTGTTTTATTCAGGATTGTGACATGGAAATTATCTGTAAATATTTTTTCTGTATCAATGCTACTCAGCTTCCTTAGAATTCTGCTAAACTGGGCACCCTTCCCTGGCATTTTCCTCACAGTCTCATCTTTCCTAGAATATACTTTTGTGAGAATTAAAGTTACAGAAAAAGCACATTTCTTGTTGACATTATTAGGGAAAACTCACTACAAAAAACAAATACTTTCTTACCTTTGGAGCAGGACTCTTGCAAATAAATTCTCTGTGTGACACAAACGAGGAATATTACCACTGCAGCTGTGGCTTCTCCAGTGTCACAGGGCAGTAATGAAATGCATCCCTCGGTACTTTTTATTTGAAGTGTGGGTAACATAAATCCTTCATCATATCAAGGCTATTTTGAACAGAACCAACAGCGAGATAAGATCATTTAATGAACTTTGCAGCCCCCTGCCTGAGATGACCGTGAAACACAGGCCCCCTTGAGACCATGCATCCCTCCCACACTGGCAGATACCTCAAAGAGCATGACTTGGCAAGTGATGAGGATTTTCTTTAAAATGCCTGCAAGTGTTATCCATTTTAGTAATCTTCCTATGAAGCTTGAAAAATTCCACACTACTGTCTCTTAGCTGTAATGGAGGCTGAAATGGTGTGACAAATCACCTTAGTTTTGCATTACAGGGTGACTTACAGAAGTATGCACTACCTTGGTGGTGTTTAATCTAAGGATGTGTGCTTGATTATGACCTATCACAAAATCTGTTCTCTTCAAGGCAATTGTCGTAGGAATTGTCTGTATGTTTAGCGTTAGCTCATGAAATGCATTAAAGCAGCACTACTTTTACCATTTAGAGTTGTTATAAGTCTATTACAGATGAATGCTTATATCATTACATTTCATTTTCTGAGGAAAACGTTTTGTAGGTTTGGCTGATGACAGATGCATGCACTTATCTCAGTTTTCATTAAATCCATCTACATTGCTAATGTACCATATGTGATGCTGGCTTAAGTAGTTCTTATACAACTGCTGATTATTTTAACCTTACCTTTCTTTGTTGTAATTTTTCAGACCCAAAGTAGCAAAAGCAGCAGTCATTAGATGGATGCTTTCTGTAGCTCATATTTACTTATTTACTTTTTCTGCAGTTTCCTTTACATCATAAAAAACCCGTGCAAAACCTAGGAGCTACAGCCTTTCTCTGAAAAGGAAAATTTCAGTTATTTCCAAAACCTGGTCAATACATTTAACTCCTAAGAAACAGTACCTATTGGCTTTCTCCAGTGTGTCCAATTCCACCTTGTATCATATGAGAACACAGAAATCAACTTGTCCCTCCACACATGTGATAACAATGGTAATGTGGTCTCAGAGCTTTAGGACAATTATACATATGTGGGATTGAAAAAAGAGAACAACATATCACAGGTAAAACTGATTGGTCTAGTTTTGGAAAAATAGCTCAAATTCTGGCTGGCTTTAGAAATCACAAATAAATACAATCTGCTGAGTGAATATTAAAATAATGTGGTATTATAAAAAGAAGCGGAAGCCCAGGCTTGATGGAGAAGTGGTGCTAACCACCATGGTGCTGCAGACCTACAGAACTGCTTCCTTGCTATTTGACTCAGAGCTTGAGTAACATTTCCTTTTTGCTAAACACTTCTTTTTAAACTTGCAATGAATTTGAGGGTTTGTTTAGTTTCTAATGGTATAATGTAGTCAATACCTTACATAAACATTTGCAAAGATCGAATTTCAGGGGGGTACTGCAGTGTCCAGGCTTCATCAGACCAGAACATGTGTTTCTGGTCAGATATCCTCTAGAAGCATGGACATTTGTGCAGTTTAGATGCCCTGTGTAAAGGACAGCCAAAATGTGATAAGACACTGCACATGCTCTGGTCATCTGCAGTAGATTAGGTGCATTGTTTATTATACTTGTACAATGAACATTTAATCTGTGAATTCACAGTGACTTCTTGTGAAAGACAAATGGTGCGTCCAGAAATCCTGGACAGAACTAGTACTCTGCGGGCTACCCACATGTGCAAAAAGTTCAGGTGACAGGTGACTGGAAAAACATGGTTCACTCTCAAGAGCAGGGCAGCTTTTATGTATAGCCCAAAAACTATTCAGGCTGTTTGTGCACCTCAGCCCTTGTTTACTTCATAAGTATATCTCACAGCTGCTTACCAGAAACTTCTGGGATAACAGCTCTCATCTCTAGTTCTTGTAAACACCTGCTTAATGTCCTTAGCAGAGACCACAGAAGAATCTGGAAAATAATGGATGGAATGTAGACCTTTGGCTCGCTTGAGGTGTTGCTTATCTGCAGGAATCAAATCCTGTCTTAGTGTTCTGACTGTGTGCTGTTGTTCATGTGTGGGAGAGTTGGAAATAAAAGCAACAGCTCTTACTCTTGTGCAAGTAATCCTGGTACATTTAGTTGGTATTTTGTCACCCTGGACCCTTCACTCTATGGGTATTCTTAGACCTGATGCTAAAGGAGAGGAGGTGAGAGGAAAAGACATTTCACAGAATCTTGCCAATTAAGTAAGCATCTCATGCTTCTTTTCTCTTTGATGTTAGAGGAAATAAAATCAGGAGAGGTAAATTTTTTAAGCAGATAATTTACTGTGTTGTAGGGGTAACTTCCTTTGGTATTCACACCCTACTTGTTCTGGATTGATGCAGAATGGCAGCTAGAAAGTTGTGAAGAGGGATTTCTGTCACTACTAGACTATGTCCTCATTGGTCCAGGTGCAGCGCAGGTCACAGAAACTTTAGCAGCCCTCTTCAAACTTCACAAATTCTAGAATGGAGCTGATTACTTAGATGGAAAGCAGGAGTCTGACCAGTTTAGGTGCCCTTCTGTAGTGGCTGGACCCTGTAGGGATTCCAGACACCCATTAAAGCCTCTCTATCACTCTCCTTCACAAATGGACAGGCAAGACAAAATATAATGAAGATACATGAGCTGAGATAAAGACTGGGAGAGATCACTCACCAAATAGCATCACAGGTAAAACAAACTCGAATAGGGGATATTAATTGTATTTATTACCCACAAAATCAGAGCAGGATAATGAGAAGTAAAGTAAATTGTAAAGACACCTTTCCCCTACTCCTCCCTTCTTCATGAACTCTACTTCCTCCCCTCCAGCAGCATGGGGATATGAGGCATGGGGGTTACAGTCAGTTAATCACATGTTTGCATCCCTGTTCTGGGAGACTAATCCTTCCCCTGACCAAGAGTGGGAAAGTTCTCCACAAACTTCTCCAATGTGAGCTCCTCCCATGGGAAACTGTCCTCCATGAACTGCTCCAACCTGAATCACATGGTGCAGTCTGGCAAGGACAGGCCATGGGGTCACAGGTCCCACAGAAAACCTGCTTGAGTCTGAGCTGCTCTCTCCACAGGTCTGCCAGGAGCCTGCTCCAGCAAGGGCCTCCTAAGGGTTTACAGCCTCCTCTCAGGCATCCACCTGCCCTGATGCAGGTCTCCTCCGAGGGCTGCAGGTGGATCTCAGCATCCCCATGGACCTCCATGAGCTGCAGGGTCACAGCTGCTTCGCCATGGGCTGCACCAGGGGCTGCAGGGGAATCTCAGCTCTGATGCTTGGAGCAGCTCCTCCCTTTCTTTCTGCACTGACCTTGGTGTCTACACTCTGCTCTTCTCTGGCTGTACTTACATCTGCACAATAACTTCTTTTTCCATAAAATATGTTATTCCAGAGGTGTTACTGCCATTTCTAATTGACCCAGCCTAGGCCAGTGGTACATTTGTCTTTGAAGCTGCCAGGGATTGGCTCTACTGGATACAGAATTTCTCATAGAATACCCTTGTGTCCCTTGCTGATACTAAAACCTGGCCACACAAACCCAACACAGTACCTTTCCAATAAAGCTGATTGTTAACTGATTTTCATGCTTCTGTAAATACTTGCAGTGTGAGTTTATTTAAACCTGCCTTGGAAAACCACCACTAGTCCTTTAGCAGGTCTAGTACTCCAGAGTGGAAAAGCAGGCAGGATGATCATTGATGGACTGCCCTGCAGCCAATGCCATGTTGGGGACACGATGTTTCCGTGTCCTTCTCTCGCACATGTATTGGCTTGAACCCTGCTATGTTGGGTTGGCATCTCTGAGAGTACATCTGGAGAAAACACACCTGCTTAAAAGGTTTTAGCTCTGCCTCCTGGGTATGAAACTGACTGTTGGACTAAAAATTGTCATGACTGGATAACTGAAAAGGTCACTTGATTTCACTGACTTTTATAAACTCATTTTTCCTCTCTTGGGCCAAACTTTGTATTGGGTGGTTGGGACTTGTTTAAATAACATCAAAAAAATCAAGATTAAGTAGGAGCTGGAATTCCACTACGCATAGAATAATATCTTTCATCTAAACAGGATTTTTCCTCTGAGTGCATTCTCAATGGTGCGTACATCACATCATCCATGCCTATGACACACAATTGTTTTCTTTATAAATACCTCTTATAGGATAATCTCAAGGTCAGTAAAGTGGCAGAATGAAGAGCTTACATGTTTTATTAGCTGAATGAAATTTCTTATTGGCACCAGTTGCATGACACCTGAAACATTTACAGAAGATGCTTAGTGTTTATTGTAATCATGATATTGCCTTTGTGCAATCAGAAAAATTAGACATGTAAGATCCACTAGTAGATTTTTGTAATGCTCTTATTAGTTGCCTACCTGAAGCTTTTCCATGCTTCTATTTTTCCAGGATTGTAAAGGTTTCAAGCAGTTTAAATTGTATTAAGCTGAAATTTAGACACTGGAGCTGCTGGATACACAGATGCTCCCTATGGAAGTGTAATTAGCCTGACTCTGTGCACTGCAGGGGAGAAGTTTACTGCAAAGAAAGGAAAAGGCTGCTGGCATCACCTGCTCTGTCCTAGCATTTCTATGTGTTTGACACTACCTTCCAGTCCAAATTAAATTCTATAGTGACCTGTCCAGAAAGGGTTCTATGATATGTTGAATTTGCCTGCAGTTTTGACATGGATGATTTTCCATCTTATTATGACATGGGAGTTAGGAGAAAAATTGTTCTAGACACCCTCAGGCATCAGTTTAATGAGTGTAGGAAAGAGATTTTTGATCCTCTGTTAAAATCAGTCAATGCAGATCCTGCTCCAGTGCACATATTTTTTGAGCTGGGGTGAGGTCTTAACAATTGAGGAGAGAAACCATATCTCAGTGGAGTAAACAGCATCTTAAGGGTTTTTTTATGGTGTTATAGTTCATATACAGCCAAATTTTAGGTGCTTCAGTTAGAAATAGTTGAGTGGGTTGAAGTGGAGCTGTTGGAGACATCAAACTTACTGCTAACAAATTAACAAAGGTTCAGAGGGATTTTGATGTTGGCATTAATTTCCCTGTGATGATGTCAGATACTTTGATGATAGGAAAGTAGAAATTTAGGGCAGTGTATTGATTGCATGACTTTTTATCATCTTTTAATATACCATAGAAGTTAAATATTTGAGCACTCTGTACCTCTTATAGAGGCAAATGCTACTTCACTGTTTTCTCTATAGAAGCTCAAACCATCTTTGGATGAATTTGAACTATTTTACTTGGGAAGAAGGTAAGGTAAGGTGAGCTAAGAAGAAGGATGATAGAGGCTTTTAAAACTGATTTTCATGGTCGTGGATAAATCTGTGGTTGTAGTTTCTTTGTGAATACCTCAAGGATTGTGTAGCTGTACCCTTGCTGTTCACCAGCTCAATCCCAGTTTTAACTCAAACTCTACTTAGAACCAAGCACAGATGTACTTTTCTTCTACCAGTGTATCAGAGATCTGTGTCTCAGGGCTTTACCATGTCAGTTAAATGAGATGATAAGCAGGCTGCCTTTTGCTGCTTCTTGGCTCCAGCTAAGAATGTATCCTCATTAAAAAAACAGACCAGACTTTATTCTGACTGGCCTGAGAGTTTCAGCATGAATGTGGGCTCTGAGGGCCCATTCTGCCTTTTGTATTCTTCCTGGAAAGAAATCTGGTTTAACTCTTGCACTCAATCCAGCAATGAAAAGTAATTCGGATATGAAAGGCTATCACCAACATGTTTCCTTAAAACATAGTCCTAAAACGACCATTAGCTGCCAGAAGCTGCCATTATAAAAGTCTCTTGCTAATACAGTCCTCATCGAGCAAAGATTGCTGGCAAGATTACAAAGGCAGCAGGTATGTGTTAAGTAAAACCTAAATCATGGCAGATTAATATAATTTAACTACACGAGAGCAAGGAGTGGCCTAGGCCATTACACTGTAGCAGACTCTGGCAACCCCAGTACTGCAGAAGTTCTACTTCTTTAGTTGACCAGCTTGGAGACACAGATCTGTCATCTGTGAAACAGGCAACTTTAAGGAGGGATAAAAACCAATAGATATGTTGGGGTCTTTTTGTTTGTTTTCCTTTGCATTCATGTATATAGCTAATGCAAACTAGACGAGATGATAAATAGTTTTAGGTGTGACTGCATGGCCAATTAGACCATTTAGGCCACTTCCTAAGTATATATTTAAATACCTATTATTTTGTATCAGAAATTGAACCTTTTGTTCATAGTTGTTGAAAGAGGACCACGGTTAACTTTAAATGCAACAAAAAAAGGAAATGATTGGTTGCATCAGCTGCAAACATTTTTCTGAACATGAACAGAATAAATTCTTTCCTTGAATGTTGTACACACAGGTACTGAAGATAAAATTTTAAAATGTTTACTGTGTCAGACATATCAATCAAATTCATGTAAGGAGCTATTATATCCCTAGTGTTTACTACAAGAACCTTCACAGAATGCATTTTACAAAGTCTTTAACTTGAAGACAAAATTTCTTCAGCACAAGTTTGACCTATGCTTAAGTTGCTGTAGAGCTGATTTACCCAGAAATAACCTCTCTTTCCGGGAACTCAGTACAAGATTGAATATCAGAAAATTCTTCAGAGCCATGTCTGTTTAGGTGTGTTCTCAAAGCACATCCCCATACTTACCTCTGCTCTCTGGACTATCATCTTGTCTTCCTTCCTTGTGTACACAGAGGTGTTAGTGAGAGGTATGGTGATGGTCACTAAATGTCCTGTTCCTGGCCTGTGCTTGTATCCCTTTTGTGTCAACCACTACTCTGCAGCTGAGAACCTTGTTGTCTGCATAGTGTGAATTAATAGATCTTGATGGATGAAGCACACAGTTCAGATATGGAGAAAGCCATAGCTTTCTCCAAGAATAGCTTTGACAGAAGAGACCAGTCTGCCTTTTGTTATTCTAACTACAAGTCTGGATGGATCTGATCCTGATAGGACTGGCATGACTGGCAGATGGGTAAGAATGGATGAAGAGACAGCTGAGGTACTCAACAACATTTTTGCCTCAGTTTTCAATGGCCTTCTCTCTTCCTACACCTCTGGCATGAGTGGACTTCAAGACAGGGACTTGGAGCAAAGTCCTTCCCAGTGTAAGTAAGGCTCTGGTTCATGGCCACCTGCGGAACCTGAACGTACATTAGTTTTTGGGACCACACATGATGTATTCCAAAAAATCCCTGAGGAAATTGGCTGATGTAGCCACCAAGCCACTCTCCATGATATTTGAAAAGTCATGGCAGTCTGGTGGAGTTCCAGGTAACTGGAAGAAGGGGGACAATGCACCTAGTCTTTTAAATGGATAGAAAGGAAGATCCTGGGACCTACTAACCTGTCAGCATCACCTCTGTTTCTGGGAAGTTCCTGGAACAAATCCTCCTAGAAGCTGTGCTTAGGCACATGGGGAATGGGGGGGTGATTCAAGACAACCAGCACGATTTCACGAAGGGCAAGGCCTTCCTGACTGACCCAGTGGCCTCTGGAAATGGAGTGATTACATCAGTGGACAAGGGAAGGGGTCATGGCTACCCTAATGCCTTTTTAGTAGGACCTGTTGTGGAAGAACAGGGAGTAATGATTTTAAACTGAAACACAGTATATTCAAACTAAATACAGGAAGAATGTTTTTATGATGAGGCTAGTGAAACACTGAAGAGATTGCCCAAGTGCATGGTACATGACCTATCCCTGGAAACATTCAAGGTCATGCTAGACAGGACTCTGAGGAGCCTGATCTAGTGAAAGGTATCAGTGCTTATGGCAGGGGCACAGGATTAGATGGCTTTGAACAAACCTTCCAGCACAAAGTATTCTAAGATTATATAACTCCATCTAACAATAGAGGATAAGGATGATCTTCTTCTAGATTTGCAGAAGAATTAATAACTTCATTAAATGAACCAACATTCATTAGGAACTTCTAAGTATTTAAAGGTTATTTAATGTCTGAAAGAAGACCCATACGCAGCAGGAGGAAATGTACTTTTTTGCTTTCCACCTGTGTTTAGAAATTTTTTGTCTTGAAGGGAATATTATTCCTGTCAGCATTTGTGTCATTGTCACTTCTGATCAGGACAACACAGCACCCATGGGGCTTCCGCACTCAGCAAATATGTTTGCTGTACTACTTTATGTTCAAAGCAAGTATGTTTCTCTTTCTTGTTCTTTCTCTATCTAGTCCTTCCTATAGGCTAACTGATCAAAATTTCTATCCATTATGTTGTACATGTACATTAAAATTTACCATATCAATAATTTCTGGAAAAATATCTATTTTAATGGGATGAGAGGACCTGACCCTATTGGGCTGTATTATGTATCAGTTGCCTTCTGGCTGTGAATAGCATTAATGCTGTACATTTGCTGTGCATGCTGTACATGTCTTTCAAGTAGATCTCAAGCATCTGAATCAGTCACTGACTTTCTTGTCAGAGAGCTGCCTCATGGATGAAAGTGTTGGATGACTGTAAAAATTCCTAGTGGAAGTGCATTAACTTGAGTGCTTTGGACTGGTAGGGTGAAAACAAGAAAGTGAGGAAATCTCTGAGAAGTCCTTAGGTGGGCTGTTCTCCTGTTGCATCTACCCTTTTTCCAAATTGTGCCACAGCTTGTGCAAATATTCTTGAGACCTTGGGGTCAGCACCACAACACACATTTGTGAGTCACAAGTGCTTATTAGCTATGATAATGAAAAGCCATATGGACCAAGGAGACTGTTGATGCAGAGTCAAAAAATCCCTCTTACGTGCTAGTGTTAAGGTAACTACATAAACCAATGACCCTATAAAAGAAATAGGCCTGAAATAGAAACCTCCTTCAATATAAAGTAAGCCCCATGAAATCAGTACCAATGGTTCCTCTGATCCTGACAAGAAGGCTGCCAGTGCCAAGAGTGCAGCTTGAATCCCTTGTAACTCCCCCATTTGACTCATACTCATGATCTTGTGTAGGCAGTTGGGAGACATCTGTGATTCTCATCACAAAACCAGATCTTGTTTATGTTCATCCTTCGTAGCTGTTTTTCAATAGTCCTGCCACTGTTTTGAAGCTTATTTTTTTAAGATTTTTAAGAGACTTTACCATTTATTTTCAAGGACATTGAGCCTTTTGGGGAATTTGATAGGCAGCACCTCCTCTTTACAATGATGATCTCCTATTACACATCTGCAAAGTGACTACTCTTATATGACCACTTCCTCCTTGTCTGCTGTGGTTTCACCATTCGCTGGGGCTGAAGTTACCTGCTAACAGCTGCGTGAGCCTGTGAGGAGCTCCCTGTGTCCTTGAGCAGCTTCTCTAATTATCTGCTCCAGGTGACTGCATGCACCGAGGCAAAACACCACAAAGTAATAAAAAAATATGCAAACCTGACACACAAGTTAATGACTCCTTCTTCAAGTAACATAGGCCTTATTCCCTGGGACTTCACCCCTGTACCCATAATATATTCCTATGTGTTTCGTACAAATCTCAGTATTTTTAGGCCTCACTAAACAAGAAGTTATGCTTCAGAATTCCACCACACACTATTTGTACCAGGTACATGTGAAGAAACTGGGGTCTCCTTTCCAGATTTATCTTTGGAATGAATTTCTGCGCTCACGGCCACCACAATCACTAATGCAAAGATAAATTTGGGGTGATTTTTTTAACCAGGTTACTCAAAAATGATTAAAAACCATATTGGTCGTATATTCTGGGTTGTTATTCCTTCCTGAAACATAAACGCTGGTGAAGAATAAAAAGGGGACCAAAGAAATATCCTGCAAGTCCGTCTGTGGGGAAGCATAGACCTTTCAACCAAAATGAATCCATCCTACCCACAATCTATAAAATAATCTGTTGCAATTTTCAGCCATAACTGGAAAATTCCTTTCTGTTATTTTTCATTTCTTTTGGTTAGATTAAGGATGAGGAGTAGCATATACCAGGCTTAGAAGTATATTACTGCTTCTGCACTTTTTCTTTCCTAAATTGCCTCTTAAACGTGACCTTAAAAGAAGAGTTACTAAAATTTCTTGTTTGATCAATTCTTCGAGCTGGCTCTTTGGCTCTTCGAGCTGATCTTTGCCTACTTTATCTTCAGGCTGTTCCTGAAACTCAGCTCCCTTGGCTCTTCTTGGTGCCTTTTCTTCATAGAAGGAGTAGAAATCAGATCTTGGATCTCTTGAGCTTAATCCAAATTTGTAGGAGAGGGCAGACTGTGGAAGATGATCCTTCACAGAACTGTAAGCATGTCAGCACCATGTGATAACAGGAAGCATTTTGGGCAGAAAACGCTTTCACATATCAAAATTGAAGATGAGTAGACTTGCTGTTTGGAAATGAATGTGGGATGTATGTGGGCTTGCAGGTAGACTTCGCAAGGAGAGAGCAAATATGTAGTGAGACTGTATTATACCAATATGTGAAAGCTTTTTGGAAGAACAGATAAAAACCTGAAGGTTTTTGTGCTGCTTTTAAATGGGTGTACAGGTAAGGTGTCAGCCTAGCTGGACCCTTAAAGATATTGCATGAAGTTGGAAAATGGACATCCAGCACAGACCTTTCATCAACTCACTAAAAGAAAGTTCACCCCCCAGAGCATCATATTGTTTTTCCTCACCTTAATAATTTTGTGATTTGAGATACACTGGCATAACTGACATACTAGTCTATTTTATTCTTAGTTCCTGAAAGTGTTATCACAGGCAGAGCTATTTACTCATAGCTTTTTATAAGGTTAAAGCAACCCTTCAGTTTGCCTAGCAGCAGTTCTCATCAGTATTCAGGAGCAGAAAGATACAGTAAAAGAGACCAGGCATCCAATATGACAGTGCCTGTTTCAGTATATTTTGAATTATTAAAGAAATATTTTTATTACATCTAAGATAATTGCAAAAGCAGAATATCAAGGTCAGTGCTTGAGAATGTTAAGGAAAAACAATAAATGCCACAGATAACTAAATTATCTCTTGGGAATATTATTTCACACACTGACACATTTTCCTCTTTATCATCAATCTGTGAGACTGAGTTCTGTGAAATATTTTAATTAAGCTATCATCATGTACTTATTTATGGTGTCTCCAAACGATGTTATCAAAACACAATACTTTTTTTTTATTTCTACCTCCACTGTATAAAATATCCTAAGACCAGAATATTTTAGAATCAAATATTTTCAAGCCTATTTTATATGTTTATCTTGAAAAGCTGTCAAACTTTAATTGCCAGCAGCCAGGGAAAGCATATACTCTTGAAAAGTAACAAGTCCCTGTTACTTCTTTTCATCTTGCTATCTGATAAAATTCCTTTAAAATTAGTATTCAACACCTCAGAATCCATGCACACAGAGCTGGTATAATTTGTCTTTCTGACACACTTAACCCAGCAAGTGGGTTCCTCAGTCTCTTTGATAGAACAGTAAGATTAAAGGCAATTATTTCACTTTCTCTAAGACTTTGCACAATGATACAAGAATCTCTACTCATCCCTGCCGTAGGTCAGATCAAGCTTATTCACTTTCTGCAAGTTTGCCTTAACATGAGTAGAATGATCATATGAAAACCACTCAAACAATTATATATTATTTCCCATAACTTTTATAAATGTTGTCTGTGAAAACATTTGTATAATTGTATGCTACTTTTACCAGCCCAAGATTTTTCTTTTTCTTAATTGCCTAGGAAAAGCTGCCTCTCATGGATTCCATAGTAAGAACAGTCTTTGCTAAGTGCTGACAAAATGCTCAGTCTTAGTTCATACAGAGAGATACATGGTTAGTAGCCAAAGCAGCAGATATTAGCAGCTTCATCTTTTGAAAATTACATTTGAGAAATCTACACCTTGCATTCAAATACTTGCTGTGGTTTGCTTTGAGAATGTTAGTTTCTATCAGTACTGTGAGGCTCAGGAATTCAGTCATTAGTGCTATATTCAGTCTCGCACTTGTATCTGACTGCAAAGTTTAAGAGTCAGTGTTGTTAACTCCTAATGATGCCATCTCCTGGTGACTGGTGCCTATGCTGATGTTGTTATTGAGGAGCAGTACAGAAGAGATGGAAAATAAACAGTAAAACCAACAGGACTTATGAAACATGACTGAAGTAGGTGTGTGTGCATGCTAAGGATTTTGTCTTGGAATATGGAGCCAGACTGCAGTGGCAGACACTCTGTTAACTGTAAGAAAAGAATCCATCAGTGTATCAGCTGCTGAGGACATGTACATTCTTCTTGTGCACTTGCACAGTGCCCAGCAGAGAAAAATCTCAACCTTGTTCAGGGCTTGTAGGCACACTAGAAGCTACACACTGTAAATAATATAGCTGTGTTCTAACACAGTGGTTTTGATTGCAATTCATGTACATGGCTTTTAATGTTACTGTTTAAAATTAATCAGCCCACAGCTACCTAATAATGCCTCATCTTCTTCTCTTGTTTTCTTCAGGATTTCTCTTTCTTCACTTGTGGAACCTCCACTGATTGTGACATCAAAACCTGCTCCAGAACTGGCCTCATGTGTTGGACACATACACACACTCCCCAACATTCACACCACAGTACCAGTTCATCTGTTTGATAGACTTTTAACAAACAGCCTTTCTGCAAATACTAAGTGAATCTAAATTCTTGGCACTGGTGTTAACACTGGCATTTTTGTTTCCTGGTGAAAGCTACACTGTCTGCATTGGGGCAGTTCTGTGTAAAACAGTAAAAATGGCTCTGTCAGTTTAATAAACTTCTGGGCTTCAGTATCTTCCCATGTGATCCTCTGGGAGAACAAGTTGCTCATAATTCTTGCTTTCATAATTAACTGAATTTGCTCCATTTTTCATTGGAGTGTCTATTTTTATATGTTAAATCATACCTGTCTATTTTATTTTTCCTGAAACTTCTACACATTTCAGTATCTACAAAGAGAAGATAACAAAATGCTATGTAATATTCCATTAATGGTATCACTTCTGCCAAGTAAATAATGATCTTTTTCTCTTGTTCCCATAGGATTTTGTACTGTTTAGATACTATAATGGAAATTCGGGAACAGATTTTTTTGCCCATTGGCATTTAGTTTTTACATTGTCTCTGCATGTTGATGTCTTCTTTTGAAGCTAAGACTGACAATCTTTCTAACTAAGCTGTTAACATTAAAGCAGTGGTTGCATAACCAGTTTTGGCTTGTCTAACTGTGGGCTCCTCTTCATTTTTGCTGCGTGTCTCTGCTACATCCCTCTGTCAGCAAGATCTGGGAATTAAGCCAATAAAATGAGAAAACAACATTTTGGATGGATGAGTGAATGGATCTGTCTGACTGTGGTTGATACAACTACAAAGAGGACAGTGGACACATGCCTCTGTGGTCTTGTTGTCTATTCAAACTACTTGAGAACATTGCAACATTGGGTATATATATTTGGCTCCTGGAATTTATATTTGCTACTTAGTTTTACCTGCATGGGTGATTCCACATTTAGTGATTGCCTGAGTTGTTGGACTGGAGTTTGGCCTCCATATATTTTAGCACTGTAGAACTTTTGCAGCTGTTTTTGGTTAGCAATAGCTAGTGACAAGGCATATCATGTGTGCTCAGATAAAAGAAGAACACACATAAAAATGAACTTAATTGGCTTTTCTTTCAGGTTATTGCACTACTGGAGATGCACTGCACAGCATATCTGCACAAGTCTTTTTCCACACAGAGAGCACTGGGGTATAGCCTCTCTAAAGAACACTGGAAGGCAGAGACACAGAGCAAGGAGCATGCTGCAGTATTTCTTATTTCCACTAAAGACTGACGTTAAAAGCAATAAGAAATTTCTGTCTCTGTTACCAAAATGCATCATAAATGTTGTTGACATGATTTAACAAACCAACACCAGCCTAACAGACAGGAAAACAGAGCTCAATCCATTTTCACATCACACGGCCTCCATAACACACCTTCATAGCTAATTAGGTGTACAGGCATATTGTTTTCATGGAGCGATTTCCTTCTTGTTCAAGAAGTATCTTCAGTACTGGTGCTGTATTAAAGAAATTTGAGGGGAGGAAACATAATTTGGGGATTGGAAGAACAAGACTGACATGTAAGCATAGGACTTGACATGTCTAATAATCTTTTGGTTTTTTTTTTTTTTTTTTTGAAGGTTTTGGTCCAAGAAACACTTTTTAAAAGAGTTCACGTGGGAAGGTTCTTTGACACCAATTTTTATTTTTGATCATGACTCTCTCCTTGTTGTGCATAAAGATGCTCTTGCAAATATTGTCTTTTCAGCATTGTACCACTTCTTTATATTTATTTATTTATTTTCCTGATACTCCTTTACATACTTTTTGAAAGGACTTAATCTTGGTGATTTAAAAACATGAAGCACAATTTTCCCCACAAAACTTCCTAGAATTTGACAAGAGCTTTTATGTCAGCACAGGAGACAGAGCTATTTGTTTCTTTGGTGAGAAAAAGGTTTCTTTGTTCTTTTGTTTCTTTCTCATACCTATGAGATTTATTCTTGTTTATAACCTTTTGTAATGATTTATAAGTAGGATGGATCACAGGGATCTTTCTATTTATTGGGAAGATACAAACATAGTATTGTAGAGAACAGGCAGAAAGACACATTGCTGGTAAGAGACGCAGGATGTTATGTGCCATGCCTACAAAGGAATTTAATGCTCAGCACTGTTTGCTGTCCAGTGACAGAAAACTCTGTGTGGACGGGTTGAAAATGACTGTCATAGTCCTGCCAGACCCCGTTCTTTGATTTGGAGCCTCACAGGTTGTATGTCTATTTCTGCTCACAGAAAGCCAGTGAAAGGTGACAAGCTATGCCCCAGACAAAGTGTGATGCTCAGAGAAGTATCTCAGCTGTCAGAGAAAGAGATCTGAGTCCTTGGGACCAGCTGCCGGAGGCTCAGCTGGACAGTGTGTTTCCTTTAACTGTAATGCCAGTGCCTTTCTGGGTGTTTGCTTTTGAGACTTTACCGGTGCTTCTGCCCTCAAAGTTCATTCCCAGCATTTCATCCAAATGTTATCAAAAAAATAGTATCTGAACTGATGCCTCACTTCAGTTTGATTATAAATTGTAGTTTTGTAAAGATATGGTTGGGTTGCAGCAGATGAAGACAGCTGCTAATGAAGGCTATTTCTGTACCCACATGTACCTGAAGACAAATGCTAGACCCAACATGCATAAGGCATCTGGTTTTATTCCAGTGACATATGGCAGCTTCACGACCTTATCAAGAAGTCACCCTCACAGCAGCATAAGCCAAGGGCAAGGTCAATCAGCCAAATGCGGAGGGAATTACAGGTTTTAATATCTTCTCTGACCAAGAAGGTGCTTTGCAATCACAAGGAGTACTCACAAAGCTGAGTAATTTTGCAGAGGGCAAGTACACAGCTGCTGTGTTGTCATTAAGTCTCCCGTGCTTGTACATGACTGTGCTGTAAAAGATGAGGCAGACTGTGAATTACAGATGATGATTGCAGGGCAGCTAGATAGGCCTCCATGAGATATATACCTATAACTTTGGAAAATGCCCCCAAATATATGCTTTAACTTTTAGCTTCTCCTGTGTGGATACAGGAGTTGGACTTGATCCTTGTGGGTACTTTCCAACTCAGAATATTCTATTATTATGTGGTTCTAATTCACAGGGCTACTCAATGTGTGAGCCAGCCTGCTGTATTATACTACCCTTCCAACTGATGGAAGACAAAATATAAAATTACTGTATATTTGCTCAGGTGTATGAAATTTGAGGGTGTAATGACCCAGATGTTTAGCCTGACACTATCAGAGTTAATGAAAGATGAATAGTTAAATACAACCTTAGCAATCTCAAGCATGCCAATTAAAAACAAAAAGGACCCCCAAATAACTCCAGATAAACAAGTGTGGGAAATTGCTTCTAATTCTGTTTTGGCTGTCTTCTCTCTAGGTGAGAGAAGGCTATTGGCACCTATAGGTACCATTAACACTTCTCAGGAGCAACAGAAATCCGTATTGATGGGAATAAAGTCATCTCAAGAGATAACCATCAGATACTCAGAGAGACACATAAGTGACACTTCCTCAGTATCTGGTAGCTGAAAGTTAGCTTTGCAGGTCTGTGTGTGCACCTCGGTGCACTACGTGGCCTTATGCAAAACTAATCCCTTCCTTTAAATGGGCAGTGTGTTAAGGGCAGATGGCAGCATCCCCCTGCAGATCTGTGCCTAGCAGCAGAGTTCCAGCTCCAGGGCTCTCCACCACGTTCTTAGCCAGTTTGGGCTCTTATCAGCTGTGGCATGCCCCTAGGAGTGAGGGAGGCTGGAGCAATTGCAAGGGCGAAGCCACTGAGGCCAGCTGCAGGCAGCACCATTTGTTTTAGTTCTGGAGTCAACTGCGAGGAGGAAAAGATCTTGGGCTCTGGGGCCCTGTGGATCATCCAATGAATGCCTCTCTTTGAGGATCTTCCCCCTGCCCAAATGTGGCTGCATATAGAGAAGGCACATGCATGGACTTGCAGCGACAGATGTCTACTTTGCTGGGATGTGCCATGTTTGACAGAGTGGTCTGTGAGTTAGCATGAGGCTGAAGAGTAAGCATTGCTATTTGCTATAAACAAACCTTAGCAAAGTGCCTGTAATTGCACTGTTAGAAGGTTGGCCAGGCCTAGATGGTAACAGGGGAGGAAAATAATACTTTCTTTTATCTGCTCTTGCAGACAGCTGGAGACAGATAAAAGCGGAGACAGTTTTAACCAAAGCAAAGATTGTGATTGTATGCTTTCTTTTGTTCCTCAGTGCTTTCTGCTTTCCTCCCTTTAAGTTACATTTTTAATTTGCAAATGAGACTATGCATGGGATAGATTCTGCATGCTTTTTCTTTTTCCACTCTTGTTTTTCTTTAACTTAAGGAGATAGGTTTTTCTTCTGATTTGGCTCCTGTGGCTGTCTACTTCAGATGTATGTGAGGAACACAGACTGAACTTCTACCTACACCTCACCAATTCCAGAGCTCTGACGCAGAGACAAGATGGATATCGTACACAACTGACTGACACTGAAGGAGTAGTTTTGCCATAGTATGGTGGAAATAAAACCATCCTGAAGCAAAATTTTCAGATTTTCCAGTAACAGACTACAATGGGATAAGATAGAGAGAAAGGGAACTGTTATCTTAAAATCAAACAAACAAAAACTCTCTGTTTTTTCATCCAGAAAAAATTCAAATTCTGGCATTCAGAGTCAGTAATAAA
This sequence comes from Haemorhous mexicanus, assembly GCF_027477595.1. Lineage (NCBI taxonomy): Eukaryota > Metazoa > Chordata > Aves > Passeriformes > Fringillidae > Haemorhous > Haemorhous mexicanus. Next base: position 50,031,966 of record NC_082381.1, on the reverse strand, counting down.
TTGCACTGACATGATTAAAACTACTTACGCATCTAAGTTCCCCATGCAATGCTTTGGGACTGTAGAAACAGAACCACGCATCCAATCTGATGCCCTGTACTAATGCTTTGGTATGGGAGGGAAATGTTTTTTTGCAAGACATTTGAGTTGGTCTAATTCTGCAAATCAGACCAACACAATAATGAATGGCCTCATCAGGGTGGCTCTTGCAGGTACACGACATAGAGTTATTCCAGTTCAGTTTTTTATGATTAAATCTGCTGTGGGTGTTATTGAAACAGAAATAGCTGTTCTGTTGTAAAACATGTATTAAAACACTTTTTCTTTTGTTAATTGCAATCTTTAATGGCTCTGTATTTTTTCTACAGGGATAAAAATTCAGATGTATTTTTACTGTACTATGTATTTTCCTTTAAAAAGTAAAGAGTGTTTGAAGCACATTACAAGCTGTATTGCTTACAGACTTCTTGGGTATGCTTTATGGCAAGCCAAGATGATTTCATAATGGCATTGTTGAAATTTCATCATCTGTTAAATAAAGGCACAGCTATTTTCCTCCAGCTGTTCTCTTTGATATTTAATTATCCTGAGATGGTCTGTGGAAACACAGGCTGATGGGTACAGACCAGTTTGTGTGAAATAATGGGAAAAAGACCGTTTCTAGTCTAGTAGCTTATGTGAAGAGTGAGAAGCCTTGTCTCTCAGCACAAGCCTAGAGCTGGGAAGTAGTTGTCTGAATTATTTGCGGTATTGAACATGAATATGTTTTTACACAATGACTCCCTATAAAAGTCTGATTCTGAGTAATATATTTAAAGGCAGGCACTACATTATGTCATTTGTTAGTACTACATCCTTTTCTGCTTAAGAACTAGACTGTCTCGATTTGCAGCACCAAATAAATAAGGAATTTTAAGGATCAAGTATATTGAATTTTTAAAAGACATCAAGAATTATTCATTAGTAATATTTTTTTAGTCAATACAATTATGAATCTTGTTTTGAAGATTGCTTGTATGTGGCACCTCCACTCCAAAAGGATGAAGCTACATTTTAGGTTTATCTTTGCAATTTTTTTCAAAACAAAACTGTTTCTGCTTTATAAACTTGGATTAAAATGCATTTTGTATTTTACACCCTAGATATACTAATTTTTAATTTATATATAAATCAACATAATTGATTATTGCTGTAGAAAAAGTTAAACAAAGCTGCTCTTTGCTGTCATTTTTAAAAAAGAGACACTCATATTTCTAGGATATGAAGTAAATCCTCAAAAAACAAATAACCATCACTTATGTGTTCTTAATAGATTTGATTCCTCCCATGCATATTATACATATGTACAATTTTGCTGTAATAAATAAGAAAGACTATGTAACTTTTATAATTTTCTATATTAGGGCTTGAAATATATCTACTCTTAAACCCCTCCTTATGGTGTCAGATTACTATTAGCTCATTCTACCCTGTGCTTTTCTTACAAGATAAAATATAATGACAAACGGTAGATAAGAATTTTCAAGGATATTTAAAGTTAAACAAAACGTTTTCAGAAATTAAATCAGTTTTATTTGTTATAAGAGTTGTACTGTGTACAAAAGAAATTACTATAACTTACAATACTTCAGGCATAGAATATTGGGCGGGGGGGGTTTGCTTCCACTGGAAGAGCAGTATTTTGAAAATAAAGAGTCGTTAGAATCAGACATTGATAGCAGTATCAATATAATTATATAATAATAAATACTTAACATTCATATAATCTGAATTTATAATAACTCAGGTATTTCAACATTAACTAATACATCTTAATCTGCCTCCAACATGCAGGTAGAAGAGTCTTCTGTAGCTCATAGAAGAAATGAATGATTCATGATGAGGGTTATATCAACGCTGAGTATTTCCCCTTGTCCAGTTTCTCAGCTGCCAGCTAGCAGAACTCCAGGAGGATGGTGAGCAGGCAAGTGATTGAAAACACTGTTTGCTGTAATCTTAAACCATTAGAATACAGTCTGATAATTTCCTCTGTTTCCGAGGTCAGTTCTTAAAAGAAATAAAATCAAGAAAATGAAATGGTTAATGAGTAAATATGTAAATTTGAAAACATAAGGTTTTTCAACATACTTGAAAAGTCCTCTGACATCTCACAGGTACTTAAGTTAAAGGTATCAGCTGTTAAAGTCAATCAAAGGGACTATTCTCGGGGGAGAGATGTAAATAGATGTCCCATCAATGATCGTTTGAGGAGCAACTGATAGCACTTATCAGCTCTTGCAGGCATTAATCTCAGAATAATCAAAAGTAAATACCAAGAAAAAGCAAGAGGAAGAACTTCACAAGAGGTAAGCACTCGAGCCTGAATGCCGGTTTTTAACCCTTCCTTTAACAAGGGACTTAGCTTTTAGCAAAGGCAGAGAAGCCATACACTCTTGTACGGGAAAGCCACGGAGTCCCTGCTCAGAGGATTCTCCACTGAGACTTTTATTGTCTTAAACTGAGTTTAAGAGTAGTAAGCAGTCGACTGCTTTTACAGAGCATAGGAAGACCCATTATGTCTTTTGCTCCTGTAATGAGGAACAATAGGGCTGACTCAATGCTAAACATGTAAAGAGTTTAATGAGCAAGTTGCGTGACACATAGAACTGCTCAGTACAGAAGACTTCAAGGAAAAAGGGGTTCTGGCGGATTTTTTTTTCTGTCTAGGGTTACAAAGGTAGGAATGTCACCTTTTTAATGTTTTGATTTACATCTGAGTTGGTGCTACAACTCAAAATCACAGCTTCAAGGCATTGCTACTCAGGAATCCGGTCAGGAAACAAGAGACTGCTTGGGGTGCAAATGAATCCTGAAACCCTTTAGGTCTGTTGTTTTCTTACCCTGCTAAGGAGTGATGTTGGCACAACTGAAGATGGGATTGAGATACTATGGGTGGAAAGGGTAAGAATACTTTGCACTGATTTTGCCACTGAAGAGAAAATACTATTAAATCCTTATTAGTGATCTTAAGAATATTGAGAACAGTCTGAATCAGCCAGTTTCCCATGGAAAATAATACCAGTATGACAATTCTTTAAATACTTATGCTAGTTGTTAGACTGTTTTCAAAAATGTTCAACCATTTATTCAGGGAATTTCACAGGCTGATATAGCAAGACTTCACTTAAAATGATACAGTGCTTTTGAGGAGACTAGGTGACACTACTTTACACTTATCGGGATAATGGCTACATATTTTTTAGTGAGGAGTGTCTTCAGACTTAAAACTCATACAAGAATAGTCTCAAGACTGAGATACAGATCTTTAAAAAAAGATTCAGATTAGCTTTTTGTCATTTAAGCATGATGATTCATGATTCTGTGTATTAAGTAGACACAACTTTTTTCTCTAGTGAAATGCCAGTTTCTACTTCCTCTGCACCAGTATACACTACTGTTTTTTCTCTTTACCTAAGAAATATGTTTAGTGCTTGGATTTAGTTAAATTGTAGAAATTCTGGTTAAGTGGGAAGTCATAGACAAACAGATATCACAGAACAGAGAAGTATTTAACCTCTGTAATCTTCAACTAGAACGGTGGGAAGTTTCCTACTTTACAGAATTATGAATATCTGAGAGTGTCTTATGTGCTGAACTATACAGTCAAGAGCAGTGCTTTTGACTGTCTCACTAATGCATTCTCTGAAGCAAAGCAACCCACTGTAGGAGTCCAGCTAGCTCACATACTGCATCCTCCAAGCACCCCACCACTGCAGAAGGCAATTCTGTCACCCAGGAGATAAAAATGTTTGATTTAATGCTCTTTCTTACCGCAGTTACTCTGCCTTATTTCTGAGAGGCAGTGCAGTGTACCATAGCCACACCGACAAAGCCAACAGTCCTTCAGCACCCAGACGCCGTGGGGAATGCTGCCGCAGTGTCTGTCAACGACAAAGGAGACATTTGGTACATCCCTGACCCCACTTCGGAAAATAACCATCCAGAACACCACACTCATTCCCTCTGAATTTGGTCTGTTTTTTTTGTTTTATTTTTTACCCTATCCGCTCATCATATTCACAGTATCTGCCAGAGAAGTTCTTTAGGCAGGCACAGAAGGTCCCCAGGATACAAGTTCCTCCATTCTGGCAGCAGCGTCTGTTCAGTTTTTTACCTGCAAGACAATTTTGCAGAGGTTAACAAGCATCTCAGGGGCTCTGAACCTCACCTTTTTTTCACTTGTTCTCTCAGGTCTCTCCAGTTCCCAAAGTCTCTTAAGGATATCTAGTTTTATTGTCTTTAGAGACAATAAAATTATATGCCTGTTAGGAGTGTTTGTTCAGCTAAATCCAGTTTGTTTGGTTAAGGATTAGAAACAAGCTACTAGGGATTACAGGATGGTGAAGGAGCAACGCCTGGCAAATTCTGTAGCAGCAGGATGTGTTCAAGTGAAATATTTCACTTTGACAGATGGAGGTTTCAATCACACTAAGAAATGGGGCATTTTTATTGGGAAGTGATACTTATTTTTGAATAAAAACTGGGAAGTTACTTGGTTTTGAAGTGGGGGGAATGCTCCCTTAAGCCTTTCTCAGTATCCTGGGGTTGAGCACCAATCTAAAACTTTATATATGGGAGGAAATAGAATACTTTTTTTTTTCCCTGTTAGTAGTGCTGCTTTCAGGGAGTTCAAACATTTTTTATAAAATTAACATTTTAATGGTCATTTAATATCGTGAATTCTAAAAAAATAACAGAATGTTACAAAATTTTACAGATGCTCTTGCAAACACGAAGTGCCAAACACTTCTTAATTCTTAGTATTCTTTCTTGTTTTTCCTTAATAATTTTGCAAGTGAGAGATCTTCAGTTCTACCTTCAATTTTTATCACCATTTACTAAGTGGCCATGGGTATAATTGAAATTGGTGGTCACAGAAAACCAGCAGGCTGGAACTTTCCAGGACAACAGTTAAACCATCACTATATTAATTTTTTAAAAGTAATTTTATGTCATTGTTTACAAAAATAATGTTACTTACTCTCTGTAATTCCAGTGAAAGGTACTAAAGACCTGGAGCTCTGTTGCTTTCTACTTTCATAACTTTGATTCATATCACTGAGCGCGTTTGTAAAGGTCCCTTCATTCTTGGGCTGCTGCTTTTGTGCTGTAGCATTGAGACTTTTCACAATTTCTTTCCGTTCTTCTTTTTCAGGGCCTTGACAAAAGTGCAAATAAGTAAGGGAAGGGTAGTTTGTAATAAAGAAATGCATAATATAAATTTAGAAGAAAAACACAGCGGAGCAGGGAGAAACATGAAGTTTTACTTACCTTTTTCTAAATGAACAGCCTGCCAGACCAGAGTCACAGTGAAAAGAATTCTGTAAAAAAATAAAAAGAGAAAAAAAAATCAAACCAGAAATAAATTTGTGCTAATAAGACACAAATGGTGAGTGTGTGAACTTTCAAAAGTAATAAGCATCCCTGGCTACAGAAGGTCCCCGACATCTCAAGCCAACTCACCTAACATGATTTCCCCAGTACATTTTTCTGCAGCCAGAAATAGCCGCGAGGTCCTCCGGGAGAGCTTGAGCAGAAGGAAGATGTCCAGAGCCCTCTACTTCAGGTTGTTGCATGCAGCAGTCCTCAGACACGCCTCAGACGCAGACGGACAGAGAAAGCGGCACTGACGAAGCTTTCCTCCCTCTGTCCAGCTTACTGCAAGGCTGAGTCGCCAGCCGTCCCGCTGGCTGAGCCCCGGCCGGGCGCCGGGAACATCCCTCCGGGCTGGGACTCCCCGGCCAGCCCCCGATTTACATGCGCTGCTGAAGGGTGGAGCAAGGTGGGGACACCTACTGCTGGGGGGAGACTTAAGAGCCCATGAGCGCAGCCAAAAGCCCAAGGCAGGAAGATCTCAGGCCCAGCACATTTCTCAGGACAGAAAACTTCATACCACCATGTAGTGCATAGGTACAAACAAACACAAGAAAGCATTCTGCAGAACTGCGATAGGTAGATCATAAACGGGAGCAGGTTTGTATAAGGAAGGTTAAAAAGCCTCAGCTCTGCCTATATGCCTTGTCTCTGCCTGGGCTTTCCCCCAGGAATCTGCTTTATGAGATTGTACTACTTTGCAGCAGAGATCCTTAAAACCTGCTTTTGAGATTTCTACTAAAAATACTGGAAAAAGCAGTATAAGGTCCTTGAGGGAGGATTGTTGTCTCACCAGAGCTATTAATAACATTTTCTGAAAATTTTTACTGTTAGTAAAATTAGGCCCATTAGTGGGTGTTCCTAGTCTGAGTTCAGGCAGTACCAGCAGATACCTAGATATAATTTACTGTGTGTGCTGAAATGGGCTAGGACCATTCACACGGCTTTGCCATGGCTCAGTATCATGAGCAAAAAGACCTGCAGCTGGGCAGTGCTAATAAAGCAGCTCTGGGCAGGCTTTTCTCATCACATTTCCACATTTTGTACCACCAAGTGCACATGGCCTCTACTTAAGTTGTGGCAGGAAACTGAAGCAGCACAATTTGTTTTGTTTTGGAGGGGCATTAGAAGAGGGATGTTTTCACTGTGTCACTGTAAACCAAGGCAGTACAAGTTTCACCTTGGCTGGATACAAGATCACATCAGAAGTATGGGTCAGACCTCACAGAAAAAATGGCTGCACTAACTAAAGATATTATCATCCCTTGTTTGTAAGTCCCTGTGGCTGTCACTTGTCAGATTTGCCCCGTCTGAATGAAGGGTTTGGAAGCTCTAATAACTTCTCATCCAATTTGGTACAAAGACTGGTTTAATTTACAAAGATAGCTGTCCTAATTAAAGTTAACCTTCTTGGCACAAAAGAGGCAGTAAAGCAGATGGAGAGTGTTTTTAAGACATGTTCTCTTACACAGCTGTACACAGCAAGGATAACAAGCAAGAGAAGGCAGAAACTATTGTGAAATTAGAAAACTATGCTGTAATTGCTATCATGGAAACACTGGCAAGAGTCATACAACTGGAACACTGCAATCAAGAGCTACAAGCTATTCAGAAGCTCTTTATCTCCTATTTGGAGACACCTGGATTTGATGGATGGACAGTTCAATGGATAAAGAGTTGGCTGGCTGGCTGGATGCAGCCAGAGAGTTGTGGTCAGTGTCTCTGTGTTGAGGTGGAGGCTGGTGATGAGTGATGACTTCAGGCTCTGTTTTGAGACCACTGCTCTGCAATGTTTACGTCAATGACACAGACAGTGGGATTGAGTGCATTCTCAGCAAGTATGCAAATGACACAAATCTGAGCAGTGCAGTTGACACAGTGGAAGGATGGGATGCCATCCGAAGGGACCTGGACAAGCTTGAGAGTTGGGCCCATGAAAACCTTATGAAGTTCAACAATTCCAAGTGCATCGTGCTGCACATGGACTGGGCCAATCCCAGACATGAGAACAAATGGGGAGAAGAACTTACTGAGAGTATCCTTGTGGGGTTGGATATTCTAAAAGATAAAAGCTGGACATGATCCAACATCATGTGCTTGCATACCAGAAAGCCCAAAATGTCCTGGGCTGCATCAAATGTGTGTACTACAGGTTGAGGGAGGGGATTCTGCCCCTCTGCACTGGCCTGCTGAGACCCCACCTGGAACACTGCATCCAGCTCTGGGGTTCCCAGCACAGGAGTGATGAGGACCTGTTAGAGTAGGTCCAGAGGAAGCCACTAGATGTTCTGAGGGATAGAGTCTCCCTCCTGTGCAGACAGGCAGAGAGACTTGGAGCAGTTCTGCCTGGAGAAGAGAAGGCTCTGAAAAGCCCTCATTATGATCTTCCAGTACCTTAAGGGAACTCGAAAAAAGAAGGGTGAGGACCTTTTTATATGGTGAGATAGTGACAGGACAAAGGGCAATGGTTTTAAACTGAAAAGGGGCAGGTTTAGATTTGCTATTAGTGAGATATTCTTTACTGCGAGGGTGCAGAGGTCCTGGTGCATGTTGCCCAGAGAAGTTGTGGATTACCTATCCCTGGTGGTGTTCAAGGATAGGCTGGATGAGTCCCTTAGCAAATGGGTCTAGTGGAAGGTGTGTCCCTGACTATGACAGGGGTGTTGGAACTCAATGATCTTTGGGGGTCCCTTCCAGCCCCAGCACATTCTATGGTTCTATGATGACATGCTCTTTCATGTCTCCTGTGGGTACACTGGTCTTCAGCAAGAGGACAGAAGAGCATTGCTGAAGATTTAAAATGGCTGTTTCCCCAGGGAATGCCTGCAGGGAGTGCTCTGCAGGGTTACACCTGCCTTAGGGGATAAGGCATTCCCAGTGCTGCTGCAATAAGCGGCTCCGGTTGTTCTAAGCTCAACCATTTTCTTGTAGATACAGGCTAACCTTTTAGCTTCATGGCATCTTGTTTCATGGTGTGCTTTATGTTACAGAGTTAAACGGATTTAGATGAAACCGTATTCTTGTTCCAGACTTGAAGTACCATGCCTTTTAGAATTGAGAGTCTGTGATGTACATTTGTGTGCAATTCAGCTAAATCAGCACCAGAACTTTTATCCTAATATTTGTGGATAAGGTGTTGCACAGAAAGTGTGTTAAGATAAAGCCACATGTTAATTCAGAAAGAGATTTTGGTTTTTCTATCTTAAATATCAGCAACTTTGAAGAGACAGATTACTTTCACCATTATGCTGTCTGTCCCTACCTGCTGTGATTGACAAGGACTTCTAAACTAAACATGGTAAAGTTTAGGTGCTTGCTTAAAACATATCATATTTTAAAGTACTGTCATAACAACAGATACTGTTCTGAATTAGGACTACAAAATGTTTCACACATGCAAAAGAGATGTCATTTTTGCATTTATTCAGAAAACATATATGTATTATCCATACTTGAAAATGTTTATTTTTGTAAAATACTTACAATTCGAACAACTCTTGTTTTCATTTGAGTTCTCTAACTGTATAATGGGACTAGTATTTTGACTTTAAAAAGAAGAGCTGTAGTTACATTTGTTCTAGGATTTATTTTCTAGTGCATTAGGAAAATAATACTAGTTTCAGTTAAGTCTAACTGGAAGTATCACTTTAAGTTACAATATTCAGATGCTTAAATGCTGTCACTTACTATTTAACTTCTTGTTTCCCCATTCCACAGATGGAAGGCAGAAGAAACATAAACAGAGATATGTAAACTCAGGAACATTACATAGTGGTTTTTTTTACTAAAATGTAGTGTCAGTGTAGTTCTTCTGGAGAGTTTTTTGGGTACCAAATTCCCGGTCCTGTACTAGTGGTAACATTCAAAATGCAGCTGCTGGTGAAGAAATATTGAATAAATTTTCACATCCTGTTCTGTTTGCTTAAGATCAGAAGTCATTCCTGTAGCTGCAAGAGCCAACAACCTGGAAGAGCTGTAAAGCAGTCGGTAAACATTTCTTGCTTTTGATACCTTTTTTCTTCCTTCTCCCTACAGCCTCACCATCAAGGCAGGCCGAGGAATGGGGACAGAGAAAACTGCTCAGATGCTGCTGTTGCCTGCCTGCACCAGAGGTGAGATTGGTGTGACACTGCAGAAAAGTGCTGCTGTTTGTTGTTGACAGAATCTGCCAGAGAGTGATTGCTTCTGCCCAGGGATTTGTGAGGAGCGGCAGTAAGGGTAGACTCACTCCTTTTATCAGCTTCAAGTAAGATAAGAGTGGAGCCAACCAAAGTGCTGGTCCTGAGCATTTCAATCAAGTCCTGCATACACAGGAGATGGGTAACCATTAATTAGGGGTGTTTAGCACAGTTAGTTCTGACAACAGATCAGGGAGCCTCTGTGGTAAATGTGGTAGGAAAATGTGGTGCTAGTTTATTGATGCCCAAAATTCCTCCTGTGCTCATGCCAGGAACTGTAGGTCGGTGGCCTGCATCTTCTGGCACCATTCCAAAATGCAAGTGAACCACTACACTGAGAGCTGAAGTGTGGATAATACATGCTGGGTTTTGCTATATTAGTTTCATACCAACTGTATTGTTCTGTAGATACTCTGGATTTCTGAAAACTTCAGGATGAATAGATGCCTAAAGACTGGATGTAGCATTGGAACAATCAGAAGCAAGGATGAAGAAAATGTGGGCGTTCCTGGGAGCACTTTGAAAACCTGCTCAGGGTCTGCTCAACTCTGCTCAGTGCAGCCAAAATATCTGCTGACTAGAAATCTTTGGATTCCAAAATTCCGGCTTTGGGTTAGGACTAGATCTCTAACCATGTTGGGCAATGTTAAGTCAGCTATGGAAATATGGAAAATAATAAAAACCAATGAGCCTCCACTAATATTTATTGAAATCTTGGAATTATAGTCTTCTGTGAAGGAAAACTCTCAGTTAGGGTGACTTACATTTCTCTGAGGAAAAGGCAGACCATGGGCAATCTAGACTGAAATGTCTCAGAGTGTGTTTAACTCATTTAATATTGAGCATAGTGGAGAGAAAGACCTAATAGTAGCCAGCCTGAGAGTTGTTTCTTCCTTTATGCTCTTTGGCTTGCTACTAAGGCTTTTGACATCTACCCAAGTGTTTTTTCTTTCTAAAGACTTTGTACAACTTCAACACAGTCTAACTGAATGATTTTTACAATATCACAGAACTTTCCCAACAGAGGCTGGTCAGACCAGCTCTTATTACTGTCAGGAATTTCCTATAGGATCATGTAGAGGTTGCTGTTGTTGCCTCTGCATTTCTGTGTATGCATGCACCCTGTGAATGAACAGCACAAATTACCCAAACAGCTTTTTTTCACTCCATGTTAAGAATGGCTTGCATTTGGCTTAGTTGGAATTGGCCACTAATTGACTTGAGAAAGTAATATGCAGGAAAGTTAGATAATCCATATTGTGACTGGCACCACTTAACTAGTGCCCCACAGGTCCATGATGAACTTAAGCAGGATAAATAACTGCTGCTGCTAAAAGGGTGAGTCCCACTTTGTCTTACACCATGGGTTGTTTGTACTGCCTCCCTCCCTCATGTCGTCACTGCTGTTTGTTCAGCCATGAATGAACTAAAGTAGAGAGTTTATCTGAATGAAAACCCAGCTTTGGGGAAAGAACCCCCCAGTGTTCTGCTGGATTTGTTCCCTGATGTGATTTGCCAGATGAACACTAGGACTGGCAGAAGCAGAAGGCAGGGAGAAGCAGCCCTGGCGGTGTGACAAGCAGCCCTTTTCTGTAGCTGAGCTGATTTATAACAGATTAAATTGACTATGTGTAAATAGATTTCAGTTCCTATATTTAAATCGTTCTTCCTTTCCCTAGGAAATAAACCATAAGTAATGTAGTCGCTGATACAATGCTGCCCTCAGTGCTCTCACCCTATTAGCATTATACACAGAGAAGTAGAGCAATCATCCCACATCTCTCTGACAACATATGGATGCATTTTAGTACAAATGGGATGGGATCAATATCACCAAATGAAAGGAAACATCTACAACTCTCTCTTGGAAAGGGAGCCTTATGCAGATGTCATACAAGGATGTAACTAATGCACTTTCACAGACCAACACAAATTCATAGAATAAAACAAGTCTCAGAGCATTACATAGCTTTTCCTTCCCTTGAGTCTAATGGTTAGTCATTAACAAAATACACTGTGATTTTATGAAGATTTTGTAATGAAAATTAATGTAGTTCATGTCTTTTGTGTAGAGAAAATAACCCCAAAAATAAAAAAGAGAATTTGCCAGTACACATGGGAAGTGATTAAGAAGATCTGTTATCCTCCTCTGAGGGAAAAGGTTCTTTGGCAAATAAATCAACACCAACACCAAGATACCGGAAGACTGAGACTTTTTTGCTTTTTCTTCTGTTTCAAGTAAAAACTTTTAGCATTTTATTGAAGAAAAACTAAGTACTGAGGGCTAAGAAATTTTGCACAATTATTTATTTTGAAGTTTGATAAGATGATGCTTTTAGCTACCACAGGCTCTGCAGAGAGACAGAACGGTTTTTGAAAAAAAGAAATCAATTTTTGAATTAGTAGAATTGTGCTCCAATTTCTGGCTGAACACAGTTCTCTTCCATATAGTGTCTGGTGTGCATCTCTGTCTTGTTGACCATTCAGGAAGTTGTTTCAACATTTCAGTCTAAGAATGGGCTCTGTCTGCATAAAACTTACAAGTCTTGTGGTGTCTTGTTATGGGGCCATGTGGGGATACTGTATTAGTGCAATCTTGCGCTTAAGCTATATTTTGCTTGCAAAATTACTTGAAAAATCTGTCTTTACCATAGACAAAATACAATTGCTTGAGTTTAATGGCATATTTGACCTGGCTCTGCAGTCTTGTTTGGTGCTGTCAGGTGAAACCAGAGTGAAATTTTTACCCAGTGAAGTGATTCACTCTAGCAGTTAAAACAGGAACAATTTGAAGGCTGAATATCTGTCAGTTGTTTCCCCTACTGTTTTCATTTGTAAGTATTTTGGTGTGGTTTAGCCTGCTGTTAACAGTGCTGCAGTAGGATATGACACCAGGGTTTATGTGGCAAGATACAAACTATGAATTTCATAGCAGCCTTGAAGGAATCCCTGAGGAAGTGATGATCCCACAGCCTAATTCCAGGATGGGGATGCATATCCCAGGGAGCCATGAATGGAAATCCCTGCATAGATCTTGCATTTGATCTTTAAGCTAGCCAAATATGCTGACATTTCTTTAAGATGAAGCTACATATGAAAGCTGAAACAATGTTAGATAGCAAATTCCCAAGTCAAGCATACAGAGATTTGCATAGGCAATAGGGGCATTTAACCTCTTGTGGAGATGAATCAATTTGTTTACCTGGAATAAACCTATCTGTCTTCTTTATTTTTTTTCTGGAGCTAATTTCCTGGCTTATGAATTGAAGCATCTCAGCAAGAGGTCCAGTGGGGAAAGGGGGAGTGAGGGAATTTGTGGCTGAGAGACAGAAGGAGGTGGGCAGGACACCTTTTCAGGTGTCCTGAAGAGATACCAGATTAGATGGTACCAGATTACCCTAAAAATTCCTTAGTACCTTGCTACATCCTTCTTGGATTTAGCCTTTTAGGCACCAGGGCTAGCAGTCAAAAATGAGAGATTCAGCCGTTATTTTAATCAATGGTAATAGCACCTAAATGTTAGTGTCAATTTAAATAGAAACAAACTACTATACCATAATCTGTAGAGCTGTCAGCAGGCCAGCCCTTCCTTTTGTCTCCAGACTATTGCTGCCTTTGAGGGATCCTGTCCTTAGTGCCAGGGTAAGGTTCCAGCTTGGCCTTGGCCCAGCAATGCAAAATGCGCTCCGTGTGACACTGCAGATGGCTTGTGCTCAACGTGAGAGCTGTATGTTGAATCTGAACTTCTGCCACTGCAATGGCTTCACTTCTGCTCCATACTAGTTGGGGCACTGCAGGAATTGAACTGGAGCTGTGCAGGTCAATATCTCTGAAAACCATTTGTATGGAGCAGACGCATTACACACGCAATATGCTTTGGAAAAGCTGCAAAGTCAAATTTTAATATCTTCATCCAGGCATTCAGAACAGGTCGCTGTCTCAAAGTGCAATTTTGAAAGTTTCTGGGCTGTGGGTGTTAGCCGCAGTCTGTGAACTGTTTCTGAGAACAAAAATATCCTATGATAAAAAACAAGCTACAAACCCCATGGGTGAAATCTGGAATACAAGGGTTATTTTAAGGAATTAGATTACACACAAAGCTCCAGAAGGAAATGAGCTCTCTCTCTCTCTTTCAGCAATGCTGGACTCCAGCATTCTGGAGGGCTTTATGCTGGCAGCAGGATCAGTGTGGGAGAAAGCAAATGCAAGGGTGGGATCTGCTCGGATAGAGTGATGCTCTCAAGTGCAGAGTGCATCTCAACATACTGTTGACTTGACGATTGGCCTTCTGGCATAATTTTTCCTTTTTGGTTTGGGAATAGTAATTACAGATTTAAAGAAAAGTGAATGGTATAGTCCCATAATCTGTTGCTAAATGCAAATAGTAAAATGTACTCTTGTTTTTCTAGCTATATGGTGAAACAGCTATGCGTAACATTAATTATCACAAACTCTGCCTGATGGCATTTGTTGATTAAGAATGGATAGATGGATTGAGAAAACCCAATTTTCTAGGTACTCTTCAGGTTAGGAATGTAATTGGTGTGGTAGGCAGTCACTCTACCAGAGAAACCAGTGGTTTTGGCATGAACATTTTTAATATGATTCCATGAAGACTGTAGGGTAGAAAAAGTCTGACTCACCTAACACTGATAATATTGTGAGCAGCTGTGTTAATGATGTGATTGCTATAACATTGAACAATCTGAGGAGGTATTTCTTTAACCCAGGAATGGTAAATTAAAAGAAGTTTTTTTCTGGAACACAATTGGTCTGGGTAATGAGGACAATGAAGGGCACAAGGCATGATGCCAGTTTCAGTTTCACACTGTGATATACACATGCATATTAGTGCAAATTTTTTTCTGTCAGAAAAGCTCATCTTTGTGAGCTCTCTGACTTCTCCTCTCATAAGCCCTATCTCCTCAGCTGTGCTGCCAGATCAATATGGTCATCCTTCACTGCAGAGTAAAGCTTAAAGTTTCCAGTAACTTAATTTAAATTTGGTTCTTTAACAGATCAAGCGTAGAGGACAAGAAATTTGAATTGACATGACCATATTTAAAGGAAATCTTTATCCATGTGCTGAGCTTGTTTGAATATGGCATGCCTGAATGACTGAGGAAGAAAACAGAACTATTGAACATATGGTGATTTTTCAGTAGTGTTTACCTTAACCACGTTTAGGGTTAAAAAAAAAAAAAGAGCTGGTTTAATAGATTACCACAGTGTCCTGAGTGTCCAAGAGACATAGAGTCTTGAAATGAGAACTCAGTGTGTGTGCATTTTGATTATGTAGTTTTGTGTGTCTAAAAATGAAAAAGAAATAGCTGGGGAATTCTAGTGAGCAATAAACTTTATCTCAGGCAATGGCAGCAAGAAAATATCTACAAATTTGGGATGACTTTACAGTTTGAGTGTGTGTTTGACATTTATGGTGGAACTTGGCCTGGCTTAATTAATTTCCACTGGTGCATAATGGTTGCTCTGGGAACAGTTATAAATTTCCTTTTTAAGTGAAAATCTGCAATTTTCTCTGTTAAATCTTCCTGTGTTTACAGGGACACAGGAAGATTTCCAGGATGCTGTGGCAGTTCATAATTTAGAAAACTGCCCTTCTTTTCTACACATAAAAATTGACAAGGCAAAAATGCTTTCTTTTCTTAGTAAATTGTGCTGATGTTTATCTAGTGATATAAAATATCTTCTTTGGTCTTTTCTCTGTTTATATGTGCATTTGTAATAGATTAAATCTGTTCACTGGAACAGATTCGGCTTACAAGAATAAAGCTGCAAACATTTGTGGGAGAGAAACACAATCCCTGATGTAGGTGAAGGAATCACATCATCATGATACACCCTCTGATATATGGAAGTGTTGTATTAGCTGGAGCTAATCTCACTGAAGCACCCCTGCCCACCAACCTCACAGTGATAAATCTGTACTTGCATGCATGTGTCTTATGTGATGTTGTCAAAATTATGGCTGTCTTCTATAAACTCTTGCAAAACATCTGGCAAAAGAATTAACAGGTTAGATGCAGAGCTACATTAGCAAATATTTAATCTAGCACTCTTTTCTGGGTCATTTTAGCACCCAGGTAATGATTGGATCCAACGCCAATGTGCATGCCTGACCTTGAATGATAACATCATGGTAATTTTTATGTGTCTTGTCTTCACTGTCATTTTATTCTGAGAGAGCTCTCGAGCTCTCTCCGGTTAGGCTGGTGTTCTTAAAATTGCTGCAGCTGAGTACATAGATGTCTGCTGAGGTGAAGCCACATTGCTATGTTAACTATTTAGGTTCTGGCTGGAGTTTTTCAGGGCTGTGTTGGGATTGGAGGCTAATGTGTGTCTTCCTGCACACAATGAGGATCAAAATGAGTTTTGGTTTTTTTAACCCCTTCCTACACTGACTGTGCTGGCAGATTGGTCGGTATTTACCACAGTGGCTGAAGATTCATCAGGATGTCCCAAGACCAACCTCTCATCAGTCAATATAGTTTGCATTTTATGTTTCTGCTGGCCATTACCACTTCTCAGTTTGCCTGCGGTCAGTCAGGGCCTTGTAATTATCTAGGACCCTGTTGATATAGATGCAGCCAACAAGTAAAAAAAGCTCTGCTCTATAAAGCTTATAGAGCTTCTCAGAGCAACACCTAGCATCACAGTTTTAAGTTAACAAGGGACATTAGGGGAAATTAAATGCTACTTTTCAAAACAATGGCCTACCTGCTGATCCCGCTTCTTGATCTTCAGTCTGGTTGTTTTTCTTTCTCTTGGACTGAATTCTTCCTATTCTCTCTCTCCCACGCTTGCCCCAGTGTTAACATTTTAACACCCTCACAGGATTGTGCATGGGAGTGCAGATATTGGTGAGTGTCTGTGCTTGCTGTCATTCAGGCTGTGCAGAGGAGCACGGCCAAGCAGGGATCAGCAGAAGGTCTCAGAAGTGTACAGAGTTACTCTGTACAAAGTCAGTCCAGCTCTTCATTAGTGACTGGGAGTTTTGCAGCATTGGGAACTTTGGGGAGGCATCTATAACCTTCTGCAGATCAAAAGACCAGAACAATATCTCATTTTGTATGAAAGAGGAAACAGGTCTTTCAACGAGCCATGCCACTTCTGTTCCCTTATGTCCACTTTGTCACATTCCTGATAGCAAGAGACTTAAATATATTTTATATATATATATATATATATATATATATATATATATATATATATATATTTACACTAACAAGACAGAATGCCAAGCATGCTCAAAAAGTATTGAGAGAGTATTTGTGAAATTTTTTTATGGGGTTCCCCTTTACAGACTTTGAATATCACACTTCTCCTCCAGCTGTGGAAATACTCCCTGTCTATAAATTGCCATCTCAGGAGGTCTCAGTCTTGCAACTCCTAAACTGGGTGGCAATACTAGACAAAAAGTGTTGTCTAATGAAGAAATTGCACTTAAAAAGAAAAAAAAAGACAAATCACAGGGACTACTGGATTACCTTATTGATGCTTAGAAAGAACAGGGCAAATAATACGTATTCCAAGGTGACAAAACCTGCAGTCTGTAAACTACACTACTACATACACTAGATATAGTTGATTTGCCTGTTTTAGGTGAGTGATGCTTGATGCTCAGACCATGCAAGGCAATGCCAGTGGGTGCAGCATTAATGCTGTGGGCTTCCTTTTTCCAAAGGATTTCAGTGTGCTTCAATGCATTTCTGAGAAGCTAGGTTTGCTGGTATGATGTTATCATGACACAGGAAAGATTGGTTGTGAGTTTTAAGCTGCCTGTGTGTGATCAGCCTGAGCAAAAAAAAGACTTCAGGCCAGGGATCAGTGAAACTGTGAACAAGAATTTCCTGGTTTCTACTAAACTTTAAATCTCTTAGATAGTGATTTGTCTGTGAATTTTTTAACCAAAAAAGAGGGAGGTAGATTGATAAAAGATTTTGCAACAGTTTATTTTCCAGTCTGATCATTTAGTCCCATCTGGTTTACAGCACAGCTTGCCAAACACTAGAGTAGCCTGAGAGGAAGGTGAAATATGCTGTGGAGATTGGAGGAAGGACGAGAGGAAATGGGAATATTGATAGTTGTTATTGCTCCTGAAAGGGCAAATGAATCTCTAGTAGGGAGTAAAAGACAGGAAAATCACAACTAAATTGGAAACAGTCCACTGCCAAAAATTCAAATAAAGGGTCAGTTTTGGTTTTTTAAAAACAGGGTCCCACTGTCAATATAGCTTATTCTGTGTAAAGTTTTCATTCAGTCAGAAGTTATGTCCATTCCCAAGTGTCCATTTAGCAAAAAAGAAGATTCTTCTTTGGAGGGAAAGGTAAAAAATAAAATGCTCTGTGTTTATGACAGAAAATTTCTGTGCTTGCATAGAAGTACCTTCAGGCAGCCATTCCAGGAGTCTGACAATAAACATGCAGGCTGTAACAATGGTTTTTTGGAAATGTGACAGATTGGAGAGGGCCTGTTTTCTAAATGAGATCCTCTGAAAATGTATTGTTTTGACAGAGTATTTTTCAGGAGGAAGGACTTACCTTCAAAAAAAGGAAAGTAACCTGACAGTTGAAGCTCTCAGCTGGGATTTGTGACACCTAGATTTCAATTCCTACTTTTTCTGATTTAGCCTAAAGAATGGACTCAGACTTTCCTAAAATCTAGTTTTACTGACCTATCTAAAAGACTATCAGCTATTTCAAAACTTTTCTGTGCTCATCTGTTTCTGTCTTTCTTTTTCAGATTATTTTTTCAATTTCTTGATAATAATAGATAAAAAAAAGAGAGTAAATCCTTGGTTCTGTCCTGATGCAAGACAGGAATACATTTTACATCTCAACATTTGCAGGACAGGGAATCAATTTTCTGCCCAGCTCTGTCTGGAATATAATTATAGTAATTTTAATATCCTCAGCTTTAATTCTTTTTATTGATCCTGTTATTGACCTGTGTCTTCTTCTTACTTTGTAAATACTGGCAAAGAAACAGGTAAAAAATAACAGTTACTAGGTGGCATCAATTAATTTAAAAAAATTTTTTTGAATGGGGAAGGAAAGAATGTTTTTTTGGTGAAAGCCCAAACCTCTCCCATTCTCTTCAGCGTAATCTTCAGTCCCCAGTGTAATCATACCCTTTCTTAAGTGCAAGTATGTTCTAACTCTACTCTCAGATTCACAGTGGTGCCTAAAAAAATTCTGTCATGGCCTAAAGAGTGGGAACTGGGTCATCATAAAGCAAAAAAAAAAAAAAAAGTTCTATGTCCATTTTGAAGTCATAATATAGGAAAAAAGCCAGTAAAGGACACTGCACTGACTGCAATGATTTCCATAGTGAGTTTGGGTTTGTCTTTCAAATATTACTACAGAATTAACTGTTTTGCTTAATGGTTGCAGAAATCAGGGGTGGAAAGGAGATAGGATACCCTTACTCTGCCTGTGGGTTTGCACATAACTTCTTGGCTGCATCTGGGCCATTTCTGAGCTTCTCCATTTCAGATGTCAGAGCATGTCTGGCAACCAGGGCATACACACCACAGTCCTTGCATCCTGTCTGTTTAGGTGTGTTTTGTGCATAATTAAATGGGTGAAGGGTAGATTGCCTTTGTCAAGCAACTTGGCAGATTGCTTCTCCTGCATGGTCAACATGAGAAAAAAAAATCTATGCCCCTGTATGCAGTCATGCAGACATTTGTTTGGCAGAAATGTACAGCTTTTTTTTCTGAGATTGTCAAAGCCAGCTCTTCCCACAAAATCTAACTGCAACTAAACCACTGGTTTTCAGCAGGATTATTTTCACTCTTTTTATTCTAGTAGCTCATGCAGGGAAAAGATATTATCTCTTTAATAACTAACAAGTCAACCTGTTTATTTTCATGGTGGGAGTGAATGGCTTTGATACCAGCAGTGTGTTGCAATTACAAATGAATGAAACAAACTCAGGGACATTTCATCAGAAGGGGTCTTTTTTTTGTTGCTCTGAGCTTTTGTTGCTACTGCTGGTACATTCTTCTGATTCCCATGTGTAGATGTGGGGAGCTGGAGGGAGGCAAAACTGTAGTGCAACACAGCAGATCAAGGATGTGCCCTTCCATCATGTACTTGGTGTGCATGAAGATGGCCAGGACTGTGTCCCCTGGATCTGGCCTTGGAGTTGTATTAGGTGGTGTTTTTGGGGAAAGCCAAGAACAATGCCTCAGCTGTGGGTATTGGGACAGTCACAGGCCATGGCTCCAATGCAGGTCTGTAGCCAGTACAGGTCAGGTCTTTACTCTTTACTGAACCAGGCAGGACAGGACAGACTGTAAAAACCCAAAAAAGGCTCTGAACTTTTGTTGGCTCAGAAATGTGTTTTTTTTTTTTTTCTGAGACCATGTGACAAAAATAGAAGATAAAATAATAATGAAAGCCAACAGAAGCCTTCAGAGGAAATAAGGGATTATTTTTGGTTGGAAGTTTAGAAAAAAAAAAGGTTAAAAGTAAAGCCTACAGGCAATGAAATGAAACCTAATCTGTTTGCCTCTCTGCTGGACCTCTGGACTAAACTGTAATCTCTGTTAATGTCACGTTACTTTCCAAGGATGGGATTTTAAAATTAACTCCTGTTTATTATTTTGTTTATTTTGCAACTACTATTCTTTGGTCCCATTGTGAAAGATTTGTAAGTAATATAGTTTGGTATTTATTTGGTATATAAAATATATATTCTTGCACATATACTGTCTTCGTTTTTTAATTATGGACAGTAAAAAGAAAGTTTTGAAATCCAGATTCAGGCCACTTTTGCATTTATAAATTTGGAAAAGAGTGGGAGAAGAAAAAGGGCTTTCTTGAGGTTAGCATTTTTGGTTTTATAGTTTTTTTTCTTTTGAAATTGTTGTTTGGACAAACCAAAACATAACAAATATGAGGAGAGGGGTAAGTAGAAAATTTAAATATCTTAGAAATTTGAAAAAGTTAGGTTTGAGTAAGTCATGCAACTTTACTTTCACAGAATATAGATTACTTGGATATGCCCAGGGATATTTTGAGCCTGGTCTGTCCTGCCAAACTTTGTCCATAGAACTTGTCTTTTATAGTAATAATCTTCATTGTCATGTTTAAAAGCAGGTTATCTGGCTCTCCACCCATGCAGCTCAATACAGACAATGACTTATAAAGCATTTTGCTCTAAGCAATGGTTTCCCTGAAAGCGGGAAAAGAAAAGCTTCAGAGTTGATTAACAGTCTCTTCTTTTCCTAAAGGAGTTCAAATTAAATAGATATAAAACAGACATTGTCTTGGATATCCGAGTATATTTTGTGGGGCACAGGTTGGGTCACATGAAAATATTACCTTATGGAATTGAAATGTCTATTTTTTTTTTCATTGGAGGGCAGTGGACTTCATATTCACTACATAATCAGAACAAGTTTCTGTTCAATTGCTGTGAAAGTGCTACCATGTGAATACTTATTTCATGGCTTCCAGAACTCTGACATCTTGGTGTGGGAAATTACTGCCCAAAATGTAACCACAGTGAGCAAAAAATGTGTGGGACATGCTGATCAATCTGTGTGAGGAGTGAAAAGTATAGGGAATAGAATTAATAGAATTTCCCTACATCATACACAGATAAAAGAAAATGGTTTTGAGGGTGTGCACATCCAGGTTTCCATACCTCATGGAATCCTGTCAGTCCTGACTACTTCTCCAGCTGGGGTGATTAATAAGTATTCAACAAAAAGCCCAACGACTGTGATTCAATTTATCCCTTCACAGGCAAAGGTTCTGCTTGAAAGTCTCTGATAGCCCATATCCCCTCAGCAGCTCACCTGTTGGGGCTGCCAAGGTAGCTCCTGCCAGCCCTGAGGCTGTTGTCCTGCCTAGTGACATTTTAAGATTTCCTTGGTGCATAAAAGACTTGAATGGATTTCTGTTAAATGCTTATGTAAATAAAATTCTGAGCTAACAGTGAAAAAAATTACTGGGTTTGGGGTATGCCAGGGCTGGAAGAAGCAAGAGCTGCAGCAACACTATTTAAAGCCACAAAAAAGCAAAATGTCTGTTTTCAAATTTTCTTTCTGGCCAGTGTTAGGCCATGATTATGTTCTTTATATTTCTATAGGAATAGGATGAGAAATTGAACAACGGTGAGACCAAAGAGCAAATAACTGGGTGTTCTAAACAGTCGAGTGTGATGAGGGACTTCTCATATCCCTCACCTTAATTTGCTTTCTTAAGCAACGCAGCTTGAGTGTTCAGAATGCTTTCCTAGCTTGACTCTGCTAGTCTCTCATGAGCTGTTGGCTTCAACATATAAAATATGTGCTACTTTTGTGCTACACTTTCATGATATTTTATTGATGAGAGTTATACCAGAATTTTGGACAGTAGGTGGCTGGAGACATGTATTCCAGCCCTAGGCATTTTAAACTCATGTCTCCTAGATCAGGTGACACCTAACTAAATTCATAGCAGAGTGGGTTATACTTCTAACCAATCCTTTGAAGCTATGTGCCTATATATCAAAAAGCCCTATGAGCTATACAGAAGTAGGAAGGATTAGTCTGTGGTCCCTATTTGCTGACAAATATATATATTTTTATCACAATTATCTCCATGGAAATCAGAAAGAAATCTGTACATGGATGCAGGCAGCCCAGACCTCTGCTTTGAAAATGAGTGCACCAGAGTAAGTCAAAAGTATGACTCTGTAGTTTCTTGCTCCTCCAGCGAGCTTGTGTGCTGGCACAGCTTCAGCAGCTGCAGTAAAGGATGCTCCTAGTGATAACCTTTAACATGGTGCTTACAGCCCTCAGCTTGCCAGTGAGAGAGATGAAAGTGAGTTGCTCTATGAAGAAACAGTTTTTCCATTTCTAGATGAGCAGCTGTTTGTATAAAGATGGATATCAGAATCATAAAATTATTTAAATGCAATCAGGTGAAGATGTATGATGACTTGATTCCCTAAAGAATGTTGTGCATTTTTGTTAGCTATGCACACCAGTGTGCTAGAAGGAGAGAGACAACCCAATTTTGACACTGATCTAGGCAATGTTTGTCTATGAATAATGACAAGGAAGTCAGGAACAGGTAGCCTACATTTTGAATTATAGCCGTTCTTTACACCTGTTCAATTTTTCACAATCCCTATCTAATACCCAGGATGGATTTATTGATAATTTCATTGTAGATAAATCTTTGTAGAGAGGAATCTGTCTTCAGCTGGAGAGGCTAGCACTTTTTAACTGAAGTCTCCCATGGTCTCAGCTCACTTGACTAACTTCTGAAGAAGTGACTTGGTTTCAAGCAGAGGGAAATATGTGGAACGAGTCTTGGGTTACTCATGCTCCTGATGAAACATAGCCGGTACAAAAATATTTTATCCTAATGATCAAAATGAACGGAAATGTAGAATTAATTTTTTTTTCACTCCCTGAAGACACTGGCTGAGACATACTAACATAGCAGTACCAGTAGAAGCAGGTATTTACAAGTGGATTTTTCATTTTTTAAAGAGGGGACTTTGGCCTTCAATCTGTTTTTATTCGAACTTTTAAACTTCATTAGTGGCCAGAATGAAGTAAAATTCTGCAATGAGTCTTTAATTTGGCCTTACACAACATTTTTTAGAAAGTCTAAGAACAGGTCAGGTATTACTGTAAATCTGTAATATTCTCTCTGAATTGAATTGTGACATGCACTCTGAGCATAGTAGAACAACATAAAATGTATTGCTGTTTAATTCTGTACAAGTTTTGCTGTTGAAGCAGACAATAGGTGCATCCACCTTCCCCTTCCCCCAGGTCTAAGCTGTGTGAATGACCTTAGGGGAAAAACAATGCAGCTTGTACCAGGTTCAGTGAGAGGGATGTAGCATCTTCACACTGGGGTTGCCACTGCACAGGATAATACCTGGTGAATCCTAATTCCTTTATATAGATAACTACCCAGTAGAGGGCTGCAGTCCTTGAGAAAACCTTGCTGCAGAAAAGAAAGATATGAGATATCTCAGCAAGATAATTTAACTGACCAAAACTTTAAAGTACTTTATTGTTGCAATAATTTTAGTGAAGGATGTGATCACTTTATACAAACCCTTATGTGCTCTTGCACTTATAATGCAGTTAGGGTATTCAAACTATGGAACTGTTCAGGAATAATTATAACACTTTTTTACTGCAGTAACTTAATCTACTTTAAGTTATTGGTATAGATTTAGTCTACCAGATTAGGTAATACATAAATTTTAACTATGTAGGTAATATGGCTCCTCTCTCAAAACAGGAGGATAAATTCTAATGATTTTCATAAGAAGGATTCCTGTTTTGGAAAGCCTGAACCAATCCATAAAGAGGTATTCAGAGTAATATAACTTGCAAAATCTCAGCATATATAATTTTTTCTCATTCTAAAGCAAAGGGTGAATGGGAGGGGAAGATTTCTCTCCACTTACAAAATAAATACATTGCTATGAGCTGAAAAAGAAAAAAAGAAGGATTTTCATTTCTAAATAGGTCAAGCAAACAATTTATGTTAAGTCTTAACACCAGCATCAGCAGCTCAAGATGATCACTCAGTCCTTTCTGAGAAACAATCAACTCATGAGATGGATGCATTATCTGTAGGTTGATTTTGGGAAAAGTGCCACTCAACAAAATCCCCAAGACCCAAAAAATAATAATTAAAAAAATCCCTAACAAAATAAAAGAACAGACAAACCCCCCCCCAGCTAAATAAAAAGTAACTGCCCAGTGGAAAGAAAGATAACAAATTATTCAGTTACAATGAAAAATTCAAAATTATGAAGCCAGTTGCCAAGATTTTGCAGAGAATGGGTTAATTTTAAACATATGGAAAAAAACCCCAGACTTTGTCACAAAATATCCTGTGAGCTTGCAGCCTGGCACCAGTTCCTGCTGTGCACAGCAGGAATTTCCCCTGCAAACTAGAGCATGTACTCACAAGACACTAAAGAGGATCAGAATTCCTCCTGATCCTCCTTGAGGAATACATATTACCTCTGGCTTTGTCAAGAGGATATAGATCCATCCTGAAATAGTGTTGAAAAAAAATTGAAAAAAGTATTTATCAGCAACAAGATAGACATAGATTCAGTATTAAAGATGCTACTCCTGAGTTTTGCTAGCAAAAAAATTCACCCAAGTAATTTAAGTGAGGACAATCAAAATACTCAAAGTCCTTCCTTCCTTCCTTCCTTCCTTCCTTCCTTCCTTCCTTCCTTCCTTCCTTCCTTCCTTCCTTCCTTCCTTCCTTCCTTCCTTCCTTCCTTCCTTCCTTCCTTCCTTCCTTCCTTCCTTCCTTCCTTCCTTCCTTCCTTCCTTCCTTCCTTCCTTCCTTCCTTCCTTCCTTCCTTCCTTCCTTCCTTCCTTCCTTCCTTCCTTCCTTCCTTCCTTCCTTCCTTCCTTCCTTCCCTCCTTCCCTCCTTCCCTCCTTCCCTCCCTCCCGATACAGAGATTTTCTGTAGAGATGATGAAAAATCTACCATAGGTGTAATTACACCAGCAGCATACTTTTTTCTCCTTGAGAATCAGCAGAATCCATACTTGTATTTTCAGCTACCTCAGAGGAAGATAAAGCAATAGAGAATCCATATCATGGCTAGAGTTGAAGTGAAAAAGCTGATAGATACTGTTGAAGTTAATTTTGTTGGGCAGCAAAACTCATAGGTCAGAATGAGAAATGTATGAGTTTCTTCAGTGAGACCTGTGATACCAAAATCCCTCTAAAATCAGCTTTGTATTAGTGTTGAGGGTCTTTGAAGTCAGTTATTTATGCTTTCAGTGGTGGTGGTGCTGTATTTCTTACTAGTTCTAGGTGTTTGCTTATATTATCTGTCTCTGTGATACTTTTTGAAGAAGCACAAAGAGAATTGTTCGGGTTTGGCTGGAACTTTGGCTTTGAACCTCTCTTGTACTGTTTTGTTTGTACCCTCACAAAGAGGTAGATTTGGTGTGAAGTGTTTGTGCTCCTCCAGGTTTTCCTCTAGTTTATCACAGTGTAATGAAGACACTTCTGAAGTAAGTTGTAGAGAGAATCTCTCGCTAAAGCTGAGTGTCCTGGAGGAAATCCTCTTCCATCTTCTACTACTGGACATCTGGAAGCCAAATCTAAACTTACAGTAACAACTGAATGCCTTGGTGTCAGTCTGACTCCTCCTTTTTCAGGGATGTCCACCACAAAAAAAGTCTATCTTGGGACAACAGGGGCAGCAAAGCCCCTTTTGATTTCAGATTTTTGGCCTACTGCATTCTTTAACATAATTGTGGGATCATCTAAAGGCATAAACATGAACTGAACTGAACTGAAAGGAGACCTAGGAGAATTGGGACCTAGTTATCTATGTGATGCATAGATAGTTGGACCTTTCAGTTCACCTACTGAAAAGATTAGGTCAGACATTATTTAATCAGCAGTGATTATTTCTGTTTAATATACCTCTATTTGAATATTTGGGTTTTTTTCTGTTCAAAACACTTAAAAAGAAAATTAGAAATTCCCATTGGCAGTTGCACGTGAGGCAAGATAATTGAGCAGCTCAGCAAAGAGTCACAAACCATGACCCTATATTCAGTTTGTCCCAGTGGGTAAAGGTGCTTAGACGTAACATTTTGATTCAGGCCCCATCTTTACTTTAAAGCTTTACTTGACTGCTTTAAACAGACCACTGATTGCCGAGATGGATTTTCAGTGCTCCACAGCAGCAGTCTATTAACCTATTTAGATGGTATCTAAGGTAGTAATGAGATTAGAAAGGAGAAAGGAAACCGGGAGGGAGGGAAGTCGAGAAACTCAAAAACAGGTTAAAATTTTGGTACTTTTTTATGAAAGTACCAGAAATAAGGGTCAAATTCTCCTGCAAGTGAATGTGTCTAGTTGATATGAGGTAATCCTTTAAAGACAGTAATGTACTAGCTATAATTCTGAAACTGGCTAATGCCAGATAACACAGAATTGTTAGAAGATATTATGCATTTCTCCCCAGTGGCATCTCCTCACAGAATAACTGCAGCTCTTGGGAGCACCCTGTTTGCAATAAAACTAGTTTTTCTGGATTACAAATCTGTACTTTACAAACTTTCACTAAGGACATTAAATGCAAACTTGCTTCAGCAATTAAATTTTCATCAAACTCCCAATTTGACGGCCATGGCCCTAGAGCAGAGCAACTATTTTGGACTTCAGACAATCAAGTGCTACTTTCTCAGACCTATGCTGTCTTTGGATCCAGGTTTTACACCTTTAAAAGAGCAGTGAATTTTAATTAATTCCTAATTTATCAGTATTGCCCGATAAAAGTTGTCATCTTCACAACAGTAGGATCTGTTTCTCCCTCTCTTTGTATTGGACTCATCTTTGTGAGATCTTGATGTTGTTTGTTAGCAAATGAGATGTTATTGTAAATCAGGTTTGCAACACTTGTAGTTGCTAATTTTCAGGGAATCCCTTCAGGCCAGCAGTTTGGGACCCTACTGGAAGCTGGGGATCTGAGGCTTTCCACAATAGGTTGTAGCTATATTTTGCCACTGCTTTGGTTAAACAAAGGCTAAACATTCTACAGCCCTGCAGCAGGAGGCAATTTGTTTTTCATGGAAAACCACAGCCTATTAGCAGTTGTGAGCACAAGCTATTGCCCATTATAGCCACTCTTAGAGAAGATTGCATGTGTACACACATGGAAAATTCTTCTGATTCACTTGGGCTATGCAAATCAGGGAATGGCCATACTGAGATCGAAATTAACCTTATTTAAAAATCTGCCCTCAGCAAAAAGTCCATCAAGTGTTATGCTTTAAAAATACTTTTACAGAGAAGATGATCTTAAAGCACAAAGATATCCTAAAAACATAATTAGGTATCAATGGGGGACAAATGTGAGGTCTGAAAACTGGAAAAAATTCAAGGAGTAACAGGGGAAAAGTAAAGCTCCAAAAAACCTTTTTCTTTTGGTTTCCCTTCTAATAAGAGGTAAATGATTTAAGGGAGACCCTGGGACGGTTTGTTTATTTTGCCATGATTGAAGTACAGGCTTTGAGATATCTAAAAGAGCTGGTTACACAATTAGATTTGTAAATCTTCACCGAACTGGCACATGCATGGCAGGAGCTGTTTCTGACCATAGAAGGAGATATGTATACATGTAAAGGTCTAAAGTAAGCATAGCATTCAAATTAAATTTCTTTGAGGAAGAAGAAACAAAATTTTCAAGGTGTTATCTGATGAAGAGTCATAAGAAAAGTAATCTAGTTGCCTAGGAAAAGAAAGGTTTAAAAAGTAGTTGCTTGAACTATGTAAGTGGATACTGCATTATTTAATTTGCCATTTTAACTTTTGCATCAGTCATTGAAACAAATATATTATAAGCCCATATTATTTCCTAAAGAAAATATCTTTCTGTTCTTGTGACGAAAAAACGCTGCTTAGGAAATTCCATTCCTTTCAAGGAAGATAATTTTGGAGAATTAGAGAGATACTAACAGGCTTGTCAGATGTCCATGAAAAAACTGTAGATATTTAAGGGACAACCTTGTTCTCTACACACTGTAGAAAATGACATCCTGTGTAGAAATCTCTATTTGTCAATCTCCCCACCCCCAGTAATCTTTTTTTTTTCCCCTCACAAAAGAGTGTGAAGATCCTCGATAGTGAGTTGAGGTATACTGACAATCAGCTTGATTTTTCTGTTGCATCTTCCACGGTGGTTAAGGTAGATCCCTGCAGGTACAGGAAAACACGGCTTTAAAAGAAATTTCTCATTTAATTTCTCAGGACTGTTAAAACATACGGAAGAAACCAATATTGCTAGTTAGGTACTACTAAAATTTTCTATTAAATGAAGAAAAACCAACCCTGAAATCACACTTTCAAGCCCAAAGAAAAGTGGGAACTTTCTGTTCTGCTTCCATTCTGGAAAGCAGTGTACAAGTGGTGTGAAAATAACTACAGGTGTTTTCTGTTGGTAAGACACTGGGAAAATATTTTGAGAATCTCCTCTTCATCCCTACTTTACTGGAGAAGCTAAAATCAAAAGGAGGAATTCTTTCTGCAGTGAACATGCACATTTTCCCTTCTATTCAAAAACCTTTTTGAGCCGTTGGAATGCATTTCTGGCGGGCACTCAGGAGCACAGGAAATTTCAAAGGAGCTGTGAATAGCTGTTAACAGTTATATTCAGAAGAGAGAAGATAGTGGAAGCTAGAAAAGCTAGAGCAGGAGTTTGTTGCTTACCTGGTAGGAAAAGGTCATGTTTTTGGGTTTCTACTTAGCTTTCTAAAATAATCTTTTTATAAACCTAGATTTTCCCTGTTTTGTGGTTTTCGCAACACAGATCTTCGACTTAGCATTCCCCCCCCTCAATTTATTAGAGAGCTGTCCTGTAGTATGAGGTTTCTCCAAGATTCTTTTTTGGCATGTTTGATGTCCTAGTTGTAATGTTGATGTCAGCAGCCTTCTGCAACCTAGCAGCTTAGGATCCTGCTTAGTGAGAAAATGCACACTATATATCTGCTGCTTCAGCCCCTGGAGCTAATTTACTTACCACAGTCATCTTGAAGTACGTGCTATGTTATTCAGAGTCCTACAAACACACTTTTATGAGAAGGAACCAATTCCTTGTTACCATGGATAACAGCATCACAGTCTCTGATAAGCACAGAGAAAACAAAGTGTTTATTTTAATACAAGACTATAGGTAAACCTGTAGAATAAAGACTTATTTTGAAAAATTCCATTATCTTTTTCATAATGTTTATATGTTTTCACTGTGGCTATGTCCATCAGTCACAATACCAGCCACAGAAATGTTAAGACATTAACCTCCCCCAAAACACAAACTAAACCAACTCCCCAAGGTACAGGTTCTTCATTTTTGCAGCAAAGTTTAACAACTTTGACAACTTGCTTGTAAAGTTCTGTTAAAAACAGTGCTCTTCTCCTAAATCCTGCCTTCACACATATATGTGTTTTTGTGTTTGATCACCTGAAAGTTATAAACAGTGAATTTCTTTCAACTGTATAGAAAAAACAGGGGAAAAAAAAAATTAAGATAGAGAAATATTGGAAATGTCTGTTGTACAAGGATTGGATTTCTTTTTGATATTTTTTTATCCTGTCCTGGTCCACAGGGCAGAAAGGTAAGATAACCTCTTGATGCCTTGCCTTCCCCTTTTTGAAGCTCTGTAATTGCTTGATATTCTCTCAGCAGAAATGGAGAAACAGGGTTGTCCTTCAGTATCGTATTTTCCTCATGTTATTGCTTAAGCAGATTGAAGTCAGGGTGACAGGAGGAAATGGTTCTGCAACACCGTGCTTAGTAAAAATTCATCTCTCTTCTGTGGTCAGGGAGCTGAATTAATGTATTGCCAGCAACACTTTGGAAAGAACACAGAGAAAACTTGTGAGTCTTTTTCAAGTAAGATTGCCCCCCCCAAAAAAACGATTTTAAGTGAAGAAATTTTGGGTATCACCAAAGTTTGAAAATATGATCGTAAAAGGCTGTTTCCCTCACCTGTTAGTGCCTTTTGCCCATCAAGACCAAGTCTCTTCTAGTATAAAAATTATCTTTTCCAGGCACAGCATGTATATTTCATTTCCCAAATGACTTTTCCAGTTTAAAAAATATTTTCTTCAAGTGGTTGGAAAACAGGCTCTTTGAAAACAGCAAGATCTAGCTGGCTTCCAGCATGCAAAACTTTTAATAGCTTGAAGCAGGGGTTGGTGGATACACAGCAAGGTTATACATTTATCATAACTGGTAGTTCTTGCTTGTTTTAAGTTTTCCAAAGGGAGAAAGCTTACTATCTACAAAAATACTTTCCTACAAGAATGATTCCAGCTGAGATATTTTGTTGTAATTATCTTAAAATAAGACAAATAACCTAAATTAAGGGCTAGAAACATGCAGAGTATTATGGAGGTCAAACAGAAGTTTAGAAATTAGATAGAGATGGAGAGTTCAGTTTTTTAATAACTAGTTGAAGAGTAAAGAAATCTGTTTGCAGTTAGCAAAAGACAAAGGAGAGGCAGAAGTCACTAAGGCAATTAGTGTGAATTATTCAGCCAGGTTGCCACCATTCCTATGGCAGAAAGTTGCAGAAAGTTTAATTATAGGGTGGCACAGGAATTTACTGTCTGTGAGGCCAAGGAGAGGTAGGTAGATTATACCTTTGAAAATATCCTTGTTCCATTAATGCTCTATGGAGCATTTGTGTCCTGCTGAAACTGTCCATTTCTGTGGATGCCTTCTGCTGTGCTCTAAATTTTAACAACTGAAAAATATATTTACAAGATAAAAGAAAAAAAAGTGGAAAATATTTTCAAATCTTCCCTAGCACACTGAGTGGAAAATCCCTTATCAAACACCAGTCCCAGTTTCATAGTGCCAGAGAACAGAAGCAGAACACAAATGAATCCATGACACAAAAAGGGGTTCATCAGAGGCAAGAAGGACAAGACTAAGTTGCAGCATAGGTGAGAAAGGTGGAGGAATTCCTTGAAAGTTGTATATATGATAAAAAATTTAGCGAAAGTTCATGTAAACAAAATTTAATCCACTAGAAAAGCAGAGAAATCTTTCCCCTTCGGTTGCTAAAAAAGTAAGTCAAGAGCTCTAAAAGAGCTGTAAAGAGCATCTTGACCTTTCTAGCCTAGTAGGGAGGCTCTTCACTCATCATCGTTCTGTATATTTTCAAAAGCAAGGGAGGAATAACAGCGCATTCTGTTGTCAAGTCTCTGCAGCCGTGGCTTACCAACGTCTGTTTTCAAGAACAGCTCGCTGTGAGAACCTGAAGCAGCTTTCCAAGTTGTGTCCTGTAAGGCTTAAATGCTGCTACCTCTGCTTTCCTGCCTAGCAAGTTAGTCAATAAGCAATTGAAAGGCAATTATCACCTGTCTACCTCGCACTCCCAGTATGGATATTTCCACTGCAGCTCACCCGAGAGAACATATGTCACAGCAGATAGAGGCTGCCAGTGTTTCTGGCACATGCTGCCCCAGTACTGCACACATTTTGCAGCAGGTGTCAGAGGCAGATGCATTTTCACTGATATTCGTGGGATGAAGATTTATTTATACCTACACAGACAAAATTGCCCCAGGAACATTTTGGAAAGCCAGCAGGTAGGGCAGAAAGATTTTTGTGAATGAAAAAACCATATCTGTAACACATTCAAAGAAATACCTAATTAAAAACTGAAAACTGCAGCAATGAGTTGAATGCTTTCTCATATTTGAAAGAATCCTAATTATATTGTCTAGGATGTCTAAAAGTATTGAGTCATGCAGCAGCAGACAACTTTAATCCATTTCCTTCCATTCCAAAGTGGAGCCCTGGCAATTACTTGGGCATGGAACTGAAAGCCATAAGGAATGAAGCCTTTAGAACTGTCAAAGCTTCATGAAATCACAGGATCTCTAGGTAGGCTTAAGGATCTGCCAAGACAATACAAAACAGAATGCCTTGTGTGCTAACCTTGCCTTGTATGCAGATGGTGCCTGCCTCAAGGAAATTTGCACCTGTAAAGTTTAAATTTGAACAAATCATCAGGTGAATGTCAGGCAGCTGGCCAAGGCTCTTTAAGCCTAACACGAGTAATCGAAGCTTTGTGGGCATTGTAAATTACACATGAATTGCCGTGTCAAAGGGCCCAGCCCTTTGAGAGAAATAGTTTGACAATACGGATTTATGCACTCATTTTGCAATACAAGGTCAAAACACAAGGTCAAGGCAATAGAGAATAAAGGACTAGAAGCCATATCTCCATTACATTAAAGAAAATTTCAAATGGGTTCTAATAAGCAGTCAATTCCACTACTTGAAAAATTACTACTTGTGAGATTAGTGGTGGCCCCTTGGGTGACCACTGCTTGTGCTTTGAGTACACCATCATCTGCAGCTGCTTGGGATGGATCTCACAGGACTTGATCAGTTTACTGAGTGCACAACAGAAAGGTTTTACTGCAGTCCTTGGAACAAAAGCATTTTCTTTTTCTCATGTGCAAAGCTGTGAGAAAAATGTGTAATGGTTTGCTAGGCAACCTGGGGAAATGGAATTTTAAAGGCCACATATGAATAGGTGACAACTAAAATTTAACTCTGGGATACCGGCATTCCTTGCACTTACACATATATGCACACACATGCACATACACACAGAGGTATATATATAAAAATACATATATGCATATAAAGCAAAAAGAGAAATCTGCTGAAACGGAGGAGAACCATGTGTCCCAGGCTGTACTATCTTAAAGTCATGGACTCCCTTGCAACACTTGCATAGTTTTTTCAATACTTTCTTTTTTACTAGCTTCAGCTTCTTGGCGTTAAATTGAGCTGGCACTGTTGCAGGCTATTTTAAATTGATACTTGCAGAACAGCAAGAAGTGTGAAGCTGCCAATGAAGAGTCAATGAGGAGCCAGTGATAGCTGTTATCAGCTTCTCCACACAAATGTCCTGAGTTTCCCAGCTGTGCGAGCCTTTCCAAGTTTGATTAAAATGGGATTAATTTTCTTTTATACATACACACACACACACACACACGAAGTGAACAAGTGAACCAGTTTATGTGGGGTTGCAAGTTATAACCCTTCAGGCAGATTTTCAATTGAATGCACTCCTTTTCTCAGGGTGAGCTGTGACTTCAAGCAGCAGTGAAAATTTTTGATCAGACATGCTCATACAATTTTACAAGCGGTTTGTATCATTCCACTGTTGAGCCAGAACTGGGAGAGGCGATGCTTCAACAGTGAAGCCAGTGAGTTGGTTATGGCATTATTCCTGTCATGCTGAAAATACAGAAGGTTCCTGTTGTCTGAGTGAGGCAGTTTTTAAAATTTTGTTGGTATTCATCACTGCTGATGTGATTCAGGGCTTTCTGGTTTAGGGGAGGGGAGGTCATGCAGTTTAATTGGGAATACATGAGCTGCTCCCATCCAGAGAGCTGTTCCTTGCCATTGGCTGATCACCTTCTCATTCCTTTAGAGAGAAATCACATTGAATAACAAAACAAAGTGGTTGCTTTGTCTTTGGTTTGTGACTTAATTGGCTCATTTGATATCAGATTGGGTGTTTCTCGGTCAAAAGCAGGGGAAGTGGGAAAGGGATTTGGAAAAGAAGGAGTGGGAACCATGACTTCTGTTGCTGTCAGTTTACCCTGTTCACCAATCCCAGTGAAATCAGCCTTGGGAACAGAATTAACGAAATATGTAAAGACAAAATGCTGAATCAAAAAAACTGGGTCAGGAACACCACAACCTCTCTAATCTGCAATGTGATGAGAGTACACAGTTTTTAAGACCTGCATGTGAATATGCTGGTACAAGGACTGGCCAGCAGACCAACAGCATGTTTTTATTATGGATTCTATCTGTCGAGATGTATTCCCATTTTCCATCAAACTGGTTAGACAAATAGGAGGGATATGTGCTGAGGTTGCTTCAACTACATATGTTAAGTTCCCAGTTGTGTAAACTGGAATTTATTAAACTGTTTTTCTCTGCATGTTTTCTGTCTTCTTCAGGAAGAAGAGTGCCATGAATGTATCAAACACGAGAAGCAACTTACAGATCCTGCAAATCTATTTGTTCTTTTACTTGTCTTCACTGATGGGGTAAAAGAATCATGCTGTGATTCTTGGGGTTGTCCTCTACAGGGTCAGAAGTTCGACTTTGATGACCCTTGTGGGTTCCTTCCAACTCAGGATAGTCTATGATTCTACCTTATGCTATGAAATCTCCCTCTGCCTCTCTGCTTTATTTCTCTTTCTACTCTCATCTGAGCAGCACACTTGTGCTGGTATGTGTTACATTCAGAAATCCTGCTACAAACTAATTGTATTCTCAGAAAGCTGCTAATATATTTTGCTGGAACTCTTTCTTCTGAATTAATTATAAGCCACAGAGAGGAACTGCTTACTGGCAGAGTTGGTACAAGGTAAAGGATGGAAGTATTCACCTGGCAGCAGAGAAGGAACTAGGGTTTTCAAGGAATTTTCATACAGCCTGGTGTGCTTCCCTACAAAAGAGTCCCCAGGTTGAAAATTGCCCCTCCTCATCTCTTGCTTTTGACCTGCTTTTGACATGTAAGGCAAGAAGGAAAAAAAACCCTTTTCCTTTTGATGAAATTGAGCTCAGTTCTCTCTGTCGCATGCAATCATGCCTTAAACACTACACTCAGGTTTGGACTACATGCCATCATAGAAAACACCTGTATACACCTATATATGCTACTCAGACCTTTGTCTGAAGGCTATTGTTCACTTCCAGAACAGGTTATTGAAGGCATTGGGAAATTTTGGATTTGTCTCCTAAAATCTTACACCAGCAGACTGCTGTCTGTATCAACCAGACACAAACAGGGAAATAGTAGCTCCTAAGGAATGCCTTGCACACACTGGTGAGAAATAATTTAGAGCAATGCAAAAGTCTGAGGTGTTCATTAACTTTTAGCTGATTGTCATGGCAGAGGACAGGCACAGCACAGTAGGTGCTTCTCACTGTACTGGAGCTTATTCAAGATACTGTCATCCACAGTTTAGCCAACCCTATCAATATTTATAGTCAACATTCACTATTAAAAATATAGGATTTTAAATACCTGTGTACAATCCCTTCATAGAAGACAGAAAGACCTTTGAGATACCTGGAGCTTTTCTGAAGACCCTCAAGTCTCCTAGAATCTGCTCAGTAGCAGTACACTTATCAGCTCTCCCGTCATCAGTCCAAAACACTTGTGCTTGGTTGTCTGAGAGTGAGACTTCAGTTTCCCAAGTGCTGAGCTAATTTGGCTTTGCCAGGGCCTGCATACCTGGGGGTGTGGAAGTGTGGGACTTCTCCCTTCTGCTGCAGGTCACCCCACCTGCCGAGGTCTGCCAGGTGTGGATTTCAGCTGACAGAAATTAATGCTGACAAAAGAGATGGGATGTTATTCCTCTTATGCTTTAGCTCCCCAAACCTGCTGTTTCTGGAACAATGCAGCTACCAGTGTTAAAAGAAGAGAAGGGCAGATGGATATGTCCAGAGCAGAGAGAAAGTTAAAATGACTGCAGGAGGTCTAGTAGTTTTTTTTTTTTTTTTTTTCTGGCAGATTTTATCACAGCTTCTTCTGCCTCCTACCGGGGGCCTCATGTAGTTCTCCAAGAGATTAAAAACAAACTCGAATCAGTCCCAAAGTGTCTTTTCATCTTTAAAAAAAAAAAAAACTCATTTTGGTGCTCCTCCATTACTTGCTTATAATGCAGATCTCAAATCTCTGAAACACAGTCTTCCAGTTAGCCTTATTAGATTTGAATGAAAAACTATTTAAGGCACGAACTACCTGGGAATCAATGACAGTCAGAAAACAACTTACCGTCTCCCATTTTTTTTGTCACCCATTGCTTGTGGACACACAACAAAGTGCTGATTAAATACTTTTGTTTCTTCTCCAGTACTGAGAAACATAGGTTTCAATTGTTCTGCTTTTCACACTGTGTATTTTACTAAGTTCTTTTGGTCCTGGCATTCTGCATGTTTTGTAATCACTGCAGAGGCAAGAAATCTGACTGAGTTATCCTTTATTTAGTTCCTGTGCTTCTGCAGGTCTAGGCTGTGCTAGCCTTTGCACAACCAGCACAAACTTTCTGTGAGTATTATGGGTAGAACGCAAGGAGAGGGCTACATGCCTCCAAACAAACGAGATGCAAGAGCCTCTTTTCCAACAGCACTGGAGGAGTTTGATCAGCTGGTGAAAAACTCTGTCTGACTGGTACTGCAGTAGCAGGAAACTTGGTTCCTGAAGATCCTGAAGTTGAAGGGGCCTTCCTAGAAGATATTTTCACCACAGTTACTGTCTAGAAAATGCTGTTTCAGTAATACCTCTTCTTTTTAGGATATTTTGTTATATCCATTGTAGTACCTAAACACTTCATTTGACTTATGAATCTGTGTTAGAAACCCGTGTCCTAGTATAAATGTACATTTATCTGTTGCTAGAAATAGTTGAAAACATAACCAAATATTTTCATTAAATTTATTCTCCGTGTCTCTGGTTTTAAGCATCCTGAAAAATCATTATCAGTACCACTGATGAGTTCACTTTACTAGGATCTGTTCCACCTCAGACATTAATCTATAGACCTGTAATACAATTATTAGAGCTCTGCTAAAGGTTGAGTTTATTAAAACTTCCCTTCCAAATCAAAATGATGAATTTGGGTCTTAATGGGATAGTTCATTTAAACAAATTAAACACCATTTAAACTGTTTTAAAAAACCATCACATTCTACTAAATTAATTACTTTAAGGCTATTGTTTAATCTGTATGAATTGCCCAGAGAGAACAAGGGTCCTTCATCCTTTCTTACAATTCATCTTCTGCTGTGATAAACTGTTTTGTCTCCTCTTGTAATTACCTTCTATAATTGCCACTGCCCCCTCTGTAATATTTGCTTGACAGACTGAAAGTTAATATATATTTAATGATTGTAGCACCTTTAATATTTGCTGTTGTCAACAATTCAAAGCTCAACTGTGTAAAGCTATACTGGTAATGAATAATGCTGTTGTTATTGTGCTGCTAGTAGTGAATTGGTGTGATGCCTTTCATCTGCAAAGGCTGGCAAGGTCTTTGAGTGTGTCTTCCACTTGAAGACTATGGCACACAAGACCTGATGGTTGGACAGTGTGATCACAGGTATGATTAACAAATCTGTCTGGGCTGCTAGAATCAGTGCCAGTAATCATCCCTGAACCAAAGCACCTGCCAAACCCAGGTACCAGGTGAGACTTCTGGAACAGGGTGCCACATCCACCCTATGTACTATTCACAGAGATTCCCAGACCCTCAGGCTCTCCATGGCATGAGGATATATGTCTTGTGGCTTTTGGCTATATGGAGATTTATAAGTTCTGGGGTCAGCAAACTTGATGTCTTGTCCCTGCAGTATAGAGGTTCTTTTGCAAAGAGCCTGTACTCTGTTCCAGCTAAATATTTGATTCTGATAACTAGCCCCATCACTCATGTGTAGAGGAGATGCCTGACTGTTTCTGATTGAATTGCCTTATCAATATTAATGTATGCTAAGAATGTTCATAAAATTAAAACTTCTCTTTATCCACCTTCAATACTCCATTCTTAATCTGGTTCTTTATATTTCTTGCCTGTTAAGTAAAAACTTGTATTCTATATGAATGAAAACTGTTAACAACCCATCAAACTGGCACAATTAAGTTATTTCTCTTCCTTTCAGGGCTCTTCCCACAGTCTTTACAATGACAGTATTATAATGGCGTGTTTTGAGTGTGAGCCTTCATTCAGTGGAATTTCTCTCAGCTCTTTTCATAGTGTAGAGAATTAAATAAATTACAAAGAGAAGCACAACAAACTTAGCTTAACTCTGATGACACAAGGTCTGCAGTGAGCACAAACTTTTTGTTACTGCCCTAGATTGAGCTTTATTGCTCTAGCTTGAACTAGCTTCTTATGTGTCACTTGGAAACTGGCAATTATTTTACTCATACGG
Source organism: Haemorhous mexicanus (assembly GCF_027477595.1). NCBI lineage: Eukaryota > Metazoa > Chordata > Aves > Passeriformes > Fringillidae > Haemorhous > Haemorhous mexicanus. The sequence goes on along the minus strand of NC_082381.1, from coordinate 49,993,858 downwards.
GTTCCAAGCATAAGAAATTCACTTGAACTCTTTTAATACTTATTAGGTCATTCCAGTGCAATCTAAATTTAGTGTATAATCAGTAGCATGGCACTGAGTTGAGAACTCACTTGGCGATTTTTTTTTCTGTGTTTATCTGCAAGTTGCTTCTCTTGAAGGACATCATGTTCATATTTATATTTTCTCTGCTTGAAGTTTGTAGGTATGGACCAAAACTCCTTTGCCTCATGGCTCTGTCTTCCATTGTAAAGTTATGATAAGAATTTTGAAAAAGCTCAAAAATATTATGCAGAAAGGGGCAGAAAATGTGGCAGGCAGCACATGAGCAAGAAGGAAGTTTTAAAACCCCTCAAGACAAATTTTTCTTTGAGTTGCCTGGGTGGCACCTTTATTGTAATTAACTCTTTCTTCTGGCTCATGTGCCCTCCAAGAAGTGTCTCCTGAGTCAGCAAAACATTAAAACTACCTGGCATTTCTTCTGCCAGTCCAAAATACTGTTGTCAAATGTACTTCAGAAACCCTTTATAGCCTGCTTTTACCTCAACACAGCTGCTGGGGAGCAGGCAGTGGGCAATGCAAGGGCATATATTATCGTGGCAGGCAATCCTTGGTCATGAGTCAGAATCCCAAAGTCTCTCTAAGCCTTTATCCCAGTCTTGTCTGATGCGTCAGAACTGTGATATGAGGTCAGATTACACCTTCTTCCCTGTAAAGATAGGAGTAGGCACCTGGTACTGCAGGCCAATTTTGTTTTCTGATGTCACAGTTTTTCCTCACTCACTGGCCTGAGTCACGGCACCTTCATGAGTTCTTATTGGTCTTTTGTTTCTTGCTTTTTTAGTTTAATTCTTTGGTGCTTTTTTCCCTACATTTAATCCAATTCAAGCTCATTCTCCTTATATTAGGGGCTCTGAAAAGGTCAGTCCTATTTTCTTATGTTCTTTTTGTGTTGGCTTGTGGCAATTTTTTCCAAGCATGAGATGGTTAAAGAAATGCCTACAAGGGATGCGGGCTGCAAAGAATAAAAGAAAAGGAAAAAAAGAAAAAAAGAGAAAAAAAGAAAAAGTAAATATAGTGCTTATTGGTGAACCATTTAGTTTATTAGCAGCAGGTAATGAATTAAAAACAACTGGATTAGTAGACAGAGATAGCTTCTCCTCTCTGTCTTTTCTATCTGTAGCTAGTATGCCTACATCCAGGAAAATTTCTGTCTGTAGCCTGGTAATAGACATGGGGAGGCCTTTGAGCTGCATACTGGCTCTACAGTGGGACTGCTGGGATGAGGCAGTCATGCTAGAGGGTTACTCTGTGTTCCAGTAACATATTCTTGCACATATGTCCACTCCGTAAAATAGACTGCCAAAGCAGATCCATCTCTGAGGCTCCATGTGGCATGCAGGAATAAAGGAAAAATCAAGTATTTATGTTCATCTCTCTGTAGTAGCAGTATAGTTAAGGCACAAGAACCTCAGGGTTCAATGCTGCAAGTGCAAGGAAGTGGATATCCCTATAACTTGGACAATAGATGGCACCCTTTGTTTCTTCTTAAAAACACCGCCTTCTGCTGTGGTTTCATAAAGCAGCCAGTCTGCAGGAGGAGGGTGACAACAGTGTGTGAGCTGCTTCCTAGACAGCTCAGAACAGGAACCTTTCTTTGTTTTCTTTATTGTACCACAGCAGAAAGCAACAGGGCATGAACCACAAATCTGTGTTGATCCATGGTGTGCTGTGGCTTTCACAAGGTAGAGATTTGCTTTGTCCTCTCAGACACAAATAGGCTGCAGTATTGAATTTGTGTGGCCAGGTTTTGGTAGTAGGGGGGGCTACAAGGATGGCTTCTGTGACAAGCTGCAAAAAGCTTCCTCCAGGTCTGGCAGAGCTAATCCCTGGCAGCTCCAAAGGTGGATGTGTTATTGGCCAAGGCTGAGACAATTAGAAATAGTGGTAATGCCTCTGGGATTACAGATTAAGAGAAAAAAAGGTTATTACACTGATGTAATTGTGGCCAGAGAGGAGCAGAGTGAGAACATGTGAGAGGAACAGCTTTGCAGATATCAAGGTCACTGGAGAAAGAGGGGAAGGAGGTGCTGCAAACACTGGAGCTGAGATTCCCCCGCAGCTCATGGTGTGAACTACAGTGAAGCAGCTGTGCCCCTGCAGCCCACGGAGATCCACCAGGATTCAGATATCCACCTGTAGCTGGTGGAGGAGCCCCATGCTGGAGCAGGTGGATGCCTGAGAGGAGGCTGTGATGCCATGGGAAGTCTGTGCTTGAGCAGGCTCCTGGCAGGGACCTGCAGACTTATCAAAAGAGCAGCCCAGACTGGAGCAGGTTTCCTGGTAGGACTTGTAAATCCATGGGAGACACACACAGGAAAAACCTCTCCTTGAAGGACTTGACTGATGGAAGAGTGACCCATGTTGGAGTAGTTTGTGGAAGACTGTTGCCCATGGGATGGACTCAAATTGGAAAAGTTTGTGGAGAACTCCTGTGGTAGGGTCCCCACACTGGAGCAGGGAAGGACTGCTCTCCCTGAGCAGTGGGAGAAGCAACTGTGATGAACTGGTTGTAATCCCCGTTTCCCATTTCCTTGTGCTGCCAGGGTGGCGGAGGTAGAGCTGGCAAGGTGGAGGAGTAGGAGAAAGGTGTTTTTTAAGATTTATTTTACTTCTCACTATCCTGCTCTGAATTTGTTACTAATAAATTCAGTTAATATGCCCAGTTAATGCCTGTTTTGCCCATGAGGGTATTGGTGAGTGATGTCTCCCTGTCCTTATCTCAACCCAGGAATTTTTATTATATTTTTTCTCCCCTGTCCATTTGCAAAGGGGAGTGATTAAGAAACTTTGCTGTGTGCCTGGAATCCAGCCAGGATTAACCCACTAGAACTGCCTAGGCAGGGTGCTTCATTTGGTAGCACAGGGGTCTGTTTCCTCCTGAGCTCATGGCAGGCGAAGGTAGAACTGAGTTTTCCGATATTTCCCCTCATTCTTTCAGGTTTAATTGTCCCTGGAAAAGGAGGAGTTTTGTCCCTTGATAGCGCCCTGTTGCACCTTGATGAAGATATGTACACCCAAAAAGAGCTTGTGCTACTTCACTGACTTGGTCAGGGTCAGGGTTGTCAGGGGTTGGCTCCCTTTAATGACACATCTAATGAGGCTGTCTCCTAAGCCTGGCTCCTACCAAAAAAGCCTCCTGTTCTCAACAATTACTGGTCAATCAAACGTAACGCGCATCTAATTTCTGTTCATTCACACCAGTGGGCTCCTGGTGGGCTCTTGTATCTTTGATTTGTTGCACAATTAAATGTAATGGGAGAGATCAATAGATGACATGCCCATTATTTAGTTCAGAAAATGTTTCTTAAATGAGGTGATTCAGTCCAAATCAGGTATGAGTGTAAGTAGCTGTAAAAGGAATCTGTGGTTGAATAAAACTCTGTTTCCACTTACAAATGTGTACATCACTCACACAGAGGGCTGATCATCATATGTTAATTTTAATGTAAGTTCTGATATGTTTTTATCTTGGGAATCTTTATAACCTTGTAACAACCTCCTCAATCAGTCACAGCCTTGTTGTCTACTCAAAGTCTGTGGTGTCTTGTACAACTCTGTATTTTAAGTGCTACATTTCTTCCTCACTGTGCCTGTGCAATCCTTCATGAGTTCTTAGACATGCTTCCTATCATGATTTGAATGTCCTTGCACATTTACTGGAGGCTGACCTGGAAAAACAGTCTTAATGAGTTGAAACTATTTTTATGGCATTTATGAAATTCTGGGGATAGATATACAGATGTCTTGTTGTTCTTTGAGAGTTGCTGATTCCCAGATTGCTTGGGAGCTCCAATTTTGAGGACTTCTGCTCAGAGCCCAGAATTATGAACATGGCCTGAGACTCAACTCATCATACTAATGCTCCAGGCACATTTCAGAGCAGTCATCTCTCTGCTGTAGCTTTGTCAGGAGCTATAAATTGGATCTTTCTTCGGTGCATACTGAGATTGCATCAGAAAGGACTGAGCCCTTAGTACTAAAAGGTCACAGACATAAGAATCTGACCTGCTGAAGTGATTTCTAATGTGACTTACAGATTCTGCAGTATTATTACATTTACTCAGCAGCTCTGACAGCTCAAGACTGAAAGACATATGGATAATATGAAAACAAAGCAACAAGCAAAATGTTTTATTTTTGCTGAACAGTTTTGTTCAGTACATGATAAATTACTGTAGCAAGTTCTATTCTTTCTTCAGCCTGACTTTGTGTAAGTCTTTGCACGGATTTTACTTTGTTGTATATTTATGGGAAATATGTCCCCAAAGAGCTGTTACTTGTCAAGTGTTTCCTTCTAGTAGATGTTTGGATTACAGCTATGCTAGAACCACTCTGTTGTCAGTCTTTTAGGTCTGAAGGCGCCTTGTCTGCATGAGATGCTCTTCCCACTTCTACCCCATGCTAAGTCTAGGCTGCAGCCTGCGTTACCCAGACACTGACCTTAACGTTTAGAGCTTTCTAGTGACCTTAATTTAATTGCATATTGTTATCCTTAGACTGAACAAGGAAGATAGACAAGAAAAACGAGTGTAGATATGCTTATAGAGCTATTATTTATACAGCAGATTATGTTGCTAGTATCTTTGTTGCCTTTACTTTGTTGGTTTTCTATAAAGAAGAGATTGAGTTAAGTAGGGAAGTTTTGCTACAGCTAATGCACAAGTGGAAAAACATAATATCTCTTGGTGTGTTTGTTTATAGTCAATTCTCATTTACATCAGTTGGATTATCTGAGTGGTGGGTTTGTCAGTTTCATGGGTAGAGGATCTGCTATCCTAGGATAGTACACTGATTTATAACCAGGACTGTTTTGATTTCAGAGTGAATTTATCACTGGAAGCAATACAGCTGGCTTCAAAATACAATAGCTTGGGCAGATTTGCAAGCTGTTTCCAAGATTTGGTTGTCAGGGAGTCCAGTGCTGGCTACTTCTGTATTTCACAATAGCTCCAGTTTATGAGACTGATGAACTCCAGCAGCCAAAATGGCCCAGGCCTCTTTATGAAATGACTGTTTTTGTGCCACTTCCCAGGCAATGGTCCTCGTCCAGGAGGATGATTCAGTAGACTGCAGTGTCATATGAGTACATAGAGGCTGGTCAGTCTACTGGATCACCTGGATGCAGAGCAATTCCTGTGGGAATGCTGTGGCAGGCTGTGTTTGAGCCAAGGTCAGTTTGTCCTTGGCAGATGAATACTGCTGATGATGAACTGGGAGGCAGGATGCAGTAGGCAAACACTTTTGAACAAACTGGCTTCTGTCACTCTAGCATGCCTTAAAATAGTTTCAAGCCTGCCGATGGGTTTTGTTGTTAGCAAGCAAGCCTTCTGTCTGTTCACTGGCCTGAGCAGTGTGCTGTCTACTACTCCCTTGCTTGTGGTATTTTCATACTATGCCAGCATTTATGTACTAACTTACAGTTTTCCTTTTCCTTTGTATTTTTTTTTGTCAAGTACACTGAGATCCACAACTAGACAGTATTTTAGATTTTGTCCCTCTCCTCCCCACCCCTCTTCTCAGTTGGTCACTTTTTAATACTTTTTTTTTAATGTAGGTGATGCCTACTTCATCAGCTGATCTCTTTTCTCATTGCCTTTCCAGCAAATATCTAAAGCCTCTCCTTGTCATGGGTAAGCTATGATTGTAGTTGGAAGGTTAGCTGATCTATGAATCCTTGGCTAAGGCCAAGGAACTAACTGCAAGCTCAGCTTTCTGTTACTGAAACACATTTCAGTATTTAAACACTTAAAGAACACTCTTACCTTCTTTTGCCAAAATCAAGCCCTGTACAGCAAGGGATGGATCCTGAAAAAGTGAGATGGAGGTCAGTATTTTCTTAATATAATTTCTAATTGATTATTATTTCATGTTGCATTCTGAACAAAAATATAGCAACATGTTTTTCTAGGCAGTGTGCACAAAAGGAGAATTATGCACCATGCTATTGGATATAGAAGGGATGCACTTTCCTGCACCAAAGTATTGTCTCCCTCACTGATTTCTTCATCAGCTCTTGTGGCTGAAGTCTGATAGTGCTCACTACCACAGGAAATCCATATATGGCAAAAAACCATGCAAATTTGTGGGTAGGTTTATCAGAAAATAAAAATGTATTAGAAAAATTGGATGTGGTGATCACACATTTATTACTGATGTTTGTGAAGACTAAGATGACTGAAGAGTGAGGATATGTGATGCAGGATTCTTCAGGCATGTCACCATACCTTGAAACATACTGCATCAAAAAAGATCAAAGTGGATCCTGATACAATCTCCTTCAGACTTGGAGACAAAATTGAGCATTTAAACTCACAGATCATGACTTTCCCATTCCAATATGATGTGATTCCAGCAAGGTCACTGACAGCACAACAATGTAAAACTAGTATGTGAAACTTAAGCCAACCCAGATGCAGTAATTAATGGTAATTCTTACTGGCAGGGATGAAAAATAAGCAGAAATTGTTGAAAAAGCTTGGTTTTTTGAAAAAAACCCTTAAAAATATGAAACTACTTTAATTGAAAAGATGAATTTTAAAGGAAAATAAATTAAAAGCAGTTTTTGAAAATATTTCTGATAAAAACCTTTATTTTTTTAAAAGTCTTCCTTCCTTCCTTCCTTCCTTCCTTCCTTCCTTCCTTCCTTCCTTCCTTCCTTCCTTCCTTCCTTCCTTCCTTCCTTCCTTCCTTCCTTCCTTCCTTCCTTCCTTCCTTCCTTCCTTCCTTCCTTCCTTCCTTCCTTCCTTCCTTCCTTCCTTCCTTCCTTCCTTCCTTCCTCCCTCCCTCCCTCCCTCCCTCCCTCCCTTCCCTCCCCCCCTCCCTCCCATAATTTTCTAATTAGAAATGAATGGGCTTATTTCATCAAAGGTACAATGAGAAAATGTCAAACATTCATGCTGAATTGTCAGGGAGGGCTATGAAGGTCTTGATGGGCTTCTGTATCCATGCCCATCTTCCCTCTTGCATTCCCAGGACTTGTCCCTTTTGCCCATGGCTCACATCAGCCCCTTGAGCTGTTCAGCCCCTGCCCAGGCAATGCTGATCCTGCAGCAACATGATCTCTGGCTCCCCACAGCCCTGTGCTTCTGGTCCACTAACAATAAACAGGAATACGAGTGACAAGCATTGTCCTAAAAAAGGTGAGACATCATCAGCAGGAAAAAGCAGAATTTTCTGTGGATCAATCAGTCATGCAAACTGCATGGTGGTAGACTGTGTACATGTGTATATTTATTTCAGATTTGAATGGATGCAGAAAGGAAAAGGTAGCCTATATTAGAGGAATTCAGACTGCATATGCATTTTTCTTTTATTCTCCTTGCCCTTTTCCAACAAATATAGGTAAGTATGAGTAATATTAGCTCTGTCACACTTCCCTTGAAGCAAATGAGATGCTGTCCTAGCACTGTTGTTTCCATCCTGTGTTGACTCATGCAGTGCAGACACTTTATCCTGCCCGTGTCTCTGCTGTAAGACCACAGATCATGTTATCACTTTACAAATATAGCATATTAGTATATCTGGAAGGCTAGTCACGCTGCAGGGTTCAAACAGATCTGGCTGGCCATGAGCTGTGCTATGCTATAAACAACCTCAGTGTCCCACATTGAATAACTGCAGAGCACACTCAGGAGCTCTGGACATTTGTGTTCTTTAGTAGTAGGTAAGTGACAGTTTTGCTGATTATTGTGTTTCTTCAGATGTGTGGGGTCAAGGTGGAAAATGGCAGGAGAAGTGAGAAGTAGCTATCAGGTTGCTGCTGTTGTGCTGCAGATCTTTAAAAACCAAGGCATATGGGAAAAGCAGTTGAAACAGAGAGCATTTAGTCCAAGGCAGTATGTTTGGTGGGTATCTTTAAAGAGAGTGTGATTCACCCTGTGCATAGTTCCTGTAAATAGATTTACACTTGTGACAAATCTAAACTTTATAATTTAGGAAACCTTTCAAGTTCTACTCTGTGACTCAGTTATAATAAACCATTGCTATTTCATCTCAAGGACGTATGCTGGTGGGAGAATGATTTTCAATAAAAAAATGGTTTGAGAGGTCAGTCATTTATCTTTGCTGTCTGTCAAAATTTACAGTGGAATTTAAAAAGAGTTATAGAACTTCAGTTTCTGAAGGTTACTTACAGTTAATCTAACTGGCATAGGAATTACAGCCTGCTACATCTTTTGAGAACACAGCCTATCATTTAAAGTCAAATATTGTCATTATTGCTGTTGTTGCTACCACAAGCATTTATGTGCTATCACTGACGTGTTACTTCCTGTTGGTTAAGAGGTACTGACCAGCTCCCTTCCTCTGGACAGCAGTTAATTGAGCACAGTTCCAAGGATCAGGGATGGATGATAATGCTCATTAAGCGAAGAGGTGGATCATACCAAAGAGTTTCACTCACTTTGCTCTCCTCAGACAAAGGTGAAAGTGGAGAATTACTCCAAAGGAAGGTGTGCAGCTGTCAATGTCACCTGTGTCTCCTATCCACAGGCACGGGAAAGTTTTGTGGGAAAGACTTAAGACACAGCTGTGGTAAGAGAATTGATAAAATACAGGTGCCACCTCAAGACTGTATGGTGGGGTTTGGGCCATTAGAGCTAAAATAACAACTGCTGGAGTTAGTTACAAGCAGCATCATCTCTTGCTTATCTATATTATCTACCATCTTAAATCCCAGAATTTAACACCTTTGCAATTGGCTATGACTGTTTTACTCATTATACAATTAATGATCTTGTATCTAACACTGGAAATAGGACTGCTGTAGGTCAGACAGATTTTTGTTCTCCTTCTGCAGTAGAGGCAGGTGACAGGATTGAATTCTTAGATCAATACATGCAAAATGCCCCACCCAGGGAGAAAAAGAAAATGATACATTTTGAGGGTTTTTAATTAGTGTCAGTTAGGACAGAGAGTCTAAAATAACATCTGTGATGTGGTCATTCATGGAGATAACTTCAGAGGCTGTACTCTCTAAGGGTACATGAAAGGTAAGTAAGAGTAGCTTCAATTCTCGGGAATTGTTCAGGAACCTTAAGATAAACAAGATGTCAATGAAACATTGTGTTAAAAACCACAATGGACGTGAAACAAGTTTTAGAAACCTGCGAGTGTAATGCTAGGCTTAATTAAGATCATCTAATTGTATATGAATGCCTCAGTGTTTTGCTCAGTGACAAAGAATGAAAATTTATTTGCCATGGGTCTGTGCATGAGAAGTTAAGGGGGAATCTCTCTAATCAGTTCTTAAAACATGATTTTAGTTTCCCAGGACTCTGTTGTAGGCAGTCCAAGACAATTGTTTACACCTGCTGACTACAGCTACATGCATAGATTCAACACCTTTACCCATACGTAATACACTTTTGAGCTGTTTTTCCTTTGACAAGAAACAACTTCAAAATACATGCCCATTTCAACTACATCATCCCTCTCTCAGTCTTAAGAGAATTAGACCTCTCCTCAGCAATACCCAGTGAAAAAAAAAAAAGAATGGATTTTTGTCAGAGACATCAGTCCAGTGTTTCATTAGCTTCATTGTCAGTGGAAGAATAATTAGTCAGCTCACTGAAGTGCTAGGGGAATACATCTGTAATAAATCCCCTTGCATATGTAACATCTATCATGCTTGATGGCAAACATATTAGTGTTACAAGAGTTGAGAAAGTATAAGGAATATTGTAATTCAGCTGCTAATTAATCCATAATTAAAGACCTAATTAATGAATAACCCTGTGAAAAATTGTCTAAAAATCAAGACGTGAAGACTGCAGTGATAAAGAGGACTCTTGTTTGTGAGACTGGTTAATTTACATCTAGAATAGGAGCTGATTAATGAAAACTGTCAGTAAAGCATTATGTTGCAGCACTGGACAAAGAGAAATATGCACATAAAATCGTGTGGAAACCAAGTTCAGCTCTTGCATATCTGTTTTTTAATTTTATAGTGTTCATAGCTATTTATACCTGCGATATAATGAGTAGGTTAATAAAAAGACATATTTTCTCTTAGCAGGGGTATGTAAACAATGCAAAAGTTATTTATTTGTGTATGAAAGAGGCTAACGTCAGATTCTATTCATAAACGTCTCTTCTATGAAGTAGCTAAAGAAGAAAACTAAAAAAAGACCTTAATTCATCAAAGCGTTCATGATTAAGCTCCATGATACAGAAAGACACTAATTTCTGAAATTAACTACACTGAAAGTTGGACTAATTAATAGCTTGAAAGTGTCACTGTCTGTCTGTGTTTGTTTATGTGGGAGCCAGCTGGCTGAGACTGTACTCTTGAGAGAGCAGGAAGGAACATTTCAAACTCCCAAAACATCTGGGCTCATGTCCAGGTGTCAGGACTGCCTTCTCCAGCCCTGGAGCAGATTGTCCCTTTCCTCTTGTATTTATTCCGTGCTGTAGCTACATTTGTTGGATCTCTGGGGACCCAGGCCTTCGGGGGGACACCCACTGTGATCCATTGCATTGCCCTGCCCACATATTCCCCAGGACCCAGCAATCACACACATGCATGCATATGTGCTCTGAAACACAGCCTCTCTTGGATCCCAGACCTCAAACTCTCACTGTCAAATCTGCACTTTTGGCGAGACTAGTGACAGCTAAACCAACCAAATTAGCAGGAAGGATAATTCCCTGCTGGTGTAGAACAATAAGAGATTGTTACTAGAAGCAAAACAAGGTAGGGAAGAGCAACTTCCCACTTTGCAGTCCTCTCCCACTCCTCAAGCATCACAGAGAAGCACTACCCCACTTACAAGCTGTGCTCAGTTAGAAAAATGTAGTTGTATAGGGTGAACATTGCCACAATCTCTATTGCTCTTTCAATCACAGCATGTTTCTCTAATTTAATCTTTTCCTGATAACATAAAAAATGTGTTCGGTTGCTACCCAAATGTCAGGTTTCCTCTGAATTATTTAAAAACTTGAGAGATAAATGACTTGATGATTCCGAAGCACAGTGTGAGTGAGCTTATTTCTTAAGAAATTATTTGCAGCGTTGGTAGGAAATATTTCACTCGTATTTTCCCCCATGTAATCCTGCCAGTAGTGCTCATTAGAGTGCAGCAGATCTCCCACAGTGATTATCTGAAAGAAAAAGGGCCCAAGTGGGCCAAGTTGTTAAGCAAATTGAAGAAACCAAAACATTAATAATTTAATAACTCACGTAAAATAGCAGAGGAAAGTATACACAGTGCTGTGTTTTAGGACAACCAGGTGCCATGTGAAATCAGGAGAGCTGTTAACAGAGACTAATACTGGCTGTATCTGTAGTATCAAAACTATTTTGGACTCTTTCAGACTCAAGATTCAGGTCTTGTTCTACAGAATACTGTGCACACACAAGTTGGCCATCATTAACACTAATCCCAGCTACGTTCAGAGAACTTCGAACTCTACTATAATAAAGTGAATACAATTTTGACTTATCACTGGCTGTATTCTACCCACTGCAGAGAAGACAGATAATATTGGTAAGCAGGGAGGAGCTGTAGAAGTGTTTGGTACAGTTAATCTTGGCAGACCACAGAGTCATCATATCTAAGAATACTTCTCTTGTGTTCCACTACTTTTTTCTTCAAAGATGACCTTGATTTGTCTTTTTTTTTTTTTTTTTTTTTTTTTTTTTTTTTTTGCGGTATGCTTTTCAAGGTATTTACGCATTGATTGATCTATCTCAGATGCTGAGATAAGTGCAGAAAGGCTGAAAACTGTTCTTTCAATGAAGTACCTGATTTGAAAAGCACTTTTTATCTGTGGAAGGCCTTCCATCCAGAATTCAGTGTTCTTTTTAGCTCATATATCCTTAAACTCTTTTTTGAAGATCATGTAGTACATGGTACCTTGTGGTGCAAGTGCAGGTGATGGAGATGAAACTCTTTCAGCATCAAACACCAGGAGCTGCCAAAAGGCATCCTGATTTTGAAACTTAGTTACCTCCAGTGGTCCTCCATTCTCAGGTTGGTGACACTTCTAGAGGTATTGAAAGTCATAAATTTCCCCCTTTATTTCCCCCTTAAGCCAAGGGGGAAAAAAAAGAAAAAAGAAAAAGGAAAAAACCCAGTCATCAAGTGCCTGCTCAGGGTTCAGAGGTCAAGTGCAAACAAACACAAGTGGTCACGAGATCACTGACTGCCATCAGAGATGGCTGTGGAGGCATCTGTGGCAGACCTGTAAACAAGGGTTGGAGATATCAGTAGCTGAAGGAAGCAAGGACATTTAAGGCTTAACCTTAAAACCACTCGTGTTTTACTGAAGAGTTGACATATGAAGTATGTGTATATTTGTCACAACAACATGAATAACAATAAATAAAAATAATAAAGACTACAGATATGACAAGGTATTTTTCTTCTTTTCCATCCATATTTTCAACATCTTGATGAAGACATTCTGTTTAAGTGCTTCTGAGTACTCCTACTATTTAAAAAAGAATGTCTGAAATAGATCCTAGAAACCAGTCTGCCTACTTTTAGGTGAATTTATACAATAAAATAAAATAAATGATAATATAAATGATAAAATAAAAATAATCCATGCAGATACTTAGGCAGTTGCTTTTACTAGCAATAATATTTGACATTATTATTATATCATTTAAATAAAAACATATGATGAGTATCATCCCTAATATTATAGTGTTTTGCCACTTAATCCTCCAAACGCTTAAGAGCATCCAAATGCTCCAAATGCTCAATATCATTATACACATGAGGACTGTGTTTGATTTTAATAGGCCTATTTATAGATACATTTAAATGAATAAAATTTCTGCAAGATTAAGGAAAGGTGTTTTCTTTATTCTAAGAACAGAAATTGCACACAAGTGTCTGGAAAGGCAGTTTTTCTGCTCTATGTGTGTAGGGATAGTTCACAACAATAGGGCACCCAAAGCCAAACGTTGGCAACAAATGAATGCTCTTACAGACAAGCACTTCTCACCTCAGCTGGCCCAGAGAAGTGGCAGATTATTAAAAAAATTCACTTGGTAAGAAGATTGGTCTCGGTGTTGAGATAGGGTCTGCAATAGGAAGAGTCAGAGAGAATTCCTTTGTAATGGAGGGGCTTGGTAATGTTTTCTAGTGAAGGTGCAGCACCGTGGAATGATGAAATTGAGAATATTTTGCAGGCTATTGTATCTTGAACTGGTGGTACATCCCTGGGGAGAGAAAGAATCTGTGGTTTATAATGTAGTAGGAAAATTCTAGCTACACAGATTCCTGTGATTTCCTAATTGATAAAAACAGGGACAAGGTTGACAAAACCTGCTGGTTGAGTAAGAGATGCAAAGGCCGTGGTGCTCAAAGGGACTTTTTTATTCGCCCTCCTCCTAAAAAAAGCATAAAGAGCAGGAAGGAGTGAAGCAAAAAAATATCTTTCTTCCACCACTAATATAAATTTCTCTAGTTACAAACTCTCATATCACCTTGCCAAGTAACCTTGCAATGCTTATTAAAAAAAAAAAAAGCTATTTTTAAAATTTTGAGATTATTTATTTATTTATTTATTATAATACCTAGAAGTATTTCCTTAAATTAATGTGTAGCTGCTTCTGAAGGGAAAATCTTAGAATAGCTAAAAAAAAAAAAAAAAAAGTATCTTGAATGGCCAGCTCTGTTTCTGAGCTAATCATTACAAAGAAGACAAGATCGCTTGACTTCCCGGTATGTTGCCTTATAAGGATATTGATTAAGGTCTTGCAGATAACTTCTTGGGAGGTGTAAATGGCTAGGGATAAGATTATTTGCTTCCATAGATACAAACAGAGAACTAGTTTCTCCATTTATGATTCTCTTGTAAATGACATTGTCTTCTTTTGTGTTCCTGAATCCCTTTTCCCCTGGAAAGTGCTGTACGTTAATTATCAAATTTTACTGAATAGCCTTGTTTTGTGGCCTATCTCACTAATAACTCAAAAGACTGATAAATGTTATACCCATGCATCATCTAAGAAAGGCGTGCTGATGATCTACAGCATAATTTAGATGTAGATGTTACTCAAGTCAAGATGACTTTGAGTGGCAAACTCAGTGTAGTTATGAAGTAAGTCATGACTGCTTTTGTGGTCAGGACTTGTCCTTAATGAAAACAAGGTTGCCTGTTTCTTGGGTAAGAAATAGTTTTTTGTTTTTCACTTACTGCCATACGTGTGGGTGAGGTAATCCTCACAAGTATGACAAAAGCCTCTCCTCAATGATCATGTGTAACTGTAGGATGAGAAAGAAGCAATGCTAAAATACAAAATGATGGGGAAATGATGAGGAGGGGGTGCTGCTGGATGTACAGAACTCTATGACTGTTTTGAGCAGAGCAGTAGGACAAGGTAACCTCTAGAGGTCCTTTCTAACTTCACTGTGGTTTCTGACAATGAAAAAAATGACAACAGTGATTCCCTGTGAATAGCCCAAGAATGGGAGGAAACATAGCTGTGTTCCTAGTTGAAGCTAAGAAGTTAGAAAGAAGTGTATAATCGAGATTTTTCTCTACCCAAATGTAGCTTATCACCTGTGAATAGATGACAGTTTCCAGTTTTCCTCTGCAGGCCTAATCTGGTGTTTGGAAGAAAGAAACTACTGTGGATGAATTTGAATATGTATTTCTAGAAATTGAAATCATTATTAGTAGTGGCTTCTTCTGTGGTAAATTCTCACCATGCATGAGTAGGTATCCTGAAGAACCTATACTTAGTGCCAGTTAAACATAGCTTTAGCCAGTTTTCCTTCCGGGGCAATATCTCATCATTTGGAAAACGACAGTGTTTGAATTTTGGCAAATACATATTCTGCCATCATGCCTATTTTTTAGACAAGGATATAGGACAAAGTAACAGCCCTGTGGAGATTGCTAGGTGACCTTTTCAGAGTTGTAGATGTCAAAAAGCATTTCACATTTGTCCTGATACATATTTCTAAAGCCTTAGTCACCCTGTAATCTGATCAGGATTTGTGGCTTTGCTCCTTCTGAAGAGATTAATTCTGAGGTTTTAGGATGGACAGTTCTCACCTCCCACCCAAGGTTGTCCTCTGCTTGGTTTTACCATGGAAGAAAACCCCACAATGCCTTGCCGCTTAGTGCAACACATGGGTAAAAGATACATGTGGATAAAAGAAATATGTGGATAAAATGAATTTTTCCAACCTAGTGTTTAATAAATCAGTGAATAAAGAACGGATGACTTAACCTGTGAGACAGGAAGGTGAGAAACGAGTCAAGGAAAAGGAATGCTTTCACAGTCTATTCAGACTGTCTGTTGATTCAGTCCATCCAGTTCCAACAGAGGTCAAGTGTCCAGCTGCAACTTCACTGTCTCGCAACAATTCAGTTTCTGCAACAGCCTTTCTACCAAAATACACTTCTATGAATTGGTCTATTAAAATGAAATAGATACTGCAGAGTGTCTGCTGGTCTGCAGTTACTATGAGGGGTGAAGTCCTTGTCACTGGGTTTCTTTCTCCCGTAAGCAGAGGTGAACATTTTATTTTATGAGGTAAACCATTCCTGTAAATTACTAGTGAATATGTTTTAGAAGGACAAACCTTTCCACGGAGAATAAGGTCACTGTTTTAATTACACTGTTTTAATGGGGTTTTGACTCAGCTGCTGTCAGCTGTTAGTTCCGGACAGGTTAGGAACTATTTTTGCCTCATTTTAAGTGCTAGCAAAGATAAACAAGCAAAAGGTGCAGCTTTATGAACAACTAAGATAACATTTTATATAAACATCCTAACATACAGAAGACCATGAAAATAGAATGATACTGGTCTCTGACGAGTTTTGAGCCAATACTTGTTGGTATTTGAGAGGGCCTTTCTTACTGACATGACTAATAAGGTGAGCAGGTAGGTACCTTTGCTCTGGATGTACCTATGCATAATTCTTTTTAGTCCATGCTGTGCATTTTCCAGAGGACATGAGGGTGTTTTCCTGGCTCAAAATAAATTATTCCTTTATATGCTATGTACTACATAGGGATGTGTAGGTGAAAGGGGGTGAAAGAGAAAAGGGACAGTTGCAAAGTTACAAGGGAAAAAATACAGAGGGCAGAATAATTTCCCCTTTGTCCTCAATATTATAACAGAAGGACAGAAAATAAATAGCCCCAGCTGAAGGACACAATGCTTGGAAAAAATGATCACAGTAGCATTTGAAGAAAAATTATAGACATGAGCTTGAAAACACACAGAAAAGGAAGGCGAGGATTGCTCTTTAACTGATATAAGTAGATGGTCAAGAAGGGTTTTCTTCTACTGTTTATTTTTTTCCCCCCTAAGCTTATAAATGGTATAATAAATGTGTTCTCTAATAAAACCTCACACAGAGTTTAAACAACTGACTTTCCTCTGTTGGTAATCCAGCTACAGTTTATGAGAGCCAGTATATTGTGATGATTGCATCCCCACTAGTGACTCTCAGTAAGAAAGTGTAGTTCCACCTCTTTTATCAAGATCTGTTTGTGTACTTGCATTAGAGATTTAGTAGGTGATTAATTTCCTGTGCTGGTACCGAACCACTGTAAGGCACACCATCTTGTAAGTCATGCTGTGTTTCACACAGACAATCATAGAATGGCTTGGGTTGGACAGGACCTTAAAGATCATCCAGTTCCAGGACAGGGATACCTTTCACTTGACTCGGTTGCTCATACCCCCACCCAGCCTGCTCTGGAGCATGGATAGGTAATCCACAGCTTCTCTGGGCAGCAGGTTCCAGTGCCTTACCACTCTCACGGTAAAAAGAATCTTCAAAATATCTAATCTAAACAATTTTTTTCAGTTTGAATCCATTCCCCCTTATCTTATCATTACATGTTCTCTCCACTTTTTCTTGTAGGCTTCCTCCAAGTACTGGACAGTTACAATTGCCCCAAAGCCTTCTCTCTTCCAGGCTGGATTCTCCCGGCCTTTTCTCAAAGGAGAGGTTTTCCCTTTAATCATACTGGTGGTCCTTCTCTAGACTAGCTCCAACAAGTCCATGTCTTTCCCATGCTGAGGAATGTAGAGGAGGATGAAACACTCCAGGTTCAGTTCTCATGAGAGTGGAGTAGAAGGGAAGAATCCCCTCCCTCAGCTGCTGACATTTCTTTTGATGCACTCCAGGACACGTTTGGCTTTCTGGGCTCTAGTGCCCATGGCTGGGTCATGTCCAGCCCCTCACCTACCAGCAACCTCAAGTCCTTCTGGTCTGGGCTGCTCTCCAAGTGTTCATCCCCCAGCCTGTGTTTTAAGGGGTTGTCCTGATCCAGGTACAGCACCTCGCCCTTGGTCTCCTTGCCCTTAGTGCACAAGTTGCACTTGTGCCAAGTGGAAAGTGGAAAAATAAGTAGGAAATTCCCATAGGCCAACTTCTCAGGCTTGTCCAGGTCCCTCTGGATGACATCCTATCTTTCAGGTGTATCAACACCACTCAGCTTGTGTCCTCTACAAATTTACTGAGGGTGCACTTAATCCTTTTGTGTATGTCATGAAGGAAGATACTGAATAGTACTGGGGCCAATCCAGACTTCTCTGGGGCACCACTTGTCACTGATGTCCATCAGGACTCTGAGCTACTGACCGCTACCCTCTGGATGTGACTGTCAGGACAATTCCTTATCCATCCAACAGTCCCCCTGCTGAATCCATGTCTCGCCAAATTAGAGAGAAAGACATTGTATGGGACTTTGTCAGAGGCTTTACAGAAGTCCAGATAAATGATATCTGTACCCTTTCCCTTGTCCACTGGTGTAGTCCCTCCATCATAGAAGGCCACCGACTTGGTAAGGCAAGAGTTGCCCTTACTGAAGCCCTGCTGGCTATCCCAAATCACCTTCCTGTTCTCTTTGTGCCTTAGCATAGCTAGCGGGACAGTTGGTTCCAGGACCTTCCCAGGCGCAGAGGTGAGGCTGACAGTTTGGTAATGCCCAAGGTCCTCCTTTCTAACTTTTTTAAAGATGGCTGCAGTGTTTCCATTTTTCCTCTCACCAGGGACTTCCTTTGACTTCCATGACTCTCTGGATATCAGGGAGATTAGCTTGTCAACTACATCAGCCAGTTCCCTCAGAACTCTGAGATGCATCTCATCTGGTCCCAAAAACTTATGCATGTTCAGGTTCCTCAGATAGTCATGAAACTGATCTTGTGGGATGAAGTTTTCTCTTCCAGTCAAGAAGGGTGGGAAAAGAGGTTTCCCTTAAGGAATGAGTAACTAAGCTTTCTCTTTGTTCACTGTTACCAGTTTTCCAGTATGTTATATTAGAAGAGGTATATATTCTTTGAGCCTCCTTTTCTGGCTGACATCAGTTCTTAACTGCATGGAATCTGATACACTGATACCAAGTCTTTGACTGCTGAAACGTGTTTCCATAGGTATTGTGGTTTAGGAACGGTATTCTCCAAGTTAGTGTTCCGTCTCAATACACACCAGACAATGTGCTGCTCTCTCCCTGTGCCTGCCTTCCCCTGTATCAGGATCAAGAGAAGAATGGAGGCACAAAAAGTAAAGATCATGGGTTGAGCTAAGAATGATTTAGTGGAAACAGCAATGAAATACAAAAAAATTAAACAGTAACAACAATACTAGTAGTGTACAGGACTGATTCATGTGTGATTGCTCATCATGACCTGGCGTTATCCGACTGCGCACTCCAGTAAAGTGAAAAAGGCAGGTGTGACTACCTCACCACGTGCTGAGGTGAAGAACCTCAGGGTCCTGGCCATGACCCTCCTGGCTGCTGCAAAGTCAGCCCTGTTGACTGGCCAGAATAAGGACATGTTAGTAAGAGGGGACCATGACATGCTCACCAAACCTTCCCTGTGTCTCTGCCTTTGGTGAATTTCTTAATGTGTTATGGGGGTGGTCTTTTGATACATTTCACAGATAAGCAGATACTTATGGGAACACAGGAATTTCACAAATTCTATTGAAACAGGATAGTTTGAGTTCATAAAGATCAATACACAACAACTACAGATGAAATGCTTTTGCATGATTTAAAATGAATAAATTCTTTATAAGCATTCATTTTAATATTAGTCACAGAAATGATTAAAAATGCAAAGCCTTTAAAGATATTTTCATCAATGTTACTAAATCAAACCAATATTTTTTTGCAACTCTGTCTTCATCTTGAAAAGGAAAAAATGTAAGGAATACAAAAAATTCAATGTGCAGCTGTTGCCATGGATTTTATGTAGAAATGAATTGTATGCTACATTGATTACTGCCAGCACAAAACTCTAGATAAATTAGGTAAGATGGAAAACACACTATGTTAATATTTCTTATGACTTCAGCTCTTTTCCCCAGACAATTTTAATGAAACTTGATAGTTTGGAGCTTTATTTTTCTCATTATTCCTTTTTCTGAAAAATTGGCTTGTTTTTGCAGGAGAAGCTTAATGTCAACAATATGGGGCATCAGGTGATAATATTTGACTTTTCTGTCATAAGAGGACTGTGGGAAACTCGAGTTAAGAAGAACAAAGAACGTCAGAGGAAGGAGAAAGAAAGATTAGAACAAAGTGCATTGGAGAAGTAAGACAACTTTTGTGTTATCAATTTTATCAAATCTGTTCTTATTATCCACTACAATTGCCATATACTAAATATAATAAAGAGAAGTATATGTAACAAATATGATGAATACACTAAAAAATAATTGTTGATTATTAAAATTTTGGGGCTTGGGTTTGATTTTTAATGACATCTTACTTCCTTTCCTCACATGATAGCAAGAGAAATGAAGCACAAACAATACTTATGTTTCATTAGTTTCTGCTCTTTCCTATGTAGATTGTGCTATATTAATGATATTTTTTGTTTACCATAGACATAAATTGAAGAGAATACGTATGTTTGTACCTTTCTATTTTAATACACTGCATAAAAGTAGGGATTATTAATTATAGAATTGGTGAACATATGCTCACAAATTTCAGTAGTAAGAAACACTTTAAGTATTTTTGTTGATTTGAGAGGAGAAAGAAAAGGAGTGGACATATTCAATTGTTTCTGAATAGTAATGCCAAAGAGAATAAGAATTATTAGGTTATTTTTTCTTGGGGTATTAAAGAAGGCTTTGATTATAATGCTTGCACCCTATGATAATTTTATTGTTTTTATTCTACTGAATTCATTTTTTCTTTAAGCGATGTTTTATTTCCACAAGACACTGTTAAATGTTAAAGTGCATTGGGAAGTTTAAAAGCATAGGACTTATCCATTTCTTCCCTCTGAGAAGAGAAAAAAAAAAAATAGAAATCACATTCTGTTTTAAAAATATAATACAGAGGGTTAAACAGTGCCTTTGTTTAAGAACATAATTGCATTGAACCTTTGTGTGGTGTTTCAGCACTCTCAGGATACCCTCACTAGTAGATTCTCAGGGCAGCTGCACTGGCAGCAAAACAGGTGGCCTAGGAGGAGACCAGGGTAATACAGAGTCTGACTGTCCTTTCTGTGGGACCTTTCTCTTCAAAATTGCCATAGCAGCAGTCTTGGTTTTCCCACCTCCACAATAAAAACTGTAATCCTAACAAAAACAGAAGAAAAAAAAAGAAAAAAAATAAGTTTATCCTTCAGATTGAATTCGCTAGCAAGGATAAGCATTTTTTTATGCTAGCTGTGTCCTGGTTTCAACTAGGATAGAGTTAGTTTTCTTCTTAGTAACTGGTACAGTGCTGTGTTTTGGATTTAGTATGAGAATAATGTTGATAACACACTGTTGTTTGAATTGTTGCTAAGTAGTGCTTATGCTAAGCCAAGGACTTTCCAGTGTCTCATTCTCTGCTAGTAAGGGGCTGAACAAAGAGCTGACAGGGAGCACAGCCAGGACAGCTGACCTGAACGTGATATTCCATACCGTAGAACTTTATTCTCGCTATATAAATTGGTGGAATTGGCCCCAAGTGAGTGATATTGTTTCTCAGAAATCAACTAGCAGTGTGTCAGCAGGTCATGAGCAGTTGTATTTGACACAGTTTATTTATCTTGGGTTTTCTTTCTCTCTTTTAATTATTATTATTGCAATGAATATTAATATAAATATTATTATTATATTTTACTTTGTTTCTATTATTAAACTATTCTTAACTCAATGCAGAAGTGTTACTTTTTTATCCTGATTCTTCTGCCCATCCTGCTGGGGGTTGGGGAGTAAATGTCTGTGTGGTACTTGGTTACCATCTGGGGTTAAACCATGACAACTGAGAGATGGACATTTGCTGTTTCCCTGATGGTAGAAAACACAAGTGAAAGGACTTGGGATCCAACTTGATCAAACCTTATTTCTGTCCTAATGTGGAAAACATGTCAACATCGCCCACCACTTTTGTTTTTCTTGTTTTGGTTTTCTGTGGTGCAGAAGATAACTTTCGAGTTCACTAGTACAAAAGCAAATGATGCATGGTAAATTCTCTCTGAAAGAAGGAAAGAGGGCAGCCTTATGTTCTCTGAGGTAGCTAATTTGATCTCCCATGGCTTTTGTCAGTAGCATATGTTAAGAATAAGTTCTTACAGTGACTTGTCTTTTCCATGAAACCAATGCAATCTCCCTGTTTTTTCTGCCTGTGGTTAATTATTGTAGACATACTTCTGTCTGAAAGAGTGGAGCTTCGCTGCTCCTTCTGCATTTTTTCCACTGATGTCCAAATTAATTCTCTTATCTTCCCGTACCACTCAAAGATAGGAAATTTGAGATATAAAGCACAGAAATAAGAGTTCCCAGGTGCACTTGCTGCATGCGCCAAGGATCTTTTTCTTCCTTTAAATTGCAATTTGTGTATTGTACTTTGTTTAGCTGCGTGTCTTTGTGCACTCAGATTGCTTCCAAGTTAGTTCTACTTGTAGGCTTTTTCCTGAAGAAAAAAGAGGATATTCATTAGACTTTGTCTCCTGAGGATGAGTGATCAGTATTGCACCCACTGAAACAAATGGCAAAGTTCATTTTCATTCTTATGGTGCAGGAGTTATAGAATGATCAAAGCTGATAGAATAATGGTCAAAGTAATATGAATATTAGTAATAATATGCCAAATTCACTTAAAAGGAAATCCTCTTTGTTTTATGAGGTGTGCAGTGACCACTGGCATTTAGGTCCTAAATGTCAGCTCACAAGTTATTTCTTACATGCTTTTCAGTTCTCCCAAATATTGGACCAAGACTTTGCTGATTTTTAGCTTGAAAGTATAGATAAAATTGTATTTCTAATTAAATAATAGAAATAATGTTTCTGTGTATAAATACATTTCATTATTTTATGGAGTTCTGCATTGACTAAATTCAGGTATCAT
The DNA here is from genome assembly GCF_027477595.1 of Haemorhous mexicanus. Lineage (NCBI taxonomy): Eukaryota > Metazoa > Chordata > Aves > Passeriformes > Fringillidae > Haemorhous > Haemorhous mexicanus. Next base: position 49,971,519 of record NC_082381.1, on the reverse strand, counting down.
ACTCAGGGATTAAAATTTTACTATCATCAGGTAGGTCCACTGAAATCAATGCAAGTTCTTACTGTGCCACAGTAAGAAAGTATTTTGATCCAAAATGATAATTCCCAAAAGATATTTAGAGAGGGAACTTTCATGAAATGAAGACTACATTCTAGCATTTAAGGCTCTAGATAGTCACTTTTGTCAGAAGTCAGTGAATTCTTAAGTGGTATTGAAATTAATAAAGTTTCTCTGCAAATACACTCATGCAACAGAGTTTGGAATCTGGCCTTTGGGGCTGTTGGTTTTTTTTTTTTGCTGGTGTTGTTTTTTTAACAAAACCAAACGAAACGAAACGAAACGAAACCAAACCAAACCAAACCAAGCCAGTTTTCCTCAAAGAGATTATAATTTGCTAATGCCTTTGAGATTGCGCAGTTCCTTTATATGCTGTGTTACTATGTAAAATGACCTGATAATATGAAGTGAAATTTAGTATGTATTATTTGAGGAAAAACTCTTAGAAAACCTCTAGGGAGCTCTGTTTGCCTTGGGGCAAGGTAATTTAGTTCATGCAGCCTCATTAAACAATACCTTGTAAGATTATTTTTGACTGAATATTTTCTTCAGAGGAAAATCCCACAAATGAATGAAAAGCTTCAGCTGACCATTAATGGTGAGGTTTTGTAAACATTTGTTTACAAGGCAGATGTTTAAGCAACTGGCCAGTGAAAGCTAATTCTATACAAGCAACTACTGAGAACACTGGCCTTCTGAGGTACTGGTATCAGATAAATTTTCTTTATGGGTTTAATTCAGTCCTTTGTTTCCTCTTTGGGTTTGTGGGACTGTAAAAGTGTGGCAGTTTAAAGTGTGGCATGTAAACCAACAACTGAATATAGAGGAAAAAGAAATGGAACAGTGTTGGGTAGGCTTATTTTCATTTTATGTCATCTTCTTGATCCTGTCAGACAAGCCCATTTGAAATCTCCCATTGGATATGAACCACAAACTGTTAAAAAAATGGTGTAGTGTCCTGAGATTTCCCATATGTTTATGAAAGTGCATATTATGGAAATAAGTGTGTGTTTATAGCACTGTTTTATATTTAATTTTCTAGATTCTTGTAGTGGTGATCTTTTATTAAAACCATCTTTTATTGTTCCCCAAAATCCTGAAATCCTGAATGCTGTCAGATGACCTTTAGGAGGTATGATGATTTTCCTCACTGAGATTTCTTTTTCTACTTGTTTTCTTTTTTTTTTTTTTTTTAGGGAGCAAGAGTGAATGTTTACAGTTAGGGTTTTTTTTTTTTTTTTGAGGGATGGCAACATGTTTGTCATTTGTGTGAGAAGTAGGTAAGATAAATCTGAAGGCTAACAAATTAAACATTCCAGTGAGGAAATGCCAGAGCTGTTCACCCAGATTAGCTATCTAAATCTTTGCTGTGAAATGGCACAGACTTCTCTGTCCACCAACAAACATGCAGCAAAAATAAAAGTTTGTTAAGCTACTTCTTCTGCTGTCTCTTGTCCAAAAATTTCTTCTCAAAGTCTGGATAATTCAATGTGCATGTATTATTTTTTGAGTAATATAATTCCTGAATATTGAAAATAAAAAGCAACAAGAAATCTACACTTTGCAGGCAGACTGACTTATTTTTTCCCCAGAGAGTTAACATGTTAAAAAAAAAAAAAATTGTCTCTATCTCTCTGCCAAACTTCAGTGTTATAGCTCTATTTGTGCCTTAACTAATATTTTATTTGCTATGTTTATCTTTATTCTCCTACTCAATACTCAATGCAGAGCTTTTTCCAAGCTAGTCTAAAACTGGAGCTGGCAGTCCCTTGGCTGAAAACACAAATTACAGTCAACAATTTTGGTTTCGATCTGCAGCACTAATAAAAGTACTAAGCGATTTGCCTTTGTTTGTAGGCTCTTGTGCATACAGACCATGTGTCTAAAGTAATGCACAGAAGTGCATTGTAAGATAAAAGCTGATGTTCAGCCACAATCCTTTAAATTGCATGGAAGAGCCTGGCAGTGATACTGAAATTGAATCAATCCGATTGAATTTGAAGCAAATGTTACTCATCCATCAGGAATATTATTCTGGGCTGAGCTCCAGCTCTACTGTGGTGGTCTTCTAAAAATTCCATAGGATTATTTACTGATCCTGTGCAGCTAGTGGCTCTGATTTAAACAGTGCTCAGGAGTTCTAAACTGGTGTCACCATGTAGTGTCCAGTCAATTCTTGTGCCCTGGTTTACAGGAAATAGTGCCATCTAACGAAACTTCCTTTCCTTACCTAGGAATCACAGCTTTCCTCCAAGAGCTTCTAATCAGACACTGAGCAGAGGGTATCTGGAAGAGCAATTGAAAGAAACCCAGTTACTCCTCATTTTCTTTGATGGCTCTAAAATCCCTACCCATGCATAATTCTTAAAAAGCTAGTTGCTCCTTTGAAAGGTCCAATCACTGAGTTTATTGCACAGTAATTCTTTGCATCAGGTTGATTAGATTCATTAATTTGTTGGAGAAAATAAAATTTCAAAAAGGGAGCTACCATGTCCTTGAAAAGAAATATATATAGTAACAATGGAAAATATATGCCTTTGAATCTTTTTTTTCTGAAGGTACATTCCAATAGTGAAGTAGCATTTGGGAAATGATTACCTGAAGAGGAACATAGCCCTAACCAAAATGAAAATACTTGAATCTCCTATTTCCCTGCTGATCTTGTTTCATAACTGTAACATAATGTCCCAAAAGCTGACTTTAAAAAGGCAATATGTTGGAAAAATAACTTGCCAGAGTAAAATTCCTCCATACCACATACATCTGCCTTAGTGACAGGTGAGCTTTTGTGTTACAGATATATAGGTATGAAACTTAATTTTTTTTTTTTTTTTTTGACAAACATAAGCAGCATGCAACCAGCCTTTTTTAAAATTAGGGGAACTATTTGTATGATTGAAGAGGAAATACTATAATAGTTAGCTGAGTTGGAACCTTACATCTCATCTGGGCCCTTTGTCCAAGAAAAATATTTTTCATGTTCATAATCCCACCCAAAATTAGGCTTGACTTTGCTGTCTTCATTTTTCTTACTATTGAAAATAATTGGGTTTTTTTAAATCTGACTTTAACTGTTTGATCAAGGCCTAGAGGAAGATGAAAATATTTTATTCTTAAATAGTATTAAAAAGACATAAACTTCAGGAGAGTTGTAGTTTTGTAACTGATTTTTCATATGTGGAAATGTGTTTCTGGAGTATCAGGAGTCTTTAAAGTATCAAGACCAGAAAAATAATTTCTTAAAAGTATATTAGAATTTAAAAGATTATGAATATTTTTTTTCTTTTTGCCTCACTGGTTTAGAGGCCTTTTCTTTTAGGCCTCTTTTCTTTCCTAATCTTTCCTAAAGATTAATGTAATTGCCTTCTGATATGACAAACATGGTGGAAATTCTGTATAATTTTAGGGTTGCCACCAAATGAAGACTTTAAAAGCTCTTTATTTTCATAACGGTCCCTTAAAAAGTACTATCATCTCAATTTTTTGACAGTGACAGAACCATGTAGCCAAATATATCCCTTTGGTTTGGTCTCAACTGAACCTGCAAATTTACAGCTTTGTCATCTTTTCTTCATGATACACACTGGCTTGATATAATTTGCAACTGCAGGCCTGTAAGCCTCATAGTGATTAATTTGGGTAGTGTGTAACTTGAGGGTAAAGCCAGGTGTTGTAAATTATTAGACCCTTTGCCCATGGGAAATAGAATGTTTTCATTCTGAGATGTACTGTACAAAATTATGCACTTTTGTTGCTGCATTATTAATTCACCTTCCATCTGTTCTAAATGTGCTTGTACACAATACCTGCTTTCTTTAAAAGCCTACCAGAGCGTGTTACCATAATTTAATGTACGAGTAAAGAGAAAATTTGACTCAGGATTTCCATATCAGTGTGCAATATATATGCTGAATTCCCTAGTAGGTTTAATTTTTAACCCCTGTATTCTTCTGAGATAAATCACTGACTGATTTGCTTAACAACTGTTTTTGTTGTATGTATTTTATTTTACTTGGCTAGCAATGACCTCCTGAGTTTTGTGTCTTATATGTGTTATCCGCAGACTGTCAGAGGGCAGTTTGTTTTTTTAGCTTTAATGTAAGTCCCTTCTTGCCATTTTTTAAATTTCTTGTTTTGGGAGAGTAAAATTTTAGACATGATTCTTCTACTCTACTGTTCCTGGGGTCCACCTGACAGAGCCAGTGCTGATATGTCATAATGCATCTTACTTTTTATTGGGTTAGACTTTTTGATCTCTTATTTCTGTTGTTTAAGTTTCTAACATTTTTAGAATTTATACTGTCAGGAATGAGTCAGTCATTTTTTGGGCTTGAAAGAAGAACAATGAACACAACTCCCCCCAATTTGTATTGCACTTTGTGCAATTTTTTTCAGTGCACTAAAGTATGCACTGAGTGAAATATTATTGCTTTGATAGAAAATGAAGGAATTCCATGGAAATGAGAGGGTAGTAATGCAGAATTAAGCTTCACAGAAAGACAGAAAACTCTGTTTGCAGGATTGGAGAATGTGAGAAAGAGCAGAACAGCACTGGTAAGTAAAATATGGAATATTTTAGAAAAAAAAAATTCTTCTTGTTTGATCCTATGGTCCTTATGGCTCCTGCCTCTTAATTGTTCAGATAATTTTGTTCTTTTCCTTGACATTCAGATAACACTTTCCCCATATCACTTCATATCCTAGGTGTACAGAGCTCTTATATCTATATAGCTATACTCAGTGGTAAGTAAGTTTTGGAACAAAATATGAGTAGGTGTTTTGGGACTGGTTATTTTTCCTTATAGTATATGGAAATATTGTTTTGCAACTTTTCCTAGCAACCTCTTGCTATTACAATATCCACACTCAGTTGTGTTGGCAGTTTCTGGGGTACAAATGACAGATTGAACAGTTAAAATCAACACTAAAAATTGAATTGGCTCATGCATCAAAGCATCTGAATGGTTTTTGAACTATCATGTCTGCTGATATGGAAAATATCACTCTGTCATCTGAGCACTTCTAGACTGCAGCTGGTGGGGATACCCTTAGAAGGGCTGCTTGGTGAAATCAGATGTTTGGATACTTCTCCCTCGATAGAAAATTTAGAAATATTAGCCACAACTTGATGATATATCACAGCATGGGCTAAGGAGCTGTATCTGCTTTAACCTATTTTCTTGTTTATGTTGTATCAAGTAAACTCAGACAATATTTGTGGAGATATTGTGAATAGTTGGTGGATTGTGCTAACATCTTGACTGTGCTAACACCTTTAGTCCACTCTAGGGACCCCCTGGGCTGAATGTTTTTACTGTCTGCCCAGTCTATTTTTTCTTAACTCACTAATATATAACAGCTTGCTGTGGTATGAAACATTCCACAATGCAGTAGACACTGAGAGAACCTAGGAGATTTATTTCAAATTTATTTTAGTATTCTCACACCTCCCTTACTGATAATTTTTAATACCAGGAATTCTTCTAGATGTTGACTTGTGAGCTCTCTTATGAAAACTGAAGCCAAGAATGAGTAACATTTCTGCAGCTAACAGTAACTATTCCTTTATTACTCCTTTCATATTTTGAGAAGTTATTGTTCCCATCATCTTTGTGAAGTTTTCTTCATCTGGTATGCTACAAATCCTTTTCTTACTCATCTGCATACCTGCAATAACTTCATTTGCTTTTTTGGTGTTTATCAGAGCACATGTTTCTTTCTAATTTTTTTTCATTTGAAAGTAAATGCAATTTTATCTTTTAAAAAATATTTCTGTAATTTTTGTAATAAGGAACAAAGAGATACTGTCTTTTCATTAGAATGCGCTTAGTCTGAATTTGACCTGTCTGTCAGCACTTTATCCAGTGAGGTACCTTTTAACCAACCTCACTGTTAATTCACCCCCTGAAATATTTGTAGAATGTGCTTTTATGTGCTTTCTCTTTATAAAGATGTCACTTAGGAATAAATACGTTGCAGTCATTTTTACAGAAGGAGTTTTCTGCAGTCCTCTTATGTTCCATGTGTAGTGTGCTGTTCCTTGAAACTCTCCTCTGGTGGTCCCTCAGGCTTGCTCCTCTGATAAATGGTTATATGTATTTTCCAAAAGTGTAGAAAGTGCCTGCAGTGTGTCCCTGTGCTCTGTGTCTTTGCCATTGCTGTGCTCTCTGCTTCCAAATATCTCTAGATCCCATGGGATTTCTGTAAGTGCCACAGTGTATACAACCATCTCAATAACCTTCTATCTAGGCATGCAGTTTTGCTCTCTAAAGACTTTTTTAGATAGCATAAAGTCATCTATGACTTTTAACCTGTGCTACTATATTTCCATAAGAGTGCTCTGCACCACCTCTTCATACCTTGTTATGGGTGTCCAAAAATAATTTATTTCAACAAGATTTTGGGACAAGCTCCTTTCACCTAAGTTTGTAATGGGCTTCTTGCAGGTGACTTAAAACCAGACATTCTGGTTTCAATCTTGACAAATCTGGGAGTCTTTTATGATGGAGCCATGGCATTGGTGAATAGGGACAAATAAATTGATATCATCTACCTGGGCTTATGCAAAGCATTCAATGCTGTCTCCCATGCCATGTTTGACTCAAACAGGGGGTCATGGATTTGAGGAATGAACTCTCTGGTGGATAAAGTCCTGGTTGGATGGCCACATGCAAAGTGCTGTGGCCAACAGATCAATGACCAAGTGGACACCAGTGATGAGTGGTGTCCCTCAGGAGTCAGTGCTGGGGCCATTGCTGCTCAGTATCTTTGCTTTGACAACATGGACAGCAGGATCAAAGGCACCCTCAGCAAGTTCACTGACAACACCAAGCTGTGTGGTGCAGTCATGCTGGAGGGAAGGGATGCCACCCAGAGGAACCCTGACAGGCTTGAGAGGTGGGTTTGTGCAAAACTCAGAAAATTCAACCAAGTGAAATACAAGGTGCTACACCTCGGTTGAGTTGATCCCAGCCATATTACAGGCTGAGCATGGAATTGATTGAGAGTAGCCCCGAGGAGAAGGGCTTGCAGGTGATATTTGACAAAAGACTAAACATGAGCCAGCAATGTGTGTTTACAGTCCAGAAAGCAACTGCCTCCTGAGCATCAAAAGCAGGTCAAGGGAGGTGATTCTATCCCTCTGCTCTGCACCACATACAGCTCTGGTGCCCCCAAAATAAAGACAACATGGACTTGTTTGAGAAAGTCCAGGGGAGGCCCTGAAATTGATAAGAGGACTAGAGCACCTCACTTGTGAAGACAGGCTGAAAAAGTTTGGGTGGTTCAGCCTGAAGAAGAGAAAGTTGCTTGAAGATCTCATAGAAACCTTCCATTATCTGAAGAAGGGCTACAAGGAAGCCAGGGAGAGTCTGTTTGTCAGGAACTGCAGTGACAAGACAAGGGAGAATGGCTTCAAACTGAAAGAGAGTAGGTTTAGTCTAGATATTAGGAAGAAATTCTTTACTGAGAGGTGATGAGGCACTGAAACAAGTTGCTCAGAGAGGCTGTGGATGACCCATCCCAGGAAGTGTTCAAGGTTCATTTGTGGCTGAGGGGAGAACTTGAGCAATCTGGTCTATTGGAAAGTGTCCCTGCCCATGGCAGTCGGGCTGGAATTAGATGATGTTCAGTGTCCCTTCCAACCCAAATAATTATATTACTTCATGATTCTGTTTCATGCGACATTGTTTTTTACATCCTAGCATTGTAGAGAAGAACTGCATCATTAGGCGGTAATATGTGTAAAGATTTTTTACTTCCTATTTGAACTTTATAAACTTGCATGTGTTTCTCTTTCTAGGACATAACATATTTATTTTCTCTAGAGTTACTTTAATCCTGAACTTAGTGTTCTTCTTAAGCTCCGAGTTTTCTTCAATCCTTTAGATTAAAATTTCTGTCAGAGGATGGAGATGGTATAAATGAGTATTATGTACCACAGGATATAGAATTCAAAGTATGAGGTCAGATTTATGATACAAGGGAGTCTTGTTTTGGTGTCAGAGAGGCAGAGTCTTGTTTTGGTGTAAGAAACAACTTCTGGTAATCAGCCAGTTCTTTAATTGACTAAACTGATATAAATCTCTCCTAACTAAAAACATGAGCTCTTGACAATGCTTAATTATATCAAATTGAATATGCACCTGAAGTCATGAGAAAAAGCTTGCCTTGGAAGTGATGTAGAAGTTACACTGAAACTGAATCTGAAATCAGCTGGCATGTGATAACTTTACTTTTACTTTACTTCTAAGAAGATATTGGTGTTAAAATTAAAATAAATCGTTATACTTGATCAAGAAAGGGCAGGGAAAAAAGGCACTTCTTACATTATTTTTTCCTCAAAGAAAATGTTTTCCTATATCATCAGGTATCTGTTTTTGTTTATGCATGTAATTTGTTCTGTGAGAATATATTTCCTATCCTATCAAAATAAAGGGTATAATTTTTGCTCTTTTCTGTAACAGTTTGCTCAGTCTCTACTTTTCTGTTATTCTCTGGGTCTCACTGTTATATACTCAGTGAATGAAATCCTGATCACTTGAAATCTATACGTATGTCTAGAAAATCTTAGCATAACACCAGGAAATGCATATTTTCTTAGTATACTTATATAAAAAATAGCCAATACCTTAGATGAATAATTATATTTAGTTAAGTAAATATAAAAGTGCTCTGCCAACACAGATTAAGCTTTAGAACTTACCTGCCATATTTTTTCACATAAGCATTTTTGGCACTATTTCAGGATAAAACAGGAATGGAATTTTATACTAGAGTGCCGTAAGAAAGGTATTCCTCAATCAAAATACCTCAAGAATGGCTTTGTAGATGTCAATGAGAAGAACCTGGACATCCATGGAAAGAATCCTCAGCTCAAGAAGAGCCATGCCTTGTCAGATGGAGTAAATAAAGAACAAAACAAGTATATTTTTCGGCTTTCTGGAGAGCAGTGGACGGTAAATCTAATGGAAAATATGTTTCTGTTGGTGATGAATTTGGGTTTCTTAGACTGCATCTTTTAATCTCACCCTTTTTATGTCAAATATGAAATTGATGCTTTTGCGCAGTGTTAGAAGTGACCAAAGTATTTTCTACCTCAGCCTGAACTAGTGGTTTAGTTTTCAGGTATGAGTATTGTAAACTCTCTGCTGATACATGTAATTCATCCCTCTCAACAATTTTGGTACGGGCAATAATATTGCAATAAGGTCTCTTTCTCTAAAATTCCCCAGTGCATGAAGAGAGATGGAAATAATATTTGTTGGCTTATTGCTGTGTTCTACTAATCAGAGATCTGTATTATTGCTCTAATGGTGTGATAACAATTTCTCAAGCTCTGCTCAGTTTAAAACTAATATTAGCATCAATCCACAATTGTTCTACTGAAAAACACCCACATTTGACTTGCAGATATGTTTGATGTGAAATAGCAGCTTGCAGGTAAGATATGAATTAGTGCTGGCTTGAAATTGAGCAAGTGGTGGTTTACAGCTAGTCGGAAGATTTCTGGAGTTGTAAAAGCTTTGACTGAAATGTATTTGGAGAAACATTAATGATAATGGAAAAGTAAAATTTTGAATTTTTCATGTGGTATTGTCATTCCAAAAAATAGAAGCCAAAACATTGAAAAAAAAAGCAATACTTATTTTTTGATTGACCTGAAGTGTAACTTTTTCCTAGATTTGATCTTGAATCTCATGGTGTTTTCTTTTTCAGTTTTCATTTTTCTTTCTTGCTTTAATTTCCTTCCAAATAAACATACAATATTTGAAATTTCTGGGCTATAGAAAACCCTGATTCCCATTCAGCTCTACTAAGGAGATTCTTTCTTCAACTGATACCAATCATTGACCCAATAGGACTGGTTTTTGGGGAGCTATCACATCTCTTCATTCAAAAACCTGGGATTTTGAAAGTGATGTTTAAGATGTGTAGTCAAATACTGCATTCTTTTGGGTATTGTAAACCTTAGTTTAGAGGTACTTTAGGAAAAAAAACCCCAGGAGACAGAGATTATAGCTCCTTAGACACTGATGTAGTAGAACCTGCAAATATCCTTAATGCATCAGGGTGTAGAGAGTTGCATAATTAGACTTTTCTGTTGCTTATTCCCTTTTGCCAAACCACTAAAATTTTGCTTTGTCACCATAAGCTAGGCTTAACATTAGGAGGCAAAATCAAACATATATGTGTTCTGTTTATCAGAACATTTAATTTTAATTTGATGTTCTGAAAAACCCCATTTAAGAGAAATTGATATACTGTTATGTATATAATGCCACCTTGAGCAGTATATTACTATCCACGATGGGTTTTGATATCTTCCTATCAGATGCTCAGTGTGTCCATATTAAACAGCCCTCAAGTCTCATTGCCCAACACTAGCTAAAGTGGGTTTCCTGTTTCAACAGCAAACTGTGACATAGTTCAGATGTCTGCAGACAAAAATACAATCACAGCTGATTTATTTAGATCAGTACTCCTGCAAAATTGAAACATCACTTTCTAACAGATGACAATTATTTTAAAATTGTGAAAACTCTCTTGACAAAGTTCTGAAAGAAGTGTATATTTATTTAATGCAGAAATTTTGTAGTTTTTTTCCCTTAAACAAATCATACCACTTATTTTCCTTTTCAAAATCTGAACTGTTGCTTCTGAACCAAAGACAGAATCAGATACTATAGTCTTTTCTCCTATTACTTTCTCACAAAAGAAAGTATTCATACTTAAGCAAAATGAATTTACAGACCATAAACCCAATGCTGCACATGAATAAAATCTGTGGACATATGACAGTTTTCTCAGAGAAGTCTGTATGTTATGTAGCTGGGAGCTGTGGTGTCAATTGTGGTATAGGTTTTTTGGATGTGTTTCGTGCACAAATACATCTATGAAAGTTTCTGTGATTAAGCACTCAGGGACTCAGAGAAGTCAGAGTTGGGATTACCTGTGCAGATTTATGGGCACATAACAAGCTGGATTTGCTGTTGACTGGCTACTTACCATTGGCAGCAGCAAACAGCACAGTCCTGTAAAGTATCCATTTGGGGACCAGCTGCTGAATCTCCTATCTTCCTTTTAGCTGATAAGTATTTCTATTATGTTTCCTCTTTTCTCCCATCAATGAAGCAGTAATATATCCTCTAGACAGTTGATAGCTAAATCTGAGTAGGTTGTTGGTGTGACTTAGAGGTTTAATTTTGAGAACAAGGCTTGCTTCGGAGCTATACCATTTCTTTTTATGGATGCTGGGAAGCTAAGTCACACAGAGGAGTAATCCCCAGCATAGGGACGTGGCTTTAGCACATCCTTTTCATCGGTCTCAACATCAGAGTGCCCAGGCTGTCTAGATGGTAAAAACTTTAGCCTGTTTTGAAAGAATCTGCTGCTTTGTGCTCCATATTCATATAGCATCAGGCTCACTGATACTGCATTGTTGAGTGGGAGGTTAAAAAGGGAATTTGTAACTCTATGATGGAATCATAGAATTGTTTAGGCTGGAGAAGACCCTTAAGTTCATTCAGAGAAACTATTAACCTAGCAGTGGAGAGATGTAGTCATTGCCTTTGGTCATGCTTCAGCAGAAGCCACATGAGGCCATCTGGCACCTGGAGAACATGGTGTCTCTCCTTATCTCTGAGGATACCCTGCATAGCCAAGGTACTTGTGCATATGTAAATATATTTACCCAGTCACAAGATATTGGCATAACTTGGGTAAATATTTTGAAAGTAATCTGGGTTGTGTCTTTTTGAAAATAATGTCAGATCCTCTTCTGAGAACCTGCTCTGAAAATCAGAGCAGATCACATCTTTTGAATTCCTAATTGGAATTTCTTGCTTTGAGACTTCATGTCACTTTTTTCCCCACCTCTCAAATATCATTGATATGATAATGTATTTTCATTAGGTGGAAACCCACGGTTCCTTGTAAAGTAACACAGGTAATAATTTTGTAATAATTAGCCTTTAACACTTTCTGGTATATTCCTACTTTTAGTGTTCACAATTATGGGCCTCCTTAAAGGCATGTATTTCTTTGAAGAAGATGAATAGAGTGAGTGATTTATGGATTTAAATCCAAGGGATTTAACACAGTGTTAAAGCAGACAAGGGAGCAGAGCAGTTTGTGCTTTTAACAAAGCTAGAGTGACAGTGAGATCAGTGAAAAGAGACTGGAAATAAGAAGAATCAAGTACAAATCAGGTTTTCTTAGAAGAAAGAATAACAGTCTTAAACATGATACAGCTAGCACTGGGCATGCCTTGAAAGGGATAAGTACAGAAATGAAAACTATTTTGATTCCAGGAAAACAAAAGGAGAAAATGTTAGATTGCAAGAGCGACTGACACACTACAGTGTTCTGTGTAGCTCACATGAAAGTAAAAAACTCACACAAAAAATACTAGGTTAGACAATTAGGCACAAAGGAGTAGCTAAATACACTTGAGCTTAATTTTACAGTACATGAATTCTGAAGAAATTGTTTTCTCTTTATGCAGATCCTTATTCAAGTCCCTCGGAATCTGGAAGACATTTTGTAACTTGGGTTGTGGTTTAACCATGCCTGTCGAAGCAGATAGCTTCAGCCTATGGGCAGTGGTTGATAACTACATTTATGACCTAGTCTTACCTGTCAAAGCTCCATCTGCCTGGGCTGTTTGACAACAGTCTTAAGATTCAGGGACCTTTGTCTCCCTTTTACATATCAGAAAAATATTTTAGGCTGGACACTAGAGAAAAGATCTTCACAGAAGGAGTGACTGGGTTTTGGAATGGGCTGACCAGGGAGTTTGTAGAATCACTGTTCCTGAAGGTGTTTAAGAAAAGTGGATGTGGGACTTGGTGCCATGGATTGACAAGGTGGTGTTAGGTCATAGGCTGGACTTGATGATCTCAAAGGTCTTTTCCAAGCTAGTTAATTCCGTGATTCTGTGGTTCTGTGACTCAAGTGTCTGCCTCCCATGGGTGTGCATTTCTGCCAGCTGGGGACAGTAATGAATCAGTATTTGCAGTTAGCAAAGAAAAAAGCCTCCCATAAAAAATGGTCTGGTCTCATAATTGCAGAATCACAATCTGATATTGTGAATGAAATTGGATATGTTTTCTCTTCTTTGTCTCTTTTAATAGTAAAGGGACAGAATCCAGTTGCATTGCCCCAGCAGTGAGGCCCCTGAATCTTCCTGTGTTTGCAAAATACTTGGGGCTTTGAAGGCATGACAATGGTGTGTTGGGCCACAAGTAATTTCAGGTTTCCAAGGTATATTTCAGAAAACTAAAATTAAATTACTTGTTTAGAAGTTTTACAGGCAAACACACTGTAAGATACATACATACATACATACATACATACATACATACATACATATATATATATATATATATATATATGGATAATGGACCTTTGAATTTTGTGTTTGAATTGGATGCCTAGGAACAAAACCACAATTCATGAAACACTTGAGAACCTCGGTACACATAAACATGTATCTACTCAATTAAATTAGTTCTTCAGAGAAACAGCACCATTAGAACTAGAAACTGAGGCAAAATAATGCCATGAATATTCATATGAATTTTTAAATTAAATCGCTTTCACTCTGTTTTTCCCCTCTGAGTGTTTACTTTCTGCTGTTAATTAATGAATGTTTATTCTCTAGCGAATCAGTGAATTTAAAATATTTTTCACAAAACATTCAGGATAAACAAATTTTTAAATGCTGCTATATCAATATTGGCAGAGGAAAGCTGACGATGCTCTTCATATATAGAGTAGGACTGCTCTTGGCTATGCTGTTTTTCCTAAGTAGAGGATTTGGATGCATACCTACTTTAAAAAACTTTAATGTCAGATGTGCAAGTACGCGAGTGGTGGTAAAATTCTTTACCCATAAGTCATGCTTTTCTTGTGTTTAATTTCCTCGCAAAACAAGGCAGCAAATTACTATATTTTTATTTATTCTTACAATTTTATTATCTAGCATAATATGTATTTTCATTAGGTGGAACTGAAAATTTCCATTTGTTATTCACAACTGTTTCTCACTCTGATGTATTTATTTCCTACAAAGGGTCAAAACCTCAAAGCTAATCCAAATGGTACATGACAGTTCCTCATCTTGCAAAACCAGGTGTCATTATAGTCTATCAAATATATATATATATATAGGGACACTATGGGAGCAAAATAGTCTTTAACAGGCAGTGGGTGTGAGGGATTGCACAAATACTGCCTGTTGGATATGGGTCCAGTGCATTTTGATTTCCAGGAACTGGGACCAAAGTCAAGCCACAGGGTGAAAAAGTCCCAAATTAGGCCTGTGGGTTATCTGTTTGGGAGGGGTAACATCCCTCAGTGCTTTGTCAAAGGGAACCATATTGGGATAGAAGTGCAAAGATGACAGGCTATGGGCAGATCTTCTTAGGTGGCCTTGCTCCTTTTTTTATATGTCTCATAGTTACTTGTTACACTGAGGTTAATTCTCAGCAGGGACACAAACAACACCTCCCTTCCCAAGATTTTTTTCTCTGAAGCAGGGCACTGAATCTTATCCTCTGGGATCTTTTAAGCCTACATCTTCAAGGTGCTCAATGATACAGTTTTGAATGTTTCCTACTTTATCTGTGTCTGGACCCCTAATCAATACATCATCAATATATTATTATCCCCTCATCTACTGGAATTGTAGATATTTTTTGGGTTAGGGTAAAATATGCTAGCATGGAGGAGTCCTTGTCACCCTGTGGTATTTGGTGAAAGTGTATTATGGCCTTCCTGTATTATGGCAATTAACTCAGCAATGTTAGGCACTGCTACTGTTAAAGTGCAATATAAGCATTTAATTTTCCATAATTCATAGTCAATCCCTATTTTCTGTTTGGCTTTTTTATCAGCCAAACAGAAAAGTTGCAAGGAGAGTGAGTGGAAACAATTATCCCCTTTTTTCCACAAGTCTAATATCACATGAGAAATTCCCCCTGGAGGTATTTATAGAGAGGATTTCCTGCCCTGAAGGCAAGTATCTCACTTCCCGTGCAAATTTGTCATCCTGAACATTCTTTCAGACATTTCTGGAAATGCATTTCTTAGAAGCATTTGAGGGTTTTGGGTGGCCTTAACATCCCTCTACAGCCAAATGCTGCATGTTGGCCTTGTTTGTGTGCTTAGGTGCTACTGCATTGTGCTTATCTCTGGATAAGCACAACAAGCATGCTTGTCCTGGAAAAGTGCTGCCCTACCTGGGCCAGCACAGCCTACTGTGTGGCTGTTTTCTCCAGCCACATCCTGTTCTTTCCCATGGCATGTAATTACCAAAAATCCTTGCTTATTATCAACAATTCTTGATTTTTATTACCAAAACACTTGGCCGGATCCACAGCTATCCATCTGTATATTGCTATTTGAGACATACACATTAGCCCCTTATCTTCTGGGATTTTACAGGCTTAGGGCCCGCTGCCATCTCCAGAGGTCCACCTGACACTGGCAGTGGGATGCTATATTTCTGCCTGTCTCATGCAAGGGCACTGGAACAACTTGCAGAGAACATCAAGTGCCCTCCTGAAGAGGGAGGCCGTTTGTGCGAGGGCAGCTGTAGGTGCAGATGTGTGTAGGGTATGCTCAAACGACTGGCATGCCACCAACTCCTCCTCCCAGAAAGGGATTTCTTTGGGAGGGATTTTTTCCCTCATATCCCCCATGTTGTCACCTTCAAGGTCGAAAAAACATTCTTCTTCCCAGTCCATGTCTTTGTCCAAGCCAGACAGCAGATCCAGGTCATAAGAAGGCCTGTTATGGACCCACCCTGGCAGATCCAATTCGGTGCTTGTGGGTGTGTGTAGCTGACTGTGCCAGTGCTCTTCCTTTGCCTCATGTGGAAGGGGCATGGAAAGACTTTCTTCCTCGGTACTCCAATTTTTGTCTGTGCTGTCATCTTCTTGGGACAGCTTGTGGTCTCTGTTATCTTCCCAGTATTTCCCCCTCCTAGCCAAGACCTCTGCCTTGGCTGCTGTTGCTGACAGGAGTGCCCCTGCTGCTGGTCCTCCTTGCCGCCTGCTGAGGACACGGGCTTCCATCTGCCTTGATCTGGAGGAGCTGGGGCGTGACCAGCTGGGCATGTGAATTGCAGATGCCTGGCTCTCTCTGTCTGCTGCTCTGGTTGGTGCTGCCATCCTCATACGCATAATTTCAGCCATCCAGGGGGACTCAGCAAACAGGGTCTGAATTGGGCCCATTTCTCTACTTAGACGTGGGCTGCTGAGGTGGGGGACTCCATTGTTAAAACCCCAGTACTCTGACCATGCCTGACGTGTGAGGGGTGGGGGAATTTTCTCCTTTCCAGCGCTCCAACTTCGGTTTTTATTGTGTTCCACTTGAAACAGGTGTTGGAGGTCATAGAGTTTCAAGCATTCCCTCTCCTCTGCCAAGAACTTCTTGGTCTCTGGTAATTCCAGGACTGCCCCTGCTGCTGCCTCTGCCTGTTGCCCACTGAGGGTGGGGGCTTCCAGAGGGCTTGGAGAGGAGCTGGGGGGTGGGCAGCAGGGGCTGTGTGCAGCAGCTCCCTGGCTCTCCGCCTCTGCAGCTGTCACCTGCTTGATGAAGTCAGGAGCTGCTGCCTTGGACATCTCTTGAGCTTCAGTGGTGGGAGGCACACAGTGCTCCTCTGCCTGCAGTGCTGCCTATGGCTGCATGTGGTCCACCTATGGGCAAGGGGAGAAAGATAAAGAGGAGGAGGAGGAGGAGGAGGAGGAGGAGGAGGAAGAGGAGTTGGTGGTCCCATCACCCCAGTCTTTCACCCTGTGCCTCTTTGGCAACCTCTGCCACTGAGGCATCCCGGGGAGATGTTACCTCCTGAGAGAAGTGTTCTCCTGGGATTGGGCACTCCAGGTCTTAGTGCTCTTTAAGGAACCTCAGGGTCAGGACGTGGCCCTGTGTAACAGTGGTCTCTAGGGACCCTGAGACCCCTGCCTCACAAGGGGCCCTGGAATGTGCTGCTGTGACAATGGGCCACACCCCAGCACCCTTATAACAGCAGGCTGGGATGTGCAGAGCTGTCTAGGACTGCGGGGACCCAGCTGGAAGCAGCAATGTCTGGCAGACCCTGCTTTCTCCACACAGAGGCTCCAGCTGACCTAAACCACCCCCTCCCACGTAGCCCCAGTGCTTGTGGCCCTGTTGAGCTCAGCCCTGTCTGCCTTCAGCCACTTGGGGTGCCGCCACCCTGGGCACCACGTGGCTGGGGAATGATGTCCAGATGTCAGAAGGATAAACTATTTGTTGATAGAATTGCCCTGTTAAGGTTTAGAGCTTGCCACCCAGCAACCCTTTCTGTGCAAATTTAAACTTAGGGCTTTGATCACAGTTTTTGTTCAGGCTCAGGTCTAGCAGGTGAATTCTCTTCTAATTAGAGATATTATAATCAGCAATGGTCATATGCTTGTTGTTTATTTCCTTTTAAAACTTCTTTTCTCTTCCAAAAATCAAACAAATTTGAGGTATTTTTTTGCTGTTAAAGGCAAAAGACTGGCTATCCTCCAAGTGTCAGTCTTCATGCAGCAATTTATCAGCAGGCCGCCAGCTTTAGCATGGCAGCAGCAGATTACAAAAGAGCACAAGAGAATCAGAGAGTAAAGCAAACATAAAGCTTGTGGAAGTTTCAGTTCCCATTCCTATCTAGTTTGTAATGAAGCAAAATATCACATCAATTTATGTTTCAGCAACACAAACATAAATGCATTTTAAAATTGAAAACATTGAAAAAGCACACAGTAGCAAAGTATTTGCATTCTTGCATTTGCAAATTGTAAATATGATTGTATGATATAAAGAAATATTCACAAGAAAGGAAAGCAAGTTGACAGTTGGTAGAAGAATGGAATCTACTTTCATTCTTTTAAAGTAGTGCCTAAATGTATTTCTGTTGCTGCACAGGAATATCTTGGTGCTCTAAACAAGTCTTAACACAGACATAAAGATTTTAAAAAAATCTTTATGCATTAATAATAAATATTTTCCCATTTTGTCTTAATTTTTATAAAAAGGTGAAAGAGTTTGATCTTGATCTAGTAGAGAGCCTTGTGTGCTTCACTGTTTTCAATGTATCAAGGAGAATTTTTTTCTTCTCCCTTCAGTGTGAGAGAAGAGCATGGCTGCTGGCTTCAGAGGACAAAGGGCTGTATTTGCCACCAAAGAGCTGGAGACGGGGTGTTGTGACAATAAAGCGAAAAAACCAGTTAGGTCAGTAAAAAAAGCAGTGACTTACCTGCAGTGTGGAGAAATAGAGTGGAAAATAGTGTCAGTTAATATAGACATTTTCCCCCCCCAATATGGTTATTCATCTCCAATATGGTTATACATCTCTCTCAGAATCACTGTCCTTCCCTACAGAGATATCTATAACACTCCAGCTAAATACTAACTCCTCTGTGCTGAATTTTCCATTCTTTAAAGATAGGAAAGAGAATACTAATTGCATTTGCTGTTGTCCTCTGTTATTTTATTTTGCTGCAGAAAAATATGCAGTGCTGAAGATGAGAAATAGTAACTAATTCCACAAAGTTGGAGAGATTTCTCACTACCAGCCCTGAGGCATTTGAGGCATTTCATTTTTTAATTGTCATAAACTGACAAATACAGAAGATGGATCACAATGCAATACACACATACACCTATTAGGAAAGTGAAGTAAGAAATGAAATTATCTGTATCAAATATGGAAGGGAAGGTAGCAAGTCAGAACAACAAAACATAGGTTTTATGTCTGCATGTGTAAATTTGAAAATAACTGAAATGAGAGGCAATAACAACCAAAGAAAAGCTTCTGATCAGCAGTCCAGAATATAAATAATTACAGTTAGATATTTTAATTTAACTAAGAGTTAAGTAGCACTATTGCTAATCCAGAAGATCAGCATTAATAAAAATATTCAAATACATCATTCTTACAAATGTCTTGGGAGAGCTATGAAATCTAGAAGAAAAAAAAAAAGAGGGCAATATCCTTTTTATAAAAACCAGTAATTCCTACTATGCCATATTCTTCACACACAGGAAACAAATCTGAAGCTTATAAAAGAATCAAAGGCTGAAAGTCTCACATCTCTTCATACAGGGCAAAGTTAGAGGCAGAACATTTTCCAGATTATTTATTCCACATGTTACCAGTGCACAGTGTTATAAAACCTAGGACAGACTGGTAAATTATGCAATGCTTAAGAAAGTGGGGGTTAAACGATCTGACCCTCAACTTTTGGAATTGATTTTTATCTGTTTCAAGTTCAAAGAATTTGGTGACAGTTCAAACAAAGACATGTACATCTGAAGTGACTACCCATTAATTAAAGCAATTTTGTAAGAATGTAAAGCTTTATAAATTTAGGTTTTATCCATATATTGAAAACTTTTGTTAAATAGAATAATCTGAAAAGAACTGAGAAATTATAGGAAATTTCAAAATTATTCTGAATTTTGAAAGCAAAGGATTCTACATGACTAAATAAAAAAATACTTGCAAATGTTGACTGATTTAAAATTCAATTTTGTTTTTAAATTTTAAAATCAATTTCATTGTTTCTAAGGAAATCCCCTAAATTTTTTTAACATTGCTACAACATCTTAGGAAGTTAAGCCAGGTGATATTTGTGTATAGTATCTGAAATGGTTTTTGTTCCCTCCTGGAAAACAAGTTTAGAAACATTGGCAGGCATTCAGAGCAAAATCACACCTCTTTTTTTTTTTTAGCAAACCCTATTTAGATATTCTCTATGCACTCTTCTCTTCTGTGCTGCATTTTACTGCATCTTGATGTGTGAATTAAAGCACTGAAGTGTGTTTTAAAGAAATCCTCCATCTGGAAAAAAGAAATAAAGTGTGAGACACCAAACAGATTGAGTTCTTCAGATAGGTTTCTGTTTTAGAGCAAATAATTGCATTAGGAGTTAAAAAAAAAGAATATGTGATGAAGACAGCCCCAGTGCTCCTCCAAAGCAGACAGATTCTGTAAGGCTTTGGCAAACTATTATTCTACATCAAGACAATTAAGGCAAGGTGCATTTTTCTCCCTGTTTGGAAACAGGTTAACAAAATTCCAAGTTCATGCTTTCTATTTACCTGTTCTTATTTCATTTACAGGAACTCCCAGATTCTCTGAAAGAACAGACCTATCTGAAAGAATGGCATGTGTACAATACATTGATACAAACCATTCCAGCCTACCTTGCACTATTTCAAGATCTGAGAGTGCTGGAATTGTCAAAAAATCAAATCAACCATCTTCCAGCAGAGATTGGTGAGTTGGTCCAAGATGTTCAGAGATTTATACCATTTAACTCTATTGTGGGGAAATGAGCATCCATGAATATTCTTGTTAATTTACTGATAATTGTCTTCCTCGTTTACACTGAACACTCCCCTCTACATTTTTATATCTCTCTGGCTTCAATTATACTTGCAAAATTGTATTGAGAGCTCTGAATATGGTATGGGAAAAAGTTAGGACATTTTTGTTATCTGATTTTAACACAGTTATTGCTTGTATTCATGTAGATGGAGAGTTGTTTCTAGGAACAGGTGGTATTTTATATTTCTTAAAGATCAAGAAAAGTAGAAATATTACAGAACTTTAAGCTTCAAACAAGATGAATTGAAACATAAGATTGTGGGGAAAAGGAGCGAAAAATAGAATACTGCAAAAAATATACATTTTAATTTTTTTTAAGAGTTCAGTAATGATCTTTATTTATTAAAGAGATATATCATAGAGTAATTGATTCATAGAAAAATTTGAATTGGAGGCAGCCTTAAAGATCTTCTAGTTTCAACCCCATTGCTGTGGGCAGGGAGAAGTTGGTCAGAGCCCCTTCCAACCTGGCCTTGAATTTTTCAAGGGATGTTGCTTCCACCATTTTTCTGGGCAACCAGTGCCTCAACACCTCGACAGCGAAGAATTTCTTTGTGATAGCAAAACTAAATCTACTCAGCAGGGTGTTATAATTTTTAGAGAAACAAATTCTCAAAGCTGACATACTTTGGCCCTTCCTGTTTTAAGCTACATAACAATAATTTTAATTCTTGCCTTGCCTATGGTTTTGGGTCTTACAATAGAAAAGCTTGTTTTACACATTGTTTTGGTATTGAGAGGTATTTACTGCTCTTACAAGGAAAAATATAGCCAAAACAGGTGGCATGTTTGAGAGCTGAAGAAACTGGGCCCATGGTGGGCTCACCAGCATCAAGCTCATGCACCTAGGTGTACTAATATCTCAGCCCTTGATTTTAAATACAGTAGTCCTAAGCTTTTGCCATGAGTGCCGTTCCTTATGTGTACTGAGATAACAGCTTGAAGACTAAAGCCTTCACCTCCCTTGATACCAAAAGTTTAACTAAGAAACACAGGAAGAGGAGGGGCATCCTGAAGCATAGAAATCTGAGCTAGAACTTTCTACTCTTTTAGTATTCTATTAGTCAAGTAACACACATGCTTTTGATTTATTGACTAGCACTATATTTTAGAAGGAAAATTTTACCTAGACATCGAGATCTATTTTATAGTTTCAGCCTGGCATCTAAACACACTAACAGATCATAAACAAGACACAAGCAGGAGATAATGGACATAAAATGAATACTAACTGTTTTATCAGCACTTCGACTGCAGACCTCAGATAGGTCAGTGAGTTTAATGGACAAACATCTTATAAGATGTAGTTTGGAAGAAAGTGGAAATAGCAAGGAATAAAGGGAAAAGGCTGCTAGTTTCCTGCCAGGCACTACCTTAAACCATTAAACAGAGGGTTTTAAGGGGTTGTTGCTAAACAATTGAGGCAGGTAGAACAGGAAAATTTTTATTTATTCTTATATTTTTATTCACTGTTAATGAAAATGATCCCTAAGAAAAAAAACCACCACTAATGTTATTAAAATCTGTTTTCACAATAAAGGCATGAACACAGATCTCAGAATCACAGAATTGTTAGGATTGGAAATGGCCTCTAAGATCATTGAGGCCAACCACAAACCTATCTCAAATGTGTTCATCTCTAAACCATGTCCCTAAGTGACACATGCACACATTTTTTATAGCATTTTTGAGGATGGTAATTTTACCTGTTATTTGGGTGGCCTGTTCCAATGCCTGGCCAACCTTTCAGTGAAGAATTTTTTTCTCTAGTATCCAATCTAGACCTCCCGTTGTGCAACTTCAGGTAATTTCCTTTCATACTTTTGCTTCTCCCACTTTTCACATGGGAGAAGAAACTGACCCTCACCTTGCTACATCCTGCTTTTCAGGCAGTTGTGGAGAGCGATAAGGTCACCTTGCTTTTCTCCAGGATCAATAATACCAGCTCCCTCAGTTGCTCCTCATAAAATTTGTGCTCCCCTGCTCTGTTTCCCTTCTCTGGACACTCTGCATCACCTCAGTGTCCGGGGCTGTTGTGGATTAGAAATCCCAATTTAATCTTCCCACTGAAGCACTCCAAAACATGTGGCACTCACTCATTCCTGTCTCCCTCTCCCCTCCTCTTTCAGCTGTGTGGAGAGGAAAATTTGAGGTACAAAATGTAAAGATCATGGGTTGAGATAAGAACAATTTCTTAGAAACAGCTAGAATGTCAGTTACAGAGCAAAGCAGTGATACCCAACCGCACTTACTTGACCAGAAGGAAACCCTTCTCCTACTCCTGAAAAACTCTGTGAGGTGGTATGGAATAACCTCTGGGTATTAGGAATGCCCCCTCCTGTCTGCTGCAAAATTTAGCCCTGTCCTGATCAAAACCAGGACAGGAACCCAGAACTGAGCGCAGGATTTGAGGTGTGGTCTCACCAAGGTTGAGTACAATAGGACAATAACTTCCTTGGTCCTGCTGGCCACATTATTTTTGATACAGGCCAGGATGTCTTTGGCCTTCTTGGCCACTGGGCATACTGCTAGACCATGTTGGACTGGCTTTCAAAACCTTTCCTGCCAGGCAGCTTTCCTGCTCCTTTTCCCCAAGCCTGTGGTCCTGTCTGGGGCTATTGTGATCCAAAGACCTGGCTCATATAATTGCCCTTGGTCCATTGTCCAGCTGGTCCAGATGACTCTCAATATCTTTCCTACCCTCTTGTCGATCAATCTTCCCACCCAACTTAGTGCAAAGTGACTTCGGGGACACTTGATCTTCACATCCAGATCAAAAATTGTGATTTTGGGTTGGACTCAATGATCTTTGGTTTGGACTTGATGATCTGGATTGGACTTAATGGCCTTGAAGGTCTCTTCCAACCCAGTGATTCTGTGATTCTGTAATAAAGACTCTAAGGAGGGCTGACCCCAGCAGTGAGCCCTGGGGAACACCACTGATGACCGGGGAACAAGTAGATTGTTCTAGTAGAAGGTGATGTAGAGCTTTTGTCAGACCTTTTTTGGGAAACAAGGAAAAAGGTCTCATTGTTTCTAGTAGCAATCACTGTTCTTTCAACTGTATTAAAATGATGGGATTTCTGCTCATCAGTAGCTTTTATGTAATTCTCATTTATTCACTTTCCCTCCGATATGTTTATCTCACTAGCTTACACCCATGATTTATTTCTTTTGATGTTTTTGTTGCTGTTTATTTATGCAAATATTTGTCTGGAAGGGCCAGAGAATGTTAGAAAATGCTTTGTTGTAGGGCTTCCCTCAGACATGGTGTTAAAGCACTCACCATCCTCCTCTCACCCAGGAACTTTTGTTCAGAAATTTTATTTTTCAAGATTCATTAAATCTAATAACTCCTCAGTGGAAACATAGATTTGAACATTAGACACTGCATAACCAAATTAACAAGTTTGCTAAGCTTTTGATACTACTTATACATCCATATATATCTCTTTCTCTATATATATCTATGTATGTAACTTATGTATAATTCTAAATTGCAGTAATAATTCTAGCCTATCCAGAAAATAATGCATAATCACTCATGTAGTCTAAAATGAAATAATACAAAAATCCATTCCAAGACTCTGTACCTGAAGTATTCAGCACACTTTTTGCCAAAACCTCCTGATGCTTTTCTTACTCAATGTTGATAGGACACCTGTTAGTAAGGCACTGGAACTGCTCTTTTTGTTATGGCATAAATTACAGAGGAGTTTTGTCTTAATTTTTGTAACACTCTCTTTGTTTATGCGTAAGGGGATATGCTTGCAAATTGCAAATAGCTGTGCTTTTATTTCATGTACTATATACACATGCAGAGACATATTAATGTGGATTAGAAATGTTAATTATTTTCATAAGACAATATTATAGAAGGTCTTGGATATTTTGAAGTTTTTGAATACTGCTTCTAAATGAAATCTTTAGTATTTTAAGTATATTTATATATAAGTCAATTTATCTACAAAATTTTCACAAGGACAATTATCTACGCAGATTTGATTTGGGAGCTCTAAGCAAAGAGTGAGGAGTGAGTGTTAAATCAGAAGGTAAGGTGTCTGGAAAGGTTAAGTGCTAAGGTATTCATCATTTTGTCTTCTGCTTACAAAATAGCAATAACTAGGTTAATATTACAGCTCAAATGTACTTGAGAGCAATGACAGATAGCTGATGTTGGCAGTGACATACATCTTGTTGAGTCTTTAATCTTCAGACAGAATTGAAGTCAACTTTAGAGCAACTAATCATCCAGGAGAGGATAACCCGTGAGGCATATTATGGCAACTTTTGATTCTCACAAGAGGTAAAGGTATGAGAGAACATCAGGTGATAAGAATATTTTCAATGAAAAGAGTTATTGCTGCAGTAGAAATTTCTGGACTTCTGGAATATTGATGTTCATATTCCTGCTTTACTAGATTTAGAAGGTAATGCTAGACTCTGAATAAGAGAGAAGAGGGAGTTGAATCCATTATCAGATATTTCATATCACATTTTCATAGTCACATATGTACATGAACAAGAACATATTTGTAACAGAAGACAGCTGAGAATACTTTTGATTTGATAGTTTTTGTGTAACAGTAAATATTTAAATCAGAATTAGGAAAAGAAAAGAAAAGAAAAGAAAAGAAAAGAAAAGAAAAGAAAAGAAAAGAAAAGAAAAGAAAAGAAAACTGCAGAATGGAGTTGTCTGTCTTAAAATGGTTTGCCTACGAATAACAGAGAAAAAAATCGTGAATGGGGTGTAGCCAGGGGATTTTCTTTATCCTGAGTGAGATTACAGCTTTGGCTTTGACGCTGTGGCTGCAGTGCAATTGCATGTAAAGTGTTAGTTCATTAGGATTTGCTATAACTGAAACTATCTAACAGTATATTCTCATATTCACATAGGAAGAAGTGAACGGAAGTTTCATGTGTTTCCAAAGACTTTGTGCTGGCATGGAACTGTAAGGTTATACTGGGGTTTTTTTGGTCCCACAGATTATACTTCTCAAACAGCTGTTAATGAAATATTTGTTTTTTTGATTTTTCATATATTTAGGATTAAAAATAACTGCTTTTGAGGCATACTTTATTAAGAAATCACAACATTTTTTTGTCTCTCCTCTATGCACAGTATAAAATTTCCTTTGTTCACATCATTAATCCAATCTTCTAGAACTCAGAAGGGAAAACTATTAGCAACAGAATTCTAAGTGACTTCTTGATACCAAAAAATAGCTTTTTCTAGTAATAAGATTCCCAATGTGTTTTATGAGTTTCCAAGAAGAAAATACATATTCTCATTTTACATGCCTATTCTGAGGAACTGCAAACTCATCTATTACCTTTGTCATTTTTTCAGTATTCAGTGTTATTTTTACAACAACTCAGTCTTGTATGAAACAGAGGAAAATTTTGGTTATATCCTCCCTTTGGAGAGGCAGTATTAAACACTGGTGTCACAAGTTGGCTGTTGGACATTTTGGACTCAGTTTTCAATGGCAGCCTCTCTTATACTTCTTGAGTGGATGGCACTGAGGGCAGGGTCTGGGGGAGTTAAGTCACTTTGCAATGTAAGCAAAGATCAGGTTCATGACCACCTGAGCAGCCTGAATACAGACATGTCTATGAGAACTGATGAGATGCATCCCAGAAGCTTGAGGGAACTGCCTGATGTAGCCACTAAGCTACTCTGTGACACTGGAAAAGTCATGGCAGTCAGGTAAACTCCCAGGTGACTGAAAGATGGGAAACATTTTAGAAGAAAGTAGAAAGGACGAAATGGATCATGAGGCTTAACAACACCAAGTACCAGGTGCTGTGCTTGGGTTGAGGCACACTCTGGTGTCAGCATGCATTGGGGGATGAACAGATGGAGAACAGTCCAGCCTAGCAGGGCTTGTGGGTGAGAGGCTGGACATGACCCAGCCATGGGCACTCCCAGCCCAGAAAGCCAAACGTGTCCTGGGCTGCATCCAGAGCAGCGTGGGCAGCAGGGCCAGGGAGGGGATTCTGCCCCTCTGCTCTGCTCTGGTGAGAGCCCACCTGGAACCCTGCATCCAGCTCTGGGGTCCCAGCACAGGAAGGACATGGACTGTGGGAGTGATATCAGAGGAGAGATACAAGGGTGATTAGAGGGATGGACGGCCTCTCCTATGGCAGGCTGAGAGAAATTAGCTTGTTCAGCCTGTAGGAAAGAAGGCTCTGGGGCGACCTTACTGTGGCTTTTCAGTACCAGAAGGAAGCCTATAAAAATAGTTGGATAGCTGTTTACAAGGGCATGGAGTAACAGGACAAAGGGTAATGGCCATAAAATTAAAGAGGGTAGGTTATTTTAGATATTAGATATTCTTTCCTCTGAGGGTGATCAGGCAATTAAACAGGTTGCCCAGATAAGATGTAGATAACTCATCCCTGAAAATGTTCAAGACCACACTGGATGGGGCTTTGAGAACCATGGTCTAGTGAAAGGTGGCTTTGCCCATGGCAGAGGGGCTGGAACTAGATGATCTATAAGGTCCCTTCCAAGCCAAGCCATTCCATAATTCAATTATTGTATGCTTGCAGATTAATGTAAAAAGTTGTCCAGTGTTTTACAAGTGGATCTACATTTGCATTGAATAGGATCCTTAGACAATAAAGACATTCTGCAACCTCATCTGTATTTTGTCTCTGACACCTTGTAAGATCCACTAATGTAGGCTTGTGTAAAAGATGAATTTGTCCTAGCATTGTTAGAATGCTGCTTTGCTCATAAGAAATTACAGAATTTAATTACCAATTCAGGTTTTTAAAAATGAATTAAAAATTTAAGCTGTGAATAAATGCAACAACTATGACACTGGGTCTCCCATTTAAAAAAGAAATCTCAATTGGGATACTTTCAGGGAGGCCATGGATTTAATTTTGACTTTCACTGCCTCTCCATGGAAAACACAGAGATGTTAGCTGTTTAATTCCAGAATTTACCTATTTTATAGACTGAAAATTCAGCAACATTAAGCATAGTTAAAAGCAATGATTTTACTACTACTACTACTTTTAATTCATAAGTTGTGTTTGAATATTATATGAATCTATATGTAACATGTGTGGGAGTCAAGGAAAAACAAGCAGTTCCCAACTCATTTGGTTTCTATCTTTTGAAAATATGATTGAGCTTCAAACAGTAGATCTTGTCTACCTGGTATTCCATGACGTGTTTGATACAGAGAACTATAGAAAATGAATGTTTTACTCTAACAGAATGGACTTTGATGCCACAAATGTAAAATAAGCAAAAGATTTGTTAAATCAGAGGCAAAAATGTGTTTATTTGGAAAGAGAAGGTGTTGGTCATGAAGAAGGTAATTTGTGGATTTTCTCAAGGATCAGTCTTGACACTTAGCAATTTTCAGGAGCAGGGTTACTGAAATTTTCTGACACAGTTTGTCTGTGTGTTGTCACTGCAAAACAGGTGGAAATATGGTAAGACTGATGAGCAGATAGGTCTCTAAAAAATTACAGAGATTAAATTCACAGTTGCAGAGCTCAAGATCATGTATTCAGTTTTTGTGCAGCACGTCAGAGATCGTTAAATGCAAAAAATGAAATAAATGAAATTCCAGATCTAACAGTCACAGGAGGACTACACAGTAATTTTAGATGAGAACAGATGCAAAATAAGTCTATTAGGACCATTTAAGGAGGGGAATTTTTATTTTGTCAGAAGAGACGAGAAAAAATGGCTTATTCAGGCTTGCAAAATTAATTCTAAGATGTCTGTTACCTGTGAAAACATCAGAAATAAACACCAAGGGAGGAAAATAATCCTATTTAAAGAAGAACTAGACAAAAAAATGAATGTTTATAAAACTTCTACAAATAAATTTAGGCTAGCAATCTGAAGATTGTTCCAAATAAAGAAAATTAACAAACTTAGTATTTATGTAAAAAATAAGCTACTTTTCAAATGGAATGTGGGAATTGAAAAAAAAAGTGAATATGTGAAGTGGTCATGCAAGGATTTTATCCAGGAGATCCGGGTTAGTCTTATATATGTCTTATCATCCTAGAGGGTGTGTTATTGCTTGACTACTGCTCACTTGTCAGGTGGCACAACTTAATCCACTGAAGAGCCCAGAGGTGAAAAATAGCCCCTATAGAATTCCAAGAGATTGCTCCCTGAAGGCAGATCTTGTCAAGCTTCCTCCCAT
The DNA here is from genome assembly GCF_027477595.1 of Haemorhous mexicanus. Classification (NCBI taxonomy): domain Eukaryota; kingdom Metazoa; phylum Chordata; class Aves; order Passeriformes; family Fringillidae; genus Haemorhous; species Haemorhous mexicanus. The sequence continues at coordinate 49,942,878 of NC_082381.1, read as the reverse complement.
TCATCTATGTTGTCCTGAATTTGTTATGGAAATAAAATTCAATTGCATGACTCATGCCTTTTCCCAGTAATTTTCATGATCTTAGTTACAGCAATTACTGAAAATTGACTGTTGATCTGTAGTGCCCTTCTGTTGTGTTAGAGAGACATTATATATCACAAGAAAAAATGTGATGCATTTTTTACTTATCTTTTTTTTCATACCTGCAAACCATACTGGGAACATTGACATGCATGCAAGGTGCTGTGAAAGCCAGGCAGAGAAGCTGTGCTTGAGTCCATCACACTACCCAGAAAAGCTGCAATATTTTTGTGGTTTCTTTTACATAAACGGTTCTGCTCCATGTCTCTAATGCATCAGAGATGACCACCTGAGCAGAGTTAGATGAGACAGTAACTAGCATGTTGGTAACACCAGATGCCTTGCCTAGTAGTCCATTAGCAGTTAGTTTTTCAATTACTAATGGAACTGAGAGGTAGAAATTTCAGTGACTGAAAAATTAGCAACATCTGTTGTGGTTTAACACTTGTAGGCAGCTAATACAGCTTGGTCAGTCCCGTGCAGTCCAGTGTCCCACAGGGGGATGGGGAGAGAAAGGGAAAGGCAGAAGTGAGAAAACTCATGCATCAGGATAAAGACAGTTTAAAAAGAAGAAGTAAACAAACTAGTGATGCAAAAGCACTCACTCACCACAAATTGATCCACATTTAGTCTTTAAGCAAGAGACCTTAAAACTCACTCCCATTCCATCTCTGTCTCCAGCTTTTACTGCTGAATGTGACTATAGCATATTCCTATGGTCAGTTTGGATCCAATGTGTCAGGCCTGTCACCTCTCAGATTCTTGCCCACTCCTAGCTGACTCACTGGGGCAGCAGAGTGAGACACAAAATTTTTTGCTGTGTTAGCACTGTTCAGTTATTAATGTTGTTTGGTCATAAATCCAAAACATAACACCATATGAGTTGCTATGAGAAGCACTAACTCCATTCCAGATAGAACCGGTACAATAGTCCAGTGTTGAAAGAACAGCCAAAACATTCCAGGGATATTGAATAAATGGTTCTTTCATTCCAGTGGGATTTGCTCTCCTTTAAGAAGGGATTGGTTGGTTGAGGAAGTTAATTTGCAATTTTCTGATTCTCTAGTTTTAAGGCATTTCTGTTTCAGTCATTATTTTGTTGCAATGAAGTGGTAAATTCATGGTTATGACACTTAGCATGTGATACAATATCTTCATCTACATTATGATACCAAACCTGGTGAAGTTTCCTAATCAGTGGACTAGACTTCTCTTATTTTTAGGTGCTTAAAAATATGGAAATAATTTATTTCCATATTTTTAAGCACCTAAAAGTAGGTGCTTGAAGTGTAGTTCACATGCTGACTCAATTAAATTTGTTTTATTACCTCAACAACCCTTGTCAGATAATAGTGTACTGTCAAAACAATGCCTGTTGTAGTCTTACAGAAATATTTTCTTCTATTTTAACTAAACCAGCAGCTTACAGTAAAAGAAAACAAGGTCACTATCCTAAAAGGAAAGCTGAATTTTGAAATACACCTCAGTTTCTGGCAGAGCTAGAACTGGAAGGAAGCTGGGTGGAAGACCCTATGTTTTTCTTTGTTGTAACCTGTAGATATTAATGTAACAGAGTTATCATAATATATGCCTTCTCTGCCACATGTGAGATGATTTGGGTGCTCCAGTCATCATTTAAAGACAATGTTGTGTCCAAGGGAACCTATGGGGTTTATGTAAAATGCTGTATGATCTCTTGGCCATCAACCTACATGTCTCTGGCTCTGGCAACAGCAATTTCTCAGGGAAAAAAAGTAGGACTTTCTAGTCCCTATGCCTCTTTGTCCTTTTCTATGGAAAAACTAAATAGCCTCTGGTGAGGATTTCCATAGATTGCAAAAGGTGAGCAACTCTAAGCCAACATTTGCTTTGGAAGAAGTTTAACTAAATGTTAATGCCTTAAGGATAAGGACACTACTATGACACTGACTTGAGGATACTTTGTACTCTGCAGTGTCAACCAAATCTAATCAAACACCAGATTGTTTTAAAAAATTGGTTATAAATAGAGGACTGATTGTTATGAGTTAGGAACGGTACCTCCCAATTCAGTGGCCCCCCAAGACTCTTCAAACCATGCACCACTCCATCTTTCTCCCTGGCTTTCCCCTTCTCCTCTCCATGTAACACTCTGGAGAGGTGAGTGGGAGGAACAAAAAGCAAAGATTACACATGGAGAGAAGAAAATTTACCAGAAACAGCAATACGTTAATAAAATGCACAGTAATAAACACAATACTAATGGCAGAAATTACAAGAAAAGATGTGATTCATACAGAAAAAAAACCCTGACAATAGAAAATTAATAAATCAGATGGCTCCCTCCGCCATGGTTACTTGGCCAAACCAGAACTCCGTCTTGCAGGAAGGAAGTCTCTTTCTCCACTCCTGACAATGATGTGAAGTGGTAGAGAATAATGTCTGGTCCTGGCCGTGTCCTTTATCAGGTACTGGAAAAATTAGCCCCGTTCTGGCCAGACTTGGGACTTTGATTAATCAAAGTTTTTGGTTGCTGTGTGTCTTGTCTTGCCTGCTTTGAGAACTTGTTGACAATGGTGCTGTTCTCTCCCAGTTTCCAACTGCTGAATTGCATTTGTGTTTCTTGCTTCTGCATTTCCTTTTAAATGCTGTATTCTGTCACTGGGTAGAAGGGAATACTACAGGGAAATAAATTAGTAGTGGGAGATATTGTAAATGATAACAAGCTGAGAATATACAGTCGATATCCCTACTGAAAGGGATGCCATCCCGGACCACCTTGACAAACTTCAGAGGTGTGTTCATGTGAACTTCATGGGAGTCAACAAGGGAAAGTACAAGATCCTGCACATGTGCTAGGACAACTTCTAATATCAATGCAGTCTGGGGGTGAATGGATTGAGAACAGCCCCACAGAGAAGGACTTAATAATACTGGTGAATAAGAATTGGATATGAGCTGGCAATGTGCATTTGCAGCCCAGAAATCCTACAGTATCTTGAGCAAAAAGAGTGAGACCAGTATGTTGAAGGCAGGATGTCATTGTGAGATTCCAACTGGTATACTTAATCCAGTCCTGGGGCTTCCAGTATGAAAAAGACATGAGACTGCTGGAATGGCTTCAGTGAAAGGCTGTGAAGATTGCCAGAGGTCTGGAATACTTCTGTGAAGGAGAGCTAAACGGCTGAGAGGGTTTAGACTGAAGGAGAGAAGGTTCTGTTGTCACCGTACTGCCACCTTTCAACATTTAAAGTGCACTTATGAAGAAGGTGGGGGGAGATTTTTTACCAGTGCCTGTACTGACAGCACGAGGGACGCCAGCTTCAAATGGAAAGAGAGTAGGTGTAGGTTGGACCTAAGAAATTTTTTGTGATGAAGGTCATGTGACATTGGAACAGTATGCCTGGAGAAATTGTGCATGACTCATCATGGGAAGTATTCAGACAGATTGGACAGGGCCTTGTACTGGATGATTTTTGAAGGTTCCTTCCAAATGAATCCATTTGTGATTCTGCAATTCCATGATCATTCATGTAATATAACAACCAGGCTTTCCATAAAATGTTCTCATTTTGTTATGCATTTAATGATTCCTTTGCTAACAGCTGTTAGATACATTTAAATTTCTTTCACTTTGATTATATCACAGAATAACTTGCATTTTTTTTTCAGGAGATTGCATTTTAATTATGTTTCTAACCCTCTTTTTGTTCACAATTATGTAATGTTATAATTTGAAGAAACAAAAAACTTCGTTACTAAATGTAGCATAGAATATTATAATGGCCTTTAAATTAAGCCAGTGGATATGATAAATCACAATAAAGAAAATAATGAAACACATGCACACATCCATTGTATAATCAAAAGTGTGCAATGCAGGATACTAAATGTAGTGATGTAAGTTTAGTAGGAGTGATTGTTCTCAATTAGGAGGTTGTATAAAAGTTGCTAAGTTGTGTTTCGGTTGACAGGTAAATAAATTTTCTACAATGGAAAAGCCAGAAGCCAACTTCTCTAGTTTCAAATGAGGTCAAGAGGTATCTCGTTGTTAGAAGAAACAAGATCTTTGAAAGTCTTTGCTGTCTCCTTTCAAACTCCCTCCAAAAACATTGCTGATTAAGGGCACTATTTCCCCTCAAAATGTTAGTAATCACTGCAGAAAATATTTATTAATCTTACTCATCAGCACAACAAGCTGAATAAATTTTTCTTTGTCTAACTGAGTACACCTTTTATTTTTGCTTTCTCTCTCTTTTTTTTTTTTTTTTCAATTTAAGTACACTGATTTGAATTATCTTACCCTCACAGGCTGCTTAAAAAACCTCAAAGTGCTCAATGTGAGTTTCAATAATTTGAAGTCAGTTCCTCCAGAACTGGGTGATTGTGAGAATCTAGAAAAACTGGATTTGTCTGGAAATATGGAAATAACAGAACTCCCATTTGAAGTAAGATAACAATCTATGTTCGTTTCCATCTTTTTTTATTTGGCTTAAAAGGTATTTTATTACAGTGTTCAAATCTTTTTTTTTACAGATTAAATCATATTCCTTGAAGTTTTTAACAATAGTGTTTTACTAGCAATATCATTGAAAATGCCTTAGAAGCACTTAAATAGGGCCAAGGTACTTTGTTTTGGTTTTCCAGTAACTAAATTTTACTTGTATATATTCTGATATATTAAGGAGGACAGGATCCTAAAGGGGATTTGGCTGTGGTAATAAGCAGGAGGCTGCAAATAGCTGTTTTCTGTAAAAATGAAATATATCATGGTAGTCAAATTCACATACACACTTTGTTCCTAGTGTCTGTTTTAGTTTAAAAACTGTATGGAAAGTTCTATAAACAGCACTGCATTTTGCTACGAGCACAAATATCTCTCTGAAAAGGATATTACATGTGAGGAATGACATGAATGTATAATAGACTGAGAAAAGAACTCCCAGGCAGGCACCAACATTATTTTTTTTCTGTTGGCTGCATTAACTGCTCTCTGCCACAGCTGCTCTGAGACTTATTGTCAGGGGGAAGTAAAATCATTGGCTGGTACCTAACCACAATTTTTGCTGTCATCTGTATTTCTCAGGTTCTTAATATCATGATTTCTGGGGGGTGAGTAAAGGGATCTTTAGGGAAAATTGTCAGGCTCTTCTTTACTGATTCCTACTTTTTCTCTAAACATCTGTTACTGGTGATTCACAGGCAATGTTGGAGTGGATTAAACTTTTGTGAGATATGATTTAGCCCTGCTTATGTTCTCTTCTGAGGAAAGTTATAGCAATTACTATTATAAATTGTAAAGAAGTTTATTTAAAAAGAATTGCTAAAAAAATTGAGTGAAGGAAACAGAAACAAAGAGTGAACCTTCCCACTATAAATGGACATGAAAAAGAAAGTATGGTGGCAGAATCAGCAGTGCGGGTCTCCTTTCTCCTGCCTCTTCTTCTTTGGATAGCAAAACCAGGGCATGAAACAGATGGAATTTAACTAGTAAAAAGGAATCATAATGGAATCAGGAAATTGTACGTCCTGAATAGGCAAATGAATGCCGGGGTCTCTCTTTCTAGCTGGTCAGAGTGACCCCGACTAAAGTTTGAAAGTTTCTTTTCCCAGCCCGGTGCTTGAAGAAGAAGTCAGGGCTCTTCATTTTTTCGGTCTCAAGATTGTTTATTGCATCTTATCTATAAAGTTCTTTCTCCCTGTCCAGCCGAGATCCGAGATCCGTTTGGCAGGACAGCCAGAGGCACTCCCCCCTCCTCCAGGGCGGTGTTATCTTTATATACTACAAACTACGTGTACAATATTTACAGTTATTTTCCAATACCTATCATCTATATTAGACAGTGAGTTTCTACTTTAGACCAATCTAAAAGTGCCAACATCACCAGACAAGATGGAGGTAGAGAAGAAGAAGAAAGGCTAGACACGCCTAAATCCCTCCATCTTGTCACCAGAAACCCCTATACCAAAAATCTTAAAACCTACATTTAGACTCTGTAATTATTTATTCTTACACTATTTACACTATTGTGGCTTTTATCTCTTTCTATAAAGGTGACAAGTTATTCCGTGGTTCATAATCGAACCCACTGGTGTTCTGGGCTGTGTGCCAGGGTCTCCGAGCCCCCTGGCAAGGGTCCCAGGAAACTCCGGACTCCCAAAGGAATGTCCTGAGTTCCGACAAATGAATTAAACAAAATTGTCTTAGAATAGTGAGTATATTCAAACCTGTGGATGGTAAATTTATCCCCAGTCATTGCTGTTTTAAAACCACTGAATATTTTTCCATCTGCTTACAGAGGTCTTGTAGCACAAGGATTTACCCATGTTTATGCACTATGGGTAGCCTTTGCATGGAAACCTACCTGTGCATGTAAGTCTTTTCAGGGCTGAGCCTGAGAGACCAATGTTTCTTTTGGAGAGCTCTAAAATATTGCTTCCTTCCTAAAGTCTCCTTTTCAACAAAATAGAAAACCACAAAACTGAGTGTAGATTATGGCCTAATGGTTCACTTAAAACTTACAGAAAAAAAAATTGAGTTGTGCAAATAACTTTATATAATAGTAAAAACTGCAAGCAACATCATGTTAGTATGGTATAAAAGGTCAAGAAAAAAATATTGGCATTATCTATTGTCTTTCTCTGGAGGCTGAAACTCAATTTATATTTGTAGTGATCTGGGAGGTAGGTTATACATGCTCTTCTGATTTAGATTATAAACTCAGTTTCATAGAATCAACATTTCAAGGGCAACTTTGGAAGCTGAACATAGAATTAAAGGAATGCTTTTGTTGAATGATATGAAATGCTGCTAAGTGTTTGACCTTTAGCATACTCACTATGGCTCATGTTATTCAGAACAATAGCATCAGAATCCTTGCTAACATAATAAGTGTCTGATGTTGACTCTCAGACAAATAGTGATTAGCAGGTAACTGTTTAATGAATTAAAATATTGAATTAGTCTAAACAGTCTAAAAGGGGAAAACAGAAAAATAGTGCTGGGCTAGCTTTGAATAGCCAAATGCCTACCTGTCTGATCATTCATCCCCCTCTTCAGCATGACATTGGGAGGAAATAATTTGAGAAATCTCATGGTTCAAGATAAAGACAGGGAGATTGTTTCTCATTTACTTTTGTTGGCAAAACGGACTGTACTTTGGGAAGATTAATTTAATATTTATATATATATATATATATATTTCAGTAGTAAGAAACAAAGACAATAAAAAAAAGTCTCCCCCTCTCTCCCAAGGACAACTTCACTTCAGATTCCTATACCATCCCTGAGTAGTGCAGGGTGGCAAGGGAAGTTACAGCCAGCACACAATGGTTTATAGCTGCTTCTCCTTCATCCTCACACTTTTGTTCTCCCCTCGTGTGGGGTCCCCATGGGCTGAGCTTTTTTCAGGAATATCCATACGCAGCAGCATGAGTCTTCCATGAGCTGTAGTGCGGAAATCTACTACATCTCCTCAGCTTCCTCCTGCTTTGACTCTATATTTTCTTTGTTCTTTCTCACTCTTTTCATTTTCTCCCTTTCCCTGGTGAATCTTTTTCTTAAATCAGTTTTTAGAGTGGCACCACACACTTTGCTGAGGAGCTTTGCTGTTTCCTGTGCTCAGTCCATTGGAGCCATCTGGAATTGCTGGTATCCATTTAGGGCAGCCTCTGGTCTTTCTGCAGAGTGTCTTCCCCTGAACTCCCCACACAGTCAGCCCATTGCAATGGACAAGAAATACAAGTATTAATGACCACAAGTTAGATTACATCTTTTATTGTCCAATAGAATTGTTGCTAACGTCCATTAATCCAGAGAAATGCTCATAAAGTTTGGCTGTGTCTCTCATGTGGAGTCAGTACTGGGAAGTGGAGATTATAATTAAGCAAATATGTGCAAGCATTTTGGGTAGGAAAATGGTTTCTCTTTACAACATTAGAAAGAAAGAGAAAACTTGGCAACCAATAGAAAAAATAGCGTAGAATGTTGATAAAAATGTTTCTTGTTTATGCTCTCTCAGGAAGTTAAAATTTTATTTGACTTTCAAGTCCTTAAAAGTTTCTTCTGGGAAGATTAAAAGAGTTTGTGAGAATGGCATCAGTATTCTTCAGCGTAAAATTTAGTCAGAGGTAATAAAAGCCAACTGCAGCCCAGTAGAAATTATTTAAGGTATTTTTTGTTTTTGTTTTTGTTTTTTTTTTTTTTTTTTACATAGAGTAATGGTCAGAGACACACCCCATCCAAAACCATAACATTATTCTTGTCCAAATGCAACTTATAAAGTAGCTGTTTCAGCCTATTAGGAACATGCATGTCCAAGTGCCTGGACTATTTCTATTTGGGTGTGCTTGGGAACTGTTCCTTGAGGGATGTGCCTTGTGCAATAGCAACAGGAGGAAAGCACATTGCTCACTTGTCTGTTCATTTCTAGCAAAAAGCTCTTTCTCTGCTTGTAAAGGCTGCTTTCAGCACTCTGTAAGTCATCTCACTAAATCTTAAAATGAGGTAATCTGATGCTACATGAGAAAAAACTGAGGATGTGTGCTCTTCATCTTTTACTCTCTCAAGGATTAGGACTTCATACCTTTCCATACTATGTCCAAGGAAGAGCAATCTGTTTCAAAGTCTAGCTTTCAATTTTTAAAAATTTGTTCTGTTGTTGGATGTCTAACATTTTTAGATTTAGATATTTATTAGATATTATCTAATAAAATATTTAGATATTATGTCTAATATTTTAAATATTCATTAAAATCAATATTTGATTAGTATCAATTGAAAGTAAAACTTGGCAGAGAAAGTTTAGGGATCTGCAGTGGAGTTCAAATCTATATTAGCTGCTCTTGTGAATGAGCAATGTCTTCCTTCACATGAGTGAAAATATGAATGGAAATAAAATATACGTGTACATAAGAAAAGTCATGACATTATGTTTAAGTAGTCAGCTTGTAACCGATACTTACAGACCTCAGTAGCCAAATTTAGCAGAGGAAGGTACACTATGAGGCTTAGGGCACAATCCTCCCTGATATGGCACATATCTTGTAAGATACTGAGGTGGGGAGGACTTTGTTCTTCTAGCTAAGATGCTCAGGAGAGGCGTGCCCTGTATCTTATTCAGTCCCTCTCTCACTGCAGTGTGAGAGAGGGATTGAATAAGATACTGAATAATATATAGTATTATACTATATACTATAATTATATATTATAGTACTGAATAATATATAGTATTATACTGTATACTATATATTAGTAGTTACAGGGAGAAGGAGATGGATAGATTTATTTCTAAACTTCTAGTTTATTTTGCATGTGAATTTAAGAATTAGTATGATGCTGGTATTTGTATTTTAACTGTTGGATAGTGTTCCTCTCACTATTATGATCATGCAGGCTATGCAATTAAATTCTTCTTCCTGGAAAAAAACCTGTATTATAAATAATATATTTTATTATTAAAGTTTGTAGAAAAACTGCTCTGACCTTATTTTCAGGTGTTCTTTCTTCAGAAAGTATTGCTTTCTACAATTATTTACCGAATCGCACAATTAGAGTTTCCTGTGCATGATATTTCAAAAAGACAGCTTTGTGGTGGATTCCTTTTTTTTCTGCCAACAAAATTGCTGCAGCCAACAGTATCTATGTGACCCAAAGGAACTTCAATAAGAAGAGAGGGAATATGAAGAAGTTCTTATTTCCTCCATCCATACCATCTGGTACAGCACATGCTGTCAGTCACAGGACAGGCAAGCTATTCCACAGCGCCAGCAGCAAGACAGAAATGCTTGCACTAGATGCTTTGATACAGAAAATAAATTTTAAAGGTTTTTTTTTTTTTTTTCAATGTTTTTATGCCTTGAAGAGTGTTCAATACTACGTCTGAGGAGTCCCAGTAACTGGTCAGAATATTTTCTGTATCATCTGGGTAGCGCAAAATGAAGAAGTTAGAGACTGTTAAAACATATGAATAATTTGTCAAGCAGAGTGCATATCTATGAACACCTACATCTTCATGTCAATCCTGTATATACTGATCTTTGAAATTCAGAGAAATTAAAATGTTATGCTTCATGGTTGCTTTAACACACTATGTTTTCAAAAGATCAAATTAAATCTTGTTTTGTATTTCTGATGCACAGTTTCAGCTAAGTCCTAATACAAATAAGCACAGACATGAAGACCTTTCAAAATCATAGAACTGTAGAATAATTTGGGTTGAAAAGGATCTGTAAAGATCATCTAGTGCAACTCCCCTGCCATGGTCAGGAATATCTTTAACTAGAACATGTTTCTAGGGCCCCATCCAATCTGACTTAGAATGTTTCCAGGAACAGGATATCTACCGCCTCTCTGGGAAGCTAGTACCAGTGTTTCACCACCCTCATTGTTAAAAATGCCCTCCTTATATCATCTATTTGTAAACTCTTTTTGTTTAAAATCATTACTCCTTGTCCTATCACAATAGTTCCTACTAAAAACTGTCTCAATCTTTATTGGAAGGCCACTTTATTGGAAGGCCACTTTAAGAGCCGAAAGATCACAGTGAGGTCTCCCCTGAAACCTTCTCTTTTCCAGGTTAAACAACACCAGCTGTCTCAGCCTGTCTTACAGAGAAGGTTTTCCATTACTCTGATAATTTCTCTTGTTTTCTTCTGGACTTACTCCATGTCCTTCCTGTGCTAGGACCCCAGAGCAGGGTTCCAGGCAGGCTCTCACCAGAGCAGAGCAGAGCAGAGCAGAGCAGAGCAGAGCAGAGCAGAGCAGAGCAGAGGGGCAGAATCCCCTCTCTGACCTTGCTGCCCACGCTGCTCTGGATGCAGCCCAGGACATGTTTGGATTTTTGGGCTGAGAGTGCCCATGGCTGGGTCATGTACAGCCCCTCACCCACCAGCAACCCCAAGTCCTTCTGGGCAGGGCTGCTCTCCAACTGTTCATCCCCAGCTGTGCTGGTACTGGGATTGTTGTAACCCAGCTGCAACTCCTTGTAATTGATCTTATTAAATCTCACAATGCTGACGTGGACCTGGTTCCTGAGCTAGTCCAGGTCCCTCTGGATGACATTACATCTCTCTGGGTGACATCATCACATCACATCACATCACATCACATCACATCACATCACATCACATCACATCACATCACTCAAACAGGTCAACTGCACCACTCAGCTGGGTGTCATCTGTTACATGGTCATCTGTGGGACCAAAGGGACCCTTAACAAATTTCTTAAGGGTCCCTTTGGTCCCACTGGTTATATCATTGGTGACGATACTTAATAGCACTGTTCCAGTACACCCCTGAGGCACACCACTTCTCACCAGCTTCCATCCAGATATTGAGACATTGACCAGTATGTTGGGAATGACACCACCCAGACAGTTCCTTACTCACTGGTCTCTCCAGCCATCAAATCCCTGTCTCCCCATCTCAGCGAGAAGTATGTAGCGGAGAACCATGTCACAGGCTTTATAGGAATCCATAACCTTTCCTTATGTGTTGATGGAGTCATTCCACTGTAGAAGGCCACTAGGCTGAGCAGGCAGAACATTTCCCTGGTGAAGATCTTCTGGCTGTTCTGAATTGTCTCCCAGTCTTCTGTGTACCTTAGCATAGAGTATTGGCTTTGCATGGCCAGGTTTTGGTATTGTGGTGTTACAGGGGTGGCTTCTATCAGAAGCTGCAAGAAGTTTCCTCCAAGTCTGGGAGAGCCAGTGAAAAGGCTGGGTCAGTCAGAAATGGTGGAAATGCTTCTGCTATATTTAATAATGAAATAAAAGTTATTGTGCAGATGTAATTGCAACCAGAGAATAGAGTGGTAAGACCATGCGAGAGGAACAAATCTGCAGACATCAAGGTCAGTTCAGAAGAAAGGGGACAAGGTGCTCCAGGTGCCAAAGCTGAGGTTCTGCTGCAGCATGTGGTGCAGAGGATGGGGAGCCAGCTGTGCCTTTGCAGCCCATGGGGGTCCACAGGGATGCAGAGATCTACTTACAGCTTCACCTTGGCCTTCCTCACCCCATCCTTGTACAAATGGAGTATGTTCCTATAGTCTTCTCAGGTTGCCTCTCCTTGGTTCTGCTATGTATTTCCTTCTTTCCTTTTAGTTTCACCAGCAATTCCCTGATTAGCCATTCCAGTCCCTTGCAATCCTTGCCTGATCGTTTATGCCTGGGCATAAAAAGACCTTGTGCACTATGGAAGGCATCCTTAAATATCTACTGGCTCTGTTTTTCACCCTTGTTCCTGACATAAGTTTCTCAAGGGATTGCTATAACTAAGTCCTTGAAGAGCTGGAAATTTTCTTTCCTAAAGCTCAGGGTCCTGACTTTGCTCTTTAACTGACTCATATCCCTCAGGAGTGTGAGTTCCATTAGTGTATGATAACTGCAGCCCAGGCTGCTTCTAATCCTTATGTCACCAATTAGTTTACTTGCATTGATGACCTATGGGTCCAGGAATAGATTCCTTCTGGAAAGGCTTTCTATGGTCACAGGAGTTATAAATGGTGCTATTTCTCTTCTTTGCTTACCTGAAAAATATAATTATAAATAGTTGTCTCCCAAATTGTTTCATAATGCTGACAGGTGTGACCCTAAAAAAACCCCTGACATGATCAGGGATTTATTAGGCACTAACATTAGTCACCTATGATTTTCAAACACAACAGTATCCAGAACAGACATAAATAATTTTTACACATTACTAAAATTCCAATTGTTATTTTAAAAACTGTGGTTCAACAACTGGAAAATTTTCAGTGTCTTTTGTCCTCTTTTTGTTAGTCTGTCCAGCCCTCTCATCAAAGCCATACATTTAGCAGGAAGAACAGAGGCACAAGCTCTATGCGTGTGTGTGGAGGCTTCAAATAAATCCCCACTGGGCATTTTCATATAACTTGTCTTTGTGAGCAGTGACTGACACATGTCAAAGTCATTACCTGGTAGATGGGAGACCGGCCATCTCTACAGAAATGTAAAAGGTTAGGTTGTTTTACCAGCAAATTATTCTTCAAATCTGTATGCTTTTAAACCTGACTTGTTTCATAACTATTTTTTTTTTTTTGTTAATGCATGTGACAATTATAAACAAAAAATGTAATCAGATGTACAGGACATTAACTTCCCAGCGGTTTCAACATCCAGCAAGGCACTGGAAGAACTCACCCACAGGTCCTTCCTCTCTTATTAAAAGGGACTATAAAGAATCTGTTGAATCTTTAAGTCTGTAAGATTTTTCATAGTTGCAAAGGAGCCACGTATCATATTTGTTGAAAATGATTGAGAGTTGCAAAGGATTCATATATAAGATTTGCTAAAAATGGAATTTTATTTGTGAGCGTTTTTCAGTACCACAAAACAGAGAGAAGTACTGTAATAAAGGGATTAACTTGGAACTGGGAAGCCAACTTCGGGTAAATTTTTCATTTTAAATCACTAGGAAGAGTCCAATTGACTGTTATTGGGCCATCATTTCTGTAAATACATTTTTCAGTATTAGAAGGGGTTTTCCAATTGCTTGGCTTGGTTGCATCTCCATTAGACAGAATTTAATCTTGTCCTTCTTTGCTCAGGGCTTATATTCTCTTTAAATTTGCTTAAAGATCATGATGAGTTGCTTTCCAATGCAGGTGGTCAAAGTGTCAATCCATGCAAAACAACAGCTGTGTTATGGAACTGGTATACGATGCAATATCAAACATTAGCAGGAGGGGTGTGAAACCCAAAAAAGCAGGTGCGAAGGTGTTAGGTGTCAGAAGAGATTCTCAGAGGCCTTGCTGCTGCAGAAGTTCTCATAAATGTTTTAATAGTTGAGGGGCTAAAGAAGGACATGGATCTATGTTAGGAAATAGGATTATGAAGTTAAGCATGGGAAATGTCAGTTGATCCCACTCTTGACACTGTGCTTCCAAGCCTTCTAATTTATATAGCATCATTTTAAAACCACTTCACTATCAGAATAAGTCAGCAGCTAATAATAACAGTCCACTTCACTGGAGAGCTGACCCGCACTTACCTCCATGCTGTGGTGCCAGTGACCTTTCCTTTACCTTTCACATTAGCTCAGTAAAAGTAATATCACCTTTCACAGTCTAAAACGTTTTTGTAATAGGGAATGACAGACAAGTAGTTTTACAGCATAAGGGAAGACTTAACAATGAGCAAAGGGGCATAATGTGAGCATTAAAACATGGCTATATTAATACAAAAAGCATGAATATAACTGTAAAAGAATTCAGTGGTAGAAAAGAATATTTGGTACTGTTCCAGCTCTGCTTTCTCTCAAAACAGCTCCAAATCTCTTTGAAAGCAAAATAGGCTTCCAAAATTCTAAGAATATATCCTCCATTTGTCTGTGAGATAATCTGAGGCAGATTTTATACAGCTACCGAATAGAAGCAGAGAGCAGAACAAATACATAGCACTACCAGACTTGCATGTTTTGTCTTGCAGAAAAATGTTTCTGCTGCCAGCATACCTGGATTGATGACAATCAAAACAGAGTTATAGCTGAAGGGAGAGAAAAGCATGTTTTTTCCATGAAGTGCAAATAATGAATGGTATTATTTATTCCTTAAGAAGAATAAAGTTGGAGAGTATAATTGAAATTAATGTGTTTAATTTATTACTGAATATATTTCTATCAGTTGTTAACTAATTACAGGTAGTTTCATGATTGATCAACTCTTCACAGCTGTAAAAAACACCTGGCAAGGCTGACTGTCATTTTTATTCATCATCATCGATCAGTGTGAAAGATATGAAGACATAGATAGCCTGATCAGTTGAAAGTAGACATCATCCCAGGATTTTTTTAATCTCTTATAGAACTTGGGTAAGGTCTCTGCCTTACTAGTCCTGGATAAAAGAGCATCGAATTATACCCAGTGTGAAGTGGAAGAGATGTTGAATTTGTGAGGGAATTCCAAAAAGGATATGTCCTAGTGATTACTGCTTTTGGCATCCTGATATGCCAATTCGCAAGCCTGGACTTCTGTCATTCTATGCTGTATTACAAAGCAGGATGAACTCAGGTTAAGAAATTAATTACTGGAAAGCTCAGAACAAATAAAAAAAATGGAGACATTTCTTCACTTGCTGCTTAGGCTATTCATCAAATACTTGTTATAGAGCCATTTACTACTGATGGAATTTAGAAGGAGATGCGTAATTTTATGACTAATAAAAGCGGATGTTTAGAGGTCATGTTTGTAGCTTTGTAAGGATAAGATTTCCAGACTTCTCTTATCTTTTACTTTGCAAAATCAACCTACTTTTTTCCTATCCATTTTTAATTGATATGTGTTGTATTGGATTCCCCATCACCCATTATTACTGTAGAAACATCAAACAGTTTCTTTCTGGACTGGATTAATCCAGGGTGATAGTCTTGGTTTGCCAAATTCTGAGACACAAAATTTGAAATTCCAAGTGCCAGTTTACTAGTGCAGTGTGGATGTTGGGTATAAGTGACCAGTCCTTGCCTGTATGTAGAGTTTGTGTGAAAAATGTGTATGACTATGTGACTGGACTTCCCTTGACTGTGTCTGGTTGCACGACACACAATTATGTGGCTACATCACTGGGGACTGTATGCACCACAGACGGCTGCTGAGGGCTAGCTGCTGCTGACTCCTAGCTTCAGCTCTGTCATATGCTGGCTGCCATGTAGTCTTGAGGCTGTTATTTCTTTTCATCTTGAAATACAGACGTGGTCAGTTGAAAGTTATGTCTGAGTGGTAGCAGGGGGGCTACAAGTGTCTGGATCACATGTAGGTATCACCATTTAATGATTTGCTGTTCTTTTCTGTCCTTATGGTTTCTCTTTGAATACATTCCTTTCAGTGAAGAGAGTTGGTTTAAGGAGAGGCCAGGCTACTTCAAACTGTCTTTAATATAGCTGAAATATTTTTCATTCTCAGATATAAAATGCTCTTTGAAATAGTGGTTAGAGGCAACAAAAAAGTTATTGAGGTTAGAGGACCTAATCTGATGCTTCAGAACTTTAATGTAGAATGTAATGTAATGTGGAATGTTATTCCGCATTTTTCAAAAAAAGGGAAGAAATGAGAAAAATATAGGTAATCTTAAATCTCAGTTAATTTCATTGCCATAATTAAAGTCTTGATATACTTGCTATATTACACACTTGGAGTGGTCCTCAGCATCTCAAGACTAGAAATCAGGAAACCTGAGTTATACTTTCTGTGATGTACTTTTTCACCTTGGTAAGTGACTTCCTGCCACTGTGTTTGTGTTCAATTTTTTCCATTTGCTTGTAGTGACAATTAATTGCATTGAAACAGCAGAATAGAGAACTCTTACTGTGTGTTTTTAGAGCTTTGCATCACGGAGATTTATTTCCACATTTTTGTGCTCTGGTAATAATGATATTAGTAGAGTAATAAAACCTAAATTGCAGAGCTGCTTTACTAAAAATTTAACTTTTAGATGTTACGACATTTGAAATCTCAATAAGCAGTACTGTTTTACAAGAACACTGGTGAAGTGTTTGTGCTGTATTCTGAGGCTGAAACAATTTGAACTGTGCTTCTTTGGACTGTGACATAGAAATAGAGGTTTTCATTATATGTGTAAATGTCAGCTTCCTCAGAATTCTCCAAAGTAATTTAAAAACATGTTGTTTCAAATTCTAGAATCTAATTGTGTAGGGGTTTTATTGAGAGGTGCAATGAATTTTGGTTATGTTGCTGTTGCTCTTGTGAGGAACATTGTCAAGGAAAAATACGTCATGAATCACCAATTTCTCGCTCAATTCTTCTAACATTTACAGTTTTTCCTAATCTTGATTTAGGTCTTTCAGAACTACTGCAAACCAAATATTTAAAGAAAATAACAAAGTATTTTCATTCTGTTATTATCTATTGTTCATCTCTAAATCCCATAATTTACCTATTTTGGTAAATTGGAGAAAAATTGGGAATTATGGTGTTTTGTATGTAGTGTTGTTTTAATTAGTGGGAAGTAATTTGGGATTAATTATTGTATATCACATTACACATATATCCAATAATTTATTTACTCTTTTCACCACTAATTCATAGTGAGTGCAAGACTTTAGTGAAGTTACTTTTTTCATTTTTCCATCTTTTCCCAGGTTTCAGTCAGTTTAAGAAATGTTCTTGCATTAGCTTGCACTTCTCTGTATTAGGTTTTATTTGCAGTTGTGAAAATCTTGACAGCTTCAGATGCATGCTGTTAATAATAGATGTTACTTCTATGTATTTGCTCAGCAGTCATACTTTCTTTTGTTATATTCATTTTTTTATATGCTCAAAGCATTATATAGGTATTTGTAAAATGTCATGGTCACAGAAAATAGTATCTGATATTGCACATGATATACAGAAATATGTCAAAGTTTTTTGTTTTATTATTAAAAAATTACTGGGGCTGTATATGCCTCTAGCAGCAATACGTAGCTAAACAAAGATAAGTAGCTTGGATGCAATCTAGTGGGAATTGAGTAGTAAAACATCTGTTTGTAAACTACTTATATTGATATAGGGCATAGAAATAAAAGTATAAAACGTATCTGAGCTTATACTGCTTCAGTACCATGAAACCTGATTCTACACAATTTGTCTTCTGAACAGCTATGCTGGGACAGGCCAGATGACTGATTTTGTTAGCCATTTTTTTCTTGTTGTTTAAGAGACACAGGACAACATTTAGCAATCCAAGGGGCTTATGGAACAAGCTGCATTCGTGCCTATATCTTGCTGAGGTACTCTGTGTCAACGGAAGAGGTCTTGATATAATTTAGACTTAGCAGCTTCCCAGAAATACAAGAGCATCTTGGCTACACTGAAGACCTGGCCAGATATATTTTATGCAGGCAGGTGCAATTTGTTTTTATACACCATTTCAGCAAATGCTTCATGAGTGTTCGAGACAGACAACCAATCAACCAATCAAACAACCAACTGAAAAACCCAAGAAAAAGATAATTTCCAGACTTTCCAGTGAAAAGCAGGTGATGTTTGTAGGTTTGCTATGTGACCATCCCTACCAAAGATTGCACGGCTGAGTAGTATTACTAGCCTACTGCTCCCCAGAACCTGTGTCACATCTCTATAAATTTCACATTAAGGGAATTCTACCCCTAAAATGCATCTTGAAAGTCCAGCTTGATTGCAAGCTTTCTAAGGTATGTATATGAATATGTATTCATTTTTATATTTATCAGAACCTAATAAGAACAACATAATTCAATGGATGCCCTAAAATTACTCAGTCACAGACTGAGTAATAGTGCAAAGTAGCAATGGAGCACTAAGAACTGCGAGAATTTACAGCCTCATGCTCTTAATTGCACCAACAAGTTCTTAAAAAGTAGCCAGATATCTATTTGTACAAAATCCTGCTCGCTGTATACACAATCTATGTGCCATTCCTTAGCTTTCTTATTCAAGTCAGGAAAAGACCTCTTACATATCTGACTATTTTACTAATATTAGCTTTATTTTCAATTTGTTTTTGCATGTTTATCTCAAAGAACAACTAAAACTTCCTAGAAATACTGTTGTAAAATAGGGAGAATAGAATCCTTTGGGAAGAGATATAGTCAAAAATTTTCCTGTTAGCTTTGTCACTACCTGAAGGAAAGTAAATAAAATACCCATGTATGTCTAGCAGCACTATAAGAAAGGAAGGAAAAGGAGGAAGAGAAAATTTGCTGTAATCCTGTCAAGCCACAAAGCAGTGACCTGTTTTGTTGAATTGTTAACAGCGTCCTCAATTGTAGGTTTGTATACTATCAATGTCATACACATGTAGCTACAGAAAAATAACTTTTATAATGTATATTTTACAACAATATGCTGTACTAGACATGGTCTAATTCCAGACAGGATATGTCACAGTATGCAAAGTAGTCTTATCTCCATTGTGAATTTCACAAATCTGGGGCTATTCTTTATGAAACTCCTGCTTCAAGAAGACAAATCCAGATCCAAGTTGCAGGGCTCTCCTGCTGGTAGACAATTGTTCACTACTGCTGTAGTTCTCAGCACCACAACTGGCAAGAATCTTGTGCATTTAGGTGAAGTTACTCTGTGCCATGACAAAAAAAGAATTTCCACCATTTCTTCTTGCAAGGAAAAAAACCCACAGAAATGTTTTTCTTGATATCATAAAGATGGCTCACAAATTGCAAATCTTCTGACCTCTTGAGGAAGAGGTATCTTTTTTGTCATATCATTATGTCTTCCACTTCATTTATTAGTAAGTGGATTTCTGGCTGACATTTCATGAAAGTCTTTTTTCCAAGCTTATCAGGCTATCTCTGCTTGATCTGGTGTAGAACACATATTGTTGTCATTGCCCAGCCCCAGTATATATATGTGGTGAAATAATTTTATCATCAATCATCAAAATGGGGTGATTGTAACAAATTAGAGTTACAGAAGAACATTCTTAGTTTTGTTTCTGTGATTTTCTCCCACAATTTTTCTAATTATTCATTTTGCATCTGTCAATATTGCATCATTACTTGGTTCTCTTGTGCTAATATTACCTCTTCAAACATCCTTGAAAATCTTTTCTTTTCAAGTGAATGGTTACTATTTTATAAATGTAAAACAAAATAGCCAATGTATTATTCTTTATTTGAGCTGTCATCTTTGTTTATATTTTTTAAGTTGCTACAGAATAAAATTTCCATATCTTTTGGGTGTTTTCCCCACATCCTATTGTGGAAAATAGTGATTTATTCTGGGTTTCAGAATCAGCTCGAATGAGCTCATATGAACACACTCAGTTTTTTGAACCAGAAGGGTAACTTCACAGGATGCATTGTGTTGTCATGGCAAACCAGAAACATTGTACATGCTTAAATCATAATTAAGATGGTACCATCTGAATAGTATTTCTTCAATTGCTTTGCGCCTTGAAGCAGAAATTATAAAAATGTTTTTGGCTTTGTCTCTATTCTGCTGTAAGAGCAAGCAATATTGATGATCTCTTGGTGAAGGAACAAAATATATCTTTAAATGGTATTTTGATAGGTTCAAAGACGCTTTGTCTACAAACATGCTGCATAGGTCAGTTAATGTCCATACACTACTGACATTGCTGTTCTTCCTCTTCAAATGCTTTTTATTGAAACATGTGAAGAGTACACTCCCAAAGTGAGCTACTGGACCTATTTAAGTTAATGAAAATCTTTAATTAGCCTTGTTTTCCCTTATAAAGTGTGTCCTTATTTACAAGTTTTGGAAATTTGAATATGAGATGATTTTATGATAGCAAAGCTTATGATGGCAAATAATATATGCAGACTGTGTAGCTGCACCATCAAAGATTTGAACATTTAACATAAGCAATCAACATAATTTTATTTTTTGGAACAGAAGATACTTTGGCTTTAGCCCAGGAAATCCTTACTTACATACCTAATTTCATACATACGACTCTTCTGTTGGCTTGGAACAACTTAGATTTAAGTACATAATTCACGTTCTTAGGGATTTTAATGGTATGATGATAGTCCTGCCCTTATTACTATGTGATTCTTCAATCACCTGTGAATGATCAATACCTGATACTTTTGTGAACATTTTATGTGTTGCATACGACATGCATGTATTTTGTGAATATAGAATAAAACTCTTTTTCTCATTTTTTTTGTAGAGCTAGTGAAAGATTTGTATATACAAAACACCTGCTTTAATAACAAGCAAAGTCCTTTTCTATGAACTTCTAATACTAAGATTATCACAGCTATATTTACCTTACTAGACTAAACTTTAGCTGTTTGGATGATGAAATGATGAACAATGAAAGGGGACAATGTTAAGCTTCCAATAAATGGTTTGGCAAAGGATAACAATGTCTGTTGGTAGATTAACTCTACAAAAGGTTTAGGATTTTAGCACTGCAAAATCAGAACGATGCCATCACAGTGAAGGCTGTCTTCCACTTGCATTGCTTGGGTATAGCTTACCAAGATGTCACAATCCAATCAGTGAGAAATGCCTCTGCCCTAATTAAGTGCAAACAACACCATATGCCGAAGTCAACAACACATATTTTATTTAACAATCAGCGTGAGGTAGAAAGAAAGAAGTAGAAATGGCAGAGGGGAAAGAGATATAAAATAGAAGATATTTGCCACCCGTGAATCCAGCAGCAAGTCCAAGTCCTTAGTTTTTCTCTTTTTTGAGTTGGTGGGTTTCTTGAGTCTCTGGGTGCGAGTCGGTGCTCATGATCTTCCCCTGCAAGAATGACCTTTTTCCAGGTGGACATAATTTCATCACAGTTGCTGAGTTGGCTTTCTTGAGCCCATAAATTCTGCATTCTTTGTTGTCATTATCAGTGATAGATTCTTCACCCCAAGCTTTGTTAACCTCCCCCATGAGGTAACACTCAGACAATAGCACAACCTTTATCTTATCTCAAGCTCCTGAAGTGGTGGCTTAATTTACTCTCAAAATTCCAGGTGTCCACGGAGATCTTTTCAGAGGGGCTTTGGTGATTATGGTTGCTATCCATTCCATAGCTTGGGGTGAACTTTTTTGACTGGTGATAAGCATGTGAGCAGTTGCCTCTTTGTAGAGTTTACCGCCGTGCGAATATACCACAGGTATATTCTGCCCCAAAAATTCTTGTACCAAGTTTCTGTAATTGTTGCTTTTATCCATGAATGTCAGTGAGATTATAGAAGAGGTTACACTTACAGCTCAATGAAAGAAAAGATAGGCACTTGGTTTGAAGTCACCATATCTAAGTGGACAACTACGCACTTTGCTCCTAGGGTGTTTCTTTTTTGTATATATCCTACTGTGTTCAGCAGGTTAATAATGAATGTCAGTCTATGGGAAACAATATATGTGATAGCCTACACTACTGAAGTGGTACAAATTTTCTCTGACGTCACTTCTGAAATTTCTGGGCAAAAGTGCACTTGTAATGCATGGATAGACATTTCCACATTAATCCTTTGCATGTCTTATCATGTATTGATTTTGATGGGTTGCAGTTTCTGTTCTTTACATGTCACTGAAAAATATGGTATTTTAACACAACGTTGCACCTTTTAGTGTGTTGATGCTAAGTAGTAGGTAATTCATGGTAAATAAGCATGCAGCCTTATGTGCAAATCCCTTTCACAGCAAAAAACCAGAAGAAAAATAAAACCACACCCATTAATCAAATAATAGTTCAGTTCGGGACATGTTGTCCTCTTCTTTCAACTGGAGATTTAACTGCCAGAGAGAAAAAGAAGCAGTGGACCTCTACAATGTTATGTGGAATAATTCTATGAACAAAATTATGAAGATAAATGGTGCGGTTTGTCAAAGAAAAGTAACAAGAATGATTAAACATAAGTACCACAATAGGTCTGTCCAGGTAGCTAGACTATTAAATATGGCTATTTTTTAAAAATGGAACTTGCATAAAGCCTATATAGTGATTGATTCAAAGTTGCATCATAAAGGAAAATAATAAAAATCAATGTCAAGCAAAAATGAATGATAACTTAAAAATTATATGGGAGCCATGCTTGTTTGAAATTGAAATGTTGCAAAAGGTGCAAAAATCCATCAGTCCTTTAAGAAGAAATAAAATACAGAGTGTTTTCTTCAGAAAATATAATGCACAGCTACCATAATTTCCAATGTATCATCTATCAAATGCATTTGTTGGTAACACATCATGAAGATATTAAATTAAAAACTCCATTAGGTTTCAACATACTCTAGGAAATGGACAGCTTTTTAAAATATTACCCTAAAAGTAAAAGTACTGAGGGCTTGCAGCAAACACAATATAACCTGGCTCCAAATGTTCTGTGGCATGCTGAGCCAAAATTCGTATTGATTGAGTAGATGACCTTGTGTTTTGTTTGTACATTTTTATGGGAATACAAACTCCTGAAAATGTATATTTTAATCTAGCCAAGTATTAAAGTATTAAACCAATCTATATACCATACTATTTGAAAAATTGAAGAAACAACTATATTTCTTAAAAAAAGTAATAGTGCTATATTAAGATGGCTTGTAATATTTAATTCAATAAAGTAATTTCAGGGAAGACTAGTGGAAGAAATATAAATTTACCATCTAATCTTAATGTTACCAAGTTGTTTCAGTGAAACAGGTGACTGCATGTAAAAGTAAAGTGTTTAGGAACTTGAGTGAACAGTAAAGAAACTATACTTTAACATGTATCTGCTACTCTGTATTTAGAACTTAAGGCTTTTCTTCTTTGGGGATGGTTTGCAAATATTTTGGGTAGCATTTAAGCTTGTGGGATATTATTTTAATTCTGTACTTGCAAAATTTTTGGGAGGAGAGTTTGTTGAAATACATGTATCAGCAGTTTTAGTAAGTTATTCTGAGTTTAGAGAAACTTTAAATATTTGCTTGTAATTTGAAATTGTGGTCATAATTTAAAACCACAAAATTATTGCAGGATAAATATGGTGCCAGTTATTTTCCATACTGTCCTGTTGCTACATTCTAGAAGAGTTGCTGTCCTTTCTGTTTCTCTGGAAAATAGATTGAGTATCTGGAAAATTTACAGAATATGATGGAGTGTTCATTGATCTTAGTCAGTCCCCAAAATGACAAAGTGGTTGGAAAGTAAAAAGTATCACAATAGAATGTGTTTGCCTGCTCTGAATCTGTGGTGAGACATATCCATGGTGATGACTCACCAGGACTGTTTTAAGACAGTATGTGGGGGGGAGATTTTGAAATTATGCCTTTGACTTCAGGAACTCTGAACCTCTATTATGTTTTTGAAAGATAAACTTCACTTGTAGTTGTGTGTAATAGGATAACTTCAGTAAAACTCCCTGAAAATATTTCTCAAGATGATAAAATTCTGCAGCTTATGAGGCTATAACCAGAAAAAAAGAATCAGCAAGCAAATAAAACTCACAAAACCCCAAAGCAAACAAGTAACCTACATCCCACAAAAACACCCAACATAACAAAAAAAAAAAACCAAAAACCAGAAAACCAAAAAAAACAAACAACAACAACAAAAAAACCCAAACCCAAACAAGCAAACAAACAAACAAACAAAAAAAAACAACTGGGACAAAACCAAAAAAAAATCCCAACCAAAAAGTCCCTAAAGAAACTAACTCTGTCACAGCATTATGCCATGAATAAGAGGATTTTAAATAGCAAGGGTTAAATTAAGATGAAAGTCTGGCAGTATTGCAATAAAAAGGAGCTGGGATAGATAATATAAAAAACTTCCAGGTCTTAATTATTAATAATTAAGAAATAATTGTCAAGGATTCATAATGTATTTTATTACTTTATAATTTTTTCATATTTTATCTTTTGCATGTGTTCTGCTCACCTTGAAAGTGATAAATGTGTTTGATTTGAGGTATTTTTCCTATATTCCAAGGTACCTTCAGGTAAAGACCAAGGAAAATTTTGCTACATTTTTTTCTGTGTCACGATCCGTAGAGTTTGATTGTGAGGGGGACTGATGATTAGAACATGAGAAATACAATTTCTATTCTAGAATACTTTTTTGTTAACATTTATACTCCTTTGACATTCACTTTAGCTAGCTGCATGGTTTTATGAACACGGGTAGAGTGCATAATTGATTCACTACTCAGAGAACTCTATGCAACACATTCATTTCTTTACAGGTATATTTTGCATTTGTACTTAATCTTCATTGCATTTAGTGTTTATTATGTAAAAATAGGATTCTTTTGAAAATTATTTCGATAAAATATTTAGTGTACTTTATTATATATTTAGTTTGCAGTATGGAAGATGTGTTTTTAAAGGTCTTTGAAAAATATTGGACCTAATTATCTGTTGGCTTAAATTGATAGTTTCATTTTCTAATCATGTGCTAGTAATACACTCTCAGTGCACAGTAGAGTTATCATGAAGGGAATCTTTGTAATTTTGATAGGGTTATCAAATCTCTGATTTTGAGAATGGTAACCTATTAGTTATAAAAATTGTCTTTGGTTACCTCAGAACCAACTAATTTTCTGGTTCCAGACCTGTCATCTAAACCTGTAGGGTTTTAAAGAATAAAAATTTCATCTAATCCTCTGATGCTGTTAGAAAGTTGATGAACAATTTGGGAGGGTAGGGATTTCTGAATTACTTTTTTATAAAATGATGACTAAGGCTGGAAAATGGTTGAGTTAAAAAAAAAGAATTCTTATCTTTCTAAGTGCTTTTAGAAGAATAGAAATGGTTGATGAATGAAATGTCTTCTTGTATTTGTAAAAAGTAACTAAAATAAAGCACCATTTCTTTCTAGCTAAGTAACCTGAAACAGCTCACATTTGTGGATGTGTCGGCAAACAAGTTCCATTCTATTCCAATTTGTGTACTCCGGATGTCTAATTTGCAGTGGTTGGACATTAGCAGCAACAGCCTGAAAGATCTCCCAGAAGACATAGACAGGTAGCTTACGTTTTAATTTAATGACAGGTATAGGAAGTCTTAAGTGAATTTCGAAAGTAAAAAGCTTCCAAGGGACACTGTTGATGGAAAGACACATTTGGAAATGTATCAGGTATTTTTGCATGCAAATATTTCTGTTATTGATGAACTGGGTCTGAGAACAAAAGCTAGTTTTACTAGCCCATTGATGGCAGTCAGTTAACAAAACATATTTTTTGCTACTTTCATAATAATTTGTCATTTTATGTAGACATTAGTTTTTTGGGAAGTTCACTGGTTATACTCTGCTCCAGTTCCAACACAGGGAACTCACCATATGGAATTGGCAGCAGTAAATCTCTGGAGGGCAGATGGGGAGAAGAAGGTGAACTAAAACACACTTAAGTTACTCAAAGAGCCTGATAAACTTTGTCAGTAAAGAGGAAAAATATTGGTAAAATTCAAAAACCACATTTGCAATCCTCCCCTTCTATTCTGAAGTAAATATGTATGCACATATACTCATTCTCCCAGTTTAGATGACTTTGAACTAGTTTTTAAAAAATCATTCTGATCCCTTTAATGGGACTTGCTAGCCTGAGAAAGCACTTTTCTTATCCCTGAGCTTAACTACTTACTCTACAGTGCTGCGGCAACTTGGTTTGGGAAACTTTACCTAGCCTTAAGTGAAAAAAACCAAACATATTAACTAAAGTTTATTAAAAAAAAAAAAAGACTAATTTATCTGGGAATAGAAATCCCTGAGGCAGAATAAACTTCACAGAAAACTCAGTCACTCCTAACTTTTGCAAGGCCTTTTTTGCTGGGCAAAAAGACTTTTCTGGGACATGGTGTAATCACAGATTATTCTGACAGCAGCACTGGTCTTAACTTGTGTTAGTAATTCACAACAAACAACATAAGCTTGCTGCTTTTTCCCAGGGGATCCAAACAGAGATTTAACTAACTTCAAAGAGTTCCTAAGAGGATATTTTTCTTTTAGGGAAGGATACCCAGTCAAATTATAGAACTTTTTTTCCCCTGTAACCTATATTCCCTTAGCTTCAAATTATTCCCTTTCTACATTTTATTTTCTCCATTTTGTACTGAGTTGTCAGATTTGATACTAGAATATCATAATCAGACAATAAAAAATAAGATTTTCTTTGTTTGACTTTGGGCTCATGTGCATTCAGAAGACTAAAAAATGTCAGGGTAACCCCCACATCAGTAAACTAATACTCTCATTCAGACTCATGATTTCAATGCCTGTGGTATCAAAGAACCTCTGTGAATTATCATTGCCTGTAATGCCATTACAACAGCCTATGATTAATAAAGATGAGTTGACAGTAAACTGAAGCCTTACTTAATATTTTTACCTGAATTCGAACAAACTGCATGGGCCAGATAAGCATAGCCTGCCAACAGTGTTTTAAGAATTGACCCTTCCAGTCAAATAAGACAAATTTGTTTCATCAATTTGCTTTGCTCTTTGTCTTCTACCTAATACAAGGAATAAAGGCACAGACACAAATTTCTATTGCATTAGGAAAAGCCAGGGGAAATAAAACAAAAGTTCCTCCACAAAACACTGTCATTAAATTGATTTCTTTGGGACGACTTGTTAGAACCTTTTGATGAGGAGCTGGTCTTTCTCTTGCTCCCCACAGTATTAATTACTTGTGAAAAACAATAGATGGAGACGTGCTGTCTACCACAGACATACCTAATTCATAGAAACCAGCATATGGGCAAAAGTGTGACCTGCTGGCCTGTATCTTTCATTAGTTTCAGGATGCACATGGTGAGACTTCATATCATGTTCTGTCCACATTTTCTGTATGAAAACACAGTAAATTTTGTAACCTTTTATCTTAAGCATGCTTCTGATTACTTGTCAGAGGTATGCTATTAACTCTGTAGTGCTGACCCAGTACTGGAGATTCCATTAAAGTTGAGGAAATTTTGTGAAAGTAGTGTTTGAGTGACTTTTTAAGACAAAGATGTTGCACGCTATTGCTCCTATTATACACAAGATCAAGTCAGTATTACTATCTTGGCTAGATGTTCCTGCTTGAAATAAATATTTTACATCATCTCTATCTTTGACGTCTTTACAGGTTAGATGAATTGCAGACCCTTCTCCTACAGAAAAACAAGTTGACTTATCTTCCACGAGCTCTTGTCAATATGCCAAAGCTCAGTTTGCTAGTTGTCAGTGGTGATGACCTGGTTGAGATACCCACAGCCATCTGTGAGTCAACCACAGGTTTAAAGTAAGTAAAAGTGAGAGAGAAAACAAAATATTTCTTAAGAAAGTAAGGTAAGATACACCCAGAAAAAATGCTTTCACCAGCATGTTTCTACAAATTCTGACCCAATTTATAACAGAGTGGTAAAGGAGGCACTAAAAAGATTGAAAATTACAGAGCATCTGCAGTTTCATGATTTTCATCTACCAATTACCCACATTGTGCATCTCTAGGTCTAAAGTGCTATCCTTGGGTAGACTGGGTTATAGCAGCTCTAACTCTGGGGTTGCAAAACCATGCTTCAGAATGGCACCAGTAGCCTGGAATCTAGCTGCCGATAAGCTCTGTGGTGACAAAAGCATCTTGCTGGGAGAGGGAGACATGGTTCGGAAAATGTTAGGTAAGGTCACATGGGTTTAGTAGTTCTTTGCTGTAAAATACCATCTTACTGCTGCATGCAGGAAAAGACTAAAAGACGTAAATTGCAGTCTGCAGTTACAGAGATGTTGCACTTCTGCTAGCAATGTTCATGTTTTTGATTATGGAACCATTTCAGACTCTATACTGGGTCTGGCTCAGAGTGACGTTAGCTGTGAATGGAATCATCTTTCCTCTCTTAGAGCTATTCCTTGCACTGCTAGCTTGAAAGGTGCTGATAGCACATCAGTGTTTTTAGCAGTTGCTGAACAGTGGTGGCACATCATCAAGGCTGTCTCTCCAACTGTCCCCTAAGAAAGCACCATAGGCTGAGGGTGAGCTGGAGGCTGGGAGGGGACATGGCCAGGACAGGTGGGGACACCAGCCAGAACACTTGACTCCAATTTGCCAGTGGGGTGTTTCATTCCATATGATGTCATGCTCAGCATATAAAGCTAAAAGAAAGGAGAGGGGTGGTGGATCATGTGTTATGGAAGTTTTTGTCTTCCAAAGAAACCAGCTACATATACTGAGTCTCTGCTTTCCAGGAAGTGGCTAGACATTACCTGTTGAAAAGTAGAGAGTAATTTTTTTGCTTTGCTTTTCTTCTATGTATAGGTTTTATTTTTCTCATTAAGCTTATTTACAATTTTTTCATTTGCTATTCTCCCTTGCCTAGTTGAAGAGAGGGGCAGAGAGAGGTGTTTGGTGGGTACCTGGGCCAAACAAGAATTGGAATTTTAGGAAACCACATAATTTGTTGGAACATTTGTTCTTTTGAAAGTAACAACTTTTATTTTTTTTCCTTCTTGAAGCGAAAATCAGAAATTTTTAGAATGCTATGCACTTATTTGCACATGATATAAGTTGTTTATGTAACCACTTAGTTTTTCACTTGCAAAGTGTACCTTTACAATATCTTCAATTACAAAGTAATGCATGACCTGTCATGTATTGTAAAAGACAAGCAATGCAATAACCAAAAAATGGAGGCACATATTGCAGCTAAAAGGTTCTGGCAAAATTCCAGATTGCTAGGCAGTATTGTTAGCATGAAGTTCATATTGCTCATTAACAGATGGGGAAATTACAGTGTAGTCAGTCAGAAGATCTGTAACAAAGAACTATACCTGTCATTACAAAGAGTGATTTATGTAGATAGATGGAAAAAAGATAAACCTGATCATTTTCATATGGAAAGTGGATTATAAAGTTCCATTTGAAATCTGTATTTCTATAATAGATGTATCCGAACTATGCCATGGTGCAAAATTGAGCTAATGTTCTTTACATTTCTGTTTCTGGCTCTGGTAGCAATTCTAAATGGTCATTCATGATGGCCAGTGATGTTCAGCTGCGTGTACATGAATTTGTGTGTTAATCTCTGTCTAGATTTGTGAGTCTCAAGGACAGTCCGGTTGAAACGATTGTGTGTGAAGACACTGAAGAGATTATAGAAAATGAACGTGAACGTGAGCAAGTTGAGAAAGAGTTTATGAAAGCATACATTGAAGACCTAAGGGAAAGGGGTATGTGTAAATTTGCAGTAAACTTTCTGCTATCTTGAATGTAAATGCAGACATATATTGTGGCCATTCATTTTTAAGAGGACTAGCAATATACCCTTAAACTCTAGTTGTCTTTTATGGTAATAAATAAGACTAACAGTGAAATGCCAAATTTGCTTTTTTAAAAGTTTGGACCCTAATAAGACCTTTGATATTGAACAAATGTATACAAAATTAATTGTGTCGGTATATGCCTTAACCTCAACTGATTGATGGTGTACACAAAGAATATTCTCATTCTTTGGATTTACTTACTTCTCTCGGGATTAGTATTAGTGATTTTGAATTCCTGAAGAAGCACTTCTCCTCCTCAAAAAGGACAGTATTTATATGAAAGCCTCATTGTATTGGTAGAATATTCTTTGACAATGTTATCTGCTTCAAGGTACTATCTATTTAACCACTGTACAATAATAGTAAAATACCTGCTTTTATCTTTATTACATAGCACCTGCAACTTTACATGTTTCTTCATGTTGCTGTTCTGCCTTATATTTACCATCATTGAGAAATCCTTGTTCTCTTGAGTGTTCTTTATTAAGATTTGTTAGATTAAAAGGGGAAAGTTTCCTGTGAGACAGAATACCCCATAGGCTCCTTTTAAGTCCTTTAATAGTTTGTGTGTAGAAAGGATGTTTTGTGGAATGAATCTTACAGTAGATTTTCATTCCTTGCATTTAATTTAATTGGTCTATTTAGTGGTCCAACAAAACCTGTTAAAAGAGAAATATAAAGAAAGGGTGTGACTTCATAATACTTTCCATGTTCTCATGCCAGACTTTTGTTCCCTAACATCCAAAAGTTGTGCATATGAGTATTCCTTCTGTCTATTTCTAAATTGAAGTCTTCTACAAAAGTGCTGGGTTCTGATAATGGTAACAACAGTGGTTAAAATAGAGAGAAGAAAGAAATGGAGGAAAAACTTTTGTCGTAAATTGGCTTTAGAGGCAGCCATAAAATACATAGTGATGGAGTTGTATCTACAGTCTTAGGAAATGTGGAGGTCTGACAGGCTGCTGAAACATGCATTTGACCCTATTGACAAAAGGCCAGGTTTACACTCTTCTAGGACAAAGCAGCTCAGGGATACAGTTTTTCTACCTTCCTAGACAGAACTTACTTCCCTACTTTTTATGAAGGGTTTGGATCATTAATAACTTTTGTATTTCCTGCTTCTGAACTTTTGTGCTATAGATAATGCCAATGGCTGCTTTTGAAAAACGGACTGTAGAAGAAATACCTTCTATAAACTATGAACTAGCACAGAGATAATTTGCAGAGTACCTTTGAAACAAGACCAAACCCAGCTGTTTCTAGCTAAGGGCTTCATTTATTTGTGCTGGATTACACAGCCGAAGTCTGAGATTTTTTTCTTTTTTCTCTTTTTGCAGAGTCTACTCCTTCCTACACTACAAAAGTAATGCTCAGTCTCCAGCTCTGAAGATTAAAAATCCCTAGATCTCTACTGAATATCTGAATAACCTTTCTTATCCACCTGAATAGTAAACACATGAAAATACAGATGACCAGAATGACATCAAAATCATATTGAATTATTTATTTGTTTCTGTAGTCTTTTCAAGTAACTACAGATAAAACAAGGAGCAGTAGAACCTTCATAAGATGATGTTTCACATTTTAAGTCAACATGTTTATTTTCAACTTCACAGCAACAGCCACTAATTTGCATGTAGACCAGCTGAAAGTAAATAGTCACTGTAATTAAACATACACAGACATAACTGAAGAAGGAAGACATTGTATGTTGTAGCTGAAACAGTGAAACACAAAACATGATCTTAGGAAGAGATTTGATTTTAAAAAAGGGGATAGACTGATTTAGAAAATGTATGTGATTATTGTTTTCTTAAGACCAAATACACATTTAGGTATTTACAATATTCAAATGAAGACACGCCCATAGTTTGCATTTATATTCTGTTCTGCAAGAAAATTGTTCTTGGAATTTTCAGTTTAGATAAGTTTCAACAGCTTTTCATATGGAAACTGCAGCACTTCTCCTTTTATTCAAGCATATTTAAGCTCTAACCTATTTAAGCTCTAATCTGTTTGCAACTTAAAGTGCCGATGTGATAGAAATTTCTGTGGTTAGCAATCTTATAGGATAGTAGTGTACTAAGTAAGATTTTAAGGCACTAAGCAGTGTCAGCTAATACTACCAGCAAAATGATGATACAGGTCTTATATTAATGGTTTCAGATCACAGGATTTTGTGGACATTTGTTGGAATTTTCCAGGTAGTGTAAGAATGAGTTGGCTGGTAAAACATTGTTTTGCTTGTTATTTAATTATCTGTTTATATACAATTATTTAAGTGTATATAGAATAGAGTTTCAGAACTGTAGTTTTACATGTACTTTTTGTTTAATAAAGCAATGTCTTTAATCTAAAACTTGAGACTTTGAGAATTGAGACTCAAATTAGACTCAAATTATAGAATTTAAATGGTCCTAAACTTATGAGTGCAGTTAGGTGAGACAATATTTACGTCTTTGTTTTTTGTTATGGGTGATCTATTTTCAGTTTTGTGCAGTAGAATATCACTTAACTAGCCATATTTAAAACACAAAGCAATGAAGGATATGATCCTCAGGCTTCCATATGGAAAAAGAACTTTAGATGTTTTCTTTCCAACATTCTAGCATTCAATCTTTTAAAAGAAAAAAAATTGAAATAGTGGGTGTGTTATTCCTACTTACAGTCTTCTGCAGTTATATTACTATCAAAATGAAACCCACTCAAAGTGGTGTCTAGGTGTTAATGCGGATTTTAAGCAAATTCTGATCCAGGGTTAAGTTAAAAAAAAATAGAAAAATTGGCATTGGTCTGAAGCAGAATAATAGAAAACAATTTTTTTTTATTATTATAAAGAAATTGAAATAGGATAAAATAGTGTCAAAGTGGTCTCAGAGAAATTAGGCAATGTGAAACTATCTTACCAAACTTTCTTTTATTGAAATTATAAATTTACTTAATTAAGTATTGATATTGATGTAATAAACTTCTGTAAGAGAGCTGTTTTGATTTTGGTTGAAATTATAATTCTAGAATTCTCTCATAGTCTAATATGATCACTGAAAATTATAGGAATGCAAATTACGAGGGCTGTGTTTATAGAATGGAGCTGGAACTACAAAAAACTAGAGATGTAAACACTTTGTTAACAAAACAAAAGTGCCAGTGCAAATTCTACCACCATCAGTATTGGATATATAAATAGAAAGTACATGAATAAGAAGTCGTATTAGTCCTTAGCATTGCTGCTAATCTTACCCAAAAAATTTTTGCTGTTCACAGATAAGAGTGCCAAAAATAACTTGGAGACAGAAACAAAAAATTAACATAAATAAAATCCACACATTTTAAAGTTAATTGAACAGCTTTGTTCACAAGTCCATTTGCTTGTCAATATTTATAAATGCAAGATCACAGTCTAGAAGCAGGATTTTATAATGCGGCAGGC
Source organism: Haemorhous mexicanus (assembly GCF_027477595.1). NCBI lineage: Eukaryota > Metazoa > Chordata > Aves > Passeriformes > Fringillidae > Haemorhous > Haemorhous mexicanus. The sequence continues at coordinate 49,909,688 of NC_082381.1, read as the reverse complement.
AGACATAAGGCAGAAGACTAAAACCTGAATTTACATATCTGAATTAGAAAGAAAAGGTCTATTTTTCTATAAAAGTAACCATGGGATTACTTATAAAACACAAATTCTCAATCACCAACACTCTTTAAGTTCAGGTTAACATGTTCCGAAAAAAAAATCTATAGCAATTAAGTAATGAAAAATGCAAATACAGGGGGTCCAAATACTATTCTCCAACTTGACTTCAGACACCTTTCAATCCAATTTTGATGGAATCACAGATTTCAATTGGAAGGGACATTCAAAGATCATCTATCCCAATCACTCTCTCATAGGCAGGAGCATCTTTCATTAAATCAGGTATTTCAAGGCCCTGTCCAAGCTGACCGACGATATTCCTTGTGATGGGGCACCCAAAACATCCAGTGACTCACCAAGCTTGTCATAAAGAATTTCTTCTGTAGATCCAGTCTAAAACTAAATCTACCATATTTCATTTTCTTACTGAAACTTACCCTTTGTCTTGTCACTTAAAATCCTGTCAAAAATGTCTTTCTCCAATGTTCTCACAAGCCTATTTATATTGAATAGCTGCAATAAGAATTTTCTCCAGGCTGAACAACCTCAACTCTCTCAGCCTTTCTTCAAATGAGAGGCACTTCAGCTCTTTCCTCCAAGAAGAGGTGTTTCAGTGATTTTTGTAGCCCTCCTCTGGAACTACTCTAACAGGGCTACATCTTTCTTGTGCTGAGAATGATGCAGTACTTCAGGTGGAGTCACAGGAGAGCAGAATAGAGACTCACCTCCCTCGACCTGCTAGCCTTGCTCCTTTTGTTGCAGGATAGGGCTAGTTTTCTGGGCTGCAAGAACACATAACTAGCTCATGGTCTATTCTACATTCACTAGTACCCCCAAGTCCTCCACAATGCTGAAAGCTTTTACTCCTAGCTCTTGAAGAACATTACTTCCCCAGATGTTATCCATAGATAAGAATGTTTTTTGTCACCGTTGTTAACAGAAATTTTTAAATACCTTTGTTTTAATGGGAAGATGGCATACAATGGTCTCCATTACGCCTAAGACATGCAGGGGGTAATGCCAGCTGCCAGTTGTTGCTGAAATACCTAATTTCAGCATAATGCCATTTGAGTCATACTTCTATGTCCTTTGCACATTTATCATATGATGTTAAATATAACTTTATTAGAGTCCTCCACTACAATAAAAAAATATGCATATCAAAAGGTACCTAATTTTGAATTAGATCTAATTGTATTACTTTTTTACTTACTTGCAATTTTATTAGCAATTATAATTTAAACTATTACCTTTCATTAGGAAACAACACTAGCAAAGAGAATTCTGTTATTGGCATGTTTAATACTTTTTCAGTTTTTGAAAATGAATAATTTTATGAATGATGGCAATTTTGTGTACAATGACAATTTATGTCATTTACACGCTTCTGATGTTAGGTACTTAGATACCTTGAGGAAAATAATGTGCTTTTTCTTTCACACTGCATTTTCTACAGCTGCCAAACACTACACCTCCTAAAACTCAACACTTTGTTCTGCTTTACAGGTAGCTGCTATTTCAAAGCAGCAAGACTGGGAGTCATTGAAATATGTCTTCTAGAATACTCATGGGTTCAATGTGCACAAGTAAATCAGAAAATCATAATTAATTTTGTTCCTTTTCCTTATTCTGTATTGTGGCCTTGTTTCCAAGGACAGCCAGGAAGACAAACTTATAAGGATAGCAAATCACCTCATATTTAATTAACAAATGTCTAGGAATAGCATAGTCTTGCGACAGATATTGGCTTAGTTTACTCTTAACACTGTACAATACATTGTTTTCTTTTTTCCCTCTTGACCATTTATGAAACATAAGAACTGATTTACTGTGTTTACTTTCTGCAAAGGAAGCACCAAGCAAAATAAAAACTGGAATGGCCTTTTCTTGATGAGGTAGGCTTTAGGTCCTGGTTTGTGGAAGATTTCATAGAATCATAGAATGGCTTGGGTTGGAAAAGACCTTGTAGATCACCTAGTTTCACCTCTCCCTGCCATGGGTAGGGACAATTTCCTCTTGACCTGGTTACTTAAAGCTCTACCCAACCTGGCACTGAACATTTTCAGGGATGGGCATTCACAATTTCTCTGTTCCAGTGACTCATCACACTCTGAGTAAAGAATTTCTTCTAATGTTTAATTTAATTCTAATATAAATTTTAAAATGGTTAGCAGTTTGACCTAAAACCATCAGATTGCACAAAAAATAGCTTTCTCTCCTTTTTTAAGTCCTGTTAAGATAGTGCAAATTTGCCATAAGATCTCACCAAAGACTTCTGGTCTCCAGGCTGCCCAAACCCAGCTGTCTCAGCCTGTCTTCATAGAGGACAGCTCTCTGCTTGTGTTTATGGCTCTCCCAAAAGGTTCACCTTTTTGTTGTGCTGAAGACCCCAGAGCTGGATGCAGCACTCCATGTGGGGTTTCACAAGGACAGGGGAGAGGGAGAAAATCACCTGCTCCAACTTGTTGGACATTCTGGTTTTGATGCAGCTCAGGACACAGCTGGTTTTTGTAGGCTGTGAGTTCATGCTATTTACTCATGTCCAACATTTCCCAACAACTCCCAAGTCCTCATCAGGATTGCTCTCAACAACTTCTCCATCTGTGCTCACGTCTGGGATGGCCCTGACCCAGGTGCACCGCCTTGCACTTGGCCCTGTCGAATCCCATGAGGCTCTCACAGGCACACTTCTCAAGATTGTCCTGGTTCTTCTGGGACTCATTCTTCAGGTGTGTCAACAATTCCAGTCAGCTTTGTTTCATCTGCAAACTTGCTGAGGGAGAGCCTGACCTCACCGTCTGTGTAATCAAGACATATTGAAGAGCACAGAGCCCTGAGGAACATTGACAGTCATCAGCTCCACCCACACACTGACTTCAGTTCTCTGGATGTGTCTGTCCAGCAAATCCTTACCTACCAAGCAGTCCAACCTTCAAATCCATGTCCGCTTCAAAGACAATTGGTCTTCATTTTGGAGATAAGGATGTTGTGTGAATCAGTGTCAGAGGCCACACAGAAGTCTAGATAGATGACATTGGTCAGTCTTTGCTTGTCAACCATTACAGTTACTCCATCACAAAAGGCCACCAGTTTGGTCAGGCAAAATTTGCCCTTAGTGTTGTGGTTATAGAAAAAAAGGGATGTAGTTTCTCGGACTGTTTAATTCCATACCACCCATATTATTGTGGAGCCTCGGTTCAGCTGGAGCCAGAAGCAGAAGGGTTATCACCTTTAGCTTGAGGGCTTGAGGGTTTGAGGGAGGGGGTCTGGAATTTGCAGGGTCAGCCCAGCCCATTCAACCCCTCTCTGCTACTGGTAGTCTCTATGTTGGCAGCCTCAGATCACTTCCTTGTATTTTATGTGCCTTAAAATATTTTCTTGGAGGATCTGCTGCATGATCTTCCCAGTCATAGAAGTGAGACTAGTGAGACTCCCCAGTCTGCAGTTCTCTGTTCTTCTTTTCTCCCTTTTTTAAAAATAGGAGTGATGTTTCCGTTTTTACAAGCATTGGAGATTTCACCTGATCACTACGACTCTTCAAATAGGATATGGAGAAGCACTTGGCAAGAGCATGACCACTCAGGACCCCAGATGCATGTCATTAGTCCTGTAAACTTGTGATTATTCGGCTTCATCAAGTGATCTCAAGCCTGCTTTTCATTGACAGTGGGAGAGAACTCGCTCCCCCACCCCACCTAGGTGTTCGGGGGCTTAAGAGACATGGGATGTCTGGTGGTGGGAGAAGTTTAAAGCAAAGAGCTTTTTGAGTATTACATCCTCCATATCTGTTGATACTGATTTCCCTTCTCATCTGCCAGAGGTGGGAGTACCCTCTCCTTGGAATTTATTTTCTGACCTGCATACATATAGCCCCTTCTGCACTGGAGATCTCTTCATCTTTTGGGAGAATCCTTCCCTAATTCCTTGCTGATGATTTACAGGTATTTCCTTGCTGTTTTCTGGAAATACTGCTGTTTCCTTGTTCCTCTCTGACACTTGGAAATATATCCCTTTCCCTTGCTGAATATGGCTTAAAGCTCTGCCAAGAAGTCCAGCCAGTTTCCTTCCTAGAACATGCTCATCTCACCCAGTCAGTTGAGCCCCATTGACTGTCAGCTGTTTCTCAAGGGTGAATCCTAGATCATAGAAGCCAAAACCCCAAGCATGGCACCAGCCATGCAGTCAACCATTCTCTTGATCTATTCACCCCCTGAAGCCCCTTTTGATACTTTGCAAACTCCTTGTGGCAGCCCAATTCGGCCCTGTATGGAAAAGTAGGAGTGCATGGGAGTCCTCTGGTTTTACCAGGTGTGGCAGCCTCTTAGTGACCTTGGAACTGTGAGCCCCCGGTAGACAGCAAACTTCTCTGGAGAGGTTCAGATGGCAAATGGGTACTTCAGCAACTCTCAGTGAGAAGCCAGCAATTACTAACAGTGTTCATGATTTTTCGCGTCACTTTCTGCACAGATTAGCTCCTGCTTTATAATGGATGGAAGGAGGTTGGAAAATAAGGGTTTCTCTCCTGATTTTGAGACCTCATTTGAACTGTTCCTCATAAATACAACTGTAACTCAGCATAACTCTGGTTCTGTACTTCTAGAGTAACTACTATACACTGAGTAATTCAGGAAGAGTCTCCTCTCTTTTCAACAGCTGAATCTGCTACTTGGGCTGATTCCAGCTGTGACTGCATTCTCTACTACAGCTTGTTTTCTTCTCCACTTCACTGGTCCATTAACAGCTCTGGTATTGCTGAGTAAATAGGTGATTTGCATAGTGTTTTCATTATCTGCTGACTGTCATTAATATGAAAGGATCATTACTGTCTCTTATTACTCCTTGGAAGTTTCTGCTTTCTTACCAGCTGCAACGTAACTACTCAAGGTTCAGCAAAATCTTAGTAAAGATGCTTTTTATATCTAAAATGCAATTGTATCTTAAACATATTGCCTTGGCTATGTTCAGAGTTTCTATTTTTCATTAATACTTCCAGCTTTTTCCTAAAATCAACAGTGACATTTATAAAGTAATTAAATTAGCTGTCAAATCCTGGTGAATAGATCTATAAAGAAGAATATAATCTTAGAGAACTGAAAATCAGTTTTAGTTTATACAAGAGCAATATTTGAGTTCAAATTAACATATACAACATTGCATTTTCATTTTCATTTGTTACATAGGTTCAGGCAATTTGTAGCACAGTCACCCTTTGAGCCTTTGTATTATGTAATGACATAAAATACCACATTTGCAAAAACCAATTTGTTATTCTGTAGGGCTCTAAATTGATAAAATATTATTCAGTGTTTCATTCTTATTCAATGTTTGCTGATTTCAAAACTGTAATGATCTTTCAGCTGTGGTATCTATACAACTTTTTGTCAAGAAAAATATTTGAAAATAAGTTGATCCCAAGCTTGTGGTGCTGCCCTTGCCCCAGAGAACTATACCAAGTCATCCGTTTGCCCTGAGGGCATTCAGAGAAGGTGAGTTCAGTGGTCACATGTTGGCCACTTCAGGAACCGCTACTGGCAACACTTGATAGAAACAGGAAACTCAAGAAGATTAAGCAGTTTAAAAAAAAAAAAAAAGTAAGTATGGTTTTTTTTTTACATTTTAAAGAGGTCTGTATTAGCAGGTTTATTTTCTCTATAGCTAAGGAAGCTGTCTGTTAAAGAACACTTTGGCATATCATGGTACCTCATGATTCAGGAATGAAAGTATAAAGAAAGCAATAGCATTTTAACTGCATTGAAGTGATCCTTGATGACACCTTGATATGGATAAAAAATATACATCTGCTTTTATGCTATAAGTACGTCTTGTATATGTTAGAAAGTCTTCCTATAGAAAAGTTTCTGCTCAGAAGATGTCCCATGGTTCCTTTTCCCCTTTGGACTAGCTGAAGAATATCTTTTATTAAGCTAAAATACTTGGCACTTTCAGTTTCAGAATGATTGAGAAAAAACTTCAGGACTCTCCCCTCAACTTCTCTCTCCTGCCTTGGCCTGGCCTGGCCTGCTTGCCCTCCCCTCCCCTGAACTTCCCTGCATTTCCCTGCCCTGAACTTCCCTTCCCTGCCCTGAGCTCCCCTGAACTTCCCTGCATTTCCCTGCCCAGAACTTCCCTTCCCAGCAATAACAATGCCTTGCAATGATTGACCGTGGTGCCTGGGAGAAATGCCTGAATACCGACAGAAAGCAAAGGTCACCTTAGTCCCTGGAAACTATTTCTAGGCATACTGACAAGAAGATCATGGTTTGTGTGGCTTCATCTGGAGGAGCTCATGCCTGGCCAGTTTGATAGGCTTCCACATTGAAATGCCTGGCCTGGTGGAAAGGTGGCCCGGCCCAGAGTGTGGTGGTCAGTTGCTCAAACTTTAATTTGAGGCCAGTATCAACTGGTGATCCCCAAGGACAATACTGAGTCTGAGCCTGTTTAATAACTTAATTAGTAATTAATTAGTAACTAATTATTATGATGATGATGGGACAGAGTATATCTTCAACAAGTGTCCTGATGACATAAAACTGGCAGGAGTAGTTGTTTTATTAGAAGGCTCTGCTGCCATTCAGGGTTTATGGATTAAATGTGGATTAAATTTTTTGGGTGTTTTAATTCTGGTAAATTCTCTGTCTGTTTCTACTATCACAAAGGGGTTTAGTAAAGCATTTCATCTGAAATAAGCGTTCACCAAACTACAGCCTTGCCTCATTAGCAACCAGCTTGTGGAGTAGTTGTAGGTTATCCATTGTAGGTTACGCATTTGCTGGCTCCTGACATTTTCTGGTCCATTTAAAATCAATGTAGCAGATACACATGGGAAGTGCTGCTGTGAACTATCAGAGTAACAGTTGTAAGTGGCACCTCTGTAATTTTGGAATAGGAATGAACTCTGGAAAAAAAACCTGTCAACCATGTTTGTTATACTTAAGTATTGCAGTTTACTTGCCATGTTCTGGGAATTGCAGTCCATTCCTTGTACTCTGTGAAGTTACTAACTTCAACAGCTTTCATATCTGGCTTCCTCAAAGCTCCCAGTGAATTCTTTACAATATATTTCTATATTTTATTTGAAAACCACATAACATAAAAATATCAGAAACAAAGAAAACCCAAGACATATTAACCACTGACTGAGAATTCGCTGATGATTCAGATACTTTTTTGGAGAGAGATAAGCATTTCTCAACAAGTTTTCCATTGGAATTTTTAATTTAACCAAACCATATAGACTATTTAAGGGAAAATGGTGACTATTATTGTATTTTCAACATTAAAAAAAATAAATTTAAGGCTTTAATTATTTGTACAGCATCAAGGGTCAGCTGAGTGGAAGGAAACACTGATGTATATGCACTTTGAAATATGGTTCAATGTATTACTGCAATCCAAAGTGCAAGGCTCAGATTTTTTTAAGGCCTTCCACTTTCGTGGCATTTTTCTCCTTTTTAATTTTCTAAATTTCTAGGAGGCAATATAAGGTATTTTCAGGATAAATGGTGTGAATAGAGGAAAAGGCTTGAGGCTTTAGGAAAGATAAAGTCCAAAAAATGTTACAAAACAGATTTCTCTAGGGGTTTCTGAATTAAATGAGTAATCTTCTATTGTTTCAGAGGCATGATTGTAGACTTGAGAATTTTGGAAGGGTTTTAATTTATATTGCTACATGGATCTTAAGCTTCAAAGTTTTCATTTGTTTTTCGGTCAGTTGTTATTTTAGGTAAATTTAGAGAGAAAATAGTTGCATGGTACATGAGATAGTAGTTTTGAAAAGTATCAGAAATGTACATCTTCAGTCAGGAATACCTTTTAATTTCAAAATGTATTGTGACTTCTATTCACTCTCTGTTAATGTTGCAGTATATTAACAGGTCTATCCTTCCACGTCTGAAGGGTTTTCAGACTGTACCAGATTACCTCAAGAGGCTTTTTATTTCAAAGGTACTGGAATTTGTGTGTGGGTTATGCACTTCTTCCTCCCTATAATTGCTCTGGCTATCTTGTCAAATTGCTATTTAGAAATGGAGTCTCTCCAGTTTTATGTTTTATGTAGGTCTTTTGAAGCGTGAGCACAATTTTTATCGAAACTGCAAATAGAGGTAGTTTTAATGGAAACTAAACTAAACAATAACAGAACAAAACAGATTAAAGAAGACTAAGTTAGTCCTGTATAATTTGAAATTGTGTTCACTATTACAGTCAAGGTTACGTCTTATCAAACACCTTTATCAAGGATGATTTTTCCTTGTTTTACCTTTTCATCATATCTCATTCTACATTTCACCCTTAATATTTTATTACTTATCTATTATGCAGCTTTAAAATACATTTGTATTTAAGAACCTACTATTTGTCTTCATTCTGACCAAAAAGGGCATTCTGGAAGCCTGCATCCAGATACAGCAACAACTGTGGCCAAAAGCAATGTACTGACAACAAGTTAGCATTTAGCTTTATCTGTCTATTCCTGCAGGTAAAATTTTAGCATTTGTTGGCAAAAAAACAAGGACTGACTGGCTAGCAGAAATCCTGTATTGCAGGGACAATAGAGGCTGTAGGACTTTTTTTGTTTTTGAGAGAGATGGTAAACAAAGTGTAGCATTTCACAATCACAGAGATTGTCTCTTTAATGTAAAAAAGACTATAGGCTCTCTCTAGTCCATGTAGCTCTAAGTTCAGCATGAAAGACAATGAATTTATCATTTACCAGTGGTCTATAAAAAAAGTATGCCTCCAAACTTGTATGAGCTTGGCTTTCTGAAGTTTTAGAAATATTTCTAGCCCAGAAGATTTAGCTGCTCCTCTTTTTTTTCACTTTAAGACACAAAAAATCTATATTTTAAGTACTACACTGTGGGAAGCAGGAAGGTAATTTTTTCTGAATTTCTGTGGTCCTCTGTTTGTGGCAAGAAATGTTAATTTTCATTTTAGAGAGGCTGTAATTGTACATAGGAAGCATAGCAATTTACACCTGTTGGTAGAAACTGCCATGGCTTAGTATTGTTCTTTTGTCTTTTGTAATGTGAGCAGGAAATGTACTATTGTTGCCATGTCACACATATAGACATGGAATGAGGAGTCTAAAGGTAAGTGAAAGGCCATTTCCAATTCAGCCAGATGCAAACTGCTCCTAGTTTGTAGGGCACATGGGGGACCACAGAGGCTGTCTGTAAGGGCAGATAGTGAGACAAGTGGTGTATCTGGAAGACTTTTTTGTGGTGACAAGCAAGCTACCTACTCATACGTCTTCTGTCTGACAGCAAAGTGCTGAGGAAATGGCAGCTAAGTGCAGGGGAGACTTACTTTCTGGTCTGGCTGAGATTTTTAATGTGACATATTTTCGGCACCACAAGTGGTATGAACGAAGAAGAGGCTCGAGTAGCTGGAGCTGACAGATGCTGTCAAACATGGGAGACAGGTAGCAGCCTCCAGCCTCTTCTCCCTACTTTTACTGTACACCTTGATCTTATTCTGAATCCTGGGAGAATCTGGCTAACTGTTCCCACACAAATGCCCACATTCACAAAGCACAGTTCTCACCCATCCAGTAATCTTAAATTCTCTTGTTTAACCCTGCTTGTTGTGGTTCTGCAAAATGCACTGATAGTAGGGCAAGCTGTGGAGAGCACCTTGGTTCATTGGCATTTCCTGTCCTTTCTTTGCCTGGCTGGAGAGAGGATGCATGCCCAGGATTGGCGTGCAGCTGCTGAAAATGTCTTGTCCAGCACAAATGCTACATGTATAGCTCTTTGCCTTATCCTGGGGATTGGTGTTATGGCCTAGAGGCACAAAAATCTATGTTATACCTTTCTGTTAGTCCCATTTCACGACCACTTTAGAAAGATTTTGATCAAATGATTAGGAATTGTGTTTCATAAGTATACTTTAGAATAAAAGATTTTGCTCCCAAGTTGTAGTGCTTCTGAAGATTACTGTAATATCCAGCACTTTAATATAAAGACTTGCCATACATTAGCTGTAGAAAGGTTTATTAGAAAGGAAGCTATGCAGCACAGAATGATTGATTCCATATAGGTCTTGCCTTGGAATTCAGTGGCATTTTGCCAAGGGAAAAGTGTTCCCATTATCTGCTTTGACTTTTGATGTCGTGGTAGAAATTTTCAGGAAATTACATACACTCATATACATTAATTTCTTTTACAGTACCAAGCCTTAGGCTAGACACTTGCCAGCATTTTAGTGTCTGTCCAGATCAGTTTGGTTAAAGAAAATAGCATGAATATTATGTTCACATTATTTTTCTTTTCAATCAGGTGTTTGAATAGAATTGAAGGGAGAAGACTACAGCAGTAAGTGCACTGTAGCAATGAAATTGATTGAAAGGGATTATTTGGCATGATAAATAAGTTTAAGGTATCTACATGAAACTTCCAGCACTGTGGAAAAGACTGTCAAGTGTACTGTAGGTCTTTCCTCGACTTCCAGAATCCTTATATAAAATGACAAAAATAAAAAGTAAATGTGAATTTACAGTATCATCATCCTTATACTGCAAGCAGCTTTTTGAATAGCTCTTGAGCTGTTCACTTTCTAGTGAATAGTTTCACTTTGCCTCCAGCTTGCACATTTCCTATGACTGTCTCCTCCATTTCTATGTGGCAATGTCTTTAGATTCATAAGCTGTAAATATCCTCTGGATTCCGTGTACTACTTGGGCTTGTAGTGACTGTAACTCATAGTGTAAGAACTCTGTGACCAATTTCTAGCCAAATTGTCTTTCAGACCCCACTGTCCCACAAAGGGGTGTCCCCTGTGTTTTCTCACTCCTGTAGTGTTTCACTCTGTCTCAGTGAACCTTTCATTAGAGTAGTTGAAACACCAATCTTAGTGACTTTTCTTCTGTGAGGTTTCTGAAACTTGCTGATTCAGCTTGAGGGGTAAGATTTGTTTTCAGAAATGTGAGCTATCCCCTACTCTTCTCCCTTCCACACCAATTACATGGAGAGATCTGCAGAAATTATCATGTGATAGGAAACAGAGAGAGGAGTACCATGTGATTATTACTACAGCTTTAATGTCATATAGGAAGTAGCCTGACTTATGTAATGGATGCGTAAATTTCACGTGGTTGTTTTATTGTTTTTCTTGACAATTAAAAAAATTACATTAATATTTTCCTTTTTTCAACTATACAAAACTACTACTTTCTTGCAATTTTTCATGTTAAAAACATAGTTCTTTCTTATAAAAGAAGTTATAATTTGATATTACTAATATATCTGTTGAAAAATTATGAAGATATCAAAAGAAAGCAGCCACAGAATTTAGATTGATATAGCTGGGTAAACAGTAGCAGAACAAGTGCTCTGTTTATTTGAAGTCAGCAGCTGCTGTTTTCTTTTTTAAGCGGCTATTGGAAGTGTTTTAGTTTTCATTGTTTTTGTAAACCAGCATAGGTGTTAATGCCACATGCCAAGTAATTTTTGTGCTAACCAAAAAATCCTCTAAGAGGTCATACAAAACTTACAAGTCATTGAGAGAACGTGTTGATGAAGTTTGTAATTGATTCACCCCATTCTTCACTGTATTTCTTGACTTGACTGCCTGGTCTTAACTGAATGTTGAATAAGTTGGCTACTCAAAATTATTTTAAAATTGTCCAGACTTATAGTTTTATATTACAAAATTATTTTATGGTAACCTCTAAGAATAATTTTTAAAATTAAATTTTTTGTTCTTGTGGGAAGACTCATATGTCTTATTGCAAAAATTGCTTCATCAACCTGCCTTCTGATAGATATAACTTTTTTCAAAATCTATGAATGCATGTTTTCCTTGCCAAGGAAAAAGGAAAATGTCATGACATCCTTTCCCTTTTCCCAAGTTCACGTTATTAATGCTTTCAAATGTTGTTGTCAAGCTTCATATTCTGACAATTAGGAAGCTCCTTCTCCCCCTTTTTTTTTTTGTATAGTGAGTGGATAGTGCAAAAATCATGTAAAATCATAGAGTGAGTGGATTGACCCAGCAAACATTTTTATTTGTTTTGTTCTGTACCAAGGTTGCCCTTAAATAGATTTTTTCCTGTCCTTATACATAATTCCCTTATGCATACCATCAGCAACATTTTTCATTCTTAAACAATTCTCATTTACTCTGTAATATCTGCAGTTCTCTCTCAATGGTATTTGCATTGATTCTAGGATGTTTACTCTGTCTTATTGCTTTGAGTAACAGCCACTACCCCCTTTAAATTTTTTTTATTTTGTTCTTTCTTTTTTTTATTTTATATGTTGGTGAATAAAGTGGCATGCATCATGCTGTGCGTGCTTCACGTGCTACTGCTACTGCTATGTGCTACTGCTGTGTGGAGCAACAGTAGAGTTTTGTCACATACTCAAGCATGTACAGAAAATGTGCTGGTTTTCTATGAATGCCCACACTGGTGATTTTTCATCATGTTGCTTACTGACAAATCTTGATTCGTCTCATCATAATTGAAATGCTCAAGGGGAAGTTGCATGGTTTACATTTTAACAAATTTCTTACTATAGAACTTTAAGGGGTCTCCATATTATCAGTTTTCCACAAGTACTTCATTCACTTATTAGCAATGAAGCAAAATGAATATGCTTCATTTTGAAGAAACTCTTTTTGCAACAGGAAAATTTTCATGTAAAAAATATTTATGTAAAATATTGTTCATGTTTATTATGTTGCCATCATGAAATATTCCACTTTAAAATCAGATTATATTTTTGGAAATTGTGAATTAAGTTCAAAGGTAAGTCCTTGTGTTTTTTTATGAGATTGTGAAGGGATATCTATATGAATATTCTTACATAATTCTCAAACCTTAAACATATGCCTTCTCCCATTCTCAGAATACTGATCAGTGGCAGGACTTAAGGAAACTGCCTGAAACTGAGTCAGAGGAAATTTAGGTTAGATATCAGGAGAAGGTTTGTCATCTAGAAGGTGTTTGTGCACTGGGACAAGCTCCCCCAGGCAAGTGGTCACAGCACCAAGCCTGACAGAGTTCAGGGAGCATTTGGACAATGCTCTCAGTCACAATGCTCACACTCACAGTGTGACTTTTGTGGGGTCCTGTGCAGGGCCAGGATTTGTACTCAATGATTCTGATGGATCCCTTGCAACTCAGCACATTCTGTGGTTCTATGAAAATGAAACATCTTATAATTCTGCTTAAGAATCTTAATTTTGTGTGTCATCAGAGACACACATAATTGTTTCATTTGTCTCATTGAATTATCCTTGTATTTTTAAAATGTTCAAACACACTTTTCCACGGGGAAATATGAAGGGGAAGGGGGAGGGAAGGCAAAAAGTCAAGATTTTCCACTGAATACATTAATCAGAGAAGGTAAGCAGTAGAGAGGAAATATTAAAGTGAACGAATAGAGCAAAAAATAATGTAAAATCATAGAGTAAGTTTAGTGGGTTGCCCCAGCAAACATCCTCCTAGCTCTTCACTCACATTTTTAGAATGTGGACAAAAAAGAAAAAAGATGAGAAGACTCATAGATAGAGGCAATGACATTTTAGTAAGAAAAGTAAAATCTGCACGGAAAAGGAAATTGAGGATTGTCTAACACTCCCCAGAAGATTTTGCTCCCTGAGAAGCAGGGCAAAAGCATAATGGCTGTTTGGGAAGACAAATACCAGAACCACAAAGATCCCCCCTTCCTCATCTCCCTGAACTTTCATTGCTGAGCAAGATGTCATATGGTAGGACATGATGCATTGGCCAGATCTGGTCACCTCTTCTGGTTATGTACCCTCCACTCTCAGTCTGCTCACAGGGGAGAAGGGAGAAGAGAGAAAGCCTTAAGGCTGTGCAAGCATGCACTGTTCAGCAATAAACAAAAAACAGGTGTGCTGCCAACAGTGTTCTAGCCCTGAACGCAGAGCATAGCCCCCCAAAAGGCTGTGTAGAAGTTAAATTTCATCCTGGCTGAATCCAGTACAATGATAAATACAAATATCAGTTAGAAACATTAATTTTATGAACTCTTTACATTTCAGAGTGAATTTGATTAGTCAGTTAAATATTAGATTTTTTTTCCCCTTTTATACAGAAAAATAAAAAGCACATAGAGTGAAGCTTTCACTTCTCAGAAATTAATCAGTTTGCTAGAGAAATGCATTTTGGAGCAAGAGAATCAAATGTTTTGTTAAGATCAGTATCATTATTTTGCTGGGAGTTGTGACCAAAAAGGAAATGAAAATTTGTTGGTAAACTGTGGGTTCCTAATTCACCTTATAACACCACCTGTTTGAATAATGTAAACTTGTTTAAGCACTGTAAACCTCAACCACACATCTTGCCTGTCTTTTAAAATTTAGCCAGGAGGAGCCACCAGGAAGTAAAAAACTAGATTTCTCTCTTAATTAAAAAACTTACAAGGTGAAATTTAAAATCATCTTTTAGTGTTTATTTACAGTACTTTCACTGTCTTTGCCATATGTTACTGCCAAGGTCTTGATTGCTACTACTTTTGGAGCTGTGGACGTTTTCTCTTTCCTTTTGTCCAGCAGCCTGGTACTGCTGCAGATGCCATGTAAGGAGGTGTGCAAAATCTACTACAATTAGAAAAGCAAGATAAGAAAAACATTTGCAGCTGTTAATTAGCATAGAAGCTAAGTTGTGATTTTATGTTGCCACTGTTAGTGAGAATATCAAGAATAGTGTGCCAAGCATGACTAGGAAGGGATCCTTTCCCTGTACTTGGTGGTAGTGTATCTTGAATCCTTTATTCAGTTTTTGACCCCTCACTACAAGAAAGAATTTGAGGAGCTGGAGCCAATCTGAAGAAGGTCATGAAAGCTGGGGAAAAATAGGGAGCACAAGTTCTATGAGTGCTGCCAAAAACCAGCAAAAAAGCAAACTCCCTAAGATTACAATTTTTGTACTTGGGAGCAGGCCATTCTTCATTGTGACGTCAGATATACAGGGGATAGCTCCATCTGTTTTATGTGCTGAGTATGGAAAAAGCTCCAGTTTGCATACTATATTTCACATACCTATTCATAGGTTTTCCCAGAAGATAATTTCCCCAAAGCCATTAAAATATATTCCGTTCCATCAGCACATAGCTTCTTCTGTCTTGAGGGTGTTGTTGGTTATTTCTGGTGGTTATGAACAGGTGTTATTTTTCCAAACATATGATGAACTGGTGCTATTTTTTTCAAATTAGGAGAGAAGTTAACATATCTGGTCTAGTCCATTATTTTGTGAGTCCTTCGATCAATGAAGTGTAATTTCTTATTCCTCTCCTTGGTTAATGTTTATCTTAACTTTTGATTGTGCAGTTCCATGGCCTAATGATTTTGCAAAATTATCCTTGTATTAGCCCACTAGAGGCTAGCAATTCTTCACCTGGAAACATGAGGAGCAGTTGAAGGACCTGGGATTTTTGAGCCTGGAGAAAAGAAGGGACAAGGAAGACTTTACTGCTTTCTACAGCTACCTGAAAGGAGATTGTAGCCAGATGGGGGTCCACCTCTTCTCCCCAGTAATAGAGTGACACGACGAGAAGAAGCGGCTTCAAATTGTGCCAGAGAAGGTTTAGGTTTGATATTAGGAAAAATCTATTCACTGAAATAGTGTTGAAACTTTGGAACAGAATGTCCAGGGTACTGGTGGAATCACTGATCCTGGAAATGTTCAAAAGGTGTGTGGGTTGGGTAGTTGGGGACATGGTTTAGTGATGACCACAAAGGGGTTAGTTAAACAGTTGAAATTAATGATCTTAGAGATCTTTTCCTACTTTAACCTTAACAATTCCATGATTTTATGAATATATGAACTGCATGTAAGTTATGCAGCTAAGGAGAAGAGGGATTTTTTTGACTCAGTTCTGGATTATATTTTTTTTTCAAACATCTTGAATGAAAGGAAAACAAATGCCCACATTTTATATGATCTTTCAGATTAGAGTGGAAATAGATTTAATTTATAGCTTCTGTTAAAATAAATAATAGCTTTTGCTAAATTTACTGCAGAAACATTCAAGTTAGTAAGATTAAGTAGGACAAACATGAGGCAGAAAACACTAGTATGAGGCCAGTGGAAAGTCACTGAATATCACTGGCATAAAAATATCTTCCTTGTATTTAAATTCTCCTGTTTATATAAAAAAACCTGTTACAACTTAAAAAGAGAAAATACATTCCTTTCAAAATCAGTGCTGATATAAAGCCTAATTAATATGTTGTATGGTACACATTCTCTTTTAATGTGGCACTTTGTGTCATTCCTTTATTTTATATTTGCTATATTTTTTGAGTCTGCCTAATAGAAATATTTTGATATAGCAGATTTTTATTATAACCAGTAGTTTATAATTATGAAATGTATGTTTCATATTGACAAATGAGAACACATATTTTGGTTGAATTTTTAAAGAAGTGTAGTTTCTGTGATGCTTTTGCATTGTGTTTTTCTAACTGCTTGTGAAATAACAATTCAAAGAGAAAGTGGACAGAGGAAAACAAAGATTTTCAGGAAAATTTCTTGTAACCCAACGGGTAGGAAACAGACTATGCACAGCAAAAACCCCAATATGTACATTCATTATTGATGTGATAATGTTATTTCAGTTGCCTTTAAATATGTTTCAGCCACTGAAAGAGAAATCATCCTGTGGGTTGATTTTGGCTTTTGCAAAACAGGAAAACAATCAAGCTAACAGATGAATTAAAGGATAGACCTCTTTTGGCTAAGCATGTGGAAGAAATTTCAACAGGAAAGTAACAAATCCTAAAAGTAAGGACAAAGATATTTTTCTCAAACTGGGAATTCCTACATCTTCTGTGATATAATGAATGAGGTTCCAGAAAAGGTTAATAGTCATCTTTCACTCTGGAAAATCTTTCCCGGTTCTTCCAGCTCCCTGTCCCAGCAAACAAACACAGACTATATGTGGTTTTTTGTAATCTGGTTTCTTGAGTCTAGCATGCTTTTCTTTCTTTTTGCTACATGGTTTAAGAAATGTCTGTAACATAGGACAAGATTATGTGACCTCATTAATTCCCTTCTCTTGACTGACACTCAAGGGATTGAATGCATTGATTACAGCATGAGCAAAAAAGAAGAGGTGGAAACAATGTGTGGCAGAAAGCTAAATAATTTAAAGAGTAGGATAACTGAGCTGAAAAAACCGTAGTGAAGTTCTCACTTGAAGAAAAGACAAATCTCAAAATGCCAAACAGTAATAGAGGTCCAAACTTTCAGGTCTGAAGAGATACATAGAAAACTATATAATCTTTTAGTAGATACCTGAAAATTAGCTCATAGTCTGTTTGAGGCCTGTAACAAAGTCTTTAGTATTTTTAATAATGTTGGGAAAAGTGACAGGTTTATTTTTCCTATTACAGGCATTTTTTCCCCTACTTCTTCTTAATGAAATCTAAAAAAGGTAAAAATAGTATTTAACTTTCCAACATTCTTTTTATGCATTTGTGAAATTTAAAATTAAACTAAATAGGCCAGGCAGTTAACTCTTGTAACTGGAGGAAGATTACACCAGAAAGCATCATTTAATCTCATCTGTGGACAAAAAGATTTTGCCCAAGAATCTGCCACTAAGTCTGTGGGTGCTGGTGTGTAGCATAAGCAGAGAGCTTGTGAGACTGCTGCTCCACTCACACCTTCAGTACTAGTACAGAATTAATTAGGTCTTCATAACATTAGGGGTAATCCTGGTTCAAAACAATATTCATTCTGCTGAGGAAATGGGGGTGAGGGGGAGGAGAGGGGGGGAAAGGCTGCAATTCTCTAAGAACTTTTATCTTGGTTCCATGTCTTTATCTTGATTGCACAGCACACTGACCTATTCTACCAGTGCTCTGTTTCTAGCTATTGAAATTGATGTAGTTTCATTTCAATCAGTGAACCTATGTAGGCTTTTAGCAGCTGAGGATTTGTACTTTATTCTGGAGCACAGAATGAGATTTTTCATAGGTTTCATATATCTGTAGACTCAGGCTTAATATGCTACATCTATTGCCCTTCCATAACTCCATGTTTTTGGCTTAAATACAGTGATATTGAGATATTTCCTTTCAAGTACCTTGATGCTGTGCCATCACTGACCCATAACTGTATGTTTATTTCTCAATTATGTAAATCCCTGCACTCTGACTGAGAAAGGTTTGATTTGCATAATTATTAGATTGCTATTTCTGAATAAGCATGAAGTGTCTATCAGATATTTTCATGTTAACTTGCTGTAGACATTGGACTATCATTCCCCTAAAGGACATAGCTTTTTGTTTCCACGTCTACCTTGTCTTTCTTTGCCTCAGAAAATGAAATGCAACTTATCTTCAAGAAGAAATCACTATTTTGGAAGAGGTAGAATAAATAAAGACTTGACAGTAACCTAATCAATGAAGACTGACTGGGTGATGAATTAGTGTGTCCTTCTCTATAAGCTTTTCCTTTCCTTTCTCTCTTGTTCAGCCCTCTGATCTTAAAGGATCATATTGTGCATTTGAAGAACACAGCTGGTTTGTATATCAAAAGCCTCAAACAAAAAGTGTCAAACCAAACAAAAAAAAAAGGGAAGTCATTAGAATAAAAGGAAATTGGTTTCAAGTAATGTTTAGGGTAACAGATTCTTATACGTAGAATTAGAATTAAATTATCAATAAGAAAATGAATTCTGTGAAACCAAGAAACTGCAGGTTGGATAGATAACTGCTAGCTATCTATGAATTGCAATAAAATCTCTTTATGGAGGCTGAAATCTTCGATTTTGATGGGATTAGAAATGTGCTTCTCATTGTGAAAACTACTGCAAAAATCTGATTTAAAAAGGCCATGTGAATAGTTTATGCTTTTCCCTAATCCATCAAAGTATGGTAAAACTCATAGCTTTTTGTTGCCCATGTAACACTGATTAAAAACAATCTATGATAATTTTTGTAATTTTTTTTTTTAGGAGGGACAGTGTCTTGTTTTTTTCTATTAAAAGTGCAATTGAGTAAGTTTTAGATCAGCAAAAACCTTCCTTAAAAGATACAGTTTATCTGCTGTTTCTAGAATCTGTATTACATACAGCTTAAAAGAATTAATGAGAATGGACATCAAGAAAGATGGACATCAAAGAAAATATTGTAATGGTCAGGCCTAGTGACACATGACACAGTAGTCAGCTACTGTGGAATGAGATGTCTGTCGATGATGGTCAGAAATTTTGTAGCGTCATTTCATAACATTCTAATTGACAAGGATCTGAGGTCTTTTTGTTGAGAAGTGGACTGCCTATGTATGCAAAATAGATGGAAAATTTTGATACTTGCACTGATGTTCCAAATAATCAAAAATATTGTATTAATCTGTGGCAGAATTGCAGATTCTTTGCTAGCCAGTCAGCAACAGTAAAAATGTTTGGTGTCAGAGTCTCACTAACAGCACTTTTGAATAAACTGTCTTTTAATCATAGAGACCAAAACATTCAATTTAGTCTTAGGTGACTCGAAATTTGTAGGTCTTTCCTACTGTGTTGGAATCTTTAGTTTATGAAGCTTTAAAATTTGGTGTTGCTGCAATTGCATCTTGCACCCCTCTGTTGGGAGACATTATTGCATGCATCCGGAAACAGGTCCATGCAATGAATGTCATCCTTTGCTAAACCTTTGGCCATCTTACAGTCATAAACATATTTCCCAAGGTCCTGTCAGGTACTCTTTTTTTCATTCTGTAAGCATTTTTAAGGAACCGTATTTTTGCCATTTATTTAATTCATTTTTTTAAATTTGGTGACATTATATACCGTTAACAGCAGGAGAAGATTTCCATTGCAGTGAATTGAACAGGATGTTACTGCTGTTGTTATGCATGCCATATGTACAATTATTCCATTTAGTTTAAATTTTAATTGAGCAGAGAGAGAGACTTGTTTGCAATTAGTAAGATTTTTTTCTCCCTACTTTTTCCACTTTCAAAAGGCTAACCAAAGGCATGCAAGAGAACAGTTTACATTTGTTCTAAATCTGACACAAAAGAAATGTTTCCTGCTTTAATTATCACTTTTCCAATAGAATTCATCCATAATATGAATTAGTTACTCCATAGGTGGCTGTCTTTTTAGAAAAGATTTCCATATTTTTAAATTGGTAAAAAAGAAATTGAAGAAGGAAATGTATGTTTTTGAACATTAAATATAATCACAAGTTAACCTAGATTGTTTTGTTTTGGTTTTGGTTGGTGTTTTGCTTGTTTGTTTGTTTGTTTTCCACCTGTTCTTCAAACTCTTCTATGCAATTTCCTTTATCATGTGTCACCACCTTCTGTGTTCTCCCTTGACGTGATGAGGACACTGGGGCTTTATCAGCATGATGATTATCTTGTGTGCAGGATTCTCTTTGTACTTGTTTAGCATTCATGCAAGTGGGCTTGTGAATTCTGATGTCAGAGAGAACCACCACCTAAAACAAAGAATTTCAATTTATAGAGATTAAAAGATTGACTCATTTTCAAAGTCAAGTAAATAAAAATTGATTTTAATATGTTCTTTGCTTTAAACATTGGCCTTCAGATGCTAAGTATGAGAACCTTATATCTTCCAGGGAAGATATACAGGTAATAAGTTTGTCTATTGCTTTAAAGTGCCACATTGTATAGTCCCTGTTTATTCTTTACTTATCTTCTAATACATGTACAAAAAAAATTATGGTGTAAATATAGTTACAAAGTCATGGAACTGAAGTATCTCATGTTTCTTTCTGGCACTGTGGCTGAAAGTAAGATGTATTTTTATAAGGTTTTGACTGAACCAGACAAATCTTACTGGGTTATGAAATAATTCAAGTTAAGACAGTGTAACCCAGAGACTTAACAAAGTTATTTTTTGCACAAAGAAGACCAAAATGTCTTGTCTATAATTGCCTCCCCAGCTTGCATTCTGAATGCTTTTGACTGCAGTTATCACGGAAAATTTTTTTTTGCTGTTGATTCTAACATATAGTTTCTTGTTTCTCTGTTATCTCCTGCTGTGTGTTCATTTAATAGGAATATCAGAAGGTTAAACAAGAAGTATTTATTCTCAGAAAAAAAAAAATTAACTCATGACATGAAAAGAAAGAACTATTGAAGCAACACAGGATACATACTAATGCCTTGGAATAAGTGAAAGATAAAGAGCAAGTTAAGGGCCACCAATGACTATGAAATTGCCCATGAGGACCAGGCTGCAACTAATTTCAAAAGCATGTTGTAGTAACTTGCTTTCTCAAAAATCTTCAAATTAAATGGTGGACTGCTGAGTCCTGAAGCTTGGTAAAAAACTCACTGCCGCAGGGAAACTGCCTTTGAAAAGTCATGGTATCTAAACGCTTGTTAAATTTTTCATCACCTCTGTCAAAGCTGTGTATGCTCCATCCCTGGAATTTTTGAAGGTGAGGTTGGATGGGGCTTGGGGCTTTGAGCAACCTGGTCTAGTGAACGGTGCCCCTGCCCATAGCAGAGAAGGTACAACCAAAGGGTCTTTCAGGTTCTTTCCAACCCAAATCATTCTGTGATCCTGTAAGCATAGAATTCTTGTACAGACCTATGAACTTGTATGTGACATGACATAGTTCATGATTAAGTACAAAATTCTTAATTCCATGTCATAGCAAACTCGTTGTGTAACAACAAATCAACTAACCAACCGATGCATCAATGAAACTTACAAACAAACCAGCCAACCAACAACAACAAAAAAAAAAAAAAAAAAAAAAAGAGAAAAATAAATAGAGAAGAATATCCTTGCTACTTCTTCACCATGACTAGAGCAATCATTTCAAACAGAGATAATTTTATTTCTCATTTCATACTAGCTGTTGGACCTTATTGTAGATTCTAGTAAGTGTTCAGTGGTTCTTGGAATTTAATTTTATTGGCTTTTTCAGTCAAACTGAATTTCTCTATGCTAGCACAAAACCCCAAAACAAAAACAACAACAACAAAAAAAGCCCCAGCTTGATGTACATTGTGCTATCTAATTTTATTTATATTGAATCCAAACTCTCTTGATTACTGCTGGCTTTGTGTAAGTAAGTTTCCTGGACCATAACAATTGTTCTGGTAATTTTCAAGTAGACAAGGTCAGCTTTGCTATTCATACCTCCTCAAACAAAGCCTTAATTCATAATCTTGTTATGCCCTTCTCTTTTTGCAATACACAGAAAGTACAGTGTATTCTCAGTCAGGAATTGACTAAACAGTTGAGAAACTACTTACATTTTTAGCATAGCTGGAGTCAATTTTCATTTAATTTTTGCTTTAATAATTTCCTGCATCAATAAGCAAACTAAAGAAAATTAAATGTTATGGGTCTGAGGGATATTTGAAGTACCTTGTGATGGCAACACTCCTAATTATACAGCAGTCTACTCTAGTCTTGTGAGTACTTGTGCTCTGTGATGCTGAACTGCGGAACAGGAAAAACTCAGTATGCACACAGTTACAAAGCTAGATGATATGCTTTGGGTACTAATGAAAACTAAGCAAAGCTCCCAAGCACTTTGTGTGTGGACGGGTTGCAGTGCAGATTGCAGAAAAAACAAGAGTTAGTGAAACTATCTTGGTTTCTGGAATCAGTCCTTTCACAGTCTCGTTTAACTTTACAGGCTGGCTTACCCTGCTAATCACATGAAGGTCTGTGCAAGAGCTGGTAGATGTTTCTGGTGCAAACTCACTTGTTTTGGTACAACTTATGTACCCCTACCTTATACACATCTCAGCTTCTGAGACACAGGCTCCACAAGGTGTAATAGTGCCTTAGTGCAGAGCTGTGATACGCTCTTGGAAGCATTTTGAAAATGCAAATATGCTTTTTGGTTTGTCTTTCTTTTTTCCAATTTAGAAGATTCTACACGGTTGTTAAAGGCTTTTTTCAAGCTTAAGGAAAATTGCTAAACTGGAAAATTTCCTGTCAGACAGATCAAGACTGAGTATTTGAAACATTTGAAAAATATTTTCCAAGAACATTAAAAAAAAAAAATCCCTATCTTTGTCTTCACTTAGTTGTCTTCAAACATTTGAAAAATATTTTCCAAGAACATTAAAAAAAAAAAAAAAATCCCTATCTTTGTCTTCACTTAGTTGTCTTCAAACCAGTTGCCACCTCAGCACTGGAATTTTCCCTTATCTATTTTCTTGTCTTTAAGAACTGGAGAACTGATGACAAGGGTTTCCAGAAAGGTGACAATTTTTCATAAACATCTGAGCAAGACAGTATCACAGCACAGAAAACTTAACATGCTGTCTCTCCTGCATGTTTTATCACTTCCAAATCAGCAGGCAAAAAGAGACCAATTCTATCTAGCGTGCTCAAAATGCTAATAAAAATGAAGGGAAAAAAGTAGGCAAAAGTAGTTGATGGAGAAACATTAAATGAAATTTCTGATTGTGTGATGCCTCCCAAATTATACCAACACAGTAGGGGATTTTATTACTCCAAATGATTGCTGTTTTGAAGGGAAAGGCTGTTTGGGAGTCCTAAGGTGTATAGCAGATGGTACTGAACTGAAGCTGCGGATGATATTCACAGCAGAAACAAAAAAGCCTTAAGATAGGATTCACAGGTTGTACAAAAGTGAAAATGCATCCCAGTATCTCAGTATTATTATGTGAAGTATTATGAAAAAGCTAGATAAGAATGGCATGTTGATGTACATTTATTAACTAGTGTTTCATTTATTTTGAGCCCATCTGGAATATGTCTTCTAATAAGTAAAACAGTGTAATTTCTGTGTTTAATAATGGCTAGTTTATTCTTTCCACCCTACTTATGAGGTGTGTACAGACACTTTGTTTTTGTTTAGGTGATTTTACTCTTGTTTTGGTGTGATTGTTGTGAATTAAAGAAAAAGTACAGGCAAATAAACTTTTTTAGTTTTTAGTTTATCTATGGTTGTTTTGAACTCTAGCAACTAAAATAATAATATAGGGAATAAACAACAGCCAGATTGTGTCCAGCAATGCTAGAGTTGTACAAAGAAACTTGTCTGACAGGTATATATTCAACATTCTGATCTCTTTTGAATATACCAGGATAGTCTGAAACTTAGCTTCCATAGGCTTTCCCTCATCAGCTACTTCTATAATGCTCTGTTAATTCACTTTAGAAGTAATAATATAAGGATTTTTTTTTTTTTTTTTACATATAAGTGCTTGATTTGTAATAAACAGCTTTGATGGAATTTGTTTTACCTAGTTTCAGCAGTTCCAGGAACAAAACTGCTGTCTATGAGGACCTAGACTTATGGACATCCTAGAACTGAAAAACACAGTTATATTTTCAGGGCCCACAAATGGACTCTGCAGCTCTGAAGCCCAGGAAGTTGGTTAGCTTCCTACAGGTGTGCTAGGAGCTGTATCAATTAGCCATACTTTTTAATAACTTAAAAGGAGTATTATTTAATTTCTGTTTTTCATTCCCTCCCCCCTGTCCCTTAGAATTCCCATATTATAATTGGCCCGGTTCTCCACTGATGAAAATATAGTATAATGTATGAGTATGGGCATTCCTTAAGTGAGATTCATGACTGTCAAAACATCTTCAGGGAAAAATTCTGGATTAAACTTTTTATGCTCTTCTGATGACAGGTAAAATTTATCTTTTATCTGTATTTTTTTAGAGTTGTCAAGAATTCCCACATTAGCTACTAGGCTACAGGGCACTATATGGGTTAAGAAGCTTTGCAGAAAGTATTCTAAGATGCTACTGAAATTGAAAATGAATCTAGAAATTTTTTTATAGGTCATGTAAATATTTATGAGTATGAAGTTCATCCTGTGTGCACCTGGAGAGTGCAGATGTTCAGTGAAAGATTCAATTTGTATATTAGATTTTCCACCACCAGTGAAATTTTTCAGGAAACAAGAAGACTACAGACCTAAATTTCCCTCTAGATAATACCTTTTAAATTATTGTAGGTAGAATCATGGAATCATCTCCTACAATACACATACCACTCTGCCCTGTTGAAGAGGAAGATGTCTAAATCTTAAGTTTCTTTATTTTTCTTAATGTGTCCTCCCCTCCCCCCTGCCCAGAAAAACCAAAACCAAAAACCAAAAGTAGGCTGTCTGAGCAACCTATGTTTGTTTCCTGGGGCAGGCTGAATTTGTTGGGTACCTTGTGCTGAACACTCCTCAGCAGGAAGATGATCAGCGGCCACTCCTCCACATAGCACAAGTACCATGTGGTGCCTTCACAGCTGAGAGAGCAGGTCACTCCAGGCCTGAAGGAATGAGAAGAAATAAATTTTCTTAAGGATTCAGAGGAGCTTTTCAAGCTTGGAGGTCTTGTGGCTTGTCCTTGGGGTACAAGCCACAATATGCTGCATAAGACCACAGCTGGAGTGTTTTTCTCTAGGTTGACAAATATTATATTGGAGAGAAGAGGAAAAGGAAAAAAAGCACCCTAATGGCGGGCTTCAGAAAGGATACACAGGCATCCTGAGGGCAACCTCCGGGCCTTGAACTGGATGAACAGCTTCCAGAGCTACCCAACACTTCTTCAGATCCTGCAGTCCTGTGTCCATCATGAGCTGAAGATCTTTGCCATGGTGTTATTGCGCTGCAGCATGCACTTGTGGCATGGTGCACCAGAAGCTGTCATCTGCTGGGCTGGCAGGGCACCTGTGCCACCAGGAGCAAGGGAGCAGCCCACATGTGTCCCTGGCCCTGCTACCTCCTGAGGAGAATCTCACTCCCACCCCAGCCTCCTTCAGCAGTGCTGCAAGACCCAGTGCCAGTGAGCTCCCCAACACTTCCTCCACAGCCAGTGGAAGGGGTCTAAGTTAGCTGCAGACAACCAGAAGTTGCCCTTTCCTGCACTTGCCATCCCCCAGAGCACAAAGAGACTCAGGAGCAAGCAGGGGAGTCTGTGCTTTGGCCCTCCACTTCCAGCCAGGGCAGTGAAAGCTCCACTGTGGGCCAGAGGAGGAAAAATAGCCCCCACACCTCTCCAGCTAATAAGAGGCTGACACAGCCTTGGTCACCTTGGAGCTTGTCCTGGGGTGTCAGACAAGGACTGAGCCATCAGCTAGGGAAGGCACCAGACCTCAAGGGTTCCCTGCCTTCCAGATCAAACTATTCAAATAAAATAAATGCAGGAAAACTACATGAAAAGTCTCAGTGTAATGAACAGGGCATGTGGTGCTGCTGTCCTCATGGTTTTTCTCTTTTCTTGATGCGTAAGGGGGAATGTCTGTGGAGGGATCCTTTTATATGTGCCAGGCTGTTCTAGACTCTTTTCATTTTCCCCCTGAAGGCTAGTGCAGGCCTTCTCCAGGCCCATTCCTGTAGCCAGCCCCAGGGCATGTATTTCCAGCAGGGGGTTCTCCAGGTCCAGATTGTGCCCCACAGCCCATCGTCCCAGGACACTCATGAGCTCTTCAGTGCCAGCCCCTGCCCCACATGCTGGTTCTCTGCTCTCCTACCAGCCCGTGCTGCCCGGTGCAGCCTCGCTACAGCCACAACCAATTCCCTCCCTGGCCTGGAGCCACGACCTGGTGCTGCTCTCTCTGTCACCCAGGGGTCATACCCTGCCCAGGTAGGAGCCCCCAGAAGTTCATGAAGGAGAAATTTGAAGTCCTGCCCCTGGGGAGGGACACAGCCAGGCACCAGCATGTGCATCAGACTGCCTGGCAGGTGAGCAGCCAGGAAAAGGCAATCATACTGCTGCCTTCATGCTGTGATCCAATTATAAGGGTTGCCTATGCATGAGTTAAGGTGCAAATAAGACCATATGTTGATGTCCAGATGCCTGTCAATCTCTTTAAAAGAGGCATCTAGACAATGTTCTTCATAATGGACCTTAACTTCTGGTCTGCCCTGAAGTGGTCCGGCAGTTGGACTAGATTATCATTGTAGATTCCTGCTAATAGAACTGTTCTGTTCTATTCTATTCTATTCTATTCTATTCTATTCTATTCTATTCTATTCTATTCTATTCTATTCTATTCTATTCAACACAGGATAAAACCCAGGAAGGTTTTACAGGAATTTGTGGAAGGATGTTGAGTCAGGAAGTTTACAGGCATCTTGAATTTCCAATGAGGTTTTACGAAACCCCACCAAACCCAAGCATCTGCATCCAGTGGTTTCTGGATGTATATAAGAAATGGTACACACAAGCACAATTGAATATGTGGCTACATGCAATTTCCCCTTGCCTGTGTATTCTATAAATGCGTTTACACATAAGCACACAATCCTACATGCACAATTATGTATTTACTTTTACAAATGAGATCTATCTAAGCTTTGAGGTTTTTTGACTGCAACTGAAAGGCATATAGCTTATATGGTAAATAAATTTCTGATTTAATATTTCACAAAAACTTATAAGCAGTTGAAGCTCTAGCTTATCCAGCTGTTCAACCTGATGTATTATATTCCATATAAAAAAATCAAAGCTGTCATATTCAATTTAGAAAAGGCTGGCAAGAGTAACATTCTTACTTACAGCTCCATAAAGTAAAGCAAAAGCTAAATCTTCATAATACCAAACTCTCTTACTTGCTTTGTGTACTGAGGCTTTGCTGGCTAATTAAATTGCAGTTGGCACACTTGATAATGAAATGTTGAACTCAAAAGTAATTGAGAGCAAGAATGGAGAAACTGGCTGGGAAGGGGCATGTTCATTCTTTTCCCCTGTCTCCATCATTGTGAATTTTGCAAAAATATTTCACTGGCAAATTTGATGGAGAAAAACCTGTCATTTACCTGCTCTGGACATGATACAAAGCCACCAGGGATTCTCCTTGTTCATAGTTACCATGCGTCTAATTGGGTGACCCAAAGTTAAACAGTAATGTTCTGAAATAGCTGTCTAGAGCAAATGTCAAGCTGATTCACAAGTGGGTTCTGTCTGCTGCAGTTGTTTCTGTTCTGAATCTCAGCCTTTTTGTCCTGCATGTTAAAAATATGTGGTGGAAAAGACAATCTCTCCCCTAAAAACTTGGAATTGAGTTTCTGTCAGTAACAAGCATTAGCTGTAAGCAAAATATCCATTAAATTAAACTGGATTTATTACACTCTTTCATCACAGAAATAGCTCAGTGCAGCTGAGTCACAAGTGCCATTCTTTTAATATCCTAACTGGCATTGAAATCAATGTCGGGAGGGTACAGAATTCTCTTTCTTACCCTGCTGCAGGGCAGCTGAACTCCTTTGAGCAAAACTAAATGAAATGGATTGGCTAGGGTCTCCTTTTTTTTTTCTTTTTAATTCCCAGGATTGTACTGTAGTCTTTGAATTGGGACGGTTCTTTTGGAAACACTGGGTTCAAATGCTTATTGCTAAGTAGAAAGTGTTGTGATTAACATTATAGATTGAGTTCCTAATGCTAAAATTTGTGTAGAAAGGAGAAAAGCCACTTCATTCTGAAGTATGATGACAAAATCTCCTGTGGTGACTTCTGTTAAAGCAACCACATGCTTATGTGCATTAACCTAATACAAACACAGATGTGTGTTTGCAGATTGAAGTGTATCTGCTGTCTTGAGAAAAGTTGTTAGGAAGGGTGTGTTTGGTCAGTCTCCAAGGATTTACTCTTTCCTAATAAAATGGAAGATCTTCTAGTAACGTAGCAGAGCAGATCTTCTGGAGTTGTGGAATCTATCTCCTGAGATCAAATATTCATGTGTTCGGACAAGATTTTTAGGCTTATGTTTCTGAATGCAAGGGAGCGACCATTGCTGGCAGGTCCTCTGTGGATCTCAAAAATAAACTTCTAGAGGGATGTTTTTGAAACCATCACCTTCAGGAGTTAGTGAGTTAGTGACTCCACCACTGGAGTTGACTTGTTTGTGTTGGTTTATCTCTTTCTTTGTTTTTTTTTTTTGTTTTTTTTTTTTTTTTTTTTTTTTTTTTGCTTAGTTTTGGTGGTACTTTTCTTCCTGAATTTGTTTATGACACTCTAAGTGTCTCTAACCCAAGTTTGAATGCATTACACTTCAGCCAAAATGTCAGTTTGGGTTTTGATATATTGTGTTGTATAGATCTTGTTTGTTCCAGTAACCAGAATGATTACAAGCCATTCCAGTTCTTTGAATTTCTTTTACCTAATAAGTCTCATGTTACCTATCCCAGGTGTGATTTCTCCTGTTCAGTTTTAAACTGTTTGAAGCCTTCCTGGGCTGCAGGTAGTCATCAATATATGGTCTGCTTTAGAAACCATTGAAATCTCTACATTTATAAGATTTAAAAAATAGCAGTTGCTTTTTTGATACCAAGAGCTACATCTTCTGTGGGAAGGGGTAAAATAACACAAGAGTCTTCTAACCCACAGTCTTGGAGTTGTGGATGACACAACAGGTTTTCAGCAAACATTGTGTTTAGGTTAATGTCTTTTTGCGGGTCAGGGAAGTAATTTAATTGAACCTGTTCCTTCTAGTAAAAGGTAAGAACACAGGAACAGAGCTTTTCTGAGAGGACTAGTAACATATAAATATAAAATATATTAAAAATTGAGTAATTCTTCCTTCATTATTTTTAATTTCATTTTTTATTATTTTTATTTTTGAAGTGGGGATGTTATGTCTGTCTTTTGCAACTGGACACACAGTATGACAAATCTTATTGTTAGGATGGTGGAAGGAGAAATATATTTTAGAGGGGATTTTTAAGATATTTGTGTTACATCCTTACATCTATTTTGGGTCAATTAAAAAAAGAATTTTTTCATGGCATATCTTACATAAAATCTTACATGAAAAAATCTTAAAATTTTTTCATGGCGTATCTTACATCTTACATGAAAAAAATCACATCCCATGATTTTAAAGTCTATAAGGCCTTTAGATATCTGTGGGTTTGATGAGATATTTGGCTCTTGGGTATAGATGTTTTTTCTTTCTTATTTAGTATGCCTAAAACTGCAAAAATATGCTTCAAAACACCTCTGTGCAAAAGGTTTTTAAGAAAATTTGGTTTTGTCCTCTTATTTTAGGATAATTATTTGCTTATATCTGTAGTTTCTACTTCAGAGTGATTTTTCTGCTTTTCTGTAATACCTTAGCCAATTATCTCTGCTTCTGTCTCTAATTATCGTGAAGTCTAAACCCTTTTGCAAATTAATATTCTGTCTGCAGTCACTAATGTTGTGAGGTATGGCACATCATACACAAATGTTATATTTTAATTGTGATTTTGGTCTTCATTATTGTCTGCTTTTGTAAATTGTCATTATCTACTACCAGCTTTGTTCCCCATACTAATTTATAAGTTGATTCTTGCATTCATACGTATGCCAACCTATGAAGCATATGCCTGTATATATTGCCTAATGCCCATGTTGACAGAATGTTTTGCTTGGAAACAGTAGTATTCACACTTAACTTTTTTCTGCTTGTTTTCTTCCTTCTGTAATTATTGGATGCCTTCCAGCTTATTGTAAATTCTTCAAAAGCTTTTTTGCTGTTAGTTGACTGAACAGTAAGAATTGGATACTTGTTTAATACAGATAGCTTTCCCCTGAACCACTCTGGGAGTTTAGAAAGGATCCAATTTATATGTTGCTCTGGGAAAGCCTTATTTGTATTTACAGTATAATTTGCAAAACCATGCCATCAGTTAAATTCATGTTCTTTTTTCTGCCTTTCTGTGAGTTGCTTGCAACTATATTTCTGCTGGAGTAATTGTTAAAGACACAAAAAGAAAAAAGAAAAGAAAATCCCTGAATTCCTCACAAGTCTTTTTGTTGTTTTTGTTTTTGTTTTTCTTTCATTTTCTAACATAGGAGATCTATTGTAAAGAATAACCTTTGAAAGTTAGTGTTAGTTTCTAGACTCAACAGAAAATAACAATCCTGTTTGCAAGCAGACTTGCTCTAGAATGGCTCTTATCTTCTATTAAATGGCTGATTGGTGTTAGAATTGTTTGTCATGAAAAACCAGGATAGGATTTTTTCAAATGTTACTGATGTTTGTTTGTGGCATTTGTTGTGACTTACTGAACCACTTGGTTTCCCTTATTAAATAAAATCTTGTTTTAGCAGGTCTAATATATCTTTATTAATCTGATCCCTTTTCAAGTCATAGATTTGAAATATAGTTAGATTACATAAATTTAAAAAAGCTTTGCACAGCTGGATTGAAGGGACATTGGTACAACTGGCAGTTATTAACAAAACTTTTCCAAAACACAACCTAAGCAAAAAACCCCATATGATCAGACATCTGTTAACTTCATATTTCTATTCACATTTCTGCAAGATGCATAGAACTCTCTCTCACCTTTATCACATAGAAATAAACCCATATCTTTCTCCTGCAGATATCTTAATTTTACTCAGTCACTAAATTAGATTCACTATCTACAAAATTTATTTCATTTGAATCTATTAAAAATAATGAACCCTGTGCTGTAATATAAATAGGACGTTAGGCAGTAGGAACTATATTTATATATATTTTTGTTTTTGCAAATTGGCTACTTTAGATGTACTCTGACACAGGTATTCTATCTTGTTGAGGTGAAAAATGCAGACTACGAATGCCTGATCCTCATGCCACTAAATTCTCAAACCCCAAATTCATTATTATTCCCTGAATAATAATGATTGCACGAGTGTCCCCATGAAATACCTAAAATTAAACAAATATTAATTTTTTAATATGAAAACCTCAGATGAATCTGGGAAGAGCATATTTTGCTATAGAAATGCAGGTTTTGAAATGATACAAAAATTGGTTTAGAGAAAACAGTTTCTTTGATATTAGTTTTCACATTGGGCAGAAAATCTTGATTTTATCAGTCAGTATCTCTAGCACTCTGACCAGCAACTAAGCTGGTCATTCACTCACTTTCACTCAGAAGGATGGGGAAGAGAGTCAGAAGAGCAGCAAAAGCTGTGCATGCAAGCAAAGCAAACCAAGAAATTCACTCACCACTTCTCACACACAGACAGGTCTTCAGTCATCTCAAGGAAAGCAAGCCTGCATCATGCATAACAGCCACTTGGGAAGGCAAATGCCACTATTCTGAATGTCCATAACTCTAAATGTCTTCCATTCCTTCTTCTTCCCATAGCTTTCTGTTACTGAGCTGGTCCTCATGTGGTATGGAATATCCACTAGGTAAGCTGGAGTAAGCTGTTGCAGACATGTCACCCACCCCAACCTCTTGCTCAAGTTGGCTTGCTGGGATGGGGAGCAGAAAAGGTCTTGACCCAGTGTCAGTGCAGCTCAGCAGGAATGAAATCTGCCTTGTATTGTTGACAGTATGTGCAGCACAAGCCCAAAATGTAGCACCATAACAGCTACTGTGGGAAATTTTAACTCTCTTCCATTCAAGACTAGCTAAGGGACAAAAGCTCTTCACTGCCATCTTTCAGTCCCTTAGTGTCTTCTCATTCAGAACATTTAAGCAAGTTACATTATAATTGCTGTTGATTTGTAAATCACCTAATGAACCTCTCCCTGTGGTAGAACAGGAGAGGACTGTGCACAGCATATTTTTAATACTTTGGTGAAAGAAAAGTTTGGGTTTTTTCACTTCCTTCAGAGATTAAAAACTTTATTGCCAATCTGAAATTGTGATTCTCTTTTGTTTGCTTTAGGATGTTCTGCATGGACAGTCAGCCAGTGCTTCCTGCATTTTGTAATCTTTAAGCCAGGAAACAAACACTCAGATATTACAGCTGCATTTTTTGCTTCAATTATGAATTCTGAAGGTTTTCCACTTAGGATTTTCTTCAACTCTGTCCATATCTCTTCTTATAGATTAACAGGCTTTGCCTATTTAATTTTTTGTGTCCCTAGTGATTTCTATTTTTCTTCTGTTTTGATTTTGAACGAGGTATTTTTATGCTGAACTGATATTTCTCAAAATGTTTGATGTCTGCCTCCTTCCTCTTCTACACCTCTCCTTTCTTACAGATGGATGATCTCCTCCACACTTACACCACCCAGCTGCTACCCTCAAAATCAAGCCGAAGGAACACCAATACACCTGTGGAAAACCACCTCTCAGTAACACATGTCCTCTTCCTTGCTGTAGGAAGACAGGTACAGAGAAGAGTGGCAAGGATGACCAGCCACCCACCCGTCCAAAAAACCTGCTGTCCACCTCTCAGGCCGTGTTAAGAGAGGGTAATAGCCATACCATGGTGGAGGACTAGGTAAAGTTCTCTAAGTTTTACTTTATGCTCTGGCCTCCATCCCAGCCAAAAATAGCAGAGGGGTTTCAAAATGCTGTCATGTTTCTCTGGTGCATGCCTGTGGTTCAACACTAAGGGAAGTAGAAATTTTAGATATATTTTTTTATTCATTTGGTATCACATTACAAAGGAAAAAAATAATCCATCTAAATTTTCAGTTGCTTGCTCCATCAGAGCTTGCATGGTAGCAACCTTTAGACCAACAGGTTTGATTTCACTACCAAATGTCACAGCTCATCAAACAAAAAAATAGTGCTATTTCTTGCAGAAAATGTTATGCAATTTATATGATGACATCTTGATCCTTCTTGTGTATGTATTCTCAAAACAATAGAGATGAAGACTGGGATTTTTGAAGAGTATTTGATGCTGGCGAAATTCTGCTGCTGTTTGGGTAAATGACAGACTTGACACTCTCTTCCACAGAAGAAATAGGAGGCAGCTGACACTCTTTGTGGTGAAGAATTTTTTTTTTTTTCGTTTGAGAAGAAGAAAGGAAATTTCTGTATACAAATAGAAACAATTTTTCTGAGTACTACCAATAGTGTATTTGTAGAAAAGTATATTGTTAACAACAGTGGCAAAGTTCTAGGCGGCACAGTCTGGGGATATTTTATCTGCCTCTAAATGTGCTCATTGACCCCTACAGAGCTGTACAGCACTATATGAGGTACTCAGTGAGATATCAGAGGATATGGTGCATCATCTCAGCAATTTGTCATTTCTTTACTGTGTGCCAGAATTAGTCAATTGGCTGGAATACAACACTCTACTGTGTTTTGTAAGGCAGCATCCTCAATACCTGCGTATATGCCCATCTGTCTTTTTGGGGAAACCTGCAGAATTAAAAAGCAGCCTTTCCAGCAGAGTAGGATACATGATTTCCTGAGGCTTTGCTTTGTAATGTTGCACTTCATATATACATTGGATACACACACAGGTTTCTGAATACAAATGGTTAGAAAGAGTTCTTAAAGCCATGTTTTCCCGTTCTCAGCCATTATTAAGAGAAAAGGAAAAGTTTAATAAAATATGTGATAAAATCAGGTTCATTTCTAACTTTTTTATCTGTTGCCTCTGTGAAGGATGCTGCTGCCTTCCCCTCTTGAATAATATCCTTCTCCCAATAACGTGCAGCCCCTCAATTAATAAAGATGTGTGGAGAAGGATGGAAATGTTCCTTGGGAACAACTAAACCTTTTGACTAACAAGTGCTGCTAAACTCATCTAAAGTGCTGCTAACCAAACTTAATCTGCCTGGGAGATTACTCATAGATCAAGGCAAGGACCAGCTTCTGAGCAGTTTGGGTGGGTGAGTTGCTGCCATAATGGAAAGTTCTGCACAAAAAATATCAGCTGGGGTGCTTAGATTAATATTATGGCCTTGTTTTCATGCCAGAGTAGTAACCCATTTTTCCATGTGTTCTGGAAATGATGTTATTGTGGCTGCAAACTTGAAAGGAATACTGGGACAAATTCAGATTTTGTTTGCAGTATCGCTTTTGTTGGGATAGTACAGTAAACCAAATTTCTAGAAGCAGAATGGAAAAGCGAAATATTTTCTGAACTCCCTAATTTCCCAGGAAAAGGTCTGGAGGGTACCTTTTGATGTTAGAATACAGATTCTGTTCTTCACTGTTCTCCAGATTTTCTGGCTGAGCTCACTGGGAAGTTCTCACTTCTCTTACTGACAGTCTGTTGCACTGTTCAGGAAAAATGCAGTCATAGGCTAGCTGAAAACTTAAATTTTTTTGAAAAAAATGCAGCTTCTTAAAAGTTCTTGGCATTAATTTTGTCTTTAAGTCTGTACAAATGAATGGAAAGGGCCAAAATTGTGCTATACAAGAACAGAATGCTCTTGCTGTGTTTTGATCTTCAGCAAAACAACATTTGAATATTATATTTTATAAAAATATAAAATATATCTATTTTCTAGAAAAGTATATGGATTTCTAGGAATTTTTCTTTAATTATTAAAATAGTATCAAGATCCATCTATTCCAGTCAAATAAATCCACCTGAGAGGTCTGTTTACCAGTGCCACAGGTACCTAAACTTTGTGGTTTTAAAATGTGTCATTTATGTGTCTCTAACTTTAATCTAAAATGGTTGAATCAAGAGAAACTTGGCATTTTTTCAATCAAGTAATGGTCAATATGTATTTATTTTAAAATATCTGATAGAAGAATTAAAATTTCTGAGTGTGACTTTCTGAAATATCTGA
Source organism: Haemorhous mexicanus (assembly GCF_027477595.1). Taxonomy (NCBI): domain Eukaryota; kingdom Metazoa; phylum Chordata; class Aves; order Passeriformes; family Fringillidae; genus Haemorhous; species Haemorhous mexicanus. Next base: position 49,874,255 of record NC_082381.1, on the reverse strand, counting down.
AAGATTATTTTCCTCTTAATGAAATCCATGTTCACTGAAACTTTTCAAGAGATAAAAGTGACGATTGAAATAAGACAATTACACTTCTTAATCTGTATTTATTTTGGAATTTAGGAAAACATGTAAAACTAGAAAAAACCCATAAGTTGACTATATAAATATAAGTCTGAATAACTAGAACTGTGATTTTATAAAAATAATTCTCAATATTTACTGTGGATTAATCAAATATATTGTGCCCTCTTATGATGCTTAAATCTATTGGTTTCTGTAAAAGATGACAAATTGTATTAGTTTGTCCAACCAGATACTGTTTCAGCCATGCTTTAAAATTTCTTTGTGAGGATAGGTCCCACCATAAAATAACAAAAGGAAGGATTTTTTTAAACTTTTACCAGAACAATTAAAGAAGAAATGCTACAGATTGTATTAAATAATTTTTCTGTGAAATACTGGTAATTTTTTTAATCTATTGCCTCTTTGAACACAATTAATCGCTGAAAATGTATCTTCAAAATCAGTTTTAGTTGTGTAGTATGCATACATATATTTCAAAACTTTAAAACACAACTTATATGAGTTGTTAATGAGTAGTTACATTCAAATAGGTTGTTTTTTTTTTTGTTTTTTTTTTTTTTAGGATTATAGTATCTAAGGAGAGACAAGAGAGCTGCAATTCTGAAGTACTAAGCATTTTTATCCTTAAAAATAACTATCTGTTGCAGTTTAAGTGCAGCTCTGAATATGTGAACAGTTTGATGACCATCTCAAGAATAGCTGTAACTCTGTTAGGGTGGTATAAATCAGGGTTGTAAAATGTTCAACACTCTACTTTTAAAAAATTTTTAAACTTTTAATCAAAAGTGCCTTTTATGTGACAATTGCTTGAACCTCATTGACTTTTAAAATGGCAGAGGGAGGCATGTTTGTTTGGGTTTCAGCATCTTCCCTTTCACCTTCTCTTTTCTCTTTTCCTTCCTTTTTCCCTTTCCCTTCCCACATCTAACATGAAATTTTGTCAATAAACATTTGTTTCTGTGATAGAAAACCTAATTAACATATAATAGTGTAGTAGCTCTATGTTCATTTCTACTTTTGTGCTATATGCAGCCCTTGGGAATGTAGCTCTTTGTGCTATATGTAGCTCTTGAGAAACATTAGAGACAATTTCATACCTCACTGTAATCTGATAGATTCTAATTAACAAGAGCTGTCAAAAATTGAAAAAAGCAGCGATGTTACGACACGTTATATTTTCTGTTATCATCAAAGATGTTAATGTATTTGACACGCTTTCAGGAATGCTAGGAATGTATTATTTGTGCTCAATACTTGACCTGTGCATTTAAATGTATTATCAGTATTTTACAAAATACAGGATTGCTATTGCTCTGTATAAATTTTAATTAAAGTTTAGATAGTAAATAAATATTTGAATGTGGATAAGTTTTTGTTCTACGAAAGACTAAAGAAGTAGAAGCAGTTTTGCAATATATGCTGTCCCACTTTAAAACATGATATGACATAAATTTTGGCTTAAACTGTTTCCTTACTTGAAAAGTATGCAGAGCCACAGATAAATGAAATATTTTTTTGTCAACAGCTGAATAAGCATAGTCATGAAGGGACTCTGTCAAATGCTCTCACAGGAAAGGCTTGATCACTTCAATGACTTTTGTTGCAAAGATGCTGTGCATGCATGGGCCTGTGCTTTGGAAACATCTGAAAACAGAAATTAGTTTGTGCTCCATCTCTTGAGAGAGGTCAGCCTCTCCTTAGAGCCCTCACCTTACAGGCTTAACTGATGTTCTGCCTTGATTCTTAGGGAGTCAGCAGCCATGCTGAGAAATTGTGAGCAGGGAAAAATGCAGACACAAGTGAGATGATGAATATCCTCTTAATGACACTTAACAGAAATACAAGTTATTTCCTTTTCTATGGGGTGCATGAGTGTAAGGTAGAAATAATGTTGCTGTAACTATTTGTTATTGTTAGCTGCTGTTTCTGGATGCCTCATGTAGGTGCAACTGCTCTGCTTTCTCTGTGTTGAGAGGTTTTTTTAGACATTAAATGGTAATTTTTCGTCACCTTACTACAGAGATGTCTAGCTGCTGCACATCTTCTAGTGCTTTTCTTCTTTATGAGAAGATGAATGAAGGCACATGAAGAGAAAGGACCTTTGATGGAGAACTATAAGCCCTAGAAGAACAATCCAGTGAACCCATGTGTGAAGGCATAATTTACACTTATGACCTGAGATCCTGGTGAGGATTTTGCTGTTAAATACAGCAAAGGTGGATTTTGTGAAAACATTGAGTAATTTTTTAGTTATATGTTGGAAAGCTCTACCCAGTCTCCTTAACTGAGAAGAACTGAGTTGAAAAATATTTGTAAAAAGACAGTTCTTCAAAGGCAATTGTTTCAGTGTATGCTTTTCCATGTCTGTGTTTGTCTATTTTTTAGGAAAAAAAATTATAAATTATAAATTGGGATACCTGTAGATATTCTAGACTGTTATACTCCTGAACTGAACGCTAAGAGGGTTTCTGTGAAATGTGATCCAAAAACAACAACAGATGGAGCTGGGAGAACAGAAGGGTCAAAATGATGTGTCTGGCCAGTCAAGAAAGAAAAGCAGCCTTGATTTGACCACCAACGGGCATGTTTGTTGGCCTTAGAGATGTGACCTGGGAATTTAATAATACGTGGAAAAATTGCTTTGTGCAAAGTAATATGTTCATTCTCCTCTGTAGAATACTTCCTTTCTATATTCAGAAAGGAAGTAGTACATTAAATTGTCTGTGGTGCATTCTTACCCTGTGAAACATCCTGTGTTGGGTGGTTTCAGCTTTACCCACTGTTACTTATATAATTTGATAAGAAACCCTCTAAATTGACTAATCCTTGTTACTGCAAGCTAGTGCTTGGCAAAAGGCCTACATTTGTGCCACTGGTTATTCGTGATGTTCAAATTAATGTATAATCCTTTTTCATTCATTTCACTAACACTTAAATTCTTGGCCTTTGCAACCTGCTGAGTCATTAGTATGCAACAGCTAATTACAGGTCATGTTTTAAAAGTATTTTTTAAAATGACTTTGTGAACCATTGATTTCAATATAGGAGCATAATATGTGTTATCACAATGTTACCCCATATAGGCTGACATAGTATTTAACTTTCACCCAACCTGAATAAGGCTGGTCCTGGAGTTCCTTATACCATCTTTTTGAGATGAATCCAAATCTCATGGGTTTCCAGACCCTTCAAAACATGGGATTTTATATAAGCTGTGAGGAGAAAACACTGTTAATTTTCTACTATTTAAAAATTTGGCAGCTTTTCCCTTTCTTTCCTTTTGTTTATGCATGACAAGATATTTAATCTCACGAGCAAGGGGCCATATATTTTTATGCATCATTCTGAAATCTGAATATTTTTTTCACCTGTCTTTTTTTTGTGCTAAGGTCTGTTAATATATATGAAATATCCAAGGGCAGCTGTGACCCACCTCTGAAGCAGGGCAACTGAGTTCATTGTTAACAGATTCTTTGGGATGTCTTAAAACAAATTACTCTAACTAAATGATATTAAAATTAGTTTTATTTGAGAAATTGCTTTGAAATCTAACTGGAAAAAACTGTAAGGATTGGAAAAGGGGTCTATAGCCATTCTGGTGTTTATGATCATCCTATGGGAGGAAAATTGCAAAGGAAAAAGAAGAAATAGAGAGAGAAGAGATTAGATAGATAGATAGATAGATAGATAGATAGATAGATAGATAGATAGATAGATAGATAATCACTACCCATGCCTCATGGATGTGTGGAAAATTGGCTTTCCTGGTTCTTCTAGTAAATTCCCCAGTACATCCTCTGTAAGGATTTTTGGACTGGCTCAAACTTCTCTCTGGAAGATTCTGGAAATTTGTTCACATCAAGAGGGCAGGTGTGTGTGTCTGTCTGTCCAGGTGTGCCTGGACAAAGTTTCTGCACAAGGTTTCTGAGTAAATTTTCTGAGTTTTGTAGTTGTACAATGGTTGCTTATGGGGTAGGAAAGAATTCAGCACAAAAACCACCCTCTGTCTCCAATTAAAGATGGTTTTCCTTTAGTTAGAAAACAGCTTGATTAAGGCAAATTTTAGCCCCAGTATCCAAGTGGTTTGCTACAGAATGTTTGAGAGATGTTTCTTTAAATGTTAGTCTTTATATTTGTCTTTAACCCTTTCAGTGTGCACATGAATCTCTGGTAATAATAGTTTCTGTCACAGCCATGACCTTTATGATACAACTGATATCACAGCTGAAAAACACTTTGGCCTTATTTCTGACAGGTTAAGAAAAGTACTATTTATGCTGATTCTGTCCATGTGTAGGGCAACTTAAGGACTAATGGTGATCTCCAGTTTCTCTTGCATCACTCTGGCACTGTTGAGCTGCTGGAGAAGCCACTCAGACAACTTGCTTTGTTTTAATATAGCTAGGGAGCTTATGTCAGTCATCTGTCAAATCTAACTTTATAAAGAGAGAAGATACATTAGAGAATCTTTTAGTATTACTATTTTTTTAACAGAAAAATAATTGCAAACTTTTCAATGCTTTAGGATGCTCAAAATCAAAACTTAGGACAATGCATTCAAGTTGTCAAAGTATGTGTGTAAAGCAACTGACAAGTTGGCTATGTGGTGTGAACTTCTGAATGCAAAAAACCCCTTATTCAGCACACAAATGAAATCCTTCACCCATGAAGCCGGAGTAGGAAAGATATCCACAAATGTATCAAAGGGGATAAGAGGTGTTAAAAGTGAAGTTTAACAATATAGTGATAATGAGAGACTGTCATTTTCTGAGATGGGGATGATTCTTATCACAACAGGTCAGGGGTTATGTGCAGTCAGAAAACCCAGATTGTAGCTGGAAGCCATGAGAAGGCAATTGACAATTGTATCCTGAATTGAGAAGGGGAAGTCTGCCTTTGTGCATGCAGAAATTTGCAGACATGCATGTGGGAAACAAAGACAGCCATTTTCGAGACAGCTGGATTTAGAAACTGCAAGTTTTGTAACTGAAGGAAAGGTAGAACTTACTTTTTCAGTCAAGGACTGAGTAAATGTATTCGTACATCCTGAAGCAAAAGAGATAGTAAGTAGGGTTATAAGTAAATTCTTCCCTTTTTTGTGTGGGTATGGGAATACAATGAAGTCTAGGTTGGAAGTTAATGGGAAGACTGTGCACAACTTTAGATACTGGGAATTTAAAGGACAATTGCCACTCTTGCCTGAAGAAAAAGTTCTTTAGGAGATTAATCTGAGAGATAGGAACAGACCATGTCCTTAATTCTCTTAGCGGCAACATTTTCCTTTTTTAAAAATGGCTTCAGATATATCTCTTGCACACAAAACCCCCTTGTATAATCTGGTATAAAGCAATGCAAAGTAGAATTGTACTGAATTTGGGGCCAGCTGGGGCTAGATGTGGGAATATGACATACTTCCTTGGGATTAAAATAAGAGAACATTTGTCTCTTTACAGACCTAATGAGTAATCATGGAGTCAATTTGCAAGGCTGCAGTTATCCCTACTACTTTCACTTCTCATAAAGGTGGAGTCCTTTTCAGATCAGCCCAAACAATTAGCTCAGTCAAAACATTCCAGTGTAAGTCGTGACTAATTGGGCTACTGGACAACTGCACAGAAATGGTGAAGCATTAGTATCATTTTGGCATTGTTTAACTGCATATAAAATGTGCTCATAAAAATTTGGAGGAGGGTGAATCTAAGGTAAACATAATAATGATTGTGGACAGAGTGCATTTTTTCTCCATTATCATCTGGAAGAATAGTTTTAATACCCAGTGTAACCTAAATGTCAGACAGAGCAGATTTTAATTTATCTTAGGTAAAATTGACATTTTTTTTAAACTTGGTTTGTGGATGTAAGTAAAAAACCCAAAACAAAAATAAATACCAAAAGCAGTAATTGTGGAAATGTTTAGTTGTCCCATTTTTTGGCATGCGCCTGCACAGGTTCCTATATAGCTCAATGCCCCTAACTCATTAATTTATTCTATTTGAATTATTTACACTACACAAGCACATCCTCTTTCTTGTTTAAAAATGAAGTTGGACAGGAAAATGGTCCAACATGTTGTAATTTCAGCAATTAAATCCTTTTCCCTGAGGTAGAAGTCACTAGCAGCTCCCAAAGAGTCCTTTGAACACCATGTCACTGAACAAGTACAAATGTTGCCATTAAGTGTCTTTCAAAGCAACAGAATCCTTAATTGTTGGCATAAAATCTTTATGGTATCAATCCTAAAAACGCAAACTACTTGTTTGTCAAAGTCATGCTTTTCAGCCAGTTTGCAGATATTTGGAACTTAAAAATCCCTCCACCTCCCAACAGTGCTATCCTCTACCATAATCCAGTGTATTTGATAGATATTGGGACTGGAATTTATAATGGAGATGACTAGTATACATTTGGGAAGGACACTGCCCCCATTTCCTTAGAGTCATCTGGGTTTTTTCTACTCATTTCAGAACACATATGTGTATCCAAAACTCTGCATCTTAGAAGACTGTCCCAACAATGCAACATTACTGTGAGGGGACTCTTGTCCTTCTCAAATGTTTTCTGCATCTTAAAACATGGATTGTGATGCAAGGAAATAGGTTTGTCTGCTTGTACCCATTCCCTGTTTTGTTTACAGGCAGAATGCTCTGTTTGCAGTTTTTTCACTAGTGAATAGTTCTGCAAGCTCCAGCAGAGACCACATGGTAGCTGGCTGTTTGGGACGTTCTCTCATTTTATAGCCATGGGAAACCAAATTCCAAATCTTCTCATCATGAGGTGAAGGCAATATCTCAAACAAATTTGTGATTGGAAAAGAGATCCTTTTATATCCAGCTTTACTGTTTTCTTCGATGGTTTTGAATTAAAATATCAGTTTTTTCACCTTAAACTGTCCCTTTCTGCTATCAAGAAAGAAGTAAAAGAAGTAGTGTCAATCCTCAAACTATTTTTTTCTTTTTAGCTGGAGACTTGAAGAATAGTGCTGGTTACAATTTCTGACTGTTCTTTCTCTTTTTGTATCTTTGTGTTTTCGAATTATTCAGTTACCTAGTAAAAGAGAAAGTGTGAAGGTTTGCAGATAAATTTGCAGTGCTTACAGATGGTAAATGAAGAACTCTTATTGCCTGTAGTGATTGCAGGAGGCTTGAATTTCTAGTAATTCAGTGAACGTGCAATAAGTGTGACGTCCCCAAGGCAATCAAGCACAACAGTTTTGGCTGAATGAGCTTAGAGTAACTAAAGCTGGATTAAAAAGTTAGCTAAACTTTTAAATCATTCACTTTAACAAGTGTTGCAGCATTCAGAGGGGCAGAATTTTATACCAACAACTGTTAGGTCTTGCACCTGGCACACAGCAGTTCATGACAGAGAAAGTGGCACTCGCCAGGACAGAGCTGACTGGTCAGACATTCACTGCTGCGTGTGTTTGGAGTTCTTGCATCCTTAACTTGATGTCCATGGCATAGTGTGAAAGCAGAAAGGCACATTTTGCTTTCCTTTGGAGTGGTCAGGGAAAGGCATGAATGTGTAAACCAGTATATTTTTAATGATATTCTATGGCCACCTTCCTAAATAGTCTATTTTTTCAACTGAGTGGCCTTCATGTAATTTGTTTTATGAACAAGTCCAATTAAAATGGCATTGTTTGAAACCAGCTTAAATAAAAACCCATTTTATGTAAATTAGTTAGACTTTCTAAATTTTTTTACACCTTTGAGTTAGTTAAACTTGCCTCCTGGATTCCTTTAGGAACCTACAGGAGATATCAGCCAGCTTCAATTGTTGATCTAAAATTAATTTCTACAATGATTAGTAAATATTACAGATGGGAAAACAGATATGGAGAAATTTAGTGACAAATTGAATGGATTGACTGATTTCAAGTTCATTATTGGAGGCAATACTTCCTCATGTTTTCAAGAAGAGAAATAAGAGGATATAAATGGACCAAAAAGAGCACGGATATGCTAATCTGAATCCTGTGTTTCTTTAGGGCACGCTGGGGCAGAAAATACATGTATATGTAAAAATCAACTGTGCCTTGAGCCCTTACATTTTTGTGAGAATAACTGCTTTTATCACATGGGGAAAAATACATCTTGTAACAAATATGGAAATTACTTAAAAAAAATTTATCGAAACAGTAATCTCCAGCCATTAGCACTTCAGTTATTGCCATCAGAAAATAATTTACAGATCTTCTTGCAGCTGCTCACAGCTGCTTATCAAGAGATTGTTGTGAGACAAAGCTGGGCCAAAGAGGTTTTTCTCACCATGCAGCCAGTGTAATTAGTTTAAGAATAACCTTTCCCTTGTGTATGTGAAACAATTCTATCAGGTAACAGGCCCAGCTACATAGACACCACAATAAGATCTGGATGGTCAGCAAGGTAAGGCATTTTGTTGATGGAACTGATCACTAAAAGATGATCACTAATCAGCATATTAAAGATAGTTGTAGTAACTCTTTGTAGAGTTAAAAATTTAAATATTTGCTAATGTCTATTTGATGATATACAGTGGATTTTTAATGTATAATAGTTTATATTTTTATTTTGAGGTACGGATAAAATGTTTTCATAAGCCTTTTACTTCTCTCTGTGTAAAGGTGCTGTTAAGGGGAAAAGCTCTTATACAAGCCAGATTATCTGAGTGGAAACATTCCTTTTTCTGAGATGAGATTTTTATTTCTTTATGCATTCTATAAACATATGTGAGTTTTTCTGGTTTTTTTTTTTCCTCCCTTAAGAAACTGCCACTAGATGGAGCAAGTGTTGTTTAAAATAAAAGGAAAAAAAAGAACCCCAAACCCACAAGCTCCCAGCCTCCCAAAAAACAAAGCAACACCAACCCAAAACCTTCCGCCCCCCCAAAAAAAAAAGTAAGAGAAAAAAAAAGAGAAAAAGAAAATGAAAACATAAAAGAAAACCCCAAACCAAGGATACCAAAGGCCTGTCCTTAAACTGAGAAGGATAAGAACACACATCATTTACAGATTCAATATCTTTGTTATTTAAAGTTATGTGCTAAAATATAGAAGTTTAATGCAATTTTAAGCCGTATAATCAAGAAAATTCTTTCCACTTTTTCATAAATATTTTAAGAGAAATTATGCTTAAATGAACTCTAATACAAGGGGCTGATGGAGAGAAAGAATAACCACAAAAGCAATTATTTAAAATTCCTTGTAGAATCCATTGCATATCTAAGATAATTGCGATGCCATCATTAAATATTTTTAGATAATGAGAAGCAGAATATACTTATTAGCACATTTCTCACTGTATTAAGTAAATGTTTTATCTATGGCTTTGATCTGGGGCACAGAAATTTAGGTTGACCTTGAAACCTGAGACTTGTCTGCAGGAAAAGGAATGGTGGACTCATCTCAGGGTGATGCGGATTCTGTACTGACCCACAGAGCTGGTCCACAGCAGCATCCCCTCTATAACTGGTGAATATGGAGTCTTAGGAGGTATACCTTACAGTTCTTCTTGATCAGAGGTGGGCTTAATTTGGTAGAGTCTGTGTTGATGTATCGCAAACAACATCTGATCTCACTATGACATAGCAAGTTATGAGATTTGCTATGCCAGATTATATTCTTCCAGCTCTTTCAAGCCGATTTATTTCAGTAGGATGAATTTAATGTGAGGAATTTGTTTCTTAAGATTGTTCTCTTTACCTGGATTTAGAAGAGGATGGGGAAAAACATCCATAAAAATTAGATTAAAGCATTTTACTGATAGAATTGTGCAATCACTTGTGGGTGGCATCCTAGTGTTTGAAAGAGAACAAAATTTGCATCCTTGTGGCTGATCTGTTCCATTCTAAATTACAGTTACAGAGACTTAAAGGTTAACAGTGGTTTGTAGATCATTTGACTGAATCAGACTTCAGTAATTTGACTGGTATCTCCCAATCAGCCAGTGAAGAGTTTTCTTCCCAAGGCTCTCTGTCATCTATGATTTATTGCACCACACTAATCTACTCTTTGTCTTCCAATTTATAGCAAAGTATTTGTTTGCCTTTTAGAGTATGCAGAGTATTATAAGTTTCCAAATGCTGTGCTATCAAAATTCCCATTCTCTTCCTCTTTTTGTGCAATTTAGGTGATTAGGGCACACCAACATTTTCAGTGTAGTAAACTTCAGATGCTTTTTAAGAAACAAGAGAAAGACAGAAACATATTGAAATTGCAGATGAAAAACAGGCTCTGGCCATGCCTTATAAAACAAGCCTACCCATGCAGCTCAAATGATATATAGCAACAATGACCCAGAGAGACTTCCTCCAGGGTTAAGGATTAGTAGCTATGTTTGACTAAGCCACTGTCTCTTTGTTCAGGCTGCCAGTAAGGGCCCTAATTAGTGTCAGTTGCAATTGTGATTTTTTTGAGATCTCAGCCATTAGGAAAATTCTGTAGTGGCTCTACCTAGTTATGGTGAGTATATTTCACAGCATAAATATAATATTGTGGGGTCTCTTTTGGTGTATTTTGTTTGCTTAAAGAGAAAAAAATAGAGGTTTTTAGATGATTGAATGAGGGCATTAAAAATCTTGCTCCATATGGTCTTTATTTTATTTAGAAAAGTAATTTATTATCTGTCATGTCAAACTATCACAACTCTTTCCATACAGATCCTTAGTTTTTGGTTTAATTTTTTAAAAAATTAATATTACTTTTATAAAGAATGAAATGTAGGAAAACTGAATGAATATAGTAAAGGCTGAGGATTCATTTTCATGCACTCTCTAAATAATGGAGAGAAACTTTAAAATTTCAAGTTATCCAGCTCTCTAAGCACCCCTGAATAATAATAAAAATAATATGCTTAATATTTTCAATGAGCCAATTTTAGAATGAGATAAATTTTTTCTCAGAATAAATAAATAAATCACAAACTTGGAGCCAGAAGTTAAATACAGGCTAATGTAAGAAGGAGAATGCAGATAAAGGAACAGATTAAAGACTGGATATTTTAAGGTAATACTGTTCTAGTCCTGAAATTTTTTAAAGACTTTGAGGGAGAGATTCTTGCACTACGTAGTTATGACTTAAGTATAAGCTGCTGCAATGTCTCTGGGATGGCTTTTGGGTTAAAGTTGGAATAGTTGTTTTCTCCACTTTGCTCTCTTAGACATGGGGAAATCTGCTCATAGGAGGAAAAAAAACTTCCACTAAAAAAAGGGATTTTGCTTCAGGACTAAATTTCTTTGCTCTGTCTTGATAGAAGAGGAAGAGCACATTAAGGGTAAACAAGGCAGCCATTTAGTAAGTGCACTAGAATAAATTCTGTTCCTTCCTGATTTTCACGTGTGGAAATTCTCAGGATTTCTTCTTTTCCCCTTCACACAACAAAGCCCCTCAGAGACTAACAGTGAAAACTCTTATTATAACTACCTATGATACAAAAGCTTGTTTAATAATGATTTTTCTTGCTATTTATTGTCTAGAAAACTCCTCCTCTGCTGGAGTGCTAATCTGCTATTTAATTCAGGAAATATTGAAGATGTGCTACAAAATTGTGTAAGAACTCAAGCAAGTGTAAACACCTTCCAGCAGAAATGTTTGCATGCTGATCTTTACATCCTTAATTCCATGAGTGATTATCTGCTCTTATGATGTTTCTTGTTTTCCAAAAGGAAAATGATAATAATGGATATGGGCCACCCATAATTAATAAGGTGGTCTACATTTGAGTGATGTTTCTGGGAGCATCAGCACTTTTTTATAAATGGAACGAGAGAAGGTGTTGTAAACATACATGAAGCTTTTTAAAATTATAATCTCAGAATACAGAAGTAACCAAAATATCAACTTCCCTTTCTTAGCTGTACTCATCACTTGGATGCAGGTCTGATAATGGTCATTCACATATTTTTCACCTCCATGTTGGACAATTGCACCACATCCTGCTACTTGCAGTTCACCTGGAAGGAAAGAGCAAAAGGCATGGTTCAGTATGCAATAACCTTCCTTTTTAGAGAATCCACTGTCAGTTCAGTCATGTGAGTTCATTGAACTTTCTGGGAATCACTGTCACCATTGGAGTTTAAATGAGAAATTACTATTTCTCAAAAGTGAGATATGATATTTTTATTATTTTTCTTCAGCACAGGGACGTATATGCAAACGTGATGCTGTGACACAGCTATAGTGTACATACAGCCTGCTTTCATTTACTATGGTACTCTTTCTATGCCATCTAGTGCTTCTTTGACAATGACAACTAGGCAAGAGTTAGTGTAAAGGGACTAAATTTGGCCTGCACTAAGGCACTACCTGTATGCTGAGTTTTGGACCAGGATTATGATAATAGTCCAAAACCAAAAAGTGATTACATACAGACAAGTTTCAAGGAGACCAAGACAGAACAATGAAAAGAAAAAGTGACAATGAAGCTTTAACACATTCTAACATTAGTCTGTGCCTCTTAGTAGTCAGTTCTACTTGAGCATCCGTTCTGACTCTGTAGCCTTTTATAATAAATTTTCTTTCACTTTTTAAAAGCAGCAATCACATGTTTGTGGCTTTCAACCTAAAGAAATTTCAGCTCACAGAAGTGCAAAATAATCTTGAAGACAATATAGTAAATTTAATCCTTCTTCATCCCCTTTTACCATTCAGAAACTGGAAAACTTCTGTAAAGAGTGTTTTATCAGACAAATCTGCAGTGACCCAGTAACTGTGATCTAATGATAACTTCTTTTCTGAGCACCAGATGGGAAATTGAGTGTGGAGGGATGTGTTGTTTGCATTTGTCAGAGTTGTGTTCGTGGGTTGGTGGGTGTAGTTACTGTAGATCAAGCTCATAGATCCTAGGAATTGAGGTGCTACAGAGGCTTAGATCTAGTACTTTCTGCTGACAGGTCAATCTACAGTTTCCTTTTAGTAAAGGTATGAAGTTTTGACTTCCCCTCAGGAAATCCTGCTGAGATATAGCTAGCTGCATTCTTGCACTGCTCTTAAGTAACAATGAGTGATGAAACTCTTACTCACTAAAAAATTCCCCCAAACCAAGTCATGAATAGGTGAAAATATTATATACTGCAAGACATATACCTAAACCATTTAGAACCAAGACCCAACCAAGGTCTTTGGTTTTGAAAGCTGTGTCACCAGGTTTGACTCAAGGTTCAGCCTTGTGCCCTTTGTATTTGAGGAAGAAAACATGTTAGATAGATAATTCACTGTATTAAAGCAGTGCAAAATCTCACTGTACAACAAACCTTTGACAGTAACTTCTGGTATAGTAATCTCTCATTTTATTATGAGGGAATCTAAACCCAGTTTTGAGTATAATGGCTCATCCCATGTTCTCATTCATCACCAGAGGTTTTGCTTTGATATTACAAAACCTTCCAATAACCTTATCCATAGCACCTCATCTAGAGGTGTTTTCCCTGCTAAGTGTTTTTATCCAGATTCAATGATCCCACTGCTCTGATGATAGTGTTGTGCAGCTGCTTCAGCTGACACTGTTTTCGCTCCTTTTTCCTCTACTATGCAGTCTAAGTATATGTAAGGAAAAAAATTCCATGGTATCATTGCTCTTTTTTTCTCTCTAGGCATGTCAAATGGACTTTTATTTCTGTAGAATTTTCTTTCAGTTCTCTTTTTTCTTTCTCTAATAAAAACTTATCTCCTCTCTCATCTTCCCGTGTACTCACTGACCTCTCATTTCTGTGTCTGTATATCAACAGTCCTATTTTGCTTCCCACCCTTTGGCCCATGAGAGATTCTCTACTTCCCTTGACAAGAGTTCTGTGCTTTTAAGTCACTTGAGGGTTCTTCTATCAGCTAAAGAGATCACTTTTACAAGACTTTGCTATTTTTTCCATTAGCTTGTATCTGGATGAACATAAGCACTAGGAAAACATAAACACTAGAAAACTAAAATATTCTATTACTGTTATTATCTTTGAACTAAGAAGGTAATTTATACATTGATTTACCCTTACATAATTCCCTTACCTGTCTTTTGCTGTTGAAAATAGCAATTCCACAGCTAAATATTTTTTTAAAATTTTGTCTAAATATGCTGTTGTCCGATCATAATCTCATTGGAATCAGCAGGATTTTTTTCCATTAACATCAATGTGCTTTGGATCAGATCCCAGATGAACTTTTTTCTTGCCTTTTAATACTGTGAGTACTCAATTATGATGCTCTTAATGCTGAGCCACGCTGGGAAAGGAAAGTTCTTGTGCTGCTGGAGCCCTGGCTCCTGGCAACCATATGTCTTTCAAAGGCAATGTTCCTCCATGGGGGAATGATAGAAAGATTCCCTCTGCTACACCTCTTTAATTACACGAGCAAGTATCCTCCCACTGCACTCCTCCCAGCATCTAGGAACGCTACTTTAGCCTTCTCTGGTACAATCAGCATTCCCAGAAAATATTTAAAACTTCCTCTCTGACTTCCTGATTCACCTCTAATGCAGCTGTTACTTATTATTGCAATCCACACTTTAACTGAGGATGCTAAGAACAATAAAGATTCCCATATGGCACTTGCAGAAGCTCTAGAGAGAGAGAAAGAGCTCAGAGACTAGAAAGAGCTTTGCTGTTTCTTTTCAGTAAAAATATCTTCACATTGTATTTTGCTTACTTTTCACAATTCTGCCTTTGTCTCTATTAAATTCAGAACAAAATGACAATGACTTGCAATTAGATGAATAGATAGATAAATATGTATATTAATGAACATATAAATAAAACACTTTTTGTGTGTGTGTGCGTGCACGTGCGCATATAAAGTCAGTTTGTACGCCTTCCAAAAAGAGTAATTTGCTTTTCTACCTGACAAAGTTTCTCTTGCTTTCACATGTTTTAGTCATCCTGAAGCACTGACACCTCAAATTGTGTTTTGACAACTGATGAAAACATTTAATAAAAGCAGACTATTGCCTGTACCAAGGCTGCTAAAATCCAAGTTTTAGATGAAACTCTAAACTGGGAACTAAGCATGGTAAATATGAGAGGAGTTATTCTACAAGTGTATCCTTTTTCCAATCATGTGAATAAGCAATTTTTTGTTTTTAATTTGTACTGGGGTAACGAATTTTTAATTTTTTTTCATCCTCAAGTATTCTGATGTCATGGGAAAAACTCTACATTCGTCTCTCCCCTTCCCACAGCTGGAAATTCCTAATTTCCTCAAAAATGCTTTAATATCTGTGAAATTGCCTTCAGATTCTAGTCTGGAAAAAAATATCAGAATTTTGATTTCAGAAAATACAAGGAAAACAGGTTACCAAATCAGAGTACAATGTTTGCATGTATTCCCCCAATAGATGGAAACAATGTGGTAAGTGTTCAAGAAACCTGGGAAATGCTTTTCTGGAGATGCTGGAGTCATTGTTTGTAAGCACTATGCTGTCTCTGGAATGGTTTCAGTGTGCTCCCCCCAGGCAGGCGCAGGGCACATTGCCCCCAGTACCCACGTTTTGTGAAGGCTCTGCAGCTCACAGCCAGCATTTGCAGTGCGCTTTGGAGAGAGGCAGTTCATGTGCCCACATGGGAGTGGGGTACACTCATTGCTGCCCTGACTTCAGACCCTGCCCAAGACAACTCAGGGAATATGCCCTGCAGTGGTACAAGGACTTTCTGGGATTAACGCGTCGTGTAAAATCAGAGGATTGTTTCTAGTCAGACAGTGAATCTGAAATACAGCAACAGCTGTGAGAAGGAAAAGTCTGTTTTCAAAGAAAGCAGTAATGATGGTCTATGCTTGTCCAAACAGCTCAGTCTCTGGCGGCAGGGTGTACAGGAATGCTGATCTCTTCTGTGTGTCAGTTTCAGGCACTGAAAAACCACCATGTACCTTTAATGTGTCAGTGGGAGGGTTCTCTTCAAGACTGCAAAATGGCCTATCAGGTGGTAAAGTCTGGTAATAAAGATGATCTTTTGAATTCTGTCCTAAGGATGAAAATAATTACTTGGTGCATTACTTTCTTGATGGATTTGTTATTGGTTGTTTTTAGATATTACCAGTATACAAAGTAGAAGAAAGATGTAAGTGGAAGCAAGGAAAAATTTCTAAACAGTTTTCCACTCACAATCTTTGGCACAATCAGATTCTAATCTTCCCAGGCAAAATGCAGAATCACAAAATCACAGAAAAGGATGAGTGGAAAGAGATCTGCAAGGTTCATATAGTCCAGCTCCTGGCCCTGCACAGTACTGTACTCAAGGGTCACACCAGTGCCTGAGAGCATTTCCCAAATCCTTCCTGAACTCTGTCAGACTTGGTGCTGTGACCTTTTCCTGGGTATCCTGTTCCAGTGCCTAACCACCCTCTGGGTAAAGAACCTTTTTCTAATACCCAACCTAAACCTCCTCCAAGACAACTTCAGATTGTTCTCCGGGGTTCTGTCACTGGACACCACAGAGAACAGATCAGTGCCAGCCCCTCCTCTTCCCCTCATTAGGAAGTTGTAACTGCAGTGAGGTCTGTTCTCAGTCCTCATGCAGAACAGACCAAGTGACCTCAGCCACCCTTCATATGACTTCCACTCCATCTTTTTTGACCCTTTCTAACAGTTTACTATATTTCTTATATTGTGGTGCCCAGAATTGCCCCCAGCCCTGGAGGTGAGGCTGCCCCAGCTCAGAGCAGAGCAGGACAATCCCCTCCCTTGCCCAGCTGGCCATGCTATGCCCGGTGCACCCCAGGACAGGATTGGCCCTCCTGGCTGCCAGGGCACTGCTGACCCATGTTCTACTTGCCAGGACCCCCAGGTCCCTTTCCATGGCACTGCTTACAGCATCTCATTCCCCAGTCTGTCCATACATCCAGGGTTGTCCCATCCCAGATGCAGAATCCAGCACTTTCCCCTGCTGAGCTTCATATGGCTGGTGATTGCCCAGACCTCTGATTTGTGGAGGTCTCTCTGCAGGGCCTCTCCCTGCCCTGGAGGGAGTCAACAGCTCCTCCCAGTTATGTATCATCTGCAAACTTGCTCAATATCCCTTCCAGTCCTGTGTCCAGGTCATTTATGAAGCTGCTGAAGAGCAGAGGGCTGAGGATGGGATCCTGTGGAACCCCTCCAGTGACAGGTTCCCAGTCTGATGTCACCCCATTCACTGTAACCTTTGTGCCTGGCCCATGAGCCAGCTGCTCACCCACCCCATGATGTGTTTATCCAGCTGTGGGCTGCACATTAGGTCCAGAAAGATCCTGTGAGAGACAGGATCAAAAACTTTACTGGCTTTCCTTGGCCATCTGTGTGGGTTACCTAGTCATGAAAGGAAACCAGGTTGATAAGCAGGACTTCCCTCTCATGAAGCTGTGCTGGCTGTGACCAATTACTGTGTTGTCTTTCAGGTGCTTTTCAGCACCCCCAGAAAAATCTTCATAACTTTATCAGCCACTGGAGTGAGACTGACAGACTTGTTATTTCTGAGCTCCTTCTCCTTGCCCTTCTTGAAAATTGGGACAATGTTTGTCACCTTCGAGTCAGCTGGGACCTCTCTGTATTCCCAAGACTGCTCAAAAATCACCAAGAGAGGTTTTGTAATGGCATTAGCCAACTCTTTGTGAATCCCATCAATGCCCTTCACCATACAGGGATCCAGCTGGAGCAGCAGATCTCACACAATTTCAGAGTCAACTGGGGAATAATCATTCTTGTAGCCATGGTCCTTCAGCTGAGGGCACTGGTCTGTCATCTGTGTTGAAGACAGAGGCTGAGAATGCATTAAACCTCTCTGCCCTGTACCTGTATGTGAAGTGACCACTCTCATCCTGTAGTGGGCTGATGTTATTTTTCTAATGCTGAGTATTTGGCACAGTTTCTTTGAGTTTAAACAAAAAGAGCAGGTCTTGAGGGGCTGTGAGTGCTATGCCAGTTGCACCTGAGGAAGCAGTTTGAGGAATGGAAAACACACACACATTGTGGAAATTACTTCAGATCTCCTTTATACTGGAGACATACCAGTTTGTCCTCAACTAGCATTATTCGATTTGATTTTTTTGTTGTTTTTCTTCCCTGGGCAGCAAAAGAAGGTGAAGCAAGGTATCAGAAACTAGCTCAGAAGTTAATTTAGAGTGCAGAATTCAGCTGTGAAACCACAGGCAGGAGGTAAACCCAACAGCATTCCTTGTGTAATCATTCATGATAAAAATGCCACAGAGGTTTTCCCTCATTTATGGTGATTTATCACTCAACAATATCAAAAAGATATAATTGATAGAGATCTGCACAGTAATAAAAATTATCTTTCTCAATGTCTTTTTGTGCTAAAATGTATTTGGCACTTTACATGTTTCATAAACTTAATTGCCATTTTACTCACGTTAGAGATCATGTCTATTACAAGCATTATTAGTTGCCCTAAAACTCAACTTCTAATGCTCTGTTCTGCCGAATAAGCCATCTGACATTTAAAGAGAAGGCTTTGGCAGTGCAGAGAGCAGGCTACATCTAAAATCCTCCCCAGGTGTGGGTGGAACCTAAGAAAAATATGCCAGCCTTTAGATAACTAGAGGTAACAGAGAAAAAGGAAAAACCCCTATTATTTCCCATTTTATGACTTATACAAATAAGTCTTTAAGACTTTTACAAAAACCTTTTGTGTACCCAAAGACACTGAGTTTATGAGCAACTGATTTCATGAGCAACTGTTTTCTGTAGAGGGAAGAAGCTGAGACCTTTAGATTTCCCCATCAATCTGTCCATCAATAGCTGCTGTAGGTTGAAATATTTGAGAATCAATGAAGTCTGGGCACATCCCTGGAGCAGAGGAGAGATCTTGCGGGTATCTCAGGCATAGCATGCCCACAACAGCCTAACAGGCATGTCCTTTTCATTTTCCTTCATAGGAATATTTACTTTTCTTTGTTGAAATCTTGCAGATCAGGTATCTCTTGCAACATATTCACTACAGAGTTCTGTGGTTTGGAACAACTCAGTTTCTGATTTTTATGACAGTTATGTGCAAAAAAATTATCTTCTCTGGTGGGGCTGATAATTCTAGGACAGTGTAGCCTGCTGAGGAATACTTTTGTGGCATGGTAGGTACTACTTGAATTAATTAATCCTCTAAAGGTTTTATGAAGATGGAAGACAGGTTGTATTATAGAAAGAATAGGAGCAAAATCTGTGTATAAATAGGCTTCCCTGTTCAGCTACTCCCTGACTTATTTTTGTCTTTTTTCTGTTTTACTACTGTGTTTTTCTGGGTTATGTGTGGACTGCAACTTGTAGAGTTAGGAATGTAGGGATACTATTTTGTTTTAATGAAGACAGAATAATTCTGTTCATTGTACTAATGTCTATTTTTCAACCCATAATTTCAAATTTTTTTCTTGACCTAAAATTGATTTTGTAACTCACTGCTATTAGCACAATACTTTCAGTAAGAGGCTTACTTTTGTCTTGCCTTGTTGCAGTTTTTTCAGTTTAAAAAAGGAATAATGAGATGTTTCAATAAAAATTCTTTTATTGTGGAGTCTTTTTTTTTTTTTTTTTGTGTATTTAATTTTATTCTGTTTTACTTTATTTGTTTAATTTTTTAAAAATAAAGTTGTTCATGGTACTGAAATTGGTGAAAAGTTTTCGGAGATTGAAAAGCAAGAGTATAACAAATGTGTTCACACCTCACCTTTGTTATTGCTGGGAGTGTTCTTGCTTGAAAATTTATTATTCAGAAAACTTATTATTGACAATCTGATTGGAAAACAGTGAAAGACAACAACCTGTGTTTCAAAAACTTTTCATCCTAAATTCTTTTAAAAACACAAATGCAGCAGGATTCCAGCTAGAAAGGAGTAAGTCTTGACACAGAAACACTTGGGTAAGAAACACCACAGCGACCTTTTGGAAATGAGAGAGAGCTAGCATACTTTACATTTGTGGCTGTGGCCTTTCCTTCTGATAGCCTTTCTTTCTTCTGAAACAGCTCTGCTTGAAATGGTTTTGGATTGAGTTTCTTTGGCTACACTGCTGTGCACAGTCAGAAGAAGAAGAATTGAGTGACTGTGCTGTTGTTTTGAGTCTTTATTTGGGCTTGCATCTAATTTTTTGTTCTCATCCTGGGCTGTTCTAGCAACTTCAGTTACATTTGCCTCTAGAGGTATTGCTACTCCTTTATTGGACAGGAATACAAATGAGTAGCTGCTTCAGGCAGGGATCACTGCACACATTTGAACTTCCATTAAAAACAAACAAGCAAAAAGCCAAACAAAAACAATGCCCAATGTTTGTTCAACATGATTCTCAGTTGTGTGCAATAGGCAGGAATCAAAGGAGTGCCTTGATTTCTCTGTTTTCCCCATCTATGCTTTTTTCCTCAGGGAAATCTATAAGCGTGTTTTCTGGGATTGTTTTTCCAATTTGGGAGAGATGAGCAATGCTAGGGTTAGAAAGCTATTTGGAGTTGCCAGTTAAATCCTCTAACGTGTTAGTATGAGCACAAGCCGATAGAGGTGAGAGCTAGTGGCTGTATAAATCCAAGTCTTTGACACTCACTCCCTTTTGGAAATGTGTGGAACCTCAAAGAAAGGAATTTTTTCTTATCTACAGGCTAGAAAAACACACTTTTCTCCCTATTACTCTGCAAGACTTGGATTTGGTAAAGGTCTTGCTCCAGTTATTTAAAGTCTGTTAAAGACAATCAGTCGTCTGTCATTAGTACTATATTGGTCAAGACCTGAGGCTAACGGTAAATTTAAGTACATAATTTTGGATAAAATACTTCACTTACTGGCTGTTTTCCTTTAGGCAGTGGGTTTTTCTTTTTTAAATCAAAATGTGTATGTTCAGCACTATTTTGTGCATAGAAATATTATTTTTCCTGGTTTAAAATTAATATTGATTTTTCCATATAAAGGGAAAGAGTTTAAACTGCAAGAACCAGATTTGACCTACTTAGAGTAATAAAACATGTGCAGGAAAATCCTGATGATTCCAAATAATATATACACCTCATATATTGTAACTCTAAATACACAACAGTGATAGACAAAGCAAAAGGAAGCTTTTATAAATTTATAGGAAAAGTTTTACATTCCCTTCTCACCTCTCCTGAAAGGCTTGATAAAAGTAAAAGAGTTACCAAGCTACATTTTTACATAGTCATAACACTCATTCAAATTCATAATGGTAAAAGCTGCTTGCTGACTCTAAGTGGATGCTTTACAAGATAGCAGCTGTTTTTAATATGTGTTTTCTGTGTGAAGTAGCTCATTTTTGTCCCCCTGATCAAGGTCATCGCACTCACTGTTTTCAGGTTGGGCTAATCCAGTCACATCTATTTTTTAAGGCCTCTTGAAAAACTCAACAATAACTAAAAAAAAAAATTGAAATAATCTTAAAAAAATGTCTAAAAAGACTTCTTGACCCCAAAGTAAGTCTATTGTCTGTTTTTTGAGGGGTTTTGTTTGTTTGGAGTTTTTTTAAGTGACATTAAAGAGTATTGCTGGTACAGCCTTTGGTGTCTCTAGTGTGTCTTCTTTTATTGCTGAGGCAATGATTATTGTTATTGCTGCAAAGATATGGTGTTGTCATAATGTGATAACTGAATTTAAAACTCCTTTTGGGAAAGAATTTGATAGTCTCAGATTAATTTCAAGCATAAAGGTGACAAAAAAATTTTGAGGGATAAAATAAGGTTTAGAAATACCTGCAAACCTGTGACATAGCCAGAAGTAAAAAAACAAATGATAAACCAGACTAGAAAATAGTCTGTGATTGTATGCTCGAGTAGAAGCCAAGCATTCAAAAAATTGCTTGGCATAATCATGGTAACATTTTGGCAATTAGTTTTATATCTTAATTTCTTCCTATCTTAAGGCATTCTGTGTGTTTATATACATTTGAGAGCACACATATATATATGTATTTCAATATACATTCAGAACATTTGGCATAGGTGGTGTAGAAGCCATCAACAAAAGAGGTGCTGCTGAACCTTGAAACAGCACACAAAAAATGGTTGGGGATGTGGAGACTGGGACAGCCTTGGCTGGAGTGATTATGACATGGTGACTTCAGGATCCTGCTAAGAGAAAACGGGATAGTAAGTAGGATTACAATCCTGCACTTTGAAATAACTTACTTTGGCCTCCTCAAGAACCTATTTGTAAGATCCCTTGTCCTTAGAGATGAAGGGTCAAGAGACCTATGACAGTGAGTATTCAAACATCATTTCCTCCAAGCTCAAGATCAGTACGCCCTTGTGAGCAAGAAATCAAGTGAAGAAGACAGGAGATCTGCATGGATAAGCAAGGAGGTTCTGGCAAAACTCAAACTGAAGAAGCAATTTTACAAAATATGGAAATTGAGAAAAATATAGGAATGTTTTTAGAGTATGCAGGGATGTGACTAAGAGGGGAAGGTCTGTTTGGAATTAAATCTGGCAAGGCATGTCAGTGAACACAAGTTTTTTTCAAGTACACCAGTAGCAAACGAGTGAATTGGGAAGGTGTAGCCCAGTGCTGAATGAGGCGTGTGCCCTAGTGACAAACAGAGTGCGTTACTAAATGCCTTCTTCGCTTCAACCTTTCTGCTAAGTCTGGCCTTCAGGAACCTCAGTGCCTGGAGACAAGAAAGAGTCTGGAGAAAGGAAGACTTTCCCTTGATGGTGAAGGATCAGCTGGGAGATCATACAGGCAAGCCTGAGAGTCACAAATCCGTGGGCCCTGACAGGATGCACCCACAAGTGCTGAGGGAGCTGGCGGATGTTATTGCCAAGCCATTCTCTGTAATATTTTAAAGATCACAGAGAACAGGAGAGTTGCCTGCAGATTGGAGTAATTCCATTCTAGTATTCAAAAATGGCAAGAAGGAGAACCCAAAAATTACAGGCCAGTCAATCTCAGCTGCATGGCTGGAAATGTGATGGGACAGTTTATCCTGGATGTCACTTACTTGGGGAGAAAAAGGAAGTTATCAGGAGTAGTCGATGTGGATTCATCAAGGGGAAAACATACTTGACCAACCTGATAGACTTCTAGGCTAGAATGACTGTGTGATTGGGGAAGAGCAGTAGGATGTTGTCTACCTTAACTTCAGCAAAGCTTTAGACACTTGTCTTCCATAACATCCCATAGGTGAGCTTAGGAAATGTGGGTTAAAAGAGTGACAGAGAGGTGCTTTGAAGCTGGCTGCGTGGCAAAGCTCAGGGGGTTATGATGAGTAGAAGGCCTATAGCTGTATTCCCAGGTGCTCAGTGACCTGGATAACGGGGCAGAGTGTAACCTCAACAAACTTGCTGATGATTCAAACCTTGAAGCAGTGTCTGCTACAGCAGATGTCTGTGTGTTGGCAGTTAACATGAGCTGGATGGGCTGAAGTTCAACAAAAACAAGTCTGCAACTTCTGTGCCTGGGGAGGAATAATGCCAGTTACAATGCACCAGCACAGGCTGGGGGTGGATTTGCTGGAAAGCAGCTCTGCAGGGAAGGACCTGGGGGTCCTGATGGACAACAAGCTGTCCAAGAGCCAGCAGTGTGTCCTGGTGGCCAAAAAGGCCAATGATATTCTGGGCTGCATCAGGAAAAACATTGCCAGTACAATATACAGGAAATTATCCAGTCATTCAGCTCAGGTCTGGTGAGACTGCATCTAAGTTGTGTTTACTTCTGGACACAGTTCTGGAACCACTGGAGCAGAAAAATGATCCCATTAGTAAGAACTCAGTGGATATCAACATAAAAGAAGAAGCCTTGGTTGAGTGTAAGAGTAAATGTGAGCTTGATATTTGGTCAGAGGGTTGTCATAATTACTGTTGGCAAGGGATATTCATGAAAAATCTTGGCTTCATAAAATTAAGTGGTGAATTAGCAAACTCTTTATTGGAAGCATCTCTAGACAAACTGGTAGATACAAAAAATGTGTTGAAATCAGGCTTGTGGACAGGAAGGACTGAATCTCAATGACTCAGGATTTATACATAGATATGGTTATTTCTAGATTTAAATGCAGCTACTGCTGCAAAGACCATTCTCATTGCAACATGATGGAATGCAATATGTTGGAAGTCAGTGAAGAAGGCAGCTGTGATAGAATTGGTTGTTACAAGTGGCATGGTAATGACAATTGTTATCACCATTGTATGGAAATAGTTTTATGGCTGTATAAATTAGCAGCAATATTCTATTAAAAGGTATTTTGCTACTGGTATTAAAATTAGCTTGCATTCTTTCAGAATTAACTTGAGCTACTATATCCACTTCTAATGCATCAACAAGATTGCTGAAATGTAGATGACTAGGTGGACACAGGATCCAAAACCCATCCATTTTAAACATGGAACAAGCTGTCCTAATTTCATCATGTAAGGATCCTTTCAGTGATGCGCTAAACTCTTTAAACAGCTAGACATATTTCTGAATTACAGTGGTAATTGCCTAAATCAACTAAACCAAAGCTTCTCAACTTTCAGTAACACATCTTGGTGCGTGTGTTATAGAGTCCTGTGGAATACAACAGTAGTTGTATGGAGATGAAGAGATGGGAAAAAACCAAATCATGCACTGTGACATCTGTCCAGTGAGCTCTGGATCTCAAAATCTTTATCTTTGATGTTCTGCCAATGAACAGCTCTGTAAGTCTTCAGTGTTATTCCATTAGAAAACAAGAGCAGAGAGTTACCCACCAAGAGAGAGGGACTACAACCATTTCTGACTATTTTGGCATTGCTATTGGCCCTGCAGCTGAGCAAAATGTTTATCAGAGGACTTCAAAACATGCAGTGCACAGGGCAAATAAACCAGTTCAGTTCATGCTTTGATGAATTATTTATCCTGTTTCTTCCTCCAGTGAATACTGCATTTTCTTTGAAAGATCTCTTATGTGATGGTTTAAAAGTGCATTTACTGTAACAATGTGCTCTGAATAATTGTATTTCATATAGTTTCCATGCTATTTTGTGTTCCTATCTAGGATACTGAAAACATGTTTGACTGTGATTCTTCATTAGGATTTGCTGGCATCACTTCTCTTCCTTGACATTCATTATTATCTTGGCATCATCTGGTTTGGCACAATAAAGTTACTTTAATCTGATATCAATAAATTAAATCCAAAATAGCTGCATTTCTAGCTGTGGAAATTTCCCTTGTGACCCTTCTCACTAGGCAGGACATTATTGTCAGCATAAAATTGACTATATTTATTTGTGTGATTGTTAGCAATGAATTTGATTACTTTTTTAAAAATAGTTATTCCACACTTGTTGAGTGCCTAAGTGAACGGATAACATTGCCAGTTGTCATGATGTTGTTATAAACTAGAAATAGTAAAGCAAGGAACTTAGAAATAGCACACTTTTTCCTCAGGGGAAACAAGTGGGAAAATACTTTATGTTGAATGGTTCATATAGGTATACATAAAACCACTTTGATAAAGGATGATTCATTCATTTTTGTCTGTGTTAATTCACAGCTAACGTAGCTATTATGGAACAAAACCAATAATTTTTACAAATTTTGAACCGTTCATCATGTCTTGCTAACATAAGTAAGAAAAAATATTAACATCATAAACTACTGAATTTAGTTCTTTGTTGATTTGTTTCAAAATGTTTTCCTGTGGTGAGCCTATAGTAGCTTCTTCTCAGCCCACGTGAATAATAAAATAAAAACAGAAATGAGAACAACCTCCCTTTTGGGTACAGTCCTTGTGTATTTGAAACTATTGAAACAGCTGATTTTCTTGCTCAGTTGTAAGCCATGGTGGTGGTTAATTAATGATATCTATGTTCAGTGTTAGCTCATCAGGATTCTTCCCTGTGTCAATGGCCAATATGCATGATTACCCTACAGATAATGAATTACAGATAATCCTACACATAATTCTTTACAAATTCTACAGGAAGAAAACAGAAGCCCCTTAGAAAGCCAGTGTTAGGAACTCTTAAAAAGAGTACAAGCTTTACTGAAATATATACTTCTTGGAAAGGGATATAAGTATTTGAAAAGGGAAAGAAGGGAAATAAGTTATTTGAAAATCCTGTCTTAAAGATGAGGGTTGTCTCTATCAAAATGAGCAGGGCAGCTAAAAGGATGAATTTTCACTACCACTGTAGTAAATATATATTGGATACCATTTTCCCATGACCATTAGGTAAGTTATTGGACAGTGTCACATTGCACTGGAATCCATGTCTTCTTTTCTCTCTATTGTGTGTTTCACTTTTTGGAATATACTGCTTTGAAATTTCAGGAAGAACAAAATTGAACATCTGTGCATAAATACCAAATTAATCAAAAGTTTTAGGAAACCAGGTTACCATATATGTATGTATTTGCTTAGTACATAGAGTTCACTTACTGCTAGTTCCATTTTATACCTGCTATAATTTTGTAGAAAAGTACCTTCTGTGCTACTGACTGTGCTTGCATGTTTTCTACTTTACACAGATTCTGTTCTTCAACACATTTAGAATTACTAAGCAAGATTACATTTTAATACCAGAAATATAAGAAAAAAATGGATGGATATTCATGTAATTTTATAAAGACTAAGAAAACATACTAAAATGAATAGTCAGTTACATGATTCACGAGTGACTCAAATCACAGAATAACAGAAGGAAACAGAACTACTGGGTTGGAAGAGACCTTCAAGATCATAGAGTCCAACCCATGCCCTAACACCTCAACTAGACCATGGCACTGAATGCCACATCCAGTCTTTTTTTGAACACATCCAGGGATGGTGACTTCACCACCTGCCTGGGCAGGCCATTCCAGTACTTTATCATCCTTTTTGTAAAAAACCTTTTCCTGATATCCAACCTGTATTTCCCTTGGCTTGAGAGTGTGTCCTCTCATTTTGTCAGCTGCTGTCTGGAGAAAGAGACCAACCCCTACCTGACTGCAGCCACCTTTCAGGAAGTTGTAGAGAGTGATAAGGTCACCTCTGAGTCTCTTTTCTCCAGGCTAAACACCCCCAGCTCCCTCAGCTGTTCTTCAGAGGGTTTGTGTTCCAAGCCCCTCACCAGCCTCACTGCCCTCCTCTGGATGTGCTCAAGTGTCTCAATGTCCTTCCCAAACTGAGGGGTCCAGAACTGGACACAGCACTCAACACAGCACACTGCACACTGGTGTGGCCTGACCAGTGCTGACTACAGGGGAAGAATGACCTCCCTGCTCCTGCTGGCCACTCTATTCCTGATCCAGGCCAGGATGCCCTTGGCCTTCTTGGCCACCAGGGCACACTGCTGGTTCCTGTTCAGCTGGCTGTGGACCAGCACCTGCAGGTCCCTTTCTGCCTGGGCACTGTCCAGCCACACCGTCCCCAGCCTATTAATGCTGCAGGGGGTTGTTGTGGCCAAAATGCAGGACTCAGGACTTGGACTTGTTAAACATCCTCTTACTGGACTCTGCCCATCCATCCAACCATTCCATGTCTCTCTGCAGAGCCATCCTACCCTCCACAACAGACTGACACACGCTCCCAGACTAAGTGTCTGCAAATTTACCGTGAAAGACTCAACATCCTCATCCATGTCATCAATAGAAATATTGAACAGAACTGGCCCCAGCACAGACCCCTGAGGGACACCACTGATGACTGGCCCCCAGCTGGATGCAGCACCGTTCTCCACCACTCTCTGGGCCCGGCCATCCAGCCAGTTCTGAACCCAGCAAGGAGTGCTCCTGTCCAAGCCCTGGGCTGCCAGCTTTTCCAGGACTGTGCTATGGGAGACAGTGTCAAAGGCCTTGCTGAAGTCCAGGTACACAACATTCACAGCCTTTCCTGCATCCAGCAGGCAGGTCACCTGGTCATAAAAGGAGACCAGGTTGATCAAACATAACCTACCCCTTCTAAACCCCTGCTGGGGTGATACCCTGGACATCCTGTAATTGCTGTGTGCTCACTCCAAAGAATACAAGAAAATGAGTGCCTTGTGTCATGTATGGCTTCCATATCAGGCCTTGCAGAGAGTCTTTCCAGTAAATAGTAATAACCAGTATGGAGAATTTGCTGATATAGGCAAAGTCTTATGTTATATGGAATAAATCAGGACCTATGTATCAATATGTACATATTAATATATCAGGAAACTCCTGAATTGCTCTATCCTTCATCAGTAAAACATTTACCAGAATAAAAAAGCCGCAAATGAAGAATGTTATTTCAGGTTGGTGGCTGAAGCAAAAAATCGATGTGACCATACAACATGACAGTTTCTGAACTAAAAGTGTGAAATATCAACTCGCAGCATGGATGGTGTGGTCTTTTAAAGAACCAATTGATTATCATCTATTTATTTAAATACACAAGTTGTTTTGATTATATTGATTATTACTCTAAGGAGGATTGGGCTACTGAGCTGTTGGAAACATTCCTGAAGAAAACTTTCTTTCCAGGTGCCTCAGACCTGACTATAGACATCTGGGATGTTGGTCTGACAAATCCTGAGATACAGTATGATTGATTTGCTTCAATGCTTGTGATTGGAGTCTGCCAGCAGTTATTAATAAGACTTCCTACATGAAGCAAAAAGACAGTATATGTGCTGCTATGAACTCTAAAGTGTAGAAGTTAAGGAGCTGAAGAAATCAGAAATAATGGATATATTTCTACAGAGATGTTACCGCTCAGGCCGCTATAGTTGACAGTGACATAGTAAGCAGAACTAACGTAGACAGAAATGATGGCAGGAACACTAAGGTATTGGGGCATTTGCCAGGAAATACAGCAATAAGGTGAGTATCAGAAAAATAGGACTCACTGGAAATTTGTGCTGTGATAGACTATATTAAAATGAAGATAGATGGAGTAGAGGAAGCAACCACTTTTGGTTATGATTGCGGAAGTGTGACAAGATTATTTACTGTGAATGATGTTTTTAAATGCTGTAGATCTCAGAAGGGAATATTGATCATGATATGCACTATCACCAGGAATAAATGCTACTGATTGTTATGTTAATGTTATTTTTTTCCCAGAAAGATGTTTAAAAGAACATATTACTTTGATATTGATAGTGTTTGAGATTCCTGGAAGAGATTGCTAGCAACTTTCTTCACCAAATATTTGCAAATAATCAGAAAAGATGTGTTATTACTCCAGGCTTTGTTTTCGGTATGAAATTAGGGTATTAGAGAAGAATGAGCTTTGGCTAATGTTTTCTAGATGAAGTCATCACAAACAGATTCAATTTAAGTGAAGTGGTAAGGACCACTGAAAAACTGTCATTAAAACTGATTACTCAGGTAAAGGAACTAACTGGAAGAAGTGCTCTAGAGTAGGAGTTTGGGAATTGGAAGGCATAAACAGTGGAGTTTCTGTACAAATAAATGCTGAAGTTCTCAGGAATCTATTCCCTAAAAGATGCAAAACCCATGTAGAAAGGATTTGCTAAAATATGAGAAAACTGCCTTCCTCAAGAAGCATATAAAATGCTGAACTAGAAAAAACCCTCTCGGTTTTACTGAAGTTTTTAAGTCTTTTACTTACTTTGGGTTTTACTTATAGATAATATTTACCACAAAAGCATTTTTTCGAGATCTGAAACTTAGGGATAAGCCTTCACATGGGAACATATTACAGGTCAGTGGAATTAGACCTTAAAAATTGTTATAACTAGTAGCAGAGAGTAATTTAGCTATAGAAACTAAATGATGAGGAAGAGTGCTGTAAGCCGATAGGGCACAAAATGCAACAGTGCAAAATTATGTGCTGACAATCTAATCACAGTCATTTCAGCTGTTACCTGATGAGTTAGAGATGATGTCTGTAAAGAACAACCTGACTGACTAGCCTAGTTCAGACTTATTTCTGATTGTCAGTGTGATGGGGCTATAAAACCTGTAATGCACCCATAGAATGAGGTAGGAAAAGTACTTCTGGAAGAGATGAAATAAAGTCAATGTTTTTGAAAAGGATATTGATAAGACTTAAATCTGGAGTACTGCATATAGCTCAGGTCATATTCAGGAAAAATGAATTTCAGCCTAGAACATTACCTGAGATGAGCTACAGAAAAGATAAAGTGAATCGAGAACTTGTTCATGACAGGAGATTTAAAGAGCTCAGTTTATACTGTATTATAAATTAGTGATTGGGAGGCACGTGACAGATACAAATAAATATGCCCAAAGATAAGGACAAAGATTATGTTACCCTTTCACCACAAAAGAGGAAGAAAAGCTTTTGTGGTGAAAGGCTAACATTAGCAGAAACCTGACATAAATGCATCCTGGAAATTTATGATTGTTAGGGAAAAACAAACAAACAAACAAACAAACAAACCAAGTAATGGAATGACTGGGGGAAAAAGACAAGCATCTTAAAGCTGTAGATAATTTAGTCTGAAAATCTCTGATATGGTGATCCATGTTCAGTACACCAACAGAGTCTTTAAGCTTACATGAGGATGACCAGGGATGACAGTGTTAGAAGAAAAAAATTTTCTTAGTATTTTTCACATCATCATTTATTCAAATAGAAAAAGTGTGCTTCCTTAACCTCCAAAAGACTAAAATACCAGAAATTTTGACCCTATTCCTAACCTTTTTTTAGTTTTAGTAATGTCGCATGCTTGGGATACATTCCCAAAACTGCTCCTCATTCTGTCAATTCTGCACTGATTTTGCTGTTATTTCTTCTCTCAGATACACCATTGCATCTAACCAGCAGTATAGTTCACTTCAGGCTTTTTCCCTCTGCTTATCACTTTTCACAATGTTTGTCCTGAGTCCAGTATCCAAACAGTGGAGAACAGTTCTAGACCAACTTAGAGACAAAGCAGCCCACTCTTTCCTGTCAAGCTGTAACAAATTACCTAACCACACACTGTACAACCTATGTATATTAACAGTATGTTTCTAGCTTGTTTACACCTCCTTCACTTTCATTTAAGTAGAAATAGTTCACAGACATGCTACAGGGATCCCTTGTGTTTCACAGGAGATATTTATTTTCCAGTCACAATATCCTCTCATATTCATCCAACACAAAAGAAACATGGAGGGGAAAAGCAATTTTTTGTATGTTGGCTGCTGTGTGATGTTTGAGCAACAGCATTCAGCATATTTCTTCCTATCAAAAGGTTCCAGTTCTAACTGAAAGAACCCAAGCAAAAAGGATTGCCTAATTATTTCTTTCTCTTTAGGAGAAACTGAGACACTCAATCTGTATAGTGGAATATATACCAAATAAAGACCAATAGGAGAAATTCCTTGAGACTGCAATTCTCCCTAGAAATCAGAGAAATTTTAGGCATGGATAAGACTTGAGTAAAAAGCCGGGATAGTATCAGGTTCAGGATGCTTATATAAGCTTACAAATGTAGAATACAATTCCTTAGCTAGTGCCTATCATAAAGACTTCATAACAAATGTGACAAAATTCCCATCTTAGGAGGTACACTCTTTTGTTACATAGATTATTGTTTTGTAAAGCTGTTTTTGCAGTGCTCAAAAAATGTAGATGTCCTCTCCTTTTACTGGTTCCATAGGAGCGCAAATGAAACATTCCATGGGATCAAGCCTGTGGTTTCAATCAGCCAACCCACTTTTATGAATATTGTTGCCTTATCCTGAACCATTCTCAGCTGTGGTGATTAATCAAAATTTAAGAATATGGTCGCTTAAAATTTTGTATTTACAGTTTATTTCTCTCCAAAATAAAGCTTAAAATCACTGGCCAAGTCTTTTTAAGTGTCAATACCACTAAACTGAAAAGAAGAGTTTTATCTGGCATATAGGCAGCAAGTCACTTCTTGTTGTTTCTGGACTATAGCAGCACAAAGCTTAACAGATTTGGCAAATTCTATGTACTTTTTCCCAGGAAGCTCATAAAAAAAGATAAAATTACAAAAAATTTGGAAATGGTTAAGTGTGAATTCTTTCCCTACTGAAACAGACGGTGAAAGCCTAAATAACATAAACAGGTTTTATGTACAGTTTTGTGAAAGTCTTTATGGTGCAAAATCCTATTTTTCTCTAATTTTTGTGTTCAGTGACATGGCTGGTTCACTGTCTGCAGTTTTAAAGATTGCATGATGCAGTATCAGAGAGTTAAGCAGATCAACTCCACGTGAAGAAAAGTAGGAGCCGTTTTGCTGCAGAATTGCTGGAAATTGCTCCTGGTTGGCTTTAAAGCTTGATGTGTCAGATGCTGAAAACCACCTGCATTCAGATTCATAGAGAAAAGCAAAGAGTTTGAAATGTTAATCCATAGTACATTAATAAGTTGCTATTACTGGCAAACAATGTCAGAGTCCTCTCTGTTTTTCAGTGGGACTAATTATTATGGCATAAACATGGAAAATCAGAGAATGTCTGCCTGAATGCCAAGTGAATTTGCTGTGAATATTGGTTTCATAAAGGAGAACTTGTCAATTCAGAATGCCAGAAAGCTGTCTACTGTACTACCCAGAAGGGCAGTGCAATGTCTAGGATGTGCTACTGTCTTTCCAACACAGATGTTGAAGATAGGATGGGATTGCCTTTTCTATGAAAATACTGTTTTTTCTCAGAATGTTCATTTGATGTTACTGAACTAACAAAAGGTAAGAAGCTCTTAATTAATTTGTAAGCATTCAAATAATTATAGCAGGATGCTAATTAAATAATTGATATGGATTCCTTAAATCAGAAAGACATTAAGTAATTAACCACAATCCTTTTGCAGTGAATAATACCTGTGAGCAGTTGTGATTCTGTGTCAGCCTTGTGGTGCAGTAAACAAAGAAACAAAATAAACAAACAAACAAAAGGTAAAAACATATCTTTGCAACATCTCTGAGACTGTGTGGGCGTCCTGCTTGAAAAAATGTCAGCAGATTAATGTGAATGTTTTTCAAGCTAATTAAATTGAAGCGCGTCATTTCTCACCATGAGTGGCTAATTACAGAACAGAAGAGTTGGATAGATAAGAAGTACTCAGTGCTGTAAGGACAATCAATACAACTAAAACAGTTTCAGTACAATTCCTGAATCCTAAGATGTGTTTAAATAAATAATAAGATTCCCTATAAGAAAACTTAAATCACTGCCACTACATTCAAACTGGTATTTACTTTTAGCCACACACCATTCAAAGTACTGAAGCTGACTCAGTGTAGGATGGGCAGCTTTTGACTTTTGATATCTTTGAGATCTGATAAATATTTCAGCAATGTCAGTTTGTGTTTTGGAAGACCACAATATACCTATTAAGAAAATAAGCTCTAGTCTTCACTTAAGGAGATTGTTCTGCAGTACAAAGACACAGTTCTGAGGTGACTTTATAAAATACCTGGGGCCCATGCGACATTTTAGTGACATGGATATTTTAGGTGGAGTATAAGCATCACACATTTTCAAATCTAATCAAGAATCCACAAATATTCATGTTTCTCCATGAATCTCATGGGAGTCTACTCACAAAAGAACAGATTTAGGCCCAGCAGATATCCATTGCTTTTTAGATGATGATTTTTCTTTCATATTCCAGTCAATAGATCATATTCTTTCTACAACTGTGACATGAATATAGCAGATTTCATGTGTGTGTGGGAAGATGTGTAGCTGTTCAAGAAGATGGGTATGCCATGTCAGGAAGAACATCCTCCTCAAGAACTCTCCCTCCCATGAACAGCAAGGGATTCAAAGCCCTCTCACTATGACAATATACAGTCTACTCTGCAGAAAAAAGCAGCTTTAACTAGGTGTATCCGCTATTGATAGCTATGCCTAAAGAAATTTCATTTGCAGTCTTTACTGATACTTAAAGAAAAAACTGATTAAAAATTATGCATAAATACTGTTTATATACTAGTGATATGGTATATTATTATTAAAAAGTACAGGGCTACAGATATATTTGGGGAGCACTGAACATGTTCAAAACTCAATGTATCATACTACCATGTTGAAATAATGAATAAAAGTGGAACCTATAGTAACCCTATAGAGACACTTTGTAGATGATCATTCCACTGTGATAATGGATCCCATTTTTCCTTCGAGATCTACAGAGTTTGATGCAGCCTGGACCATCTGTTCAAGTGCAGCCTTTTAAGAACATACAAGAGTGCATGGTATTCCTTGATACACCTCCTTGCACATATGAAAAGCAGTGTTAGCAGTTCAGGATTAATACTGAATCTTCCTAAGCTTGCACA
Organism: Haemorhous mexicanus; assembly: GCF_027477595.1. Lineage (NCBI taxonomy): Eukaryota > Metazoa > Chordata > Aves > Passeriformes > Fringillidae > Haemorhous > Haemorhous mexicanus. The sequence continues at coordinate 49,840,106 of NC_082381.1, read as the reverse complement.
ATATTTTATGTATTCTTTTTGCAGAGCTCTGCTCTTATTAGCAATCTGTCAAACAGTTGCTTTTGAAAGCATGTCAGACAATGTAAAGAATGTAGAAACTTCTTTTCGTAAAGAAATGTGTTACAGGGAGGCATACCCACATCAACTATTTCCTTTCTGGCACAGTGTGGAAACAGTAAACATCTGTGTACTCTGCTTTCTATCAACAAAACTTATGTGCCAAAATGTTAGGTCAAGGCTTTGTCTGTGGAGATACTTTTCTTCATCTTGTAACTCATGTATTGATATTTCATCAGCTGAGAGTAAACACAGTGTGGGAACACAAGTATCCTCTCAGCTTTCACTTAAACAGGACACTTTCAAAGTTTATTTTCCCTTTATTAAAAGCCAAGCACTCAACAATAAAGATGCAGTCCAATACAGTTTCAATTCTGAAGGAGGTAATCAAAATGGAGGCAGAAACATGCACTTTTTACAAAATAAGACTAGACTGCTAGACCTCATTTTATTTTCAGGTGCTTTAGAAGTGTTAATGATGTACAGACAAACAGACAACAGTTGGTAGTCATTTGCTGCATTTGAAGAGATATCTGTTCTTGTGGTTTCATCTTTAAACAGCTTGATTGTACTTGTTACAGTTCTTTAGGTATTGTATTGGAAGAAAATGAGTGAGACTGAAAGATACCTACCTACTGAGTTGTTAGCTGTGTCTGAGAGTCTCTACAAATGGCTTTCTCACAATTAGGTTGCAATAGTAGTGATCTCAAAAATAATAGCTCATGTGTCCCGGCTAATGACTTCAGACCTCAGAGACTCTGCTGTTTACAAGCCCTGATCCAGAGTATATAGTTTGATCTAGTTTATAGTTTCTGATCCTAGTTTATAGTTTCTGTTCATAGGAGCTAGAGACCAAAACCTGGTGAGGTGAAATAGATACGGGTCACAGACACAACTTTTAATACATGGAAAATCCCAAGGTAAACTCTAAGGTACTATAGTTCATCTGTTCTTTAGGGAGCTGGAGCTGTCTGGAAGTGAAAATTTATGTGTGAATTGAAGTTCCAGAATTTTTACGGGCTTGTTGAGGATTTGGCTCTTATCCTCTCATTCTTAGTTCTTATAAAATAGGGATAATGTTACTTCATATTAAAAAATGTTATCACTGTGGGGTATTTTGTGTTGTAATTATTTTGCTCACCTAAACCCCAGAATTTATCTACAAAGATAAGAATTCAGAGTATATTAAATTATGAAAATTGGAAAAATATGAATTGCCAATTAAAAAATCATTTTGTGCATATATGTGACAGAACAGTTGTGGACATATTTGACACTGTCCTGCACAAAATCCTTATCTCCAAATCGAAGAGACATGGATTTGATTGTGTTAAGATCTGATTATTAAAATTATTAGAGAGATGTCACTGCCCAAATTAAGATACAAATTCTAAAGTCATTAGCACAGATTTTTCTTCAACAGTAAAGGTAGAGAGAGAGAGATAGGAAAAAGAGATGGTGGTGGGGGAGATCTTAACATCTCGTGCTGCATGAAAGAGGTGTGACCAATAAGTCAAAGGAGGGGATTCTGGCCCTCTACTCTATTGAGCCCCTACCTGGAGTGCTGGCTCCAGCCCTGCATAAGAAGGACATGGAAGTCTTGCAGCAAGTCAAGAGGAGGCCAGGAAACTGATGAGGACTGGAGCATTTCCCCTACAGAGACAGGCTGAGAAAACTGCGACCATAAATCCTTCAGCCTGTGTGGAGAATTCATAGCAACCTCACAGCGTTTGAAGGGGCCCACAGGGAAGCTGAAGTGGGACACTTCATAAGGAACAGTAGTGATAGGACAAGGAGTAATGGGTACAAAGTGAAAGAGGGGAAATTTAGGTTGGATATTAAGAAGAAATTTACTATGAGGGTTGCCCAGGGAGGCTGTGGATGTCTCATACCTGACAGTGTGGATGAGGCTCTGAGACAGGATGCTGGGACTAAATGACCCTTAAGGACCATTCCAACCCCTTAACATTCCATGATTCTATGTTACATATATGCTTTAAGCAAATTTGTTTCATATACGACCTTCACACATCATCAAGACATTTGAGCTATATAACTTCCCCTAATAGTGCTTGTCCTTCATGAATAATAAACCTTCTCTTTTGTGTTGTTAGATGATGATCACATGTAGCCTCCAAAATAAAAAATATCTAAGAGTTTGTCAATGGTCATGCTCAGTTGGGAAGCACATTAAACTTTGAAATTATGAAAAACCAGATCAAATGCTTTATGAAAGCTTATTTGATAGAAAAAGAAGGAAACACTTCAATGAGGAATTATGTTAAAAATTAAATCACCTAACCTAGACTAAGTAAAGCATTTTGATCCACTTGCCATTTCTTCCTTTATTTTCATATTTTACTTTTCCTTGCCTGCAAAATTCATGTCTCTAGATTAGTTTGATTTTATTTCATTCCTTTTCTGCTAAATAAAAAGTACAGAGGTGAAAAATAAATGGTGAAAAATGTAGTACCAGAGAAATCAAAGTAGGTTTGCTGTCTGCTTACCAAATGCATGGTCTGTTTTGTAGCATATTGCCTTATGAGCCACAGATACAAGTTGCCTGCTTTTAGTAAAGAGGTACTCAGAATTTTTTCTATATAAGTTTGACCTGAGCGAGTTGCAAAACTGAATGTCTTAAAAGCTTCTTGGGAAGTCACTAGAATCACATCATGTTCATGTTTCCTAACATTACCAGCACAGTTTCGGTATTTACATTAACAAATGTTTTCTGGAGAAATCTATTTTCCTTGATTCACATATAGGGAAAATAATCCATAAAGGCCAAGTTTGATACCAATTTTTCACCAAAATGCAAAAATAGGGTGGTATAGGTCAAAATTTAGGTGCAGGTTACATGACATACATTATGGCTTATATATTTTTTTCTATTGCATCTAGAGTATCTCCTGTATCACAATATTTGTTTAAATACCTAGCAATGGATACGTTTTACAAACCCTTCCTAATCACTTGCTTTAAGGTGTTGTACACTGGTGTGCTTACCAAATAGAATAGAACTATTCTGAGTGTTGAATAATTAATTAGCCTGTGTCTAATGTGACCTTTTCTTAAATGCATTAACTAGAAATAAGAGGGCTGATATATATGTTATAAAGTTCTATTGTGCAAAACAAATATAAGTATGCATATAAATGATATAGGTATGTATGTATATAATTTTTATTAAGTAATTTTTGCTAAAAATAATTTTATTTTATAATAGTAAAATTTCATTTTTATGACTAGCTCTTTGTAATAAAAATGAAGCTTTTAAACTACAAAAAATAGTATAACAAAACATTAAGAGGTATAAACCACTTGATTACATTTGAATTTTAATTTCACCTGACTGCACAAAATAACTGCACATACAGCTTTCAACTGTTTTTACACATAAAAAGATGTATGATCTTTTTAAGATGCCTTGGAGTACAGAAACTTGGAGAACAGCTGTTATTCCCATTAGCAAAGTCTCTATTAAAAGGGCAAAATGCTTGTCTCCTATTGTGTCATGATGAGTAAATAAAATTAAATTAAACTTGAATCTATGAATTTCTGAATGAAATTAGATAGATTTTGAAATATGAGACTACATTCTGAGTTTATGTACAATTCTGCATTTAATCACATGCAGCATTCCTATTGTTTTACAGAGATTTTGCAGACTTGTGGTTGTTAATTGTAATGTCACATTTACTTATCTTTTTTTCCTTTTCTTTTTTCTTTTCTTAAGCCAATCTTTCTGTCTGTCTATGTATGTATGTATGTATGTATGTATGTATCTATCTATCTATCTATCTATCTATCTGTCTGTCTGTCTATCTATCTATCTATCTATCTATCTATCTACCTACCTACCTACCTATCTATTGTGTTTTCCAAGTGTGTTGTTAACTCACCTAAAGTGAAGATTCATAATATTTAGGCTGTTCCCTTCTTATCCTATAGAAGATGCAGTTTTGATTGACAGATTAAGCTGCTGGAGGAAACAAAAAAAAGAGGAATACAGTACAAAAACCAAGCAACTACCTCTTGACAGACAGTCAAGTAAGAAAAAAATTATGGGTGCATCCACATTTATAAGATCATATGAAGCCTGTAAAACTGCAATGATGGAACGGTACAGTAATTTTTAGCTAGAGAACACAAATTAAGGCCAAGTTCCATATATTATAATGCACTTGAAAAATTTTCAGTCATGTACCCTTAAATTTAATGCATTCTTGCCATATTTTTCAACAACAATTACTTACTGCTAGGAGTCTTTTTTGTCTGTGGTCTCCTAAAAAAAAAAAGTATAGAAAATGCACAGTTATTCCGTTACTTCAAATGCGGGTCTATTTTTCTCAATGAACTAGATCTTTTAATCTATATAGAAATTTTAGTAATGTAGGGAACCTCACAGACTATGTTTCCTAGGTCTCTGGCAGAGGAATTGGCTCCACAGATCCACTGCAGAAAAGTATGGGGCGCAAGGCCAAGTTTCAGGGCTGAACTTTTGGATTAATGTGTTGGGGTGGTATTGGGGCCCAAGGTGATTTTCATCTGGGAAAAATGTATGTCACAAGCTGTTATTGTTCCTAAAAGTAATTTAAGGCCATGTATAGCTATCCAAGAAAACTAGATAAAGTTATGTGTGAGCTGTACCTTTAGAAACTTAAAGCACTTTGCTTATTGGTTGACTTTGTGCGATAGGGAGCCAAATAATCACCCCCTAACATAAAGTCTCCTTATAATTCAAGGCCAAACCACCGTTTCAACTTCTTTTTTTTTGCTTTTTTTTTTGTTACATCCTGTTATTTGCAAGACTTTAACTTCTCATGAATTCTGTGTTAGTGAAACGCAGAATGGATTTAGTTGCTAAATCATTACTGCATGTCTTTCACTTGTAACATTCATCCTTTTAGTCTGGAGGCTGTAACACTAGTCTACTATTTTTGATGTTTCAGAAATGTTTTAAATTGGTAATGATTTCTGTTATACATTATTCTAAGGGCTGCAGAAGCTTGCTTTGTTTGTTTGTTTGTTTGTTTGTTTTTAAATAATCTCCACAAGGATTACCAAATTACTTTTCTTTGCATTTCAGTATCTTTTGGAAGACTGCTATATACATTCAGTGCAATGGTTACTGTTACTATGAAATATATGTAAACAAAACCAAAGCTTTTGAAGGTTGTGAATCTCTGGATAGCAATAGTTTGTCTTTTCCCTGTGCAAACCATATACTGTTTTCTATATTCCATAATGTCATTTCAAGTCCAATCTTCAAATATGTATGTTGTTGCTCTTTAGAAAACACAAACTTGAATGAAAAGAAATACGTATATTTTATCTCACACCTATGACAGTAATTAAGAAAATCACTGATGCAAACTCTGTATTTTAAAATAAAGATGGAACAGTGATTACGTGAAAACTGGGCAAGTGGCATAATTATTTCATGCAGTTACTGAAAAAAGAAAGTAAAATGTGAAGAAGGCCAAAGGAGACAGAGCAGAGAGATGGAAAATCAGAGAAAAAAATAGAACAGTACTTCAGTCTGAGTGAGCTTTGGCATTACTTGATTTATAAAGGGCACTAATTGTGGACTAACTTTTCCGTTTTCTTCAGTGCAAGATACTGTGTGTATGGCTTGGTACAGTCTTGGCCTTCAGTGTAGTCACCTTCCACTGAGGCCATTTCTCATGGCAGGTGGGACACAAAGCCTTGGAAGACCCATTGTCAGTCAGGCTGGGCTTCTGAGCCAGAGGAATTTATACAGACAAATGACAGGTCATTTCAGACTGTCTCTTTACTATTTATATTTTGTCCAGGATTTACTATTAGCATCTCATATTCCTATAAAAGTTTTTAACAGTATTAAAATCTTTTACATCTCTGCATAGCATACTGCATTATGACAATCCTATCCAGAGGGTTCACAATTTGTATTGCAGTAAAAACAACATATAGCAATAAAGGGGCAGAGCTTAAAAAAATGCAGCTTAAAAAAATAAGTTTTTCTGTCCTATTTTTTTTAGATTACCTGCTTGAGTGTTTTATTATTTTGATTAACTCTGACTTAAAATTTTGTGTGGATTTCTTAGGGGTTTGCAGAGGGAAAAAGTAACTCAAGGGAGCTGACACTGATACTTTTGACATTCTCTATGTATTTATGTAGGCAAAGTTTCTGTCCAGAACTTCAGAGCTGCTTAAGAAAAAATTGCTTTCAATAGCTTTACAACAGCACTTAATAAGACTAAGCTGGTTCTCTTTTTTCTTCTTTTTTTTTTTTTTTTTTTGAGGCACTTGAATTGCAAATCACTGATCCAAGGTCTTACAGCCTTGAAGTTCAAGTCAGATTATCAGCGAATATTAGAACACGCACATGTGAGACGGCCTTTACAAGCTTTAAGATCAAAGAGTCACTGTGCAACCTTCAGAATAATATCATTCTGTCACTCAAGCAAGCATTAGAAGGCTGGAAAAGTTCAAGCTTTCAAACTAAGCAAACTTTAGAACTCCTTTTTCCTAAAGTGATTTGACCATAGAAATCTTGTATGGAAAAAAATCAAGTTCCTAACTTCGAAAAATTTATTATACTTTTTTCTAATGAAGAAAAAAAAATCTCCACATTTACCACTATATTTTCTGCTTATATTCTAAAATTAAAATAGCTTTTGATATGTCTTATTTAAGCTTGGCTTTCCAGGCTTAGGTTCCATAGCCTCCAGGGTCTTAGCAGGCATGCTTTGTGTTATCTCTTGTTTTGTGTTGAAATGTGGTATACCATACTAAAAAAAACTCAAACCAAAAAGTTCTGAGTTAAAGTGTTGGTAAGTCCTGTAGAACCCATGAGATTGCTTGTTTGTTCAGTATACAGCAGGTACAGAAATGCTTTCCTAGGTCAGGGTAGTAGAGTTCAATGTATTCTGATTGAGTCTGCTGTCAACATTGTATTGGAAATTTTTTTGTGTCCAGACTCATCATATTTTTTCTATAGAGTTGTGAAAGTAAAGAACATTGGACCACTCATTCTTTATGACATCATTACAAATATATTAAACTTACATATATATCACAGTGGACGGAGGAAAATATTTTCCCTGGTAGAGGAATACTAATGTATATGGACAGTACCTTTAGGACTACAGGGTAGTACATCATAAATTAGGCTTATAACATCTTTGTACCTTGAATTTTCTCTGAAAGCTCATGGCACTGAATATGATTGCACATAAACTGGTGCAGGATTAGAGTTTAAATTGACTCTAGACAGTGTAGATAAATTACCATAGACTGTTATTTCAAATGTCAAAGTGTAGAAATTGAATCATTTGAGAATTAATTTAATAAAGTCGCAACCTCATGGACTCATAGAACCATAGAATGGTTTAGGCTGGAAGGGACCTTAAGTATCACCTAATTCCAAGACCCCTGTCATAGGCAGGGATGGCACTCACCAGATAAGGTTCATTAGGGCCACATTCTGGCCTTGAATACTTCTAAATGCTAACACTTTGATGTTATGGACTCAATATTTGGAGTGTTAAGTAACTCCATTTCCATATAAACTATAACACCAAAGACTTTTTCTAATACAGTCTGTTTTGAATTCTTTTCTCATATGAAAAAAGAAGTGTAGGTATTTGTGGTTTCTTTTAAAGCAAGTGGAAACCTCAGCAAGGGATAACTAAATGTTATAAAGCAGGAGCAAGCCTGTAATTTCTATTGGCAAAGCAATTATTCTATCTCCTATTTTATTAATTGCTGACCTATTGTGTCTAGGTCTATCTAATGGCTACTAAGTACTCAGAATTAGTTCCAGTGGCTGGCTGAGACTCCATTAGCAATTACTTAATTAGAAGATATTCCTGGATGTATTTCTACCAGTAATAATATTCAAGGAGACTTACTGGAATCATTATCCTCATACACTGATCTTTAAATCTTTCCTTCAAAGTGTGGAGGAATATGTTTCCTTTCTAGAGCAAAAATTCCATTGCACTAGTCATGCAAATGCATTCATCCATTCTCTTCCCTTTGTTGTCTTTGAGAATTGCAGTAAAACAAATTATAGCCGTTGTAAGGTCAAAAATTATTTTTAAAAACTTTGAATCAAACAATGAAAGATGTCATTTTCTACTGAGTTACTTATGCTGTTTATACTACACTGTTCTATCATGAACTGAATACCTATATTTTATTAACTTCCAAAAAAAAAATCATGTTGGTTGTGCCAATTTCACAAGCAAAAAGTTTAAAAACTCTATTTTCAACAATTCTAAACTAAATACTTCCCTGCAACTGATAACTGCCTCTTTATTAGGAGGTACACAAAGCTCTTAATAGAGAAAAGTTCTCCTTTCTACCAGGAGGAGGAATGACATTCCCAACTTTTATTTTTTCCTTATTCCTTGCCCGTGAAAAGTTCTTTTTCTGTTGCATCTCTGGAAAACTAAATAGATTGAGAGCGATTTTAAAGTTGAAAATGTAGCTTATCTCTGTTTAAGTGTTCTTATCCGATGCACTTTCATTCCATTCTTTTTTGGCATTGTTCTAAGGAAACATAAAGTCGAGGAGGCAGCAGCAGCTTGGGTTGCTATTGCTGCAGAGAGTGCTTGAAATCTTGTCAGGCAGAGGCTGCATTCAGTGTAAAGCAGAGCTACACAAGTAACCAGCCTTTAAGTCTCAGTGGTTGAACGGAAGAAAGAGCAATCTCCTTTCTCCATCTCCAAAATCCAATTTCATCGTAATCCAGCTATTACTTCATGCTCCATTTGGAATGACAAAGAATGATTTTATAATTTTTTTGGTACCAAATAATATTTTGTACCAAAGGTGGTTACATGCTATAGGAAGAGGGTCACTTGGCCCAAAAATTCCTTAACTTAGTATATCCCAACAAGTGTAAATAAATCGGACAAAGCTATTTTATTATTTTCCATATACATGAAGAGAAAATGAGTATTCAAGTGATGTTTAAATGCTTTAGAATCCATTATTTTTTCCTGAACATGGAACAATAGATATTTCTGTAATGACTTGTATTGATAGTGTTGTATCTATAATTTGGTTTTGGATGAAACGGAATCTTACTTTTGACCAGTGCTGCTAAAGACTTCTGGTCTCAGAGCTTTGGTCTGATCCTGTGAGATAAGGATCCACTTTTTCCAGTTACATCAACGTGCATACACATATTTCAGCAACTTTTGATCTAAGTACTGTGGAATGCAAAAAAAAAGTGTTTGTATCCATGCAATAATAAATTGACCTTTTAATGTGTATGGAAATAAATGTAACTTCTGTTTGTACAGCAAGGGTGTTTTTCATTTAGCTGAATTTGCTCTTTTAGTTTTGGCTTTCAAAGATAGCCGGACAGAAAATGCAGAATGATTCCATAAGCAAAATTCATATCAGTAAAAATGCTGGTAGGCTGTCTGCAAGGAATAAATTAAATTCAAGCACTCAGGTGCTGAAGTATGGACCAAACAGTAAAATGGACTTGAGATCTTTGAGGAAAAGATCCACTGTTAACATAGCTGTGAAACCACTGTGCTTGGATCTAAAATCTTGACAATTTATATCTACTTTCAAAAAACAGTTTTAGAAGGAGGAAGGATGAAACAGCATGGTAGACTTGGAGAACATCTTTTTCTCTTTTGGCTTTTTTTTTAAATTTAATTTTGGAAAGAAGACATTTTATGAATATTCTCAATTCTGCTTCTCTCTATACCAGTAAGATTAGCATCTCCGGTTTTGCCCTTGTGAACTGATTGAACAATTGGTATGAAACTGTAATTCTATGGTTTTCCTCTGATTTCATCATAGTTATGATCTGATATGATCTGTAGTTCTGAGTTGGTACATGGGTCTTGATTGCCAAAACACTGACATATATTTTTGGACTCAAATTTTACTTCTGGTCCAAGAATATTTGATAACACATGGAACTATATTTTCCAGATGTTCTTACAAAAGATAGAGAACAACAATTAGAGCAACAAGAAATCCATGGGATATATAACAAAATGAAGAAGGGAAGAAAAATGGATTAGTTTTACCTAGCAGGGGAAATTGTGCTGAATTACTTCTTTTTCCATAACAGCTCTGTTTTTCTTTTCTTATTTCACTTGGTTTTGCATTCTGTTGAAATAATAACATGCTGAAGTATTGAGATATGTTTTGAATTTTGAAATTATTTAAATATGTTGTCATTTATGACCAGTTTAGTGCTGGAAAACAGAGTGGTAAGTAGGAGGAAACACAGTGGAAGCTGCATGTTTTTATCTATATTTTTGCTTGAAATTTGAACAGCTGTCAGAAAAGCTATGGCTTAGTTTTGGAAGTAATCAGGAAAAGGTTATAATTTCTAACAGTCACATCTATCCTTTATATTACATAGGATTAAAAAGAAGCTTAAATGTCAGTTTAGAGAACACTGGAATAAAATTTAGACAGTTTGTGTTTGCACACTTTTTTTTTGTTGTTGTTAGTTGTGGTCTGAAACAGAGCCAGCTCAGAACAAATTGATCAAAGTAGAAGAAATAAAAGAATGACCCATTAGGATATCAAGGGGAAGGCCAAGGAAGTATGATAATGCTATATTTTGCAAAATTGAAAAATAAAGCCTCTTTGTTAGTACAGGAAAAGTTCACTTCAGTTGAACATAACAAGTTATCTTTACTGAGGGAAGCTCTTGTAAAACCCTACCCAGAATACTGTGTCCAGCTCTGGGGCACCTAACAAAAGAAAGACATAGAGCTGTTGAACAAGTCCAGAGGAGGGCTGCAAAAGTGATCAGAGGGCTCAGAGGAACAGTTCTCCTTTGAAGACAGGCTGAGAGTTTGGGCTGTTCACCCTGGAGAAGAGAAGGCTCTGGGGAGATCTTACAGTACCTTCCACGACTCAGAGAGGGACAGGGATTTCTTACAAAGGTGTTAAAATTGAAGTGACAGTATAAGGTGTGATGGCTTTTAGCTCAAGGAGGGTAGGTTTAGGAAGAAATTCATTACTGTGAAGGTGGTGGGGCATGAAGAGACTGTCTAGTGAGGATGTGGACTCTCCATCCCTGGAAGTGTTCAAGACCAGGCTGGATGGGGCTTTTCCCGCTCTAGTGGATGGTGTCTGGTGTCTCTGTCCATGGTAGTGGGGTTGGAACTACACATTTTGTAAAGTCCCTTCCAACCCAAACAATTTTATGATTCTATGATTTTGAGATACTCTAGTACATTTTAGCCTTGTTCCCTGTTTGAATTCTGAAGTCCTGGAGACGTTCAACAGGTGAGATAAGTACTTTTTAAAGCATGTTTTGTAAAGGCACTGTATTAACATTTCTGGGTGTCTTGGAAAGATTGAAACCTTCCATACATATTTGTGATCTATTGGCAATGAAAAACTTGGATGCCATATTTTAAAGATTGTGAGTGGTTCAAATTCTGCGTGACAGAAACCATATGGCAAACGCAGACAACTGTGTTATGCTCTTCTAATTCTGTAATTAATTTTATTAATTTTTCTTTATATGGTTTAAATTTAAGCCTGTTCTGCCTTTAGTGTTTTCTCCTAATCCTTATCCCAACTTGTCTACCCTTCAGCATTTTTTTCTGCCTCCTCTGCACACTTGTAGTGCAGGAGGAGTGAATTTTTTTTTTTTTTTTGGGAGCTTGGCTTTTAGCCAGTGTCAAACCCCAACAGCACCCTTTGCTACTGCACAGCTTCAGGTTCTTAAGCAAAAATTAGTTATTTCATTTGGGTTAGTGATGTGGAAGGAGCACAGTCTGAAATGCAATGTATCCAGCATATCAAATAGGAACATTGAATGGCTTTTTTGACTACATTAATTTTACAAATGTGTTGATGCTATCAAAGAAATCAGCTGTTGACAAGCTGTGAAGCAATGTGAATGTGTTGATTCCTACATGCCTATTTATTTATATTTTACTTTGTTAAGTACAGTGTCAAGATATAAGGCATCTTATTGCTTTAATTCCCAATCATACCAGTAGAGGCTGTTTGATCTTATTTTTATGCAGCTTTTGATGCAACTTTTTGCAAGTATTTCTGTTGCTCTAAAAACTGTATGTGAATATTTACAGCTGAAAGTACTGGCATGCCTCTATGCAATAACCTAAGTTGAAGATGGACAAAAATAATCATTTTGGTCTAAGCAGAAGAAGAAACCCATCATATACCCACCTTTCAAACACTCACAAAAGTTGCTAGTCCATGCACAAAAATGACTTATTGCCACTTCATCATTCTGACTGAAGACAACAAAACAAGTAATATTTTACTTGCTTCCGTGTCCTCTTGGATGAATTGATGAATACATTATTTCATATATTATACTCTACTTAATTTGCCCAATAGGTTTCTGTCATCAAAGGAAGAATGAAGGGTTAAGTTTTCCTTTTAGTCACAGGAGCCTCCAGAGGGTGATATACGCTTTAATTTTCACCTGGCATGACTAAAATGGATGTGCATTCACAGCTCTGCAATTTTTGTGTATATGGTCACTGCAGAAAAAACCAAAATGAAAAAAAAATCCAGTTCTGCGGTAATTGTCCTGAATGGTATTGCTTGTAGTTTTGATATCTTGTATTTAGTATATCAAAGAGAATATTTAAATGACAGTCATCTTCATGGCATAGTGGTAATGAGGATTAGTCAATGAATTGTCCACATACATGTGTTGCAGGTATGAATATATTTAAGCTTGTGACAAAAACATTTTAACCTTTTAAACTGGCAAAACTCTCTCTCTGTCTGTCAATGTGCTTATCTGTGCATTAGTACCCTTCACTTCTGTCTAATCTGAGCATCTTTGCAGCTGAGCTATAAACTGGGGTCAAGTGACAAAAGTAATGAAATAAAACTCTGGGGTTTTATTCTCTGTTTTTTTGAGCTGCCAGTTTTTCAGGATTATCTTTTGCACTCTGCAGATATTTTAAAACCCTGACAGGCAGTTATGGCTAATACTGCACTATATATTATTCATAATTACTTTTTCCATTCCTATTTTGAATATGACAAGCAGACATCAATATGTAGGATCCAGCTGAAAAGGGAATGCAGCAGGATGATGTTGCATCCTCTCAGTGGGAGCAAAGTCTCTGCTGGATCTGTCAAGAGGTTACAGCTGTTTGGTATCTACAAGCAGAGAACTGCTTAAAATATCTGATTCTTCCAACTTTTCCAGACACCTCTCTATGGCAGAAACAGAGCTGGTATATGACCTGATTATTTAAATTAAAAAAAAAATCAGAATCAAGAACTATCAGAAAAAGCATATTTGAAAAATATTTTGCTCAGAAAGCTACATTAAAATGACTTAATCTTGGTGAAGAGCAATTAAAACTTAGTAAAAGTCAGAGTTAAATGTAGTTTTAAGAAGCTTAATCTAACTCTACAATATATATTCTATGACACGGTATTTCATTTCCTGCTATTTTTTCCATTGCAGCCTCTACCTAGTGACTGCAATGAGGAGTTATTCAAAATACTACCTTTACAATGTTTGCCCTATTTAGTAACCTTAGAACATCTTTAATTTCTGTGAGTTATTCCCTTTTGAGCTCATTATTATTATAGACAAAAGGGGACCAAATGTAAGGTCAGCCATGTTCTGGGCAAGGGCAGGTTTTTTAATATATGCTCACCGGCACTGATTATGAATGTCACTGGATTTGTTGCACTGGAGTTTATATTTGGAGTTGATACAGCAGCAGTGGTCAGTTTGTCAGTGGTCAGTGGGGTTTTTTTGCATTTGATGATAATAGAATTATAACAAATGTTTTTTAAAGTTTCCACGTTAATTCCTGTGTCTAATCTAATCCTGTATCCGACAATGTGTGGCCACAAAGTCACACTATTACTGCTTTCTCCTCTCCTCTTCCAATTATCTTCCTTCCAAAACCAATTTTCTTCTCCTGGTCATGTTGCTTTTGTCTTCTCTTTTCCAGTTTCTATTCTTCAGGCAAAATCTCTGCTGCAGCTATACCTGTCTTGTCTGCTGGTAAAGGCCCAGTCTTTTCTCTTACTCCGTATATTCTTTTTCTTCCCATTTTTATCCCCGTATTCTTGTTTAGCCAACACAGTGCCCCTCAGCTATCTGCTCCTTTTCCTTAGTCTGCTTGTTCATTCAAATGGGTTTTTATTATACCTTTCTTTCCAGTGGAGATTTGAAATTCTCCCTGCCAGAATCCATTCATTCTCCAACCATCATGCATGCAACATCATTGCATGCTCTTTGCCTAACCAATCACAGTCTTGCCTGACTTCTAGTCAAGTAAGTGCTGGATGCTTGGCCTGAACCTAGGCTCTCAGAAACCACTGCTTCTCTATGTCCAGACCAGCCTCTTCACTTTGAAACTAGTTGCAACACTTTGTGCTCAGAGCTCCCAGTTCTGGAATCTCAAACAGACCTGTAGCTGCCAGACTTTGCTCCCATCCCTCCAGTCCCAGGCTGGACCAGCTGGGTTTGGGAGCACCAGAACTGTCCCCAGTCTTTCGTTCTTTGTGCTCATCTGTTACTCAGCTAAATGGTCTACTCCTCCTTCTGCTTTCTGTCTTGCCAGATATTTTTCAGAAAGCAACTTCTGTATCAGCAAAGGATGGGGGACCCCATAGTTCCCATTCATAGTTCTTCAGGTCAGTTCTACTGGATTTTGTGAATGGATCCTAAGAATGGAAGTGTCATTTGGATTTGCACTACACCGTGTTCAGTGGTCCAGTTCTGTTGTGAACAGAACCTAAGTGACTGTAAGAAAAGTAAAGAAAGCACATGTAGAAAGAGAGAAATTGAAGGATTCCACTACAGAATATGATGAAAAGGGCTGAAAAGCTGTTTTTAGGTAACTTACCCACTTTTCTAAATACAGATTTATTTTCCCTAAGCATGATTAAAAGCATAATTCCTTCCACTACAAACTCCACATCCATCCTTCACAGTCCTAGAGTGACTGAGAAAAGTTACCATGATTCTTAACACAAGTATAGTACTTATTTACAGACTTTTTTTCTGAATTTGTCTAGAAGAAAAGATAAGAAGAGAGCTGCTACTCCACATTTCATCTCAATTCATTTCAATTTGCCAAGGACAAGTTGTTATGAACAGCTAAAATTAGATTTATATTATGAAATCTGCTTTATCCATAACTTTCTCCACATCTGCTTCTTGCTTGCTGTCTTTATAGGAAGGGCATCCTCCTTATTTTGCTACTATGCTAGCTGAAAATACAGACCATTGCTGGAAGATCAAAGGGATATGACTCCCAAAATCTGACAAACCAAATATCACACAAGAGCATACTTTTCACCATTAAAAATATTTTTAGATAAACACAATCAATTTAACCATGTTGCCCAAATATTTACTTTTAACTCTAATCTTGTAATTTGTCTTAAAAGTCATAGTTATCATATCTGAGAACATGCCAGTTTTCACCACTGCACCTTCCTGAAGGTCAAGGCTTAAAACAACTGTCCTACCTTTCTAACCTGATAATCAGTTTCTGCCTTGAGGTACTTTCTTCTGCGATCAATGTCACAAAATGTGCAATTTAAAATGTTTGACATTGGCTAATTTTGTCTTTTGTGTTACCTGAGAGGCTGGTTATACCACAAAGCTCAATTTTATATAAAAAAGCTACAGTTTTGCAGTATATTAAGTTGAATTGAAACACAGGCAGAAATTGAAGATGCTGCCTTTCCAACTGTTTCACATAACAACAGCCAACAGTGTATCACATAAAAGAGATGATGATTTTTTTCCTGGCATTCTAAGACAAATATTTTTAAATTTAGTTTAGACTAAACAGCTTCTCCTCAAAACACTGGGAATGCCACTGGAACTTTCATGTCACAGCAAAAAGACAGATAAGGAACTTTGAAATATTATTTTAAGACAATCAGTAAAATCTCTTTAGTAAAATATTTTACAGTAGAACAGAAAAAGCCCAAATGACCTAATTTTCTCTTTCTACCTTATATGGTACTTTTTTATCTGTTTGTTTTCCTGTCTTGTATGTGGTAGTAGAAACAGCAGCTATTTTACAACAGCTACGCTATCGTAAACAACATAATAGATGCTGTTTACACATTGGCATACCTGGGTTCAAGGCACAGTACAAGCAGAGTTAATTTTTCTGGTCTCCAAAGGAAAAAAAGAAGGAGGGGAAAAAGTGGGGGAGAAGAGGAGAGAGGAGAGGGAAAGCATAAACTAAGTGACAGGTCTGGAAAAAAGATTTAGATATTTAAATATTCCATCAGAAAACAAAGTCCTCCTTCTGAAACCTTGATTATCTGTCTAATCTTATCTAACACAGTATCCCTTGTGCCACATGTGGAGGATTTAAGTTTGTTACTTGTCTTGGAAGCTCAGAAATATGAGCAGAAATGCCTTGAAGAGTGAATGCCGCCTATATATATTACTCAAGTTGTTTTTCTGTCCAAAAGATTGCAGCCATCCTGCATGCAGCCAGGGCTGGAGGCAAGGAAAAAATTTGCTTTACAGAAAAGAAACATGGGGCAGCAATGAGACCTCCAAAGTGCAAAAGCAGCTTTCAGGGAACTGTGAAAGCATCAACAGGTTCATAGACTGCCTGTTCCCAGATGAAGGAAAAGCTGGTGGAATCATAGAAGGAATAAATTAATCTACCTGGCATAAAGAACAACCCATGAGTCCAGGATAATGGCAATGGTTTAGATTTGTTACCATGTCTCAAAACTGGGCTTTTGGAAAGGGGCCTTAGTTAAGGTTGCAATGGCAACCTTGTGATATGCCTTTGTACCTCCACTGCTGAACATTTATTTTTCTTCCCTCAGGCTACAGTTATGATACCTGAAGTCCCAGTGAGGTTAAATTTGTGGTGCTACTCGACGTCTGCATCTCCACTAAGTAGGCATTGAGGAGCCAAGTATTTTCAGTCCTTCACAAGGAATAAGATCCATAGAAAAGAAGACAGAAAACAGCTGATGATTTTTAGCCAATCATGTGAAAGTTGTTAGATGCCTTTTTAAGTTCTTGATTAAATCCTGACTATGAGTTGGTAGTCTGAGTTTGAGTACAGGTTTTAATTTTTAGAAGTCATTTGCTGAAGCACTTATTTCTTTTGGAAAGCCTGCTGGTTTTAATGTGATCCATTCTTTCATAAATTACAGATGATAAAAACACACAAAACTGTGCTGTGTTCAGTAAATGGAGAGTTTTGTTTTGCTTGTGTTGCAGAAGGCATTTATGCTAATGGAAACGATTGCACAACTCTATTAAAGCCATATATTTCAGCCTGTTTTGATCTAGGTTGTGTCAGCAGTTCTGCTTATAACACACATAAGATGTTCTAATTTAACAGAAGGTAAAAGTCCACTCTGGCTTCAAACCTGGCTCTGTGCCTGGGAGCAATATTTTAAACCAAATTCATAACAATGCCATTGGCTATTTTAATGTCTTTTGGTTTTTTTTTTTTTGGTGGAACCACATTAGTCTGCATCAATTCATGCAGGAAGCTTAGACTACTAAGCCAGTAGACCTAGAATATCATAAGACAGTTCACTAAATTCTCAATGTAAATTGACTTCTACTTTCCAACAAGCCATAATACTACTTGTACCTGTGCCTGTTTCAGTCAAAAAGCATTCTGCAATATTTTGAAAGAGAAGGAGCAGAACCCTGTCTTTTATGAAATGTGTGATTATGTAGGCATTCCTAGCTATTCTTATTATATTAAGTACTGGGAATAAGAAAAATAAATGTTCATTACAATTCTCTTAACCATGAAAAGATATATTTGAAAATATTTTATTAAATTTGGGAAGTATTAATAGTTTACCATGTGGAACAGATTTCTGTGGTTTTCTCATGCATTTTAAAATCTGTACTTAGTAGAGGCAAAAGCCCAGTGTTTTCACATGATGCAGAGTATTGAAACAGCAAAAATTCGCTCTCCTGACTGAAATTTATTAAAAAGTTTTCAAGTGTTAACTTTGTCCCAGAACACTTTATATCAGATCCTGTATTGTTTATTCTTCTCTAACATCAAGGAAACACAAATATGAAGTTTTGTGCCTTGGCTAATTTGAGGAGGAAAACTCATTACGTTCTATCATTCCAAACAGATAAAATTTGTACTTCAAATCAATGAGGTATATACAAATCTACATTTATCAATAGAGAATCACAGTCAAGTCTGGATAAGGCATTTTGTAACTTTCATCATTCCTTGCTTTCCATTACATATGAAATATATTCCATGATTAAGCTTTTAATATTCTTTGGCAACAATAGTTATCAGCTCTGTGATTGAAGCTGTGTGCATGTTTAAATCAGTGAAAATTCACAGGTTAAGAATTGATTAGCTTTCTCCATCTTTTGGAGCATCCCTATCACACCTTTGGAAGTGATAAATTAATGAAAAATTAGATTAGATAATAGAAGTATCTTAAATCACTCTGTGTGGTAGTATGGATTAAAGAAGAATCCTTTGGTTTTGAAGAGCACAGGGAAGATTGTGCTATATAGAATGCTATTTTGTTTAGAAATAAAATTTGTGTGTGCTATATGAAGACAGAAATATTAACTAAACTTAGCATGTCCATTTTTTAATCACAGAAGGCAACAAAAGTAATACTTAGTTTTGCTGTATTGGTTTAATTTCCTTGGTGAAAAGAAACCAGGGATCAACTGTTCCAAATGTGAAGGAAAGTTAATCACAATTTTACCTATGATCTAATTAATGACAAAAGGGAATAAACATCTGTCTCTCACAGTTTCTGTTTCAGCACTTTTACTACAACAGAAAAACCAAATGAATAGGATGTTAAGTGTCATGATGCACTGACCTGTTCAATTTCATGGTTAGCTGGCACTGCAGCTCTTTACTTGTTTACAGCTTCACTCAAATATTAGGAAGGAGTGTAATGACAAGCCAATCAAATTGCGAAGAAGTGAGAAGGCCAAGGTACTTTCCTATTACAATATTCTGATTTACTTGACATGATACTGTTAGAAATTACATTTTTAATGTTGCCTCTACTGGACAAAGATAGCGAAGAGAACAGAAAATTACGCTTGACTCCTCTATTGTCCTGGCAAAGTCTGTAACAAACATAGGTTAGAGTATAACCATTCTTCTTACAATTTCAGTGCTGTAATCTACTGATCTTCCCTGCTTAGGACATCCAATTTGTTGCAAGGCATGTTTTACACAAGATCACATTTCTATTCAGTGGTAGCCTGTAGTTGACTGAGATTATAGTTAAATTTCCTTTCTAATGACTGTGTAGAGCTAGAAAGATGCTGTCATATCATCAATCTAGAGGCCATACAATTACCTAAGTGGAGAAAAGAAAATAGGTTTATAAAACAATTATGTATTTTTCGCTTTCAAGAGCATTCAGATTAACACAAGACTATGATTTGGAGTTATAAAAAAAAGCAAGAACAAGAAAATAATAGCAACTCAATTAAGCAATTTTACCTAGACCTGCTATTTTATTTCAGTCACAGGTCTAGGAAGAATATGTGTAGTATAAAGATGTAGTCAGAAAAGCTTTTTTAGAAAGTTAGCCACTGTAAAACTCTTCTACTGAAATCATAGCACTTTGCAGGACCTATATCTACTTACAGAGGAAAAGAGAAAACAAAAGCTAACAATATTTGAAAAACTGAAATTCATTTTCAAAACCAAATATGACATTTCTAACTTGATATTTTGTGTTTTTGTAATTTAACCAGAACAAAAATAAAGGGTAACAGCAGATAAACTGGGATGAGAAAATGCTTTAACAAAAATCTGACTTCCCCTTCTTCTTTCACTCTGAATTGTTTAATTCTCATTTGAAATTAAATTGGATTTTATAAGTCTTATCAGTAAAATTGCTCAGCAAGCAGTTGGGATTATTGTAGGAAGAAGTAGGTAAGTAAAGAACAATCTGGATCATGCTGAGACATGCATAAAAAATAAATTAACTACTCAGAGAAATCATCAGGAATTTGAATAAATCTCTCCCCAGTTTTTCCAGTTCATGGTCAAGATTGAGGCACTGGCTGATGCACCCTGGGAAAAAAACACATGGCTTGGGAAGAAGAATGGACCTCTTCAGCTGTACAGTAGATCTTAGAGTAGCTGGTGCATCATAAAATAGAAGTGCTTTTGGACACTGGCTGCATTACCTGTTGAGGACAGCTTGAAAGCTGGTAAAAAGGAGCACACAAAGGGTAAATCAAGTTGTCTGATTGTACCAGGAATCAGAGATGAGAGAATGAGAGAGAAAGTATCTCCTTATTTATTTAAGTAAAGGTTATTTAGAGAAGATACTTGAAGTATGTTGCTCTATTTATTGGCTGCTACAGGGAAAAAAATGGTTGACAGAAGTAATAAACGAGCATTTAAAATGTTCTAGATGAGGCTGGAAACATTGCAGCAACGTAACAACTTGCTTTTACTTTTGTGATTCCTAAGCAGAATAAGCATGGATTAAAAAACAAGTCTATTATCTTCTCTTTTTAGTTCAATAATTACTCATGGCTGCACCCATGAGCATGTACCCTGTTTGTACAGGAATTAACTTCTTTTCTGCACTCTAGTACCTGATGCTATCATGTCTGAACAATGAAGTTGTTGCAAACTGGTGATCAAATCCTCTTTTCTGCTGCTTAACCTAAAAGTGAGTGCGAACATAATGTGGTATTAATGGGAAAGGATAGAAATAGCTATTTTGCCCTTGGAAATAGGTCCCTTTTCCCCAAGGGACCTAATATGGGGTTATACAGTAACCACTTTCATAATCCTCTGGTCTTTTCTTATGTTGTTCTAAATGCTAACAGTTTGAGATTCCTTTTCATATATGCAGTGCCAAACTGGCAAGTTTAGAAGCCACCATCGCCTGCCTTCAGTGTAAAGCAAATAGAAGAAGGTTAGCTGGGAATTAAAATAAAGCTTAGTTTGGAGACTGTTCACACCTACTCTAGAGCTTCCCCTTTTCCTTGATTATATGGCAGCCAAATCTACCAATAGCAATCATATGAGAGGAATTAGTAAGTGCCTCTGCTTCATGCCTTGATTTTTAGCTTCAGTGGGGACTGACATAATCTATCCATACAAGTGGGTAAGAGAAAATTAGGAGCTTAAGGCCTCACAGAGATTCCCTAAAGAAAACAAATCAAAAAACATTCACAGAAGCAACAAATGCTTTATCATAGAGCCAGAAATTGTGAGGGAGAATCAGAGCCACTGTTGCAACCTATGCATCACCATAGCAACTGCTACTACCACAACTCGGATAGAAGCCCAGATTTTCTGTTCAATAATGAAAATTTGGTCTTCCCACAAGGTGCTGTCTCCTAGCATGAATCTTTCTGCACAATAGGATAAAGAGGATGGAAATTAATCACAGAGAAGGAACCAGGTACATTGAAAGAGGAGAAAGTAAAAGCAGAAAATAGAGTGAGAGGACCAAAAGGTCTGTCTTGTCACTGGTCCCCAGTAACCCAATTGTAAAGCTGTGTGTCTACCTCTCATTCTCACTCCGTTATACTAGGGTGCAGGATGATATAATTTAAGTAATCTCTTCAACAGAGGCTGCATATTCTGACATTTTCATCTACAATGTCATAGGTACATACCACAAGGAAGTAAGTAGCGAAAATGGGGGTGGTGGAGGAGGGGTGTTTGTGTGTCAAGTTGGGTGTACTCCATTACTGTAATAACTAGCCTTTTGATATTACTCAATACACTTTGTCAGTTTAGATGGAGAAGATTGTTGGTTGAGATATAAAAAGAGTTCAATCATCAGTTACCATCACAGGCAAAATAATCTCAATTTGGAGCAATATATTACCAATGAAAATCTGAGGGGAATGCTGAGAAAAAAAGGACAAAAAACTAAAATGTCCTTGCCATATCCCATTCTTCCCTCAGGGCATGCCCACCAGATTTGACATAGGGTTCTCCGTAGGCTGCAGACGGATACCATCTTGCAGAACTCCCTGCTCTGCCCCACCGTGGTCTTCACCAGGGTCTTCAGGGGAATCTCTGCTCCAACATCTGGAGAATCTCCTCTCCTTGCTTCAATGACCTTGGTGTCTGCAGGGTAGTCTCTCACTTCCCCCCCCCCCCCCCCCCCCCCACTCCTGTCCCCCTCCCTCTCACAGCTGCTGTGAAATGTTTTCATCCCTTCTTAAATATGCCTTCCCACAGGTGCCATCAGCTTGTCTGAGGGCTCAGCTGTGTGCTGCAGAGGGTCTGACAGAGCTGTCTGCACTGGCTGGCAGGTTATGGCTCCAGCCTCTCCTCACTGAGGCTGGCCCTGCAGCTCCCAGCTTCCAGTATATGTCCAAGGACACACAGTGCACCATCTTACTGGCCCTGAATTAATAACTGTATTTCATCACTTTACAGGATAAATTCTCCTGAGGTGCTGAATGAAAAGATTTACTTGTATCTAGCTAGATGTTTACTGCATTCTTATTGATTAAGAGGTGAATTATCTTATGAAAAAGAGATGTTAGGTTAGTCTGATATCATAAACTCTAATCTCTGATAAAAATATGTTTTAATTTATAACATTTTCTTTCTCCACGCCCTTGATTACTGTCTTTGTCACAAACTCTTGCAAAACTGCATAGATTTGCATTCATACTTGCCTACCCCTTTTTCTGGTTGTGTGAATAGATGTTTGCATGTTTACATGTTGGCATGAAACATAATGTTTGCTGTTTCACAGTTCTTGGATGCTCCAGAAGAGACTGTTCCATAGCTTTTTAAGATTTCATAACTAAGGCTGGGATTTTTTTAGCCACCACTATTTTGGAATAGTGGTAATCTGATCCTCTTTCCCTCTCCCCTGCCTCATTCCCTCAAGAGCAAGGTATAAATTACTTCCAACTCAGCCGTGGGCATTTTTGTTTTCTTAGTTCCTACTAGGGAAATAATTACTGTCATATCTTACCTACTTAATGAGAATGTACAGTATTTTTTGAGCTTGTTTTAATTCTGTATGTCGGTATGGACCAGTTTCAGTTTTCCCCTTTGGTTTTTTTTTTTTTTACCATTTCTTACATTAAAGAAATGTTATTGGACAGATATAGTTGGAAAGGCCTTTTTTTATACATAGTTTCATTGCTGTCAGACACTGTCTCCCAAAGCATCTACCTCCTATCTACCTCCTCTTTCTAGTGTTTATGAAGGGATGATTCATCCAGGTAGCCCCTCCTTGCTTAATGCTTCCCTTCCTTTCTTGGGACACAAGCTTCTATACTGCATACAATTTTGTTCTTCTTTACCTTTAAATCTCTAGAAGACTCCAGTTCAAGATTAAACTTTTCAGTGTAGTCATTCTGAAAAGATGATTTACTTATTTTAATAAAATACATGCTTTTACATATTTTTATGGAAATAAGAATAATGAAACCCGACCTTTAATTTCAATTTTGTCTATCTTGTTACCTAAAATGAATTAAATCAGTTCAAGGTATCCTGATCTGAGAGGCTTTCTCAAGCTGAACTTTTGTGAGGTTTTTTGCTAGTTACTGTAATGTATCCAAAATATCATCCAGGTGAGTATTTGGTGGAGAGATCTATCAGCCGTCATTCTTGAGAGACTTCTGCAGTGGAGAGAGTTTGCATTACATTTTCAGTTACACCATTACAGTTTTCTATCATCAGTTAAGAGAATTCTGAATCCCTATCCTAACCTGAATGTCATGAAGGATATGACTACTTTTTTGAATGCATTGAAGATCTGTGGTATGGTTATACAGATCAGAACTTTTCTGACTGTCAGAGAAGTGAAATACTAAAATAGCTTTTAAAATAAAATAATGCAGATCCTAATCTATTTTAAGGTAAAGACAATAAATTCACAGAAAAACTGTAGGAACAAATAAGCAAGATACTGTGACCAATAATAAAATTTGGGAAGTTTTTTTTGCCAAATCCAATACATTTTGTTACACTGACAACTACCTTGAAATACTCAAAATGTCTGAAAGTAACCCTGATCACAGCCTGTGGTTACTTGCATGAAATGAAACGTGCATTTTAGTATTCTCCCTCATTCTATAGGCACTAATTTTTTAATGAATAAATCCTTTTTATTTAATTATGAGAACATTTTTATTTTATTCTTACACTCTCATTTATTGGAACAATTCTCTTTTCTAAGATAACAATAGCATTTGCTTGGGTAAATAAATGTATTCCTCATCTTCCAAATTTGACCATTTACTAAAATAATGCAAGGAGCTACTAAATTTTAACATAGGAAAAAAAATCCCCTGTGTCTGAGAACATCTCTCCAATACTTTAGTAAGCTTGTCCACAGGTACAGTGATGACAGCACACAGTGAAAAATTCCTATGGGAAGTTTATAGTGATCTCTGCTCAGCTAATATAAACTGTTTAGTTTTGATTTGGATCAGTCTGAGCCTATAAAATGACTAATACTATAGAAAGAAAAAATGAAAATTGCCAGAAGGGATTCTAGGTCAAAGGCTACTGATTGTTCAAATGAAGTGTCTTCTTAACTCCACAGAGAGTAAATAAAACACTCTTCTGTGTCTCTCCAGTGGCATTTTAAAAAAGGAAAAAAAGGTCCACCAACAAAAGAAATGAAAATAGAAAGTATAGGAGGTAAATGGCCAATAGCAAAATGCCTAAACAGGTAGAATTAAGCTATAAAATTTCAATAAAGCAAAGAAAAAATTAGGATCAGTTATAGGTGAAGGAAAATGGGAAAAGATAAGTTACAGGAAAAAATTTTATTAGCAAAGCTTATGATATTTTAAGCATATAAATGTCTCTCTACACCTTGACTAAGAACATTGACTTCCATGCAAATATGATCTGTTAAACTGAATTCCATTTATAGCAAAGTCCTACTTAAAATAATTATTTCTGTTCTTGCAATCCACAGAAAATGAAAATAATTTTTTACCCCTCTAGTAATTAAGCTAACCTAGGATGTGACCTATGTCCTTATAGAATAATCATAAAGAGTTCAAGGATAAAATTGTGTGTGACTAAGTTTATCCTGACTTCCTCTTCCTCATAAAAATACATTTTTCTGCCATATTAAAGATAGTTTTATGATCTTAGTGTTTTTTGACCATCACAGCTGTATTATTAAGAATGTATACCAATTAATCAGAGTTTTCTGTAACTGCTCCACAGAGATGACTCAACATTCACTCCTTACACATCAAACTCAAAAGGGATATACTCGAAAGATGGGGAAGAATTTTTATCAGGAACACTAGTGATAGGAAAAGGGGTAAAAATTTTGAACTGGAAGGAAGAAAGTCTTTATTGGTAAGGTGGTAAGATACTGGAACAAGTTGTTCAGACAGAGTAGTTGTGGATGTCCAATCTCCGGAAATGTTCCAGATGAGGTTTGATGGGGCTTTGAGCAACATGATCTAGTGAAAGGCATCCCTGCCCACGGCAGGTGCCTTGGAATTAGATTATCTTTGAAGGTTCCTTCCAACACAAACCATTTTATGACTTTATGGTTCTAATACCCTTTTCTTCCACTTCATCCCTTCCCCAGGTAATGGGTCTGTCTTGCAACAATAATAATCCATTCAAGTTTGATTTTATCCATAAGATTTGTAAGAAATAGCCCTTCATTTAAAAATCTTCTGTGAAGAAAGAAAGTAAAGAACCAGGGTGTTAGAGAACTGAGACTTCTTCAGAAAAATAACAAGGGATTTACATTGAATTTAATAGGAGCTGTGAAATGCTGTGCTTTTTCCTTCTTCATCCTTCAGTGGACAGCAATCGTCATTTATTTCTGTTTGCCTGAAGATGTGAAATAGAGTTGAAAAGCAAACCCACTGATTTAATTTCTCCAGCTCAGGAACTATAATTTTTTTTGGGTTGTTTTTTTTTTAATCTTTCTTTCTTCAGTGCACATGAATATGAATGATTGAGGAATCTTCATACAGGTGGATGTGCAAAATAACGGAAATGCAAATGTCTGCATCAGACACGGATTTATAAAGACTGATTGAAATTGCTATTGCATAAGCAAATCATATTAACAGTTATTACTGTAAGGTGCCATTTCTGCTTTCTCTGTTCATGAGGAACATTTCTTTTTTGAATGGATCTGCTGCCTTGCTAAACCATTAGCATTTGTCAGATGGTGAGATTAGACTCCTAACAACTTGCAGATGACATTCAGCGAGAGCAAACCCTTTTCAGTTGTTGACAGTTTGTTTAATAAGTGTGCATACTGTTGACATTTAGGCAAGAAAATATCTGTGAAATGTGAATTCTTACAGAGTGTAGCTGAAGCTGATGTTAAGCTCTCCAGACTGGGGCTTTGGTAGGATCTTTATGTGTACATGGATATTCTTTGTTTGATTGTAAACTTTCACAAACAAAAAGGATATATTCCACTCAGCCTCTCAAGAATACAGAAAGTCTTGATGTCTCAGTTTATTTTAAAACTGAATTTTCTGTTGAATGTAATGAAATATTCATACCGAATGTCTCGCCTCATTTTCTTAGCAAATTTTATTTCCAAAGATATTGTTCCAATGATATTATTCAGCTTTCTTCTCCAATGTAATTTTTGCAAATAACTCTTCCTTGTAAACAATTCCTTTGAGACTTTTTAGATATATGAAATTTAAGCTTATTTGATTTGAAAGATTACACATATTTTTGCTTTCAGATTGGGATTGTTCTAAATCAATCATCTACAGCATAGGCTTTAAATCTATTGGTTTGAAATATATTTCAGCTAGCAACATCTTGCTTGTCCATTTGAGTGGAAAAATATCTTTAAGTTAATCACAATTAAGTAAGTTAAGACTCAATTAAAAAGTTCAAATAATTACATGAAATATTTTCTCAAAACTTGCTCTGAGGTTTACTGCAAGAAAGTATCCTCCACTTCAAAAATGAAATAGAAATATTAGGAGAATGGATATATTTTCCTCAATTGTCAGACATTTAATTTTTTCAATGAGTAATATTAGTAATTTCTATTTTTTCAAAAATCCATAAGAATGGTTTCCTTAGGCTCCATTTTTATAAAGTGCAAATTGCTGCAAAAAAAAAAAAAAAAAAGAAAGCAAAAGCATTTTTCATTTTGTTTTTTGTCCACAAAATTATATTGATGTGCACATAAGGCATTTGACTACCTAGGTAGAGAAATTATTAACTGGCAATGATCAGATCATAGACTCATTCACTATCTCAAGCTGGAAGGGACCATCAGGGCCTATCAAAGTACAGCTCCTGGCCAGGCACAGAACAGCCCCAAGAATCATACTGGTTACTTGTTTTCTTACTTTATCTCAAGATGTTCTGTAAATTGTTCATAGGAAATTAATGCTTTGAAATTTGACAGTAAAGATTTTACCCTATTTATTTATTTATTTATTGTTATGCTTAAAACTTTACAAAAACTTTTTGTTTTCTTCTTAAGTTTACTCTGAACTAATAATTCTAAATATCATCTTTACCTGGTTGTATGAAGATTCAACCTGTAATTAATATGTTTTTTTCTACTCACTCAGTTTTTAAAAATTTTTTTTTACTCACTAATTTTTTTTTTTTTAATTTTAACAATATATAACTTTTTAAACTCAGAAATCCTAAAGCATAAGCTGGGAAAGTAATTTAAAAATATCAGTTTAGTGTTAAAGAACCTTCTAAGCTGCAGAAAAAGAGTAATTGACAGAGAATTTCAGTTGCTCATGTTTCTCAACAAAATTTTAGAATTCCTCTTCATGCTTTGTGAAATCATTACTTCAAAAAAGGAACAAAGGAAATCCTGATCTTTTATACCCTCACAGTCTAAGCATATGAAAGTCTGTAGTCCTTGACTCCTGCTGTGAGTCTTGAGTGTTCTGTCACCTAGACAGCACCACAGGTCCCCATGTTCTTTGTTATGCAGAGGGTTGGTGCCAGTTCACGGCCTCTTGCCTGGGGGTTCTGCCACCCAGGGCTCAGCCTGCAGCTGGCACTGCAGCTGCTCACCGACCCACCTGCACTGGATGTATTCCTCAACAACCCTCAATTCCTCAATTGCCTCTAGAGCAATTCCAGAGACTCTGCACCTCTGCCCTGGACAACTTATTCCAGTGTCCAGTGTCTTTCAGTGAATATTTTTTTTTGTTCCTAATAACTAATCTAAACCTCTCGTGGCACAGCTTAAGGCCGTTTCTTTTTGTCCTTTCACTTGAGACATGGCAGAAGAGACTGACCCCCACTGTCCTACAACCTCCTTTCAGGTAGCTGCAGAGAGTAATGAGGAGTCCAAAACTGATCTGCAATAGGGGTTTACAAACAGGATTTGAGATGCAGCCTAACCAGCACCAATCACTGCCCTGGTGCTGATGGACACACTAGTGCTGACAGAGGCCATGATGCCATTGGCCTTCTTGGCCCCCTGGACACATTGGTGCCTCATATCCAGTCATCTGTGAACTAGCACTCCAAATCCCTTTCTGCTGAGCAGCTCTCAGACACTCTTTCCCAAGCCTGCAGAAATGCCTGGGATTGTTGCACTCCAAGTGCAAGACTTCTCCTGTTTGAACCTTATGCAGTTGTTCTCATCCCATTGATCCAGCCTGTCCAGTCCCCTCTGCAGAGCCTTCTTGCAAGTTCTTGTTGAAAGAAAACACAAAGTGGATAAAAATAAAGGATAAAATAAACAGCTAGCAGTAAACAAACACTTTGGAACCACTTTGAATTACCAAATGAATTGATACAAATTGTTTGTAGTAGCTAGGGGCTTCTAATTCCAAAAACTGGAGATTAAATCTACGTGTGGGTCATTCCATAGATTTTTCTGAGCTGATGTTCGCTGTCATCTTCTGTCATAAGCCAAAACAGGCTTATATATTACAATATATTTATATTGTATATAAATATAGAGGATCTTACCCTGAAGGCTGATGCTTCTTCTGTGTCCCACTTCACCATCATGGCAGCTACAGTCTTCTGGGGGTCCATACCACACACATACCACACAATTAAATACTTAAATCAAAGAGTTTGTAGTTAAAGAGAAATGGGTAAGTTCTTTTTTAAACTTTCTTTTGTGTCAGAAATTAAACTGGAAAAATTAGGCTGGTGAATAGAACTCTCTGTGATAGTAGATAAAACTGCAACTCTTCAAGAACATTTCACAGAAATTCATACCCCACCTCCATTTACACAATAGTTAGGTGAAACCTCCTTTCCAAAGAGAAAGCTTATTAGCAAATTAAGTATACTGTATACTTGCTAACTGAGCTTTCTTATCCTTCTTTTCCCCTCCCAGGTGAGGAAAATAATCCTCATATTTTTTCTTCCCAGTTTCAGTCTTGGAGAAAAGGTTGCTATTTATTTTGTGTTATTTTCTTTACTTTTCTCTGTGGCACTACCAAAAACTTTTGTGTAAAATTCTCTCTGTCTGTAATGTACAGGTCAGAGGAGCCCTGTTACTTGAGCAAGAGGAAAGAATTTAAAATAAGTTGGAGATACAACCCTATACACAATGTGATGCTTTCTTGTTTGAGTTGAGACAAAATTGTTCTACATGTGGAACATAATTGCTTGTCACCCTTCTGAGGCAGTGAGTCTTGTACTTATTATTAAAAGGGAAGTAGGTTTACATAAAATACACAATTTCATCTCCAACTTATCTGGAGATAAGTTATCTTATAACTTGCATGCTAGACGTTACAAATTCTTCTAAATCCACCAGTGTTGTGGATTTATGCTGGCTAATTTTTGCTGGATATTCCTCACAGATCAGTAGAGGTTCTTACACCTAAAACATTTTTGTTCATTACATGTATTTGTTTATTATTGTTTGTGTTTAGATGAGACCATGAACCTCACCATCCCACAATACTAGTGGATTGAAAGCTGCATAACCTAAAGTGGAACATTGCATACACAGATCAAGTGTTTTCTTTAAAGCACACAAGATCTGGGACATCTCAGAACTGAATCTGAGCTCTTCAGTTCTAGATCCAGGAAAAAAACCCGTATCATTCTTTGTTTTTCTTTAGTTCTCATACAAGTATTTTAAAGTTATTAAACCTTTAAAGTGGATATGTGGGACAAATGAAAATGAAGATAAAGCGAGACTGACACAAACCCTTAAATATTATTTCACCCAAAACCTGCTGAAGATGCATTGCTACCACTGGTTGAAATACTTTTCTTTATGAAGGCATTTATTATTCTTATCTGAACTGTGTGTCTCATAAAAGACCTGCTAACACTAATCATTATACTTAATCCATATCAAGAGAAAACAGTCTATTTTCCCCCTAGTCTTTGGTGAGTTCTTCCACTGACTGTCTACATACCACAGTAACTGCAAAATTAGCAGCAGAATTTTATAAGCATTAAAGACGAGATTTTTTTTTATTATGCTGAATAAAGTGTATAACTCTCATTACAATATGGGAAAGATATAAAAACAACAAGGAAATAAAATATGGAGTGGTTGTATTGTTTCACTTGAAAAGTGATTTCTGGAGCTTCTGAATTTTAGTTTATACAAATTCCATAGATTTAAACCATTTTCATTTAACTACCTAGAAGCAATAGTATACCCTAAAGGTGTCTTTACTCTAATATTCTGAATCCAAATGATCTCCAGAAAATATGTGCATTTGGCCTTTTCTAGTGGCAAAACATTAAGGAAGAAACATCTCAAAATGAAAATGACTGTAAGGGAGACAGGACTGAGTAATTCTTTCTTCTGTGACCTCTTGTTCTGCCTTTCAAGGAGTGTTCAGTGCAGCAAAATGTAACTGCATGAAGTGCATGGTTCATATCCAGACTACACAAAGGACAGAAGGTACAGGAATTGGTGAAGTGATGATGTCCAAGAAAGTAAATGAACATGAAAGCTCTATGAACAGGTGGTAACGTGAATACAAATATATAACAGGCTGGCAGTCTGCTACTGGCTGCCTGTGAGGGTGAGGCTTCTGAATGTTCCTTTAAACACACTGTTGAAGAATCACTAGTGCAGCAGCAAGCAGAGGAATAACAATTAATAATTAACAGGACAGAGTGAGTAGAACAGCTCTAAGAGGGGATAAATTCAGCAGTGTGGAATAATGCAAGATTTTCAATTTGGAGAGATTTTTGCCATATTTTATTGAAAAAAACAAGGGCTTGAAGATAGCATGACATGGTTGCATTTACTTGAGCATGTGGTGCAACACAATGAGAAAGCCAATGATCAGTAAGAAGTATTTCTAGGATGACAGAAAATGAGCTTTGTGAACTGGTAAAATACGGGGTTCGGCTGTCTGTCTCTGCTCCCACATGCGTGTAGGATGGTTCTTTGCACGCTGGGCCTCAAAAGATGAGTCTGTACTCTAGGTTTTTCAGTCTTCAGAATTATTTATTGTTTCTTATCTACAAAGTTCCTTCTCTGCCTGACCTGGATCTGACCAGCACGGCAGCCAACGGCACTCTGACCGCCCCCGAGGCGGTTGCGTCTTTTTATAGCAAAAACTACGTATATCATATTTACTCTTTATTCCCGTTACCTATCACCCTCGTCACCATGTGCACCTTCACCCCAGACCAATCCACAAGTGCCAACACCACCACAGAAGATGGATGACAAGAAGAAGAAAGAAGAGCCTTGTGACATGCCCTGATTCCTCCATCTTGCCTCCATAACCCCCCTGTATGAAAACCCCAAAATCTGTGTTTCACCCTATAATTATGTCTTCCCTTCACCATTCACACCCGAGTGATTCTCACAGGTTTCATCTCCTCATACACAGGTGGCACATCCCTAGATGGATCAAAATCAAGCCACCAAGTGCTTCTGGCAACATTCCAAGACTCCCGAGCCCCCCCAAGGGTTCTCTCGGTAGCTCTGGGCATCAGGAGTGATGTGCTGAGTTCCCACAATAAAACCATGAAATTTTATCTCTAAAATAGGTTAAATGTTGTTTGTGTTTAATGAAAATGAAGGCTGAGCTAATCTATTGTGCAAATGAACATTCACAGCAGAACATGACTTGTCATTGGTGGTAAAAGATCAGCCAGGAGATGACGGTGTAAAACCCATGCCTTAAACATCAAGCTACATGTGCTTCTATAATTTGTCAGAAATTAAATAAATATCAACATACCAAAACAAGGAAGAAGAGGCAAAATTATCCTTTATGCATCAAACTTCAGACTCAAAAACTCACCTAAAATATTCAAACAATAAAGTAGAAAGAAAAACCCCAAAGGTTAACAACTTAAACAGAGTTTCAGAAAACTCCTCCACTAATAAGGAATATACAGTTAAAATCACCATGAAATAAATCCAAAATAAGTCAAACAGATCATTGTTATTAAAAATGCAACATCCATTTTTCCTATTCCTCACCATACATTTCCATTAAACTCCAGTGATAAATGACCTGGGGATCCAAGATGAGCTTCAGTCATGCCATACTTTTACTGTTGGGTTGGTAGATGCAGTGATTCCAGTGAAGGATCCAGCACACACTAGGGTTTCTACAAGATGTGAAGGATGGTTCAAAAAGTGGCTGAAGGAAAGAAGGAGGAAGGACACAAAGAGGTAAGAGCAGCCCTTTCCCAGCAGCAGTGCACAGATAGATGAGCTCATCAAATCTGGACTAGAGATAGATGAGCTAATCAAACAGCTGACAGCCACAGAGTGGGGCTGTCCTGGAGCACCTGATGAGGAAATGGGAATAGAATTGTCCTTTTGGTCAGCAATTTAGCTGTTGTTCTTTGTCCCTGTTTTGCAGTGAGCAATGCATTTCTCCCCACCTGTTTTAACATATATTGGTTTGTTCATAGACAATCATACCTGAAGGGAACTTTAAGTTAACAATGTATGTTGCTATTTTTCTTCTTTTTTTTTTTTTTTTCCTTTTTTTCTTGGTTTATCATGTGTAATTAAAATTGTAACTAATTATTTCTACAGATACACTGGACCTTGAGTGACTGATATGTAGCCCTCTTTTCCTGAACATTCTAGCAGATCCAGTCGGAGGATCTCGTGCATCCTCCACGGGCTGTGAACCTTAGCTTAGAAATTTAGTGCAGTTGTGTTGGTGAAGTCTGGAAAAATATATAATGTTGTGTTGTGTTCAGTGGAACGTGTGAGGTCGTTGTTGACTCTTACCACAGCTCCTCATACTCCACAATATGAAGTTCATATGGAATTTTTTCTTTGGTTTGGAGCACACAAAAATATCTACCTGTCTCTTCAGTGTTTCTTTGAGTGTAATTCTGTTCACCAGTGTCCTACTGGAAGGCAGCTATGACTTCTAAATACACGCCACTGTATGTGCAAATTGCTACAACAGAAGAGCCCTGTCTGCCAGCATTCCCTGCATTTGCTACACTTGGGTCTACTGGGTAAGTACAATATCAACCTAAGTTCAGGAGAAACAGTGCTGCTTTTTAGCCTTATATGAATTTCAAGGGTGCTGTACTAAATAGGAAGGTAGAAGGAGGGGATTGCCAGGATTGATGTCTCGGGATATTTTGGGGTGAGTGTGTGTGTGTGGGTGGGCAGGGGCAGGTCAGGCTCGGGCTGGTCCCAGAAGCCCCCAGGACCTGTATCCCAGCCTGTATCCCAGCCTGTATCCCAGCCTAGCAGAGCCGCCAGTCATGGCACTCCAGAGGCAGGACTCCACTCTCTCCTATCCCAGATCCCTAGTGGCCAAATGTCGAGTCCTACCTGGGGGAAGGGCCCACAAAGGCCCAGGGATTTTAAAGGCTGAAGATGAGTCCCGTATGTCTTGATGCTACCTCGTTCTCGGGCCTTCTGTGTCAGCACTGCTGGAACCCCGGCAATGGTAGCTATTTCTGTGTTTTTCTTTGTGTTTTCTGTCTTTCTCTCTCTCCTCCTAATTCCCCTTCTTGGAACACTTTGAGAAAATGAAGATCAGATAGATTTGAAGTTTTCTGAGTTGAATTGTCCAGATTAATACTGTGAGAAGTGCTTATGTTGATGGAATGTTGTACTAAACCTTTTACCGAGGTTCCCTGATTTTCTATAGCTTGCCAGTATATTTTTCTCTTGCTTAGATCTCTTGAGAATATTGTATTGTCCCATCTAACCCAGAGTACATGGACCACTGGAAACCCCTTTCAAAGAGCTGTCCGGGGTCTTACTGAGGTGAAGTGGGAGAAAGTGGCTAGTACTGATATAAATAATTTCATTGTTACTTTCTAGTTAAAACGTCTCTGTATTAAGATCAGTTTCGTGGCTTAAGGAAACTGGCATCTTTATGTGGCACTTTTTAAACATTCACATTCTGCACCTGAAAGCTGTCATTCCTAAAAAAATATAAGTTTGTTTACCTCTGGAAAAAAAAAAAAAATCTTTTTTTGTTGTTGCTGTTGTGAAGACTAGTGAATTTTTGCAGCATCCTCCTGTAGTTTGGGTTGGAGTTGTTTTCATTATAAGCCTGAAAAAGTAGTAACTTTTTCAGCCTTTTTTAAAGAAACCAAGAAAAGGTTATTCCAAGTCCCTTCACAAGCTGGGCTCTTCAGCAATGTAATAAAGGCTTTAAATCGTCAGCATTTGCTCAGTTATATAACCACTGTTTTCCTGTATTCATTCAATTTAAATTGAAATGCAGTTTACAAAATACCAAGTGACCATTTGTTCTTGCAGGCCACTAGGGATCATCAGTAACAATTTCTAATGTTTTATGGGGTTTTCTCTCTACCTCTGTAGGAAAACAATCGAGTTGATGCTTTCCTGCTTTAGTTTTAATTGCTAATAAATCACTCTGCTTGGACATCATGCTCTCCAGCACACATCAATTATCATCTGCTCTCCTCCTCAGGAGATGTCTAGAGGTGCCTCTGTCTTAAAAAAACCCCACAATGTTCTCTTGATCTTTAAGACTGATTCTAGCGAATATGTCAGCACCTGGCTGCCTTGGATATTCAAGGCACATGCTGATTTCCCCTTTAGTGCAAAACGTCTTTAGTTGTGACCCTTTAAATATGTGTTAATGTGACCAGAAAAGCACAGCCTGAGAGAAAATAAAAAGCAACACATTTTTAAAACATTGTTTTCAGTAGAGCCTGGTATAGGCTGTGCATCTTGTATAACTTAAGTACTCTTTTCACCTAATAATAGGTATGTCTTTTTTGAAGGCTTTTAGAAGATAATACATTAGACATTACGTTCCTTGTATCACTATTCCCCAAACATTTATTGAATCAATTTTCAGAGTCTATTACTTCAAACATATTTATCTCTAAGATTATGATTTTATACATTTTGGTCACTTTGGAGGACCGAGGCCGTTACCGAGCACTTAGCCAACAGCTGAAATGGATACAGCTTTCTCCCTTTTGTCTTTCCTGACATTTCAGATTGGATTTCCTTTACCAGTCTAGAACTAGCATATGCATGCCAGACAAGTTTCTTCTCTTTTCTGTTACTAGACTGACTAATTGCTTTAGCCTGTTACAGTTTTAGGCCTCTCTACCTACCCCTCCCATTCTATTAATCAAATATTTCTGTAGGGTTTGAACTTCAGATGAGACAACTGACGAGCACATTTTTTCTTAGTTCATGAGGTTGGACAAAAAGTCGTGAATTTGCACAGTTTGGATCATGCTTGTTGCAGATGGAATCTAATTTGCTGGCTCTCTGTTAAGCCACAGGGAAATTCACTTCTAAATTGATGGGAATAAATTCTGCTAATAAATTTTCAAAGGAAAAAGGGATATAGACCTGTCTAGCACAAAGGCTGTCTCAAAGTCATTCTAACATAAGAAGCCTGTTGAGTTTTCAAAGAAAGTTTTAACCTTTTTCTAAAAAATGTTCATTGCATTTTGGCTAGTATTTTTCATAAACAAACCCACAATAGCAACATGATATAAAATATATTGTGAATAATTTGAATAACTTATTCAATAACTATTTCAATAGTTTCAATAACTATTAAAAATAGTTTTTAGTTATTGAAAAGTTTTGTTCATGGGAAGTACTTGGAACTGATAATGAAAGGCTGTATTACCATCCTCTCCCCTAATTGCAAGTTCTACCCTTGGATTAAGGCTGCCACACATTTTTCTTTGTCAGGAGCTTCTTTAAAATATTTTTTATCAATAAAGCTGTTATTGAGAATTGATACTCTATTGTTTGCACAGATGATTGCTTATGCACACACAGTACTAATTGCTAATGTACAATGATTGTTCACGTACTTTACAGTAATTGTCTTGTTAGTGTATTTTGTATAAGTAGCATTTTTTAACAGCTGATTTATTCATTTTCAACTTACCATGAACTGATCCCTTTTGTTGCAAGCTATGACAGTAAAGCATTGTGAGAACCGTAAGCATGTTGTCAGCAGCATTTCCTAAAGCTACCAGCAGCTAAGAAATCCCTTGTTTTACAATTGTCTTGTGCCTTATTATTTGTATCTCCCTGTGAAGCCTGGAAATAGCTCCAGCAGCAAATACTGCTAAACTTTTACCAAGGAAAGATTTCATTATCAGATACCAGCTTTCCTAATTTGTTTTGTTGGCTGCTTCCTCCCTCCACTGTATATGTTTCCTGTAGGGTTTTGCTGTTGCTGTTTTTTCCACATAACGTGGGAGCCTTTTCAAGCCAGGTACGTATGCTTAAAATAGGATGATGTAGAATTTTCCAGCATGAGTAACAATCTGGACTCTATTCATGATGAAGTACACAGGATCTTCATTCCACACATTTTTGATGTAGGCTTCTTTTTCTAGGTTACTGAATACCAAAATTTAGCCATTTGCTTCTAATTATTAGGAGCAATAGTCTAATTCAGAGGGTGAGACTATAATTTACAATTATCAAGTATCTAATTTTTTTTTTTGGTATTTATCTTAAAACATTCTGGCTTTTAGTGTTATTGTTAGGAAGTTACTTTTGTTTCAATGCTTGAGAGAGAAATGTCTCCATGAATATGCAGTCTGCAGACAGTACAGTCAGAACATAGACCTATATGACAAAGAACCACACCACTGAGCTCAACAAATATGACGTCATTTTGATAGGGCATTCAACAGTAAAAAAGATGAGCCTAACATAGGATCCCACACTAAGCACTGTAGCTTTTGACATCCACTGTCCAAAAATCTGTAAAAATTATAGGAAGCAGGGATAACTTTAAAATTCCTTCTTTTATTTCCAACACTTCTTTGGAAGTCTGTTGTCACTCTCCCTACCCTTGTTTGCTGAGGAAAAAGAAAATTAATAATTAAATTTACCTGACAGAATGAAATTGAGATTTCATCCTAGAGTGAATTTGATATCCGTCATTCATTCATTCATTCATTCATCAAAGTAATTTAAGTCAGTCCATAGCTTGTAAACAAGAGAAATATATTAAATACTTTTGTTGTTCATATTTAGAATGAGCTATGGACCTACTTACATTTTTATTATTGAAAATCTAATTTAAAGATGGTATTGGTGTTAATTATGTTATGTTAATTAAACCATTATAAAGGGTTTTTTGTTGGCTTTGTGGTTAGTCTCTTTTTTTTCTGAACAAATATATTTGTTGTTTTAGATGACTAGAAAACATTTAATGTTCCAAAAAATCAAAGAAGTTCATAAAATGTTTGGTTTTTTATTACTTTTCTTTCTCTACATTGAGTTGTTCTCTGTGTAGGTAGAGAAAATTCTGATCAGTATCAGAGGCACCTCTAACAGGCACCTTTTGTTTTAACAATCACTGTGTTAGTGTAACTGTAGGCTAATGATATACATAACACTAGGTAGAAGTCTCTGGAACTCGTCCATAAATGGGGTAAAAATCCCAGCAGCAGTGCAAAAAATGAATGGAAATATAAACAATCTGTTGTACTGATCACTTTGGAATAATGATTATAATTTGTATTGTTAAGGTATTCAAATGCTGAACATTTTGAAAATGTTTTATATAGATATGCTTCAAAAAATCCCCCTCATTGACAAAGAAAAAATATGATTGGTAAGATAAAATGAAAGGAAATTGCTTCATTCATTCTTCACATGCTTTCAAAAATATTGACCTTTCTTTTTGGAACCACCAGGATTCAGGTTTCATTTCTTTCTACCTCCTCACCTGGCCTCTTAAAAAAGTGGCTGCATGCATTGAGTGAAATTTCAAATCTCCTGTCTCATTTTGATGTTGCTTGCATTGCTGAGGAGTGAGAAAGGCAAGATCATTCACTACTTACATTCCTTTCCAGGAACAGCTTTTTAAATTTGCTGAAAAGAAACGTATGTAACATAACTTTTGTCAGCAAATAGGTTGCATTTTTTTGTTGGTACAGATGTGATGAGAATAGAACAGTATTTTTCTCTGGATAAAATAGGAATAATGACAGGAAAAAAAATGAAAACAGGAGGCTGTGTTTAGGTTTCTTGTTGTCTGAATGTAGAGATAGATGCGTTTCCTCAAACTTCAGGAAGCAACAATACAGATTTGAATATCTCATTTGTTTTCCAGGCTCTCTTTGGAGATAATGGCAAAAGCCAGACTTTTTCAGGCTGAAATTCACCTCCTTTTAATGTTAATAACTAAAATAGGTTGGGAAAATTTTGCTATTTAGAGGAACTTGTTTCCCTCTAATGACTAGAAATGGAGGAAAACAAGCTAGTATGGATCTCAGTGTCTAGAAGTCAGATGAGATATATTTCCTTTCTGATGACTAAAAAGAGCAGATGATGTAAAAGAATGCTTTCACTTTTGTTCATGTGATGGAATTATACCCTATTGCTTTTGGAGATTTTATTTTAGTATAGACAGAAGGTTACTTTTATTAAATATTGCCCTAGAAATGTTCCACAGAAGCTCAAAATAACTGAGATTTATGCTTTCTCAGCCCAATTCTCCATTTTTTTTTTCCTCTGGGTGATAGCTGATCTTGCCTAACTTTCCTGTTCTTCATACCTGTTATATTTTGTTCTTTATGCACTTATGAAAATGTAGGATTTTTGTTTCTCTAAATGTTAATTTGCTTTTTAAATGTTTTCAAATATTGCAAATTGTATTCTACATTTCAAATTGTATTTTAAATAGTATCCTATGAGAAAGACAAAGAGCAAATTTTGGTTTTGAATAGATTATACCAAATGGAATAGTTACTACCCAAGTGGGCAGCTGCTCTTTCAAAACCTGGCCTGTGGCAGTATTTCCAAGGGAAGCCTTGCATAATGTGGAATCTTTCCTATAAACCCACACAAAAGTGTTCAACTCCTTTTGAACTCAATACACACCTCATAAAAAGAACACAGGATAGAAATGGATTTTAAACAAAAGCTAGCTAGGAAGCAGGAAGGACCTCGATTTGCAGAATGCTGAGCCTATTTTTGTCACTTCATTTAAATTCTTCCTTTTGAAGTAACATGCAAACAACATTTACAGTTTACAAATGAAATCAATTAAGAAGCTATGAGTGAGACTTGAGTTGTTTACAAAACTGAGAGTCTATGAGTTTCCAGTGAGAAGCTGAGCTGTCTGCTTGAAGGCTATGCTATCACTCTGCTAATAAAAAAAAAAAAAAGTAGAATAAAATGTCTTCAAAATAACAATTAGAGAAAGAAGGGGGAACCCAGATTAAATATTAGAAGGCAATTTTGTTTCCTGTTGGGATGCAGATTAATATTTATTAGTATAAGTTTAGATACTGAAAGGTCTTTTTAATCAAGGTGAGAGGCAATTTTCATTAGCTGATTTTTAAAAATGGATAAATATGCATGAAGAGATTAAATATCCAAGTCATAGCAAAATTCTAGTAAGGATAAAAAAGTATATTGCTGTGTAACCCACCAAAGGAAAAACATTGTTTTCCTCTTCAGTTTCAGAGACTGCTATTGTGAAGTAAGGAAAAAAAATAGTTTATTTATATATAGAGCTAGATAGTTTTTTTTTTTTTTTTTTTTTTTCATTAGATAGGAAGAAGAAATTATTCAGGAATAACTTATGTAGTCAGTGGACCATTGCACTGGTGGTAAGATTTATTTTCCAAGCATTATTTGTGCTTACTTGCTGCATTTCAGCTCTATTCACAGCGAATTCACTTTCTTTCTCATTTTAATCAACAATTTTGTGGTGCTGTTGCTGACAGTACATGTCAGAGGGCTCCTAATTTATCCCTGGAGCAAAGCTATGCAAGCCACTGGCTTTGCACTGAAGATAAATTTGACCACTTGGCATGTGAACCTACTATAAGTTATAAAAAACCAGCCCATTACAATGAAGTAGTCAAGCAAAGCCTTGCAGCTCAAGATCTTTGTTACATGTCATAAAAACTGTCTGCTGCCTTAAGAACTGAACTGCACCATACTCCAAACATGTGTTTCTCCATGTTTAGAATGACCTAGTGACGGCTGGGAGGTTATATGTGGCCCTTTAATTGGTTGATAGGAGGATTTATAATCCAGATTTCATATGTTGTACAGTAACACTATTTCATATGTTGCACAGTAACAGTACTACACTGCTGCTACATTCTCGGACTGTAATGCATTATCATGTGTAATGCTATATAATGTTATAGGTCTCCTCAATACACCTTGATAGACATAGTTACAATGTGATATTGATTAAAGACTATACCTTTTTTTGTTCTCCCTGTCTGAAAGGGAGGGGGAAATAATACAATAAAGCTTCTGACTGCAGGAGGTTTGTTTGACTGAAAGTGATAGGTTGAGTTTCACTACTAGGAAGAAGGGATGAGTAAGTTTTTTCTAAAGTTAACGTGACATTTCTGTAGCATCCTGCCTTGTGCTCAGCTCCAGAGCTTCAAGGCTTTGAGTGCATCTGAAGTGAGTTAATCAAAAATAACAGAGACAGGGCAGGTTCTGCTGTCAGATCATAAAAGCATTGTAGTGGAAAGACTTATTAAGGGGAAAAATAAATAAGAAATAATAAGACTCTTCAAACTGAGGAAACTGGGTGAAAAAAAAACCCTCAAACCATGTGTAGGTGGCTATCCTAGGGCTTCTGCTACTGGGGATGAAGAAGAGAGCTACAGTGCCTTAATCGCCTACTCTGTTTTGTTCACAGGTGTTCCTTGGATCTGGGCACAGCAGTTCCTGTCTCACTTTTAATTTAAACGAGCCACAATTCCTTCAGAAGCCTTCTCCAATGTGCTTGATTGTTAGCTACAGTAATAATGGACGTGAATCCAGCTGCTGAAAGTAAAGTCAAAATGAGAATTCAAAACATTACATGTTTACTGAAATAACTTTGTTATCTTACTTTCCCACCTCCTTGCCCTCCTGCTGTTTTAGCACAAGCTCTGGGGGGTGGGGAGGGGTGTGGGGGAAAGCATAAGTGCTATAGCTGTCTCAAGAATAGAATCTGAACCGATTGAAGCCCTGAACAGGTCCAGCCTGTTGGTCTGGCGAAAGCAGGGAGCACAAGCAGCTCTCAGATTCTTCCTGTGTGAGTCCTACTGAAGCACTGAAACTTGTTGAGAGCCGCGGCTCCCCACCTTGGGGACCTGCCTCCTCACACTGGAGAGTGGCGCTGTCCAGAGCGCAGCTGCCTTCTGGGGCTTTCAAAATGCTACAACCGTGACCAGGCAACGTGTCTGAAATTGCTTGTGTACAGATTTGAATTCCACAGGAATGTAAGCCGGTTGGTCTTCTTGTATCCTTTCTATTTTTCCTTTCCCTAAAGTGAAACTAAGTAGTTTAGTCTTCTCTCCTGGGAGCACTTTCAAAAGCATTTTGGAGAAAGGATGCCAGTAGTGGCAAGAGAATTGTTCATTATTGATGTCATATTTTATCCTCCTTAGAAAGCAGCTGTGCGGGTTGTTTTTGTAGTTCTTTTGTAAATGAATCTTTTTCACTTTGTATTTATCAGAGAGGTCCTTAGCATTTGTATTTTTTGTCCAAAAACATTTGTTTGCATATTCATATCTTGAAGAAAGAAGGAGAAACACAAAATTTTTGTGTTTCATTTAACTAAAGCCTTCACTGAGAATGTGACCTTATTTTCTGGAGAATGAATTCTGGAAAATTAAATCTTCAGATTAAATTAAGAAAATATCTCTCTTTACCACCTAACTTTTTTTCGTTTTTTTTTTTTTTTTCTTTTCCTTTTTTTTCTGATCAGCCTTAGCACATCACACTTTCTGGTGAATCAGTAGCTCATTTACATAACTTTTATTAGCATTTGACTTATGGAATTTATTTGTTTGTGCATTTCTCTTCACAAGGGCATATCATTATTTATATTTTGTGTTCTTCACCTTTGTCTTATATATTGTGTAAAATATTACATACATGTATCTAAGGTATGTAACAGAAAGTATACACAAGACATGAGAATATAAAAAAAATATGAGTACACTTAAAGGCCAAAATTTGTTCTGAAATATTTGGGTCTAGTAAGTTTTTCTGAAAAACACAGCTATGACCAATGATTATGAAATAAAAATGCAAATAATCCATTTCCTTGAAGAACAAAGCAGTTGGAGTGATCTCTGCGCATCTGTCTGCCAAAGCCAGTCTTTATTTACAATTCAGAACAAGGGCCAGATAATGGGCTGCCAAAGTGTTTTCTGTTAAGTGACTTTTTGTCACTGTAGATGTTACATGCTTGCATAAACGTGATGAAACATTATATGGCATCACATAACCATACATCACAGGTAAATTAAAGATTCTTGATGTGAAAAGTATATTGTTGAGGCAAATGAGAGGCAGCACTTTACTAATCACCAATCATGTCTGACACAAGATTATTAGGACACATAGGGCAGAGTAGGTAATTAGTATTTAATGTTTTTTAGCAGGAAGGGCTTAAATAGAATCTAACCTCTTCCAAATCTGTCGTGGTGCCATAAAATTCAGTCTAAATTGTGACACCATAGAATTCATCCTAAGTTTGTTGATCTTTTCTATTCAGATGTCTTCAGAGCTATGAAATGTCTGTACAGACTGTACCTATATCAAAACAGACTGCAGGCTCACAGACTAGGTACAGCTGGAGGTTTGGTGATGAGCAAGGGCGAAAATATACCAGTGTATTGCTACGGAGATTCTGGAGTCTGCTTCCACCTTAACTCTCAGACCAATAGTAATTTCCATGAATATCCATTTATGCTGCAGAGTAAACTGATTTAGGCCATATTGACCCTGAGATGAGCTCAGTTGGTTAGAGCATGGTGTTCAGAAGACCAAGGCTGTGGGTCTGATTCCCTACGGATCACTCTCTTAAGACCTGGACTCAAGGGTCCCTTCCAACACAGAATGCTCTGTGATTCTGTGTTTTC
The DNA here is from genome assembly GCF_027477595.1 of Haemorhous mexicanus. Taxonomy (NCBI): domain Eukaryota; kingdom Metazoa; phylum Chordata; class Aves; order Passeriformes; family Fringillidae; genus Haemorhous; species Haemorhous mexicanus. Next base: position 49,796,835 of record NC_082381.1, on the reverse strand, counting down.
ACACAAATAGTGTAAAAACAGCAGCATATGAGGAACAACTTGTATTGTAAGTGAGACATTCAAAATCAGCTAAACTATTGGAAATAGTAGTTATAAGGCATATTTTTAATAAAAAAAAAATCTAACTGAAACTGAGCACAGTGAGAAAGCTGGATTTGCTTTAAAAGAGGTGAAGCTTACTGTTTTGTATGTTTGCACGAACATTGCTGTCTAACACTTAGGCAAACTCTAGGCAATAAGATTGTTAATCTTGGTTATTCTCTGGTAAAATTTCTGCATTCTTCAAAAAAGGCTGCGGAATACAGAGCCTATTTTTTAGCCATTAAATTAATTTGTACAGTCTCCTGCACAGTGCATGTAGAGAACTGAAGTCTTGCATCATAAAACTGCATTTGACTGTGTCCTTCAACTGTTGAGAATATGGCTATAAATTAATGCAAGCTATGTTTTCAAGACATGAAACAATTTTGTAGACGGCTTTAGGCTCTAAATATATCAATTGTGGTTGTAAGAAATAAAGATAATTTCTGAATTGTCAACTTCAAGGAACATGGAACTTTCAAGGGAAAAGAAAATGCAGATTTTGCTTTCTTTACTTGGTTTTAATTTTTTCTGACCTACTGGAGCTGGCAGTGATTAGTGCACATGTGCATTTCTGAAGACTGAGTTTCTGGGGTTGTAAAGTAGTCCAGAGGCTTTTGCCTTAAGTCAGGGCAAACCCACTAGCATGCTTAGAAACATAGTAATTAGCATTATCTCTATGTGCTTTCCATGTTTACTTATAAATAGAGGAATTGGAAAGAATGGGGGGAAATAAAAGACTTTGAAAGTCTTTAAAATACCCTGTATGCCTTATTGCTACTAATGATAATATTCAGTAGGCCTATCTAAGTATCAGAAATCCTAAAGGGAGATAATAGGGGAATAAACAGCCTGTAAATTAATCCTAAACTGAAATTGTGCCATATACTGTGCAGATTGTTCAAAACTTTTTATGCTGTCAAATTCAGAAGATTTTTGCCATATTTTTACAAAACAGTGTTGTTACTTTGAAGTGTCAGTCTCTACTCAGTATGCATTTGAATAGAAGTACCAGTGGAATTAACTAAATTAGATGACTTCTGATGCATATTTGCTATTGTAACATAACATACATTTTCCTTACTTGTATGCAAATGTAACTGAATTTTTGATATAATAGGAAAAACTACCTAAAATTGATCAGGCCATATGCATGTCTATTCTACTAAAAAAAAAAAAATATTAAAAATAGAGTTTTGTGATCATATAAAAAATTCCTTTTGAGAACTGGATCAATTCTAAGGTTTTGTGCAGTTAATCTAAAAAAAAAAAAAAATCTGTGTATTCTTACTGGGTAGCTAGAATTTATACCATTTTTTACCTAATGATGATAAATGTCTGACTTCTTTCTTTAACTTGTGAACTTAATATTTTTAATATGTAACTTTCAATGTCACCAATTTAGAAGACTCGTGTACCTTGATTGAAACTCAAGAGTGCCAAACTAATCGTGTTCCCAGATGACATTGTAAATTCTGTGAGATTACCTGTCTGGTAGTTGTATCACTGAGGTCCTATCCTTCAAAATATTTAAAAACATCTGTATATGGTTAAATGCTGCTAAATAAGGAGAGTAGATGGAGAAATAAATTAATATTTTTTCTATCCTCTAATTGTCAGACCACTTTTTATCATCCAGATAACTTAGGAAGGATTGTTTCCTGCATTCATATAATTAGCTAATGAGGAGTCTTCCTGGCTATATTCAGAACATCTAATATCTCAGTTGTCTTACTACATGCTTCCCCCTGATGTGCAAGGATTTTGTAGCAGAACTTACTAATTAACTTATTTTGACAGGTTTAACATTTTGCTGCTGTGCCTTTGGTGTTTTTGGGGGGGTAGGCTGTGGGGAGAGAGTGCAGTGGGATTGTTTGTTTTGGTTTTTTCTGATTGTGCATTTCTTCTTCTCTACATGTGTGCAAGACAAACACAAGCTGGATGCAAACTGTGGCTATAAAACTACATCTGTGGTTTAACACTGTACTGTCTCTTGAGAAAATTTTCAACATCTTGGCATAACTACATGGATATTTTGCTATATTCAATTACTTGTTGGAGAAAGCAACATGCATACATAAATCATATGTACAAATTCATCTGCACAAATGGTTTGTAAAGTACTCATGAAGCTATGGGTCATAAATGTGAATGATACTGCCTTTTGTCTCACAGGATCTCTAACAGGTAAAGATTTAAGGGAGCAAATTAGCAGGTTATTGAACCGAGACATCTCTAACTGTTTTTTCTTTGTTAATGTAGTATTTCCAAATTAATATGCTGTATTTTAAAATAATGGGCTGGGAAAATAAATAGCTAAACAAATTGAAAAAACACTGGTAGATATTATTTGTTGGGGGGAAATTACTACAGAATCTAATGCTGTTGTGGAACTTCAGGGATTTCAACAAGTTAGGAAATTGTATTGCAACTTTTGTAATAAGTGAAAGTAAAAAGCATGGGTTTCAATCTGTGCTAATAAACATGTATATTGACATTATGTAGAAGAGGCAGGAAAATAAATTTAATTGAGGAATTGACATCAACTGAAGACCTATTTCAAGCAGCAGTCTAGATTCAAACCCTGAATTTGAAATTTGCCCAACATTATGTTGAGCCCAGCTTGCAAACTGCTGTATAGATAAAAATTCTTTTTGAAAAGGAAACAAAAAGAAAAGATCATCCTATCCAGTCTCCTTCACTAAGCCTCCTTCTCTTTGTAACACTAGTGATTAAGATGGAAAAAAAAAAAACCTTTTTACTGTTTTCTTAAGCTTTAGACAAATAGTTCACATAAAACTTATTTTAAACAATAGATAGTTTGGGTCAAAATACCACATGTACTACATGAAAATCTCAGAAGTTTTGCAGCAGTAAAGATAGTACAAGCTTTCTACCTTTGTGATTGTGAACACACACCAGACTGCCTTTATGCCAGTGACCTATTTAACATGTATATCTCTTCTTCAGAAGACAAGCAGGAAATTAAAGAATCACTACCTTGTCAGCAGAATACAGTCGTGGTTTCTGAATGAGTGAATTAAAGAAAGCCCATTCCACCTTCTTTGAAGAGAGCCACAAATACATACCAAGTAGATGTCATCACATTAAAATTTGACATAATACAATTTGTACTGCGATTGCACTCTTGTTGATTGAGCAAAACACAAAAGAAAAACCTTGATGGATGTGCATACAATGAAGCTATGAATTTAAAATAAATACAAGGAATTATAAAATCAGCTATCTTTTTATATAATCTCTTCTTCTGACTGCATGTCTCTGCTTAAGTGTCCACAGGAACCTTGAAAATACTTTTTGACTTCAACAGGGAAGTATTTGGAATGAAGTGCAAAAGCTCATTTTCACAGCACTGATCTTAAATACAATCATGGAAAAAACAAGCATGATGTCTGAGCTCTGATTATGCTACAGGTGTGCAGGTTAGCTCAGTCATGGAGAGCTGCTCTTAGGAATGTTATTTTGTTATTGATCATGGTCCATTCTAATAAAATTCAATGTTCTTTTCCTACCAATTTATGTTTACTCATCCAAATGCTGAATAACTTCATTGATCCTAATCTGAAGCTCTGACTGGGATCTTCTTAAACAGGCAGCTTGCGTTAGGTATTAAACACTAGAAATATCAGATTTTGTTGCTTATGCAAATGCTGTCCAAACTGTAGCAGATTTAATGTAAACAATGGTTTCCATAAATTTGCCTTGAGTTTCCTAAACATTTATTATAAATAGTATTTCATGTCTGATATTGGATAAATTCTCAGTGCAAGAGAAGTAATTCTCTGTACCAGGACTGGTGAAGTAAGAAGGATTTTGCCATGGCTTTCCCAGCAATTTCCTACAATCAGTATAAAACCAACCTTTATAAATGAAGAGAGTTTTTCTGAAGTCAAAAAAAAAAACTTGCCAGCAAATGTGGGCTGGCATTGAGGTGCCTGTACCATCTTGTGGTTCACCACTGCAGCATTGGAAAACTGTTCTAAACACTGCTTTTGAAACCATTATTTCGTACTCTCTTTGTGTTAGGCATGTGTAATCTTCTTCAGGTGATGCAGTACTTTCAGAAAGCAATTAGACACTATGTGCTGCTAGGCAATTCGAAGATATCTATGGGGAGACAGTATCAAAGACACCGCAAGCTCTAAAATTAATATCAAAGTTGTAATATCCAAAATAAAAAATTGTACCTACTACAACTCTCCCAGCTGCAAACCTTTTTGTTGAGAGCGCTTCGTGTATCTCATGGCTATGTTGTTCACTGCTTTTCTGAAAGTTTGTTTGTTTTCCCCATGGAAGCAAGTAATTATTAAAAGGAGATGAAAAAAAAAGAAGCTATTCAAGTGTGCATATATGTTGAAGTCTGGTTGGATGCACCCCAGAAGATGCTGGTTAAAGGGGTTTTGGAGCCTATGGAATAACTGAAACTTGATACCAGTATGTTATGCAAGACTGAAAATAATGGTTCCATTTGAAGAATTACAGCATTATTGAATCTTGTCATCACTAAGTAAAATTCTAATTCAAAATGCTACCATGAACGGAAGTCCAGATGTGCAGGCTTACTATTGTCAATCAACTATCATCTGGGACTATTTATCAGAGCAAAAAGAGGAGAACATTGAAAACAAATTTTGGACGGTTGTCAAATTTGATTCTTGCTGTAGTATATCACAAGCTCCAAAATGTTCTTTACTCTGACAAACAAAACTGATTACAGATATTGTGACTGTGATTACAGTTTTAATGATTGCATAAAAGATTAAACTCAAAAAAGATCTTTGTTTCAAAACAACTAAAAAAACCCCCAACAACAACCACTTTCCTTTAGACCCCATGTTTTTTAACTTTCCACTGCTACATAGGTTGTCTCTGTTTTGCGCCTCTGTAAAGGCTTTTTGCTTTATATTAAGAATAAATCTTCTAGAAAGTCCAGAAAGTTCTTGAATAGTTTGGTGTGAAAAAAAGTCAAGTTGTTAGTTGTTTTCTCAGCCAAGTCTCTGTCCTACAGGTGCAAACGAGGCCCAGCAAAGTTCTCAGGACAGTAGACAATATCGGTAGATTCTGTCTTTTGGTTTTCAGATAAAGAGAGAGCTGATACAAAATGCTGAAGGAATAGGTCATTTGGGATTCCTCAAGAAGAATAAAAGTGAGAAAGGGGTTTGGTTTCAGACAAATATGTGTCAAATATAACCTAAATTCTTAAATGGAATTCAGTATTTCAGTGCTAAATGAACAAAACGTGGAAAAAATCCCATGGGTGATTGTAGTAGATTAAGGGAAAGACTGAAATTAACAGCAAAATAAAGGACAAGTGTTCAGGGTATCCAATTATTTAGATTTTGATGCAAAACTGAATATACAATATTAGTGGTTTTAACTTTTTCCTGGGGTCTATATCCAGAAGATCTGTATTTACAACCACATACAGGTTAATTTTCTCTTCCTGATTTTTCTTTGAACATAATTTGAAGTATTATGTTATGTCCTTAGTGGCTGAAACCTGTTGTGTTCAGATGTGATATTGATACAAATTGTATTTCTTTGAGCTCTTTTATTTTCAGTGAACTAATTATGAAATGTGAAAAGCAAGGTAACTTCATTGAAATTAGCAAAAGCATGCATGTTTGGAAGAGTTGTTTCAATCATTCACAATAAAAGCATTCTCTATGGAGGTTGAAAAGTGTGACTAGCATTGCACTCTGCTGTGCTGGGTAAATGTTTGTACTTTCATTGCTTTTCATAGAAAAATATTTTTTCTGACAATGTGCAAAAGATTCATGATCAAGAAATAAAAATGTGGTTACTGTCTATTTCTCACCATACAAAATTTCTGTGTGCTTTTTGATTAAAATAAAAAAAAGGTTGCTGTTATTAAGCCATAATAGCAAACTGCTTGCATGCTGAAATAACAACTAAACTATACAATAATTTCTTCTGACTGTATGCACCTGACACACAAAAAACCAAGAGATTTAAAAGATCATCAGTGCAGATCACTACTGAACATGGACATAGACTGATTAATTGTCTACAAGGGAGATTTTCTAAACCACTAAGGTATCCAGAGAAGAAATTAAACTGCAAGTTAATGGCATTTCTACTCCTAAATCTCTTGGTTATCTTTGAATGTTCAGCTTCCACATGAACACATTACAAATTAAACTTTTGAAATACCTGGAAAATTCTGTGTTTTCTACTTCTCCCTTAGGTGTTCAGTGATTCTTGTGGTCAGCATTTGTCTTCCAAAAATGTGTACACTTTTAAAGTAATTTGTCTTGCCATGCCTTAATCAACATGTAGATCTAATTTTCTGGACATATGTTGAAATTATCCATAAGAGATTTTTTTCTGATGAGATTCTGAGCTGTTTATCTTGGCTGGATTCCCTGCCATTAAGAGAGATTTTTCTTTTCATATCTGGTGTTCTTTATGAAATGCTGCTCAATATGAGTAACTCAAGGCTGGATATTCATCAAGTTTGTATCTCCTAAAAACAAGCAAGAATTTCAAAACCAATAAATCGAATTTGTGAGAACATTAGTTTTGGGTATGTGTGGATTGTTTCTCTAACTAGACAGCATACCAAGGCTCCCAGTTTCAAGGAAAACTGATACCCAATAACCGACCTGATGTCTGTTTTGTTTATGATTTTAAATGTTTGATTAGTTTTAATATATTTCCAGTGGCTGTGTCTTGGGCTTGTATCAAGGAACTCTGGGGGTAATAGCCAGTGTCACTGGCTTCCTGTTTTCTTATCCTTGATGATTTTGATCTATATTACTCTGTGAGAAGAACTTTAGTCTGAAGTCATGTGAGGTGGTCTAAGTCACTGTAGCAATGAATGATCCCCCTTGCCTTGATTGCAATCACCAGAGGGGTAATAATTTTAATGTTCACAGTATCTTACAGAGAGACTTGGTTCAAGAATAGCCAATACTGAAATATGAGCTGAACATTCACCTTTTGGGAATGTCAGATTTAGGTGTTTAATCAACCTTCCAAACATTTGCTAAGTGGCCGCATGATTATGTGCCAAGATAGACTGGGACTGTCTATCCATCTGAATATTTAATATTGTAAGGAGCAGAGCTGCTCCAACAGGAAAACAGGAAACATGGATTGTTTTCCTTTGTATTTTTTTTTTTGTTTGTTTTCTCCCCACTATCCTCTACTCCTTCTCTTTGTGTCTTTTCAGCAAGATCTGGTTTGAAACTTACAGAAAAATGTCTGGCATGGCTCATGTTTCTGACTGCATCCTTTCGCCTTACTGGCTCTGAGAATATTTCTGTATCTGTGTGTTGTGTATGTTAATCTCCAGAATTGCTCTCATGAATAAGAACATTCAAAAGTTAATAAAAAGCAAATTCACTTTCCTGAAAATACTGGGCACATCCAACTGTTGTAATTCCTTTTTTACACATTTTGTATTATAAAGGATCTGTCTAAAATCAGACTTAGCTATACAATCATGAAATGGGTTACTGACAACATCACAGCATTACATTTAATGATGACAAGAACCTTCCTTTTGAGAATCCTTAATTTGGTGCATTGATCAGCCCCCAACAAATTCAAAGGCAAGAACAATTATGTCTTCTGTGTCCAGATTATATATTGTGCCAATCCTGAATCTCTGAAATTTAACATAAACAACAAAATGGAAAACAAATAATTAAAATATTTTTATTTTATGTGGTTGACTTTGTTAACCACTGGTAGATCATTAAATGAAGTCTGTGAAATTAATTTTTTATTAAACATACTTTGCCACAGTATACTAAGTAAAATTGTATATTTTAACAGAAATAGAAAAAAAATCAGAACAAAGTATAGACACCTGTTTCTTGTGGACAGCTTTATAAATGTATTGACTGAAATTAAAATTTGCTGTCATACAGTCCTTTAAGAAGCTTGAGTTTGATAGAAAATGAATGAAAAATCACATAATGGTCTAATCCCATTATAGAACAAGGAGTGGTCATGAGTTGTATGTATACTGCAGTAGTGGTCAAGTAACACAACAATGTGTATTTTCAATTTCTTTTTTATCGGTATAATGAGATGCAGTGAAGGTTCCTTTTGGTTGATATGATTTCACTGGCAATCATAAGACATATAATTAAAGAGGAATATCAAAGGAATAAAGTTTCTGTATGCCAGATATAATCTTAGCTATGAGTACTCAAACAGAGACAGAGTGAAACTTTGAAATTTATACACCAAAAAGGGAGATTGATTAAAGATGAAAGACTCAATCTGCTCAATCTGAGGCTGTCTGTCATTGTGTTGGTACTTTCTTCCGTATATTGCCTTAGTAATGTGAAATACTCTTGCTGAGGCTGTCTCTCCCTGGACCCTGAGAGGGCATATGGTTCTGTCACCTGTTTACTGTGTGAGGCATTGATCAGCTTTTGATAATTTATAAAACATCTTTCAGGCGTTTGCTGAGTTTAGCACTTCCATTATGCATTACCTGGGAAACTTTCTGAACCAACAGGTTGTCAAATGTATACATGCAATGCTCATGGAAAAGGCTGCTGTTTTGGATGAGCAGAGACATCTGCTCAAAGTAGAAACCACTTTGGTTTGAAATAAAGACTCAGGTCTCTGTGGACAAGAACAGTGAGAGAAAACATCTAAAAACTAGCGGCTTCTAAGGAAGTGCAGCTTTTAAAGCACTACGTAGGCCCTTTCATTTGCAAAAGCCACCCTAGTAAAAGGAAGGTTTTAATGCTGCAAAACCAAATATTTAGCAAAAAGAATATGTTAACCAGCAACTTCTGTAACAACAATATAATGATTGATTCTTAGTTACCCCATCAGATACTGGTTAGTTTGTTTCTGCTAAATTCCTGCATTATAAGAAAGATGTTAAATATTTTCTTTGATCACCATTATTCACTATGTGGCTTTGCTTATTTGTTGTATATCATCTGAATTCTGAACTTTATAATTATTTTCTTTTGTTTATTGTTGCTGTTTTTTCCGGGGCTCTTATCAGCCTAATGTCTTATTACTTATCAAACATTAATGAACTAATCTTCCCAGTTCTCCTTTGAGAGTGAAACTGGTAATTTTTTCCCGACGGAGAATCCTAGTTCAGTGAGAGAAAAAGTTTCACTTTCAGGCTGTCAGGAATGCCAAGCAGTTCAGTGTTGGGTACAAAATCCGAGGCCTCTGTCTTAGGTATTTGCTAAATATGAAGTAATTTTTAGTGCTGGGCTTATGGCAATTTGTGCATGGTATAACGTGATGAAGTGGTCTGTGGACTTATTAGCTAAAAGAAGAAGATAATATCATTTTTAAGAGGGGCCCAGTACTGCTTTCTTTAACTGTGGATGGAATTTCCTTCAATCTCCCTCTTCAGCTGAGGAGGAGGAGTGCTTTCCATTGCCTGTATTTCTGACAAATAAATGTAAAGAAGTGAAATAAAAATAGAATTTTTTTTTTCCAGAATAATGGCTGTGAATAATAATGGTCATTTACCTAGGTCTAAATATAATAGTCCAATACTAGACTTTTTATGTTTGCCAGAATCGCTAAGTTTCTGAGCTGAAGACCTGGTGGCACTTTGATTTATTATGACAGATCAGTTTTTCATAGAAGAATTAATTCTGTAATTTACCCAGGGAGAAGAATGAAGCTCTTTTTCTGTAAGATTTTTTTCATTTCTGGCTATGTAGATGTATTCCTTTGGTCTACAATCCCAGAGTGCAAATATCTGGATGTACTAATGAGACTAGCAAACAAAGACTAGTTGCTATGGAACGAGAAGTTGATGAAGTTTCCAAAGCACAAAATACATTTACAATATAAGAAAGGATGTGGAGTGCTGTTAACATCTAATTCTTTTTTACCCTGCTTTGGTAACTCTTCATTTACATATTTATTAACTTAAGCTAGATCAAGTATTTTTTACAATGATAGGCACAGAAAATAAATTAATTGTAATTAGTTTTATTGTAATGAATAATAAATGAATTTTTTTGATAAGCCACTTTTTATAGTCTTATTACTACACAGTTTTACTGAGGCATTAAAGTTTGCATTTTCATTTAAAAATATTTGCACTGTATTAATTTACAGTATGCTGCCTTCTTAGGAATATGAAAACCCATTGTTTTTTATTTTTATACATTTTAGTCGAGATTGCTGAACAAATTATTAACTTTTCTGAATGTTCACAAAATCCCAAAATGGGTAGGGTTGACAGAGACCACTGGAGGTCATCTGCTCCAACCTCCCTGCTCAAGCAGTGTTCCCTAGAGCACATTACTCAGGATTTTGTCCCGGTGGGTTCTTTATATCTTTAGAGAAAGAGACTCCACAGCATCTCTGTGTAGCCTGTTGCAGCACTCAATCACTTTCACGGTGACATGCTCAGATGGAACTTCTAGAAACTTCCGGGAGTCAGTTTCTGCCTGTTGCTTGTCATCCTGTTGCTTGGCACCAGCAAGCAGAGCCTGGCTCCACTTAATGATGCCATCCTTTCAGAGACTTGCCTGCATTGACAAAAACCCCGCTCAGTCGGCCTTTCTCAAGGCTGAGCAAGCCCAGCTCCCTCAGCCTTTTCTCATATGAGAGATGCTCCAGTCCCTTCATCATCTTTGTCACAACCCACTTCTCTTGCTCCAGGAGCTTCACATCTCTCTTGTTCTCAGGAGCCCCTAACTGAACAGCGCTCTCCAGACACGGCCTCACTAGGGTAGAGGGGCACGATCACCTCTCTGGACATGCTGCAAGGCTTTTCCTCCTGCAGGCCAGAAGGCTGTTGGCTGCCTTTGCTGTTAGGGTGCATGGTTGACTCATAATCAACTTGTTGCTCACTAGAATACCCATGTCGTTTCCTTAAAAGACAAAGCAAAGCATAGCAAAACTATTTTCCAGCTGATCGTTCCCCAGGAAGTACTGGTGCCTGGGTCAATTCCTCCCAGGGGAAAGACTTTGCACTTGCCTTGCTTAAACTGCTTAAGATTCCTCTGTGCCCAGTTCTCCAGCCTGTCCAGCTGCCTTTGAATAGCAGCATAACCTTCTGGTATAACAGTCACTCTTCCTGGCTTTTATCATTGATGAACTTTCCAAACGTGCACATTGTCCCAACACGCACATCATTGATGATGAGGTTAGACAGCATTGGCACAGGTATTGATGCTGAGGTATATAACTAATGACCTGCCTGCAACTGGACTGTCTGCTGCCCTCTCTGGGCCTGGCTGTTCAGAAAATTTTCCATCCAGCTCTCTGACTACTTGTCTAAACTATGCTTTGTCAGATTATCTTTGAGGATGAGAAGGTTTCAGAAGCCTTCCTAAAACAGAGGTGACATGTTTATCCATGAAGCTCTATACCTTGTTGTAGGAGTCTGAAAATTTGGTTAAACTTGATTTCCTCTGAATAAATCCATGCTGACTATTTTCAATCACCTTGTGTCATTCACATATTTGGAATGGATTTTTGGGATTAGTTGCTCTACCACCTTCATAGAGACCGATGTGAGGCTCATTCCATAGATTTTCCTTCTTGTGCTTGAAGACAGGAGTGACCTTTGTTTTCCAGCCTTCAGAGGCCTCTGCCTATTCAAATATAACTGAGAACAACCTTTCAAATATAACTGAGAATTGTGATGTCAGAGATGACATCTTGGTGATGTCAGAGAGATCCTTCCATCAGGTTTATGAACTTGTGTAGGTTTGCTCAAGTGTTCTCTAACCTGGTCATCCACTGCTGAGGCTATGTCTGCCTTCCTCCAGACTTTCCCTCTTGTCTCTGAGCATAATGGATGCATCAAGGCCAATCTTACTTGTAGTGACTGAGGCAAAGAGGGCACTGAGGACCTTGACCTTTTTCATGATCTTTGTCACCAAGTTCACAGCTTACTCAGCAATGGACCAAAGCTTTCCCGTGTCTTCCTTCCTGTTTGTGTTCTTGTACCATCCTTTAGTTGCCTTTGACAGGTCTTGCCAGATTCAACTGCAGGTATTTATCGCCTTTCTTTACCCCATTCTTGCAAAACTAAACAGCAAGCATCTCTACACTTCTGGACTATTTGTCCCTCCTTCAACCTCTTTTATACTTCTTTTTCAGTTCAATTGGGAGCTCCTCGCTCCTTTGTGCAGGCCTCCTTCCACCTCTTCTTATTTTCTGCTTGTTGGGATGGACATTTTTTGAGCTTGAAGGAGGCATCAACCAACTTTCCTGGGTTCCTCTCTCTGCAGGGCTTTATCCCATGATATAATACATCTGTGATGAAGGTAAGGTCTGCATTCCTGAAGCCATGCTGTGATTTGCCTTTTCTCCTTGCATTCTCTTGCCTAGATCCCAAACTCTACCATCTCATGGTGTCTGCAGCCAAGACTGCTCAAAACTTTTACACCCAAAGACAGTTTTTCTTTGTTTTTAAGTGTGAAGTCCACTATTCATTGTTGTCTCCTTGGTCAGCTGGGCTGGGGAAGTTTTTCTAAATGCTCTTCAGATAAGTCCTAGGTTGTTTGTACCCTGCTATGTTGACTTTCCAGAAAATATGAGGACGGTTGAAGTAATGCTTGCATACCAGGGCCTGTGAATGTGAAGCTACTTCCAGTTTTTTCAGGAAGGCCCTGTATCAGATGCCCACCATGGCAAGACTTGTAATGTTCTGCCGGCTAATCTTGAATTGTATGCCCTTGCCTGGCTCCTGAACAGTCCCAAGGATGGTATGCACTCCATACACTTCCATGCCTTCCACACTCATAAGTGTAATATACACTCTTTTCTTCACAGCATGTGCTTCCTGAAGTGAGTTCATCCATTCTTTGCAGTTCTCCAGTCACATGAGTCATCCCACAGTGCCTCTGTGATCTCAAGGAGCTCACAGTCATCTAACTGCACACAGACTTGTGAGTACTGTTAGATTCCCATGTTATAGACATTGATGTAAAGGCACTCAGAGAGACATCAAGATTACTGATTCCCCAGAAGAGGTTTCATAGCTGTCTCCAGCACATTTGTACTCATTTCTTTCAGGATTGGATACTTTCTTCAAAGAAGCCAAGGGCTCTCAGCATAACTCTGTCTTTTGTAACCTAGCTTTAGGTAATAACTTATGTCTTTTTCTTTCTTACAACATATGAGTCTTATTCTAATGTAGACTTTACTCAGACAGTAATATATTCATAGAATTTTGAATTTTCAGAAGCAGGAATTGAATAATGCTTTTGAATGGCATTCATGTCAAATATGCGTGCAATTTTGTCTTGTAGTGTCACTGAGATGAGATATTTGATCATTGGTAAGTGATAGCACTCTAAAGTTTTCTGACTCTCACATCTGGTGGTTGGTTGGAGTTCAGTGATTTTCACCACTATACATTTTTTGAACTATTATAAATTGTATGAAGTATGGATAATTCTGACCTACTTGAGTCATTATGAAAGCCTGTGTATCATTTGACTTCGCAAGTTATTCATTCAAATATGAAAGAAAAAAATATAGATAAACTTTACAGTCTTGTAGGCCTATTTTTCCCCCCTTACCTTTTATCATTTCCCATGATTTCAGCTGGGGTCAAAGATGAAATTCAAATTATTAAAATGAGTGGAAAATTTCAGCTTTAATTTGTACATTTGAAAAATACAAAACTTGGAACTGGATTACATCTACGTTTTTTTCTATTTTAAACACCTTGAGGTTTTGGAGACTAAACTGGTATACAGAATCATTATTACGCAGAAAATCAAAATTCTGGTATTGTCTCTGTAGTACGTCCAGAACTTTTGAGAAGGATTGTATGACTTCAGAATATAAGTATATGTATGGATCAATGAGTTCTGATTTAATGTATTTTTTGTCTACATTCATCTCTTTAAAAAAAAAGAAATGTGACTATTGAATTGTATTCAGTACTATATTAAATTTAAAAAGAAAATACTTAGTATCTTTTTTATGTAGGTTATGACTCCCAGTCCTCTAATAAACAATATAAATAAAGTGGCAGATATTTCACCTGATGAGCTTGTTACTGAATTTTCTGTTTTAGAAATTATAAGTAGTTTCATATTTTGAATGCTGGAAAACTTTCTGTTCCAGAAGCCTTGCAGAAGGCATTGTACTTGAGGAATTATTTCTGGTCTGTTTGGCCTTGTACTTAGGGCTTGAGAAATCTGTGTGCTATTGATATAACCCATAGCTTACAAGATCTTTGGGAAAAGTCAACTGTGTATGGATCAAAGGGTAGAGTGTAGTGGTCCTAGCTGGAAGAGTGTTGCACATTGAGGAGTCAAATAGCACAGTTAACCCCTCTTCAGGGGATAGATGTTTGCATCACAGCATAGGAATATCCATTCAGCAGTAGAAATATGGATTTGCTGTATCTGAAGGAACAAAAGATTACTCACTATCAATATTTGTCTTTTTACTTTATCTTATTAAACAGCTAAGTCATATCTTGTTGAGCCTTTTTTACATCGTTTTCGCTTTCTCTTTGTTTCAGTCTCTCATTCCCTATACTGTCTTCTCCTCCCCCACTGGCACAAGCCTCCTTTTTAAACTTTTTTGCTAAAGATAAAAAGGAAAAAATGTTTGTTAAATACTAAAATGACCTTTTCGTGGTGTGATTTAAAATGCAATTTTTATCAAAATAAATGTAAATGTTTAAAATAATTACCCAAAATACTGATACTGAACTTGAAAAAGAACTATGACATTTTATATATTGAAGGAAATTACTTTCTTTTCAGATAATTCATTAAAATTTGTATATGCTGGAGTTTGTTAGTGGGCTGAATTAATCAAGATATGAACATTGAAAATAATAGCAGTATACTGTATTCTACAGTTTCTGAGCAACAGGTATGTACTTTGAGGGTATAGAACAAGATTTTAATTTCTTCAATAATAGTACACCTAATCATTCCCATTCTATTGATTAAGTGAGATATGTTGATGAGTATAATCCTAAATAAGGGTGCTAAAACCCAGCCTGTTCATCACTTACATGTAAAATTGAGCAGGAACAGATATTCTGTGCAGTTTTACCCCACCACCCCCTTGACTCTCTCTTCCGATTCTTGATGTAAGCGGAATTTTAAAATGCTTTGTGAAATCCCCACCATTGTTCATCCCCTAGATTTAGTAATAAGGCCTCAGGGGATCTGAGTTCAAGTGTTTACAGTAAAAGGTAGTTTGGAGATGTCCTGACTTCCATGTCATCTAATCTCTGTAGGTGCTCAGTGAACATGAAATTGTTTTTTTCTCTTGCATGCAGGAAGACAGATGTGTAAATGGAGTTAAAGTAACATGAAACTTTGGAGTTGCTAGCTTTGTTCTTGTTGGTTTAGCAGCTTTTTCAGGGAGGCAAAACTTCTCTCTCTATTCCAAGTTTGCTGCTTGTGAATGTTCCCATATTTTTTCCAGTGTATGAATATTTCATGTTGCTTAATTCTGCTCACAGAAACTTGATTTTATTTCCCACTGATGAGTTGCAAGACTTCTTTGATTTCTAGAAGTGATGTACTTTTATAGTTCTGTAATAATAATAGGGACTATCAGGGTAGACTTTTATTCTGATTCATCCTTTACATCTACTTTCCATGTGCATTTTCTCCTGCTGCTTTTATGTGGTTCCAAAAAGAAAACAGCAAGGAAGTATATAGCCTGAGAAATACAAAATATAACTAAAGTAAATTTAATATCAATGGTTAGAAATGAATTTTCTTTTTTTCTGTTTTGAATTTGATCCTCCATGTAAAGTAGTATCTGTAATTCATGTCACATGAAATTTCATTTTTTTCTTACAGTGGTTTAAGTAGCATATAATAAATTGTTTTGAAAGAGGTATTTTCTCAATAGTGTAACTTTTTACTGGATTGTGTTAGTTTTCCTCTTCAGATGTGATAGTACAACTTAAGAAACAGCTAACCACTCACCATGAATTATAGACTTGTAAAGTTAATGTTGTTACAGCAATTAGATACTTTGATCTGGACTAGAACATGTTAAGAAAGTCATTAGACAGATTTGCTGTGCATAATGAACATAAAAGCTATTTGTATATGATTCCAAAGAGGCAAACATTAATTGGAAGGAAAGTATAGCCTTGGGGTATTGCAAGAAGGCTCTGATTTCAAGCAGATGATTTACTCGTTTTCTTTTACTGCCACTTTTCCTTTGAAATGAATTGAAATATAAAACTTTCAAAGACTAGTGAGTTTTTAGCCTTAAAAGACTGATTTTTAGCTTTTAAAGACCAGTGACAAAATGTCCAGCACACAGCTGGGTAAGCACATCATGCAAGAGGTCAACAAAAGGTTCACAAGTAGGGCACCCTTGAACTATTCTGATAGTAATTGGGGTCACATCAGAGTGGTGACCTGTCAGTATTGGGGTACTGCAGGGATCCTTCTTGGGTCCAGTGCTCTTCAGCCTTTTCTTAAACAGCTTGGACACAGAACTCAAAGGTACTCTAAGGAATTTGCCAAGAATATTGGATTGGGAGGGGCTGTTGACTTCCTCAAAGGCAGAGGTCTTGGAGAGGCCTTGAAAAATCAGAGGTCTGGGCAATCACCAGCCATGTGAAGTTCAACAGGGGAAAGTGCTGGATTCTGCATCTGGGATGGGGCAACCCTGGATGTATGGACAGACTGGGAAATGAGATGCTGGAAAGCAGCACCATGGAAAGGGACCTGTGGTCTGTCCTGGTCAGTGACAGGCTGACCAGCATGAGTGCCCTGGCAGCCAGGAGGGCCAGTCCTGTCCTGGGGTGCACCGGGCACAGCATCGCCAGCTGGGCAAGGGAGGGGACTGTCCTGCTCTGCTCTGAGCTGGGGCAGCCTCACCTCCAGGGCTGGGGGCAGTTCTGGGTGCCACAATATAAGAAGAATACAAAACTATTAGTGAGCAGCCAAAGGAGGGCTGTGAAGATGGAGAATAATTTGAAGGGAATCTGTATGAGGGGCTGAAGTCACTTGGTCTGCTCAGCCTGGAGAGAAGGAGACTGAGGACAGACCTCACTGCAGTTACAGCTTCCTCATGAGGGGAAGAGGAGGAGCAGGCACTGATCTGCTCTATATGGTAATCAGTGACAGACCCCAGGGAATGGCCTGATGCTGAATTAGGGGAAGTTTAGGCTGGGTATTAGAAAAAGGTTCTTCACGCAGTGGGTGGCTGGGCACTGGAACAGGATCCCCAGGGAAGTGGTCACAGCACCAGTGGAGTTCACTAAGCATTTGGACAAGGCTCTCAGGCACATGGTATGATACTTCAGGTTGTCCTGTGCAGGGCCAGATGTTTTTTTAGGTCCATTCCAACTCAGGACATTCTAGGATTCTGTGATTTTTTTTCTATGACTCTGCAACTGATGATTCAACAGCAGGATTACTACCTACAGGAGATACTATGTTAGTACCTAAAGTAGACTAATAATCTCCAAATTTGGGAGGTTTAGATAAAAATATCCTCTCTATTGTTTGGCACTGTTAATTAACAGTGGAAATATAAATTTTAAACTTACATACACATATATGATTATGCCCGAAGTTTTGTCTCCGTGTAAAAGAGGCACACTTCTAAAGCACACAAGGTAAAGTTAATGATTCTTTTATTCAGATTTCTCTCTTTTTTTTCTACAGTGTTTGTAGATATGCATATACTGCATCACAGACTGTTAATATTCTGAAATTGGAAAGCCTGTCTAGAAAAGAGTGGACATATGGGGGAAAAGCACTGACCAGATTAATTGTTCTATTTATTTTAAAGAATATCTTTTTACAGTATGAGAATACTGCAGGCCGTACTCTTTAATCTTGGCAACTCAGGAGAAAGAGAGCTTCTATGCATTCTGGAGGAACAATATTTACCTCTCAAAACTATTCCAACATGTTTATATGGGCTAAAAGTTATTGCCCAACAGACCATTAAAAAAAGCATACACCTGAAGATACTTGAATGTGAGTGTGGAAGATATTTTTCACTATTTCACTATTAGAATATTCTGGTGCCTTTTTAATACTAACAACTTACCTGTGGTATAGCTGTTGTATTTTACAGAGATTAAGACTTTGATCTGGTTTGATTGGTAACTGGCACATGGTTTATATTTGCACTTCAGGATTATTTAAAATGTGCACCAAATGCAGAATCTGGATCTATTTCTTCTCTAAAGCAGGTGCCAGAGCAGATAGAGACGGTGCCGATTGTTTCTGTGGGAACAAGCCCTGTGGGAGTTTGAGCTGGTGGTGCCCCAGCATTGTCCAGGTCTGTGGCACCTGCAATAAACTCCTTCACAATACAATTGAAAGTGACACTTTCACAAATGGCTCCACCAGCCACAGGGGTGTTGGTAAGCCACATGCCATCGTCTGGCAACAGGTTTCACTGAGAATGATCCTAGCTGCTTAGCTAGGTTATCTAAAGAACATTAGTCTTGTAAAAGCTGCTGGGTTTGATCATTAAAGAGGAGCTAGCTACAGATAAAAGCAGACTTAGTTATTACCTAGTCTTGCCCTAAGAGCTCTAATGTCCTAAGTTAACAACAACAAAAAGTCGCTGCAGCCTGGCTTCTAGAGACACATGCATGCAGCCTGCAGTATTGTTGCTCCAGGCAACCAACTGTTCCTGGAGAGAATCTGCAGCCCTGAACACCACACAGCCAAATAACCTGTGAGATGGTATTGTCTCTCCTTTTATATTTACACTTCTGTAATTTGGAATAGGATTAAAAATTTTACACATCTTCAAAGACATTTATTATATTTATCAATTAATGGCTTGTGCTCATTTGGGAAAAAATACTTCATAGAATAGGACAAGGGTTATTTTTTGTGCTATCAGTGAAAACAGTGTAATTACCTGAGTTAAAATAACTTGATGGATTCAAGATAGAAAAAGTTTCATTTTGAAGTGATGATGCAGTCAGCCTGTGCTTTGGCATTCTTCTTCCTCCCTGAATACCAAATACGGAATTAGCCCGAAGATAGTGCTAGAATTTATATTGAAAAAATAATGACAAGTGTTGTCAGCTATTTTTGTCACCTTAGCACAAATTCTACAGAATACAGAGAAAGCGACACCAGTGAAAAGTGTTTGATGGTAGAATGATTTAAATGCATGAGTTCTGATTTTAGCATGTTTAAATGGGAGGTTACTAGCTCAAGTGTGTTCATTTTCTCCAAGTGATCAAATAATGACTGTCTCTAGACAATGATCTGAGGAGATTGTGATTCACAACTTTCTTGTGCAAATATTTTATTGTGAAGACGGAGCAATTCTAAGTCAAATGATTTTAAGTTGAAAACATTATTCTGAAATTATGCTATCAAAATAATTTTTCAGTTTCAAGAAGTAAGTTGGGGCTTTTCAGGCAGTGAAATTTCTGGAGCAGTAATAGACACTTTTCACAGATGATATTTTGTTTGGTTTTATTTTTTAAGTGCTACTTTTGGCCCGAAAGACACAGACATACCTGTAATACACTAAAGTCTAAAGAAAAGCAGTTGATGCAGAAGGAAATTCCAGCATAATGATTTTGTTCTAATGAATGCAAAGGACTTTTAAAGTTTATTATTATAATAATTTTCTGTCTACTGTTTGTTGTGCTCATTCACAGTTCAAGGCCCAAGATTCAATTTTAAGTCCTATGGGTCATTCACTGAGTCCTTATTCACATGTAAAGCACATAGCCTTGTTCAGGTTCTATATGTACAGTAATTGCAGCAAAATTCAATTGGCTTGTTGGAATATAGTTTTCTGATTATAATAAGGCCCATTGCTTTAGCTGCAATTCTGAATTCAGCCTGATGTTGATAGATAGAGCTTATCATCACCTTCCCTTCCTCTGTGGAACTATCAATCTTGAAACTTAATTTTATTCCTTCATCTAACAAAGGCAAAAAAAGAGAGCATTCTAAGTAGCTGCATTCTATTTTCTGGAAACAGAGTCTGATTTCTTGAACACTCATCATATTGGTTTTGGCTGGGATAAAGCTGTCTTTGGTCGTAGTAGGTGCTACATTCCAGATTTGTGACCAAAAAAATCTAAAATAGTTTTGGGATATTTTTGTTATCACAGAACAGTACTTACACAGCATTAAGGCCTTTTTGCTCTTCTCATGCTAGGCTACATGAACATGGTAGGGCTGGGGACTCAGCCTGCACAGCAAATCCCAACTTCCCAAAGGGACATCCTATACCATGGATGTCATATGCAAATGTAAAAGCTGGAGGATAAAAAAGAGGAAATTTGTAGTTTGGACTTAATGCATTTATTTTCTTAGTAAGCATGATGGAGCCCTCCCTTCCTTGAAATGGCTAATCATTTGTTGTCTGATTTGCGAGTGAATAGGAATAGCCAGTGAGTTTCTTAGGTACTTTTCTTGTGAATGTAGTTTTTGCTTTATGTATTGAATAGTCTTTACCTCAACCCAAAATTTTGCTCACTTAGACCCCTCTGATTTGCTCCCCCATTCCAATGGAGAAGAATAGAGGAAGGTGAGTGAGCAGCTCTGTGGGTTTCTGCTGTCATTTGTGGCTAAATAACAACACAGGTAACTGAAAGCAGTATACAATGTTCTTGCTTTTTTCATGTGTAGTCATTGCATTCCAATTTTATGGAATTTGATTTTTTAATATGTCAGGGAAGCCAGCTGTGATAGAATCCATAAATTCACATATAGTTTCTCACAGGAAGCACCAATATGTTTGGAAGAAGAACCCAAACAGCAAGAAAAAGTGGTGTCAGTCTTGTAATATAAATAATATTAATCGCCCTTATCTAATAAGCTTGAAAGCTTTGTCCAGAAACAGTTATATGTTTTGACAAAAGGTACAATATATACTGCCTGTTAAAGAAAAATAGTAACATTTGACTTATGTTATTTAAGTGTATACCATATTCTTCAGCTTTTTAACACCCCTGATCACAACTCCTGAAACATCAGAGCATTTTCTGAATATAGTTTGCCAGTGTTTTGTTTTATTTATTGTTGAAATAAATAGTTGAAAGCAATGTTCATCAAAATAATTTACAACAGTTAGCCGAGGAAGAAATTAACCAATATACAAGGTCAATAAAGGACTTGGGAGAAAGTACTAATGTTGAAATTAATGCCATTTATAAATAGCTTACTTAATTATTCAGTGATATACAGCTTTCTTTATTGGAAAACACAGAAGTTGCTTAATAGCACATTGCATCAAAACACAATGGTTCAGAGCACAGAGTTGGACTACCATCAGAATATAAATGTAACAGATGTGTTTTATTGGCATCTACCCTAGAAGGATTATTGGTGTACAAAGATTAAGGCATAAATTTGGCCAGATAATAAAGAATTTTAATCCCTTTGGGGCATGGCAAGTATGCAGAAGAAAAGATGGTGTTAACTGGGATAGGAACAAAAAGTAATGTAATATTTCCTTTCAAAGCTCAATTTATGTGGAGAAATAATAAGACATCTCATCTCATATCTGACAGAATTAATTATTTTGAAAAATACTCTTTGCATAAAAATTATGCTGGTTACAGTATAGCATATAGAAGTGCATGGAGTAACCATGACAATTAGAAACATGAAGCCAATTAGATCTGCAAAATGTTTTGCTTCAAAACCAGAATGAAATGGAACCCAGATAATCAGTAAGTGTTTGATGGGATCCCTTATTATCAAAATGGACACATTTGAACAGACAGCAAATGCATAATAAATGCTAGTGAACAAGCTGTTTGCAATTTCAGGAGAAATGTCAGCATTTTTTAAAATTAGAAAGAGTGCCTGAATCAAGGCACTTGTAGTATTATATTTACCTTTTACCTTTTCCTTCCCCATCATGAGAACTACTGGAGAAAGTAGTGTCGTATGTCATTGAATAAGAGAACTATGACTGTCAAGTATGGAAAACTTCAAACAAATCTATAAATTTTGGAAACCCTTGGACAATGCTTTCAGAATTACACATGGTGTAACTCTTGGGGTGTCCTGTGCAGGGCCAGGAGTGGGACTCTGGGAACCTGAGGGATTCCTTCCAGCTCAGCTTGTTCTATGTATACAGTGTTGGATGAAAAAGGTTAAACTTAGAAAATTAAAAGAAAGATGTCTGATTCCATGACAGAATTTCAAGTTTGTATTGCCAGTGAAAGTAATCAATTAATTTTGTACCAAGAAGGTGAACTGGAGCACAAGCTTTTTTTTCTAATCTTAATTTACCAAATGTTAACTTGATGGATCACAAAGGGGATTATTATATTAATTCAGTGCTCTGTAAAGTGAACCATGTGAACCAAGTGACCTAAGTCAAGGCTAGGACTTTAAAATCTTCCATAAAACCATTCTGTAAATCATGGGGTCAAGAAACACTGACACGCACTGACACACACACTGAACACCTGCTTAGATGCTTTAAAAGGCAGTTTACTGCTGTGTATTAGTTGAATAGTTATTCCAAAATACATAATAATTCTGAAACACATACATATATTTATTATTATTATTTAAAAAAAAATTATTATTAAACATGAAGGGAGCATGCTTATAAAGTGAGGTAAAGCTAAAGCTAAGCCCTGGTATGATCAAATTTCACCTGTTTTTTTTGTTTAGTTTTGGGTTGTTTTTTTTTTTCCCAATGCAGCTTTGATATGATAAATTGCTGGTCTCAATCATATTTAAAATGAATTCTTGTGCTCTCAGTGAAAAATGTCTTAAGAAGTTATTTCTTTCTGTTCTGCATTTACAAATACAAAGCAAACTAAGACACAATTAGGGGAAAAAATCCCCAACAAACAGAAACCAAAGAAAACTTTAAATTACATATTTTCAATCCAAAACCTTTTATTCTGAGTTTCTGTCCAGTGCAATATTTACAACAGACTTACAAAGTATTGAAAATAGGATTTTTAATAGAAAGGCTCAGAGCCCACTGCAGTAATGTGAGTAAGAAAGCCATAACCTAGTGCATATTAGAGTTGTGTGCATTTTGCAGTGGTTTGTCTAGTATTCTAATGTATTTAAAACATATTTCTTCTCAATCTGGTTTTAAAATCTGCAATACCACATTTTTACCAAGTGAATGCAAAAAAACTATCTCAAAAAACCCCACTATTTTATGTATTTCTTTTTCTGATATCTATATGTCAGATATGCTCCAAGCAAAGACATTGGATTGAATTTGTATTCAAACTCTGAAAACCTGATTCACTCCAGCCTAATGCCAAACCATGATTGCAGGAGTTAGTCATGAAGAAGATAGAGTAAAAGGGGAAGTTGACCTGCAAAAATTCATCTCAGGTGCAGAGCCTAAGTGTAATGTAATAATACAGTGCTATTCACTAAGTAAATGTATAAGATGGCTTATGCATTCTTAATTCAATTTTTTTTCGTTTAGAAATGAAACCATTACAGTTTTTGTACCTCAGTGAGAAAAATCTTTCTTAGTTCTGAAACAGTGTTAGAAATGCAAACATAGCAATTGTGTGTTACAGTCACCAAGGTCACAAGATAATTTTTTCCCCCCATTAGCATAGTCTCATAATGTAGTGTAAGGCCTCATGCCCATATTCTGTTGCCATCTAGTCTGTGTTGCATTCATCACAAGGAATTATATCTGGTAGTAAATCAGTTGATGTTAATCTAGGTTCAAATTTTCTTCATGTCATTACATTTGCAAGTATGCAAAAGATAGATGATTATTTTCATGCCTTACAACAGAAAAAAGAGAGCTTAAAAGAATGAGGTAGTTTCTGCATTCAGGCCTGTTCTTGCATGAAAAATTGTCCTGAAGATTTCTGGAGTTCATGAGTTCTGTCCATCTGAATATGGCTGTAAGTCTGACATTCAGACTTACATCATGGAAGTTATCTAACTGCAGATGAGGTCTCTGAAGTCACATTTCTCATATAATCACTCTTATTCATCTGCCCATTCTTTTCATAGTTTCTTAATCCTATAGTTCTCATTCAGTCTTAAATTATTATATGAAATCTGGGGCAGGACTCTGTTTTTCTAAAATGGACACAAAAAAATGTCAAAGAATTACTGGAGATGGGACTTCAGTTTGATAAAAACTTACAGAGCTGGTGTCAGTCACGCAACATTCTTATTTTGTTATACTTACACTTCTACATCCTTCTGCATAGTTCCCATAATTCCTCACTGCACACAGAAAAATCCTGTGGCATAAAAAACTGCAACATTTTTATGCTTGTAACAGGATGTTCCTAAGCAATTGAGCTTGCAAATTCTGTGGTGGCATTCAGAAGTCTTCTCACCCAGCCCCCTCTATTCTACCCAGTTTTGGAGACTGATATTATCTCACCCTCTTTTTTATTCCTCCATTCCAGGGAGAAGAAGATGCTTTGTTTCTACTGAGGTTCTCATCCTTACATGCAGACAAGGTAAAATAAGAGCTTTCCTAAAAAGGGCTGGGACTAAGAGAAGGTCTCCTCCCTTGATTTGAGTGAGTGTTTCTCCTTTAATAAAGCTCTTCAGCATGTGTGGAACTCACAACTCTACAAGGAAGCAGAAATATTAAGCATTGACCTCTTCCTGGAAAGAAATTATAATATTTCAATGACTATCCCATCTCAGTAACTTGGTTTACATTGTATGTACAAAGATATTAATATTTGCTAAACTGTTATTGTAAAAAGGCCTCAAAATGTTCTGGTGTTTTACAAGATTTTTGATGTAAAAGAAAAGAAAAATGTTAAATAACAAAAGATGGTTTAGCTGGTAAATTACAATCTGACATAGGTATGGTGGTGAAAGGAGCAAACATATAAGACTAACATGGTAGATACATACTTTGCAATACTGCTACCCTAAACATTGTCTATATTAAAGCTGAAATAGCTACAGAGACACTCCATTAGAAATAAGGCTTTAATTTCTAGTGGGTAACAAGAATGAGTAGAAAGACTGGTGACGTCTCTCTGAAAAAAGAAGAATATCTGTTTTCTAAATGATGGATAAATAAGGTGAGTGATGACAATTAATTCATTTACAAAGTGGTGGCACAAGGACTATTCATGATAGAAGATGATATTATTAGTTAAAATGTAGTCCTAAAGTAAGGATTTTCTTTCACTAGACATGGAATCAAATGTGTAATTTTAATGATATTTTAGAAAGTATGTAATAAGACATGGCAAGCCCCACGCTAGAAAACATGCTGGTTAGCTACTATATGACAAATTTATGCGTTCTAATAGATATGTACTTGTTATGCTATCTCATTTCCCTCCTGCTGCCTTCTATTGAGCCTGAAATAGTCTTGTGAGCCCCATTCTGCCTCTGTATTTCATGGAGAGTATTAGCATGTCACATGTAGATGGTGTCATGCTGACAGCAGTGGTCCTCATTCTTTTGCAAAACAGTGTGAAGTGTTAGATCTGTATGACTGAAAGTGAAGTGAGTGTTGGTTTATGGAAAGTTAGCCCATTAATCTGTAACAAGTTGTGTTCTTATGAAGACCATTCCTAAACTGAACAAATGTTATCGATTTACTTACCATGTTCTGGAGACTTCAAATTCTAAGATGGGTAAAAATTGGTGAGGCAGACAAAGACTGGAAACACTCTTCTGTGCCACAGTGTGTGGAGATAGAAGGCCCCCGCAGCTGCTCTGAGAACTAGAACAGCAGGGTGACCAGTCAGATGAACCTATTGTGCCAACTTTTTGTTGGCAGGGCTCTATTCAGCTTCACTGAGTTGATCCAACTTTTACCATGTGAAAGTCCATTATAAAGACTTCTGGTAGTTCAGGGTAAATGAGAAAGCAGAAGGAGTGGTGGCCTTCTCAGGTTTTCAATTTCTTGTAAGTAGGATTTACAACATACACTCTCACATGTCACCAACTTTCTGTCAAGTAACCGTGCTGCTCGTTGAACTACCAAGAACTTTCACTCTGCATTGCAACACCTAATTGTGCTTTTCACCAACGATAAGTGACAAAATGTGGATATCAGTGGATATCAGTCTGATATCCACTTTACATTATTAGAGAATTAATTAGAATTAGAGCCCTGTGAGTTTTCTAATTAACAAATAATCTCAGTAACAATGAAGGCAATTCAATTGTGTCATACTGTTTCCTCTCATACTCTCATTCATGATCATCAGGGTATGAACTTGATGACCCTTGGAATTTTGCAAAGTTCACTAGTAATTATTTCAACGCATTAATTTTAAGAAAGACCTGTATTTCACCTTGTCTGCACTTAGCTGTAAATGAGTTCTCCTCTTTTTAACTAAATTGAATAGAAATACTTATCACTTTTGCTGGAAAAGAGGGATATTGGTCGCATGAGTCATACACAGATGACTATATGGGCTCCTAAATTAGAATATCCTCAGACCTCTCGGAGAACTTCTGAAGAACTTTGCAAAGTATGACGAGCTCTTCAAAAGAGATCAAGCTGTTTCACAGTCATCCTGTGATGATTTATTAAACACAGATTAGAAGTCCATTTACCTGCTAGTTTGAAGTTTATTGTATTTTCACTCTTTGAGAGATTAAAGAAAGGATAAGGTCGTCATTCACAGAGGAATTTGTTAACTATTTTCAAAGAAAAATGGAATTGACAGTGTACTGATAACTATGACAAATATTTGTTTTACAGTTAGCTTATAGGAAATATGTCTCTGGGAGACTCCAAGAGGATGGAGTAGAACTAGAGAGAGATTAAGTGGAATAAGAAATACCTGCTAATGCTTGAATGACCTACCAGACCTTTTGAAGTGACAAAGAAAAGGCATTTAAAATTATGAAAACCCCCTGCTGTCTGATATACTATTCTCTTATTTCCCAGAAGATGTCCTCATTACCCAAACCAAAATGGAAGAGGACCCTGCAAGAGGAACTTCTGCAATTAGTACTAGACAGAATATACTATGAGCTGTAAAGAAGGCTTCTTCTATTAAAGAAAAAAATAATCCCTTAAGTACTGTCTAACTCATTGTCTGCTCTATTCATTAATTACACAGGCATTTGAATTTCATTATATAATTTACCTTCAAGCAACTATATTTTGTCCTGCAAAATAGAGCTGTTTGTGAGAGTGTTAAGAATTTACTAGAAGTGAGATTTTCTTTTTACAGAGAGTCAATATATGTGCATTGCTTAAATCAGCTAATTTGTGCTAAATGGAAATGTTATTTTTATTGATCTAGAAGTTCAAATAAAATTTTAAGATTGCTTTTGATAATTACTTTGGATGTAACTTGGGCTAGAAGGAATGACTTTTTTTCCCAGTTAATTTGATCTTATATTTTGACTTACTGATTTGATATGATACTAGTTTTTTATTTTAAGTACAGTTTTTGCATACTATAAGGATGGATAAGGCATGGATAAAGCTATACTTTTCCATTATTCTTCCTTGAAATGGCTTTAGCAGAAGCTTGGTGGCAGGTAGGCCAGATTCTCTGCAGGCTAGTGAATCTCCAACAGTGAGTACTGAAAGTCTTTTTGGCTAGCATAAGGCAATTTTCCTTAAGGCAAACAATGCTTTCTCCAGAATAGAAGCTTTTGAGTGTCATGTAGCCCTATTGGCATGACAATTTGAAGCTATTCTCATTTGGATTGAAAAGCTTGCCATGTCTTTATGGTTCAAGCAAACACAACAATGTGAGCACTTAGTCGAATCCTCTAAGCTTCTGTTTCTTACAGAAATTAATAGCTGGTAAGAAAGCATAAAATAGAGTAATGAACCTGTAATAGGTGTGACCTATGTTTTATTATGAAGAAAAACCTTATTAACAAAAGAAACAGGTGGCTCAGTGGCTTCATTATTTGTAAAGAACATCTTTCCTCTGCATTTTTTCACATTTCATGAAAAGGAAGTATTAATGTGGGACAGACATTAAGACTCCACTTTTCTATAAGGAGTCCTGTGGAACTTTTTGGAGACCTGAAGTTCCATGAATATCTTTAATTTTAATTAATATTTATACTGGTTTTAAACATGACTTATGAAAGAAGACTGTTGCCTTCACAGCAGCCAACAATCTACTTTGTGGTTCACTTCCTCTCATGTTTCTCCCTCTCCAATGACACAAAACTCATCTTCCAGCATTCTTTGAATTGAATGATATGACTGTAATGGTGACAGATGAAATAATTTACAGCATCTGATGGTGGCCACTTCAGGGTACATAGGTAATTAATCCGCTCTGCCAAAGAAAAGGACCAGAATGCCAACAGGATGAAACCATTACTGAAACTGTGTGGGTGTGCTGCAACCTGCCTGCGCTCAGTCTGCATCTGAGTCAAAAGGCAAGGAAAGTTTTCACCAGAGTGTGAGTGCTTTTGGTGAATATTTTCATTCCCCAAAAATTATGGCAAATATAAGTGAACATCTTGTGGACACAATAGGAATAGCAGTTGAGCTGAAAAATGCTAGTATGCGTAAACATTGACAACATAAGAATGGAATGTGTTTTAGCAGCAACAATCACCTCATAAATAAACACAATGAGTTGAGAAAGCCTAGAAAATCAGGCTGATCTTTCATCCTATCATCTAAGTTTATAATAGCAGCTAAGTTCTATCTCTGAAAATCTATTGTGATAAAGCTAAATTTTCTGCTTCCCTTTTTTCCCCATCTCTTTGAAAGTGATAAAATTTGTTATGTGGGTTTGTACTTTGGTTATAGTACTCAATTTATGAACAAATATGTATAAAGATGCTGGAAAAATTATTTCAGTTTCAAAAGTGTTGTTTGTTGTCTCACTTCTGCAAGATATAAAAATGAGATCTTGCCGGTTTTAGGAGAAAACTAATTTCTACAGTAAATTTTTCCATGAAGATCCTTTTTTCATGAGTGCAAAATAAAAGGAGAAGAAAAAGAAAATAGAGAAAAAATTAGAAGTATCTTACACATAAATATATTTGGGGTTTCCTTCAAAAGATTTAGGAATGAGAAGGAAGTCTGTTATAGGGCACTTTACAGATGTTTGGATTTCTGGATGGTGGAGACAGTATAAATGAGTTGATAAATATCCCTATATAGGTTTTGATCAGCCTGCAGATTTTAAGTGAGGAAACTGAGGGACCGTTCT
The DNA here is from genome assembly GCF_027477595.1 of Haemorhous mexicanus. NCBI lineage: Eukaryota > Metazoa > Chordata > Aves > Passeriformes > Fringillidae > Haemorhous > Haemorhous mexicanus. The sequence continues at coordinate 49,767,710 of NC_082381.1, read as the reverse complement.
TCTCTGAAATCTGGCTAATTTGCAGAAGGTGTTCTCTGTATATAAATATCTTCATAAGCTCAAAAGTGATGGTGAGGTTTATTTTAGTGTTCATCAAAAATTTCATAAAACACCTAAAGCTTCAAGGTTTGGATTTTCCCTTTGTGACATCCTCATCTTTGTGAAATGTGCACTAAATCCTTTTTTTGAGAATTGGAGGAGATTTCAATGTGATAATATATGAGATTTATTTACTGTGGGAAGCAAGTCATCCTCCACTTTAGGTGGCTGACCAGACTGAAGAAAGAATATGCCTCGTAAGTGTTGGAGTGGGTGGTTTTTAGTGGTACTTTTGTCTGTTCATTTGTTTATGTTTCTGTTTGTTTGTTTTTGAACATTTAACATTGATTGTTTGTTACTTTGGGTTTTTATTTAGCTCAGTTTTTGTTGTTGTTGTTGCTGTTGTTTTCTTTTTTTGTTCTTCCTGAATATAAGGGGTATTTGCACATCTTCCTGCTGTGTACATGTCAGAGGAACATGTAAAATACCCATATATATATATATATATATATATATATATATATATATATATATATATATACACACACACACACATATATATATATATATATATATATATATAAACAACTCCACTGTAGCTGAATTGGAGTGTACTCGCTTATGAGCTTTTCACCTGTCTGGCAGAGATACAAATTAAATTGGTTTGCAGGAAGGAAATAATGACATGGAATTCCTGTGAGCCTTATTTTTTAAAACCTTAATATTTATTTTATACCCCAGAGCACACAGTTTCTAGTTACGTCTCTGAGATTACTAGATCCTACATGTATGTATGTCCACAAGAATCTATTGTCTCAGGGAGGACTGAGGATTCAGAACTGAGAGTTCAGTGAGAGTTATGAGTTTCAGCAAATAATTTCCTTTCTTTGAAGACGAATTCCACAGCCATATCGAAACCTTTCTTTTACTAATGTTAAAGAAACCTGAAACACACATCTTCTCAAAGATGTATGCATACTCATAACATGTAGTTCACTGAGTAAAATTGCATTAATGAATATTTTTAAGAGCCAGGTTGATGATTTGTTTATATTGTGAAGTGTTAGGTAATTTCTTATTACCTATTCTATCTGATTTTCTCATTTATGCAGTGGCAAGTGTGTATTTACAAACTGTAGGCAATTCTGTTTTATCCTGCTTTGGGTGAGTGAAGAGATTTTGCTTCCTCTTTAGTGTTTCCAAAAGTCTAATTAACTACCTAAACCAATATCCTCTTGCAGAGAAAATCATTCCTCTTATAATACTATTTTACATGTAAAACCAGCTCTCATTAAATTTGAAAGTTTTTCCTTTTAGTATCTTCAGATATTTTCTTGGTCTTGCATTCCATTACTGAAAAGCTGAAACTTTAAAACATATTGTGTTTGTTCTTGATCTTAACTGCATGGTTTTCTGTTCTTTTGATGCCCGTGTTTCACTTAGAAACACATTTCTTGAAGACATTGCAACATGTAGCAGACGACACTTATAGCCTTGTTTTTTTCATGCTTCTGCATGCAACAACATCTTAGGTATCAGCTATAGCTCCTGGGGGACAATGTTTTTCTGCTTTTGGCCCATTGTCCCTCTAACAAGTAAAAAAACCTAGGCCTTCTCTGGATGCTCTGATCCAATTTTGCCTCCTCAGTGTTGCTAATTAATAATTCTGTGTGAAAGTCATGTTTACGTTCCTTCTCACTGAGGTGGTGCAGCTATGTGTAAAGTTGCTCAGCTCCTTTGGTGGCACCTCTGCTCAGACAGATTGTCCTTGCCTGCTGAAGACAGGGATGGTGAGATGGATATAACATTTGGGTGCAGCATATGAAAGGATGTTTGGAAGTATTTTCATTGTTGTTAATTGATCTGTTCTCATTCCTGGTTAGTTTTACCAATGAAAAAAACCCAGAGGTTTTCTGAAAATAAAAGTCTTTACTCCAGAGGCTTCATAAGGAGCTAAAAGTGGAACCATTCAAGCACTGACTTATTTTTGGTTCATTTAACAAAAACAATGATAAACTACAGTACAAGTGGAGGGGCTGAACCAGATTTAGAATTTTCTGATTGACAAAATGAAAAGAATTAAATATATTTGATGTTTATGTTCAATTTATGTGCATTTGAGCTAAATTGATAAAATGCCTGATGATGAGTACTGTTGGTATACACAGGAAAGAAATGTTAAACTAATGCCTCTGAGAGAGAAATTTGGACTTTATCTTCCTCCTTAAGCGTCAGATGGTGGGGTATCCTGATACTGTACTTTTAATCTTTAATTTTTTCAATTTAATCTTTTCAATTTTTAATTGAAATTCTAGTCAAACATAATTTTAAAATTATCAGAAATAGGAATTTGAACCCAAATGACTTGTTTTTTTCATTTCTGGGAGGGTATTCCACCAAGTAATTTTTTTTTTTTTACTTCTCTATAATTTCATTCTTGGATGCCATAATAGAAAAAAAAATTTCAAAGCGGAAGAAGTGAAAAAGTAGTAGATGAATATTTAAATAACTTGATCAGGTATTTGGAAAAAAATGTTTAATTTCCAAGAGAAGACTCATAATCATTACCTCACTCTGAGCTTATTCTGTGTCTTTAGAAATCCTGCTAATCACCATGAGTCAGATTCTTGGTGATAGAATTTCTTGCTGAAATAATCACAGTACCTTTACAGACTGGAAAAGGAAGTCTTATTTACCCTGGCAGTATTTATCTGGAAAACTAGAACCTCACTTTATTATTTGAGAGAAGGCTGTGATAGAATAGAGCAGTGTTACCCCATAGATATATAAATATATATATACACATATACATATATATGTGTGTGTGTGTGTAAACATTAAGTTAAACTCAATTAGATTTTTTTTTTTTTTCATTCTCTGGGGCATGTGATCATGTGAATATTCAATTATTAACTAATATGTAGGCATTTGTGAAGTAAATGCCTTTGGAATCCTAGAGTAGTAAACAACTCAATCAAATCAGGCTATCAATTTCATATTTACTCAGAGTTTATAGCTTTTTTATTCTCCTTGTAGTGTTGATCGGGGAAAACTGATTTTTATAGAATAATTAGTCTGAACATATACCTCATTTATCATCAAATAAATTAAGGTGTGATATGCTAAAATAAGGATAATGACTTTAAAAATTGTGTTTAGCTATGCCAATGCACAAATCTGTAAGTGCAGGTGAAAGGACTTTTTGTAAAAATGGTGGAAGCCAAAGTGCCCTCTGGTATTTCCGATGACTATATAGCAGTGGGAATGACCAGATCCAAGAAGTAATACTGGAATATAACTATTTTTAATTAATTTTATTTTGTGTTTTCTGAATTTTTCTTTTCTGAAGTGAAGTTAGCTTTAGAAATCCCTCATTTACATACACAGTATTAGGCACTGCTTTTAGAGGGCTGAAAATTATAGAAGAGAAAAGCCAAGTCAGATATCTTTGAATCTCTGTGTGTTCCACTCTGTGTAAAAGTTTAGCAAATTCTTTCTCTCTCTCTCTTTTTGATGGAACTGAGAAGAAAAGTTTGGGGAGAATAATGAAGAATAAGCAAATGAAGGCTAAGCATTCAAAAGATCCAGAAGGTTAGGGTCATAATACTAGACTTATATTTCATTTCTGAGGCATTTGAATTTTGATCAATTGCTAACTACTGAGAAGAGAAGATGGAATCACAATTTATACTTTTTCAGGTGAGATAAAGATGAAAACAACTGGCCTTGCATTGAGGACATCATTACCTTTTATTGCTTAGTTTGTGATTTGCTACTTTTTTGAGGGTGGGATTTATGGAAAGCTATGCAGGAAGGGCAATGATTTTCCTTTAAGAACAGTGAGACCTATTTGCAGAAACTGGTGGTTGTCTGATGTATGAATTAAAGACCTACTTGATTAGCCACTTACCTTTGCAGGATAATTCTGTTATCTGCAAATGCCTGTGACAGCAGAGGAATAAAGCATTCTCACTCATTCTTTTAGGGATCTTCAAGCAGGATTGTTCTGTGATGATATTGTAGGTATTTGAAAAAGGTCTTACACATTCAGTATCACAGTGGTATTCTGAATCTTTAAAATTATTTAATTATAGTTTCATCTATAGAAGTTTGAGAAGAAGTGGGATCCAGATATTTTAAGAGAAGGTGATCAATGAAAAGCTTTGCCTATGTTACAAATTCTGAGACTGAACATATTAATCTTGGTATAAACATCTGAAAATCATGGAAAAAACCCAACTTTTTTTTAGTTATGGGACAATATTTGGGACAGTATTTGAAAGAGAGAATCTTATTGCTAGTGTTGCATTGTCTTGTCTAAATGAAAAACTACGGCAGTAGAATATTCTGAATTTATGAGTAGTCCTCCCCCAGGAAACTGAATGGTCTTCTAGGGGAAGCATTTAAGTGACGAAAAATTGCTTTATTTTTTTGCCTTTTCTTGCAGACTCTGTAGATTAATCAGCAGGTTTTGTTTCTGGATACAGAACCTCAGCTTTTAAAGGAATAGCGGTCTGTCCTCATATTCTCTTCCCATGTCCTCTTTGTTTTCTAATCTTGTTTGTCAGAGCATTTTTTATTTTAGATATATATATATAGAGTAGCTGGTCATTGTATTCAATTAAATTTTAGTCACCTAGAGAAGAAAGTGCCCTTAGTCCAAGTTCAGATGTACAAAATGTTCTATCACATTATAAAAAGCTCTTTCTGTAAAATTCATCTTACTACCACAAGAATCAACAGTGATAAATTATTGTCTAAAGGATTTTCAGTTTACAATATTTTAATTGCTGAGTCAAATTAGAAGGGCCTTTCACTGTTTAGTGTTGCCTATAGGGTTACACAGAAGGTCTATAGGGTAATTTAAAACTTACTCAATGACATCATATCATGGCCAGAAAGTAATGATTATGACTCACTATTCTTTTCTTAGCTCAGTAAAGTAGAGGAGAGGTAGTTTTGCTACATGCAGAGCATATTCAAACACTAGGCTGGCTGCACCAGTCTAGCTACCCCTGACATATATCTTATGTCATATTGCTTATTATAGTCTGCTACCTACACTGTAGGTAGCAAAATGGAGATTATTTCCATTGTGAGTGCTTTAACAATTATTATGGAGTTGAATGAACCTGTTTGTTGATGTAATGGATGGCATTAAAAATTTCTTCACATTTGAGAAATTTTACAGGACTAGAAAAAAAGAAATGTTTTGGTTTAGTCCTCTTCCCCTTAGATATTTTTTTCCCAGTTTAAGAGACATTTTCATTGTAGGACAAAGCATTAGTGATCTTGATAGGTTTTGTTGGACTGACTCAACATGATTGATTTTTCTGAAACAAGCAGACAAATCCATGAGATTATTAACTGTCAACGTGAAGCATGAGTAAGCAATGAACATACACTGAAGTGAACTTGAAGGAAAGGCAAGGAAAGAACTCATATTTGTAATATATAGCTAGATACCTAAAATCATTAAATAAAGGTATTTTCCAGCTATTAGTTTAGTAATTATTACTTTTGCAATGATCATTCTTAGTATGAGAGCTTCATTTGATCGATTTTGCTCTTGGCTTTAAATATATAAAATAACTGGCTTGACCGATTACTTTCTGGAAAAGACTATTTGTGATTTGGATGTTTGTAGGATGGATTGACAGATTTTCAAAGACTGAAAAAATATTCATTAAGACACTTAGAAGCATTTAAAGTTAGTTATATATTTAATGTAATTCTCATAAAAAAAGATTTAGTTATAAGACTGCCCTTGCAACACTGAAATCTAAACTTCATTTATGGAGATCAAATAAGCTAGAAGACAGTTACAATTGTTTCTGCTTATTTCTCCCGTAAAATAACCCCCAGACATGGCAAAACAAGCAAACCCTGATCATTTTTCCCCACAGAAAGGAACTACTCTGCTGCTCAAAATGCAGTTTTTAGATGTTGTTTGTTGAATGGGTCTTTTGAAAATGGCAAACTTATTAAGAATATCTAAAAGAAATGGAGGCATGTTTTATTAAAGATTTTGAAATAAAATGCTCTTATTCTTGAAAATAAGTAGCTAGTTAAGCAAAATAGGTGCATTTTCCAAGACCATTCTTATATCTTCTTGGAATCCTAAATTTCAAGAGTAGGTAGACAGTCTGATAGACATGTTTGTAGGTTATGATTATTTAAGGTCTAGAGGTTGATAAAACCTTAGTAGGACCATCTGGGTTTGACTTTGTCAGTCATGGGAGAGCCAAGAAAGGACAGAGGGACCTAAAGTGTAATTAAAGCAGAATTCAGGTACCAGGGTTGAAGTCAGAGTTCTTAAACCTTGATGAATTCAGATTCTCTATATCCCCAAGTTTATAAATAGCTGTGCTTTTTTGTGTACGGAGAAGAGCATTTGATAGGACTGAGTAATTCCTTGTCTGTCTCCTCTGGAGTCACAGCAGAAATCTTTGGAAAAGAGACTGCAACTCCATTTGATGAGGCCTAAGTACTTAGTATTGCATGCATCCTTGCTTTTTTTACTGGAAAAGAGAAGGGGAATGTTTTGTGCAGTGCGGCACAACTTCTGCAAAATTCATTGAACTCAGAATCCTTTTTGCTAAAGTTGCCAGATCAATAATACGTTTGCTATTACCCAGTTAATTCTATGATTAGTCTTCTTACTAACTTCTGTCTTTGAGGTTCTGCAGTCTGTTTTCCTGTATTATTGATCAATGTCTTACTTTATTTACCATTTTATTTTGGTTCTAAGTGCACTATAATATATTAAATAGGAAGGAAAATATCAATAGTGCTTCCTTGAAAGAACATTGAGGTTAGAGCGAAAGGTTTGCTGAAGTGAATGGAATGATTTCCTTTAGGTACTCCTATCAGGCCTTGGGAGATACGTAATCAGTTTCTCAAGGTGATTAGGAAACAAAATACAGAGCCTGAGTCCATAAGAGTGGTCAGTCAAAATTCTTCTTGCTTTGTGAATCAGTGTCCAACTCATCACCCTGCAGAGGCATTGCATTGGTGACACCAGCAAATGTAGTTGGTGTTTAGTGGTTAGTTGATTCTCAGCATCCAATGTTTTATGTATGGTCATGTGTGAAGTTGAATGCAATATAATATTTTGCAATATCTCACTTACTGAAAATGTGCCAGGATGAGGCTTTGACCAAGATTTCCATTTAATCACTTGGGTATTTTACTATTTGCTATTTGGACAAAAATAAAAGCCCAGCCAAACACTCTCTAATGCTTTATTTTCTCTTGTCTTCTTCTGTGCCTTCCTTAAAAAAGCAGAAGAAAAGACTTTTATTAATTTCCTGTTTGTCTTTCTATCTAAATTTAGTCTGTGATGGTATTCTCTGTCCCAAATAATGATCATTACTCCTCTCGCTTATCTCCTTAGCTGTTCTTTTTGATTTGGTCTTGTGTAACATAGGAATACATTAATAAACAAGAATTAAAAAAAAATAAAAAAATCCATCCCCATCAGGATGACAAAGTAACCTTTATGAAGAATGCAAATAAACTATAAGTAAGATTAAATGGTTAGATTTTTTGGGTGATAGCTCTCCTTAGCCATTCCTCCAACAAAAAAGATACAGCTTTTGTTGATTTTTTGTTTTAAGTTCAGACAGACAGCCTAATGGAAAAATCTAAACTGGGGTTTCTTTCTACAAATGGAAAATTTCTTTTTACTTTCGGAAGTGTCACTAAGAGGAAAGTAATCTGTTACATAACTCCCGAACATGCAAAAAAAAGTATGAAAAAGCATTCTGGTTTCTTTCCTGGGTTGAAACAACAAATAACAATATCAGACTGAAAACAGCTTTGGGGAAATGCAAATAGGATAAAATTTCTTTTTGGTCATAAATTTTTGAAGAAGCTCCATTAGAAAGCTCCTATGCTGCTCAACTTTTTTAAAAAAGCACTGAAGAAAGCTTAAATAAGTTTTGCTTTGAATTACTGTAGATTTTATTCTTTATAAGAAATTAATAAACAGGTAAAAGCAATACTGATTAAATAAGTTTTTAAGCCCATTTGATGGAGAGTCAATTCAAATATAGAAACTTTTTACACTTTATAATTTTCTGATGAGCCACCTTTATATTCCCATGGTGCCCATAGTTAAGAAGTAGGTTCACATTAGTAAACCATTCTAAATTTGTTCAGTAGCAGATGCATATTTTTCTCCTAAGTACTACAAACAATTCTCAATATCTAGAATGCATACAGGCTTTTGAAACTTCATGCAAAATTCTACTAAATATTGTATGTCATTTTTTGAAATAATAATATTTTTATCAATTGGTTCTTGGAAACCAGACCATATCTGATTTTAGATTGAAAAAAATAAAGCTGAAGTTCGTAACAAGAATATCACAGTGAGGGAATCTAATGATTTATTCAGAACTTCTCTTAATGTTGTTATAATAATCAATTGTTTAAGGATTCTTGGTCACTTTATGTTTGTATGTTATTTGTAAAAGCACTGTATTTTGTAAACACAACTCTTCCACTTAGACATCAAATAAAACATAAGAGCTGATGATAATTAAAAAGATAATTTATTCAGAACACTTTTCATGGTTTGTTGGCTGTCAGCAACTAGTTCACTAAATCATTAGATCTTTATTATTTTAACTAATTTGCTAATTTCTTCCATAAATAATTACTGGTCTCCAGCTCATTTGTGTAGTGTAATTACTATTCAACGTAAATAATTGTATATAACTACAATGAGTTTTAAACTACATGTTTAACTGGGACTGGATTTTAATAATGTCAAAGGAGATTTTATTCTTGGCTAGGTATTTATTTTTATAGCTTCCTTTATTTACCTAATTTAACCTTCTGAGACTGAAAGAAATTGCTTTAAAAATATCAAACTATCAAACAGACTAGAATACCTCTGCATTCTACTGGAAACCCTGGCATTTCTCATAGCTTCAGATCTTTCAACATCTAAGCACTGAAATATTCTGCATGCCTCAAGTTTGATCTGTTGGCTTTTCAGAGTTCATGAGAAGTCATCAGGGGTCTGTCGTGGGACAAATGTTATTTAGTATCCCGATTAATGGCACAGATTAAGAGATCAAGTGCACTCTTGGCAAATTTGTGTATGACACCAGGTTGAGTGGTGCAGTTGACACACCTGAACACCTGTCTTTGAGAGGGGCCTGGACAAGTGCAAGAGCAGAGCCATGGGAATCTTATGAGGTTTAACAAGTGCAAGGTGTTGCACAAGGCTGGGGCAACCACCAGTATCTATACAGGCTTAGGAAGGACTAGATTGAAAGCAGCCCTGCCGAGAAGGACTTGGGGATGCTTGTGATGAGGGGCTGGACATGACCCAGCCATGGACACTCCTATCTGAGGGGGCGACCATATCCTGGGCTGCATCCAAAGCACCGTGGGCAGCAGGGCCAGGGAGGGGATTCTGTCCTTCTGCTCCTCTCTGGTGACACTCCCTGGGGTACTATGTCCAGCTCTGAAGTTTTCAGCACAGGAAAACTGTGAGAAGTGAGCTGTGGGGAACTCACCAAGATGATTTGAGGTCTAGCTGGTATAATGTCATAGTAACTGAACTGCACTTCTTCAACAGAGTCATATATGAGTACAAACTCAGTCTGTTATTACACTCCTCTCTTATGGTAACATAAATTTGAATGCTCTTAAGCTGTGACTCATGATGACGGCATGTCCATTTTTTTTCCTTTATGCGGTGAAATTACTTTGCAGATCCCAGTAAAGGATCTGCCTTTTTAAAGGCTGCCTCCCATAAGATCTTCAGAAAGAAGTTGATGAAGATTGGGTTAGATGAACAGACAATGTACTGACCTGAAAAGTGATAAGTGGTCAGCACCAGAAGGTGGTGATTATGTGGATCATCAACAGTTTTACAGATGAAACTGAAATGGAAGAAAAGGTTCCTATGCCAGGGGATCAGGCTGCCATTCAGAAGGACCTTGATGGGCTAGAGAAATTAAATATCTTCTTCAAGAGTGGGAAGATGGACAACATTGTAGGAGGAATGAATATTTGCCCATCACTATAACACTCTTCTCTGAAAAAGAATTATGTTTTAAGACACAACTGGTAAATTTCTCACAGTCCACTCATTTCTTTAGGTATGATGAAATCTCATGCAGAATGACTATATTGGCAATAACTAAAATTTTACAAAGCTTTCTGGGCAACATCAAAACATTGAAAAGGCTTCATCCCCTCTTTTAAGTATGCCCTCACAATGAGATAGAGATCATGAACAAGGGTTAAAAAAAACCCCACCAATTCTACAAATCTTATTCTACTACATCTTGCTACCATCTATAGAAAACATGGAATTTCAGAATTATGTTTTGTAAAGTGCAATCTGTTTTCCAAAACCAAACATGCAACACTTCTGTACTACTGAGGATAGAACATTTGTTCACAATGCCTACTTATCTTCTGATATGCAGCCTGGCACTTGGTACTAAGATCTTTTTGCTTGCATTGATGATTCAATTTTGCACTGTAGAGTTGTTTGCTATAGATTACAAGAAACTTGTGCCCTAACATTGAATTTAAGAAGTCTCACTGGTTTACTATATCCTGCATAATCAAAAGTAAAGTTGTTCTTTCACTCTAAGAGCAAGTCTGCTTTTGTAATTGACCAAACAACATTCAGTGCACTTGGACTTGAAAACACAGTCTGCAGTTTGGACTTACTTTCATATCATTATTGATGCAGAGGAAAAAGATTACTACAACCAGAAAAAAACCTGACAAACAGAATAACAACACCCCCACAGACCCCAAAATCCCCAACAAAACCAAACAACAGTCAGGGAAGTCTGTTAGTGAGAAGAACCACAAGGGACAGGTCCTGTCCATGCAGTCCCATTAGACTGAGATGGCAAAACATTAGATAAGTGCATATGCTGTGACAGCAAACCATATCATAGGCTTGTTAAGGTTTTGCCTCTAAATTCAGTCTTTTTCAAATTTACTTGCTCCCGTTACCTAGAGGCTAATTTAAAAATGCATGTGTGTTATATCTCCATTAATTATACATACACAGCATTCAAACTGGATTCCAACTCTTCTGAAGGGCCATTCAAAGACTAGGTGATCTGTGATGTCAGAGCCTTAATAAATTAGATTTGCTCTTGGCTTCTATGAAAGTTAATTTACTGAAGGTTTTTACTGTTAGTTAATGAAGGACTGTTACTATTTCCTGAGCTCTTTTTTTTTTTTTCTGACACTCGCAACTTCATTAATATTAAAGAGTTAACCTCTGATAGACTGCTACCATTTGAACATTTTTTTTCACACAGATCATCTTGATTTTCAGCCTGCTAAGCAGAGACTTCTTCAGAGGTGACACTCATTAACAATGCCCTTTCATTTAAGCAGTCAATTTTAATGTCAGATTATGATGCACTAGGCTCACTGATGAGGTCAGCTGAATAATACTCATAAAATAATTTATTCTGTGAATTGCAGTATTTTTGTAGTAAATTATTCAACTAGTGTTCCTTCATTCCTAGCTTAACTCTTAAGTTTTACTAGTTTCTCCTCTGTGTTCCCACCAGTCTGCAGTTGGACTGATTTGCATGCAGCATTGCTCATTTTCTGAAAGGTGAAATTAATGTTACATCTTTTGAATTGAACAAGAACATGCTTTATTTACAAATAGACACACTTAGCCTTATTTTATTCCTTGCATTATATGACAAAATTTGGTTAAGTATCGTTAATTCACAACTGTTTAAATAAATTATTGTGATACAATATTTATCTTTGATATTCATTGGGTGCAACATCTGACTCTTTCAATTACTTACACTTAATGCTTAACTTTTGAATAATTATTTACATATTTTTCAGAGAGCACAGTCCCATGTAAAAAAACCTGTTTTTCTCAGCAAAAGTAAACTTGTAAGACTTGATATCCTGCCTTCAACACAAGACAGTTTTAAAGAAGCTTAAGACTCATATTACCAAGAAACCATGAGCACTCCACAAAATTGCTGGCTTGTTTTGAAACTCTGAACACCTCTTTAGGAGAACCCTAAGCTTTCCTCTGTAAATTATCACTCAAGTCAATGGTTTTGTATGTGGGCTTAAGACTATGCTTAAGGTGAGCTTAATTTCTTTCAGGATGGCTGTTTAGACAAGTTGGGCTTTGATACAAAAAGTTATATTCTTAATGACCATATATACCACGAAAATAAAACACTGAATTTTCCCTTTATTTGTCTGCAGTTTTGATTAATCTACTGTATTACCTGCAAGTAGCTGATACAAGACATACTTGCCTTCCTCAAAAATTCAAGTACTGTAAATTTGTAAACACAAATGAATCTTGTGAATTTGTGTAAACACAGATGAATCTTGTATCTCAAATGCAGCTCATGTAGTTCTCTACTTCAGATGTGTCAATATGGCTTCAAGTCTCTGGGGAATATAAAAGGTTTAATATGGAGAAGGACCTGTCATGTGGGGAGGTGTAGATCTATGGCTCATTTTCATGATAGTGTTCAAGACATGTTTACATTAAGGAGATGACTGTCACAGCATTTGGCAAATCCTATTCTGCTCTGCTTTCTTGGACTATACACAATACCAGGCTCAATACAGAAATCTTTCCAGATTTTCTTGAGACATAGTCTGTATGATCTCCACAGAACACCTAGAGAATCTGAGGCATCCCACATCAACAAAACTTCTACACTAGACTTACAGAGGGCAGACTTTGGCTTTTTCAAGAGATTCATTTGGGGATTGCCTTGGAAAACAGTTCTCAAAAGCAAAGGGGTTCAGAGAAGGATGGACATACTTCAAGAAAGAAATCTTGATGCCTCAGGAGCAACGTGTCCCTGTGAGCTGACAAGGAAGATGACTAGCCTGGATTGGCAGGGAGCTTTGAAAAAACTGAGGGAAAAAAGGAGGATATATCAACTTTGGAAAGAGGGGCAGGCTACTCAGGAAATATTTAAGGATGTTGCTAGGTCAGGCAGGAAGAAAATTAAAGAGGCAAAAGCCCTGTTAGAACAGAATCTGGCCACTTCGGTGAAGGATAATAAATATGTTTTTATAAATACATTAATGGCTGTCAGAGATTGAAATAGTTCATTCCTCAAACACTGATATAAAGTTTTGCTCATTATAACAAAAACTATAAAGAAGCTACAACCAAAGAAGCCTCCCTGAAGATACCTGTTTGGGACTCCAGACTGAAAGCCAAACTGCTGAGATTAGATAAATAACCCATTCTTCAATCACCTGAAAGAAACAAATAAACCAGGAAAAGAATGCAAGCCAAACACAGCAGCCATGCCATCTTTGGCTTGCTTTGGGGTAGGGGAGGCCCTAGTCCACACACCCATTTGCTGGGAGCATTTTTGCACAGATTTCCCACCCAACCCAGTTGGGGGTAGAAGTTTCGATGTGTTGTAACCTCTGCTCAGGGGCAGTGAACCCATCCTCCCTTACTGTAAACTGGCTATGGAATCCCCAAACCTGGGAAGGCCCCATCCATGGGACATCCACGTGAGAGGCACTTGAGGGGGTGCCTTAATCCATCAAAGGCTCCCCCAAAGTGCCCCTCAGAGAAATTCCTGAAGCTTTGCACCAGACTGCATGTGATGCAACAAATGTGGAGTCTGTAGTAAGAGACAATGGCAAGGACCCCGAGCACCCCCCACCCAGAGAGATGACTGGGTTTTACTACCTGGCCTGAGCATATATTAACCCATCAGATTCTATGCTTTTCGGGTGGACCTTCAACACCAAGAAGAGGAAAGGATCACTGGAACATCGTTGGGATCCATGGAGTGGTGATATTTTCCTTATTCTGTCACTGTTACTCTCTCTCTGTCTGCCCCACCTATTTTCTATTTGTCTCTTTCTCTCTCTTTCTCTCTCTCTTTCCCATATTTACTATCAAACCCATACTATTGTCACTGGCATATGGTCTCATTTGCACCTTAATTCAGGCAGAGGCATTTCTAAGAACCTTTAGTAATTAGATCCTGACAATGGCAAAAGGAGGGGCAAGGAAAACCTCCATTCTTTATTGGACACGGAAAGGAATAGTTAGCAAAGATACGGAAAAGGCTGAGGTATTTAACACCTTATTTCCCTCAATTTTCAACAATAAGACAGGTTGTCCTCAGACAGCTGGCCTCCTGAGCTAATAGATAGGGATGGGAGGAAAAATGGACCCACTCAGAAAAAAGCAATTAGTGACCTGCTGAGCTACTTAGATGCTGACAAGTCGATGGTTGGATGCATCCTGGAGTGATGAGGGAGCTGGCAGAAGAGTTTGGCAGGCCATTGTCCATTTATCCTCAGTCCTGGCTGACCATGGAGGTCCCAAATGACTGGAAGTTGGTTGATGTGATGCTCATCCAGAAGGGCTGAGAGGCAGATCTGGAAAACTACAGTCTGACCTTGGTGCCTGGCAAGGTTGTGGAACAGATATTCTTGAATGTGAGCACACAGCACATAGAGGATGACCAAGGGATCAGGCCCAGCCAGCAGGGGTTTTTAGGAGGGGCAGGGCCTGCCTGACCAACCTGGTCTCCTTTTATGACCAGGTGACCTGTCTCCAGGCACGGGAAAGGCTGTGGATGTTGTCTACCTGGTCTTCAATGAAGCCTTTGATACTGTCTCCCATGAGGTTCTCCTGGAAAAGCTGGCACAGGTGCACCCATCCCTGGGTTAAAAACTGGCTGAATGGCTGTGCACAGAGAGAGGTGAAGAATGGTGCCACATCCCACAGGTGTCCTGTCACTAGAGGGATTCTGTGCTGGGCCCAGTCCTGTTTAATATCTTTACTGATGATGTGGATGGCAGGATTGAGTATACCACTGACAAATTTGCAGCTGATGCTAAGAGGGCTGTGCATGTTAATCTGCTGGAGGGTAGGAAAGCTCTGCAGAGGGACCTGGACAGGCTGAATTGATGGGCCAAATCCAATGATGTGAGGTTCAACAAGACCAAGTTCTGGGCCCTGTGCTTTGGCCACAACAACACCTTTCAGGCACTACAGGCTGAGGTCAGAGTGGCTGAAAGGGACCAGGCAGAAAGGGACAGAGGCCAGGCAGAAAGGGACCTGGGGTTACTGACTGACAGTGGACTGAACACTAACCAGAAGTGAGCCCAGATGGCCAAGAAGGCCAGTGGCATCCTGGCCTGTATCAGGAATAGGCCAGCAGGACCAGGGAAGTGATTCTTCCTCTGAACTCAGCGCTGGTTAGTGTTGGGGTGTGATGTCATGGTTTGCCCCAGATACCCCTGGTTTCTCCCTGAAGATTTCTTCCCCATGTGTGTCAATCCCCTCTCCTTTCCACACCCTGACCCCTGCTGAGTGCTGTCTGTCAATCCTGACATTCCAGAAGGGCATTGAGTGATTGAGCAGATTCAAAAGATGCCCCCTACCCCTGGGGGGGCATTGGGCTGTCCAGGTGTCCTTTGTCCCTTAAGATGTACCTGGTTGGTGGGCTTCCTACCCTTTCCCTCCCCCTCTCCCTGGGGTTAAAATGAACAGCAGCCACATGGTTTGGGACTTCTGTTAGGGCTGTTACTGGATTCAGAGGCCTGTGGGCCAGAATAAAGCTCTGGATCGAAACCCTCTGTCAGAACCAACTCCTTTCCTTCAACACCGCCTTAAAGCTTCTCCGCCAGAGGTAAACCTGAGGACCACCAGAGCTCCTGCAGGCCTGGACTTGCCTCCAAGCACCCAGCTGCAGCGTCCAGCAAGCCGAAAGGTGTCTCTGGGGTGAAAATGCCACAGTGCTGCTATTTGGTTCAGCAGCAAGGGCCAGACAAGCCCAGGCATGCCTCATCCAGCTATATCGGTAATTATTCCAATAGGTTAGGCCACACCCTGGGTACTGCATTCAGTTCTGGCCCTCCCCCCCCAGTTTGGGAAGGATGTTGAGACACTGGGGTGTGCCCAGAGAAGAGCAACAAGGCTGATGAAGGGTCTGGACCACAGGTCCTATGAGGAGCAACTGAGGGAGCTGTGGTTGTTTAGACTGGAGGAAAAGAGGGTCAGGGGATATTGGTCTCCACAATTAACCAGAAAGGAGGGTACGGCCAGGTAGGGGTCAGTCTCTTCTCACAGGCAACCAGTGACAGGACAAGAGGACAGTCTTCTATTGCACCTCAGGTGGTTTAGTTTGGATATTAGGAAAAAGTGGATGAGAAAAAGTGATTTGGCACTGCAATGGGTTACCCAGGGAGGTGATGGAGGTGTTTGAGAAAAGAATGGACATGGCACTTAGTGCCATGGTCTAGTTGACAAGGTGGTGTTTGGTCATAGGTTGGACTCATTGATCTCAATGGTCTTTTCCAACCTAATTGATTCTGAGATTCTACATCTTTCAGAGAACTGAGGGAAACAAGCAAAACTGCTGTAGAAGAGATATTTTAGGCAAACTTCTATATAAGAAATGCCACACTACCTCAATGCACTTAATCAAATATGTATCTAACAGCACAAGAATAGAGGTAAGACAAGGTGTTTGCACATGGCATCATAACAACTCTACGAGGGATTTCCTTCACCATGGAATCACCAAAAATATTCACAGTTAATGGATTACAACTTAAGAGGAGCTGTTTCTGTAGGCAGTCTGTAGTGCCTGTTAAATTAGGAGATCTGCTGCCTCTTTATTAATTTATTCTTGATTCAGCTTGAATGGGTGGAGTTGAATAAGATCACCTCCTAACTTCCTTTCCACTTATGAATCAGTGGTGTGAAGAAGAGCACTTTAGACATGCTGTTAGTTATGGTTCTTCTTAGGATAAGGAGACGTAAAGATTTTAAGGTGTGTGCACCTTAAAATAGACAATCTAGTGTTTCTGAAAGAAACAGGTTATATGCTTGCATGAGTGCATTTGTGCTTGTTTACACGTGTGTTTGAATCTGATAAACTGGAAGAGCTGGTACAGTCTGACTCCTGAGAGGGAGATGTTGAGCTACTTCTGATCTGACTGGGAGAGAAATAGTGTTTATAATCTTAACAAATAGGAGAGGAACATTAGACTTCTAAGATGATATTTGATTTCCCTTGCTTTATAGCTCAATATTGCAAGTGCCAAGATTGCTTCTTCACCAACACTGAAAATTTGAAGTGGCGCTAAAATGTTGTGTCAAATCACAGCCTTTATTTAATAGGTGACCCAAACATTGTGGCTCAAGAATAATAAATGAGTTAATGTTGCCAAGCTTTGTTGGAGTTCCATGGCAGACTATGTCAGCAGAAGAATGCCATTGAACTTTAGAAGAAAAAAAAAAGGCTTGAATTCTCTTCTATGCTATGCTATGCTCTGCTATGCTCTGCTCTGCTCTGCTCTGCTATGCTATGCTATGCTATGCTATGCTATGCTATGCTATGCTATGCTATGCTTTGCTATGCTATGCTATGCTATTCCATGGGCCTTACTTGTACTTCTTAGTAGATCACTTTCTCACGTCTTTGCCCTGCCAATCCCACGTATGTGTCTAACCCTGGGTACATCTCATACAGTCATGCTCCAGCCAGACCCTGAACTAGCACTGTCCCCATCCCCTTGGGCTGTGTGAAGGCTGTGTCTGATCATGATCTCTGTAAAACACCCTGGTCTTCTTTGGGTTCACTGGAAATATGCACATCCTTAATGCCCCCCTTTTTGTAGGCATAAAGCTTTCTAGAGGTAGCAACTGATGCTTCCTACAACAAATACTTCTAGGTTACACAGAAAGTCTGATGCTCTGGGTGTGGTTGAGTAGTGCACAGGACTTAGCTCAAGATCCTTGTATTCTCTTGTAATAGTAACTGCACTTCACTAAGCTGCAACAAACTGAATAATTTTTTTGCTTACAGGTGTGTCTGTCTCTGAGGTCTAATCCGTTCCCAAGCGTTCTGCACACCTGTGTGAAAACCACAAGGAGAAGATGAGAGGAAATGGGTACAAACTACACGAGGAGAGGTTTCATGTTGATACAAGAAAGATTTTTTTTTTACAGTGAGAACCATGAATCACCAGAGGAACCCTGCCGAGGAGGTGGTAGAGTCCCTGTCACTGGATGTTTTGAAGATGTGATTCATATATAGTGTGCTAGAAAATCTTATCTAAGTCCCCTTTCCCATGAAATATTGGATCAGATGATCTTTTGAGGCCTATTCCTATCTGAGCCATTCTATAATTCTGTGATTCTAAAATAACCTCCCAAGCCAAAACCAAACAAACTTGTCATTTATTTAGGGCTTAGATGAATCAGATTTTTTTACTAGGTTTCCACAGATTTTGAATGATTGATGTAAAATACTTTACATTACAAAATAGCCAAAAAACCCTGTTATATAAAGACCTAAAAATGCATCAATATTTTAGTGTCTCTCTCTGCTAATATTCAAAATGTATTTCACTCTGATATATATTTATCTTTAAGCATATGAATGGCATCCTCTGCTGAAATGAGGATATTCCTCCCATTTGTTTAAATAGAACTGACATGGTGCCTAAATTCCAACATATATAAAAAAGTATGTGGAAATGTAATGCCTGTATTTGGGTGAAGAAGATTTTCAGAAGTAGAGAATAGAATTGTTTTATTGAGGAATATTTCAAAGAAACATATGTTTGTTTTAGCTTTTCCCCTCCACTTTATCATATTTAGTCTCATTGTTGTGAGTTTGTACCTCTTTAAACAATCAGGGCATTACTTATAATTTTGTATCTACTTTTTCATTCAAGTATTTGATTTTACTGTTCCTCTTATGGTCTCCCTATGCACTCTGTCATACCCCCAGCTAGCTACACCTAGGCCACAAAGCATGTACTTTATCACCGAATGTGCTGTATTGGGGTGGATGATTACTTGTGAGATTAAGGGAATGGCTGTGTGTCATGATTTGGCTGGGTAGGTAGCTAAGTCATCCATGGTTCACAGTCCTCATGGGTGTACCTGCTCTTGGAATAATATTTTCTATGAACCGTAGTCTGTTTTAGAGGTATATGTGCTGCAGCATCCACTTATCTGAAGCCACAGCAGTTTTGTGCTGCAACTTCTTTGCTTTAACCTCATCAATGAGCTGCAATTCCTTCTGGAGTTCATCAGATCCACCATGGCACTGCCCATGGCCACAGACCTTTCAAAGGTGTCCTTCCTGTGTCATGGATTTATCCACAGGCACAGATACTTCAATGTATTCAGCACAGCTTCATGCAGTCACTGGCACTTAAAAGTGGAACTGTTGTAGCATGAACTTTTCCTTGGGCCACAAACTCTTCAGAGGTACACCTGCTGCAGCACAGAGACAGCCTTGTACACAGAGGCTACTAGGTGTATTGGCTCTGTTGTGCACTCAGCCACAGCTGCCCCAGGGTGTCCTGCTCCTCTGTGCACTCATCCACAAGTGCACAGTCTCTTTGACTCAAGTTCACATTGGAGTTTTATCCTGTCCACTATAGCAGCACAGACACCGCGCCATCTGCCAGCCCAGGCACATCTCTGTGCTGCTATCCAGGTGTTCCTGGCCACAGCAGAGCACAGAGCACAGCAGCACTGCAGTGCAGTGACCAGCGAGAGCCAGAAGCTGCCTCTAACAAGCACTAGAGGCAAGTGAGCCCCATGGCAAGCGCAGGAACCTGCTGTTTTGTAGCTAACAACAGCTAGGAATTCAACCTAGCACACTCCAGCCAAACCTGTCATTATCTCAAACTCTTCGAGTCCCATATTGGATGGCAAAAAGGACTGTCTTGGCATAACCCCAGCAGGCAAATAAATACTGCACATTTGCTTGCCCAGAAAGCTCATGGTTGCAACAAAGACTGTTCAACAGTTAAAGTGAGAGGAATGATTTCACTGCTTCCCTGTTGCATGCAGGTGTTTAGTCATCTTTGGGAAAGCAGGTCTCTATCATGAGTACCAGTTAATTAGGAAGAAACTCTGACCATCATTCCGTCCTTCTTCCTCCAGAAGTGTCATACCGCATAGGATATCCCTTAGGTCAGTTGGGTTCAACTGTCCCAGATGTGTCCCCTTCAAACTTCTTTCACAACCCCCAGCTACTCACTGGAGTGTCAGTGTGAGCAACAGAAGAGGACTTGATGCTGTGTAAGTGCTGTTAAGTAGTGAATGAAACATCTTCATCACAAACACAAAACACAGCTGCATACATGCTCCTTGAAAGAATTAGGTCTACTTCAACCAAACTCAGCATAGAGTGTTAAGTCTTAATGGTTTGATAAAGAATTGGGCTGGCTGGTCCCTAGCATAGACGTCAAGTTTTGGCCCTGGTCTCTGGAAATACCAACATGCATACATAGATTCATAGATACATAGATACATACCATTTAGTAATTTCCTGTGAGCAGCAGAGACCAAGGTGTTGAAATGTAAATTATAGGCTGTCTTCATCAACCAAAGAAAAAACAAGAAAGTGTAAAAAAAAAGTTTACATCAGAATCAATTATCCAAAGTAATGTGTAATTATATTTCCACTGTTGGTTTTCATTATTGATGAGTTCATCATAACTTCCGAATAACAAATTAGTGAAGCTATTTTAAAAATAGGCCTGCATGGTTAAATATCATGCAGTTTGTCTTTCACCTATCTAAAACTAGTATCTAAGGAGTTATACTTGGGGTGTGATTACTGGTGTTTGACTGCAAAGTGTACAGAAAGATAGCAAAAAATTAATTATCAGCAACTTAAATTTTGTAAACATCTTGATGTACCAGTGAGTGGTGCTCATGAGACAAGCCCTTCAGGTGGTATGCAATTCTCAAGGAAAGGATAGTATCCAAGTGAATGTATGTTATGGCATCATTTGTCTGCAACAAGATAGAAATATTTTCATTTTCCTTGTCTAAATTAAAAGTTTACCTTTTGCTTAAAGTGATAGGCAGAGATATTGAAAATGCAAAGTAAAAAATCATACTTAGAGCTGTAAAACAGGTGCCAAGAAGTGATTCTTCCCTGCCAAGAAGTGATTTGAACTTACTTACCATAAGGTATGGGTTTTTAAATTTTTTTATTGAGAACTGCAACAGGATTTGTTGTCACAGCTTGTGTGCTGTATTCAAATATACCACTGATTTTTAGTGTCTTTAATTCCTCAAACAAATATTGATAAATATTCATCAAAATATTACCAGAAAAAAACCTTCTGAGATATTTATGTCATTTGTACAGACTTTTAATGGTAGAATTACTGAGTGGAAGAAAGAGCAGAGAAAATAATATCTGAGCATCTAAATGAAGACCAAGATATACTCCTTTACCACAGGAATAACTCGCAGTTTGTAACTGTAAACTCAGCATTTACTGATAAGTTTCAGAGTCACTACAGAATTATAGTGTCTAGAATATCACTGGATAGTAGCATGGTTAAACCACAAATAAAAAATGTAAACTTCAGTGCTGACCTCAGTACTTGGTGAAGGTGCATCATCATGTCAAAATTTGAACACCTTTTCCCCAGGAAAAGTGGCTTGCTCTGTTGATGGATGAGCCTTGTCTCTGTGTCTGTTGAGCCACTACTAAATTATTCAACAATAGTATCTATTTTATAAATTTACCATCCTAAAAGTCATCTTGTTTGTACACACTAGCTTACTCAGTGGATATTATTTTCCGCTATCAAACAGTCCCTTTGCTGTTTTATTCATTGCAATACATACAAACAAAATTAAATTTAGAGACTGCCCTTCTGTTTGCTGCAAAAAAAAGATGTGAAAGCTGAAAAGGTGTTTTTAGAACAGTTTACTGATGTATTCTAAAAAAAACCATATATCTCCTTTTATTTCTTCTTTTGACTTTGACTCTCTAAAAGTTATACCTTGAAGCCAAAGGCTATTTTTATCTCTGAAGATATCTCTGAATGCCATTTTAAAAGACTGTGTATACAGATGTGGAACCTGCAGTACTTCTGGAATCAGAAGCAAAACTGAAATAAATGAAAAAAACAGAAGCTAGAGGAAAAAAAAGTCTTTGGAACACTGGTCACAAGTAAAGGATCAGTACATTTTCTTGTAGTTTATATAAAATATTAGGAAAATATTAGGTTTGCTTTCTTAATTGAAATAAATTGAATTATGAATTTCCTCCAGATTGAATGGTGCACTGATAATAAACAGAGTGTTAAAAATAATTCACAGGATTCTGAACAGGATTCTGCTGTTTATGCAAATATGAGATTCTTAAAATGAAAAGTAGAGGGAAGTATGGAGGGCTTGATTATTCTGCATAGAAAGGATGGACCACTGAAAAGATACAATAAAAATCTATATATTTGAATAAGATTACATTATCTCCAAGTGGGATTTACAATTCCTTCCAACTCAGGTTCAACCCTTTCAGTTTCGAGAGATGCCAGATTATAGCTCAGGTCAAGTAGGGTGACACAGACTGCAGAGAGATTCAGCTATGAGTACTCAAATGATGACTCAAATTTAGATCAATGCTCAACTATGTCTTAGAAAGCTGAGGGTCTCGGGTTTTTGTTTTGTTTGTTTGGTTGTTTTTTTGTTTGTTTGTGTTTTTTTTTTAATTTCTGCAATTCAATTAAATTCACAGCATCTGTCTATTTTTAAAACATGTAGGAAAAATTTGTGTTTCTAGCTAGCTGCTCTTGGTTTATTAATTACCTTTAAAAGTTTGTTAAATAAAAGGCTAGATGTGTCATGTAAGAATCTAACTGCAAAACTCAAGGAAAGCAGGCAAAGGCTATTTATCCAGTAGTTTATTTCATATTCAGCAGATAAAAGCAACTTTTATCTATAACTCCCTAATTTTTACATATTTTTAGGAACTTTTCTTCAAGGTCTTTCAGTATTAGACACAGAATCATATACATTGAGCAGAGCTAAGGGTGGGACAGAATGAACAACCTGTAGGGAACCTGTATACTGGATTTAAGTTACAAAATCAGAGCTTTTACTTGGCTTTTTTCACTTCTTTGCTCGTGCCCAGCTACCTGTACGTCCAAGACATCCCTTCCCAGCAGGAAGATGGCATGAGACATTGGGCAGAAAGTTGTTGTCAGTTCCTGATGTCTGCTCCCAGTCTCAGAGACTTGGGACCAAGGTCACGAGCATCACTTCTCCACAGAGGTTTGTGACTTTTAGCAACTTTTCTCACAACAGGTTTTTTTCTGCAGAAAGGTTATTCACCTTCTTCTTTCAAACCCCCCTTCTTCCTTTTGGGAACTCCTGGTTTTGGTGCTGTCTCATCTTTTTGGAAGACTCCAAACTCTCAATTTTCCCATGTGTATGTACAGAAGAACAGCATGTGATCAGCTTACTAATTAATGGTTCTGTCCCATGTGTCTTTATTATTTGGACAATTCTGGACATGCCATTTTTGTTTAGCCAGGATGTGTCAAAATTTACAATGGAATTGTATCACTGGCAGCTAGCAAGAGGAAGGTTTATGCATAAAGGTTCAAAAGCTCAGTATTTGACAGTGTCCCATACATACACCAAATTATTTGCTTTCTAATATCATTCACAACCAAAGCAATTTTTCAACTATGAGAAACAGCTGTCACAAAAATCAAAATATACACCTATCTTGCAAAGAGCAAGACAGCATTGTACGATTCCATATATGTACAGCAAAATTCAAGAAAGTGAAAATAAAATCTTCTAGAAATGTTTAATGAATCCTCTATGGCAAGACAGGATTTTTTTTTCTTTTGCTTTGCTAATAAATTTTTTGGCTGTATCTAAGGAGGTTTAGTTTTCTGCCTGCCCTGTTTACTTGTATATATATACCATATATATGAAATCTAGATATCTTTTGCTCTTGCTGCGAACTCTTCCTTAGACACTCTTAAAAGTTCATCTGTGCCATTCTCTGTCCTGTGGAGTGACACATTTGATTTGATTTCAATGTCTCCATCTGTTCTGTATGTACTGAGCTTGCTCCTGTTTTGTAGCCTCTGACAGGTGATATTGTGATTTCCTTTACTATGCATTCCTGGTGGCAGAATTACATGTATTGTCCCCATACATGAATTTTTCAAAATGTATGCTTTGTGAATTTTTTTTCTCTTTTACTCATTGCTATACTTTGGTATGAATGTAAGTGTGATCAGTTTTCAGGGATTTTCTCAGAGACAACATATGACTCCTTCTTTTAATGCCAACTAACAAACAAATGTATATGTATTATGTAAGTAATAAGATTTTAAAAAAGATTAAAAAAGATAATGTGGCTTATAAATTTTACTTCATTTATAAAGATGCAATATTTCCAACAATTGCTTTTTTTGATAAACTTCCTCTTTATTTACCCAACACAATCATGGATTTACCAGGATGCAATTGTGTACTAATGGTTATGTTGGTATTTTGTTTCAAGTCTGTGACCTTTCTTTGAGACAAAGAAAAACCTGGATTCAATTTCCTTTCCTAGTGAATAAGTGCAACAGAAGTCTGAAACTGTGCACTCATTTTCCAGCTGGTATTTGCTGAACTGGCTGGCACCACAAATATATACCTATACCTGTACTAACTCCTGCAGTTGGGCCAGGCTAATGTAATTAGTGAGATTCAGTGATGTATTTATGTAGTCCAAGCTATTCTATGCTAATGACAAATCACTGACTAAGGAAAACTGTACCTTGATGCCTATTTCATCAACAAACTCCACCTTTCAGAGTGAAAATGAAATGGATCAATTATGAAAATGTTAAGTAGAGTTATATACTGAATACCTGCATGGGACATATCCATCACGTAGATTCTTCAGCCAGCTGAAGATCTTCATTGCAGATATCTACAGGACTCATTAGCACCTCAGACCTTTGTTCATGATTGCTACAGATGTTAAAGTTAAACATTAAATTGCATCACTTAGCATTCTTGAACATTTTTTCATGTTGTCTTTAAGTAGGGACAAATAACATTGTCTATAGAGAAAGTTATTTTTAGACAATATGGTAATACAGTATGGATTTTGGTCACCATCAACTGCCATTGTATTTTCTCATGGGCTAATCAAAGTAGTTTATATAGTTTTTTACTATTTTCCTAATGAGATATATAAATTAACCTAAGTACATTTATGTACGCGCATTCTGTTTTCTCTTGTGTGACCAGTGACACAAGGAACTGGAGTGGAGGGAGGAAGACAGCCGTGAAGAAAGGGGTCATCCATGAAGACTGTCACTCCAGCTGCTGCTGAGACACTAGTAGGCCAGCAATGATTCTCTACACATAGAAGAAGGACTAAGACTGCCATGATTGTGGTGAGAGTAGTTTTGGGACTGCAATGGTCAGGCAGTGAATACAATCTTTCTGACTTAGAGCCAAGACAAGGAAATGGATAATTGGGTCTGAAGGACTGTGTGGATCTGACTGCCTGGCACACCAGGTCCACAGAAGTATAAGGCTTGGGTGGACATCAGGGAATAATGTACCCACCCTAATGTCATCAGGATACAGCAAGGAGGAAGCCAGCTATGATTCTGGAGTAACAGTGTGATATCAGCAGTTTCCTGTTTAGGCCGAGGAAAGCCTAAAGGGGGACCCACCAGCAGCAAAAGTGTCCTGTTGTTACCAACCCAGAGACCCAATGTTCTCTTGGCATAGATTAGGGTTGCAGAAAGTACTCAATGACCCAGAAAGGTACTGATAGCTTTTTGGTGTATCCACCATGAGCACAGAGAAAATGGAACAGCTGTCTACCTTCCCAGAATCCTGGAGAATTCTACCAATGTAGGATTGCCGTGGATTGAAGATCAGCAAGAGCTAATTTTTATAGATTGCAATTTACAGTTGCAGCATAATCCATATTGCTTTTCAACTTTCTTTGTATTTACACTGCATGTAGTAGAAATGCTTGCATGTTTAAAATATTTTCTGCTGAGATTCTTTCACACCCCTTCTTTTAAAACAGATAATAAATACTGTACTACTTTATAGGCATAAAACCTGCATGTCTTCTGATCTGGTTTTCTGAACAGGTCTCACTGCTGGTATGTGCAAAATGAAACAGTTTACCAAAAATGTTAGGAGTAAAGTTTCTGTGACACATAATCCAGTTTTGATTCACTTCTAATGGCTTTGCTGTGACTCAATATTCTGTCTGGATTACGAATTTTGGATGCCTTCTATATAATCTGGTTGGTTAGAGTATGCTGCTAATAATACCACAGCTCTGGGTTTGATCCCTGTATGTGCCATTCACTTAAGATCTGAACTTGCTGTTCCATGTGCATTCTTTCAGCTCAGAATATTCTGTGATCTGTGATTAGCTTCCAGTAGTGTACATTAAAAATGAGCTATGCAGTGGTTAATAGGGTTTATGCACGTCAAATCTACTTTTTCTTCATTTTGGTTTTGATGTTTTATGCTGTCAAACTCAGCACTGATGTTAGAAAGTTATGCAAAATCAGATTATTTCATGTTATGAAGAGCTGTAGTATCGTTTGCAATTTGTCCAGTCCTGTTAAGTCAAATTTAGGGTTCCCTGGGTGCAAGGAAACAGAGTAAAATGGGAAAATGAAATCTTCATCTTAACCTTTATTAATCGTAAATTTCAGCATCTCTTTCTGCTATTGCTAATTGTCTAGATAATTTTTTTCTGAATTTGTTGAGAGCTCAAGAACTTATTTTGGGCCTGACATGTGGGACGTGATGGGGAAACATTTTCCTTGGGCTAGACTGTTAAATTCCATCACGATATCTGAGGAATGGGCAGGAACAGTGAACTGAAGTATAGAAGCATAGTTGTCAAGGTATAAGCAAACCTCAATCAGGAAAAAAGAGGGCTGTACAGAGAAGAAAATTTGCATGTGAAACACAGATTTTCTTAGCGTTTCTGAAGTACAGTTTAGTGAACATCTTTGGTGCTGAAAGACAACTGCCAGTACAACTGACTTCTTGACTGAGCTATTTGAAAGGCCGGAGTGCTGCTTGACCTGTTGTTGCATTGGCAATTTTGGCTAAGCACAGCTAAACCTATCAAAGATCTTGTGGACAGAGAAATAATAACAGGGCATAATCCAGAAAATATGTTCTTTGAGAAGTTATACAGAAGAAAGGAAGTATTGCAAATTTAATCTTATATTAAACTTAATCCTTATTTTGATATTTTGAACTTTACCAATTTTACCTGTTTTATGGAATTCTCACAGGATAATAAGGAAATTACACATTCTACAATAATATTCCTGTGCATTACTGGCTCCCTACGTGATTAGTAAAGTGTTTGAGGTGGGTTTTCCAGCTTGCATGATGTATAGTGTCTCTGACTATAATTGTAATCTATATTTAGAAAACTTGATGTGAGAGAATAAGGGGAAGCTTGTAAGGTTGTTTCCCCAGAAAAATTTTCAGTGTTTCACTGTCCTTGTTAGCATACACTAAATGCTTTACTCCTTTGGGGAAATTACTCTTTCTTGGAAGATACGCTGGATGTGCTGAGAGCAGCTAAAACCAGGCATCAAAGTGCATGATGCCAAAGTTTGTTAGAAACCAGTGAAAGTTGGATTTCAACATTCAACAGCATGTTGCTGCGCGTTTTGCTACATCAGTGCACCAGCGCAACCATCAGTGGAAACCATTCTAACTCACTCTGGCTATAGTCTAGCAGAGGTGACACTGATGTCTTTTTCAGGACCACAGAAAGGAAGAGAGAGACCAAGGGAGATGAGCAGCAGAAGCAAAACTTTGCAAATAAATAAGTAAATAGAGATGATGACAGAACAGCTGCAAGTGGTTGCTAAAATGAAGCACATATAAGCTAAGAACATGATGTGAATTACTAGCCCATTCTTTGATGGCTCATTAAGACTGGTTTCACCTGAATCACTTAATATCTACATTTTGCATCTCTGAGTCTCAAGTATCAACACTATCTTAAAAATGCCAGCAAAAATGTCAGTTTGACTGTAGGGAGTGGCATATCCTCTAGGAAATCTGACATATGCTCAGAACAAAGTGCATCATTTCAGTACTAGTCAACAAAAAATTGGAAATGCTTTCCTGAACTCCTGGCTTTGCATGTGATAGACTTGATTTTCTTCTTTGTAGCTGATAAAGTTCTGCATTTTGAATTCAGTATGAGAATAACAATTATACCACACTGATGTTTTGGTGGGTGCCAGGTAGTCCTTACCCTTAGTCAAAAACTTTCCAGTTTTTCAGTCTGCCAGTGAACAGGTGCACAAAAAGCTGGGAGGGAGCACAGCCAGGACAACTGTCCCAAAGGCATATTCAATACCACAGGATATCATGACTAGTATATAAATTTGGAGGGAAGAGAGGGGAAGGATTGATTGGGAGGGGCAGATGGCTGCTGGGAGGTATCTGGGCTTTGGTCACAGAATCGCAGAATGACAAGGTTGGAAGAGACCTTTAACTTCATCAAGTACAACCCATACCTTAAACACCTTAACTAAACCATGGCACCAAGTTCCATATCCAGTCTTTTTTTGAAAGGGATGGTAACTCCACCACCTCCCCAAGCAGGCCATTTCAATATTTTATCACTCATTCTGTGAAAAACCTCTTCCTAATATCCAACCTGTATTTCCCCTGATGCAGCTTGAGGCTGTGTCCTCTTGTTCTGACATTTGCTGCCTGAAGAAAGAGACCAGCCCCTACCTGACTGCAGCCACCTTTCAGGAAGTTGTAGAGAGTTCCTCAGCCATTCCTCACAGGGTTTGTGTTCCAAGCCCCTCACCAGCCATATTGCCTCCTCTGGCCTCGCTCAAGCATCTCAATGTCCTTCCCAAACTGAGGGGTCCAGAACTGGACACAGCACTCAAGGTGTGGCCTCACTTGGTCAGTAGGTGGTTAGCAGTAGTATTGCGCGGCACTCATTTATTTTGGTTTTTTCCTCTCATTTTCCTTATAATTATTACCATACTTTATTTTTTCAGTTATTGAAGTTCTAATCTCAGTAAATGGGCTTTAATTACTCCTCTCCACCAGAGGCAGCACAGTGAGTGAGCAGTGCTGTGGTACTTAGTTTCCAGCTAGGATTAAACCATGATAAAAAGAAATTGTTGTTTATGCCCTAATTGGACATGCCTTTCCTCAACCTCCCACTTGATAATGAAATTTGTGCATATGGTATAAGAAATTCCTGGTTGATAAACTAAATAGACTTTTATATTTTTTATCAGGCTTGCTGGTTTCTGATGTCAGTTACTTTGGAGACATATCTGCATAAAGACTAGATCAAGAGAAAGAAGGGAAATGTCGTTATGACAGGCAATTATGAATTAATGATGACCAATTGGTGATTATGCTTATTAGAATCATCATATCGAAGAATAAGCCATGCAAGAAGGATCCGTACTTGTAGTAAATCTTACTTGCTTTTATGGAAGTGCTAGATTTTTTCTTCAGGCTTTTGTTAACAGCTAGATGTTACTAAAGTTTGGGCTTTTTCCCCCAGCCAGAGTTACATGATGGAATTGTATGCACCATATAAGAATTTATCCAAATCCAGAGATGCTATACTTACCTTTCTGAAGTTTTTAAAACCTTGATAAAAACTATTGTTATAGAAACATACAGAGAATATAATTCAAGGAAAGAGAGTGATAATATAAGACAGAAAATGACCAAGATAAAGGATCTAAATAAAGGAAGTGAAAAGTTATGTAAGAAACTTCTTGAGACTTCTGGAAGAAGAGTTGGGCAATAAATGGTATCTTATGTAAAGGATGTACATGAATCTGTTTATTCTTATGCAAGGTGCTGATTGCATCCCTCTGCAAGAAAATAGTTTTGCTGTACTTTCAAAGTAATTGCATCTGTGTTATTTTCAGGAACAAAATTTTATTATTTCTTCTGATGTCTGTCAGTTCCTACACATCTTTTGTGTAATATTTGCAGATTGAGAGGAAGTCATACATACACATTTTATTAACGGTATTGTCTTTCTATAAACAGCAGTGTAGATTTCATCACTTGATATTTGTTTCATACCTTAAATACATTTTTCTGAGAAAACACAATAGTGGATTGATTGAAAAAAGAAATACTGTCTGCATCATAGAAAGTAATTATGCTTTCTCATAAAATTTTATGAAAAGATGAGTAAATGAATGAGAATCTCATAAGGTTTATCTGTTTCAATTTGCTATCAATTTATATTATAAATACAATAATAAATATATATTTCTCTTTCTGTCTGTTTGTCACTATTTCTGATTCTCTCCAGTTACAACAAAATCTTTACAAAAGTCATGTCTTGAGATTCTAAGAGTGAAATATTTGCAGTGATCCAAACATATCTTACTGTCTGAGCACCTGTTCTTTTTAATGTGTGCGGGTTTTCCAATACAACAGATATCTGCATAGCACCAAAACCACTTTTTTGATTTTATTAGTAAAAAATATAAAAATCTATTAGAGAATATTAATAATGTAATCTTTTTAATGAAGCAGTCATTTTCAAAGGAATCCCTAATAATAAAATGATGCTCTGACTAGATATTTCTAACTAGAAAAGCTATTTAGGAAAATATTGCTATTAAAATTGATAATAAGGAAGACATTAATAGAAATCTATTCCATAAATGTATAATATGTGAGAAAAAAATGGAAGAGTGCTGAAACAGCACTGAATTCCAAAAAATGTTCTTGACCAAAGTTAAGTATTTTCTTCAATAGCAATGCTTTCACAATTTGTATTGACAGAAAATAGTGTTAAATGCATGTTTATATAGCATTGATAAGTATCAGATCAATTCAAAATCCCTTGTTGAGTTGGTGATTTAATGGTTTGGTGTCATAAAAGCTTTTGAAATACCAATTTCAGCAAACACTTCTAATGGTTGCAATTTGAAAGATATATACCACACCAAAGTAGAAGTATGTGTGGAATATGTCCTTTAAGGAGTTTATTTGGGATATGAACAGCAATCACATATTTATGGAATCTGTAAAAATCTATGTGTTACTTGAATCAACAGCTTTCTTTGATGAAAATACAAATGGTCCTTTGTAAATATAACTTTTTTTTTGTATGTGCTCTAAATAAATGCAAATTTATTTTAAAATATTATTTATTAAAACTAATTCCCATTTTTAGAAGGAAACGACCGTTCAAGAATCAAAATTCCGATTTTGTTGAAATATTTCTACACTTAAAGTATTCAAATCACAATGCAATCAATATTTTCTGCAATAATTTCAAGTAATATTCTTCTGTTCAGAAGATTTATTTATGCATTCTGTCAAAAATCAGCAATAGCCATGATTAAACAATGTGGTTATAACTGTTAGTGTGTAAGACCAATGCAGATAGATAGGACACCAGGTGCATTTTTTGGGATTTATTACCTAAAATTTATTATTGTGATATTTTTTGATTAAATTTCATATTGTTCCAACAGCTGGTGGTTGGACAGATTTATTATGCAAACAGAATTACTTAATGATAGTATTATAAGTAAACATCACTGATTTGGAAATTTCAGTGCCTCTATGCAAAATGCTTCTCATCTACAAATTCTTTCTGATAGCATTAGTTTCTTTACTCTAGAATACAAAATGATATTAACTCATTGTTTTGTTTCATTCATTATTATATCAGTGTTTCACAATCCACAGAAGGGTTGAGGATATTGCTTTATTTTGCTGGAAATTATGGTCCTGAAATATAAGGTAAGCCAGAGGGAAAAGAATACAATTCTGCTGCTCAATGAAGCCCAAATCTTTCCATCATATGCAATAAAGATGTCTAAGTCCTTGTATGTATTTATAGTTTTTTGGATATACATAGAGAATTTAGAATTCTAATTAATTCTAATTTTCTGGAATAACTTTAAAACCCCCTGCAAAATATTCATTCTCGACAATAATTTTTGGGTTTTTGCAAAACTTAGTCTTAAAGTCAGACAGAGGTGATACAGAAGAAAGTAAATTTTCAAAGTATTTGAGGATATGTGAAACTAGCTGACATTTTCAGAAGAACATAGTATTCAAATAGTCACGTATCTGTTCCAAAATCTTCCTTGGATAAATAGGAGTCCTGTTAGTGAACACTTTTTTGTTTCTCTTGAGTCATCAGTGAGTTTTTTTCACAGATAGGTGCAGCCCTGTAAACACTCTAGCCCCAAATTTGAGCTACTCCTTGTAATACCTGTAGCAGAACTTAAAATTTTTGAGCAGAGTTATAAATTTTTTTATTGTCTTATAACTCTGTAGCTTTATATACTGTGTAAGCAGGAAATGTAGAGACATCTTGAAACTCTGGTTAGCATTTTTGAAAAGTTTGAAATTACTCCAAGCTTTCCTCTTTTTCCTCTAAAAACATGTTAATTTTTGGGAGCTCAGCACATCACTCCTGATGTCCAGAACTACCGAGAGAACCCTTGGGGGGCTCGAGAGTCTTGGAATGTTGCCAAAAGCACTTGGTGGCTTGATTTTGATTCATCTAGAGATGTGCCACCGATGTATGAGGAAATGGAACCTGCGAGAATCACTCGAGTGTAAATGGTGAAGGGAAGATATCATTATAGGGTGAATCACAAATTTTGGGGTTTTGGTACAGGGGGGTTGCAGAGACAAGATGGAGGAATCAGGGCATGCCACCAGGCTCTTCTTTCTTCTTCCTGTCTTCCATCTTCTGGAGTGGTGTTGGCATTTGGGGATTGGTCTGGGATGAGAGTGTAGTTAGTGACGAAGTTGATAGGTATTGGGGATAAAAGGTAAATATGATATAGGTAGTTTTGTTATAAAAGATGCGGCCGCCTTGGGGGTGGGCAGAGTGCCTTTGGCTGCCGTGCTGGTCAGATCCTTCGGGCAGAGAAGGGACTTTATAGATAAGAAATAATAAACAATTCTGAAGACTGAAAAAACCTAGCGTCCAGACTCATCTTTTGAAGCCCAGTGTGCAAGAACCATCCTGAGCGTGTGTGGGGGCAGAGACAGACAGCCGACCCCATATAAATTCTCTTCACACTTCATTCTGTGAAGAGTAAAAGACATTTAGAAAAATTTAATGAATATATATATATATATATATATGTCTCTTGTGTTAGCATAAAATGCTTTTGAGCATTGTTGAAGGTCTGTAACAACTCTTTAAAAAACCTTAAACAGCTGTAAACTCAGGTTCTCAGTTTGAGCATAATTGCTTTAATTCACTCTCTTCTGTCTCACCTAAACAGGTGAGACAGAAGAGAGTGAATTTTCAAAGTATTTGAGGGTATGTGAAACTAGGAGGCATTTTAGGAGCAATTGTAAGTATAATTGCTTGGGACTTGAGAAAATGCAGACAGACAGGTCAAATGACTTATGTAGAGAAAGAATGTGAGAACAGAGGATAAGATGTTTTAAATTCCAATTCACACCATATTTTATCCACAGCACATTCCTCTGTGTTGTGACATTAGATGCATCGCGCTACCTGTTAAGCAGCCGAGTGGGTTTAGCTTCAAGCAGATTGTTGGCTATTGTGAAAACTGCCTACAGCTGCAAATTCATCTGAGAATGTATAGGTAGTGGTTCTTACAGTTCCCAGAAAGAGGTTCATATAAAGATAATGTGACGATATTTAAGAAAAAGAGACTAGTTTATATTGTCAGTCCTGTATTCACGCAGAAATAAATGCAAAAATTAAAAATGGAAGCAGTGATTGCTGCTTCCATTCATTTCAATTGAAAAAGGTAGGTGATTATGGACTTTGTGTAATCACAAGATTGATTTTGGTTTCATATCAATTCAGGAGCATTGTTACAATTTTTGAAGTCAGTAATGAAAAAAAAGGTTGCAGTGACAACAGCTGGGGTAAAGATTTTGTTTAACTCGGGTGATAAACTTCAAAGATATAAAATTGCCTACAACATTTAAGTCTGGACTTTAAACCTGATTTAAGTAAAAAATTCTAGATTATTGTTATTCTTATCACCTAACTGTAGTATGCATACCTTTCATTTGTCTCAGTATTGGTTTCAAACCATTAAATATCAAATGCTAAAGGCCAAGCCACTGTTCTAATATTGCTAACTTTTGTATTTATGTTGATCCTGAAAATTATGAAGAAAGACAGTAAGGTTTTGATAGGAACTATTAACACAGACATTAAAAAAATTCTGAAAGAATTGTTTTTTATACTGTATTAATAATGTTCCTTTGGATTAAAATACAGGGGTTTTTAATTTAGAAAAATTTAAAGTGCAATTTCATATATGCTTTATTAAATTAAAAGAAAAGCTCAGAGTTTATAATTTACTATATTTTTTACTACAATTCTGCCATGATTTCATTAGTAAAAATTCTACAATCTGGATAGTCAAACACTGAACAAAGCTATCTGGAAAGATCATGGAACCTCTTTCTGGGACATACTGAAAGTTTCACCACAGCAGGCCTGCACAACCTGACCTGTTCTGGCCTTGCTTTGAGTGACAGGCTGGACCAGAGGACCTCTGGAGGTCCACTCCAAATTAATTAATTCTATGACATTTATGAAAATGTCGATTGTTTTGATGCTTCATTTTACAAGCAATGAGTACTTAAAACTCCATCAAAATAAAAGTGCAGAGAGATACTATTTTCCTCTAGCAACCCAAAAATTGAATTCCTCCTTTTTTTCTGCGACATTAAGAATTTTGTATTTTAAAATCCTGAAGAACATGTCCACTTCTCCAGCATTTTTGTGTGCTGTAGGCTATCTATGAAACTAATTTTAAAGATATGCTCAGGCATATAATTTCAGCATGTACCTGCTGGAAGTGCTCTGAAACTGCTCAGGATAGATGAAAAATTTGTTATTCAAAAAAGGACGCTGTGCATTAGCACAGCAGTCTTTGAATCAATATTGCTGGAAACCTGGGATATGTAAAAGGAATTTTTTTTTTATTATTTATATGGCCATATTTTCTGGGACAATATCTCTTAAAACAGAAGATAAAAAATTGACTATATTTACACATATGTTCTAAAATAATTTAAACATCCTAAAATAATTTATTTAATTTTTTCTATTTATTTTTAGTCCTAAATTCACAAAATATTTTGATATTCTGCGACCATCAGGTGGACTGCACAGAAGAGCTTAATTATGTATTGACATCCACACTCTCTAGAAATGAGTGGGATACAAGTCCTCAGTCTTTATTTGTGGGCTCTTTTGGACATTTGTGTCAGAGAGATGGGACTGGTTACACATTGGTCTCTCTAGTGAAGACAAAATCTGAGGGAAGGACAATTTTATTTTCTTTCATAACTGGCATATAATATGTAAAAAAGAATAAAATAAGCATTTATCTCTTAATCAGTCCTGTATTCTCACTTTATAGGATATGTGGGGCTTGTATTGAATTTATTTTTATAGGTAGCAAAATATCTATTGCTATGCTATTAATTTGAGTTGGTATCTTATTATGCCTTGGATGAAATAACTTCATATAATCTAATAATGTAACAAATTTATGTCAGAGTCTTTGTGGAATAACTTGGATTAATATTGGTTTTCTAGATGCATTTATTAATATTCATGTTTCACTTTTAGTTCTGGCAGCTCAAGAACTACTAGAATTATTTAAATACCATGAAATAAAACATGCTCTGATTATAAATAGATGAAGAAACATGTTTTTTATGCTGATTTTAAATTTTGGTAGCAAACGAACAAAAATATATAACCTTGGAGAGTGTACTATTTTAACAAACACTTAGGCATAACTTAATGGTGTTTACCATTTTGATGCCATTGGCATTGGCATTTGTATTCTGCATGCCAAGCATTATGCAAAATGCATTTATAAATTTAACATTAAATCAACTTTGTACCTCAGGGTTAAATAAGAAAATGGATTGTGATATTTTACTTCTTTGAATTGTACTTCCAGCAGGAAAAGCTGCCTGCTGTTTTTAAAAGCAGATTTTTCTCCTGCAAGAATTAGTGCTCTGAATAAAATTAACATACCTCTAAAACAAAAAGAATGTCAAAAGAATAGATTGCAAATGTAAATTGTTGAGTTGAAGCCATCTAAAATTTTAAAAGATAAAGGGTAAACAAATGTTTTGAAAGAAGCCATCACCATTTCTATAAGGTTAGAATTTCTACGTTATGGAATGTGACTCCCATTATCTGGCTCTATATCCTCACCATCGACTTTCTGGACATCCTGGACATCCCCAGTTCTCAGGTAGGAATGCTTGGGTAGAAATCAGCTCAAGTCTGTTCCTTGTTTCTTTCTTTAATTTTCATTCACTTATTGTTTTTTTTTTTGTTCATTCGTAGATTCTTTGGTTTGGTTTGGTTTGGTTTGGTTTGGTTTGGTTTGGTTTGGTTTGGTTTGGTTTGGTTTGGTTTGGTTGGGATTTTTTTTTCTAGTTTTAGCACTCCATTTTGGACTGAGTTATGCATACACTTCCCTGTGCTGGTCTTGGCTAGTTGAGTGAGGAAGTATTCTCTATTCATTAATTCTGCAAAGGCCATTTACAAAACCATCTGATCCACTCAAGTGACATAACCGGTTGATTCACTTTTACAGAAGTTTATAAGTAAGAAATCCTTTTCTTTGCATTCCTTTTATGTTGAGATACTTTTAGTTTTCCTAATAACTGTTAGTTTCCCCCTAAAGTCTTAAGATTTATGAAGATTTTACCTGGGTCTATCTTGCCTGATTCTTCTTCCACTGAATGGATTTGTTTCTCTCTTGGATATTTCCCTGAATGTAAAGCAGAAACAATAGTTATTTTCATTTTTCAGTTTAAGTAGCGCTCAGAAGCATTTTTTTTTCTTGTCAGCATTTAGCCTTGGAGTTATGTATTGTGGTTTGGGAGCTACTCCCTAGAATTAAAAGAGGAAAGACTTTTGGGGTATGTATCACCCCATGCACTGAAGGGACAGAATTTATGAAAAAAATTATGTGCAACTGTATAAAAGATGATTGCAAGTTAATGCGCACATGCTTAAGAAGAAATTAAAATAGCACTGGAAATCTTCATATGTTTCAAGATTATTAGTGTTTGCCTTTGCAAATTTGAGCTGGATGGTAAGGTTTTCTCCATCTGAATTTCTTTTTTATCTGAAATACACAAATTCAATGTGCTCTTAGCCAGTCTTTATGTCTGATTTGCATGTAAATAATCTCTTATGTTCAGATAATGGCTATATAAGCAATTATGAGATTATTTAGGAAAACCTTCTAAAATAAGAAAGAAATAACATTCAATGTTTCTGACTAAGATATTTTTCCCAGCACTTAGCAAAGTTCCTGCATC
The DNA here is from genome assembly GCF_027477595.1 of Haemorhous mexicanus. Classification (NCBI taxonomy): domain Eukaryota; kingdom Metazoa; phylum Chordata; class Aves; order Passeriformes; family Fringillidae; genus Haemorhous; species Haemorhous mexicanus. The sequence goes on along the minus strand of NC_082381.1, from coordinate 49,730,485 downwards.
TTTTAAATGGTACTGTTGTGTTTCAGACTACTTCTATACAGGGCAAAGTTCAGTTTGTCACTTCAGTATAGTTTAATTTCATGAACATAGGTTATGTAATTGGAATTGATAGGTCTAGTAGTGTTTAATGCGTTTATTGTGTTTAGTTGTGTTAAATACCTGTTTAATAAAATACTGACCTTTCTCTCTAAAACTGCCATGCTTTTCTCAGATCTTTTTTTTTCATTGCTGAGAACTTCAATCCTGGAAAATATAAATTTGGTATTCATTTAATCTATATGCACTGATTTCAGCATTTATTTCTTAGTGTGCGTGTGTATATATTTGCCTCTCTAAAGTTTGGAAACTTTAATTATCACGCTGCGTCAAAATGTCCAACTGTTAACAACACTTTCTATTGCCTCACTTATCAGAAAACTACCATTTTTAAGTGATAATATTTAACTTCTGACACGACAGATAGTAAGAGAGAGATAAAATACCAGATTATTGGACTTTAAGTATAGATCTTATACTATTAATCTCAGGTCAGGTAAAATGTTAAGGAGATATTCCATACACATGAATGCGCTACCTAAATGCATGCAGATGACCCTCTGTAGTTGTTCAAATCCATACAGCAGAATCAACTTTTGCTACTGTTATTATATCTTGGGATTTCTTGGGATTTAGTGAGTGTGGAAAATTTTAACATTGGCTCTGCTTCTCTCATGCAGTTGTGTACTGTCTTTTTCCAATGCCAAGTAAAAGGTTTATTCCTTGTTTTGATTATAAAATTTTACTTGTGCTTTGTGCTTGGCTTCGAATCGCAGTATGTTTGTAGGATTACGATTATTTTAAAATAAAACTATTTTGCACCTGAAATCATCGCTGCAAGGATATTTCTTGATAAATGTTAGCTATTTAGAATTTACTTGTGCTTCAGGGCACATTTAACATCAAACATCACATAAAAAGTAAGTAGGTCACATTATCCAAGCATAACTAAGATATTTGGCAAATTTCAGAGTTTTATACTTTGTGGATGATCATATTTTAAGGAGCACTGTAAACTACATCTGTAATTAAAACTTGTTAAATCACATTAGGATAGGTTTGACATAAGGAAATGTAATTGCTGAAGTCTGAAACTTTAATTTAATCAAGAGTGTCAAAATAGTTGAGCTCCTCACCCCTTTATGTGTTAGCTTCATATTTATGATAATCATCGTTTGATATTTTGAAATAGGTTGTTTAAATTAATTTTCAAAGACTATTTGTAAACCACTAATTACCTTTTTTGGAGATCAGTGACCACCAGACTGAATAAAACAGAAATAAAGGATAAAATCAATCTTCTCCCTAAAGCAAAATTTAAATGGGTATCTGACTTATATTACCATATCCATGTAACTTTGCCCCCTTCTAATGCATCTGTGAGAATTAATATATCAGGGCAAGGCCCAAAATAATTGCTATAACGTCGAGGTGGAAGAATGCAACCTTTTAATATAAAATAACTTGATTCCTATTGTATTACCCTTCATATCACCTAAGATTCTACTCAAGTACTTCAATTATAGGGATAGTATAGTTAGAATCTAGGTTTCTAGGACATATTGTATTGGCACTTTAAGGGGGAAAATTTCAATATGGGGAAAAAATGGAAGCATTTTATTGTTATCCTTCCAATTCACTTCTTTCCCCTATTTCTCTAGGTACATAAAGTATTGTTTTGACCATTCAGTGCAGCTTTAAATGACAATCCAAACACACAAGCACAGATTTTTTTTTTTTTTTGTGCAGCACTGTATGTTGTTTATCGGCCCTACAATCTGTAAGAGTATAGATTATTCCACTTTCATTTTCCTCAGCTGCTAAGCTCAAAGCCAGGCTCAATATTTATTTTGGCAGTTTTATATCCCCTCTGGACAGGAACTGATGTCTGAAATTCTAAGATTTTTTCTGTTTGTTGATTCCACCGTCAGATTTGGTCAACACTGGAAAAAATACTCAAAAGCCAGTCTCACTAATGATATATATTAGTTTTCCTGTAACTTGGCCCCCCTCTGCTCCTATCCTGCCATTCTATTAAAAGAAAAAATACAAAAGTTTAATGTGAGGCTAACTGGCAGAAAACAAAAGATACAGTGGCACATGAGGAGCATATCGGTTAAATAACTCTGACAGTCCAAATTGCTTCAATTTTTTTTCCTTTCCCTCAAGTATTGCTGTAGATTTAACATCTGAGTGATAAAACTAGGATTTTAATAATAGGACTTTCAGTGTGAAAGATCTTAAGCAAGCTAGTTATATACAGTGGATGGCTCCAATCTACTTCATTAATCTCTGTAGTATTAACTTTAAATCTTTTATACAGCTTTATTATCAGATGCGTCCATATTTTGGGCATGCAGTAAATATGGTTGTCAGGGTATTCTTACAGGTTGGTAGTTTGTTCGTTACTGACAGCACCCTCTGAATCTTCCTAATAATGCTGCCTATCCATTTTCCACAGCATAAATTGACCTTAATAAATTGACCTTACCCGCTCAGACTTTATAAAAGACTTCTAAAAATGAACAATATGAAATGTTAGATTTCAAATTAGAAAACTTTCAAATGAGCATTATTTGCCTCGCACTTTGGGTAGCTGACCAAACTCCTAGCTTTAAAGTGTTTAATTTTTTTTTTTCTCCTTAGTCATGACAAATTTATCAAACTATCTTGAATGAGAACAAACTTTCTTTTCTTCTCTACATGTTATGAAACTTTTCAGGACTTTGTCCCTATGGATTTGTGAACACCAGATCTTTAGATCTTTCCTATTAAATTATATTAAAACTATCCACAGAAAAAGACATGGGTATATGGATGCCCATGGACACACTTCCTGCACTGTGCAGTGATAAAACTACTGGCTGACCCTAGGGACCTTAGGGGATTGGAAAGATGTAGGATCTTTTTCAAACTGTTTTCCAAGTGGGTGTAGGACTAGCAGCAGAGCATTTCTGATGTCCTGTAGCTTCATGTCTAACAGACTTAATCTTAGTGTCTAACAGCTCTAGGATCTTGGCACTCTTGTCCTTCTGCCAGTTGGCCCTAAGCAATATAAAAACTACCTGGAGACAAAAGGCATTTTGAATAATGGAAATGGCTTTTTATTGGGCAAGTCTGTGTGAGGAATTTCTTTGGGCATTTGAAAGGGTGTGATTGATACAGTTATCTTGCTAGATTTTAAAACACACTCCCCATAAAATCCCTGAAAAAAGATGACATAAATAGTCCTATATCTATGGGCATACATGCTTCCAGTGCTTACACATTTCAACTTCTTTATGGTACTACTGGGTGGGGTAAAACACTTCTCTGTACAGATTTTATACAGTCCTAAGGCTCTACCATTTGCAGCACAATGACATGCAGTGCTTGGCAAAGCTTAGCATGCACACCTACTGCACAGTTTTGTAAATTTCAAGATTAAAGGGTGGAAAATTGATTTTTAAGAATGAAATTAAACAGTAGACCAAAGTTGTTTTCCTTGTGTCTGTGGCTTCTTCCTGGTCTTGACACTAAATATTTTTCCTTATTTCCAGGCTCTATCAAGAACTGCATACTTTTTTGACTACAATTTTCTTTAGAGATGGAATTCTTTATCATAAATGGCAGTGCTAGATAATAAATTTAAATGCATCCTTGCTAATGCATTCTTTTTCAAAAAGATAGAATAACCACCACAAAAAGGATAATAATAGAAATGCTGAAGTGGTAATCAAAGAAGGAAAATCTTTGTTCAAATCAAAGAACTATAGATTCCTACTGTGATTCTGAGTTATCACATCTGTCATGATCTTTTATTATTTTACAGATCTGGTTGTAACCTTAGTAACCAGGTATCCATAGTAACACATACATTCAAAGAAAAATGTTTGATCAAAACTTTTTTGTGATCTGATTTCTGAAGTTCTGATAGGCTGTTTTGCTTATTTCAGAATGAAATTAGAGACAAACTTTTCAATTTTTTAAATACTTTGTATCACATCACAGATTATCTTTCCCAAAATAGTGTCTAGTTGTATAAGTAACAGGTTTGTCACTGTGTGTCATTCATGAGGGCACAGATAGCTGCATCTTACAGTACATGGTGCAAGTTGAAAGTGAATATTGAATTAAATAACATATTTTAGAACGTAACACATGGATATGCTTATTTTACCATAGAGACTATTGCTTATACTACATTAACATAATTAATAAAAATTGGAAGCATTAGAGATTCATTTGTAATAATTTGGCATCATCTTTAAATTGATTTGGAAAATGTCTTTGCAGTTTTGGAACTTTTGAACAAACATAAATTATTGAACTTCTAAGAGATGGTTTGAACATCTTTAAAAAAATCTGAACAAGGTGTATAAGAATTAGAATGCAACAACATACAGCTAATCATTTACATTCTGAAACAGTGTTAAGTTGGAAAACATTGTTTGCCCTCAAGCAGTCAGAATGAGCATTTTATTTCAGGGAAAGCTGGAATTGTTGAACATCTGTTGGATTGGTTATGCTTACAGTCCTCACGTTTCATGAAAGTGGGAAATGCTGTAATTGATAAAACACAAGAGACAGTACTGTCTGCAGAGACAGGATCATCAGGTTTATTGATCTGACACTATAAACTTTGGATAGTAAACTGGACGGTTTGGTGGCTGGAAGATACCTGGATCATATGTTATCAATTAACATTTAATAAAATTAGAATTCTGAAATCCTCTTCAATATATGAAATAGAGAATAGTATTTATAATATCTAAATAAATGTATTCAATGCATGGTATATTTCATTTAATAAAACAAACCAACCAACCAAAAATCATGTTTCCAGAATACAATTTGTTACTGTACACCTCCAAATTTCCTTATTAGAATAAAAAAATTTTCTAATTTTTCCTTCAGGTCATAGGTTTATTTTTTTCAGAGGAAAAAAATCTCTCAGCAACCCATACCTGATTTAATCTAAAAGGTCATATATTTGTATCAATATTACAGTATTTATTAATTTTGTAATTGTGCAATATAGGCCTAAATGGTCTTTTAACATATTTGTTATTTTATTTCTAATAACTTTCTTCCCTAATGTAAGTAGGGCTAATACTGTTTTACCTTCTTCCTATCCTGTATTTTTAGTCCTAATTCTCTACATTTTTATTTCCTCATTACTGCATTGCAAACAAAATATAGGAAAAAAGTTCTCACAAAGGTACCCCAAAGGTGATCCAGGTTATAGATGCAATTCAAGAACCCTTCATACAGCCTTCACTTATTCTTTCTGTTGCACAAATGTACACAAATTTCTCATCTCTACAACCCACGCTAAATATATGACTTTAATAATCAATGTCATCACAACCATTATAAATTACATGTTCATGTTTTATAGCAAATGTTTCATATCTGTATGGGCAACCTAGTGATGGTCTGAAATGATATAACATTGTTCTCAGTATCTCTGCCTACCATATGGAATTTGAACTCAGTGTCTTGAAGAATCAGATAAAATTAAGAAAAAGTTCTGTAAAATCAACAAACATTAACTGGTTAGTAATATTTAGTTACATTTAAGGAGTATTTTGACCTCAGCATCCTGGGCTCAAAATCAAGATATAACTTTCTTTTTTTGTTGTTTGGGTTTTGTTTTGTTTTGTTTTGTTTTGTTTTGGTTTGGTTTGGTTTGGTTTGGTTTGGTTTCCCAGAGATATGCATTTTCTGTGCATTTTATTAGACCTTTTTTGATATTTTATATTGTTTGATTAAACATTGTTAATATTGTTTAATCAAAAATATATGAAATCTGCCATAGAGAATTAGCAATCTAAATTGAGAGCTGATACCAATAAAAGTATACAGAGATGACAAGATTATTCACCCAGAAATGGACACTGAAAACAGTGGGTGTTTACTGTACTTATTTACTAATTTGACTGACATGTTTATTTTTAGTAGATTGAAAAAATTAGATTCTTTAAAATTAGAAGATAATTTAAGTTTAGAAGATAGTAGATGTGCAATAAGATATTTCAAATAGAGAATCAGGTTCAATCTTTAATATTTATCATGCTCTTGAATAAATTGAATAGCAGCTGAATAGATGGTCATTAGTCTATCTAAAGGAATAGAAATATGAGTTAAAGATACATTTTGACATGGATGAAAAACAATTTTAAGACCAGATTTTTTCTACAATGTGTAAAGTTGCTTCTTGATAAAAATGAAAAGCAATTCCATCACAGACTTGATTATAGAAAAACAAAAATGTTATGAAAATATGAAAACATTGAGGTAAAATCTTGGTTCTGGTTATTCTTGATAACTACAGCTTTTGAAGAGATGATTAAAATGCATTCATAGTAGATAATGTTAGGAAAATGAGAATTACCCAAACAAATGAAAGGGGTATGTAAACTAATTTCACTAAAATTTAGAACAAAACATTTAATCCCTGCTGTAATCAGAATACTATTATAAATTACAGTGGTTTCTTTCCCTTTATGTTGGCTTATTTCTGCTGTGAAGGAAGACTATCTGTAGTCTCTCCTCTTCAGCTTTCATTCAAATCATTAGAATCCATAGTCTCCACAACAAAGCATATACTGTACTCTTGTTCCTTTTATGTCCCATAAAGTTACACATCATTTGTAAGATCAAAAGAAATCCTAAATCAGAAAAGAATGAGGCCAGGCCTGAGGTGCATTATGCAGTTGTACTGATAAAGAAATCTTTTGACACAATTTTTGATCAGAAAAACACAGCTTCATGAAACTGAACCCGTTTCTGTACAGCAGTTCTGAAAGGTTCAAACATTGATACTTGAAAGCCATTTTGAATTTAAAATTTAATCAAAGGAATAAAATTATATATTCCACACAAGAAAATGAAACATTTTGTCTTGAATTTTAATTAAGAGACAAAATCCAGTTAAGCAATTCAATGATAAAATGACAGACAAAGGTGACTCTTGAGCGGGTCATAAGAATTAATACTATGTGGTACTCTAAATCACAGAGAAATCTGAAACAACATACAGATAGAAAGGCTACTTGAAGTTTTCAAAGGTAGCATCTGAACACATTACTTATCATGCTATATGGTAGCATTTAGCAAAACACTCTGAAGCAGGTTTGTTCTGAATTCAGTATATTTCAGAATATATCTTCAGTTGATTAAAAATTCCTTTATTTACTTCTTTATATTTACTGTCTTTTAAGATTTGATGTAATATTTCCTACCTGTATTTTCTATCACCATTATGAATGTCATAGAATAGTTTGGGTTGGAAATGAGCTTTAAAGGTCATCACACCCCTGCAATAAATAGGGAACATCATCTAAATCAGGTGCCTCAGAGCCCCATTCAGCCCTACCTGAATGTTTCCAGGGCAACCTATTCCAGGCCCCACCCTCATCATAAAAAATGTGTTTCTAATATCTAGTCTAATAATTTTTTGCTTAAAATAATTAACCTATGTCCTATTGCTATAGATCCTACTAAAGAGTCTGTCCCCATTCTTCTTATTCCTATTTATTGAAGGACCACAAAAAGGTCTTCTCAGAGCCTTCTTTTCTCCTGGCTCAATCCCAACACTTTCAGGTGTTCTTCATGGGAGAGATGCTCCAACCCTCTAAGAACCTTGGTGGCACTCGCTCCACCAGTTCCATGTCCTCCCTATGCTGGGATCCCAGAGCTGGATGCAGGGTTCCAGGTAGGCTCTGACCAGAGCAGAGCAGAGGGGCAGAATCCCCTCCCTGACCCTGCTGCCCACGGTGCTCTGGATGCAGCCCAGGACATGTTTGGCTTTCTGGGCTGGGAGTGCCCATGGCTGGGTCATGCCCAGCCTCTCAGCCACCAGCACCCCCAAGTCCTTCTGGGCAGGGCTGCTCTCCATCTATTCATCACCCAGCCCGGACTGATACCAGGGATTGCTCTGACACAGGTGCAGTGCCTTGTACTTGGTCTGGTTGAACCACATGAAATTCTCATGGACCCAGTTCTCAAGCTTATCCAGATCCCTCTGGATGACATCCTGTCCTTCAGGTCTGTCCACAACACCATCCAGCTTACTGTCCTCTAAAAATTTGCTGGGCATGCATCTTTTTGTCTATGTCATTAATGAAGATATTAAATAACACAGTCCCAGTATAAATCCCAGATGGATCCCTCTTGTCATTGATGTCCATTGGCACTTTAAGCCTTTGACCACTACCCTCTGGATGTAACCATCTAGCTACTACCTTAACAGTCCAAGAATCTACCCATTGAATCCATCTTTCTCCAATTCAGGGAGAAAGATATTGTGGGGGATTGTGTCAAAGGCCTTGCAGAAGTCCACACAAATGACTTTTAGCCTTCCCTTGTCCACTGATGGAGTCACTCCATCATAGAAGACCACTAGGTTGCTTTCCATCTTTGGTGAACCTGTAGTTGTTGCTGCAAATTAGCTTCGTCTTCCATGTGCCTTAGCAGAGCTTCTAGGAGGATCATTCCATGATCTTCCTAGGCACAGAGATGAGACTGAGAGGGTGGTACTTCCCAGAATCTTCCTTTTTATAGATGAGCACAGTGGTCCCTTTTTCCAGCCCCCTGGCTGGAACTTGACAAACATGACTTTTCAAATGTCATGGAGAATGTACTAGTGGGGATTTGGAGATCTCTCCCTACCTGTGGCAGTTTTGAGATGTTTGGTCTGTGTCTGTGTTTGTTTGTTCCACTTCTCACTGTAGAATAATCCCAGATTTTGCCCTCTTTTTCCCCAAAGATCCTGCCCCTCTGTCTGGAAAATTCTCTGTCAGTTATGAATTTTCCCCTTTTGCCATTTGTTTACGCCCAGGTTATGTTTATAAATTGCTGTTCTGGCTAGACAGACCATCTCTTCTCGGTTTCCCGCTCCCCTCCCATATAAAAGCCACTGTTCTCTTAGTCCCCCCACTCTTTTTGCCATTGTTTTCCCCATCAAATTCCGGGTCCCCACATCCCTCCTGGTGCAGCAACGAGACTGGCGGCTCTGACCCGGCTCTCCACTGGGGGGGAGAGAAATGCCCCCATGGTGCAGCGACTGCTGTGTTGTTCCAGTGACAGAAAGGCTCCACTGCTGCCTGCACTGCTGCCCCGCACTGCCACTTTTGCTGTGGGCTGCTGTCACCCATGTGGCTCCTGCCCACAAGAACGACTGCCACCGCTGGCTTTGCTGCTGCCTTGACACTGCCCCCATCATGGGAAACAATAACCGATCCCACACAGCACTGCCTGGTACCGTTTCTGCATGGGAAATAAATAAAGGCAAATCGGAGATAACAAGCAAAAAGCCCTTTCTTCTCCCTTTGCTTCCTTCCTTAGACATAGGGTCCATGTTTATTGGCCTCTCCTGGCAGTTTGGATCTGTGCCAGTGGTCAACTCATGATTCCTGCTTGCCTGCAGCAAAGCAGGAACGTGGCCAATCCCTGGTGCACGCATGCTGAGAGCAAAAGGAGTTTGGAATGTGCGGGTGACCAGCACCATGGCTCTTCCCATGCTCATGGTGCGACGTGAAATTGGCACTCAACGTAGGGTACAAGACTCCAGGGAAAGAACTGTCTCCAGAATACGTGGACACCCCTTGCAAAGTTAAGTTCGTGGACCATCAAGTGCCGCCGGCGAAACCACACACTTTCTGGTTGCGCGACTCCCGGCGGGCAGGAAAGTTAACCCCCTCCATTCCAGATGTGAGAGGAGCTTTCCTCTGGATTGAGGACCACCTCCGGGATTTTTGCTTCCAAGAGTCTTCAGTTTTGTGAGTATTCCAATGGCTGGGATGGACCCTATTGGGGCACCTTGAGTGTTGGTGGGGGTGACTCCCAGGGATTAGGGAAGGCGTAGCGAGCAATGTTCAAACCGTGACCCCTCCCTCTGCTGGCGATTCTTGGGTGTTCTTCCTTTAGTTTTCATTTTACCTCAGAAGTGGATGGAAAAAACCTAGCAAATAGTCTCAGTCACAATGGGTGTGAGACTGTCTGTTAGGCAGAAGGATGTTTAGAACCAAGTTGTGGATTCCTTGGTGGGAGGAGGGTTTCGTTTATCTAAGGGAAAAGTTAAGAGATTTGTTAAGTGGATTTTCTTTCATTTTTCAACTACTACCCTTCATGAGGTAAAAACACTAAGATTTTGGGATCAGATTAGAATTAAACCTGGAGAAGATGCAATGAAAGATGGAGAAACAAAAGGTGATTTTTATCCTCTATAAATTTGAAAGCTATCACGTTAGAAATCGAAAAGAAAATGAAAGAAAATCTGGATAAATCTTCCCCAGTTCCTGCTGAAAACCCTGTTCCAGTCCCCCTTGCTCCTAACGCCCCTTGTTCCTAACCCCCTTGTTCCAAACCGAGTGAGCTGAGGGGAGCACACCACCTGCAGCAAGTGCACTGCTGACCCCACACTGTGGGGCTCCCTAGCTCCCCATATCTGCCCTGGTTCCCCTCTGACTCTGGCAGGATTAGCTACCCTGCCCAAGTTCCTTCTCTAGATCCTAATACCTCAGCCCTTTTACCTGTAGAAAAACCTGTAGGTCATTCCCCAGATTCCTCACCTCACCCAGAGTCACAGAATGGAGGATACCACATAGCTTTGCCTCCATTTTGTTGTTCTTTCTCCACATAATCCCTTTCTCCCTTTCTCCCTTCCCCCCTGCCCCAAAACCCTCAGTTGTGCTCTAGCTTCTCCTCTGGTTCCCATCCTCATAATACCCTAGCTTTGCCCACTGTATCTCCCTCTGTTCCACCCCCTGACCAAACCTCTGCCCCTCTCGGTTCTTCTGCTCCCTGCCTTTGCTCTGCCCCTCATCCTTCGGGGCCGTCCCACTCACCTCTGGTTTCCCACGCTCCTCCTTCCAGTTCCCTTGGTACTGTGGGAAAAAGGAAGGATAAAGTAGAAGAGAAAATGTCAAATGAGGCAATCCAGTCGTCTTTGCAGCACCTGTTTCTTACAGTGCTAAGGGAAAGTGTCCCAAGTGGGCATGTTTTCCCTACAACAACATCAAATAATTATTTAAAACCCAGAAGGAGGTTGGTCGGTCAAATGAATATTTTAAAGGCTTTCTAAGGACTACCTAAGGTCCCTTCTAAGGACCGCCATCCTAGTTCCGGGGGACCTGAAAGAAATATTTTCCCTCCTATGTGATCCGTCAGACTATAGGCTGTGGATGAAAGCCTGGTGGGATCGGCTTACCAACCTCCTTCTGACTTTATGCGACAATGAAGAGATGGCAAATGACGAAGATGACAAACCCCTTTGTATAGAACATCTCATGGGGGAGGGCAAGTGGGAGCAACCCACAGCTCAGGCTGAAAAAATCCCTAAAGCAGTCTTAGAAATAGTTAAAGTAGAGGCAGAAAAAGCTTTTAACCTCCTACCCACTAAAGATCCTTTGCCGGGTCTTGTCTCCTTAAAACAGAAACCTGATGAGGCATTTCTAGATTTTGTAGACAGGGTTGAGAGGTGGTAGGAAGGAAAAACCCTAGATCAGACTGCCAAGATGATGTCATCATAAAACTCGTAAGCAAAGGTGCAATGAAGGTTGCAAAAGAGTCATCCTCAGCCTTCCTTCATCACCACCACCATCACTAGACTTAATAATGGAAGAAATCACCAGGAAGGAGAGACTTCCTCAAGCAGAAGCACTGAAAAAAGTCACCATCTGAGAACGGGTGACAGCAGTGGCGGACATTCAACTACCTCCCATGTTACCACGAGTGTCAAAACTATATCCCTGCTTTCACTGCATGAAGATGGGGCATTTTATAAGGGACTGTCCCTTTCTGGGGAGAACCCCCCTAATTCCACCAAGAAGGGGGGGTGGAAAGGGGCATGATGAAAATAGTCAACAAAAAAACTAGCGCATGAGCACGATACTGCTTCGTGTGATGAAATAAATAGGGCAGAGAGTAGGGATGATGATGATGATGATTGTGGACAATATCATAATAATAGCCCTTTTGGCTGGTTTTCCACACAGGACATGACCGAGCCCCTTACCCAATATGTCATGTTTCCAGACTCAAGCTGGAAAGAGCTGTAGGTGGACCTGGAGCTGGAAATTGCATTCTGCAAAGAGGTCCAGTCTTGTTATGGGCAGGGATGTGAGTACCTTGCCGTAGGGGACACGAAGCATACACCCTGTGAGATAGAGATTGTACCGGGACTTCTACTACCTATCCTGGATCATCTTGTTCTCATGGCATGCTGTGTCCATCCCCTCCTCTTCCTACCGAAGGGCCAGGTCGTTGCCCAGGCCATTCCAGTGCCACAATGTTTATGAGTCTACCTGCACCTTTCAGTTTATTATACTGAAATAGTAGGAGAGGAGAAGCCCCTTATATGGTCGGGCCTTAAAAGTGAGGGGTGCCACCTCCAGCTTCAAGGGATGATAGACACCAGGGCAGATGTGACGATCATTCCTCTGCACAAATGGCCATCACAGTGGGAACTGCAGGATGTGGACTGCAAGGTTTTAAGTGTAGGGGGCACAAAATTTGTGGAACAATCAAAAAGCATCATACAAATTACGGGGCCCAATGAGCAATTGGCATATATACACCCATTTGTGCGGAACACCAAATCTACCTTATGGGGGAGAGACTGCATGTCCTGATGCAGAGCCAAATTAGAGCTGCTGACCCCTCAGGGTTTTTAACAGCAGCCACTGAGAAAGAGTGCCCTACTCTGAAGTTAGATTGGTCAACTGAAACACCAGTAGATCTGATCTGATAGATTGGTGGCCGCTCAGTAAACAGAAATTAAAAGTTCTCAATCAACTTGTGGATGAACAGTTAGTGAAAGGACACATTGTAGAGACCAACAGCCCTTGGAACTCCCCAGTATTTGTAATCAAAAAGCTGGAGAAAGACAAGTGGCAGCTCCTTCACAATGTGAAAAAAATTAATGATGTAATTGTAGACATGTGGTCTCTCCAGCCGGGTATACCATGCCCATCGATGCTCTCTCAAAACTGACAATTAGCAGTCATTGACATAAAAGATTGCTTTTTCCAAATTCCCTTACACCCTGGTGGTGCACCACGTTTTGCCTTCTCAATTCCTTCCATCAACCGAGAAGCCCCAGTGCGACTTTACCATTGGTGTGTTCTTCCTCAAGGAATGAGGAACTCGCCTGCCATCTGCCAATGGTACTTTGCCAGAGTCTTGTCCCCAGTGTGTGCCAAAGCAGGAGAGTGCATCATCTATCATTACATGGATGATGTACTTGTATGTGCCTCGGATGACACTCACACAGGTTCTTGATGATACTGCTATTGCTTTGTCGGCAGCAGGATTTGAGTTAAGTCATGAAAAAGTGCAGAGACTGCCACCCTGGAAATATTTTGGCCTTGAAATCACCAACCGCACAGTAACACCGCAGCTGTTGGTGATCAAAGATGAGCCCAAATACCCCTGCAAGATCTCAAACAACTGTTTGGAACCTTAAACTGGGTGAGGGCCTGGTTGGGCCTAACCATGGGTGATCTGTCTCCTTTTTTCGATTTCTTAAAAGTGGGAGTGGGGCAAGGTATGGATGCCCTGAGGACATTAACCCAAGAGACATGGGATGTGCTAGAAAGGATCCAATTACGGGTAGAAAGTTGGCAGTCCCACCGCTGCCAGCTCAAACTCCCTTTCAAATTCATCATTTTAGGGAAACTGCCACACTTGCATGGGTTGATTTTTCAGTGGGACAGAGGTCAGAGGAACCCCTCTTGATTATGGAGTGTGTGTTTCTTGGCCACAGCTTGTCCAAAAGCATCACTCAGCCCCAAGAGCTGATGGCCCAGCTCATTTGTGAGGCCAGGGCACACATGCGGTTGCTTGTGGGGTATGATTTCGCATGCATTCATGTACCAATTCAGCTGTCCACCAGCAGATTAAATAATGAGACTTTGGAACACCTATGAAGAGAGAATGAGAACCTCCAGTTTGCTATAGACAGTTACCCTGGGATATTGACAATCCACCAACCTGATCATAAATTGTTTAATAGCAAATTTCACCAAGTGCCAAAAGAGATTCAAAGTTGTAAGCCCCTTAAGGCTCTAACCATTTTCACTGATGCATCTGGGGGTTCCCACAAGTCTGTAATGACTTGGAAGGACCTGCAGACTCAGTGGTGGGAAACCAAAGTTAAAATCCTTGAAGGCTTCCCTCAAGTAGCTGAGTTGGACGCTGTCATTAGAGTCTTTGAAAAATTTCCCAAATCCATTAACATCGTAACTGATTTGGCTTACGTGGCAGGGGTGGTCTCTAGGGCTGAGCACGCGGTGCTCGAAGAAGTCTCGAATCCGGTGGTTTACAAGTTGCTCTCAAGATTAATACAGATGTTTTCCCACTGAGAGCAACCTTTTTACATCATGCATGTGAGATCACACTCTGATCTCATAGGTTTCATTGCAGAGGGCAAACACAGAGCTGATGCCTTGGCCACACTGTTTCAACAGCCTGGCCGAGGCAATGCCTTCCATCAAGCCAAAAGTAGCCATCAACTGTTCCATCAGAATGTGCCTGGTCTGGTCAGCAAATTCCATATGCCACATGACCAGGCCAGAGCAATTTGGTCACATGCCCACAATGCCAGGGGTCCAGATTGCCATCACTGAGGGCAGCGGTAAACACCAGAGGTCTCCAAAGCTGTGAAATCTGGCAGACTGATGTAACCCATGTACCCCAATTTGGCAGATTTAAATATGTCCACGTTAATGTAGATACCTTTTCTGGTGCAGTCTATGCCTCAGCCCACACAGGTAAGAAGGCAATGGATGCATCATAGAAACACCTGATACATGCCTTCTCTGTGTTGGGGATTTCAAAAGTCATTAAAACTGACCACAGGCCAGCTTGTGTCTCCAGGGCATTCGGTAATTTCCTGCTTGAATGCGGAATTGAACATCAAACTGGGACTCCATACTCTCCCATGGGCCAAGCCATAATAGAAAGAATTCATCAAAACCTGAAACGAACCCTAGAACACCAGAGGGCAGATACCAAGGTATTATCTCCCCAGCTCAGGCTTTCAAATGCACTGCTAACCCTTAAGTTCTTTTGGCAACTGTTCCTTTGAAGTTTTCCTCCATGCATTCCAGGAGTCCCCTGGATTGCCTGCGGATTGCTGTGCCACCTTCCCAGCAGATGTCAGAGTGGTTGAAGTGCCCTAGCAGGACAGGAGCCAGCAAGTGTAATGCCTCCTGTAGCCTGAGCTAAGACTTGGTTATTAGGCTCCCTTTGATCAGACAGCCTGTAGTAAAGTACTCCTGGACTGGAAATAGAGCATAGTTACAGCTACCAGATAACTGAAGGGCAAATCACAGGAACCACAGGCATTTGGCATGATATTTCTCAATATTTTGATGGATTCAGTAGTGCAGGATTCTGTATTAAAATATAAATCATATGTCAGTGGTATACCAGAAGAGCATAATTTTACCATGGTTAAAACCTTAAACCTTTAAAGATGTGGTAAAAATTGAGAGTGAAGCGGTAAATGTAAATTGTATATTTGTGAATATTTTGAGCAAAAATAAGGCTGAACAGAACAAATTTAATCTCTGCATAAACAATGCAGGAGGAAAATTATGGAAATCAGTTTTCAGATTAAGTAGCAGAGTTCTAGTTTCATTACAACCACACTTGGAAGCACAATTACACAAAATTCAATGATTAACATAAAAAATATTTGATATATTGCATTTAGCTATATAAACCACTTTTTTCTCCTTCTCCCTCCCCATGCCCTATAAAGCCCTCTGCTCCTTTCAGTTCTTAGGGGCTTTCTCTTAAGCTGTATTTGATAAAAATAATTCATTATTTCTCACACAGTATAGCACTAGTAACGCTTCCTCCTATCTTTCCCTGTGTTTGTCTTCTATGAGTTACATGGTTCAAACACAGCTTGCAATAAAATGCTCCATATACATTTGTATACACTTATAGGTTTTTCTTCAAATATTTGTGACCTTTTCTTAAACAGGACAAGTCATCAAGGAGGTGGAAGGCTTACTGTTATGTACAGCTGTCCTAATACTGGACCATGAAATTTTCATTTGAACTGTCCCAGACTGGCAATTAAAAAAATTCTTCAAAATTTGCCTGCACTTTTAGTGAATAAAATCAGCATGGTAGAATTTCTCCAGTTGTTTGAGGCTGTCAGCTTGCAAAAAAAAAAAAGAATTAAAAAATGTAAATCTTAACCTTTTTTTTCAGAAACATTTATGTGCTTATGAAAGAAGAGAAGAGAAGAGAAGAGAAGAGAAGAGAAGAGAAGAGAAGAGAAGAGAAGAGAAGAGAAGAGAAGAGAAGAGAAGAGAAGAAAAGAAAAGAAAAGAAAAGAAAAGAAAAGAAAAGAAAAGAAAAGAAAAGAAAAGAAAAGAAAAGAAAAGAAAAGAAAAGAAAAGAAAAGAAAAGAAAAGAAAAGAAAAGAAAAGAAAAGAAAAGAAAAGAAAAGAAAAGAAAAGAAAAGAAAAGAAAAGAAAAGAGAAAAGAAAAGGAGTTTTATCCTCTTTGGGGTGTTATGTTATTGATTGGAAAAGGCAGTTCAAGAGGCTTGAGAAAACCAGAAAACACCAAAATTGGATTAAGCAGAAGAGAGCAATAGTGAGACCAAACTGTCCTTCAGGTGATTTCAAGTGTACTTTCATGTAGAGAAGCCCAACACGGTGGTGTTTAGGTCTAGATTATGGAATTCCTTTTGAGATCTGCTGTGATTTTTATTCCCTCTTCTTACTGTTGAACAATTAATATTGGAGTCTGGTGATTTTTGTTTCAGAAAAATGGAAATTAATTTATAGTTATTTGATAGAAAAAAATATTTTAAAAAGAGAGATATAATAGGAACTCCAACCAAATTATATCTAAACTTAAAAGTAGAACTTCTGATGCAAGATCTTTCAGTATGCCTTGACAATGATTAGCTTATTTGAAAATCACCAGAATTTATTCCTTTACTTTTCAAACCAAGTTGTCAAAAGTTGGTTTCTGTTGTGATTGGCACTATTATCAGACTTTAATTTCCATTCTGATCCTAACAAAAACATCAGAATTGACAGGAGTAAGTCTAAGAAAAGAAGGAAAAGTCAAGAGTCTGTGCAACATAAGCAGTTAAAAGTATCATAAGCAAGTTTAGCACGGACTCTTATTGTTTTAAGGGTAACTAATGTAACTCCTCCTTGATATATGAGTGATTTTTGAATGGTAATTTGGGGTGTTTCCTCTCCCTCTCCCTCTCCCTCTCCCTCTCCCTCTCCCTCTCCCTCTCCCTCTCCCTCTCCCTCTCCTCTCCTCTCCTCTCCTCTCCTCTCCTCTCCTCTCCTCTCCTCTCCTCTCCTCTCCTCTCCTCTCCTCTCCTCTCCTCTCCTCTCCTCTCCTCTCCTCTCCTCTCCTCTCCTCTCCTCTCCTCTCCTCTCCTCTCCTCTCCTCTCCTCTCCTCTCCTCTCCTCTCCTCTCCTCTCCTCTCCTCTCCTCTCCTCTCCTCTCCTCTCCTCTCCTCTCCTCTCCTCTCCTCTCCTCTCCTCTCCTCTCCTCTCCTCTCCTCTCCTCTCCTCTCCTCTCCTCTCCTCTCCTCTCCTCTCCTCTCCTCTCCTCTCCTCTCCTCTCCTCTCCTCTCCTCTCCTCTCCTCTCCTCTCCTCTCCTCTCCTCTCCTCTCCTCTCCTCTCCTCTCCTCTCCTCTCCTCTCCTCTCCTCTCCTCTCCTCTCCTCCTGGGAATAAGAAAATTTAGGCAAACTTCAATGTGATGCAACTGAGTGTATAATGTATGGCAATACTAAAAAGAAAACTATACCAATCCTTTGGTATGATCATTTACCATCAGTCTCTGTCATCACCCTGATTGCATTGAATGATCTCATCTCCAGACAAATGAGGCCAGATACAAAAAAATGTGTATCTTACATGTTCATTTTCATAAATGCTAATCATTCAACATAAGGATGAAAAATGGGCTTGTCAACCTTGAAAATGCATTGAGAGTAAATATAAGAAAGCAAGACACAGTGGCTGAATGCTGATTTAGCAGGCTTGTGTCTCTGTCTTCTCTCTTACTAACCACTAATAAAAAGAACTGCTGCTGCATTCTGTGTTAGATGTAAGTCTGTTGAGTTATTGTAATGACTGACAGATGCAGTGTTAGTAAAGATAAAATAAGGGAAAAATAACTTTTCTGTGGAGTTTCTGGCTTAAGATGTACATGTCAAGAAAAGTTGATAAAATTCCATTGTAATAACCATGTGACACCGTAGCAAAAAGACGCATTCATCATTCAGTTGTGCAAAGGCAACACACTTTTTTGACATGGATAGTTCTTTTTGTGAACTTTTTCCTGTCATGTCCCTTCTACTGGCAGCATGTGAAAGGTTGAATTTACAGCTTTGTTTCTATTATGCCAGAATCTTCTGGAAATTATAGTGTCTGAATTACCCATTGATTTTGTTTCCGGTGCTGTGCTGTCCTATCACTCTATTAGACTTCATCCAAAATTCTACCAGTGACCTCAGCAAAGCAGTAATTTGGGTTTACACTGGCCAAATACCAGTTGCCAGGGTCTTGCCCAGCATGGGTTTTGGAAGCTGCAGGGAAACTGAAGGCAGACAGTGTTTTTTACAATCACTGAGGTGGTCTCTGATAGCCTGGTTCACTTCAGATTTTTTAGCAGTCTCTGTCACTGCAAGGGATCCTGGGGCCAATAGCAACCATGTGTTGCATACGTATCACTGCCAAATTTTTGGCAGTCCTGCAAGGTTACATTTCTTGTCAGGACTCTTTATGGTCAAGTTACACCACATGGTCAGTCAGCCTATGTCACATATGGCTGGTGTGCACTCTCCAAAATAATTTTTGTTCCTGGAGCAAATGAACTAAGCCAGGCTGAGCACTCTGCATTAACACTTTGAATCACAGAATGGCTGAGGCTGGAAGAGTAGTCTGAAGTCCATTTGGTTCAGCTCTGGAATTGCTGAAGGCCAAAATTGCTTATAAAGTCTGAGGTGAAGAAGGTATTCATTACGTCTGCCTTTTCATATCCTGAGTCATCAGACTTCTGGCCACATTCAGCAAGGGGCCTACATCTCTTCTAACATGCTCATTCCCACTTACTGATTTCAAGAATAAACTAGTGTCTTTGGCATCCCTTACCAGTATCAAGTTCCAGGCAGGTTTTTCTTTCTCTAGCTATGTGTTCTTAACCATGCTCCAACAGTATCTCTATGATTCTCCCAGAGTATTAGTCCTTGTTTTGACCTTCTTTCTTTTCCTGTTTTAATATTTGAGTTTTCTTAGGAGCCACTTTTTCATTCCTGTCCTGATGTTTTAATCTTATTTCCTGCTCACTGTGATAGATGACTCTTGATAAATACTTTTGTTAAATACGGCAAACAACTTTCAGTCCACAACCAGTTTTTTCTAGTTTTCAAGTACTAGGTACAGCAAAGCACATATCCTTCTTGGATCCTCTGTCATTGGCACCACAAAGATTTTCTTCATGCTCTCCAGGAAACTTCTGGATTAAGTGCAATAGTGTGCAGATGGTTCAAAGAGACACTCCAGTATTCTGAGTTCCCCAAACCATCTTACTTCATGTTTTAGTTTGTGAGATTTTATGTTTAGGTTTGGGAGAGACTGGAATGTTACTGGTTAATGAATCAAAATTTTCTGGTTTTTGTGGCAGAGTGCTTTATTTACAAATCTAGGTGGAGAAGGATTGATTTTTGATCTGGATGTTGAGCCAGATAAGGGAAAAGACAGGTAAGAAACAGACCCTGCAGTCATGGGATGGTGCTTTCATCATCCATATCCTCCCTTCGATGTCTGGCTCAGTTGTAAAAATTCTTCTTGCCTCCCTCTGCTCAGTCAGGGAAGATGGGGATTTGTGTATTTGTGGGACACTCACAAGTAGGCCAGAGGTGTTCATCCTTTCTTAACCACAGGGCTTTACCATGCTGAAGTGAGAGGCAGCAATTGCGTCTTGGAAGGCTTCATAAACCATCACATGTCCCTGAAGCAAGTCGTTAATCATCACATGTCCCATTGCCTTGACTCATTTCTGGGACCTTCCACCAGAGGATTGTGTAAAATTCACTGTATTTCAACAGATAGAATAAAAGGGGACGTACCTGGGTGTTTCCACCTAAACATAAATGTGTATTAACCCAATGAACTTTCTGTTTCATGGGCTTTCCCTACCCTTTGATGGATCAAGACTGTGACCATCACTTCAACCAAGAGACAATCACATCCTGCTCTTGGATTTGGGTGGTGATGCCTTACTATTCTTATCCTTTTTCTTTCTTTTTCTTAAATATTTTATTGCTATACTACTGTAGGTAATACTAACCAAAACATCTGTGTAGCTTCTTTCCATTGCAACCAAATTCTTCTAAAATTAACACTATATATTTATAAACACTGATGATTCAGTGTCTTTTTACTTTAATCAACCCTAAGGGACCTATTAACAATAATGTTGATTTCTATCACCTTCTGGGATGAGTCAAAAGAGGGTTTTGTGGTTTTATTTTTCCATATAAGGGTAGCTGCTATTCACTTATTTGAAAATATTTGAGGTCACGCCTTCTAGGCTCAGTTTTGTTGATTCTGTGTTTGCTTCCCTTCAACTTCTCTAGGTTCTTTCATTGTCAGCCCTGTACATTCTTTCACCAGAAGGCTGCTGTTAATGCTCCCCTTGGCCTCATTCTCACTTTGAAACCCATCATACCAGGTCCGTCACCCTCCTGGAGAAGATACCTTTGCTCCACTTACTGAGCTGGATTCTGTCTCTCCCAAGAACATGTTTACGGTCAATCTGCACTTCCACAGGCATGGAAGCCAAAACCCTGCTGCTGATACCAGCTCTGCAATCAATCGATGACATGCAGTATCAGTGGCACTTTCTTAACAACCCTTCTCCCTCAACAGCAGGAGTGAGTAAAACACTACCTGGGCCCTCATACCTGTGACTGCTTATATTGATATTGTCCAGACTGCTCCTGGCAGTATCCTTGGTTCCCATCTGAAAGCACAGCAGATTGTAGTTGTCAAAGAATTAGACTGGCTTTGACAGTCTTCACAACATCCTGGGTAAGGGCTCCAGAAAGCAGCAATCTAGTGCTTTTGTTTACTGGCACAAGGTGCTGTTGATTTGCACAGAAACAGTAACCAGATTTCAGTGCTGGGTGAAATGTTTACTAGGTAGCTCATCAATCAGCATGAGCGTTTGGGTAAAATGCACTGCAATGTGATAAATATCAATCCCCTGTAACCTTGGCTTTCAATCAAGGCAGTAAAAATAGGAAGAGAGTGCAACTTCCTCAGAAAGATTTGTTATACTATATTAAAAAATATTGTAATACAGTGCAAATAATAAAAATTAGTTTTTCTTATTGCCATGCCTTCAAAAATTCCCATCAATCTTTTTACGGCAGATTTCTTTTCCAGGTTATCTATTTGACTTCTCAATATATTAACATCTTTAGTATTCTCAGTTAGAATAATACTCCATACATCAATCAATTTACAATCACATTTCTCTTAAGGTTTTTTTTTCATAGTGACCCAGTTTCTTTTCTGATGGCTTCAGAATAAACTTAGTAGTGATGGCTTAAAGGTGATTTTCTTATTAATCAGGATAATCAGAAAGGTGCTTAAATACACTGAGGAAGTGTAAGCTCCATAGCATTTGGGAGGCATATTGCTTCGAGAGTTGCACAAAGGGCTGTAGTTATCCTTACTTTGCTGAGCATTAAATGTGTCTTGTCCTCAGACCTGCCTGTGAAAAAAATTTTGGTACAGAAATGAATTCACTGGAGTCTGGACATGAGATCCATCATTCCTAGACCTTGCAAGGCTAGACCCAATGCCTAATTGTTTGTAAATGGAAAATATCTTAGGGGAAGATATTAGCTTTCTGGCCCTTATAAAGAAGTACATTAATAGAAAGAGTTGTGCACAGAACTTTTTAAGGGTTCTGTCTGCAGCTGGACAGTTTTACTGATTTCTACTTTTCTGATCCCTTATTGTTTGATGACAGGATTATAACCACTTATAAACAGTGTTAAGTTAAAAGAGTAAAGGAAAAGGAACCCTGAATCCTTTCTAACTGTACAATATCACTAGCTCATGTATATTTGAAAGAAAGATGAATGTTAAAGGAATGGGAAGAAAAGAATTTATTGGGGCTAAAATTTATTGTGATTATTTTTAGCTTATAAAAATTTTGCCTAAAAGTTAAGAAAAATAGTGTTTGAATTCTCTATTTCATTTCACTGTAACTTTTATTAATGTTATTTTTCTTGTTTTTCTAACACTGCCCATGCCTAACCATTTGCAAAAAAGGAAGAATGATACTCATTTTTGTTTCTTCAAATGTAAGTTGTTACCTTCCATTGCCTTCAATTAGTAGGCTACTTTTTTTAGTTAGTACTTTCTGAAAAATATGCCCCACAAATAATACCAGGCTCCATAAATATTTTTCAGTTCAATCTGCACCTCTGTAGTAGTTTTTCACAGTCAAGTGTTTGCATTTCTAAGCAAGAGGATGGCCAGCTGTGGAGAGGAGGCAATGATGCTCATCTCTGTGTGCTTGGGTCCTGAAACGGTAGCCTGAGGGCTCACAGGTGTTTTCTGGAAAGGCTGCAGATACGCTCTTCAATGCTTGAGTCTTTCCCTATACTTTAATCATCTTTATGGAATGAAACCTGCATCAAGGCAACAGGAATTACTTTCTGAAAAGCAGTGTTCTAGTCCCTCATCATTTACAGAAAAGTGCAGAAAGGTTCATTTTGAAAGGGAAATGGGTATGTATAATATCAGGCTTAAATAGCAAAACCATTACAAGTTCTTGTAACTTTTATGAATACACTAATTTTTCTGTGAAGTATTTGAGAGGGAAGATTAATGCACCTGTAATTCATGCTAATATCTCTATGTGACTTGCAGTGCTGATGCTTGCACCTTACCAATGCCAAAAGAGCAGAATAAGAGATAGAAACACAAAGTTTTGCTTTGCTGACTGCTTGAGAAACCTAGAGCAATTATTGCAGTAAATTTTGCTTTGAGACTATAGCAGCTGTGAGGAACAGCTCAGTTTGGGGCTGATTCTGAAATGTGACTGGTGCTTGTAAATCTCTAGGTGCACAGCAAGTGCCATTTAAAGATCTAGTCCTTTGCTTATGGCCAGCATCTCAAATGATGCAAGAGACAAATTTATAGCTTTTAAAGATGGAGGAAAGCATGTAGATTCAATTAAGGGAGGAATTTGTCTAGAAAAACAAGTAATTAACTTGTTTGTGAATTAAAATAAACTTATTGAATAAATTGCTCTGAAATTTCAGAATGAAGCTGAGCTTAATGAATTTTTATTGGGTATTGGAAAGAAATAATTGAAGGAATTATTTTTTATGTTTTTCAAAGAAGCTTGTTCCTCTTAATTTATTTTTATGGGAAATAAGAATGACATCAATGACTTGTATTTTTCTTTTGAGGGGGTTAAGAGCAGAATTGATTGGCTTGTTTTTAGGATCTTAAACATTGCAGAATGGAAATAAATTGTCAGAGAAATTACTTTTGCCTTTAATTGATCCTAAACAATGTTTTAGCATGGAGTAAAATTTCTGTAATTAAAATTACTGCTTTGGACTTTTTAGTAGAACATTCATTTACAGAGTATTATTCTGGGCCTTGATTTTTACTCAGGTAGTAGGACTTTAATTCCAAAATCCTTTTTGATTAAACCCTATTTACAGTGGTACTTGTGCTGACAATACGGTAATTCTTTACTGTTTTTTATCAAAACCAATGGATTTATATGACCTTTTTAGTTTGAGACATCAAAAAGCTCCACTTAAATAAGCTTTTTCCTTTATTTTTGCATACATTTGCCTTTCAATGAACAAGAATTGTAGCCCACATATATACAAGGTTAATTGTAAAAGGAAGTGGATTGGTCTCCCTCTCTCTCTCTCTCTTTTTTCCTCTTTCTGCTTTTCTTTCTTTGTCTCACTATCCCAGCTCTGGACCATCTGCTCAGCAGGACCAATATAGGATCTAAGAACTGATAATATTTGTTCTCTCTGTGTCTCTTTTCTGCCTTTATTTCTCTGTTCCCTCTGTGCCTGGGCAAGGTGTGGCCCACACTCTTTACTGAAGCTTCTTGTGTTCTTTCATAGGGCCATATCATTATTAGGAAAAGTGTTTTAAGGAAATATTCAAGACAGAGAAGCAACCCAGGAGGAAATAAAATTAAAACCAAAAAAATCAAGATGACGTTTTCTGAAACTCTGCAGTCAATTTTCCTCAATTCTGTGAGTGTTTGGCTTCTCATTAACATAATCCTCATCCCTTATGGGTAGAAAACAAATTAAACAAAATATCTGCATCCAATTAACAGAGCAATGAAAAGGAAACATATCCCATATGTGCAATGATCACACTTGAAAATTGATAATTAGGTTTCCTAAGTATATTTTCTATTATGAGAGTAAGGAAAACTGGAGCTTATGTTCTCATGTGTACTTTTAATTAAGGCAAAGAGTAGCATTAAAAACCAGTAAGTTTTAATTGACATAAACTCTTATAAGAAGGTAAGATTCAAATGTTTTTTTGAAAGCAAAGCTTGGAAAAAACAGGTTTCAGAGTTTTCAGATATCAAATTATTGCTGACCACTCTCTATCTCACACTCATTAGCATACAAATATGGGCAAAGGTGAATGTTGTGCTGCTAATTCTTAGCCTCAGGTTCAGATGTGCAGCAAACATACCTCAGTTCTTAATCGCCTATGCTGAAACTAAAGCTTTGGTATTTGAGTAGGTGAAATTGCATTGATTTTGAAACTGATCAAAGGGTTAATGCAATCCTTTAGGTTATGGTTGGTGTGGAGAGTTTTGGAATTCAGGGAGATTGCTAGAAGCTAAACCTATATTCTGGGCTTCTTGTGGTTCTCATGCTTTCTTCTTTGCTTCTCTACCATATCATACAGTATTATACAATTATACTATTTCTCTATCTCCAAATTTATTTTGTTTGGTTGGATTTTTTTGATAATTGCATTTTCCTATATTGGCTTTGGCAGTATTTAATGTACCTCATTACTTGTCTAACAGTCACAATATTTCTTGTTTTAATTTAGTTATTGATTTGTTGTAGTTTCATCTTCTGCTACATTTGTGGGTCAAAAATGAGTATCAAAATGCCTCAAAGCCAATAAACTGTTATTCAAGGAAGTTGAAAACTATCCTATCAAAGTATTTCTCAGAATGCATTTGACATGTTTCTGAAACCTGCAGGACAAAACATAGTTTGGAACTTAAGGCTGTCCAGATCATCCCTATAAATGTAATGACATATTTTTCTTTAGTGTTGTTGAAGATCCCTCCTTTTCTCCACAGACATGTTCCTCCAGGAGAATCATGCATGTTTAGCACACATGAGGCTGAGAAAAATTGTCATATATTGAGTATATTTTAAAATTAAGGCCCACCCTTACACTTTTTTCATTTGAAGTGCTCTGCAAAATGTGCATAAAGTTAGGAAAAGTATATTCTTCAAGCCAAATAAAAATTGCAAAAATAAAATCAGTCAAAATCTGGGAAATGCAGAATTAGGGTTACTTTGTTTCGTTTTAATGTCAGTCATTTTAATTTGTAAACTTGTAAAGATAATTTCTTAAATGTACCTTTTTTAAGATAAATAGGATTCAAGTAATGAGCTTTTTGTTGATGAATTTGGGGTCCTAGGTTGTATTCGCTGAACTTTATGTAAGCTCTACTGTATAGGAAATATAAGTGAGTAACAGAAAGTTTGAAGGCTATGGTGAGACCCAACGTGGGGGTAGTTGTAGTTATTGAATCAAGCCCTAAACAATAACCAAGGAAAGGCTCTGGAAAAAAGTTTAATGCTTTCTGTCATGAGTGGTGCTAACAACTCCACTTATCGTTCACCCCTACCTGGAAGAGAAAATTATTAAACCACATTGTGTCATTAGTGTATCATCACTTCAGGGATTCCTCTGTTTGATTTCACATTTGTAGGCCCACACTTCAGAACAGAGAAGAAGAAAGATGTCAGTTAAGACAAATGTCTTACCGATCTTTTGGTGGGTTTAGGGCATGTGAATGTAGGCTTGTCTGCTTTTCTGCTTTCCTGACAGCCCAGTATTGCTCAGAAGCGAGGACGAAATTGTGTTATATAGGTCAGGTTCTCCCACCATAGCTGGGAAGTAATATTATTGACTGTCCTCCACTGCTGCCTGTTGCTTTCTCCTCCTCAGATGTGTGGTAACTGTGGTCCTCTTTTTGCTATAGTGATGAACCAAGAGCTACAAACACTTCAGCAGGTCTGAAGAAGAACCCACTGTAGTGTGCACTGTAGCAATGATCTGGTCTCTGAAACTACAAGGATGAATAAAGAATATTTAGCATAAGACTAAAATAGACTAATTGATGTACAGCTTATATTTTTTTATAAGGTAAGATGATGAAGAACAAAGAGATGGCAGTCTATACTGGTTTTTGCTGGGGTAGAGTTAACTTTCTTTATGATAGTATGTACATTGCTATGTTTTGAAAAGAATGTTGATAACACAGACATGTTTTATCTAGTGGGTGCTGAGCAATGCATACACACTTGTCAGGGATTTTTCTGCTCTCTGTGCTGTCCCATTAATGAGTAGGCTGGCAGCAGGCAAGAACTTTGGATGGGTCTGACCAAAACAGACAAAAGTGATATATCAAGCCACATAATGCCATGCTCAGCAATAAATGTGGGTGGAGAATAAGAGGAGAGGGAAGGATGTTTGGAGTTACGGCATTTGTCTTCCAAAGTAACCATTACATATGCTGGGGCCCTGCTTTCCTGGATATTACCAAACATCTTGCTGTCACTGGAAAAAATTGAATAAATTCTTTGTTATGGTTGGATTAAACACAGCTTTTGCTTTAACTATTAAGCTTTCTTGGTCATAATACACCAGTTTTTGCCCTTTTATCTTCTAATTTTCTCTCCTAACCTACTGTGGGGGAGAATGACCATGCTGCTGTGTGATACTTATCGGCCATCTGTGGTTAAACTGTGATGTGGTCAAACAATGAATCTTTTTGTTATCATTCTGTTAGGAAGATATTTCTAAATTAACCAAAAATTCTGAAAATATTTATCAAGCATTGCCAAGAGCTATCTTGGAGTAATTCAGTTCCCTAGAGTTATTTCTGATTTTCTTCATATTACAGTGGATAAATGAAATACAAATACTTTTTTTTCTTGCTGGCATCTATTCTCAGTAATTTAAGGAACTTCTTGAAAGCTTTCTAGTTCAGAGACAAGAATTAATTTAAAAACTAGGAAGAAAGACGTGAAAAAAGGTATTTATGGTTAAATATTTTTCAGTAATATAGATTAATTGTGGTTGTAGAGTCATTTGACGCTTTCCACCTGAAAACAATTTTTGCATATAATTGAACGTGTTGCTGCCATTCTCATCTTGTTACTCATTTAATTATGAATCGTGATTATTTAATAGAAAAAGAAGTGTGTTGGAACTGATTTGATAAAGAAATAATTGAAACGGAGCAACGCACCTCTGACTGTTACCCTAATTGCAGTTGTTACCAGCCCACTTCCAGAACCTAAGTAGGTCATACAGATAGGCTTTGTCTGCATAGTACTATTTTATTTGGGATAGGAGAGCCTTCAGATGCTCAGATGGGCTTCAAGAAAATGTCTTATACACTTGACAGAGCTAACATGATGGATTCTAACATATCTACCCTGAGTTTAACCCTGAGGTTTAAAGAATAGATGAAAAGGTTCAGGTGACGTACAAATTTTTCATTCAGGAGGACAGCAGCAAAACTGATCCAGTGGTTGGTGATCACAGTGCTTGGTTTCTCCTTTGGTGAGAAGGACTACAACAGACTACAATCTTTTCAACCTAATGACTAGAAAGAATGACTTAATGGAAGCCAAAATTCCTAACAAATAACGATGAGGGGGAATTTTGGAAACAAGCAGCACAGCAGCAATGGTATCAAAAAGCTTCTCTTTTTATGACTTTTGCATGTATTATACATGCCACCTAGTAGATCAGGTAAGATCAACTCAACATTATTCCAATATTTAAAAATGATAATAGAATTGACAAGCACACTCTGTTGCTATTTTGACACCATTGATAAACATAGGGGATCATAAAAAAGTTGCTGAAAGTAGATGTCATCAAATAGTAATGAAAGAAATTAATGAATAGTTACTGATCAGTATGAAATTATCTGTAGTCAAATACCTTGCCATCATTACAGCGTCTTGTTAAAATGAGAACAGAATGAGTCAACTGCAATTGTGTGAATGGTTCTTGGAGCCTAAAAAGACGATAACTGTACGAGCAAATCTAGCTTAAATGAGTGTTATTCATCACTATGTAGAATGACAGAATATTCTGAGGGAAGGAACCTGAAAAAATCAAGTCCAACTCTTAAGTGGATGGTCTATACAGGAATTGAAACCACAGTCTTGGGATAATTATTATCACCATGCTCTAACCAACTGAGCTAATCTCAGTCCATATAGGCATTCAAGGTCAGAATTTCTCTGAAGAAAAAGTGAGGACTGCCAAGTGATGTGCTACGGAGTTGGCAGAATGCTTCCTCTACCCTTACACCAGCAGATTTCTTCTGCATATGTCATGTTCACAGTTTGCTGTTCAGATTTAGCATTTCAATGAACAGCATATCAGCAGGTATAGTTGATCTGGAAAATAGATTCTTATGCAAAAGAGGGTTTGGTTGTTTGCTTTGTTTTGTTTTTTATTCTAATTTATTCTGTAAGAACTAATGAAGCCTGTTGTGATTTTTACAGTGGAATAGAGATATTTACACTTTCTTCACACAAAGGTAAAAAAATCAGACATTCATGAGCTCCTTGGTAGCAAGTCCTCAGAGTAAACTTTATAATTCTGCGTATGTTGTTCTGTGTAAATGTCTTCAGTTTTGTGCTGAATTTTGGAATTTTCAATTTAATCGCAAAAATTGAGCCATTGGAGCTATCTGTTACAGTTTAATCATTCAATCAAAGAAGAAGAAATGAGGCAATTCTCCTGAATGCTTATAAGTCTATTTGTATTTTTTTTGTTTCACTTACATGAAGAATTATTTGTTTTTCGGCATAAATTGTCTTTTTTGCATAACAAACTTCCCCTCAAAGTTTATGCAGCACAGCAGCTGAATTTAAAAATTCTGATTCCTGCTGACTGCTTTTCTGTTCAGTAAATCAGTTCAGGTTTACTGTATTTGTCTTTTTACACAGAGCAAAATCACACCTGCATTAGTATGATTTGATGTAGGTGGGAAAGGGTGGAATGTGATTTTCCCATGTGAAATAACATTTAGGAGAGAATTTTGTAATTGAGATTTAAAACCAGTCCAGACATACAACTTCAGCAGTCACGTGTGGGTAACCTCCTGTGTTGTCTGTGATATTTGGATGAGATCAAACTGGATATTTTCTGCTTGTGTATAATTCCACATTCTTAAATTATTTTCATTAAGAGCTAGTGAGTTTGAAATAGATGACAAAAAAATTTAGCTAGAAACCTATTTAGGATGACAGCTTTGATAACTCAATAATTATTTCTTCTATTCTTATTCTTACTTTAAAATCAGCAGGTTCTTGGTAAGTTAACATGGAAAATTCTTAAATATTTAAGCACATTTGTTCACGTTTATTGTCATTTTGGTGAAGGCTATATAACGATTTGCATGAGAGGAACAGAATCCTGTTCAGATAATTCCTCTCTCAATTCAGTATGTTCAAGATCTTTCCAGAGCAAAAAACCAGCAAAGATAGTTCTTTGTCTCATATTATGTGGGGTTCAAGTTGACTATATGTGTTAAGGATTGCTGTTTTATCACCAGAAAAAAAAAAAAATAATATAACTTCAGCCCTTGAACTGTTTCTTTTGCCTAAAATTTCTGTGCTCTTTTAATATTTTTTTATCCTTTGGTAAAGAAACGCTTTATGGCATTGTATCAGATTTTTAATTGATATGTAGTTTGAGACAAAATTACTTTCCTTCAGCAGGTTCAGGTAGCTCTACTATTTTTAGTACTTACATTAAAGTGACTGACTTGGTGAAAAGGTATGAGAAGTTCTATAAATAAAGAATACTTTTGCAGAGTATCCTTTAAAAGAAACAGAAGAGTCAAAGAGATTCTAGATCTTTTTTGCTCTCAGGCAATTTTGCTGTTGATTTGGAATAAAAATTGTAATTTAAGTAATTTAAATACAATTTAAATTGTAATTTAAACTCAGTTTAAATTTAAATTACAATTTAAATTTACAATTTAAATTGTAATTTAAACTCAGTTATTGAGTTTAAATAACTTCACTTCCAAGTGTAACTTCACAAGAACTTGGTTCTTGTGTCTCTGCTACATTTCTTTTCACTGGACAAACTGACAATCATAAAGAAGCCAAGCTCCTTTCATCTCTTCCTCACAGAACTTCCTGTCATCTTTCTAATAAAATTCATTTGCCATTACTCCAGTTCAAACTTCTTTTTTCCTAAAAAGAGATATTCTGACTGAAGACTTTATAAAGGTAGGCTATGAGCTAGGTACTGTATTACCTATAGCTCCTGAAGGAGTCTTCAATGTCCACATTTATAAAGGAAACATATATGATTTCATTCATGGTTTATGAAACAAATGAATATCTATAATCAGAGGGGGTGAATTTTCAAAGCTTCCTGAAAAATCTAAAGAATCTTAGATATAAGTGCAAGGTACCTGACTTGACATACATTTTTATATTATTGTGTCACAGACATATTTTATGAAAAATCCTTTTGCTATGATTTTTCTCCAGAGAAGCTGAGAAGCTTCAGCTTCTCCATGTTTTGCTGCTTTGGAATGTGATTTGGAGAATTGTTTACCCAGCATGTGAAATTGTTTTCACTTGATGACCAATGACAGCCACCTGTGTCAAGGCTGGGAGCAGTCAAAAGAATTTATTATCATTCCTTTATATATTATATATATCATATCATATCATATCATATCATATCATCATATCATATCATATCATATCATATTATATAATAATAAAATCAGCCTTCTGAAACATGGAGTCAAGATTCTCATCTCTCCCCTCATCCTGGGACTCCTGCAAACACCGCCACATCATTAAGTTTCATCACATTGACCCAGCTCAACTCTGTCACCCTTATCAATCCAGTACCAGTCCTTTCTTTTCTTGTTTGACTGATACTTTTCCATGTAATAACATATCTTTACTGATGTCCAGTTAGACATATTGACTGAATTCTCTAATTTGGGAAACACATTAAAATAAAGTTATGAGCGCTCATTTATCACAGATCCTTACCTGCCTTTTTTATTGCTCTTTCTTTTTTCTCTCATTGACTTAATTTAAAAAAATAATATATTTTTGTCTTTCAAAGCTGATTTTAAGCCTCATTACCTATTAATATTAACCTAATTATTTGTACTTGACTTTATCTTTCTCCTCCTTTTATACAAACTTTACAGTTCTTGAGTCATACACTACTGGTTTTGACAGATCTAGGAAAGTGCATTATTAATTGGAGAACATAATGGGTTAGTTGTTTCAGAGATGTTGGAAGAAAATAGCTTCTCTGTGCTAAGTTAATTTTAGTACTTAAAACTGGACTGCAATTTACTTTGCTGCTGTCTCAAATCTATTAGCTTTCTGGTATTTACTTTTATAGTGTGTTTATTTTCCCTTCAGAAAATAAAAACCCTGCAAAACCCACATACTGTTAAAACAAGAGTGACACATCTTACTTTTTCTTGGTTCAGTACTATGTATTGATTATCTATAATCTTTGCACTGCCCTTATGCATGACCACCTTGCCACTAATGGTACTATTCTTTCACATCAGTGGAGAGTATCTACCTGCTGTTAACTTGTTAAAATCTGTCTGGGACTTTTGTATATATTCACTTCCATCTTCTAAGGGCATACAAATTGAATTTTCCTACCATCTAAATGCTAAGACCTAACACGAAATCTCTTATGACCTGGTGATAGGACAGTATAGGTGGATGACATAGATGAAAAGGCAACAGATCTTACCCCACAGGTTTTAAACGACATTGACAGGTTGGACTGAGGTCTCCTAAAAATCTCTTGAAGAGAGTTCTTCATTTAAAAACTGCCAACAAAAAGCTTATATTTGAACTTTGACTGAATAAAATGCACCTTGAAATACTGAAATGTTCAGATCCACAGGTCACAGAATTTTTGTGGGTCCCTTCCAACTCACAGAATATGCTGAGTTGGAAGGGACCCACAAAAATCGTTAAATTCAACAATGGGGCCTGCACAGGACCATCCCCTAAAATAACACAGCATGCCTGAAAGCACTGTACAATTGCTTGTTGAACTCTGAGGCTATTGCTTGGACCACTTCCCTGGGGAGCTTGGTGTTGCAAATCAGCCTTAGACAGCTGCTGGTGTAAAAGCAGAATTTTCCTTTGCAGCTGTATGTGGGCGACTGCAAGCATTCATGTCTCGAGACATTTTGGGATGCAGGGAGGGGCGGGTTGGGCCTTGCTGTGGTGAGACAGTGAGCAGCCCTATGCCTTCACGCTAAAGCCTGTATCCCAGCCTGGCAGTGGTGACAATTATTGGCATACCAGAGGACCATGACTTCAGCCCCCAGCCCAGCTCTGTAGAGGCCAAATGAGTGGAAATCCCACTTGGGCAAGGGCCTGGGAAGGGCAAGGGGTATTTAAAACTGAACATGAGGCCTTCGGGTTGACTGGATCATAATTCTATAATTCTTCTCAGAGTATCTATCACCATTGGAACCCAGGAGTTGGTTGCTTTATGTGTCCTTTTTCTATACAGTTTCTGTCTTTTTATCTGTCTTCTTCTAATTTCCTCCTCTTGGAATTTTTGACTTATTTGAGATTGAGTAAGTTTAAAGTTTGCTAAGTTGAATGGGCCAAGTTAAAGCTTTGGAAAGTGTTTTATGTTGATTAACTGTTGCATTAAACCTTTTGCCCAAGGTCTGATCTTCTGAAGTTGCCGGTAAAGCCTCTTTCTTTTAAAGTCTTTTTTTGCTGTTTTGACCTCTTGAGGATATCTTGGTGGCATTTCTCCTGTGCATCCAGCTCAGAGTGCACAAACATCCATTAGCCCACCTTGCTGAGCAGGTTCTTTGGAGCCTTACACTGTAGTATGCACGGTATAACAATTTCGTCTGGAATGAGCTCTTAAACTGGAAGGGTAATGGGAGACTAGAAAGGACCTAGCATTTTAAATCACCGGGTATTAAATGATATTCCTTTGCCCAGCTTTACAATTTTCTTGTTTCTTTGGGAGATTCTTGGAATGGGTCCAACGAAATTATGCTTTAAACGTGTGGAAGATTCAGCTACATACTCAAATTATTCTTTGTGCATGTTAAACAAGGCTTCAAAATAAGTTCTATTTGGATCCTTAATATTTAAGTTCAATTCCTTTTGTAAATATCAAATATTTTAAGAAACATCAGTCATGCAATTTGTAAACTTAACACCAGAAATACTCTATTTATTTTCCAAGAGCTCATTAATATAATGTATGCTTCTGGAGCAAGTATGCATTATATTATACCTATTGTGATTTAATTTCAAATTAATAAATTGGTTTTCTTGCATTCATTAACTTGTTATAATTGATCTGATCTTTTTTTTTTCCTACAGTGTACTGCCTTTATTTTCAATTACTGTATGATTTGGGGGGTTATATGATAGAAACATCAATGATCTTGTGAAATTGGTGGAACTAACCCCTCCAATCTGATTTGACTTTCAAGAAGAGAAACTGAGTTCAGATTAACCTGCATTAAAAAATGCACCTTCATAATTTTATAAATAGAAATCTCTGACTAACTTACACATTAAATTATCTTTTATGTTTGAAAATTAGGTAATTGTACATGTAGGTCACCCGTTAGTTATCTTGTTAGCTGTTGGAATTGTACATAATGGTTAGGAGTAAGTGTGTGCTTTTCGAACACTGGAGCTGTGAATTCTCAAGAAAGGAAAAAATTCAGAGGGTGCTTTCTGGACTACACTAATTTTTAAACTTGTTTTAAAGCAAGAGGCAGGTGACTTCGGCTAGCTGTAGCCAAACTGCATTAATTGTGGCAATCATTCTGCACCTTATGTCTGCACAGAGTAACTAGATTTTATGTGGAAAAGTTTTCAGAAGGAAAATATTGCAAAATAGGATCTAATGCGTTCAAACAATCAAAAGTAAAATTACTGTGTTTTGGTTTTGAATATTATTATTTACCTAGACTAAGTATGTGTGGTGTTCTTCACCATCGTACAATTGAACACTTTGTACTCCAAGATATTATTTTCTAGATGTTTATTGATGAAGAAATTCAGTCTTGTTGAGTTTTTGATTACTGTTTATGGAGTGCCTATGTGTATTCCTAAAGACAGAATTTGCTGTGCATTCAGAAAGTAAACCTGAAAACAATGGAAGCACATGTTGCCCTTTGCACACTTTTTGTGCATTTGGAATATCTTACAAGAAAAAAAAAATAAGTTAGCATGGTGTTATATAATATTAGACTGTTTGGGTATTAACAGACAAATTCAATACATGCATATGGACTGTATTCTGGCTCTAGACACTTTACTGGGAACAAGAGGTAACATGGAAACTAATTATTTACTCTGATCTTTCTCAAAAGGATCCTAACAGGTTTTCTGAGGGATTTAAATTGTGTCTAACAATATGATTGGTTTAGTAATTTCATTTCAGAGTATATGCAACTTATTTCTATGTTTCTAATATAATGAGACTTGTATTTGACACATATAAAGGAAAGTACTTTTCTTTAAAGTTTGTTATTGTATCTAACCAAGCACAGTGAACAGAAGGTCTGTATTCAGAGATGCTATGGACTGGGCATTTCAAAAGAAAAAAGTATAAAGAAATAACAAAAAAATAATAAAATCCACACATATTCAAATTCATAGGAGGAAAAACCCCCAAACCCTGCAACATGAATTTTATCTCTTTGTATATTTGAAAAGTTTATCAGTTCAGAAATTCTCTGAGGAGCTATGGAACTCTTGTTAGATCATGTCCAGTAATGGAACTCTGCCATTGAGCAAGTATGGTATGTTCATTTGGGATAAAAGTTGAGAGATGAAAGGGACATGAGGGATGGTTTTAAGTGGTATTAAGTATACTTAGATCATCCCTGTTACTGTTAATAATATTGTAATCTAAAAACTTGCAATAAAGATTTTATAACATTTTTATAACCTTTACCCTTCTTGCAGTAATTACAGTAGACTTCAATTTTTCACCTGTGGTTCCACACCACAAAAATTTTTCCACTTTCATTACAGAAAGCCTCAGGGTCCTTCGCATTAAAGCAGAGTATTTAGACACACTGTTTCTTCAGGATGCGACATACTTTTTCTTCTATGCATTTGCTTAAATAATTAACTGCTACACCCAAAACTGAAAGTGGGCTCCAAGAGATAGCTCCCTAGAATAAGTATACCAGAATAGCTATCATCATATATAACAGGGACTGTGTTACATAAACTCTTGGTAATAACAGATGATAAAAACCCCAGAATGAAGGCTTTCACCCCAGAAGGAAGGTAGAGGTAAGCTATTCTACCCTGGGCCTTTGTGTTTTTTGATACTAGGATTCACCTTTTTTCTTACTTGATTTTGCTTTATTTTCTTTGGGGTTTGTTTTGTTTGGTTTCTTTTTCTTTTGGTTTCAGGACTGCCTTTCTCCTTTTCTACTGCTTGCATACACACAATGGAAGGGGGCCTTCCCTTTCCAGAGAACATCTTCCATCTGCAAGTTCTACACACTTTTCTTTTGCCAAGGAAACTGTAGATAGTCTGTTCAAATTGAATTCAGGTCCAGCTCTGGCATTAAACCCACCGTTCAAGAAAACCTTATTCCACTGTTTAGCGGGTTGCCTAACACTCAATAAACCTCAATCTCTTTAATTTGCTTTAAGAACAAAGTGAGTCATTCTGTGACTAGGGAGGCAGATAACTGCCAAGGGCGATAGTCATCCCAAGAGCACCTCCTAGGGTGTGAAATTGTAGGCAGCCAAATTTATAGTTCATGCTAAGCAAACTTTTTGAATGCAGCAGCCGTTCTAGCCAGCTCCCACTGCCCTGCCAGCTAATTAGCAGTGAGAAGAGGTACCAGATGGAGCTGTTGTTAAGTTCCTCTTGGATGAAGCTACTCTTTTTAAAACTTACACCAGCCATTACCTGAGCATTGCAGCTATGCCTGGAATGTGGCTGCACTGATAGATAGCTGCTGGATGTGCAACAATCCGTTTGTGTGGTGTCTGGCATGGGTGTTTTACATTTGGCTGGCAACTAGGAACAAAGAGAACAAATTGGCAATGACTCTAGAAATAAGACAGCTTCTCTAGGCATGCAGCACTCTCTTGAGATAAAATACAATTTTTCTAGTGTCCCAACATCTGCTTGTAAAAGGAAATAGGTTCTGATCTAGGGAGAGTTTATTTCCTTCCTTTATTAAATGAACTCATCATCTCGTTACAAAGCAAGCTGAGGGCTTATTGGCGCTGCCAAAATGTAATGAATGACTGACTCAGCTGGGGAGATGTTTCTGTGGTTGAAACTGAAATCAGAAAATAACATGCAAGTCATTCCCTTCCACCTTGTAGGTCTTTAGAGGTCTCAGCACATACGGTATTCAATTGCCTACTTGGTGGAGGAAGTGGGCTGGGCACAGTTCTTCTCCAGGTCATCTACATCCAAGTGGTTCTATTGAGAAAATGAAGAACATTTCTGGTGAATAATACTATCGGTAAAAACTGCTCTGAGATTTATTTCCTGATGTATTCTAATTATAAACTATATTCTAATTATATATACTATTTGAATTATGGATAATAATATCTAATTACATCTATATTTTGCACTTATATGTTGCATTTTCTTTCTAATTTAATAATATTTTCTGTTTAATGTAAATAACTAATTCACTCAGCACTTGCAGATGTTTAAGAAAATACAATCACTATTTGACCATTTCAAGGCACAATCATTCATATTTACTTATATTAGACTGTAGAAAAATGACTTCTATTGACAGCAAGATATCTCTGCTGCTTTCATTTGCATCTCAAAATTAGGAGTACCACATGTGTAATCCACATCTAAGGCTATACTTTTTCTAGAAGAGTTCAAGACAAAATTGAATGGAAAAAACATATAAAATTAAATGTGCTAACATAGCATATCTGGGATCTGAATAAAATTTCTGGTAGATATCAAGTCTGAAAGCTTGTAGATTTATTTTTAACTCATTCATAAAACATTTTCCTGAGTTATTGCGTCTAGACATAAGTTATTACTATACACTGCTTGGAAATATGACAGATCATTAAAATGTAATGAAGATTTGTAAAAGTTCTACCAACTTATATGTTTGTAGAAGAGCTTAATTTAGGTTTCATTTGCTCATCTTCCAACCAAAATTGAAATGTAATGATGGAGAAACCCTCAGGATTCTTGTTTTATCATGGTACGCTTTGCTGCTTCCCTTATACATTGAACTATTTAAAATTAATTTACATGGCTCTAGCAGGTTATCTGCAAATATGTAAATAGGGTAGATAGTTTAATATTTGCATGGCAACTATCTTCAGCTAGTAATTTTGTATCAGATAATTTGTATCCCTTGCTCTAAATCTTACTGGCAAGAAAACAAATTGTATCGTGAAGGAAAAATGCCAGGTTGACACCCACTGTTTTCAGCCAGTGCAGTACTCTGTGAAAAGTGGGGTTAGCAGTCTATAAAAGCCACATTTTTCTGGAAAGGGGGAAGGGTGGGGACTAAAAAAAGAAAAAAGCTATATGCAAAATGAATATGGAAGTAAATCTAATGTATACATTCAGAAACCATCACTGTACACAGTGTTCCTGGTGGAATATTGAGCAGTGTAAGTGTTTAGAATTCAGCACATATTCTCTGAATACAAGCCAGAATAATGTACACACAGTAAATGAATGCTAAGAACTGAGAAGAATTGTAAATGTGGTTTGGTTGACTCTAACTCCTGAGAAGTGTGTAGAAAGAGAAAAGCTGATCTTTTATATTCTGCGTAACTGATCAGCCAGTGAGCCTGTCTTCTCTAGCTGCACTTTATGTGCAGCAGCCTTTATTTTGGAGTACTGATTGGTGTCAGTGGGAATGGGAAGAATGGGATACCTTCCCACTCATGTTGAGATATATGTAAAGAAGAGTCATATCCAGAAAATGTTACATTAGTTTCAGCAACAAAGCAAGAAAATCGCACCAGTATTTCTGCATTTTTATTGTGATCTGTGGTAGAACATAAAATACCATGACATTTTTCACAGGAAGAGAAGTGCGAGGAGGGGAGAATGTGTAGGGCCAGAGACACTTTCTTCTGCATGTGTTTTTGTGTAAGTACATAGATACACACATGCATATATAGATACGTATATACGTGCATACATACAGAGAAATACTTGTATGAATTGTTAAATAATTACATGAACATGTCTAATGTAGTGGTGCTTGTTCTATTCACATGGCAATTGCTGTTGGTTGTGCCTTGTATATAGCTGTATGAAGGCACAATGTTGAAGGGAGAAAATATTTCTTTATTATTGTATTTTCTTACTTTGTAGAGCTAATTATTTCAATCACTGATGAAGTCTAGGGTATAGAAAATTTAACTTTATGCAGCTCTCCTGAATCTATTTCATTTATGTAGCATAGATATGGGAAATCAAACACATATTAGTATTTTCTATAACTTACAGATACATTTGATAAACAAGACCAAAAATGCCGTCCAAAGGAATGATGAATATTATAGTTAACTTTGAAACTGTTGGAGCTTATTTTCAGTGTCCAGTGTGGTTAGTAGTTTGCTTTTGCTTTAACCCATGTAAAGGTGCTGACAAACTCCCACTGTGAATGCAGGCTGGATAAATCTATGATTTGAAGGTGGAGCTGCACAGCTGTATAGCTGCAGCCACAGCCTTAAAATAGTCCCAATGATGGAAAAAGTCAAAGCAATACATAAATTTTGTACATCCCTGATGGTAAATTCATATTGGAGTTTGTTCTCTGATCAAGTGTTGAGATGTTTGTAGTTGGCATTTTTCTGTGACTGTCTGGCTTTTTTTTCCAACTATCTTTTTAAAGCAGCACATGGTGCAGTTCATCTGATTTCTGTGAGTATGAAGAAATGCAAATAACTCACTTGTGCATGCGAAATATTTCTTTAAAACACAGTTATAAGGTCATGCTGTGAAGAGTCTTCTACTTTACTATGAGGAACAAAAGCCCAATAAAGGAAGCTCATGATAAGGAGAGGAAGTAAGGAGAAATATTACTCAATATAAGCCAGCTATGTGGAATGTGACAGCTGATAGTAGGCACAATGGCAAGCAAGCCATGTTATTTCACATGTTTAATGTCCTGGTAAACGGAGGCACGAAAGGGTTCATTGTGACAGGGAAAAAAAAAAGATAAAGGGAAATAATAAACAGCACCAGATGGTTGTTTTCTTGTAAGCGGCCTTTCTTTCAATTTCTAATGAATACAATAAGCCCCAAAATGCTACTGTATTTGAATATCTGTTGAAATGATTGGTTGGCAATTTAGCACCAGGTTTTTTGAAATCAACATTAGCATAAAGCACTTTCAAAAAACTGTTAAAGAAAATCACTTTTATTTTCAGGACAGTAGATATATTTATACTGAGCTGATTACACCAGTTGATACCACTGTCTCTTGAAGATATATGTAAGTGTTCACATCCTATGAATGTGTCTGCTACTCAGTACATTAAAAGTGTAATTGAGATTGACTGTTCATTCAGCTGAGTCATAACAACCCCAAGAAAGATATTTAAAGCGATGTTAAATTCACCTGATATCTCATATTTTAGTTGAGATAAATGGAAACAGTGTACAGCTCTTGAGTAAAGTTTCAATAGCTGATTATTATGGCAGTGAAGTCCTGAAAGTATTGACATCAACCTTGATAAGTTTGGCACATAAATAATCCTTGGATTTAGTTTACTTTTACTGATACTGTGATACTAGAAATAGGAATTTTTTATTGTGGACACCAAATTATGGTTCTGCATGAACTGAATACGGCCTTCTCTTTCTCCTCAAAGTCCTTTTGCCATTCAAAAAATTCTGATTTAATTACCTGCTGCATACCATCACAAAAATAGGTATGAAAAAAATATTACAAAATGTCAAACCCAGCAAAATCCATGTAACAAGGCAGGAATGAAACAGATGCAACTCAAAGGGTTTAGCTTTATTTTTTATTTCAAAACATACCCTTTGCATCATTTTACCATGATGAAATTTAGAGTATGCTAATTGAAAGCCAAATACAATGTGTTTAACTCTAAGTTCTTTTATTTCTAGATTTTATTAGATTAAACAAAGATCATTTTTATAATATGATCTTGTAGGGAGTATATTGGAAGGTTTCTATTGATTTAATTTGAAAAAACCATTTTTGAAAAGAAACAAAAAAAAAATTAAAGAAAATCTTTAAAAAAAATTTGAATCAAAGTTAAGAAAGGCTTAAGCCTTTCTACAGAAGAAATACCAGATTTAATATGGTGGATGCCGTGTTCATAAAAGTTAATTAGAGAACAACAATGTGGTAATTACAGCAATTCCAAAAATTAAACAGCTGGAAAATAATTTCAGCCAAAGTTCTGACCAGATCTTGTTTTAAGAAACACATATTCTATCTCCTCCGAGTAAGGAGGAGTTTTTCCTAAGGAAAATAGTTGAGATAAATAATTCTTCCTTTAAAATAACCTACCAGACTTCCTG
This sequence comes from Haemorhous mexicanus, assembly GCF_027477595.1. NCBI lineage: Eukaryota > Metazoa > Chordata > Aves > Passeriformes > Fringillidae > Haemorhous > Haemorhous mexicanus. The sequence goes on along the minus strand of NC_082381.1, from coordinate 49,689,551 downwards.
CTTTCTTAGTTTGTGAAATTTGAAAATGACAGTAAAAATCTTCCTATACTTCAATTGGCAGTTTTCATGAAATGCTCTTTTTCCAATGAGAGACTAACATTCTTCTAATCTGTCACCAGTATACTAGAAAAGTTGTATAAAAAGTGCTTCAAACTCCTTATTATCTTGCTTTGAAACTCAATACATTTCTGTGTTCTTAGAGATTATCTTCTCAGGATGTTTCAAATCAAGGTATGTATAATTTATTTTTTTTTTTCACAAGGATTTTTGTTGTTGTTGTTTCATTATTCTTCACTTCTTCCCTTGCTTCAGGAATCTTTTGGCAAATACAACTCAAGGAGCTCTAAAATATTTCTGTGGTGCTCCAGTCCTGCCTGTTCTTGTGCTTGGAAACCCAAGTCCAGTGTAAAATATGGCTGCTTAGAGGTGGTCAGACACATAAATACCATAAATGAGAAGAGTCTGCTCCCTTCTTACCCTACAGGATAACTCCCGCTTTTAAGAAAATATTAATTTTGTGACAGATATATACCTAAGATTTAGCTTCTTCTCTTTCCTCAGGAATTATGGCAGAAAAAAATGGAACAAGGAACTGTAATATTTGCCTCTGCTCAGCACATAGGACAGTAAATCCACCCTTTCTTTGTCTGGCTCTGAGAACTAACTCTTAAAATCTATTTATTTTTCTTGCAGTCGGGACATTAATTTACTTGATAAATACTTTTTTGACTTCAAAAACATAAAAACAAAATTATGAAGGAGGTATTTTATTTTTAAAAATAGTGAAATTCAGGGAAACAGTATTTTAAAATAATTTTCATATTACTCTCATTTGCACTAGCTAAATAAGCTGTTTTTAATTCTTGGTAAAAATCTTGAATTTATTTTAGACTTCTATTGCTAAATAAAAGAGTAAATATATTATTGTATGAACACATGTTAATCCAAACTAATTCTTTGCTATTGGATTTCCACAAAAAAAACCCCAAATTACTGTCAAAGTCTACAGAACAAAAAACTTAAATTAACCAAAGACAACTCCAAATCTGATTTACTGAATTATCATCTTTAGGTACTGTATGCAAGGTTTAGTTATATCTGTAACTTCTTTTTTATCCCTCAATTTACTTTCAGCTTTTCCTTCATAGTTGACAAATGTGTTGATTCTCTATCTCCTTCTGTGCTTCATTCTGTTTTAAACTTCCTTTTTACAGTGAGAAGCCTTTGGGATTTTGTTAATTACAATATACCTTTCTCATATAATCTGCTTTGTCTAGGTTTTCCTTTCCTACAAAGTAGAGATATATTGAAGAGATACTAAGGAATTAACCTCAAAAAGGTCTAAATTAAACTAGGTATATTTTTTTGTCTTAAATACTAGGCCTGACATCAAACTAAAACACATTTCAGAATGGAACTGAAATGCAACAGAATTTTTGCAGATTCAGGCTATTTCTTGTTTTCAGAAGTTGCAGATACAATACAGTAGGAAAATAATGTTATATAATAAACTTTGTAAAACAAACAAAAAAAAAAAAAAAAAAAAAAAAGGGAACTGTACTGGCTCCATCCAGGACAGAATCAATTTTTGCAGTAGCTATGAGGATGCAGAGTCTGGTCAAGAAGTCATTTTATACCACCCCAGGTCAATTGTCAGAGATGGGGGGAAGGGACTCTCACTTCTGAGAAGTGTGCTCCTTACAGGGGGGAGAAGGCAAGGCAGGCAGTATTATTGCAGATTTTCCATGTAAATTGTTTCATTGTCTTATACTTTCTCTTATGGTAACACCACTGTGTTGAGAGACACATAGAGTAATTCTCCTGAGTGCATTCAGCAAGGCAAAAAGAGACAGTGGTATCTCTCAGAGAAAAATCATCTGGTAACACAGGCAAGCCATTCAATAAAGTTCAAGATGCTGAGAGCCAAATAATCTCTTTTTTGTAGGCAGGAGGCAAATATTATTAGGATTCCAATTTTTTAATGGAAATAGGTAGTTTTGGGGCAAAAGACCGCTCTATCTGAAGTTTTGGGAAGAGTTAAGCTAATGTGACTCCCCTGAGGAACTTTTCTACAAATAGAGTAGAGTAGGAGGGCTAAAGTCTTCATTGGAATGTAACATTACTGTCAAATGGCATTGAAAGGTGTACTTGATTATATTTTGTCCAGCAGCCTCCAGTTGTTCTCCCCTACAACCTGCATTTAATTTCTGTTGTTGTTGCTGTTGTTTTTGTGTTTGATGTTGTTGGTTGTGGTTTTTATTTTTCATGAAAGAAATGCAATTGTTAAAACTTAACATAAGTGGGAAGCTTTGTTAATTGTCCCCCAAATATTTTCCACAAAACATATTAAGGTCTGAGATTGAGGATTACACTGAAGTAGATTACAACTCTGTGGTTTGGAAAATTGGTGTTTTCAGATTTAAATTGGTATGAAAATTGAAACTGTAGCTGGAGAGTATGTGACTGTGTTCATAAATGTTCAATTAAGTTATTATTTATATGATTATTAAAAGCTTAAGGATGTGTGGGGCAGAATGTGCTTTAGAGTAAAGCTTGAGTGTGGCAGGAATGTGTGGTTATGTTTCCTGCAGAGAAACATATGAATGGAGGTTATAGATTTTCTAGGGCAATAATAGGTGAGAAATGTATCATTCTGGTGAGTCATGGCACACAGCAATTTGAACCCTTGCTGTAAAAAACTGGTTTACTCTGTTTCCTTAACCTGTCTGTTGGTGCAAAAATCATCAAAAAATTTCACTTTAACAGTACTTAACATTACTCTCTACAGTCTCAGTTTTCAACTATGTGACAGATGTTTTCCATGCATTGTCTGGACAACAGTGTGCCCCTGATAGGAAGATGGTTTAATTATTTTTTTCCCTTAAACCTATATTCTGGTTAAAGTAGGCTCAGATATTCTTTGACACTCTTTAGAAAAAATATCATGTTTAGAGTATAAAATATTGCCAAGTGAGAATTCTGTAGGTTTTAAAAAATTTTCCCTCTCTTTCCAGCTAAATGTATTTAAAATCTAGATGAATATGAAAGTAATACTGAATTATGTCTTTAGGAATACTTGCACTTAGTTCACTATGCTTTTCATGCATTTTCACACATATTTTACATGACTCAAAGGAGTTAATAATAAAATGTGAACCATCAAATTCCAAACAATATGCCATTAAGAACATAAACATACAAAATCTATAATCCTATGTGTTTATGCACATGTATGATTCCTGGGGAACCAACAGCAAAACAACCAAAAACCAAACCAAAATCTTGCCCAAAATCCCAATTTCTTTTTTTTTTTTTTATTTACACAAAATGATAATCAGTTCTGTTGAAAAGGATCAAAACTGACAAAAGCTATGAGGAAAAACAAAAAAGACCCCAACAAAGCTATATAAAGGAAAAATTATTTACTATTGATATTTTAGCCTTAAGTCTTTTGAAATTACAAGGCATGAGATAATACATGCTCTTTCTCATCTTCAAAGAGAAAGTCATTACAGGAACTACCAAAGATATAAACACAATGTATAGAGTTAATTGGAGCTTCAAGAACTAGCATTTAAGTTATAATACTTTTCCTGATAAATGTAATTTAAGAAAAATTGTGCAAATGTGAATGTAGTACAATACACATTTTATGCACTGGATAACAGTAAACTTCTTTTTCATTTGAGAAAATGAAAAAAAAAACTATATTTCCAATATTATTATATTATATTTCTAATTTATGATTTCCCAATGGCATGATCAAAGAAACTCTCAAAAATCCTGAACATTAGGTTACCATGATAAAATAGGCATTGCAAAAATTATTTCTACAAGTATATAATTTTTCCTGTTTTACTTCTATCAACAAGAACAAAGTTGACTTTTTCATCTTGAAATCCATACTCCGAGTTTTACGATAGATTAATTCCTGTCTTATGAGACTTACTGGCAGGTATACCTTCATCATCAGTTATACTCACCTAGGTCTAGTAACCCTTCTGTACTCAAAGACAAACACAGGAAACATATTTTTCTCAAGTCAGTTATTTACTGCAATATAAACACAGGGAATTAATTGCAAAAAAGGAAAAAGAATAGAAGCTGGAGTGCAAATAAGAACCAGGCTGGATGTGCTTTGACCCAGCTGAATGGCCTAGATTAAGATCCATTAGATGGAAGTTCATTAGTAGCTCAGTCAGTCAGGTAAGATCTCAAAACCATGGCTAGTGTAACTAGAATAACACTATAAAGAGTACTACAAGTACTTTTAAAATTTATTTATTAGTATCTGCATTTTGCAGATATACTAACTCTGTCAGTGCGTCCTCAAGTGTTTTACAAATTACTTTTTTTTAGCCCATTGACAAGCATTTTATTTCAATTTTTCTTTAATATGGTCCAGAAATATTTTTAATGTCTCTGCTTTATGTATTTTGTAGATATTTAGTCTCTGAGTAGTCTGGACCAACATACCTGCGATGTCATTTTCTGAGCTTTGTTGTCTTGTTTAGAACTGTGCGTTTTTCATTCCTTAATTTTACTCCCTGTGCACCAGGACCACTCTCACAGATTTTTTTCTCATTCAGTATACTGCAATTTGCATTACTTCTTTGAGATTATTATCATTCTCCATTCGTTTCATGCTGTTTATAAGAAAAAACTCTACAGGGCTTTATTTTCTCTGCAGTGCATGCACAGAAGTCCCATTATTGTTAATGGAAGTTTCATGTGCCCATTAAATTGTACAATCAGTACAAAAAGAAGGGTACTGTAATTGGCCTGTCTCTTTTTGCAACATGGAAGCCTCTAACTCATTATCTCTAAACTAAAACAAATCCGTATTTTAATGTCTATAGAATAACTTTAAATATCACTACTGACAGTAATTCTGCCGTCTGTGTTGGCAGTTTTCTTCAGTGTTTGTGGGAGAAAGTGAGGAACAGTGATAAGGTGTTTAAAATTAAATTTACATCCAGTTTGGGAATTTTGTGAATGTGTCATATGTAATATATTGTGTATAAGATCTCAGAGATCTGAAAGAAATTTTTTTTGATTCTGGATATCACTGGGTCATGCATAGTGCTGATAAAAAGGATACTACATGCTTTTTGAGACTTCTTGAACATTCTTTGTTCTTAGTTTTCTGAAATCATTGTCTTTGCTGCAAGTTCCTACACGTAAAAGAGTTGTACATTTTGCAAATAATCAGTACTGAATATTCTGAACTATGGTTTTTACAAGTAGAGAACAGTAGCACAAACCTTACTTTTAGCAGATATTGGTTGTTTAACTGAAATATGTTTTAAGTTGAATGAGTAACATAAAGTTATAATACTGTGATTTATTGTGTTGTTTTCCTCACTTCGAATGCTTAGCATGAGTAGATGGATTTCCTGAAATCTTGGGCCTCAAGCTGTGCACATACACTTAGACGTGTTTTCAGCTGGAAGAGAGTTTTCTTAGTAATTTTCCTGGTAGCTGGTACAGTGCTGAGTGCAGTCTTTAGTATAACCAGAATACTGATAACACACTGATGTTTTTTGGTTTTGAGAAGTAATATTTAACCTATGTCTAGGGTTGCAGCAGCAAGCAAATACTCTTTAAGTCCAAACCAGAAGACAAGGGCACTAGAGCCATCAGCTAAATGTGCAACTTAACAAGAGCAGTTAGCATGTACAAAGAAAAGGATTTCAATAAGGTGCTAGAATATCCTCCCTAAAAATCACCACTGGTCTAGGAGGCTCTGGTAAGGCATGTTGAAAGATGTGAGGGGAGAGTATAAATGCCCAGGGCTTTCTTCATTTGAAATCCCTCCCCAGATGTATCCATCTCAAGCTGACCTTCTGCTGTACCACACTATTAAATTCTTACTTTCATAAATGCGACAACTGAGACTTTGCCATGGGAAACATAGCATTGAGCCTGAAAAAGGAGAAAGAGCTCCTGAGAGTGAGTATGTGTGTAAGAGAGGAGTTGACAGGAGCACCCTTCAACTCACTGGAGCCATCCACTGCAAATGGTCTCAGAAGTTAAAGTCTTTCATGGTGAGTGCTTTCGTGCTTTCATGTGGGTGCTCGAGTGGTGTGAGAATGCTCAGGCATTCTCTGTTAGGAATGGAGAATTCTCCTATTTCTCCTAATGTAGGATGGCTTCACCATGAAGATTTGGCTATTCCACTCTGACACCAGTGAAGGAGGCATAGCATAAACAAAAACTTAAAAACAGACTCTTGGAGATTGTAATGTTTTCTGAAGATATATTAAGTATGAGCTGTATTAGCAGCTTAAATTTTATAATATTTGGCTTTCAGAGAAGGATGTGTGAAATAATTAAATGGGACAAATCAAAAAAGGCAGGTAATTCACCTTCTTCACAGAGAGACAGCAGCTTCTCTGTTTCAAAACACATAGTATACGTGGAATAATCATGTAGCATCACTTGTGGATTTGTTGGCTCTCTGGGGCTCTTTGGGGACAAGAGCCCTGCAGAGGCACCTGGATACATTGAAGCACTGGATAATTATCAGTGGCATGAAATTAAACCAGAACAAATCCCGATTCTGGGATGCAGTAAATCTGGGCACAGGTATAAGTTGGGAGAGGAGTGTGTGTAGAGCAGCCCTGCAAAAGGGATCTGGTGGTGCTGGCTGGCAGCAGCTCAGGGTGAGCCAGCAGTGTGTGCCCGGGCAGCCAGGAGGGCAAACCCCATCCCGGGGTGCAGCAGACACAGCATCACCAGCTGTGATTGGGATCATCCTGCTGGATTCAGCCCTGGTGCAGCCTCACCCTGAGTCCTGTGTGCAGTGCTGGGCCCCCCACTCTGAGAAGGGTGGGAAGAAGGTCCTGGAACAGTCCAGAGAAGGACAGCAGAGCTGGTGGAAGGGAACAAACATAGGAAGGTTCAAAGCTGCATCAGGGGAAGGTCAGGCTGGCCATTGGTAACCACTTATTTTCTTCAGGGGTGGCCAAACACCTGTACAGGCTTTTCTTTTTTTAGAGAGGTTGTTGATGCCTTGGGCCTGTCAGTGCCTTCAAAGAAGGCCTGTGGACCCTGTTCTTGATGCCAAAATTTAACTTTCAGTCAGTACCAAATTGGTTGAGAAATTGGATTAGGTGATCATTCTAGTTCCTGTCAGCTGAAGAATTGTTTTCTAACCATTAATTTTGGAAATAGTCTTCTGTCATCTTTAGCAAAATATTAAACAAAAATCTGGAAATAGATATGCACAATTAGGAATATATGATAATATATTTGATTTATATCCTTGAAGTGTTGGATAAATTTGAGTCAGAACCTTTGAGGGTATCACCTATGACCCTATGTCTAATAAATTAGTTAGACAAAATATAGGATACTCTGTGTATATTAGATATATAAACCTATAGTATAAGTTAACTGCCTCCTTTTACTTCCAGGCATTCCTTGCATTTCAGGAAGACTTTTTGTTTGGATAAGAATTCTACCTCCTTGCTTGCCACAGGCTGAGAAACTGCATAGATGCTACCTGAAGCCAAACAGCATCTAGAAAGTAATTTATTCCAAGTTTCCAATAAGGTCCAGAGTGAAAAGTGTTTTCTGTGAATGTCTGAAGATGGTCTTGCACAATTAATTATTTTGTTTTGTTTTGTTTTAAGGTATGATATTGACATACCCATCTTTTCTTTAACAGTGCTTAAGAGCAGTGGCTCAGACCAGAGTGATTTCTCTGCTTGCTTCTCAGTTCTGCAAGAGAGCTACATCCTCTAGCTTAAAGGCTGGAAGAGTATCTAATGTGCATGTAACTGCTATCCCCTTTTCCTGAAAGGCACAAAATCATTTTCATCAGAAAGACAGCAAGCATCCTTCTTCAGGAATTATCAATATCCCCTCTGTAATTTAGTGCTGAGACATGAATCCAAGAAGAATACAATCAATTTTCTGAATTTTGCTTCCAAAATTTGTCTGAAATTAAAATTTGACAGTATTTTTAGGAAGGGTATCAATATTTACTGAAACAAGAAACAGTTAGAAGAAATCTTCTGACTACAATAATCTTGATCTTTTTTTTCAAGAATATATTTTGTAGGGTATACAGTGAGAATTTTCTTCATTGTTGCGTCATTTGAGCCTTCCCTCTTCTTGTCTCCTGAAGAAATAATTAGGTGAATATTTTATTACGCTATTGTTTTTTAAAAAGGGTATTAGTGTCTTAGAAGAAGATACTGAGCCTATTCTGATACTTTCAAACATTAGCTTGCTTGAAAGTATCTGCTTGTTTGTTGGTATCTGCTCTTAAAGGGGAAAAAATAAAAGAAAAATAGAAAAGCCCAAAGTCTAACATGTATTAAACAGCTTGCCTGGAGGTAATATGAGACAAAATGGCAATTTAGAGCATTCATGCTATTAATTATATAGAGATTCCATGCAGTGGATCTGTGTTTTGTTTTCTGTGATAAATACAATTACTTTTCTGTCTTCTGGATTATATTATCATCGATCCAAGCATTAAACTGAACTTTGGGATTTGTGCTAGGGAAATGAACTCTGTAAGTTCCGTTCAGTTCAGCCCTAAAACAGAGCCTAGGGAGTGTCATTTAACCATCAGAGTGCTGAGACTAAAAATTTTACTGAGAAAATAAGGTGTTTTTTATGATGGCATATTATACATTTGACCATCATTGATTTACCTTCAGTTTTGATAAACTTATATATAGCATAGCTGGTAATTATATTGCATAACCTACATGAGAAAATAGATTGATTTTTTTAAGAAAGAATAAGTAAGAATTAATGCTCATTAAGAATTTTTCAATTCTACTCATGTTATCTGCTCCTCTATTTCCCTTATTCTTTTTCTTAAGAGTAGTCTTCCCTGAATTGTCCCTGAAAAATCAAATAAATTTTCCCAAAGGTTGTGGAGTCTTACTAATAAGAAGTTTACGCCCTGACTACCTAGTCATGTTGTTCTATTTATTTTTTGTTCTCTTTTGATATTAGTGTTTTTGCAAATTTTACTGCAAGTTAATATTCATAGTGTGATTACTTTATATTTAGAATCCTCAAATTTGTTATTAGACCTGATGATGAATAGTAGATAATGGATGTTTCATGTTTATTACCTCAAATAATATAGATAATGTTAATTTTTCTTTTATGATTTAATGCATGGAGAATTATTTAAAAGAACTCCTGAGTTTTCTAAAGCAAGCAGGGTTATATTGTTATTTGATAAAACCTCTAAAATAGTTTCCCAGAATTCTTTAGACAGTCTCAATCATGGAGCCAATGGAGAGGAGTATATAATTTTTACTAAATAAGTAAATCTAGGGATTATAATCCAGAATGGTGATTAAAAGTGCTATTTTTGTGGAAAAATAGTTTTAAATTGTCTTCATTAATTTAGAAATTGATTTTAACTTAGAAAAATGAAAGCCAAGGCAAACAGCTTCTGCCTTTAAAATGACAAAACCTGGTATTTTTCGTGTAATGAGAAAAGCTTAGGTATTGTGAGATGTCATACGCATCAGTACGATCTGAGGCTACAGATTACATAAGAGACTGCCATTCACCTTCAGTGAGACTGAAATGAATGGAGGTGCAAAATTGTGTCCTAGAGCCATCTTAGAGAATATATTGTGCTCTGCTGGTATAGAAATGTAGGACCACTGATAAAAAAGCCTCTAGTAGCTCTACAGATTCAATGCTTGCCAAGAAAAGAATGATAAGTTTGTTATGTAAAACCAAAACCAAACAAATAAAACATTGCATGCAGTGATGGAGGATAGAAAATGGTTGATTTAGAACTGTTGATTTTGCTGTGAAGTATTTCAGCTTTCATCTGATTGTTATAACATAGCAGAAATCATAGAGGCCATGAACTGTAGAAATGAGGATGGAGGAAAAAAATCCACACCTTTCTTTTCTGTAAAACTTGTGCAGACAGTCCAAAAAAATTATTAAGGTACAACACGGTATTTTGTCTTCTCAGAAGTTCTGTCTTTCTATTAACTTGAGGAAAAAGACCGTCACATGGGAAAGCAGATTTCCAAGGTTGCTGCTGAAGAATAGGCAGGACTATTAATTTCCTTAGGGAACCAATTTCTTCATATAATTTTCCACAAAAGTTTTAGCATTTGCTAGTGGGAATGCTGATTAAATTCAATTTTAATCTTGAGTAGTTGCTGGCCAGAACCAAGTCTTTCTTTATTTTTTGATTTTGCAATTTAAATTTTATGCAGTGCTGGTTACATGAATCATAGAATTGCAACAATATCATTAGAGCTCTCCAATTAATAAGCACAGCTCAAGCCTGAGCATTCATCATTGAAGGGTTGCATGAGGAGGACGAAGAGCATGCTGCACTGTGGCTTGAGTGGTTCCACATAAAGAGTGCCAACAATTTCATGAAAAGTTCATGAACAGATAAAGACTAAGTTGTTAGTTGCATGAATAAAAATTAATTATTCATCCACCTTTGTAACAGAAATCTGGCTGACAACTGTGTTAGTCAAGACGCTGAGAACACATTTGCAGATGCTATTTTAAAATCAGGGCTGGAGGTTTCCATAAAAACTGCATTGATTTTTCTTGCACAAAAAAAATATATATGTAAGACTTAGTTTAATTTAATTTCATGTTCTGCCTTTAACCTCTGTAATTATATTGCCTAAGAAATTAGTCAGCTACAAGCTTGAGATCTGGCTTGATGCTGTATTTTTTACTGATAAATTGGTCAGGCAAAATATGGTTTGGCATATATGCATATTTTGCCTTTGGCATCAAGCTGCCTTACAGTTCTTCTGGTTGTTTGCCTTGGTATATACGAACTCCACATCCAGGAAAATGAAGGGCTACACTTTATCTGCAGATAAAAAACCCTACTTGTTAAACAATGGAAAAAGCCTTTCTCCAAGCTAGCGTAAGAAACAGAACACAAGATGTCTACTCAAAGTATATAAAAATAAGGTCTTACAGGAGCGTTCAGCTGCTTATAGAAGCTCTTAAATTTGATAGAAATTGTTATGTCCAGACCATGTTCTGTAGAAAACTATATTTTGAATGACTGTTTACACATGATAAGCAAAGATAAGAAGGAAGAATGGAGACACAGGGATATGAAAATGAAGGAAGTGATGAAAGAATAGGTAAAAAAAAAAGTGAGTGAACAAAGTGATGAAAGGTTCAGGTGTAACACAACAAAGCCTGCAGGGAGGGAAAAGGAGATGACCTTGATGAACCCATTTACTCATTTACCGCTGAAGAAAAGAATGCTTGGGAGAGTGGAAAAGATCTAGGAGAGAGGACAGCACCCCTAACAATGGGTATACACAAGTTAGAAAAATTATTTCATTAAATTCCATTAGAAATTTAAGCCTAAAAGCAATACCTGCAGGTTTTCTGTTTCCTGCAGATAACAAAAACTGTGATTTAAACTTGTATGTTGAGAAATAGTACAATATTTAGCTGGTAAGAATTCAACAGTGTAAAAGTGGTTCCATGAGATTTCGGTCTCTGATGGATCAGAGAGTTTTGACCTTGTAGAGGAATAATACACTATACTCTGATAAATTCAGTGAGAAATAAGAGAAGATAGGAAAATACATGCATGCAGTAATAAAAACAAATGATTGTTTGAATAAATGCCAGATGTAAGAAAGGCACCTTTATAAAGCAGATACTATTTTACTTTTTGCACTGCATAATTGATTGCCCCATGTTTGAAATTTTCAGTGTGTTTTGGAAATTATTTTTGGTGCTGAAATACCTGTATTACAGTGCTACTGAGTTATTTTCCCTGAGATGTGGGCACGCTTTCCCAGGGAAGGCTACATGAAAATGTACAATGAGCACAGCTACATTAGATGTCAGCAGTATTTAAGCAATAAAATTTTTTTTTGTAGCGAAGACAGCCACAAAGTGGTCAGCCAGAGCACACCTGTTTAGATGAATTATTTTACCACAAAATTACAGTTCATTTAAGGAACATAGGCAAGGATCAGACACAGACTGGGACTATTTTCTACAGATCCTCAACAGTTACATGACTTGGGAACTTAGAGAAAAATATTACATGAAGAATACTTCAATTTCATCACTTTGTTTTCCCATTGATTGCTTTTGCAGATCTTGTGACGTTATGGCACTTGGAAATTGTATCTCTAGCTGTTTTCGGGGAAAAAATTTACATCTCTGTGACTGCTAATTGACAAACTCTGGCTTTTTTCTGTACTAGGTTTATCTTAACCCTCATGAAATGTAAGAGACTTGACAGTTTTATTTTTACTTAATCATTATTTCCTATCTCTGTTGATCACAAAATTTTCCCATTTATATTTCATTTTATAGTAATTTTCTTTTAATGTTTTAAAATACCACTGTTCATGCATAATAAATATATTATCTCTTTGGAAATTTATCAGTTATTTATCTATGCAATTCTTGGCAAAGTCAGTTATTTGTTATAATTAATATTTTAAAAATTCAGAAAGGACATAGATTTATAAATTATATGTTAGCAGCACACAAGCACCAAATAATATTGGATCAGTAAAGTCTTCTAAAGTGTGTCATCACCATTATTACCCATTTCAACTATTTATATTATTATGGTTAAAAAATGGGAATGTTTTATGAGGCTGAAATCTATGATCATGGTAATGGTTTTGTAAAATAGGCTTTTAGGATAGCAATTACTTTCTAATAGATGTAAAAGAAAAAAAAAGAAAAACAAACAAAAACCAGTACAACAAAATTGGTATTTTGTAACTATTTTCTTCAGTTGTTCATTAGGAAATATATTTTAACATCTATTTCATGATTTAAAATAACCTTATGTTGACTATCTAAGTTGTGCATGCTTATAGAGGGGAGACAAGAGCTCAGAATAAAATTTATAGAAGCCTTTTAGATCTGTATAGAACATGGGATGTTATAACTATTTTTCAATTTTTTTCCCATAAAACAAATTTTAAGATAAATTCTTTTTTCAAAGTCAGCATTATGACTGTCACAGTAACTAATCAAGTCTAAAGACACTTGATACAGGAAGTTTAGACATGGATAGTACCCTGATATCTGCCTCTTGCCTTGTTATCTGCCTATGCCGTTAACTGAAGTTACTCTCCCTTGCAGAAGGACACTAGAGGAGCATTCTCCCTTGCAGAGGGAGAGTGTCTTAGGTGCAGAGTGTGGAACAGGTGGTGGGAAAGCAGGAGAATGAGAGAGATTCAGACATCCTCTTCCTCATCTCCTTTAAACCCAATACCCTCCTCCAGCCACGTGTAGTCTAAGAGTAAGGCAGTAAAAATGACTGGACCAGGAGGAGATGATGAATACCACGTCCCACAAAACCACTGGCCCTTATTGTACAAGATACAACTTTTGTCAGAGCTGCAAAATATTTTTTAACTGTGGAAAATGTTAAAAAAGTGCATTTAATTTTATTTTTAATACAATAACATATTCTATTATATTTTAATAAGATATTTGAGTGTCATTGTATTCTAAAGAAAAACAATAAATTCACTCATTGGGGACATTTTAAGCAATAACACTGTTTCTTAAGTGCTCATCTTTCACTGACAAGTTTGTCAGAGCTCATTTTTCATGCTTGTGCATGTGTGCCCTTAACAGAACTCAGGAGAGCATGGGTAGAACTGGTCAAGAAAAGTGTTCAGATAATATTTGCCAGTGGAGATTAGGCAAAAAAGAGGCTTCTTCAAGGATCTGGTGATGACTGCTTTTTTAAACTTGAGCCTTAACCTCTTTTGAAAATGCATCCCTTCTGTTCATATTTTAATAGCAGAAAGAAATACTGGATCAGAGTTTTAATTGTATATTTTAACCCCTCTTTTAAGAATACACTCCTGCCACAGACTTTCTTAAGACAGGCCTGAAAGATTTCTTACCTCTGCAAATCATTGTCAAATCTTTTAAACATAACTAAAGTCATAAATACCATTTTAAAAGGAAAGTATTATTTACTTGGGGTGTTTTACTTTCTGCTCTCTGTCAGTCTCTGTCATCCTCAGAACATCTTGCCGCATCAGAACTTATGCCAATAAAAGAAAGAAAGATCTTTAAAAGATCTTTAAGCCACTTCAACCTTGTGTGTGAATAAACACCTTCTATTTTTCAAATGGTAACTCACATTCAAGGTCCTCTCCAGGCCTCTAAGCCTAGTTCACTAAAGGCACCCTAAAGCACAGGAAATACTCTTGTTCCTTCAGCCCTCTTGATAAAATGTCTTCTGTGTTGTATAAGAGCAGGTGTCGTCTTTTTTTTTAAGCTTCTCACAGGGATAGTGATAGGAATAGGAGAAGGGTAGTAATCAAGTAACTGTGATTTTCATGGAGAGTAATAGCATTGATTTGCAAATAAGAGGTAATAGAATTGGATTGTAAGTATGAACTTTAAAAATTTCTTAATGTTAATTACCAGAATGCTCAAAGACATATCCACAAAAATAGTGACTGGGATTATGTCCTAAAATTTTTCTTATAATGTGAGAAGATCATTGTTTTTTACTGCAGCATTTCTGTCAAATTTCTAAGTACTACCAAGCACTTTGGGAACAAATTTGCTATAGAAATACATGAAATTGTCCAACACAAAGCAGAATTTGCAAATAGTCCAGTATTTAGCTATCTTGAGCCTGGTGAGATGATGATTTATTTATTTATCTTTCCATCTCAGGGAAATGCATTTTATACATTATCTTTGTGTTGTGTGGGAAATATTATGGGGGGATGTATGTATAGCAACTGTTTCTATTTTATTCCTGCCGTTATTGGTCCTAAAGACTTGCCATCATATATTCAGGAATGGCCTTGGACCATTTGTCTAAATCAGCACAAGCTTTACCACCGCTTGCCAAAAGCTTGCTATCTTATTCTACCTTTTGATGAGTGTGGACTTGAGCACAGTCAAGACAAAAAAATGATGCCAGACAGAATTTCTAGTTCACTATTTACGGTGTGCATGAGTTTTCTAACTCTGTATTTTTGTCACATGTATCTGGACGTTAAAGAGGACATAAGGGACTGTACTTGCTGTTCAGGAAAATTGAATTCAGGGAATAAAGTTTTCTTAAACATTCCAATAGCTGTGTACCTGCTCTACATATTACCAAATTTATTTACATATTTCACATTATGAGGATTTCCATATCTAATTTAACTTTCCATATATATTTGAGAGAGAGAGAAACTGCCCAAGAAAGGTCAGTCGTACCAATCTCTGAGAGATATAGGAGACAGTTCCTGTAACTTTAATCACCTTAAGAGCAGCATATAGTAATCCTCAGGGGAATATGAGCTGTTTATCAAGATTTTGTAGTGATGAGTTCTACTGGCTTTAGGTAAATAGGAAAAGCACCGTGTTAACAGTTACTCTATATTCAGCTTGAGGTATTTCAAATGTACAAATAACTTATTACCAAGGGATTTATACACAAGCACAATGCCATTTTTTAATGATGTTACAGCAATCTACAATATTTAAACAACCTCTGTTAGACCATGCAATTCAGCTTCAAGAGTTTATCCATCATTTCTATCTTATCCTAGCTGGAAATCCATGGCAGGCACACCTATACTGGAATTATTGAACGCGTTCCAAGATTGTGTCTTTGCCTCTCTTTACCCTTTGCAGCAACCTTGGCTCCTGGATGCAGTGCCACCACAAGTTTCAGTTGCACTAGAATATTGTAAGGCAGGCTGCCTAATGATGTTGTGCTCTGTACATGCATATGAATGCCTGTATCCCTTTTGGTTTCCTCATTTCAAACAGCAAGGTCCTAAAAGAAACAATATGGCAAAGCATAATGTGGAAAGTCTTCAGCGGGACAGGCTTTCTCCATCTTCTTGCATATATAAAAAGTGGATCATTTGAGCCATGTTGGCTGATTTCTCATGCTTAATTTGATTGCTGTGGAAATATGTTTTGTACCAAAGTTGTCATGCATTTATGGGCAGCTGCTGCTTATGTGCTGTTACAGGATGCTGCTTGTATGCCGTGAGAAACACGAGCTTCTCCTTGGTTTATATATTTGAAATAAGATTGTTGCATTCCAAAGAATACTGGTTTTGCTCCTTTTTTCCAATCTTATTTCCCATTATTAGAAATTCCAAATATAAGTATTGAAATGCTTAGTTGTTCACATTACAATTATGTACTATGGGCTGTAAAGACAATATTATGCAAGGTTTGTACCTACCTCTCTGGATGGAATATATATGTCTATTTTGTAGATCTATTTTATATATATATATATGTTAAATACAGTGCACCCTATATTAATTTTACTTAGACCACCTAAATTTTGCAATATTCATATAGAAAGTGTGTCTGCTTATGTGTATAGATATAGAAGGAATAAAAAAATAATTTAGAAATTATTTAAACTGCAAACTGTGGCCCCAAATTTTCCAAGCTTGCCAGATTTGAGTTTCTATAGTTTTTGTAACAATCCTGCTTTTGTTTTGAAGAGAGGTTTAAACAGAAACTTTTGAACTGTTGAAAAAAGGCTGGTGCAACTGAAATATTTGAGTAAGATTGAGGAAATAAGAAAGAAAATTTGGACAAATCACATCTCTAATCAGCTTGAAAAGAAGAACTTAACCCATTGTAAAACTGCAGTGGTATAAATGGAAATCTATTGGATTGATTTTTGGGGAACTCACTGTGGTGCTGCCAGTTCAAAACTCAAACACATTGCTTAGTGATAAAGTCATTAACTGACCAATACTTTCACTTAAAGGATAAAATCTACAGATTTTTGCAGTGCATTTTGTGACTTTAAAGATTGCAATTCATTTGGCATTATGAATCTACAATATGCATTATGAATCACTCAAATATTACTTTTTCACTGGTGTATGAAAAATTTATCTGGATGACTTCCATGCAGGCTAATGGAACTCCACTTCCATAATACCTACTGTAATAATACCTCAAATCCTAGCCCTAGGATTTGAAACGGTTAACATGAAACAGTCCATTTGCATGGTGTACTTGATTTAAATCAAAATCTCATGGTGGTGGTGATGGTGCTGGAGTGCTGCAGGTTTGGCCTCAATGAGAAGGCACCCAGATTTGATCTGTGTCATTCACAGCAGTCTGTAATGGACCTGTTGAAGAGCACAGCTGAGCCCATCAGCTAAGATGGTGATTCCTGTGTGATAATATATTTCAGAGGGATTAAAAAAAGCTTTATGGCTGCTGTGTGGGAGAGAGGTGAGAGAAATGTGAGAAAACCATCCCTGCAGACACCCAGGTCAGTGGAGAAGGAGAGGTAGGAGGTGTTTCAGGTGCTGGAGCTGATTCCCCTGTCACCTGGGGAGCAGCCAATGGAATGGCAGCTGTGCCCCTGCAGCCCCTGGAGGTCCATGGGGATGCAGAGATCCACGCACAGCCTGTGGAGGAGATCTTCAGTGGAACATGTGGGTTCCTGTAGAGTCTGTGACCCTGTGGACAGAGCTTATGCTGGAGTGGGCTCCTGGCAGGATCTGTGGTTCTATGGGGAGAGAAGCCTGTGCTGGAGCAGGCTTGCTGGAAGGAGCTGCAGTCCATGGAAGACCCACATTGAAACTGTTTCTGGAGGACTGCACCTCATGGAAGGGATCCATGGTGCTGGAGGAGTTTGTGAAGAACTGCAGTCCATGGAAAGAATCCATGTTGGAGGGGTTAATGAAGGACTTTTTTCTATGGAAGGGACCAAAAACTAGAACAGGTGAAGCGTGTGGGAAGGAAGACTCATCAAGGTGTATGAACATATCCGTGTCCTTTTTCCCTTACTCCTGCACTTCTTGGGGGTAAAAAAGTAGAAGAGTCAGAGGTGAAGCTGAACCAGATGGAGGGATGGAGGAATGGAAGGAAGATATTTTTAGACCTTTTTTTTTCATTATTCTACTTGGTCTAATTGACAGTGAATTAAAATAATTTCCCCTAGTTGAGTCTGTTTTTGCCCATAATGCTGAGTGGTCTCTCTGTCCTTATCTTAACCATGACTTTTTGCTGTAATTTTTCCTCTTGTCCTGTTGACCAGGAACAGTGACCAGAGCAGCTTGATGAGCATGAGATGGCCCGTGAAGTCAAATGACCACAGTCATTTTGTTGGTGCCTGACTTGGGAATTTTAAAGAATTCAAGGGAAGGACAGTAACTGGGAGAGGTAGCAGGCAAAATGTGGACCAAACTTTGCTAGAGAGCAGAATAATTGGGGGGAATATCTGGTAAAATTTTGGTGAAGTGATGAGGGCTAGTGTGAGTAAATTCTAGAAGGGTTTCTAGTAGGAAATGCAGCCTGGGGAGAATCGGAAGGCTGTTCCTAAAGGACTATACTGCTCGTCAAGGACCCCATGCTGGAGGTGGGGAAAAGTGTGAGCAGGAAATAGCAGCAGAGAGGAACTGTTATAAACTGAATCCCCTTTCCCTATCCCTCTGCATAACTTGGATTGAAGAATTTGGAATGGAGGAATAAAGTTGAGACTAAGGCTGAAATAAAAGAGTTCTAGTTCTTCTCCTTGCTTTTCTCCATTCTACTATATTTTTAATTTGTAATTTATTTCCACAGGTCAAGTCTGTTTTGCCTGTGACTGGTTTTCCTGTCTTTTCCTCTACTCATAAACATATTTATCTTGTTTTCTTCTGAAATTCTGTTGAGAAGGTGGAGGAATGGAGCATTTTTGTAAGCCACTGACAGCCCAGCCAGCTGAGGGAGGTTAACCCACTACGAGTGGCATGACATCATCTTGTTGCTCCAAACTTACAAAGCAGAAGTACTTTCCCTGCAAAATATATAAGAACACTAGGCTGAATGAGAGGGAGAAGTTCCTGAGAATCTGCCAACAGTCTAAGGATATCTTTTGGAACTGATTCCATATGTGGTATTCCACAATTATGATGTTATCCTGGTTTAGCTACATAATCAAGCATGGAGTAGACAACATGAAACCACACTTAAGGCAGTGTTTCCATGTGGTCTGATAGTGCTGTGTCTGAGGCAGAGGAGAGTAAAAGGGTGGTGAACTGAAAGCAAGCAATCAATGGAGTTCTGCTGTCAGCCAGCTTGGCAGCTCAGACCTGATTTAAAAAGGCTGACTTTCCTCCCCTGTTCCCCAGTGACTGCTAGTTAGAGCACAAGGTTAATCATCTCTAGGACTTGTAAGGATTCACTCAGAAAAGCAAAGTACAGAGAACTAGTTGGAAAGATGATGGCATTATGGAAAAAAACACTGTGCTATAAACCAACTTTTTATACAAATGCTCCAGCATTGAAATTGAACCCTGGAATATTCTCTCATGTGCAACTCCGGCCACAGAGAAACATCTTGCAGGGTTACAAAATATTCTCAAAACGTATTTCTGAGAGATGTAATTTCCTTCTAATTTCAGGAACTGAAAATGTGTTCTGGGAATTACTCTCATGCTAAGGACAATACAAAACCATGACATCTATCTTTTGTGTGTTTCCTTGGGAAAAAAGGAAAAAAAGAAGTTTTAATTAAATTTATAATCTCACAGTTTTTTTAAATGCACTTATATGATGTTTCCTTTTAGGACTGGGCTCTAGATCTTACGTGAGAAATTTTTTTAATATCAAGAGGATGGATGTGAGTTTAGATACACCTTGCTTTGGACATTTTTCAGAAAAATATTCTTTCAAAGAGCTGCATCTTCTTAAGGACAGTACAGGAACTGAAGTGCTCAGCTGTCTTTTGAGATTCAAATTTTCAAGTTTTCCTACTTGATTTGTCAGTAATCTGCTGTCCTCTTTTTAAGACTTTACATATCCAGATGAAAAGTAACTGATTTCATCTATAGTTCAAGTATTGAATACAAGTACTGCTTTCTGCCATTCCTTCCTACCTTTTCTCCATTGGTTTCACACTGTATTTTATGAATACTATTATTTTCTCCCACACATTTCAGAAACAGCTTGCATAATTTTTTGTGCATTCATCTCTGCTTTTATCTGGTAGCATTATTTTTGTTACCATTACAGCTGAATTTTCCTGAACTATTTTCTTGGGCTGCATTTTTAGAAAGGCTCATGCTGTTAAATGTTATAACATGGAGGCCCACTTTTCTCCAGTTCTGCCCCTAATTGCTATATGTCTGTCTGATTAAGCTGTCTCCTAGAATGGCTTTAGCCAAACCCCATTGTTTCACATTTTCTGTGTAATTTTATCACCCATACTTGATTCAGTTTTTTTGTTTGGACTAAATATTCTTTGGAATTCTTCTTCCCCCACTCTTGAATTTCAATTTTATTCAGCTGTTTTCCCAGACTTTCTCAATGAATTTATAAGTTATCTGAAATGTCAGCCAAAGCTAAATTTATCCAGAGGTGATTTCTAGGTTGATTGGTAGCTTGCCTCTTCCTTGTCAAATGTTATAATTAAAAAATGAAACAAAACAAAATTTTACTGCGAGAAGCATTCTCACAGACTTAATATGTTGTGTAATACAAATCTTAAGCATTTTATGTGACTCATAGAAATTATACCATTTTACTTTGTACAGGTATTGCCAGAGTTGAATACCACTGTCCTGTTCTCTGTGTGAAGTCTATTCAAATGGCATCAGTCTTAATTGCAGAAATGTTAGCTGCGATTACAGGTTCCTCATTTTGTCTCCTTGCAACAAGCCTGGTCTCCTTTATCTAACCTTTTCTATCTTAACATTTATTTCTTTAATCTAAGTTCTGTCTCCCATTAATGAGAATATAATTGTCCCTTTAAAATGAATTGAGGTACTTAAGCATTTGCAGCACTTGGCTGAAATTTTATGCAATGTACATTGTTGTGTATGCTTATGGAATCAGATATTGTTTTTTCTTGGTTTAGCTGTTGTTTTCTTTTCTTTGATTTCTTTTCAGCCAAAAACTCTGAATTAGTTTATGCTTAAAGTGTTATTCTCTGCCCATTGCAAAAAAGAGGAATGCAGAAAGTCTTAGGGGAAATAAATCTTAGAATACTGAGATAAACCACCCTTCTCTCCTCCTCATATTCAGCTATCTTGTCAGCAATCCCAGGACAAACAAAACAAATTGATCTAAGTATCATTAGTTACATAAAACCTGGATAAACAATAACTTCATTGTATTTTTGTTCAAAATTTTAAGATCTATTCTCATTTTCAATATATGCCATAATTTGCGAGAGTAGAGACATAAAATTAGGAAATTAAATATGTGATTGCTCAGGAAGAAGTTTGTGAAGAAATTATGCAACTGTGTAGATGACTGTGCCAGGGCTGTAATCTAAACATTGTGTGGTTGTTAGTTTGAGTGTAAAAGCATCTCTAATTTTTTCCAAGATATAGGAATTACTTACTTAAATAGAAAATGCAATTAAATTTAATTACATTAACAGGGGTAAAAAGCTGCTCTTAGTAACAGAGATATTTCTCTTCTGAGAAATTAAAAATAACAAATATACATTATAAAGGATTAAATAAAGTAGTAATTCTTATATTTCTATATTTTATGTTCTATATAAAAAGACATTCATTCATTTACAATCCCATTTTGATCTACCTGCAATGGAAAAAGGGAAAGGGGAGAATAAAATCCAAGAATTTTCAGTGCTATTACAATGAATGAGAAGCAAAAATGTACTTTAGGTGGTAGTTAAAATGCCTCAAAAATTGAATAATAATGTGAAAAAATCTTGGACATTGAAAAAGAATTTTGAATCCTGTTATTTTGTCTGTCCTTCTTGAGATACCAAAATTGAATTTTAAAAAGTATCATTGAATTGTACTCTCCAAAAGTTGAAATGCTGAATCATAACATTTTAAATTATGGTGACAATGTCCAATGTGAATGATGACAATTTGGTGCTGACACTATAGAGTCAAGTAATGAGGTAAGAAAGAACATATATTGTTATGTTTCTTACTTTTAAAATCTTCTGGTTTAGAATAATGTCTTACTTCTTTTTGAAAGAGCAATTTTCTTTTGGGGTTCCTTACAACATATTATTTTTGAAGCATGCTTTATTCTATATTAACTAGAATTCTGCTTAAAGTAAGAAGAAATTGCCTAATCAGTAAAGTATTTTATGGGTTTTTCTCTGTGCCTTTCACATTTAATTGATTCAATCAATTTAAAATGTTTAATCATTTTAAAATTCCTTTTTTAAAATCTGTGGTTCAGAGTGAGTCTACAGCGTCACTGCATAAGAAGAGAAAGGAATTGTCAGGTATGTTTTGCAGAAGTGGGCAGTGAACTTAAATCATCCTCTTCCTTAAAACATATAGCTCTGGAAAACTAAAGATAGTGTTTTTCACAAAAGGCAACAGCTATGAAACGTTGTTCCCATCTAAAGTGTTTGAGAATGTGAATGAAAAATAATTAGAAAACAGTTATTAAAAAATCAAATTTATTTTCTTTTGCTGATTCTTTTGTATTAATCCTATTTCAGTCCTAAGGGAAGGGGAAATCCTCTAACAGTATTTTCCCAGACAGAGTTCTACAGAGATCTATTTCCTTTAGTAGGGATCCATTATCTAGAAAGATGTTTTAGCCCTAGAGTATTTATTAATTTTTTGAAAACTCTTAGATGAAGCTCATCAGTTTCAGAGGTACTTTGTGACAAAATCTGTGGTATTTTAAAACGTACATATATGAATTGATTTGAAGTTACAATGTTTCAAAAAGATAATTAATCCTATTATGATATTTTATTAGGATACAATTTCCCTGTAATAAGTAATATGAATTGCTAAAACTATTTTAAAGTTGTTAAAATGAAAAGAGCTTGCCTGAGGGTAAAAATCTGTATGGTTTTTTTACTAATATCCAGTTATTAATCTTTGTATGAGTAACTGATTTCTAAAAAAAAATTAATGCAGGAACTAATAGAAACTATGCTGCATTCTAAATATGAAGATGATGAGATGGAGTCTTGTTTCATACATTTGCATAATATTGTGCTTTAACAATTAATAGCTTTGGTCAGATATTTGCTGACTAAGTATTCTAACAGATCATTCAAATATTAATAAGTACATTTTACCAGGAATGATGTCTTTGGGACCAAATTCCTTCACATGGGGAGGTTTTCATACTTTAAGAATAGCTCTGTTCATACTGGTACTCTTTGCATCTTGCTGATGAAGAACAACAAATGCAATCCTTTTTAAATGTTAATTTAATTAAATAATAATCACTGCTGACATGGAAGAAATCATCAAGGAAACAGGGCAGTGTATTTCTTAGAGGACAGCAGTGTAGCCCTAAATGTGTTTAATTTCTGCTGCTCTCTAGGTATTAATGATTTGTGAGGTAAGCCCTATTTTCACCCCACACCAGAGTGACATCACATACAAAGCTTAAGTGAATCAAGTTATATATCCAAGGAGAATGGTGCCTCTGTCTTTTTACTTCTTTATTAAAATATATTTTCTGACCTTCTTTTTATTTTCTTCCCCTCCCCCATCACTCCAGAAGATATAAATGTAGATAATACTTCTCAAATCCTTTTTTTAGCCCAGTAGATGGCTGACCTTGTTTTCCTAGGACTCAAGTTTTCCCTGGATGTGATTTCTTTTCTTCTTTCTTTCTTTTTTTTTTTTTTTCCAGCCAGACATCACTGAAACTAGCTGAAGTAGCAAGTTCAAAGTACACTATAATTGCACTTGGAATGTTGAGAGACCACTTTAGGAGTCAGGGAGAAAGGAGAAGCCTGTGGTGTTGTTGCTGAATCTTTCTCCCTTTCTCACAACCTCTGGCCACAATGTCAGAGATTTTCCTGATTCATCCTGCCAGTTAATGAAGACTTTCCTTTCTTTCAGTATCAGTTACTGGGGAAGGTAGCATGGATTGGGGAAAGTTGCTAGGTTCATGGGAATTTTTATTACCAGACTTTGATCTAGAGAAGCAAACTCATGAGGAAGGCTCCCAAGGAAAATTTTAGACCAAGTCACAGAATGGTTGAGGTAGACCTTTGGATATCATGTAGTCCAAATGCTCTGCAGAAGCAGGTTTACCTACATCAGGTTGCCAGGGATCAGATCCAAGTAGGTTTTAACAACTTATTTCAGTGCTCTGTTAACTTCAAAGTGAAGAAGGTTTTCTTCATATTTAGATGGAGCTTCCTTTCAGTTTGTGATCATCTCTTATTCTGTGGCTGGGCACTACTGAAAAGTCTGGTCCCATCTTATCTTCTTGATACCCACTCTTAAGTTTTATGTATATATTAGAATCATAAAATGTTAGAATTTTTGAGGTTGGAAAACACTTTCCTGATCCTGGAGCCAAATTACTAACCAAGCACTGCCAAACTGACCACTACACCATGTCCTGTGTGCCACACCTACATGACTTTTTGAGACCTCCAGGCATGTGGATTCCACTTCCATGGGCATCCTGTTGCAGTGCTTGACAATCACTAAGGTGAAGAAATATTTCCTATTATGCTGTATACACCTTCCTGGTGCAACTTGAGGCCATTTCCTCTCCTCTGTCATTGTTTACAGAGAAGACGCTGTCCCCACCTGGCTACACTTTCCTTTCAGGTGGTGATGAAGAGTGATAATGTCTCCTCTGACCCTCCTTCCCTCCAGGCTAAACACCCCCAGCTCCCTCAGCTGCTTCTCACAGGACTTGTGCTCCAGACCCTTCAGCAGCTCCATTGTCCTTCTCTGGACACACCTGAGCAGCCCAATATCTTTCTTGCAATGAGAGTCCCAAAACTGAACACAGGATTCCAAGGGTGGCCTCACCACACTTTGCACCACAGTGCAAAGTTCAGGGGGACAGTCACTGCCTGGTCCTAGCCACATTGTTTCTGATGAGCCGGGATGCCACTGGCCCTCTTGGCCACCGGGACACAGCTGGCTCATCTTCAGCCATTATTGACCAGCACCCCTAGGTCCTTTTCTGCTGGGCAGCTCTTCAGCATCTCCATCCTCAGCCTGCAGCACTGCCTGGGGCTGTTGTGACCCAAGGGCAGGACCCTGCACTTCACCTCATGGAACCTTGGCCCATTGATCCAGCTTAGCCACATCCTTTTATGGAGCTTTCTGGTCCTCCAGCAGACCAACATTCCCACCCAGCTTGGTGTCATCTGAAGACTTACTGAGAGTGCACTTGATGAAAATACAAATCAGAACTGATCTCAATACTAAGCTCTGGGAAACCCTACTAGTGACCAACAACTAACTGGATACAGATCTGTTCATCCACACTCTCTGGGCCTAGTCACCCAGACAGATTTTTATTTAGTGAAAGGTGTACCAGTCCGAGCCATGAGCAGCCAGCATGTGCAGGACAATGCTGTAGAAAATGGTGTAAATGGTTTCACTAAAATCTATAGACAACATCCACACCCCTTTCCTCATCCACTGCATGCTTTACCTTTTCATAGAAAGAGATCAGGCTGGCCCGGTTGGTCACAAACCAGCGTTGGCTGGGTCTGATCCCCTGGGTTTCCTGCACATGCCACTAAAGATGATCTGTTCCATGACCTACCCCAGCAGAGAAGGCAGGCTGACAGGCCTGTAGCTTCTTCTGTGTGGAGCTCTGTCCAATAGCTCAGCCCCCAGGCTGTGTTTCCACATGGGGCAATTTCTTCCTATGTCCATGACCCTACATTTGACTTTATAGAACTTCATTAGGTTCCCAACTCTTGAGCCTGTTCAGGTCTCAACGAATGACAGCACAGATTTTTGGTGTATCAATCAGTCCTCCACAGAAGCAAGGAAGGGATGGAAATAAAGTATAATCAGGAATGAGCAGCAAGAGGGTGTTATGACCTATGTGATTCACAGGCACTGCAAATTGCACAGTGACACAGCCACGGAGTGGCAGTGGATCACCATTGAGCCTCAGGGACCACAGTGGTTCCTCTGAGGGTCATGAGTAATGTGTACTAGTAGTGTTATGCAGACACAGTTATTTTTATCTATAGAACTTGTGATAAATATGCAATATGCAGTTTGATGGTAATATAAATACGAGATTTTGTTATTTGTCTTTTAGGATCCGAAAGGCTTGTCATTCCAAATATAGGGGATTTTTGGTTTTTTTTTTGTTTTTTTTTTAATTTGAAGGGAAAATCAAGACGATTTCTTGGCTTGGATTATATATTTTCCTTGCTGTGTGGCCTAATTGCAGTGTATATTTGCTTTAATGCATCATTTTTCTTCTTACTATTATTTTTTTACCATTTTCTTAAGCTGCAGGAATGGCTTTATTGTAGACATTAACAGCTTTTTTTCTCAAATAGATCAACAAATAAATCAGAAGATTAAAAAAAAATTGTTTAGGAGAGCGGATCAGAACTTCAGAATAGTAACAGAGAAAGGCTAGATCCTTTGTAAGTTATAAGCACTTCAAGCAGAACGCTGAATAGATACCTCTGTTTCAGGTCAGCTGGCTCCTTGGTCACTGCAGCAATTTACTGCTTCTTCCTCTGACAGGGAGGCAGATTTTGGCTTGGATTTTTCCAGATGTAGCAATTAGCAACTGTACTCTCTTCTCTGCTCCTTTTTGATTGTAGCAGCTAATTTCTATTTTCTTTGATTACCTTTCACTCTAAAGGATCTTGTAATGTTGCAGTTTAGATTTAGTGTTGCTCTCTGGAAAGAATTCAACAACCTTTAGGCTTTAAACTGTGATGGAAAACACCATTACTGAATGATTTAAAATCAATCAGGTTTACTGCAGAGCTTTAACTTGTGCAGTACAAACAAGAGGTTATATAAGAAGTCTCTGTAATATTAACTTTGCAATAAGGTAATGCCTGGGACATGTGTATCATCCAGGTAAATCTAATCAGCTGGTCAACATATTTTAATACAGATATCCAAATAAACATTTCCAGAGCTTTGAAAATTAGTATTATTTTCAGTGTTGTATGACTGTTGATAATCTGTAACCAGAAAGGAACATTTCCATTCTAAATCACCATTATGTAGCAAAACCTATTCCATATGTGTTTCTTTCAGACCTGTTGCATTTTTATTTCCACCAGTGAAAGGGATTTTTAGTAAATTGGTGTGGTTATTATATTTTTAGGGTGACTCCAAGGAGTAAAGTTTTAAAATATTTTTGTTCTGATGATGAGCAACACATTGATCTGCAAATATAAGTCCAGAGGACATCAGCAATGCTTTGGGATCTAAATCTCGAAAACAAAAGAAAAGAATGAATTAATTGAAGATTTTCAGCTTGTAACAGAAGCAATTGAAAAAAACCCCGATAACAGTCTCAAAACTTATAAAAGCATGCTTCTAAGGGAGAGAAGGTAATCTGTTCTCCATGTCCAGTCTAGATAAGACAAGAAGTAATTGGCTTACCTTCCAGCAAGGGAGATTTAGGTTAGA
Source organism: Haemorhous mexicanus (assembly GCF_027477595.1). Lineage (NCBI taxonomy): Eukaryota > Metazoa > Chordata > Aves > Passeriformes > Fringillidae > Haemorhous > Haemorhous mexicanus. The sequence continues at coordinate 49,662,234 of NC_082381.1, read as the reverse complement.
CATTAGGAAAAATGTTCTAATAGAAAGGACTGGTAAGCATTGCAATAGTTTACCTGTGGATGCTATTGAATGTTCATTCCTGAAGGTTTTTCAGGCAGAGATATGCTGTCACGAATGATACTGGTATTTTACTGTCCTTGTTCTGTGCCAAGACCACTGGCTAAATGACCTTTCAGGGTTCTTTTCTGTTCTTTGACTTTAATACTTCAAATGCTATAAGCTTCTGGCTGAGCTGAAAGCAGTTTTAGCAGAAAAAATCCTTATCATAATTAGAGTTTTCCTTGATCCAATCTAAATTTGCATCTTGAGGTGGAAGAAGGATTAGAGGAATAGAGCAACAGTAAGTAAGTGAGTGGACAGTATATCAAGTTAAATGACTTTGTGAGTGAGCAAAGTGAGTCACAGGGTAGGGCAAAATGGCTAGGTATATTACTAACTCTGTAAAGAAAATATCACATGCTTTTGGAGAAATTATATTATTTTTGTGAAAGTAGTGGATGGCTCTGAGGGGAGTTTAATGCTACATTCACTTTGTGACTTTCAATTTAGAATAACATAAACTACATTAATGCAAATTTTCTTAAAGCAGCTTACTGCTAAGGAATTTGCTTTAATATTCTACTCTCTTTCTCTGTTCCCAGTTATCAGTTCTGAGATTGCCATGTTTCAAGAAAACAGAAGCTGAGAAAGACAGTGAGGCAGAATGCTTTTTGGCAAGATATTTATCCTGACAGTTTTGGTCACGAAGGGATTTGTTTAAAAACAAATTATCATTTTTTGAATCATAGCTTTGCCATATATCAGGATGACACTTCCCATGCACTAATTGCAAACCAACCTTGCAGGGCTGAATCTGCTAATACCATGGCAGCTCTACCTTGCTCTGCTTCTCTGGGGCTTTGATGCTAACACTCAAACTCTGCAAGCATTAGCCAGTTTTTGTCAACACTGTGCATAATCAGAGTTAAACCACTGCTGAGGGCTAGAATTGCAGTAGAGACAAGCAGTATGCCATGTACCACTGTAATACTAACAGCTAGATTTCCTACCAGAGCTCTGTAGTGAGACCACAGCTCATTTCAATTTTATTATGAAACATTTCAGTTTTCCAGACTTCCAGTGGTGGCATCATGTGCATATATTTTGAAGTTAAATAGTTCCTGCTAGTTTTGTTTTCCTCAGATGCATAATGTATGGACATTAAGGAGGAAAAAGGAATGGAAAGGCAAATATCAACACTAAAGAGATAAAATTACACATGATTCAAACATTCATTGAATTCTTCAAACAGTCCTGGTGTTCTAGTGAGATATATGGAAGCTGAGGTGGAAGAGGGGACAAAAATTAGGAATCAAAAAAAACTTTTGTCTTCAGGCCTACTGTACGAGTGGGTAAATACCATGAGACTGACAAATACAGAAGTACAACCTCATGTAAGTTTCTCAAGACTTAGAAAACCTCTACATTGGAACACATATTTAAGTATCTTTGCATATTGGGTAGAATTATTTTTGTTGTGTGTTCCATAGCAGACTTTTTGGAGGGGGTAAGGAGGGTGGTGACTTTTTCCTTTTCTTTTCTTTTTCTTTTCTTTTCTTTTCTTTTCTTTTCTTTTCTTTTCTTTTCTTTTCTTTTCTTTTCTTTTCTTTTCTTTTCTTTTCTTTTCTTTTCTTTTCTTTTCTCTCTCTTCTCTCCTCTCCTCTCCTCTCCTCTTCTCTTCTCTTCTCTTCTCTTCTCTTCTCTTCTCTTCTCTTCTCTTCTCTTCTCTTCTCTTCTCTTCTCTTCTCTTCTCTTCTCTTCTCTTCTCTTCTCTTCTCTTCTCTTCTCTTCTCTTCTCTTCTCTTCTCTTCTCTTCTCTTCTCTTCTCTTCTCTTCTCTTCTCTTCTCTTCTCTTCTCTTCTCTTCTCTTTTCCTTCCTTTCTCCCTCTTTCTCTCCCTCTTTCTCTCTCAAAATTTAAAACTTGCCCTTTATGTTTCTTGGATGGCTCACATACTGCTGTGTTGCTTCAAGGGTAGAACTCACTTTTATTTTTTGGTACAGATTAACCTGAGATGCAACGGCCTAATGTACTTAATGTACTTTATACTGTCTTTCTAAACTGTCTTTTTAATTGAAAATCATAATGGAAAACAACAGGAAATGAAGGCCATGAAATTCTTATTTCTACATAAACTGAGGATATAAGAAATTGAGAATAGTGTATTTAAATGTATAAGTCTTAAACATCAGTTGAGAATGGAAACTTTTTTTTTTCCAATTCCCCCAAAAAGGAACAAGAAAATTATTTTTTTTTATGACTGCTCTTTTAAGAGCAGTAAGTCAGTAGCACAAACAAAACTGTAAAAATTGTTTTACTAAACAATGAAGATGACTGCAGACTCTCTGATGGAATAATAACATTGCAGTTGATATAGGATTATTCTTAAAATGTGTTTCTACAAATTCTTTAAAACCAAAAAATTAATCAGAACATCTTGTACAGTAAGAACTAGTTATTTTCATTTTTTCATAAATGTCCATTATTCTTTTTGCCTTCAATGGGTTTTATTATTACCCTCCAGTCAGCTTCAGTGTTTATTTAATAGAACAGCTATGATGGGTAGAACTGGTATTTTAAGTATTAAAAGACTTCTTTCTTGATCAAAGTTTCTTTCAGTAACATGTTCTTTCTACATTTGGATTGTATGCCTCTTAGAAGTTTCTTTTTGCATAAACACTTGCTTTGGTTAAGGACAGTAAAAGTACTGTAGCTTTTGAGTCTTCACTTATTATCACTGTTGCTTAGCTGATATTTTTGTTGAGCTTTTTTTTGTCTCCTAATTGATGCTCTTGTTTACTTCTTATGCCTAATACTTGAGGAAGCACAAGCTACTCCAAGGTCGTTCAAACAAGATGAAAGAAGAAATCCAAATATTTATATCTCATGGTAGGTATTAGGGCTTTCCAGCTTTTCAGTACTAGACCTCTAACACTTGAAGGCCAAGCATTATGCTGCTGGTCAGTCTGCAGGACAGTTGCTTGATGAGTCACAGAATCACTAAATAAGGCTGGAAGGGACCACAGCGGGTCATCTGGTCCAACCCCCTGATCCTGCAGGGTCATCCCAGAGCACATTCCACAGGATTGCATCCAGATGGTTTTTGAACATCTCCAGTAAGGGACACCCCAGCAACCTCTCTGGGCAAGCTGTGCCAATACACAGTCACGTGCACAGTAAAGTAATTCTTCCTCATGCTCAGGTGGAACTTCTGTTCATCTGTTTGTGGTTGCTGCCTCTTGTCCTATTTCTTGGCACCACCAAGCAGAGCCTGGATCCACCCTCTTGACATCTCTCCCTTCGGATCAGGGCACTGAGGAAGTCTCTTCAGTTGTCAATTCTCAAGGCTGAAGAGGCCCAGCTTCCTCAGCCTTTCTTGTAAGGCAGAAGTTACTTCTTAATCACCTTTGTATTCCTCAACTGGGCTCTCTCCAGGTCTACATCCCTCCTGTACTGTGAACCCCAGTTCTGCATACAGCACTCCAGAACCAGGCTTCTCAACCTACTGGCAATACTTTTCCTAATTCATTCCAAGATACCATTGGCCTTCCCGGCCACAAGGGCACACTGCTGGCTCACTGACAGACAATTGAGGGACTGGAGCAAGGAACTTCTCTAAGGCCCCTTGAAAGCCAAACTACTTTACGATTCTACAATTTCTTTCCCAATGTCAACATAGTGAAAAATTCAAATTCTATAATGGCTTAATAGAGAAAAGTATAAATTACTGGTTTTTTAGCTGAAAATAATGATCAAATTTGTTGGTTAATTATTTTTATTAGGTTAATACTCAAATTTCTGTCTAATTAAAAAAAAAAAAAGAAGATGCAATTTCGTAATTTTGATCCTTTTAAAATTTTTCTTGCAATGATTCATATAGCTAACTGGGGTTGTGTGTTAAAATTTCCACTAACTCCCACACTTATGGACCATGTATTCAATTGATCTACTGTGATTTGTACATTTAAGCATAGAAGAAATATTGTGTAGGATTGAAGCCTAGGCTATTATTACCTGATTGTGTTGTGTTTCTTTAGTTTTAAGAATTGAAAGATAAGATATATGATTATCTTATTTGTTGAGATGAAATTATACAATTATGGATTGTGTTGGCCTTTGTGTCTCATGAGAGATAGCAATATATCTCCTTATGTGAGGAAACTTATTACAAAATAGTTTTACTCCTCAGCTGTACAATATGCTACAGGTGTTTTATATTTGATTGTAGTAGCAGGAATCCATTTAACACAATCATGGCTTGTTTTTTTTGTGCTTCTGACTAAGATTTTAGTCAAAATCTTAGTCAAAAGCTGAATACAGATAGCACTGCACACAGTAATGATTGCTGTTGCTGTTTAATTATTTTCTGAAAATAGATTCCCTGTGCAAACAATAGATTCCCAAAGTGCAAACAATATCTACAGCTGAACACACTGTCTGACCACACCAGGGATTTCTTATACCTCTATTTCGCAGAATATGTCAGAAATTTAATTCAAGTATGACCAAGAACTTGTATGTGTGTCTTGATTATCTTTCTTTATAAATCATAAAACATTAATATTATTATTCAATTTCCTAATAATTTATTGATTATAGTATATAATTTATAAATATTACTTAATTTTTATTAAACTTCCTTCATTGGCATACATCTCTGAACAAAAATAAGGCTAAATAATTAACTAAATGTGTGGCTTAATATGTATTAAATAATACATATTAAGGTAAGACCTGCTTTGTTATATATTTTACATATCTTTTCTTAAAAAATTTTAGTCTCAGTTGCAGTCCCTCACTACTCTTGTCTTTTTACAGAGAAGATTGTTATGTGAGATAATTATACTCTATTCTGGGAATTCAGAAATTTACAAAACTGATTTTTATGTCTTCTCTTGTTAATACCTCAGAAAGTTCATAAGGTAACAGTGGTGGGATTTATTTAAGTAACTTCTGTGTATTTTTCAGTGAAATCCTCTGTGTCTTATTTTACGGTCTATCATATAAAGGCAATTCTACAATACATCTGTGTAACTTAGAACAGAATTTGCCTAGGTAGTCACTGATAATTTTCTGGTTTCCTTGGGGTTTTTTGGACCTTTTTGTCGTTGTTATTTATTTTAATTTTTCTTTCTCCCCAAGCTCTATTAAATCTACTGGGTTTTTTTAATAGATGCTAGAATGCACATGCTAAGTGATGCATTACAGGAAAACAACCTTAAATGCATCAGCAGTAGGTGAAAGGAGACACGAAAAAACTGATAGTAGCTGACACAACACCCCTAGAACCCAAAATTAAGCACGAATGTATGACAGGTGGGAAAGGAATGTGGCATAGTTTCTAGGAAATATTAACAAAAATATACCTTTGAGAAAATATTGCAGTTTTGTGGTGGCAGCAGGGAAATTTTTTTTCTGAACTTCTATCCTAATTATTAAAAACTGGTGAAAAGCAGATAGTACCACACTATTTAATCTGGCCAAGATATCAGTCTCCAGTGTTGGTGTTGCAATCAGACTGCAGTCTCCAGTCTTTAGAGAAATTGGGACCTTATTGCACTAGCCTGTCACTCCTGGAGACCTTCACAGAGTGAACTCCGAAGTGTAAGAACTACAGCAAAAGTTTCGTTAAGTTCATGAAGGCAAAATTTAACTTGCATTAGGAAATCCATACACAGTCCAAAATCTATGACAACTGTTCCTCCACATGAGAAGCTAGGTCTATCCAATGGAGTCATTCCCAGAGAACTAATTTCTCTGAAGCTGGTTTTTTATGCTTTCCTGTGCTCAATTTAAGGAATGTGTAGTTTACTTGAAGACAGTTCTCTGAGTCTGCTCTGTAAGGCGTGATGATTTTCACTGAGAGAGAACCCAGCCTCTTATTTTTCTGAAGTGTTGTAAACCCATTTTCCTGCCCATGTTACTTCATAAGTGCACATTCTGCATTTTTCACATCTGCATATTCTTTTTTCAGTCTTTGATTCCTGATTTGATAATTTCCCCTGTCCTTTTGTGATAAAGGCAACGTACAACTTCTAACAACTTGGTTGTCATTATTAATATATAAAGCCTTCTTTTCTTTTTTGTATTCTTAATTCAAACAATTCTCTTTCCCTCCAACATAAAACATAGAAAGCCAAGAGCTATTTTTCAAAAAATTGAGGTATTTTCTAATTTTCATGTAATCTGTGATTTAACTGTAATTTGTAAGAAACAGAAGCTTTGTACAAGGCTTTTGTTTATGTAAAGGAACGTGTTAGCTCTTCCATAAGGTTAAGACAAGTTTTATATATCCATTAATTTACTTAGAGTACATTCAAAACAACTGGTAGTACGAAAGTAAGCAATAATTATTCTGTTTCATTGATTATTTCAAATGTTAAATATTTTGCTGTTTTATTTTTGATGAAACCACTTGTGGCAGGCAGAAGTTAAAATAATTTTTGATATTTTAAGTGAAAGCAATGACCTATATTGTTTATTATTTGGTTATTCAGAGTTGGCTGGTAATGTCAAATATTTCTAGGTAGAAACAGCATCAGCCCTTGCATCTACTTGAAGAGTAAAAATCTATGATCTATTAATTACTTCCTTAAGTAATTCTGTGACCACATAAGAAAGATGCTTTCCCAAACAGAATAATACCTCCAGATGTCCAGGACTTTTCAGTGAGATGCACAATTAAGAAATGAAAAATCCCTAAATTCAAAATGTAATCAACAGTGCATACTCAGCATAAATAAAATTGCTTTTATGGACTTCCATGTGAATTAGTGATTCTAAGACTGAGAAAAAAGAATAGAGCTAGAAAAAGGAGACTAAATTTTAAAGTAGTAGAAATAAATTTTATATTATTTTCCAGAAGTTATACTGACATCATCTTTTTTAAAGATTATGGAACTAAAATTAATAATTTTTTTAAAAGGAACAGTCTTTTCTAAAACTATTGTTTAGTTATGTACTTGCTTTTAGAGAAGTGAGGAACAAAATTATGCTCAGTTAAATCAATAAGAACACCTTATTGATCAACAATAGCAATCAACAATTTTAAAACTACATTTTTCAAAGATTTACATGTAAATGTTAATTCAGGGATTCACAAGGATATATATTTTTGACCAAATGGTGCATATTAAGAATAAAATTGTCAGTGTATCTGGTAATTTATTCCCAGGAAGTTCTTAGGTAAGTGGATTCTTCTTTATGTATGTGCAACTACACACTTCAGGAAGACAGCTATAAATAAACAGAATATTGCTATCTTTTGAAATAATAAAATAATTAATAAAAATTTTAAAAATGTTAAGTTTTTTTAAACAAGTAGGAGATAATAGTGAAGGAGGATACATTACTATTTATATATAATATTTATTTATATTTATAGATTAATTATTGTATAATTTGAATTACATATGTGTACTTTCTTTTCTAGTTCAGAAATCACACAAAGAAAATTAAATGCTATTTATATAGAACTGGCATTTTCATTGTGAGAAATTAAACATCAGGCTAGAGAAATTTTTGGTATTTAGAAAATTAAAATTACCTATTGAATCTAGACTGAGGTCCATAAGTTTGTGCTTTTTGTTGCTGCAACCTACTTTGAGTTTATGATGTGAATGTTCTAAACTAAAATTGAATGTGAAACCTAAAGGCTCACCGAAGATGTGATAGTAAAACTCATACTTCAAGGTATTAAGTGTCATTCTGACCTTGTGATTTTAGTTTCATTTTCTAATTCTTGTCTGCACATTTATTATAGAAGTAATAAATGGATGACTGATTTGGTGCCTCAGCCCAAGGCACTGCAATCAATTCTGACGTTTAAATGAATATTTAAAAACTTGAGAAGTGTTTTGGGTATGAATTCTGTCTGAATGGTATGTATTTGGGTATGAATGGTTTTAATTATATCAGCTTTTCCATATCTTCTCTTAAAAATCTCATATATTAAATGTGTGAAATTTGAACCATAATCAGTTTCTTCCTTCTCTAGTAATCATGCTCAAAATTCCTTTGTAAAAGAAGACTCCATAAATATATGCAATTATGCAATTATTTCACCAGATTTCTTTTTTTTTTTAAATAATATTTTAAACTTTTTTTCTATACCAGCTTTAATTTTAACTTTTGACTTTTATGCAAATACCTAGATGATGGTGATGATGATGCTGCTGTGAAGGCTTGGTTTAAAAGACAGAGAAAAAGTCCCGGTAAGCAAGAAAAATAAGAGTTTGTAACATTGAAAGAGCTACAGAGTTTAAATACAATTAGAATATTAGAGAAGATTGAACCAAATTTCTCTGAAATTTGCTTGAGTGTTCCCTGAAGACCTGCTGAGAAATGTTAATCTGATCAAGTTTCTAAAAGAAGAAATAGAACCGTGTCTTACAAAAGTTGCAGTCAGCTTACCACACAGTGAAGCTTCTTGAAAACACCAATTCAAACAAGGTAAAGGAAAGTTATGAGGATAATTAATGTAAATCCTATTCTGCTAGTTTTTCAGCCAAACTCCCGATTTTAACAAAGCTGAAGATTCATTTTTCTCTTTTGGAATGTTTTACTTAAAGACTGTGTTGGAAAAGAGCACAGTAAGTTTCAGCTTAGATATTGCCATTTGCAGATTTCATTTTCTTGCAAATAATTCTTAGTGGAATATAGTATAAGACCTAGATGAGTTCATAGGTCCTGGCCAGCAGGCATGACCATGTGTGAAGATTTTGCTGTCGACACATACTCAAAATATGGAATCAAACCAGCGAGACAAGAGGGTTTAAAAAAAAAAAAAAAAAGAGGAGGGAACATTTTTGAGAGGCTTTGTTGTCAGAGAAAGATCAATTAAAAACTTAATTTCTATACATAATAAGGGAACTAATAAAATGTAAAGTAACTTCTTAAAAGTATTTAAAAGGAAAAAAAAGGTTTTAATTATGAGCAAAATAAATATGTATAATGACATTTTCACAGAAATAGAATTAGAAGAGACATTAGAGATAGAAACAGTTGTCTGAAGCGACAGTAGCCGTAGAACCTTATCTAACATGTTCAAAACCTAGCAGCTAGAAGACCAGATACAAAAACCCTCAAGAATAATAGGTGCTCCCAATAGTGAACTCTACCCTTGTAAAAGTCAGTGGCAATGCCAGAGTCACAGTATGATGATGACTGATGAAAATGCACACGCATTTATTTCAGCAGTTTTCTTTTTTGGTAAATAAATGTTTTTTCCAGAAAAATATACATTCTTCTTACTCTCCAGAGGTTAGGTGTACTTCTTCAGTGATATAATTTCATTCTCTTAGAAGATATACATAACTTTAAGGCAATAGAAAGATCTCTTAAAGATGCTTCTTTCATTGGTTTGTTTTTCCTCATTTTGTTAATTTAATATCTCATCCAACCCTTTAATCATTTGGAATTCCCTTATTTTCTCTTATTTTCTTTTCTTTGTTGTATATTTGTTTCCTTTGTTTATTTTCTTATGTCTCTTTGAATCTATTTTTCTTTTAATTAATTCTTCTTTACCAGTTTATCATTATTGTGAGAGAGAAAAAGGAGAGAGGGAATGCAGAGAACAAAGACACCCAGCTGTTCTCTCACATTTATTCTTTTCTTCACTGTGTTTCTCATTGGTTTTAATATCTCCTCTTTTTTTTTCCCTTATATTTTTTTATTTTCTGTCCATTATCCTCAGCAGCTCTGAAATTTGTTTTGGAGGTGTACTGTATGAAATGTGTTCCTTTCACTTTGACCTTGTCAATTTCAAGCTGCACAATGGAATTCATTATCTGTCAGGCAGACAAAAACTGATGTATGGGACAGGTAAAGGAGGATATTGAACAACTTACAGTGTTTCTGTACACTCTATAAAAATTTTCTGATGCCATTTAGCTACCTTTGTTGAGGTTTTGTTTGTTTGTTTTGAGAAACAGATATTTTAGTAATATGATTCTTCTATAAGAAGCTTACAGTGGAAAAACAAGAAGAAAAAATGGCAGTTTATGAACAAAGCTTCCTAGAAACCTTCCCTTGGCCTTTAATATGTCATGGCCCCACTCACTTATTATGAATTATCTTTTAGCCATTCTTACTAAACTGCTTTTTACCCTTTTTCCTTCTTTTTTTTCCTTTTCTCATTTTTCTGGTTTTTTCTAAACATAGAAAAACATTTTTCTATTGTTTTTGATGTATTGTCTCTTTTAGGTGTCTTCTCTGGCTAATCACATCACTGCAAGGTCTGCTGGTATCCTTCAGAATTTCTGTCCTTTCACAAGTCTTACATATCTTCCTCTTATATTTTTTTTCCTTTTATTTTCTTCCAGAAAATATTTTTTTTTCTGCTTAAAAAACTCATCAGACAAACAAACAAACCCAAAACAAAACAAAAAATCCCCCTGGGAATAATATCCCTCCAAGGAATTAATATTATACAATACTCTATCACATTACACAGATGCTTTAGTAGTTTAAGTTATTTAAGGAATTTTTCATTGTTTACAATTTCTGGTGCAACTTCTGCTGTTTTAATTCAAATTTCTGCTATATAAAATGGGATTCAAAACACAGTTGTCTAAGGTTAGGTGAAAAAGAATAAATTCATCTAAGTTGCCTGCAATCTGTAATACAAATTTTTAAGACATTATGTTTTGTATACATTTTATTTGAATTAGCATTCTAGAATCAAACTCCTAGTCATGTTTCTGATTATCCTTTTCTTTTGTAAATTACTGATTTAATTTCTATTTAAGGCTGCCAAGCACATTATTCATCTGACGTAAGAGAAAGGTAATGCATCCGTGAAGGGAAATGTTGAAAAGTTGTACATGTCAGAGACTTTGAAACAAGAAAAGCTATTACAAAAAATACCTGTCTTCTTGGCAAAGATACTGTTAAAGACTTTAATTAAATATGTAGCTTTAGACAATATTACCTTAACATGTTGAAGTACTATTGCACTTTAACCTATTTTGAGAACGTCTCTGTACCTCTATCAAAATGTCAGTTTTATATATTTGTTTGCACAGCAAACAGAAAGAGACAGAAATGTACTTGAGAGATTGTATACTAAAAAATTGATTAAATTTGCCTGGATTTTAATTTTTTTAATATCACAGAGCAACATGCATAATTATCATTAGTTTTCATTCCTGTCCCTCTGTTGGTCACTATGCTGGGACCAACAGAGGGACAGGAATGAAAACTGGAGTGAAAATAAAATATTGTAAACTGGAGGGGAAATAAAATATTTAAAGTAAATATTTACACCAGTGTTTTCTTCTCCTGTTTCTAATGTTGCTCTAGTTACATGATTTCTGGCTGGTACCTGCTCTACTGTGAAGCATGGCAGCTTGAACTGTTCTAGTGTTTCCCAAAACAGCTAATTGTTTTCAAGAAGGACTACTGCTTCTTCACCACAATTCATCCTCATATCAGTTAGTTTTGAATGTAGTGGCTAGTGGAGCATCACAATACCTGCAGCTCAGCCTTGTATAATTAGAAATCACTGCAGCTTAGTTTAGGTTTTGTATAAAGATTGCTTTAAAATAACAAGTTACAGAACCCTATGTATGTTGTTCACAACTTGCCTTCAGCCATTGGCATATCAATGAAATTGCTAAAATAGTAGAAAAATATTTTTAGTGTCTACTTATAGATCTTGTATGTACTGTTTAAAGCTTTCAGATGTACTCCTGGGATCTATGGCATAACTTGAAGACGTGTGAGTGTTAAGGACTCATTTTAATTGTAATCATTACCATTCTTGAATGAGCTGAGCAACGCAGTCTTGATCCCATCTGATACATGCCATAAGTACACTGATAATTAATAATTAGTCTGTGAAAATCCCAGATCATTTCTCCTTGGTATTCTAGAGAAAATTGTTATATAATGGGAAGGGAAGGGAAGGGAAGGGAAGAACCCTATTGTGATTTAGACACCTTTGAACCTAAACAGGATTATAAACCATAAAGAGGAACAGGGGGATTTCTTTTTTTTCATTCTGAGTTTTATCAGTATTTCAGTGGTTGGATACATAGGTGGAATTAAATGACTGCATTGCCATATGCCCTTAGCAGGCAGGGGAAATAACAGGTTCTGAAGAAAGGGGGTTACCTTCTAGATATTAGGTTGAAAACTGCGAAACATTTGCCCTATGTACCGTTTCAGAACACATTTAGTTTGAATGTTTTAATTTGTATGAGAAGAAAAACTAACAACCATCAAATAAAGTTTTCTTGACCAAAGCCTTGAAGCAACTTTAAGATCCTCTTTTAATTTTTGGTGCAGTATACTGGATTTAAAGCAAATATTCTGAATTTAGAGATACTCCTATACATTTTAAAGATGAGAAAAACCGGTTCTGCAGAAAATTGTGAGATAGTTTCTATGCCATGAACAATATCCTTGGCATATGTGCTATTAACTTAGAATCTGACAAAACACTTTGTCTTCTTTTATAGGCAAAACCCATCGCTTTGCAATGCTAATAGAAGACACATTAAGCACTCAATATTTTAATTTTTAAATGCTGCAATAAGAAATGGAATTACTTAAAACAGAAGCATTGGAATTTGTTACAAGGTTGAAAAAATATACAAACATGAACTCCTCTAAATCAATTAGCTCTGAAATTCTGGTGAACTACATTTCATAAAAGAAACAGTCATATGTATGGAAATGGCCTGCTTAATTCCTTTGTTGTTTGCCTGATTAGGAATAAGTTAGTAGGGGGTACTATTTATTTTAAATGAGAAACAACATTTCCTTGGCACCCCACAGGATAGTATAATTTAGAGAAATTCTTCATAGGATTTTATTGGTCCCAGCTGTGAACCAAAACACTAGTTATATATTTTCAATATTATTTCTTCAATTCAGTACAAAAGGATGTTTCCCACTCCAGCATCTCTTCTTTACTCTCCTGTGTTCCCATCTAGCATTCAGTTTTGTGCCACATTGTAACCACAAAACATAAGGCAACGCATTTATCAAATAAATTAAATTAAATATTGCACTAAAACTAAAACCCTAAAATCTTAGGGCGGATGGTCCTTAATGTGTCAGTGTTGGTCAAAGTATGCTATTGTGCAATCCTTCATAATTTGGGACTCTGCACTAGTTTCTAGCATGTCTGTAACTACAAACAAAACCAGACCAAAGTCTTGGATTATATGGCTATAACTCCAGACCAAAATCTTGGAAAAACTAGAGGAGAAAATATGAAGACCTTTTTATAGAAATAATTTTACTTTTGAGTTGAAGGGTATATCAGTTAACAAAACATTTTCACCACATCTGCGTTTGTGGGGCTTTTTGTTACTCTTTAAATACCCACAGTTATTCCTGGTAGGGTTCAGTACCAGTAGTTCACTTACCCATAACACCAGATTCAACCATTGAATAGATAGATGTTCAATCTACTTTTAACTGCTTTTTCTAAAGAAAATTATTTAAACAAATTTGTAAATTTAGTGATTAAGAACATCAGTGATAGAATCTTGAACATCTTAATACATGTAACATGAAAGCAGTTTTATTTCATCTGCAGAAATAAAAATGTTAAATTAATTTTTCTCCTCACCCTCAATTGAAATATTATCTTGCCTAAGCTTCAAAAACTCTGGTTTCCTGAAAGGCTGATGTTAGTTGCCAAAATTGCAGGCATTTTCCATGAGATTTATATTTCCAGGGAGACAATAATTTGTAATCCTATAGTAAAAGCAATTGATTGTATCTGTGGTGGGTATCCATGGTGATGTTTTAGTAGCCAGAGCAGGGGCAGCTACAGGGGTGGCCTCTGTGGGAAGGGGCCAGGGTCTGCCCTGTGTTGGACACAGATAGTTCCCTGAAGCCAAGCTGAGACCAGCAGCTAAGCTAGTGAGGCCTCTATGAAAATGTGTTTTAGAAAGGACAGAAAACATTCTATGGCGGCAAGTGGAGGGAACAAAAACTGTGATAAAGAACAGAGGAAACACTAAGGTCAGAGCAGGAGCAAGTGCTTCATAGTGGAGCTAATCTCCAGACGGTAGCCTTTGGAACACCTATGCTTCTGCAGTGAGGTATTCCTAAAAGAACTGCAAACCATGGAGAGCCCTCTGGGGCAGAAGAAAAGTGTGCAGGATATATTGCCATAAAGGTGGGGAGGTAGTACTGCTTGGAGTGACAGAATGATGGTGAGCCTGGGAGAGAGCAAAGGGGTTATAATGCTTGTCTTTTTTATTTCTGCTACTCAGATCGGTTTTAACAAACAATAAAATATTTTTCCCAAAGCTGAGTTGGTTTTGCCTCTAACAGTAATTGGTAAGTAATACTCCTGGCTTTATTTTGACACATTAATGCTCTCATTGTGCTTTTCCCTATTTCAGTCCCCATCCCAATGTAGGGTGCATATGTGTGTGTTTGTGTCTTTGTGTCCGTAGCTAAGGCTACCATAATGACTGTATTTATACAGGGAAAGCAAACAAACAACTAAAACCTCCCACAGACATATATTTATATTTAAAACCACAACAGATAAGTCAGTATATTTTTCTTGGTGATGTCTTCTTAATAAATGTTGGAGCACAGACATCCTCTGCCATCTCAGAGAATTTAATTATTCTTCAATTAAAGATATTGCTATATCAGAGGTTTACTATAAAAGGAAAAAGGGCCAGCTGGTCATCAATATCAAGATCAGTTTGGATGGCCATCTAAACTGGATATGAGCACTTCCTATCATTTGGTTTTTATTGGCTTGCTCAGGTATGAAAGAACCGAGTTCAAGTATTTCTGTGTATGGACAATCTATGCTGATCTAGAGTATGGCTAAACTTGACCAGGCTTGTTTTGACTGAGAATGACAAAAAGAGTGACATAGATGTATATAGAGAAAAAAATAGGCATAAAATTTACCAAATTCCTTAGAAAAATCAAAATTGATAAAGTCAGGTGTTCATCAGATATTATTGAGATACACTCTCATTAACCTTATAAAATAACATAACAAACTGTTCTAGTTTTTTTTTAGCATGGCAATATATCATGTAAACAATTAAATATTAGTTTACATTTTATATTTTTGTATTTATATTTACATTTTATATTTTACTTCTTTGGTCCCCCATACCAAATATCTCTGATTTTCTTACAACCATAGAGATAGTTCAGCTTTTGTAATGCTTTTCTCTTCAGACTGCTTCAAATATAACATGGAGAGCTCCTGATGCTGCAAAGATTCTTTTCAGATGAGATGAGATTCTGTCAAGAACTAAAACATTTTCTTATGTTATAATAAGTCTTCCTTCTTTTGGAAAGGAAATAACAACCTTTCCTTTGAACAGCTGTCTCAGGAAATTTGCTGAAAAAACTGTTTATTATGTTCAGTGACTTAATTTTTTAATGGTTTTAGTTGAAAGTGCTGTGTATTTCCAACATTAATATTTATTCCCGGTACAGTACTTCTAATTCTCATATTAAAGTATTCTTCCTGTCATTAATAGGTTAATCTGAGCCATTGTATGAATATATTTAGACTGTAGTCCTGCTATAAAGTGGTTTATCAAGTGCTGCTTTCAAGCATTAGGGTATGAATACACTGCTGCTGCCTCTGGCATTCTTTTTTCTGAGAATCCTCCATTATGCACAAACGGTAGGTAGAACTCTGAAACCCATTAACATTTTTGTAAGGCTACTTTAAAAGCTTTTTCTCTCAAGTTCCTGGCTGGGAATTGCCTGGACAATGTCCATGTTGCTCAAAAGAGCACTTGAAGTACACAAAGTCAGGGCATACTGGCCCAGAAGCAGAAATCAGTGCAGATACACAGTTTGTTTTCTAACCAGGGACCCTCAAGAGTAGATAGAGCATCACTTTGATACAGCTGTGCTGACCTTGATTCTCTGACATAAATATTTACTGCTCAACAACTCTGCACCATATCCTTTTCCCAGACTAGCTCTATCTTGAATATTTTTTTCAACAGAACATGATTTTAAAAGTTTTTTTGAGGTTAATGAAGGTATAAATAGCTCCAGATAGGATTGACTGTGGAGAATTGATCAGAATAAAAGCCTTATTATTAGAGTGGGTTTAAAAGAGGTTTTATTTAAAGTTATTTTCAGTTTTTCAATGGATCTTACTTCTGGCTTCGGGTTTTTTGTTCTAACTTATTTACTAATTTATTTCTGTGATGAAAAAATACAGGAAAAATTAAATGAAACTTGACAGACAATTGGAATGTTAGTGGTTTTTTAAAGACTTACTAAGGTCTTTTTTTCTGTCCTTCTGCACCTTAAAATGAAGCCATGTTTGTAGGATATGGTGAATGTACAGTAAGACCAATTTTCACTGCACCTGTGGTGCTATCTCATGAGCACTTGATGTAAGTGAAGCACAACTTGCAGGGTTTATTTTTAAAATGGCTTATATATTTGAACAGAGTACATATGAGACTGTATTATATGTATGTGTAACAGAAACTATAATAAAAGGCAAAGGGTTAAATACTTATTGTGTTTTCAATTGCTTTTTTTGTAGTATGTGTCACTCAAAATATTGTGTTTGTATCAAAATTTCCCTAGAAGTTCTCTGTGCCTATAACTGAGAGCTTCAGTATTAAATATAAAATAATTATTAAATATAAAAGCACGATTACATTTCATTTGTATTTTCAATTTCATTTGTATTTTCAACTACCAAATGAAGAATTATTTTGATGTTATCATCCATGCAAGAAATGGAACATTTACATCTTTCCTCATCTTTTCTTGATCGTTTATGGTGGTTAGGACAGGAGTAGAAATTAAGGTTCACTGGCATAACATAACTATGGAGAAAGTGGCAGTGAGACACAAGTCTATAGTGACTTGGAAATGTACTGCTGGAACATGCTTAATATTCATTAGACATTCTCTGTTTCTGCCTTACTCAGTCTACAGTGGAATACAGGGGAAGCAAAGAGGAACTATTTTCACTTGCAAGTTGTAACACAATTTGTGATGCATTGAAGCAATGATCCTTGAATCTGTTGCCCTTGATAGTGGTTCCAAAACAATACCTGCTGTGCAGCATGAAGAGGTAGCTTCACGGTGCATTTCATTGATAGTGGAGTAACAATGAACTTTGATGTCAATTGTGCATATTATATTATTCATTCATGTGTTCTTGCTTTATTGCTTTTTTTTTATGGATTTGGAATCATATGTATTGCTGCAAGTTTAATCAGCATGACAAACAGATCTCTTTTTTTCCACCTCCTGGATAATCCCTTCTGCTTACATTTCCACAGGCGTTTTATCCCATCTTCAAAGGTTCATTTTCAGGCTACTGTCCTTCTGGGTAACTGTCTGGATAGCAGTGTTTTTTAATCAGTCTGTCAGAGCTGTTCTGAAGTCAGTCTGAGAAATACTTATTGATCAGTTGATCTTTCCTCCCCTCAGGAAGTTTCTCGTTTCTTTAGTACTGTGTACATGTATAAAATAGCTTAGTGTATACTAAAGGTGATAAGATTATTTTGTTAGTCCATATTCCTGATGCTCCAAGCAGTGTGCAAACCTTCCCTGCCCTGCCTGCTGAGTATCTAGCAGTGTTACCACACAGCTAAAATATCTCTAGTCTGGCTATTCTGCTTTATGGACTACACAGCTAGCTTATGATATTCATTGGTTATATAAACTGATAGTTGTGCAGTATCTCTTCAATCACTTTTGGTTTGTTAATAGTTTTATAGTCTCTATAATTTTAATATGTATTGTACTGCCTTTATCTGATGCATAATATTTCAATGTGGTTCATTTCATTAAAGGGTGGGAAGGCTCTCTGTAGTGCAGAAAATAGATTTCCCAAACACAGCTTATCCTTATTTATTTTATCATTCTTGCTTCTCTTACATTTTTTATTTTCTTACCTGTGTCTGCAGTCAAATGCAGAGTTTTGGCTAGAACAAAATAAAATAATAGGCATCACCTTTTTAACTTTGCTGAAATGATGGAAGGTGGCATCTTCCTGCAGTAATCAGAAAGGTTTATTTTGGAAATGGGAATAATTTTTATTGTGTTTCTGCTTTTCTGAATGATAGATCACATCTAGCATTGACATCAAAACTGTTCTTTTGAAAGGATGCCTTCACCTGGCCCTTAACCAGTTACTCTTTGTTCTCCTACCAAAAAGAAGAAAAAGTATGATTATAATATCAGGTTTTTCATTCTGTTTCACTGAGTAACATGGCTGATGTTCCAGAACTTGAACTGCTTGGAGGATTAAGACTGATCACATTTGATTTAGCCAAATTTCCTTATGTGATTTCCTCTTTTGTTATGCATTACACAGAGCTTTGTTCCAGTCTAGTAGCCTATGACAATAAGCTGGAAATTGAGACCGAGGCTGATGGAAAGTAGAATTAAAAATGAAAATGCATGAGAAACAACTGACAAAAGTAAGGGGAAGTTTTTAGATTATTTCACAGGTGTTTATAAAATGCAGTCAGAGCTGATACGTATTGGAAGCTATAGTGGTTATGTGATCCTGTAAATACTGGGTATGCTTGATAATTTTTGTGCTCACCCTGCCTGCACTAAGTTGCTTAAGAGCAACTGCAGAGTTCTGTGAAGGAACAGGATTTTGAGAGGGCTACCAAAATTTGGGTCATCAAAGTATTCAATTCTTGCCCCACGTCTCCATTTGCTTTGGTGATATGTTAGCCAGGCTTAAAACAGAAAATCTTAAAGCTAGAAGTATCACAGGACCAAAACAAAGGGTTCAAAATTCACCAGGTAAGCCCAGCCTTCCTAAGACAATAAAAATTAATAACTTTAAGCTACTGTTCAAAAAAATCAAAACATAAAAAACAAATGGTAATCAATCAGCTGGATAAAAAAAGTACCACTAACCAAGAATTTTAGTCACTTTTTTTTTCCTAAAGTTTAAGCATAAACTAGTACTGGAACTCTGAAAATGAAGTTTAAATATCTCTCATAACTATCTAAATAAAACAACCTAACAAAACAATAAAAACCTCTAATGTTTAAAACAGCAGAACTGGTAGCATGAAAAAAAACAAGCCCACTCATAAAAGCCATAACAGAAGGAAAAAGGACTGCAGAGTAACAGAACAAAAAATTACCTTTCAAGACAATTTAATATGAAATTAGTTTCTTTAAACAACCAGCGATTGCTCTTTTAAGGTAGGAAAAAAGCATAGTTATACATATGCAGGAGCATTAAAAGTTCTAAACCACTAAGAGCCTGGACAAAGACTCAGGTCTTTTGTCTGATATATATGCGTAAGTTCACAAAACATGATGTTATTTTAGTGACATGATGCTGCTGGTGGAATTCAGAGTATAAAGAGATAAAATTGGGCCGTGCTACCCAATGATTGTGGTAACACTGTAGTAATACACGCAAATAAAAGAAAGTTCTGAAAGTTTTGTGTTTGAGTAGTACTTACTGCTCTAAGACAACAAAAACTGATTAAGAATTAACTTTTTTTTTATGCTCTTCTCCTCAGCTCTGTTCAGCATTAAATGGGGAAGAAAAGATCTTACCTTCAGCAGGACATATATTTTTAAAAGAAATAAAACCCGCTCAATTGAATTTCTTATCAATGTTCTGTTTCTAATTCCCTCTTGAATTTTTCAGGAAAATAAACAGTACACTTTTTTGTCTTATTTCAACAATTCAGATATTCAAGAATGGAAGGGTACAGATACAATGCAAGAATACTTTGCTTTTAGAAGTAAAATTTCACATCACCCTACTCTCTTATAATCTCATGAAGAGTGGTTGACTCTTTTAAAACATGAAAGGTTGCCAATTCATATTGATTTCCTTTGGCATTTTCGGCATCTCAAGAAAGCATGGCTGTGTTAGTATTTACTTACACCATTTTTCCTGGTAATATATCAGGTAACTACATTCATACCTACAGTAAAAAAAACCCAATCTGCTCTTTTAGTTTGAGTGTAATTTTCAAGTGTTACGTTGCTTTGTGGTGTCAAGCTTTGACTCAATAATTTAGAATATATTAGCTTACTTTTACTATAGAACTGTGAAATAAGAATTGGATGAAAAACTTTTCTGAAGAAAGGATGGTGAGGTTTTTTTTCTGTAGGGTAATGTAGATAATAGGACACTTTCTATTAAAAATATTTCAAAATAAAATATCTAATTTCAAATTATTTTGCTTTTTTTTTTTTTTAGTTCAAATTTTCCCACTGGATTTTTACATAATACCTCATGTTATCTTGCAATGAGTATGTAATGTGTCTGATCATTCATTTTGCCTTCTTTTTCTCTTAATTTATTCCTGAAAGTGTTTTTTATCTGTTGGCAGAGGAAAAAAGCCTTGCATTGAAAATTGTTCTGAAAGGTTCTTCATTTTACAATGTAGCTTTGTTTGAACTTTTTTCTACAGCGATTCTACACAGTGAAAGATAGTAATTTATTTGTTCTAGCCTTAAAAGGCTGCCCACTTTTTCTCCCTCTTTTTTTCACCTGTTTTTTCAGCTGAACAAAAGACACTGAAAAATGCAAGATTTTTGGGGTTTCTAGTATTCTAATACCTCTGTCACTCCTGGCAGCAACATTTTGCCATTATCAACTTTAATGGACATCAGGATACAGATGCATGTTCAAAATCTGTGACAAGGTATCAGTTAATGAGGTTTTTTTTAAAAAAAAGTTAAATTAAAAAAAAAATTAATGTCTTAGATTCCCACATCTGCAACACAAAATAAATGGAGCTATCACTTGCCATGCTTTGGGAAACAAATACTGGGAGAAGAGACTTTATGATTTTTTTTACTGTTAAAATAAAATGGAGACTTTACATTTCCATTTCACATTTGGAAGGAGTTTATTTGTTTGTCTAATTATTGATGTGAAAAAAATTGTTTTCCAAATACACTGCTATTCTAAATGCTTAGCAGAGTAAAATCCACAATTTTTATTCATAAATTAAAGATGAAAAGGGTTCTTCTGTGTGTCTGTGTGCATGCACACATGCTTTTGTATGGCTTTATAAAAATCTTGCTGCCCAATGCATGTGAATTTATGTACATGTGCTGATGCTTGGTGTTTCAAATTCACATGATATAAGAGCATGGAGAGAAACTAATTTCAACCAGTTTTACAAGATTCTTTTCTGTTTTTTTTCGCTTCTTCAGGGGCCCTTCAAAATCACTTCAAAAGTTGGTTTGTGACTCCTTTACTATAGAGGGAAAGACTGCTGCCTATAAGCATTTCCAAAACTGGTGATATCCTCATGACCAGCTGTTTTAATGCTGCCTGGAAATTGGACAAGTTTCTAATTTGGGTCCTCTAAATGAAAAACTAAATACCAAGACGCCTTCTCCAGAGGAGCAGGATGGAGAATTGCCTCCCTGCTGTTCTTCAATCCCTGTTCTTGAAATTCAAGGGCTTTTATACAGATGTGTTCTGGTAAATAATACAGGAATGGATTCTGTATTTGTTACTGCTACAATAATTTTCTATTATGTCTTTCAGCATTTTTCACCTTTTTCTGTCATCCTCACACCAGAAATTTTGTAACTGTGGCTTACAAGAATTTTCGGCATTTGAACTGTAAAACTGGTAAAATATATTGTTACTCTTGGGTGTTTCATTCTGTATGAAATAGAGAGACTAATATTAGTCTTTCTACACATTTTGTTCTGGAGATAAAATTTATATACCTCTCAGAAGCTCCTCTCAAATGATCTTTTTCCTAGTCCAGGCTTTATACAGTAGGAAACTGACAATAATCATGTAAGAGACAATGTTAGAAATGAGATGTGCTAAGGAAAGTGGAATTTACTTTTCATATTTTCAACATTTCAGGGGCTTGATTCTTGTAAAACTCTATAATCTCTACAAGAAAGATGGTATACTTTTTTAATAGTTTGATCATTTCAGTGGATTTCATACATTTGTACTTTTTTGTCAGAAACTTATCTAGCTTTTTTTGTATTTTTAAGTTCCTTCATTCACATGCTGCTATATTTTAGCAAATGAATAGGTTCATTCTTTGGTTTCCTGTGTGCAGACAAGTATTATTTGCAGGAACATCAACTGGCCAGGGACTCATTGTGAACAGCTGACATGAATTGGTCTCGACTTGTGTTAATGATGATTGTTTTAAAATACATCAAAGAGCTGCTGTAGTTTGTTAAGTGTTCATTATGTTAATTTTCATTATGACCTTCTGCAGAGACTCAAGAAGTGACCACAAATAGAATTTCAGAAAACTTTTATTCTGGTAAAATCATTGTTGTTTTACATTTGGGACCAAATTTCAAAGAGCAGAAAATGTGACAATTTACTTTGAAGGTGCTTGTGAATAACTCTGTGGAATCAGAGAGGTAAGGTGAAGTGAAAGGTGAAAAACAGAAAAATTTTCAAATCAATTTCTCTTTTGGGGTTGTATGCATGTAGGTGATTTCAAATTGTACTAATGGATAATTCTCAAAGTTTCCTATAGTTAAAAAACGATAAGCATTTGAGTTTCAAAAAAGAAAAATTGCAACTTCTCCCAGCTTGATTAGAGAAGTTCATGGCCAAAACTAATTTCTGTGCATTGTGATGATTGAGATAGTATTAGTGTGTAAGACACACTCAAAATGTCAACGTTTCATGTCTTCCCTGCCATTGCTTCTGCTAACTTCAGATCAGTATGCATTTCATCTCTTATCATTACCATTTTATGTTTGGTACTACATAAAGAAGCAACAAAATACTAAAGTTGTTTTTATTAGAGGAATTATTAAATCATCTTAATTTATTTGATATCTAACCACATGTGCTTGAAAGTCGTGACTGTTGGCAAGTGCTTAAAGAGTAGACCTAATAAAGTCATAAAATAAAATAAAATTCATAAAATTCTGCTTTCTTTATTTGATTTTGAATTTAGAGACTGCCAAGTTTCAGATTTTGGTGGCTGGAGTCTCTATGTGCTACCCTAGTATGACAAGCAGCGGTCAACAACACAGTATGTGCATGTTCTTGTTGCATTTGAATATTAAATATCTTTGAGATCTCTCCAGAAAAATGTGTAAAAGTAAGTTTAAATATTGACTATTAATTTAATTATGATGCATTTCAAAGCATGTCTAGCTGAGCTCAGGAGAACTGTGTCTTTGCTTCAGACTTTCTAACACTTTTATTAAGTGAATTTTGAGAAAGATATCAAGAAGGGTGAGAGATATAAGAGATCATTAGCTTTAACAGGATCAATTTATAAACTACAGTAAGTATCCTGCATATAGCAGATTTGTTATGAATGTTGACCATTTTTAACTTAGTGAATCATTCAGGGTTTTTTAGCTACTGAATCACTCAAGTTTTAATGAGTCATTCAGATAAAGATGATAAGAGGAGTCTTTATTATTTGCTCCATTCAGTTACGTTACCAGAATGAAGTTGCTGGTTTGAAAGGCTTTTTACTTTTCGTCATTGTCATAATCCTCTTCTATTTGTACAATGAATATGTTCTTAATCTGCAAAACTTCATAGAATCCATTTGGAGGCTGCCATTGCTTTTATGAGTTCTAAGAAGTCATCTCAAAATTTGAAAATAATGAATAGTACTAGGATAAAAATTATAGCAAACCATGAACAGGGATTTCATTCAAATGGAAAACTATAAACCACAAATCAACCAACCAACAAACCACCAATACTTTATTTCTTTTTTATAGTGGTTGTTTGAGGACCAGACAGTGCCACAGGTTCAGCTCTCCATATTTATACTCTTGCCCACTCTTTATCACTTTGGGAGAAAGAACCTGTTACCCTGATAATGTAACCCTGATCCTGTCCCCTTCTCAGGCATGGAGAGAAAAGTCATCTGAATTCCCAGCTACTGGTTTTAAATTGCAGTAGCTCCCTCTATTTATCCCCTCCAAACACTGCTTTGGATTCTGCTGGTAAAGCTATCGGCAGGGAGAGGTCCAGTCAGTCATTTTCTCATGTGCTTGTCTTCTCTCCTAGCAATGAACAGTAGGGATAAGCAGAAATCCTTTAAGGACTTCCTCCTGCCCCCAAAATCAAAACTACTTAAGGAACTTGGAAAAAGTCTGAGCCTTTGTCCATCACAGATTATTTGAATAATTTAACATTTTAGGATTGCAAAACCCAGCTTAGTTGGCCAGCAGAACTGTGATTGACTGAAGCCTTGGTTATGCCCCAAACCCATGTGAATCCCAGGTTAGCGTCTGTGAAGTTGCTTAGAAAAAAGTTTGCATATACTTAGTGGATCTCCTTTCCTTTCAGCTCCACGTAGATTCACTGCATGTAACTGTGCTGTGGCCCTAAAGAATAACAAGGAGTAATTTTTAAAATAAATTGTTTCTCACATCCAGTGCCAGGCTTCTTACACATGTTGGAACAGATGAGTATCTGACCTCTTGGGTATTTTTACCTAGGCAACAAGATTATAACTATGGTGAAATGTTACTGCATGAAATAACAAGGAAAATCCATATTTCATCCATATAAAGTCCATTTAAAATCAATGTTTGGGGTTTTTTGAAAGATTTTGCTATTTCCATACTGATCATAAACTAAAGTTGGTGACAGCCTATCTACAACTGAGGTATATTGAATCTACACTCGCAAATTTGTATCTCCTGGTGGTTTTGAGACCATCTTTGTACTGAAAAAAATCATATTATTCTCATTAAGAATGTTATAAACAAGAAATATGATTACTGCTTAGAAAAACATTTTTTTATTCATGTAAATAAAGCAAATTAATAAAAATCTATATTTGAATGTTTACTTCCATTTTAACAGGTGCATTGAATATAAATGATGGTACCATCAATGAATAAATTAATCACAATTAACAATCAGTTAAAAAGATTTTTCTCATCCAAGATATAGACGTTATAATTAGAGCTCCTAATTTTAGATAGGGAAAGGTATTTATCAGCAGATATCCAATCTTTTTGGGAGAAAAATATTGAGAAAAGTGTATTCGAGAGCAAATTTACTAATAACATTAGAATTACAATTAAAATACTCCTAAAGATGTAAATTAGAAATATGTGTCCATTTGCTTTGAATCAGTTATATATCTCCTACTTAATATTAAAATTTTGCAGTGTAACATAAACTGAAAGGCATAGCTTTTTCCATTCTAAGCCACATGAAATAAAAATTAGGGGGCTCTTATATGACTCATATGCCACATTAAGTGACAGAAATTCCCAAATGTATCATTTAGATGACAAAACCCCACATTTTCATCAGGTGGCCTTTGAAGAATCTGGAAGTTTTGGTCTTTCATCTCTATCCAGATCAGGTTCATAAAGTTCCTGAGTTCATGTGTTCAACTCACAAAGTGAGTCTTTATGCTTAGCACTTGCACATGCAGGACACCACATCAATCACATGTAGAAACTCCTGACATGGCCAGGTGGAAACAACAGGCCTGTTCCCATGCAGGCAATGGGTCAGTCAGTTGAGTTCTCCCTGCCAATAAAAGATCAGATGTGACCTCAAGTATAAGAAGAGAGAAACATAGTTTTGTTTTCCAAAAATGCATCTAATAATCAGACTCTAAATAATCTGTGGTCACATGTCAGACCAAACCTATAGGGCTGGTGAAAAAACAAGCAAGAAATAACTTAAATGGATATCTCAGTTGTCATCTGAGTGGGTGGATAACTCAGTAATAGTTATTATGCCTGCAGATATTTAGTTATTGAACAATAAATTGATGAAACACAAAAATCAGGTTTGGAATCTTAGAATGAAAGATTAGGTTGCTTGGATGAAGTAGATTTTTTTTTGTTTGTTTTTCATTTTATTTTAATTTTTTTTTCTTTTTCTTTTCCTTAACTAGATCTATGTTAAGCAGAAAGAAAATTATCAACTCACAATGAGACAATCTGAATTAGTTTTGTTTTGGAAAAAATGGCTCCCATATTTGTCTCAGAATAGACAACTGAGCAAGGGCTCAGTTAAAAGAGACTCTAACAGAGGACAGAACTACTATGACAGAACTACAAATGACAGTGTTTGTTTGAAACTATATCCATGACTTAAGTGACTAGATAGTAAACCAATTTATGAA
This sequence comes from Haemorhous mexicanus, assembly GCF_027477595.1. Lineage (NCBI taxonomy): Eukaryota > Metazoa > Chordata > Aves > Passeriformes > Fringillidae > Haemorhous > Haemorhous mexicanus. The sequence continues at coordinate 49,636,142 of NC_082381.1, read as the reverse complement.
CAACCCCTTAAAGCAGATCTAGAGACTACAGCAATCAATAATGAACAGTAGGTCTCAGCCTTATATTTACTTGAAAACCTCAAGAAACTAGTCCTAGTAGATAGATCAATTAAAACTGTTTCTATAGCAAATTCCTTTAGGCAGAAATTTCTCAGTGGGGAACTTTTGTCTGGAACTTCTCTAATAACCTGATTACATAAAACACACGCCAAACCATTCTCAGAGAGGACTATAAATCTTAAATATTTGCAAAAGTTTCTCTCCAATTAAAATAAAAAGTCATTTTGTGGGTAACATTGATATTTTCGGTTATAGTGGAGTCAAATGGGAATGAAATTAAGAAAGTGTAGATGGGATGAGGAAACAAAAATATACTGTCTATATAAACTTAAAGTGCACATTAGATAAGTCTAAATGAAATAAACAATAAGTAATTAATTACTACTTTAAGCCTCACTTCTATTAATAGGACTAAAAGGAAACCAGAACAACAATTACTATTTTTCCTAGCCAGATATGTTTTCTGCAATCCCTCAAATACTCCTGCATATTTCAACATCCATCTGGCCTATCAAATATATATTAGATTATTTGATTTGAAAACAAGAACAAAATTTTTCTTCTGACTAAAATTCTTCCCACTGTATTTAAAGTTCTACCAAACTACTCTTTTTTTGACCAAAATCAAGTTTCAAGTGAGGGTTTGGAATTTCAGAATATTAATTTTGAGCTGCCTGAGTACCAGTTAGTGTCTCAAAATCATCAGAACTTCATGTCAATTACTATTCTCTTAAATAAATAGTAATAGTTGATTGTGAATGCTTTGTAAAAAACACAGTCCTTCCTTTCAAAAACAAACCTTTCCCAGTGCATTAGGACTACTTTTTATTTGTTTCTTATTTCATTAAATCAGCTAAATCGGCTGTATTTGAATATACTATAAATCATTTCAGTATTTACCACAGTTAATTATTGGAAGATCTTTTTCCAATGTGTAAATAAATTTGGATAATTAAATACTGCATTTTTTTCAATCAAGCAGAAAATTAATTTTTTTTGTGCTCCTGATTAAAGTTCCCTAAGTTTTGTCTCTCCTTTCCAAACATCGAGGTTGTATAAATACAAAGTACCTGCTGAGATTAACCTGCTAATGTAAATTGAACCCTGTCTTTATTCCCTGTCTCTGTTTATCCCTGCAGTCACTATTATTTCATGTCCCTCAGATATTCCAGCCTGTGTTCTCCACAAATTTCCACTAGTTTGCAGCTCTGCAATCAATTATTTTTTCATCCCATTTACATAATTCTCTCATGACAGAAAATCAGAAGGGAAGTAAATCAGTTTTTTCTGAAAGAAGTTTTAAGGGTGAACAGATGAGATTCTCAGATGGACTTTGAAATATTTTAATGAAGCAATTAAAATAAAACCTGGTGAAGATGGGCTGTTGAAAGGAAAGATTGTTATTAGGCTGCTTAGTCATTAGTGCACTCAGTGTGCACTGCAGTTTTATGTCTCAGAGTAGCAAGCTCATCCAATCAAATATCACAGGCAGTGTTTGCACTATTTTTTTAAACCTAGGGATAAAAGTGAAACCTGCTTATGGACTCAAAAGAAAGACTGTAGAATATCACCTAGTTATAAAACTGGTGTATAAGGGAATACTGAATTTTAATTGTTAGTTTAACTTGCAATATTTGAAAATGATGCATCCTGAAGATTCATTTCCAGTTTAATACAAAGAACACTACTTTGAAATGCCTGCTTAAGAAAATATGCAAAAGGTATAATACTACAGAAAGGGGAAATGCCAGAAGGTGTTGCATGAAGAACCTTGAGCAGTGAAATGACTGTCCATTTCTATATTTAGGTTTTAGATGAAAAAGTATTTGCCTTGACTGTGTTATAATCAACTGGCAATATGACCTGATCACATCCTTCAGAAAAGGCCTTTACTACAACAAAGAGAAAAAGGTAACTTTATGTGAATAGTCTATGAAGGAGAGAGAATTTACAAGTTTTTGTAAAGGAAGTGTATTTTATTTTTATATTGTATTATTTTAGATTTACTGTTATTTTATTTCCAGAGGAAATGAAGCTATGTTGCCTATTTTAAAATGTAGGGTTCATTTAAGTATTTATACTGGACCTGGTTAGAATAGAGTTAATGTCCTTCACAGCAGCTTGTACGATCATGTATTTTAGATTTTTGATCTAAGGAGTGTTTACAAAGGCTTCCTTGGCAACTCAGTGAAAACATTGTGAGGGGAGAGGGTGTGCAGGGAGGCAACAAAACTGGGCAGATTACCCAGAATAACCAAAGAGATATTTTGTAATATATAGTATCATGAGCAACACTGAAAGGAAAAAAGGGGTGGTTACCTGCTTTTTATTTGGAAACTCACTGGACATTGGTCTAACCAAACGAGATTCTGTGTTTGCTTTTGTATCACTTTGTAATCCTTCTTCCAGTTACCATTCACTTATTAAAGTGTTGCTTGTTTGTTTTTTTGTTTTATTTTGACCCCCAATTTTTCTTAATTTCATTCCCCTTTCCTCTTCTTCCATTCTGTTGTAGGAGGGGAGTGAGCAACTCTATGGTGCATATATTCAGCAGGGTTAATCCACAACAGCACAATAAAAAGAAGATGCACATGTTTTAGAGCAAGAATGTTTAGGTGTAAGAACACAGTCAGATATTAATTCAGTTTTGGGGTCACCAAATTAATTTCTGGCCACTTTGAAATATGAGCTTAAGGCAAGTAAATGAGGGTCTAAAGAGCACCCACACAAAACTCTAGGACTCAAGTCACTTACTCAAGGATTTTAGGACTCAAGAATAAACTGGCATGACCTTAGTAAAACATTGAAAAATTTCCAAGACCAGAATTTAACCAAATTGAATTATTAACATGTAAAAATACAAAAAAAAATTAAAACACTGGCTAAATGTCCAAAAACTTCTGTAGTCAGTGCTCTCTGTAGGGTTTGCTGCACTGGTTTGAGTTCCTATGTTGTCTTTTGTGGATTGCCAGTTATCTGAGACTACATCTTCCACTAATTTAACTCTCTGGGAAAAGATTATTTTATCATCTTAGATACATGATGAAATTCCACTTTTTATTTCAGTATGGGCTGCACTTGGATAACAGATAACCAGAGTTAAAGAATTTTGCCCAGATAAACATAAAATTATTAGAGAAGATTATTATTTCGATTAATATGTGGAAACAAATCATTTTCTTCCAAACCACAAATGAGTTTCTAATATAAATTTCATATCAAAGTGTATAGAATTCCGGTCTTAATTTATGTGTTCAGTATATTAAATAAAGAGAATGAGAATGGTATCATCTGATGTGATCAAGAGGGACTAGTCATGTCATCATTAAAAAAATATTTTTGAGTAGCATTTGACAAACATTGACCTTAGTGGAGAAGAGTTTTAACTACTAAAATTATTTCTTACAATACAGGCACAATTCGGTTAGCTTGAAAACAACTGTAAAATTCACACTGAAATTGTCCAGTTGAAAAAGATTGACCAAAACTAGCATAGGTAGCAGAAGCAGTGCAAGAAACAAATCAGTTTTCTTATAGTTTAAATCAGCTTAGATTGTCTGCATTTGTTTCACTTGTGCCTGTTAACTTTTCTAAGAAGTAAATCCTACACAAAACATTGAAACATAATGTTGTCAATTTTACACCTGATACCAGGATTGACACTGAGTCCTTACAGTTTATTGCAAATATCTACAAGTATTCCATTTATTAGCGACGATATCTCACAGGACAGATTGAGCATATTTTACTCTGATCTACTGTTTTTGGGGAGGCAGAACACACATTCTCTTTGCAATTTTCTTTAAACATGTGTTTTTGGTCAAACTTTGCGTACTTAAATCAAATGGAATGTAGCTTGTGAGATGGTGACTTTCTGCCATTTCCTCTGTTGCTTGGTTTTCATTGCCCATGTGCCCCAATACTCTACTCTTGAATACAGAGGAGATTAATTGTTCTGCATGTACTTTTTTATATCCTGTCCATATTTCCTTAGCGAATGTACTTAATGCATATTAAGTATGGATGAGAAAAGTGGTAACCATTTTTTTGCCTTGGTTGTTTACATGTAGAACAATAAAAGAAAACTTCACCTGCATAAGACATGATGTTAAATTAATTTTTTGACACTGCTGTAAACACATCTCCATTAACTTATGTACAATTATCACTGTTAATTTCTGCTCTTAGAGAAACATTTTGAAATACCTTTCTGTATGGTCTTCTTCAATGTTAGGCATTTTTGGCATCTACTTCTCCTTTTATTGGTATTATTTCTCTTTCTGTAGTTGTCAATCCTAGTTTAATAGCATAAGAGACTTCAGATAATGTACTGCTTTCATAGACCAGGCAACACTGATATTTATATTTTTTTTACTCTTCTGCCTTGCCCTTCAGGCAATTTCCAGTTCATAGAAGACTGGTTCACATCCAGACAACTTCAAGTTGTTTTTTGAAGCCAGATTTCCTCAGGCCCTCTATCAAATGCTTTTCTAAGCTCCTCTTGTACTACATATGGCATATTCCCCTTGGTCATGGATTCCTTCACGTTTTTCCCTCCTATGGTGAAGGTCAATGGAGTGAGTGGAAGCTGAAACAAGCTGCCATAAAGAGTAGGTTTTCTGCCTCTTTCTGCTGAAGCTGGTTCTCTTGAATTTCTTTGCTCTTTTTTTCACTTCTTTATGCTTTCCTGGTAGCATAATAGACTATGTTCCTTTAAAAGACCCTTTTTTGTTTAACATATTTTCAATTTATACTCTCTGTTGTTCAATTATACTGATTTCCAATTTTTCTCATGTCCCCAGTAGCTATTCAGGACTCAATTCTAGGACCAGTTCTGTTCAACAGTTTATAATTTATTTCTCTGTGTTAGTTGAATGCACAATTAATAAATTGGTTGATTATACTAAACTGGGAGATGCTGTTGACTCTCTCAAAGGACTACAAGAGAGTGATGAAACAGTGGCACAGCCTTCATAGAGAGGTGGTTAGTGTCCCACGCCTGTCACTGCCTCAAAAGGAGGCATTTGGATAATACCCTTCATAATATGCTTTAACTTTTGGTCAGCCCTGAGTAGGTCAGGCAGTGGGACTAGACTATTGTCTATTCTATTCTATTCTATTCCATTCCATTCCATTCCATTCCATCCTGTTTTATTTCTGCTCTTCTGTAGCTGAGCATCCCAGATCAGGAAAGACACACAATTCAGCTCAGCATGGGATGTACTATATAAAAACACCTCCTCGATGTGAATTCTTTATACTAAAGGTATGGAAAACACACACATTTCAAGTGTGTCATGGTCAGATCATTATATCTGTGGTCACATTTAAAATTTTTTTCTTTCTCTTCTTGTCTTTTCTTGCCTTTTAGAGCTTTTTTTCTAGTATTTGTCACATGCCACTTTTTAATCTCATTATCTGTTACTTCTGAAAAAGGAAGTATTACCAATATGTTATCATAATGTATAAGATGTTTCTCTTTACCATTGCCACAGTTTCCTATTATCATTTTTCTTTTTTTCCTTTCCTTGCAGCCAATCTTTACCGTATTAGTTTCTCCTGTCAATACTTATCTCTGTGATGCATTCACATCTGTTTATATGTTTTACCTTGAACTCACCTGCTTTTTGAGTCTCCCCAGCTTCTGCACAAAGAAATTGATCCATCCAAAGAAATTGATCCTTTGTTGCAACTTCCTTGTTCATGAAGATATGAGAATACCAAGCTGTATATCTTCCATATCAGTTATCCTACTGGGAAACATTGTGGGCCATCTAGTAAAAGAATAATTTGACAATGTGCAGTGTTAAAGTAAGTTTCTTACAGTTTAACTCTCATGCGTAATCAGATTCAAATGACCAGCTGACGTGTAATATGGCAAGCCAGTAGCAAGTTATTAATGTGTTCAGGTTCCATTTAGAGTCCCAAGCAAAAATTAATTTTTTTTACAACAAAGCATCATAAAAATGCATAAAATGCATTTTTATGTTTGCATCCCTAAATGTTTAAGCTTGAGTCATTGTAACTGTCTAAAACACTGGTATGATCAGCTGCAAAGGGTCTCAAAAACACACTTCAAATATTTGTGACAAAATGTAAAATTATGTCCCACTAACTAAGCAAGTGAAAGCATGTTTTGTTTGGGACTAAATCTGCTGCTGCTGAAAAGAACTCATCTTACGTCTGCAAATTATTGATATATGCTTCAAACTTCTATAAAGATTTTGAATGTTTTAATTCATAATCTGATGCAAATATCAGTGATTCCAAGTGCTAGAGTTTACCACATTGGCTTCAGTCTGATCTCTGTCACAGAAATACTGTGCAGTCATGTTTTTAGAAAGAAAACCTAAATACAGATATTTTCGTATTTTTTAAGTCTTCTGGCCTCAAGAATTTGCAAGCTGACATTTTTCATGAATTTTGCAGTTCAGGTTGTCCTTGCTCTGAACTCCCTAAGCAATTAATGAATTTTTTCTGTTGCTCACTAAGTTCACTAGGATTTGTAGCCACAACGCATTTCAAATACAGCAATTTTTGAGTCCTCAGTTGTTTTAAAAAACTGTAAATATAAAACCCACCATAGTTACCAAAATTTTTCAACTCTGGTCTATTTACGTGGAAGAGAAAGCTGTTTCCCTATTTTCTTCTGAAGTGTTCTTGGAGTGGAATGTTTTGAAGGATGATAGCAGGGATCCAGTCTCACACTCCTCCATGATTTCAATTGCAATCTCACAATGTCAAGAAATATATTGTTTGGAGTCTTTCACTCAGGTACCTTAAAAATAAAAGTGTAATTGAATGAATTATTTGAGCTTGCCAGACAAATTTGTTGAAGTAGCCTGGGAACAAGACTGCATTTAACAGTGCTGAGTCGGACCTCAAAACTGTTATAAAAATAAGCTTCATATAGGCATCATAAATTTTACCAACAGTTCTTAAGTAATGGTGTCAAATGTTTTTGAACATGCCCTTGTATACATTTAGAATTCTGTTTATTTCTACTGGCACTTAATCTGAAATTTTTCTCAAAACAATGCAATTAAAAATATAGGATGTGGTTCTTCGAAAAAGTCTTTAAAACTATTCATATCATATATATCATATCATATCAAATCATATCATATCATATCATATCATTATATATATTTATTTCCTTTACATAGAGAATCATGCAGTCCCTGCTCCTCTCATCTACTTGTTCTCAATACAGGCATAACCCTTGCTGTGGTACCGAGGAGTACCATACATTGTGCTTCTTGTAAGCTGTGTTTCTCTGGGCTCTACATATTTATTCCACTGCTTTCTGCCTGTCATGGTCAAATGAAAGAGAAAGCTGATATTTTGTTTTCAATAAAACCTCGCCTAAGTTTAATGAAGATGAACTCTTGTCCTTTTTATGCTGAAAGAAAAGCCTCTGTGACGTGCAATCAATACGTCACTACCATCTTGGCATATAGCCATGCCAGACCAACACTGAACAGACTTATCCATGTGTGATGATGAATACAAGATCCTTTGCTCAGTTGATATTGTAAAGTGATTCTCTGAGCACAAAATTAAATAACAGTTTAGGGTAACAGTAGCAGTAACAGAGGGGAAAAAAAAGGAAATTTGCCCAAAAGGATATAACAAATTAACTTTGGCTACTGAGAAACTTAGCACTTTCTGAAAATATAGAACAGGCTTTGAAATTAAGATTTCTTGCCAGTTGGACATTTTAAAGTGAGTAATGAAAAAATCTAGAAGAGCAGTTATGAGTTTTCTAGAAGAAATTGTTTTTCTTTCAGAGGAATCATGGCTTAAGAATTCTTTTGTGTTTCCCATTATCTTGCCTAAGACAGGCATTGAACCATTGTCTTCAAAAATGAGAATTTACGTTATCTTGCAAAAGAATGTACCGGTTTCACTTTTATAGAGAAGTACTGAAAAGAAAAGTACTTTTGTAGAAACTTTTATAGAAAAGTACTGTTCTGAAAACTTTTTCACATGATTATGTACTGTGGAAAAAGATTTTCTCATAAAAAATGAGAGTTACATTGTGATTCTTATTTTAATCTTGCTCAAAAAGTGCAGAGCAACTTTTAAAGATTTCATAAACATTTTCATTTATATGTTAGTCCTTAATACCTAAAGAATTAAAAATAATGTTGTTCTGAACATCTTAGAACAGAACGAGCTTAAGTAGTAGACAGCAAGCAATCAAAAGAAATTGGTTTATTTTCTCATTGACCTTGTCTTCATTACAGCCTCAAAACAATCACAGAATGATAAAATCATAGAATAGTTTGAGTTGGAAAGGACCTTAAAGATATCCTGTTTTAACCCACCTGCCATGAGCACCTTCCACCAGACCAGATTTTTTAGACCCTATCCTACCTGTCATTAAACACACCTACAACTTCTCTGGGCAAACTGTTCTCTGCCTCACCACCCTTCCAGTAAAGAATTCCTTCTTAATATTGAATCTAAACTTAATCTCTTTCAGTTTTTCCTGAAAAATTTAGTTAACTCCCTGTTATTAATTATTAAAATAATTCAAACTACTTAATACAGGAGGAAGTATTTTTGGTTTCCAAATAACAGTTAGTAATGAATAAAGCTGGGATCTTGGAAATTCTTAGTCAGGTTTCTCATTAATATGTTTTCAGGATCAAGTATCATGGACAAACCTCAAAGAGGCAGTGGAGATTTTGCAGAATCTGAGTATGTTCTTGTTGCCAAGAAACATGGACCTGTTGGAGTGGGTCCATAGGAAGGCCTGGAGCACCCCTTTTGTGAAAACGTGCTGAATGTTTGGTTATTCAACCTGGAGAAGACTCTAAGGAGAGTCTTCCAGTATCTAAAGGGGGCTTTAAGGGAGATAATTTTTTTTTAGCTGGGCCTGTAGAAATGTTTGTAATAATTTTGAAATAAAAGACCCTAGATTCAGGCTAGATATAAAGAAGATTTTTTTCTTAAATGGGTGGTGAAACACTAGAAGAGGCTGCCAGAGAGGTGGCAAATGTCCCATTGCTGGAAACACTCAAGCTCAGGTTAGGAGATGCTCTGAGCAACCTGATCTACTCCTTGTCCATTACAGTAGTGTTGGACTAGATGACATTTAAAGGTCCCTTCTAACCCAAACTATTCTATGATTTTCTCATTCTATGATTCTATTATGCTATGCCGTTGAGTATAGGCTATTATTAAATGAAAAATTTTTCCATGTTCTATGCATAACTTTTACAGAAAAATCTATATTTATTACAAGAGGTAAATTCTAAAATCCAATTTTATTGTGTGAATAAATATGAAGCTTGCGGATGAGAAGTAGGAGAGCAACAGTCTAAGGGCACAGTCTCTATTGATTCTGATTTCAAAGAAATAAAACTGTCAATTTTTCTGTATTTTTATACCAACAGTAATCCCATATATGAACAAAAGTGGTAGTCTGAAATACTGTGATAAGTATTATGATGACCAGATTGAACATCATCACAGAATCACAGAGTATGCTGAGTTGAAAGGCACCCACAAGGATCATTGAGTCCAGCTCCTGGCCCTGCACAGCACCATCCCCAAGGGTCACACCATGTGCCTGAGAGCATTTCCAAAATGCTTCTTGAGCTCTGTCAGGCTCTTCTCTGACCACTTCCCTGGGGAGGTGTTCCAGTGCCTAACCACCCTCTGGGGGAAGAAGCTTTTCCTGATATCCAACTGAAACCCTTGACAGCTTCCAGCCATTCCCTGGCATCCTGTCACTGGTCACCACAGAGGAGACATCAGTGCCTGCCCCTCTTCTTCCCCTCATGAGGAAGTTGCAACTGCAGTGAGGTCTGTCCTCAGTCTCCTCTTCCTGCTGAACAAACCAAAAGATCTCAACAGCTCTGCATGTGGTTTCCCCTAAAGACCCTTTATCATCTTCATTGCCCTCCTTTGTACACTTTCAAATAGCTCAATATCTTCCTTATATTGTAATTAATTGTAAATGAATTGTAATTGTATATCTTATAATATCTTCAAATAAACACATTTTCAAAATTTGTTAGTTAACATTATTCTTTTTTGTCTATTAGAAACATATAGTCCAAAATTTTTCCTTTTAAAACATTTCCTACCTAAAGTTAGATTTCTGAATGATAATTTTATTTTTTTTTTTTTTTTTTTCATAGGGCTCTTGATTATATGCAATTGATTTAAGTTTAAGCAGGATCTCCACTTCAGTTTGGAGCAAGCAACCTGGAGCACAAATCTCTGATTTAGGGACTTGTTAAACATAAATGCAGCTCATAGGATGCTGCAGATAATTGTTGCTCTGTTCACATTTCTGGAGTTTGAAAATGCTGAATCAAAACCTTCTTCATAAGATACAGAAAAGAAATTAATTTACCCTCAGGCAAATATCTTCTGATGACCTACATTTTTATTATTGAGAATAAAATTAATGAACAGGCAGATAATGTAAAGAACTCTGTAAATGAGTTGTCAAAAGACTACTTTGAGGATATGCTTTTCAGGTTACTATCTAATTACTGTTTTTGAATACTTTTTAAATTTAGTAAGCAAATTTTATTACCAATGATAGCCTAAAATGGCCTGAATCAAATCTGTGGTAGGTACATTGCACAATAAAAAATCTTCCAAAGAATGAACTTCACTCTTAGGAAAGCTTTTAGGTTGTGTAGCTCTCAGAATCTTAAAGGACTTTATGGAAGAAACATTAATTTTAGGGAAAGAAACTCAGCAAGACATTTGCTTCTGTTCAGGTAACTATGAATTAGAGTTATAATATAGTATCTTAAAGGAATTCAGAGAAATAGTTTAAAATTATAAATAAACAAATAAATAACCAACCAAATAAATAAATACTATGCTACCAGACATATATCAAGAAATATAAGGAGGAAACAAGAATAGTATTAATTACTTTTTAAAGCATGCTAACTTGGAATAAGTAGCATTATTATGTCTAAAAATATACCATATTACTTGTTAATTCTGAAAAACATACTGTGATTTGGATTACCTTCTGTAGTTTTTAGTTTCAGTGTTGCAATAACCTATATATAGGTCCTGCTATCAGCCTTTATACTTATATAGGGGCTTCAGGCAGAGAAGAAAAGTATTAACACTATAATGAATGTAGGACATCTGAGTTTCTATTATGTAATTTAATATATCATATTTGCTGTACTTTCTATTAAAATTGTGAAATAAATATTTTGTCGTTAAAAGAAGGAAAAAGAAAACCCTAGAAATTTTCATAAATATTTTTAGCTATGTCCTCACTATTTCAGTGTTGGTCTTGTGGATTAATTCCACATTTCCTTTGGTAGTTAGTTACTGTGATTTCAAGCAATGAAAATTATTTTCCCGACTTTTCATCATACAATATATAGTCTAATAAGTTTTGATATATTTTCTTACTGGAAAATCTAAACAGATATGTGCAGTGTTGTACTGAGAATTTCTCTAACTAAAAAACAAAACAAAACAAAACAAAAACCAAACCATATATCAGATAATGTAACAAATTAAAAAATATCTGAAGCATTGAAAAAAACCCAAAAAATTAAACCATCTTTCTCAAAATCTTTATACTGCAGGCCACAGAGAAAAAAAGAAAGAAAAACATGGAGAAAATTGAATGTTGTGTTTAAGATCAGAAACCAAGTAACTTCAGATTTGATAATAAAATGTTATTTTTGCACTTTCTGCTGTCTCTCCTTCATAGACTTTAGGGAAAATATAGTCAGATATTATAGTCAGTGCTACATAGATTATTGCAACAATTATTTTAAACAGTATCATATCAGTCTTAAGGACAGACCATTGTCAACAAATCCACTCCGAAGTTACAAAATCAAAACCATCAGGGTTAATTTAAAGAAATGTATTAGAGAAATAAAAGAAAACACTCTTCTTCCAGATTCAGAAAGAAAAAGAATGGGTCAAGGCATTTACATATAATTTCAAAAATTTGAACAAAACAGAAGACAGGAAAAAATGCTTGATATTCTCTCTGCAGAGTGTAAGTAAGCTTCGTATTTGTATTTTTATGTAATGGCAAATATATTTTTGTCTCTCAAGTATTCATTTTAGCATGCATTTAAACAAAGTAACTGAAGCAGCCTCCAAAATAACTCATGCAAGCAAGTGTATCAGATAATTTATTGCTCAATCTTCCTTTGATATCGAATATTCAAAACAAATCAATCCTAAATACCTTAGAAAAAAGGCAAGACAAACCTTAATGGAACAGTGCATCCATTCCCATAGGACAGGTGCATTTAGGAGTGCCTTCTCCAGAGTGTACTGTTTGACTATTAGCTACATATATTGTACCGAGTGCAAAATATTGTGCTGTTCTTGTGCCAGAAGGACTGGGATTTCCCCTCTCAAATCACTTGCTAAACTCTTGCAGGCTATAAGCAAACTTCCACTGATATTCTCTGAGCAGAACTTTATATGAAAGAACTGTACAGTATTCAAAATAATAGTATGTGGTAGAAAAAAAAATTTCACCGGAAAAATGGATTTTTAAGACAAATTTCAAGCATGTAAATTCAACAGTAACTAGAGCTCCAAACATTCTCAAAGTATATTCTTAAGGGAAGGAGAAATAAACTTCTCAAAACACAGTTTTCTCTGCAGAGAATTCAGAAATTGAAGGCAAATAAGATTTTCTTTTTCAGTTCAATCATACTATCAATACATGTATTAAGTATTTTTATTAGGGTAGTTGATATAATGTGAACAATACTTGATGTGAACAGTACTTGTGAAGCTTAGTTCTTATTTTATATAAAAATATCTTAAAGAGTCGATCTTTAAATTCTAAATACTTTCATTTAATTATTATACAAAGAAACACGCATTTTGATTTAATTTCACATGCAAAGCCACAAAATAAATTGGGTTTTAATTTTCTTCCACTCTTTTGAGTCTTGTCATGTTGAAAAGCTTTTAAAACTCCATTAATCAGTATGAGTTAAAATTAAATTAGCTGCACATGTACCAATAAATCCTCATGGATTTCCATAAGGAAATGTTGTCCTCTAGCAAAATTGCATTGCCTCCATAAATAAAAATAACATTGAATATCTGCTTAAGGTGCAAAAAATTTTCTTTTACTAGTGGTGAGATGCAATTCCATCACTCTGTGACATTCTTTGTTATATTCAGAATTCAGTTTTAAAAGGTCTACTGTTCTTATGTTTTCTTTGGAAGGTAAAGAATAGGTAGATGTCTACCTGACTTCTGAACTGCAGTCACTCATCTTTTCTCCCTCTGTTTTGCTCTGAGAAATGAACAAAGTAAAAAGTCGCTGCCAAAGTACAAAGTTGGATACAGATGTGGATTGGCTACACCTTGCATTTATTTAGTGCATTAGTCCCTATGTGGTGGACTGCAAAAAAAGAAAAAAAAAATAGAAAACTTCCCAATATCCTCTTTAATTTGGCTTTAAGAAAAAGGCTAGCTGTTTTGATGAAGTTATATCTTCACACTGGTCAGGCATTCAGACATGAAAACTGTTGAAAAGCAGATTTAAAGAATCTGCAATACACTATAAGTCTTTCAGACTGACTTTCTTCTAAAGTGATCCTAACATTTCTGTAGTTCACTTTGAGATGCTCTGATATCTTGATAGCTTTTTTGCATTAGTGAAGGATTTTGTGCCTTTTATTTATTTTATTTATTAATTTGCAAATATTATTCTTCAATTCTAACATTCTTAGCCATAAATGTAACTCTGTGTGTAAAGGGATTTCTCAGCTATAAGCTTGCATAAAACTGATTTAATTTCCTAGCCTTTGTTTAGAGTGTCCTGTGGGAAGACATTACCAGTCAGGCAAATTAAATGGAATTACATTTAATAGTTTTGTAATAAAGAAAAGTTTTCATTACATGAGCTGAAATAATGAGCCTATATAATTTAATATTAATTCCATCATCATAGAGATAAATCTCATTGTGATCTTTAAATCAGATTATAAGACCCTGTGTCTTTATATAAAAAGTTATTATAGTTTCTAGTTAAGTGCCACCTGTTCACATTAGATTTGTAATTGCTCTGATTATCTATTCTTACTGAGTACAAACAAAGTGAACTTATTTTTAAAAAAGGTATTTTAAACAGATTTTGGGTTTCATTTGTAATTGCAAATATTAAATATATATTTAAGCTTTTAAATATGAAGAAATAACATTTTACAGAGCTCCATGCAAAGTTGTACACTTTATCATTCTCCTAGTGCTTACTTTCCCCAGTTTGTCTTATCTCATCACAATATCCTTGTTTGATTTAAGCTCTGAGCCTGTCAAAGCTGGTGCACACCTGCATAGCTTAAACTGGAAGTTTGTAAGAATTCCATATGGAATTGCTCAAATAGAAATTTTCTAATTAAATAGGAAGCTCAGTATGGTGGTGAGAAATGGGGCCATCTGGCCTCCTGCATTGAGTTGCTCCGTTCTTTGGCAACTGTCAGACTAGGCCAATTCTTGCCCATTTGCACTCTAACTCCCCAAAATGGTGAAACAGCGGGACCTGTCTCTGGAGGCTCTGGGGATTTGTGTCACAGGCAGGCGGGCAAGAGGGAGCTCCCAGCACAGTTCTCTGGTGCCCACAAGAAGAGCCTGTCCACAGCCCTGTGAGCTGTTCCTCTGTTCCAGCTGATTCTCTGGAGGCAGAGGAACAATTTGAAGTTGCAGATTTTGGCTGTCAGCTTCAGGTACTGGTGCCAGATCATCCTAAGTACAAAAAATGGTGCTGAGACTATTGATTTACCTTGAATAGTGTTCAGTTAAAAAATTAAAAAAACCAAGAAACAAGGAACCAATAACTTTGAGTTTTGACAATTAAAAAACTTGGATATTTGTCCTTAGTGCAATTTCTATCTCTCCAGTTCTAATTATCTCCATCAGTCTACATTTTTCTGCTAAAATCAAATGTATTTAGCTATATTTAGCTGTATAAAATGTAAAAATAATCCAACAATTAAAAGAGGATGAATGTGTCAAATTAAATACGTACCCAACTAATTTACTGAAAAGTACACATAACTTCTAGCTCCCTAACAATAACAAAACTGTTATCAAAACTTAAAACTCAAAAAAAAATAGAGATCCACCTTTTTCCTTCCTTAAAAAAATTAGTTTTATACACTCTACAAAAATAAGCATACATAATAAGGAATACACAGCTGCAGCAGCATTGCAATATAAGTCCATGAAGACCTTGCATGGGGCTTTTTCAATTTTTTGAAACAGTCATTTCTGTCACAATAGAGGCTTTGGGTAAGAAATTCAAAAGTTTGATTTCGTCACTGACTTCAAGGTAGCATGTATTTCACCACAGGATTTTTCTGATAAAACATGTCAGACTTGTACTGGTTTGAAAGGAGACTGATATGTTCCCATCAGTTATGGATCTCTTGAAAGAATTTGGATTAGTGTGGAAGAAATTTGTCATAATTAATACAGCTTTTGTTCATGCTTTGCTCCAAGTTTTGTGTATATTGGAAGTGTATCATGTTTTAAATGACTTTCACATTTTGGAAATGTGTAAATAAGGATAAATATTTTGTCTGTGAGTTTAAAGTTTGCAGACCATTAAGTTGCATTACTAGCATTCTTATATTTGCATATAAATATTTTGTCATTAAGTTGACAAATCTATGAACTAATGTAATTACAGCAGGTTTTTTCCTTATATGTCTTTCTGCATGTCATATATTTTTAAGGATGTGTAGGAATATGGCCATTAGTATGATCCATGTGTTATCCAGGCTAGTAATGTGCCTCTTAAACACTCATCCTTTGAACTCTTGCACTTTTCTAATGACAGCGAGTCTCAATTTAAAGCCTTGGGCAATGGAGAGTCTAGCAGGTTCACAGATATGCTGTTACAGTGATAAACTGGAAAACATTCTTGTCCATACTTGAATTTTCATCCCCTAGTTTCATCTTCCAGGCAGTGGATCTTATTGTGTCCACTTCTCTGAGATTAAAAAGCTGTGAAATATTTGTTCCTCATGCGCTTGCTTGTAGCTGCTGCTCACACCTTGCCTTAAATGTCTTTTCTACTTATTAAAGAGAACAAATTATATTTATTTAATCACTTGCTAGCAAAACTTCTTTGAGAGATGAGTCATTGTTGGAGCACTCTTCTGAAACCTGTTTTGCAAAGAAGAGGAAAACATACACAGGTAACTGCTATATGGGTATGAAGAAGCTATGAACTTGCCTATATCTATACCCAGCCATCACTTTGATGCAGAAAATCCCCATAAAAATGTTGCAGTTTTAGTTGAATCCTTCTACGCTGGTAAATTTCAAGATACCTGTTCAGTGCTATCAGCCTCTTTTTCAATAAAACTAAGCCTGCCTTTTAAAATCACTTTCACATTACTTTATTAAAAATATTAAAATATTTAAAAGTACTTTCAAAATCCTTCCTAAATGTATAAGAAATTTAAAGAGAATGACAATCAAGTATTTTATGCTTGTTGCTTCTTGCAGTTACAGATGTGTTCTTTGCTTCAGTTTTCTAAGGAATTCACTCAAACTGCTAAGAAAATGCCTGTGCCTTTAGAAGTTTGGACCATGAATGAACATTCAGTTCTTTAATTAAACTGATATTGGAAAATAGAGGGGAAAATTGACACAGTGAGAGGAGCTGCACAGCTGAGGATTTAGGAGACAGACAGCTGTCTGAACAGGGCAAGCCAATGATGGAGAATCAGAGGCAGCACTACTGGTACCCAATGTAATACATAAGAACACAAACATGTGCGCAAAGTCCATTGCTCCTAAATCATAAGTTTTGGTTTACAGACAGGTTTTATAAGTATTAGGAAATTATATATATTATAAATAAATATACATATATCCATACACATATATGCACATATATCTTTGTATAATTATATGTTTTATGAATTAGTTTTAAGTATCGTTAATATATAGTGTGTGGTTTTTTTGATACTATATAGAATATACTTGCACATAAGTATAATTCTATATACATAACAAATACTGCACATATTACATTACTAACACTGTTATATGTTAACATTTAAAATACTTCTAAAAATGAAGTTGAAGAATTATGAGAGAAATAAAACTTTTTTTGAAAATGTGCAGGAATTTCAAAATAAATTTCTGAAATATATAAACATCTAAGGAAAATCAGTATTTTTACTTAAGGAAAAATATCTTACTATTAATTATTATTTCAAACACCCCTAGATACTTTTTTTCTGAAAAACTATTGTAAAAGTGATTGTAACAAAAAACCTCATCCAACCAAGCAAAAAAAAAAAAAAAAAAGTAATTTCCTATATGGTACTGAACATAGATTTTTCTGCTTCTGAGAAATGGGTAACATTTAGCCAGTATTAAATGACTCTTTCAGCTTTTCAGCTCAGGAAAAGTTCACACTTAAAAGACACAATTGAAAATGTCACCATGTATTAATGTTTCTTCGTTTCTCCCCACACCAATCTGGATAAATTAATTCACACATGTACACAACCACATATGTATAAATAAATACACATTATGATGTTCTAATTAAATAACTACTGAGAGGTTTAAAAGACTTGAGATTTAGAGGACAGAGCCAGTAAATATTCTAGTGGGGATTAAAGGTCAATTGTCACATTGTTCCTTTAATACAGTACCTCAAATGAAAGACTATTTTAATTTCTACCAGTATTAGACTAAAATGTTAGACAATAACTGAAAATGACAGTCACTAAAAAAAAAAAACAACAATCCAACAACAACAGCAAAACAAAACAAAAAAGCAACATGTAAGAGATTTGGACAAAATATACTGAGAAATATGAAACATATAAAGAAAAGTCAGCTGGATAAGGAGAAAAGGGAAAGATTAAGATATTTATTATCCTCTGTGGGGGTCAAGGAGAGATGCTAACTGAAAGGAAGCAAAAAAAAAGAATAAATAGGTGGTTCTATGATAAATGATATATAAAGAGGATCTACAATGTATTATCCTGAAGGAGATGGCAGAGGTTTCCAAAGCAAAATGAAAGAGTATGTCTGTGAGAAGAAAAATTCAACATTGTCTTAAAAAATATAATCCATATAATGCAACCTGGTCAAACAAAGGAGCTGCTGCACATGAGCTCTGAACAGTATGTTAAAATACAGGACAGAAAAGAGGACAAATCAGTGAACTGCAGCCACAGAGATACATCAGCAAAGTATTTAACTACTATCACAGAGGGTCAGAAAGTTTCCTAGAGCAACCTCTCAGCCACAGCTGGGAAAACTATAAACATTGTTGCACACAAGGAAGAAAATAAAAGAAAGCTATTTCCTCTGAGATTGCTTCAAACTAGAATCAAAGGGTCTCATTTAACAGCTGTGTATAGAATAAATCATTCTCTCTTTTATCTTTTTAAGTGTACTAGAAGATGCATTGGGCCCTCCAGAGAGGAGTAATGATCAGAGCTGGGGAAAAAGCCTTCTAAACACTTGTAATGCTGCTTGTGATCACAGTTTAAGCATTGATTTTAAGAATAGGAATTTTGGCCCTTTGACAGATGTTACATTCACGAGAAATTTTTTTCTGAAACATATATTGCTTTTAAATCTAAGCAGCTTTTACTTATCCTACATTTTCTTAAATTCTTCCTTCAGAAACATCCAAATAGCTGCTGTATAATTAATGCAGTAGCAGCTGTATAATTAACAACCACTTCTCTAGTATTCACATAGAAATTGGGGAGGCTGCCCCCTTGACTATGAAACTTTTGGACTCGTCTAACAGTAACAAAATTGAACAGGGCATCCACACTATGGAAAGGGAATGCCACCTGTTATGTTCCAGTTTATGGAAACCTAGTGGTTTCTGGCTTTTGATACACATCATCTTCCTTTAGAAACATGGGACCAAGATAGGATAATGCTGCAGATCAGTGAGCTACATGTGCAACACCAGAATGTCAAATATGTAGTCAACAAATTCTGTGTGATCCTACCTCTTGCTCACTTCTCGCACGACTTCCAATATCTGGTTAACCATGAAGATCTCTCTAAGACATGCTAAAGGATTAACACCAGCAATACTGCAAGAGTTACCACCTCCCTGCTCCTTCCTCCTGAAATTCTCACTGAATTCCAAGCTTTTCACTGGCTTTTTGTATTAACCCAGAAGATAAGGGGGCTAATGTGAATGTCTCAAACACTGATATTTGGATGGCTTGTGAAGCCAGCCAAGAATTCTTGGTAATAACAGCCAAGGATTGTTGATAACAACATATTGTGAGAAATCACAGGATGTGGCTGGAGATGAGGGCCACATACATGCAAGGCAGCACCTTTCCAGGACAAGATAAGCCTAACAAAGCACAGTACACTGCAAGTGCAGGAATGAGGCCAATGAGTGGGCAAGGACAATCAAAGTCTTATGAAGACCTTGAACCCATTTCTGGAAAGGCTGAAAAGCTCGGACAGTTCATGATAATGAATCTGGATAAAAAGCGAGACAGTTGTCTCCAGGGCAGAGAAAATTTACCTAGAAAAAGGTATCCCCACAAGGCCTAGGCATACATATAACCCCAACACCATGTACTTCCCATCAGAGGATGACACTGGAGACAGAACAGTGATGATTAATGGTGACTTCCATTCCTTCCTTCCTTCCTTCCTTCCTTCCTTCCTTCCTTCCTTCCTTCCTTCCTTCCTTCCTTCCTTCCTTCCTTCCTTCCTTCCTTCCTTCCTTCCTTCCTTCCTTCCTTCCTTCCTTCCTTCTGCCACTTCCTTCCTTCCGCCACTTCCTTCCTTCCTTCTGCCACTTCCTTCCTTCCGCCACTTCCTTCCTTCCTTCTGCCACTTCCTTCCACCACTTCCTTCCACCACTTCCTTCCGCCACTTCCTTCCGCCACTTCCACCACTTCTGCCACTTCCTTCCGCCACATCCTTCCTTCCTTCCTTCCTTCCTTCCTTCCTTCCTTCCTTCCTTCCTTCCTTCCTTCCTTCCTTCCTTCCTTCCTTCCTTCCTTCCTTCCTTCCTTCCTTCCTTCCTTCCTTCCTTCCTTCCTTCCTTCCTTCCTTCCTTCCTTCCGCCACTTCCTTCCTTCCGCCACTTCCTTCCTTCCGCCACTTCCTTCCTTCCGCCACTTCCTTCCTTCCTTCCGCCACTTCCTTCCTTCCTTCTGCCACTTCCTTCCGCCACTTCCACCACTTCTGCCACTTCCTTCCGCCACATCCTTCCTTCCTTCCTTCCTTCCTTCCTTCCTTCCTTCCTTCCTTCCTTCCTTCCTTCCTTCCTTCCTTCCTTCCTTCCTTCCTTCCTTCCTTCCTTCCTTCCTTCCTTCCTTCCTTCCTTCCTTCCTTCCTTCCGCCACTTCCTTCCTTCCGCCACTTCCTTCCTTCCGCCACTTCCTTCCTTCCGCCACTTCCTTCCTTCCTTCCGCCACTTCCTTCCTTCCTTCTGCCACTTCCTTCCGCCACTTCCTTCCGCCACTTCCTTCCGCCACTTCCGCCACTTCTGCCACTTCTGCCACTTCCTTCCTTCCTTCCTCCACTTTCTTCCTTCCTTCCTTCCTCCACTTCCTTCCTTCCTTCCGCCACTTCTTTCCTTCTTCCCTCCCTCCCTCCCTCCCTCTCTTTCAGCTCTCTCTCTGCCTCCGTCTGCCTCCCCCTGCCCCCTTTCAGTCTACCCCTTTATCCAAACCCCACTACCATGTGCTTGTACCAGGAGGTCAGGGACTAGCTTGTGTCAATTTCCATGCCAAGTGCGGAATTTACTAACAAAACTTTGTAAGTTTTAAAGGATCCTCTGATTTTTTTTCTTTTCTTCATTCCTTTCAACCATGAGCATTTACAAAACTTGTGTCTTCCCTTACTCTTAAGGTCAGGACAACACACCTTCTCCAGTGAAATGTAGTATACTTTACAAAAACCACTTCACATTTGAATTATACAACAGAAGCAAGGTTGAATAATGATCTGCAAAGGTTATTGACTTGAAAAAATAATTAACAAGCTCTGGGGCTGATACAATCATGGTAGTGGCAAAATTATTACTGTTTCATCAAATCAAAATATTAATATTTTTAATCAAAGACAGAAATATTATATAATTGAATAGAATAGTTTGTTAATTTGGGATTTTACTGGCAGTGGCATTTCACTGCTTTTCTTTCTTTCTTTCTCGCTTTGGCAACTAGTTTCAATTAACATAGTTTTCAGGAAAAGTAAAACTCTCTTTAACATACAAATATTGCTTGGTTTTTTTTGGTTTGCTTTTAAAGCCAGAAGAGATTTTTCTTAACGAGCATGAAATTAAAACATAATGTTTGATGCCATATGAATTTTCCTTGTTATGCAAACATGAGGAAACACATATTTACATCCTTAACACTTAATTACAAATTTGAGTTGCACATTTTGGTCCAAAAGTCTGAACTAACTAATGAAGGTCACTGAAACAACCAAGAATAAAACCAGCATGCTATTTGTGCTATGAATTTCATAGGAAAAAAAAGTACTCTCATGAGTATTTTTTGAGTGACCTTTTAGTATATTGGTCCTGCTCCGTTGTTTCATTCTTCCACTTGTAGGGCATAAAATTTTAAATTACTTATACCTCAAACACCCTCAAAATGGTACTGGATGAATGTTCATGAGAATGAGTAAGCAGGTGAATTTACAGAAAGAGGAAAAAAATAGCCACATCTGCATTTTATCACCTGATTATAGACACAACACAGTTAGTTCTTTGATGAGCTAATAACCACCTACTATAATTATCATATATAGACTACTGTGAAGGTTTTATTAACACTTACATGATTTGGCTTTGGCTACGGAGCCTGTAGAAAGAGGCCAGAATTGTGCCTGTATCTCTTACACTGCATGGCCACACCACCACTGAGTCTCTATACTCCATATTTTTCCATGTACTTTTCTCTATCCTGTCATTCTTTGCTATTCCTTAGACTCTTTGGTAAAAGGATGATAGTCTTTTCACTGTTCCTGAGTACTGACATTGTAATATGAATGGGATCGCTGAATATTAGAGAAGTGCAAATAATAATAGATGAAATAGCCTTTTTAGTAAAGAGACATGTAATTTTAGAGTAATGAATGTTGATCCTCATAATTTGGTAATGCTTAAAAATATTTGCCTTGTGCCAGTGGAGGCAGACATTCTCTATAGGCCTTGAAGCAAAAAGCCACAGATTAATCTTTCAATGGAATATCTCATTATTTTATTGACCCTAATCATTCTGTGCAATCTATGCACCACAGCTCTGTTTGTGGTCTAAACAGCAGATTCTCCTTTCCTTAGTAATGACTGAAGTTTCAATTTCCATACTGTTTGAGATGAGGGTTGGCTGTGCTGGTTTTTATGTGAGATAAATTTACACCTTGATAGTCCCTTTTTATGAATGCAAAACCATTATCTGTGGTGCTCTAAACATGTAGAGACTTGGGTCAGGGCCAAAATTCTGCACTGTCATGGAGATGTGAGATTTTCAGTGTCGCAGTCAACTTAGGTATCTCTAAAATCCTCATAGCTGTAAAATGTTCTTGCAGCAGAAAATTCTTCAAATGCAATGGACTCAGTCCATGTCTCACGTGTCAGTTTTTATTCAGTCCTTTTTATAACCATTGATATTCTACAGTATTCTCAATGCAAAAGTAAGTAGTATTCTTTGCTTGGAAGTAAGCTGTTATAGTGAGTGATGAAATAAATTGGTTAGAAATATTTCTACATTATTTAAAGCATTACAGCCTGGAAATTCATCAGAAAGATGCCATACCTCTCTTATTTAAGATCATATTTTCTAAGAGTCTTAAAAATTTGAAACCAGTACTCTCCCAAGAAAGATACACAGAAACAGGTAAAATCTCTCTTTAGGAATTTTTTTATTTCTTCTTTTTTCTTTGGGAAATAATTGGTGAACTCTTGTAAAAGCGAATCTTGTGAGCATGGGTGACCTCTTATTGTATAGCTTTGGAGATGAAGCAATTGTTTCATCTTTAAAACCACCTGAAAATCTAATTTTTCTAAATTAATATTATCTCTAATAATAGCTTTAAGAGTTTATTATTTATTATTATTATTATTATTATTATTATTATTATTATTATTATTATTATTATTATTATTATTATTATTATTATTATTATTTAGCACTAATAAGCATAAGTATTACAATTATTTTTGTTAACTTTTAAGTAATAAAAAAAAAAAATCAGGAAATCCGTAATGAAACATCAAAATAACTACAATATCAGACAAGGGATGTTCTGCAAACCCTTCGTACTGAAGGAAAAAGTATACCTTTAACTGGATATTGACTGTAATTTTACTCAGCTGCTTTCTTTCTAGAGAGAATATGGCCCTGATATTTCAGTGCCTGCAAAAAGTGTTGAGAAAATTGTAAGTCGTGTTACTCAATATAGGATAATGAATATAATGACTCATAAAATCATAGGGAATGTATCTAAAAGATTGGAAAAGTTGTGCAATTATGCAAGTTTCTGCAGCAAGGAGCAAGTCACATTGTGGTTCTGCTAAGCATGTATTCTGCTATGAAGATGATTTCTATAATGCAAATACTGTCTTTTTTGGTTTTCTGGTCTAATTGAATAGTCTGAAATACAGTTGTTATAGAGCCACAAAAATAAAATTACTTTACCTCTTTTTTCCCCACATTTTCTTAATAAAATGCAATTTTTGGGTCAAAATAAAATTTTTACCTTTTTAAAATTTCACATACTGGATGTTAATTCAAGATATACTGATAGCTTTAGAATGTAAAAGAACATGTTTTTATTTTAAAGAGGAGTTTTGAAGATATCAAGCTAAAGTTGAAAAGGGTGAATGAATTGCTGTATCTGACTTTTGTCCATTTGTACTGACTGTAAATACTTATCTGTCTATCTGTAGAAGTAATGAAAGATTATTTCTTTGATGATAACTGATATATGCTAAACACCTGCTGCAAATAAGACTAGTGTTTGAACCAGGACTATGCTAATTAATATAAAAAAGAGAAAAAAGATTGACACTAAAGGAATATGACCTGTGTTTATTTGGATGAGAAAAACAGTATTTTGATTTGTTTTCATATGTACTATCATGAGACAGATTTCTTTACCCACTGACAAAACTATTAAAACAAGCAGGACATAAAGTATTAAGTTAATTGACAACAATCTGCTTTCTTTCTAGTGGACCTTCCATGATTACAGAGGTGTCACATTTGGCTTTTGAAAATGCTGAAGGCTTATAGAGACTAAAACAAAAATTAAGTTGCCATATGGAACCAGTGAGAGAACAGTTAAAATAACAATTGGAGTTTGGTTATAATAAATAAATAGTTTAATATGGGGAACATAATGGAAATTTTTACATCCTGATGGGTCTGAAATTTCAGTAGCAAGAGTTCACAGCTTATGACAGTCACTGGTCAAGACTATAAGAGAAATCTAATCTGCTAGAAATGAATGTGACATACTTCAGGCTTGCACTTTAACCACGTCTGATATAACAGTGAAATTAATTTCTTGCAACTCAGCAATAAAATTGGAAAGATTGTATTGCAGTAATTTTAGAAACAGCTCAGTTCTCTCAGCCAAAATGTGCAATACCTTGCCTACACATAAGTCTTCAGTACAAGCCCTACAGGACTAAAAGACACAGAACTTGCAGGAGACTTTATTTTTTCAGTCACCTGCTGGAGGCCAAACAGTTCTGTAAGACATTGAGTGAGCATTAAGTGAGCATTAAATGCAGTTCAGGTACTGATTCAGACTGGGTAACTTAAATGCTTCCAAGAGTATCTTCTATACTCTTTCTAATATGCTGACATTGCTTTTGATTTTGAGGAATTTCTATTCCTGTGTGATTCCTACAAAGTGTAACTGCCAGAATGTAAAATGAGCATCCTCTAACTTTGTAAATTAAATTGTCAAAGCATGCATGGGGCCTCATACTCACCAATGCTGCTAACAATAATGCTGTCAGACAGGAAACCCCTTGCTAACTGCTTTAAAGATAGTATTTTTCTAGTTGTTCACAAAGTTGTGGAGTCTTTACAAACTAAACATTTTAAAATAATGCATAAATTATTGTAGAAACAGGAAAGCATATTGGATGCCTAATTTAAATTAGGATTGATAAAATTTTTTTAAAAACTAATTCAAACTACAAAAATATGTTAATAAGGCAAAGGATATTTTATCCTTAGAAGTGTTAGTAATGGTGTTTCCTCTTACTGACTTAGTTACAAGAGCAAATGAATAATTTATGTCGAGTGACCTGTGAAGGTCAAGTCCCTGCTGAAATAAGCGCCAAGTGTTGTAGAAGTTGTGGGGGATTGTCTTTTGTCAGGTTTGAGTATCATCCAGCATGACAGTCCTCTCGGTACCTGCTCCACTCTTCATAATCCTCTTGGTGAAAATTTGTTTTTTAACACCTGATGAGAATTTCTTCCCCTGTGACTTGTGTCTGTTGTCTCTTTCCCTTTTACTGTACACTTCAGAACTGTTTGGTCTGTTTCTGGTTGACCTTTCCATTTAGAACATGGATACTGCAATAAGATCCTTCTTTAACCTTCTCTTCTTAAGGCTGAATAAGCCAATATTTCTTACTCTTCTCATACACCATATTTTTTAGCCCTGTAATTTTATGCATTTCTCACGGTATGCCAGTTTCTTTCTGTACTGGGTGCTAAGTCATAGTCCATGAAAAGTAAAGTAAGTCACAAATTTAAGGGTTGATATCCCTCTCTGTTATTAGAAATGGGATTGAAGTAGACAGAGAATAAATGTCTAATGAAATTATTAAACAACTGCCACTACATGCAAGCAGATATCCAAGTGTATGTATGTATACAAGTATGATTATGATTAAATGCATATATATGATAGAGGATTTGGCAGTGCATTGCTTTTATATAAATCCATATATTTTATTTAAAATATTTATTTTCAATTGATAGAATAATTTCAATCAGTGGCATTGAAACAGTTTCTCAAAATTCATAGGGAGACTGAATTACAAATGTAAAACATACCATTCTGAAGAACGAAACAAAAGATATTTAATGAATCCTATTTCATCCAAAGCTTTTAACTAATTAGCTGTTTGGAGCAGAAGACAGCATTTCTTAATCTTGCATTATTATGCACAAGGATTGCACAGTGATTGCAATATGATTGAAGACAATGAAAGACTTAATTTTGTACATGACTCTTCTCATTTCAATGCAGTGACTCATTTTCCTCATGGTTATGGAAAGAGGTGAAAAAGGTCTGTTTATTAGGAGTAGACAAATAAATAGTTCATCCAATTTGACAAAATTAAAATATACACAGGATATAATTTCAAATATGATTATTTTTTGGAATAAAGGATGGAAGAGCAGAGTGAATTACTTTTTTTAGCTTTTAAGCTTATATGATTACAGGAGGAAAATATTGTTGTTGAAACATTAAAAGTTTGAAATAATTTTTTTCAATATCTTTAATATTTTGGAAATATTAAAGGAAATGTTTGTGAGTTCTCATCAAGTTTTCATTAATTTAAATCTAAGCTTCTTCGGGTGGTATTAAGAAACTGTATAGTAACAATGACCTCTATCAATCTAATAAGTACTTTTAAAAAATAGGAAAATTTTGGAATGATTACAAGCCTTGAATATTTTTCTGTCAGTTGCAATCTCTATGTTAGCCAAAGGAAGTATCCTTCAAGATAATACCACATAAATTGGCAAATTCACATTTTTATTCAGAAGCATCTTATTTTGCACTTAAAAAAATGAATCAAAAGTAATTTCTCTTCATTTAATTAGGTGTTGGGGTTTTTTGTTCCCAATGTGAAAATCTAATATCTAATTCATCTCCTTCTTCAATTCACTTGACTTCTGCTGATGCTTTCCTCCATGACCCTTTATCATGAATATTTCCAAAAAATTAATATCCTGGGTATTTATTAGAAGTTTCAGTCAGCTCTTATTGGGAAACTAAAAATTGTCTGATACAATGATAAACCTTGAAAAGGTTGTTTCCTACAGTTCTTTGAACCTTCTGAGGGGGTCCTTGAGAGGAACAAAAGGACAAATTTAGGAAAGCAGTGATTTAGCATATGGAAATTTGTGACCAACTGAGAACTTGGTTTCTGAAGACCACCACGGTCAAATGAAACCAAGGAATTAACATGTTTTATTTACCTAGCCTCATCAGGGAATGAAGTGGGGCTTAGATTGGATTTTTACAGATCACATGAAATAAATTTGTTCTCTAGTAAGAAAGAAGCTGAGGACAATCTATAGCTCACAAAGACCTAGGTAATCAGTGATACTGAGAAAGAAATTTCCCTCAAATGATTTTGATTGACATAAGATTTTTCTAGGACAAATGCATTAGAACGCTATATCTTCACAATTATGTAGGATACAGAACAAGGACTTTTGAAAAGGCATTATAAAACTACTCAGTTTTGTCATGAAACTGGGAATTATTTTTTATTTGCTTTACTTTGATAGGTTATTGATTTTTAATTAGGTGGTGGTAATATATGTGTTTTATTATGATCTATTAATTTCATGTAAAATTTTGTTATTAATTGGTCCAGAAATGTATATTGTGAATTGAAAACTCTATGTTCTATCCTCATCATAGACCTGTCATGTGTTGTTCATGTCTGAGACAAAAATATATATATATCAGAGTTTCTATAGTGTAATTGTCATTCTGCATTTCTAACCAAACAATTCTAAATTAATCTAAGCAGCTTAGTCAATTTTCACTGTGGTAAAAAATATCCTTAGCCTCCAGATCAAACATATTTTTGTTAACCAGAATATATTTCATCAGAGCAGATATAAAAGTGGAGCTTATTTGGGGACCCAAAGGTCTCTTCTCAGATTTATGAGTATTGCAGTTTGCATGTCTGTTTGTTAAACTGCACATGAACCTGTCCCAGTACATGTTTATACCCAGCTTAGTACAGCATATTTCCTTTTTTAGATCCCGGTGGTTGTGGGCATGTTTTACTGTTTAAATTTAGATACTTTCAGAATAAATCAGATGTGAATTATTTTATAAAGAACAAGCAATATTTTCCCTTGTTCCCTCATCATCGAGATTCCATGATGAGGAATGATGATTTCTGGGTTATTTTTACTGGTAAACTTAGCTGTATGTTTTCTCACATCAAATCCTGTGTAATAGTAGCTTCTTAGCACTTATAATTTGTCTAACTTATGGATCTACCTAGTCAGATCTACACAAATCGTGAGCTGAGAATTTTGAATCCATATTTTAACCTAACAAGTGTTTTATATATAGCAAAACTCTAAGAAATACTTTAAGATAAATCCATTACTGAAAAATAATAATTAAAACTACAAAATATATCTGTTCTTAAATTAAAGGAATTAAATTTTATATAAACTAACTAGGACCTACTTCACTCATTTACTAAAAACTGTTGAAATTATTAACCCTGACATCTGCAAGATCTAGTGTCTTTTTCCAGGAGACATTTAGTTCTTGTTCCAGATTCTATATCAATCTTAATTCCAGGAAAGCTAATGAGAGAAGAAACCTTAGCAGAGTTCCTCTTGAATAATGTGTTGGAAATACACCACGGGGTCATTCACTAAATGTTATGATGGAAAAGATTCTGACTAGCTGGTCATTAAGTAAGCATTATCATTCTGCATACAGAGGGAGGCAGTTATTCTCTGGAAAATGTAGTGCATGATCATGTAATTAAAATCTATCTTATGGTGCACAAAGAAGGTGGGCAATCAAAGGTTGTTTCAGCCCCTTAGTTCTACCAATCTTAATTCTCAGCACTTGATGATGAATGAATTCCTAATAATTTTATAGCACAGCTTGTTAATATCTGTAGAATAATCTGAGTCAACCTTCTCAAAAGTTCTGCTTTTTACTTTGAAACTTTCCATCTAACTTTTACTTGATGCAATATTCCTAATTAATATAATACATATTTGGTCCAGAAATTGCAGCAATGATCTCTAAAGGAAAAAAAGCATCTGAAACAGACAAACAAAAAATTACCCATTATATATGTTGCAGTGATTGTCTTTTGATTTTAGAGAACACAGAACACAATGCTATTGATTTTAAAAACAAAGAAAATTGGTTTCCTGATTACTAATACAACCTAAAGAAATTAGCCAACTATTCAGCTTGATAATCTATTTCCTTTACTTGGTAACCAGAGCTGCTCTCTGCTTTTTACATTACACAAGTGCCTTGGAATTATTTCATAGCAAATACTTCCTTTTATGCCAATTTTATAGTGAAGCTGCCCTTTCTACAAAAGCAAGTCACTTAAATATGTAGTCATATGCTATCAGTTATGTATAAGGTACCGTGTATCTAACCATCATCAAAGACTTGTAGATTTCAAAAATCCCTTTGATCTTTGGTTTGGGCACAGGTCATCTAAAAGCAAACACAGGCAAGGATTTAAACAACAGACTTTGACTTTACTAGCTTAAGTATATAGCAATTTCAGTGGGCGTAGTATTGGGAGACTAAAATTTCTCTTTCTTTCTGACAGTGACTAAGAGTGATTACAGGTGGAAGTTTATGTTCATTTTCTTTTTTGGACTCTGGTCTCAGATTTCAGCCAAAAACCACAAAAAATTTATATGCAACAAAGCCACTATAATTTACATATCTGTTCTTTAACAACACTACATGCCTCGGATTCATGAAGGTGGGAGAATAGTCATATGGGAAAATTTCCTTCTTTAATTCACAGAAGGCAGCAATCAAGCAGATCCACTATGCCTTTGTGAACATCCTCCAAAATATCATTTTCTTGAGAAAGAGGAACTTGACAGCTAGAAAAAGACAATCCAAAAATCCGACAAATGGGAACAAGGAAGATTAGTGGTCATTTAATGCTGCTTTCCTTTTACATGTTTTTTTGGGGAAGAAAAATTTTTGTTAAAAGTGAATTTTGCAGGTATGTCCCAGTCCATATATGTTTCTTATATGATATTGGTGATCTACAATGTGATCAAGCATCCCTAGATTTTGGTCAGGTGTATATTTTCTGAGAAGGATAAGGAGTTTGTAGAACCCTCTTTAAGTATGGTCTGTATAAGATATGCACTTCAATGTTATGCGAGAATGTTATGTCAGTCTATAAACTGAATCTAGTCTATGCTTTCTTTCTCATCTGACTGGTCATCAGTTTATTTTAATATTTTGAAATGAAAATTAAAAAATACCCAGTCACATCACAAACCCAAGTAATTTGGTAAGGGGTGGTTTTATTTTTGTTTGCTTGTTTGGTTTGTTTTTTCTACAGAAAGATCTCTATAAAGTAGATGTCATAATGCTGAGATGTTTTTGTTCTTTGAATATCATGTCCATTGATATCTAGTAGGCATAGTTGAGCATTCCAAAAAGGAAATCAAAATGTACAGAACTAATCTCATGACGTTCAATCATAACATTCACTACCCTAACTACAGCAAAAAATTCAAAACAGATAATATAATCACAGTTTCTTTCCCTTTCTTTTTAAGATATTTTTATATTTTGCCAGTTTTCTCATTGATTCCATGACACTTTTACATAATTTTGATGGATATTATTTATAATGAAAAGACTTTAAACCCCTATACTCCCATCAGTGACAGTATTCCCCAATTATCTCTGTTCTATTTTAATTTGAAAAAAGTGCAGAGTAGCACAGAACTTATATCTTGAACACTTTGTAAACTATAAAGTAGAGCTGAATAACTGGAAAATTTTGCCAGCTCCCATTTCAAGTCAGGATGATATTTTTTATGGCAAGGGTGGTGTGGGGTTGGTAGGGTGGCAAACAGAAGGTTTTGAATGTTCAATGGCTTATTTTAAAGTGTGTATTTTACCGCTGATCACAATTTTTAAGTGTTATGTATGACTTGATATAGCACGTAGGAAGCCTTAAAAAATCTGGAAATGCTGGATTTAGTCTATGTTTTTGGCTTTTTTTCACAATATTAGAGCTATTTTCCTCCCAAAAAAATGTTTGAAGTAAATCCCACTGAACCCCAAAAATACCACCAGTGATAAATCCAATGGGAAATATGCCCACTTATAGTGACTGAATCCTGGCAGGAAGATAAAAGTGGATAAAATAATTAACTGTGACTGAGGATTTGCTGAAGATTTGCTTTGAAAATATTCACAGGGTTTCCAAAATAAAGTAAGGCTATTTGAATGAGAGTGAAAAATACGCTAATTAAATTATTGACTTTATCTCTAGTCTTTGGGTATTCAAAAATGTATAGTCAATGATTCATTTAATATTTCTGTAGAAAATGGAAACCACTGTACTTTTGTACATGTCCTTATTTTCTTTCAAAGTAAAGTGCTGTTAAATCTTTCTCCAGTTAGGAAATATTTGACTTTAACTTAATGAGATTAAGTGGAAATTTTCCAATGCTGCAAGGCACTTATACACCTCATTCCCTAAGTATCCTAATGTGATTTCAGAACCGAATTTCCAAATGCTAACCTTTATTTTGTGAATTTTTTTGTATGTGAAGGATTCATCTAAGGAACATTCAAATCATTATAGTAATATATTTTCTGAATGCCTATGAGTCAGGGAATTACTTAAACATGTGCAATAGCATTGTATTTTGATATATTTAGGTCAAGCTAGTTCTGACTTACAGTTTCATTTTTTTATTTCCCATATGCCTACTGGTTTATTTAAACAACCGAATCCTTTTGCTAATTATATTTATTAACCTTACAGTTCAGAAGTGGCACAAGAAGGCCAAGTAGTCTACTGTTACTAAGAGTACAGTGCATGTAAACAGGAGCTATCAGTATTATTGATGATCAATCTTTTGCTAATCGACAGCATAATCAGCATATTTATAGGTGAAAAGGACAGCTCATCAATTGCAATTAAAAAAAAATAAAACAAATTAAAAATGCCGGGAAACTATAGACAAAACATAAAATTTCTCATTTTAGATATGTGGAACTTGCTTGTGATAATTTTTAAATTTTTTCTTTGCATTATATTTCTTCAAACAGACATTATTTTCATAGTTCATTGAAATAAACTATGGAAAAAGATACGAAAGGATATGTTAAAAAAAGTGACTCTTTCAGGCCCCTCTAATAGATAATCAAGCTCTTTCTGAGCTATGGAGGGACCCTGGCATCTTTGGGAAGTTGTCTGTAATGGTTTCTCAAAGAACACTGTGCAATTTTTGCACTGCTTTTCCTAAAATAAATAGTAATAGTTAGTTAAAGTTTGATTTTCCATATAATGTCAAGGCAAAAAGATAAGACTGAGGGCTGTGACATTTTTTGCATCTTGAGTAAGGTCTTTGTTTGTTTCCTTCACTTGGCCATTCACAGAAATGGCAATATCTATAATTTCCATAACCTGTAATCCTTATTGATCTTAGTTATAGAATGTAAAAAGCAAACAAATATGCTTACAATCTTAAATCTTTTTCTGAAGCTGAAAGACCTATTGATTTTTTTGACACTTCTGTTTTTATTCAGGATAGCTTCCTAGACATAATATACTGCCATTCAATTTTCATGTTGATTGTTGAAGAAGCACAGGGATATACAGAGCACATAAAAACTTGCTTTAACGTCCCAATTATTGTTTAAGATAATTAAAATGTGTGTAAGAGTATGGTTTCTTATCTTTAATTCTTAGGTTTTGCCTTTCCAGGATTTCTATCCATTGCAGTGCTTCTTATTTTACAAATTTTGATCTGTTCTGACCTGCATATTAAACAGAAAATCCTCTCAATAGCCTGTTAAAACTGTTCTAACCTTTTCTGTCTATAAGAGATTTTCAAAGTAAATTGTTCAGTGACTTACCACCCCAAGTGTATTTTCTCTTCAGACACACAAAAGGAAAGAAGAAAAACTGTTAATGGAGTGGTCAGTATTTCTGAGCCGCTTCCTCCTGTACATTTTTGATGCAAATTGATTGCTGTGATATGTAAATATCCATTTGTTTTTATTCTGGTTTTGGCTTAGAAGAAGAAATGGAGAAGCTGTTTTTTAGTGCTAAGTAGTGTATATGATCCAACCCTGCTTTCCAGAAGGCATTGGTGTACCTGTTAAATACATATTTTTCTAAAACTATTGAGAATAATGAGGCAGGATTATTACTCATACTGTCTTCAATGAAGGCATCTTTATTAACTACAAACATGGATAACATTATGAGTTCATCAGTTTTCAGACAAAGGGTTGCAAACATTATCTGCAAAATTTCAGAAGAAAGGACATAATTTTGCATTGAATTAGTCAGGATCAAGTAAAGGTGGACTTTGTTGTGAGGACAAAAGTATGTTTTAACATTATTTAAATAAAAACTTTCTACCCAAATTGTTCTCCTAAAATGCTGCAAGACAACAGCAGTTGAACTTTTGTTTTCCCTGATAATATCATAAGATTGGCTGTCTCTGTAGAGAAGTTGTGAGAAAAGACAAATTTCACAACTTTTAAAATGTGTTGAAGTGTTGTGGTGAGGCAGTTCCAAGCACAATACACATTAGTATGATCCAGTACCCTGGGCAATTTCATTGCACAGAAAAAATCTGCATGTTTTAAACAAAGAGGGAAGCTGAACTAACAAGTTGAAGTTACCCAGTTCATTATCTGATGGGATGGGTCACTTCACAAATAAGGAGCTAGAAAGATATTCAGTTTTTTATTTACCCTTGTTTTTAACACTGGTAATGGACCCTTGGACCACTGCAGTCTTGAGCTGGAAGACCATGATTGGTTGGTTGATAAACTCATAGATGATTTTGAACTGGTTCAAGACTTACTGCTCCAGCTGGATGCACATAAGTCTGTGGTCTCCAGTGAGACTCAGAGTACTGAAAGTGCCAGCTGATGTAGAAGGTTTCTCCATTATCTGGGTTCCTGGAAAGATCCCAGTTAAGTGGCAGCTGGCAAAAGTTGTTCCAGTGTTATGATCTGATTATTAAAACTGTTGGAGAGATGTTTCTATATGGATTTTATTTAACAGTAAATGTAACAAACAGAGAGAGAATTAGATAGAGGTGGTAGTGGGGAGAGAGAGTGAAAAATCCTTTTGATCCTCTTCTAGTCTTCTTGGTCATAAAGGCCTACAAAACATAGTGTCCTGTGGATTACAGGACACAGGTTTGGGCCAGGTGGGAACAACCTGCCCCCTCCCTGGCAGATGGGTGAGGGTAAATTTTACACTCTTGCAACAGACTGAATTTGTTGCCTAACTTTGCATTGCATCCTGTCACCTGGTGCAAGGCCTCAGGAATTGGTCTGGGGGTGGTTTGGGGGTCTTTGGTGGTGGTTTATCAACCCCCTCTTCTGCTCCTCACATGAATGTCCCATCAATGTGTACTGTGAGCTGTTGTGAGTGTCACAATTTGGCATTGTGTTTTTAAAGATTTGTTATTATTGGTTGTGTTAGTTGTTTTGTGTTAAGAAAAATGGTTTGGTCCTTGGTTCCCCCCCTGTTCCCCCCTCACGATGGTTTGTCCCAAGCTGTTTATCACTTTCCTTTCCCGCCACTTGCCTGCCCATCAAACCCAGTGATCCTTCCCTCCTCCCTCCATGCCCTTATAAGTCCTCTCCCCTCCCAGTGGTGCCACCTACTCCCCTTGTCATTTACTGTAACCACCCCCCTTTTGTTCAAGATTTTTCGAGTTATCCCTAGCTTGCAGATTTGCCTCCGGGGCTTTTCCCCTTCTATGTATGATCCCCATTGGTTCAAGTATGTTGTTCACTCCTCCCCTGCCCTTTTCTTATTGGTTACCCTGAGTCTCCTCCTTCCACGCCCACTCCCTTTATCAGTTCCTCCCCGAGCCTTCCTCCTTTGGCACTTGTCACTGGACCCATTGAGGAATAAAGCCTCCTTGACAGCCACGCAAGTGTCCTCTCTTTATTTCCTTTGCCTCGGACTCCTCGTGGTCTCATCCTCACCTGTGCCGCCCACGCCACAGACGGCACCACCACCTGGGATCCCCTAAAGGAACCTGGGGGTGGCAAATCTTGTGGCTACCTCCGGCCAAGCTTAGGGAGCAGCTAGCCGGGACTGATTTGCTCCCGTGGCCGCAGGGAAAGACCACATCACAACATAAGAAGGTCATCTCAATATAAGAGTGTGTCCGGAGAGGGGTGATCAAGATGGTCTCTGAAGGGTGGCTGAGATCACTGTGCTCACTTTGAAGAAGAAAAGGCTCAGGAGTGACCTCATGACAACCTACAGCAAGCTCAATGGGTGAAGCGAAGAGGGAGGTTCTGATCTCTCTCTGGTGACCGATAGGATGAGAGGATATAGAATGAAGCTGCATCAGGGGAAATTCAGACTGCACCTTCAGAAAAGAATCTTCTCTGAGACACTGGAATAGACTCCCCAAATATACGGTCATGCTTGTCAGAAGAAAGTGGATGATGCTCTTCATCTTACAGTTTAGTTTTAAGTAGTTCTGTGATGAAGCTAAAGCTGTACCCTTGTGGATTTCTTCCTACTAGAGACATTCTATGATTTTGTGATTCTATTACTTTTCCCAATATGATCAAAAAACTAATTTTCTTAAGACTTTTGTGAGAAAACTATAGAAGCTATTGAGCTAAATTCCATGAGAATATGATCTAATTATACTGTACAACATAACTCTAAACAATATAAAAGATACAATACAATGAAATGTTGCTCTAATTATAGGTCTAATTTAATATCTGAACATATACTACTCATTCATGGACCAAATAACCTAACTGGTAGTAGCTATTAACTATTAGTGGTCTTCTCTGTTTTTCTTTTAGTTATTCACTGTAGGCCTTAAGAGACATAAGATTAGGTTGGTTGGATAAATATTGCCATTAGAGCTACTTTCTACTAAGTTTTCTATTATTTTGACGTAGATGAATTTACTCAGCTGTTTATAGAATAGATAAAAGATAGAAGTACAATCTCTATCTTCAGTAAGCAGAGCATTTTCTGGGTCGGCTAGTAGAGAACAAGTTTTCCCTTCTTCTGGCTGCAAATTTGAGACTTGAGTTTACAGGCATCTAGCATAAAAAGTGAATCGAGATTTGGCAACAGATTTTCTGTGCAGGAAAGAGTGCTTCAGTTTCTGATTTGCCCTTAATATGTATAACTGCAAAGCACTTGTAATCTCACTGTTGAAGATTCCTCCACAAAAGTATCTGGAAACACAGGTCCTACTTGTTATTCTAGAAGATGTTCTACCTATTTTTTTTTTTAATTATATGTATTTAGAGAAATAAAAATGGCATGTAAGATTCTGAGAGAAGTGTTCACTTAGTGACTGCAACTGTGCCTACAATAATTTGTGATTTGCTAGTGAGATAAAATGTTGATAGTATGAATACTGAATGGATGTATTCAGTGTTCACTGAAAGAAAAATATCCATTCCTTTAGTGGTTGAAAAAGAAGAACACTTGCACTTCTAAACATAGATTATGATAGATGAAATTTATATTGAATAAGATTTTTCTGTCTTAATAAAAGAAAGTCCACTGTTCAAGGCTGTACACAAGCAGGTTTTTCAGCAGGATGGCTTTCATGTGCACCTAGAGGTTACAGTCACATTTCTTCTTTTAAACACTAATTTAAAGTGTTTTTCTTGTGGGAGTTATTATGAAAAATAGAATATCTGTTCTTTTTATATTTTGTTCACCCTTCAATACTGTCACCATGTTATAGTTACAGTTAATAATTAACTGAAATTTTGCCTTGTGTTTCACCACTCAAACCTGCCTAATCCTTTTTTTCATCAGTGAGACATCACTGACATCAGCAAACATACCCATGGCCCTACTAGTATTGATATGCTTTACAACAAAATACTTAACACTTCAATACTCAATCCATATGGACACATGTTTAAACGTCCAT
Source organism: Haemorhous mexicanus (assembly GCF_027477595.1). NCBI lineage: Eukaryota > Metazoa > Chordata > Aves > Passeriformes > Fringillidae > Haemorhous > Haemorhous mexicanus. The sequence goes on along the minus strand of NC_082381.1, from coordinate 49,599,168 downwards.
CAAGTAAAATTATTTCCTTAAACTCTTAACTGAGCACAATGGGTGGTCTTCCTTTTGTTGCAATTCATGAACCACTTTTTAAAAGGCAAAAAGCAATTTGTCAACCAGTTGGCAGCAGGAAACCTAATAACAGGAAACTGATTTCTACATGCTGTTCTAATACTAATTAGGAGACCACCAATATTTCTGAATAAAGAGAAAAATATGGTAAGCAGAGATCTTCTAACCCAGCTGCATAAATTAGAACTTGGAAAAAATAAAATCTGCTTAGACAAAGAACATTAAGAAGTACTGTGGCATTGTGATGAGAAAAAAAATAATAATTAGAAGTGAATGATATAGGAACTCTCAGTCTCAGAGGTTGCCTAGAGACCAAATTCTATTCATTTTTATGAAGCGGAAAAATCTAAATGTTGATGTTGTGAAGCTAGAAGAAAGGCAATTACTCAGAACACAGGATATTTTATGGGAACAACAAAGCTGGCAATGCTTTAAGAAAATAAAGAATTTTTTTGAATGGTATGTTGACAGCAGTGTAGTTGCTGCCAATCTCATCAGCAGTCTGCATATTCATGTTTGTTGCATCACTTAGTGGATTTCTTTGTTTATCTGCTATAAGCCCGTCTTTCTCTAGGGGTAAGTTGCATTTAAACATAATATTTTTGATAGGTTTCTTCAGTCAGCAGATAAGCAGTGATTAGCTGCCCATTCATTCCCTAAAACCAGCTGTGTAGAGGAGAGAATCTGAAAGGCAAAGGTGAGAAAACTCATGTGTCAAGATAAAAACAGTTTAACAACTGAATGGGAGAGAAAAAAAACCCAAACAAGTGATGCAAAGGCAATCACTCACTATCTCCCACCAGCAGTCTGATGCTCAGTCTCTAAGCAATGACTACATAGGAACAACTCTCCACTTTGATCCATGAGCATGATGCTTTTTGGAACAGAATATCCATTGGGTCTGGTGAGGTCAGCTGTCGCATTTCTGTTCCCTCCAGGCTCTTGCTCACTTTGAGCCCACCTCTGGGATGGTGGCAGGGGTAGGCTGAGTAAGAAACAGAGAAGGTCTCACAGCTCCTCATACATTGCTATGTTACACATTAGTGTGTCATAAATGTTTCAGAGGTCTAAAACAATATGGGCTGCTGTGACAAAAACCTGTTCCTCTGCCGGACCAAAATTTGTGCATACTTGTATCCTGAAACAGAAAAATACTCCAATTTTAGCAAATTATGTTTATACTGAGAACTCACTGGAGCAAATGAATGCTGTGGTGAGATTTTAGGCAGAGAAATAAGGACTGTCAACTGTGTGGCATCCAGATGAAGTGTCCAAATCAGTACTGTTTTTATAAATTTGACTGACAGTTAGAGTGTAAACAAATTTACTTTAGTTTTCATACTTATCTGATAAATAAAGCATTTATACACCTCTTTCAGCAACTAAATCAGAGCTACTCTGCTTTGTGTACGTCAGAAAAAGGAATGGGGAAGGGCTATGTAAGTGAAGGAATAAGATGAATATCTGGGAAATCTTTTCACAGTAAATTTGGGAGTGATACTACTAATCCACCTTGTTAAAAAATGTGCATTTTTCACCACTGAAAACTTTGAAAACCATTTTCAGGGTTTGACATAACTCTGGACACGAACAATCAAATAAATGTTACGATTTAACTCCTATTAGGATTAGAAAATCCACACAGAAGAGCACATATTAAATATGCATAAGTATGCACACTTCCATGTCTATATACATTCATTCAAATATACATACATATGTAATGTAATTTTCATTATATGCATAATAAAAAAAAGCCTTTCCTCCAGACTGAATATGAGAAAATCACAGCATTTATTTTACTTTCTAGTTTAACTACCTGTAATCTTGTAAAGATCTACTCATAGAGCAAGCTTTTAGTACTATCATCTGGGAAACCACAATGTGAGAAGCAGTGAAGATACCTCATAGAAATGTCAAATACATCTCCCATGTTAAGCGAAAATTCTTCCTCTAGGAATTAATTTCTGGAATGCTGCCTTCTGACTTACTACAATCACCCAGGAGAAGCATGGTTCTTTGCAAACATACTTGCACATGGGTCAAGTAGAGGTACAGTCCACTGGAGACACAATTAAAAATTTTCATAATTGCTATTTAGCTTCTGTACTGTTGTCCTTTTTCTTTTGTTCCTCTACTATGGAACTCTGTGTTGATTTTTGAGACAGTCAGTTAGACAGAGACTGTTTTTTCTTTATTTCTTTGAATTCAAATTTTTGCATATTTACTCTGGCATGCAGTCCCTCCTTCCCATGCTCCCTGTCTTTCCACTGAGTTAATAAAATCTGAAGTAACAGCAGCACAGATGGGGTCTATCTCTTTTTTTTCTGGAAACCAAAACTTCATTCTTCAGCATAAAAGTCTGTCATTATTTGTAGATGTGTAACTGACAGAAAGACAAATCAAAATAGATTTATAAATAGTCAGAGGACCTTTTCACACAGCGGCTGTGTAGACAGAAATCCACTGTGGTTTGCTGCCATTTTCTATTCCTCACTTCAGCATAATTTTCATGTTACACTGTGTAGAATCAGTCCACACCACACTACACATGCAAGTCTGTGATAATGCTTTGATGTCAAACTGTACAGAATGGGTATGAAGATGAAAAACCACTTGGGGCTTCTGCCTCTTGCAGGATGACTATTTCTAACAAAACAGAAAACAAAAAAGAAACAAACTTGAAAGTGTGGTTGGTTGTTCTGAAATAAACATCCATGTGGGAAAGGCCTTCCTCAGAGAAATCATAGCTATTATACTTACCTATATGTTTGTCTTTCATCAGGCTGTCACAAGCAGACCCCACTTAACTGATCATACATCACTATTTTGTTAAAATAAGCAGTCTGACACTTTGGTTAAAAACAAAAAAGGGGAAAGAAAATGCCTACATATCATTGTATCTTGATCTTTATAATGACATGATCTGAAATTTACCTAAATGAATGAAGAGTTTGCTATGGGCTGTGAGTTTGTATTCAGGAATATACCTTAAATGAGCCTTCCACTAAAAACTCAGCAAAACTAAACAAATCCTCTTAAAAATCTCCCTTGACCTCTTCATTGCACATAGAATTCCCATGGCTCTTTCTCATTCTGGTTCAGAATTAATTTACTTATTCTCTAAGATACTTTGCTCATTGTTCTTTCTCACATTATTTATTCTTCATCACATAGATAGCCAATTATCTTATTTTTTACCTATTTTATCCTTGCATGGAGTGATCAATTTTTATCTTAAAAGGTAAGAGCTCAACTAGAATTCCACCTGGTCATGGTTATGAAAGATAATAATAAGTGTTTTATTGAAGAGGAGGGACAAGGAAAATCTCCATCCTTTATTGGACACAGTGAAGAATGTGGTCACCAAGAATTAAGAAAAGGATGAAGTATTAATGCCTTCTTTGTCTCAGTCCTAGACAGAAAGTTTGATTATCCTCAGGGCCCCTAAGGTGTTACACAGGACAGGGAGCACAGCAGAAGCCTTGAAATCCAGGAGGAAATTATTAGTGACCTGCTGTGCAACTTAGACCAGCAGAGGTTTGTGGGGCCAGAGGGGATCCATCCAAGGGTATTAAGGGACCTGACAAATGAGCTCACCAAGCCACGCTTCCTCATCTATCATCAGTCCTAGCTAACTGAGGTCGCAGATGTCTGAAGGTTGGCCAGTGTGGCATCCATCTACAAGAATGGTAGAAGGGAGGATCCAGGGAACTACAGGCCTGTCAGCCTGACCCTGGTGCCAATGAAGGTTATGGAACAGACTAACTGGAGTGCCATCACATTACACACACAGGACAACCAGGGTATCAGACAAAGGCAAGTCCTGCCTGATCAACCTGATCTCCATTTATGATGAGGTGACATCTCTATTAGATGAGGAAAAGATTGTGAATGTTGTCTACTCAGACCTCAGCAAAGCCTTTGATTCTGTCTCCCAGGGTATTCTCTTGAAAAAGCTTGTAGTCCATGGTTTGGACAGGTGCTCTTTTTCCTGTGTCAAACACTGGCATGTTTGTCAGAGAGTGGTAGTGAATGGTGCTGCATCCAGTAGCAGAGGGTCATTAGTGGTGATTTCCAGGGCTCAGAGTTCAGGACAGTCATGTCTAATAGATTTATTGATGATATGGATGAGGAGATTGAGTGCAACCATGGTAACTTAGTGGACAATGCCAAATTGGGTGGGAGTGGTGATCTTCTGGGAGGTAGGAATCTGCCTGTCCCTTCCACTGCAGCAGAATCTTGGCAGGCTGGATCCACTGGCCAGCTGGACAAGGTAAAGTGCCAAGTCTTACACTTAGGTCACAACAGCCCCATGCAGTGTTACAGGTTGTGGACAGAGTGGCTGGAAAGAGGCTCAAAGGAAAAGAATGTGAGGGTGCTGGTCAACTCACGCTGAACACGAGCCAGCTGTGCCCACATGGCCAAGAAGGCTGATGGCATCCTGGCCTGTATTAGAAACAGTGTGACCATCAGGAGCAGGAAACTGATTGTCCCCCTGTACTCAGTACTGGTGAGGCCACACCTTGAATTTTGTGTCCAGTTCTGGGTCCCTCAGTTCAGGAAAGCTCTTGAGGTGCTGGAGTGAGTTCAGAGAAGAGCAACAGAGCTGGTGGAGGGTACAGACAGTAAGTCATATGAAGAACAGCTGAGCTGGGAGTATTTTAGCCTGGAGAAGAAGATACACAAAAGTGATGTTACTGTTCTCCACAGTTACCTGAAAGGAGGTTGTATCAAGGTAGGAGTTGGCCTCTTCTCCCAGGCAAATAGTGATGGGATGAGAGGACATGGCCTCAAGTTGCACCAGGGTAAATTCATGAGGCACAGCAGTAGGAATTTGTTCACAGAAAGTGTTGCTAGACTTTGAAATGGGCTGCCCTGGGAGATGATCGAGTCACCATCGCTGAAGGTGTACAAGGAACAACTGGACATGGCACTTAGTAGTGTGGTAGAATTGTCATGGTTCTGATCAAAGGTTAGACTCAATTTCAGAGGTCTTTTCCAACAAAATGATTGCCTGATTCTTTCAAGAAGCAGTGATGTGGAAGTGAAAACCCCTTGCTTGAGAATGAGTAAATGACCAGAGAAATCCTAGTTACTTGGAAATAAATCTTGATAATTAACTTGGAAATAGCCCATGAAGTGTATATGAACAGCTTATGACAAATGAGAAAGAGAAAGGACAGTGAATACTTCCGAAAAAAAAAAAAAATGATAACCTGAAAAAAGTAGCTGCTGCAAGGCTTTCTTTTCTGGTTCTTCCTGGTAGAAAATCAATCTTTCTGTACTCCAACTTTGTATTTTCTGTTTCTGACAAACATATTTTCATTTTGTTTTCACTGCCCTTCTAGAAAAACTGTGTACCACAGGTATAAATTAATTGACTCCTATCATTCATTAGTAATTTTCAATAAATCTGTTTCAGAATCTAAATGTATACATTGCTACTTGCTCTTCAGTTTAGCATCCTAGACATATTGCACATTTGAGGATTTGTTTGCAGTTGTCAAACGAAAAAGCAAGAAATGTGTGACAGAAAAACATACATAGCATCAAAACACACATTCTACTCCTTTCAGGATTCCTATTAAACTGATAGAACTATGACAAGAGATTCTTTGGTTTGTATAGTTAGTGTATGTTTCTGATAAAATATTCATGCACTGACAATATATTACAAGTATTATGACTAGTGAAAAAAGACAGTTTTGCCACTTTGAGTTGAGGCTATTTTTATAAGTTTTGAGACATATAGGATTAAAAATAATTAGCTAAGTAACCATTAGGATACTAATAGTTTATAGCTGTCTTGAAATTTACGTATAAGCAAATCATGATACAAAACCTACAGAAACATTAAGGACCAGGAAAACCAGTTCAAAAACAAAATTGACTTGTCAGTACAAGGTAGTGGTAGAACTGGAAAAAAATCCACACTTTATTCATCTTGTTCACTGTTTGAATCAACTGAATTCATTGTTTCCATAGGTTAATGGCAGAAATAACCATGAGACACTCTGAACATTAAATACTATAAAATCCTTAATTTGCTTAGAAAATCAATTTTGACTTTGGGAAGCAAGCTGGCATTTCAGCTTCCTTTCAGCAAAAAAAGCTTGCTCTGTGTTTTGAATACAGAGTTTCTCTATAGCTAAGATGTTAGACCATACAACTTTCCTGTGTCAGAGAAATTTGTCATTTTCTGCAGTGTTGCAACTATCATGCAACTGAATTAGTCTAGCTTTGTCTTTTACTTACTTCTATGATATATTTAAGAAGGCATAGAATCTACATGCATTTTACAAATGTATGTACTTTCCTTTCTCTGTGTTCCAGTAAAGCTAAAAAATGTTTAAATCGAGCAGCTGAGGTCAAGGCATGTGATCCCATGGATCTCTATTCTACAGCATAAATCAGTAATGGAAGATTTATAGACATTAAGTGAGAACATAAAAAACCTAGATGCAAAGTAATAAAGCAAGAAAAAAGAAAAATATCAGCAAGCCATTAGCTATGCAATCATATTCATGTTAATACATTTTAAGTGTGAGAAATGTTCTGGGAATTCAATTATCATTTAATACAATAGCCTGTAACAATTTAATTAGATATCATTTAGCCTACAGACATCCACTATTAAAAATTCTGACCTTAATAATTCTATCTTGCTAATATTCATTAGATTAATCCACATACAAGCTTGTGCAACACTGAGATGTTACCCACTGTATTATGACTGCCTCAGTTAAGAAAAAAACAAGGGGAGATTTCTTTGGTGACTCCTTTCTGAGAGGATTAGTGGGCTCAAGATGATGGTTGTACCAAACCCATGGGGAAGCCTGCTGCCACCCTGGGGTCTGGGTTAGAGACATTATCCACAAACTCTATGGCCTGCTCTAATTATTTTTCACTGTAGATTTTTCAGGTGCTCAGCAGTGAAGATCAAACAAGAAGGTTAATCAGGCAGCACCTCAGGGCTTTAGGACGACTGCTTGAGGAATATGAAGCACAAGTAGTGACCTTCTTTATCCTGCAAGATGCAGGGAATGATGAGGGTAGAAATGGGAGAATAATACAGATGAATACCTTTCTCCAAGCCTGGTGACGTCAGAAGAATTTTGAGGTTTTTGATCACAAATCTGTTTGCATGTCATGGAGCCTGCTGGCAATAGCTGGCATGCACTTGTCTCAAAGGGGAAAAAGGACCCTTGAGCAGGTCTCATTGAGGGAACTTTAAACTCAGTGTGAAAGGGGAAAGGGATAAAATCAAGATACCGGAAATAAGTCAAGGATGGCATGCACTCTTTGAGGGACAATGTATAAGTGAAGCCTTTCAGTCTGCTGAAATAATAACAGAGATAGGGTATGATGACCCATGTAGCAGCAAGGATGCAAGGTTGCAAAATTTCTGGATGTGGAATCCAAGGAAACTCCTGAGAATGGTCATGTAGAAGCACCAGCTTTTCCCATGAAAAGGCAGCACAATTGATAACCCATCTGATGTGCCTCTACACAAATGCATGCAACAGGAACAACAAACAAGAGAAACTGAAAACTATGATGCAGCAAGAAAATGGTGACCTAGTTGCCATCACAGATTCTTGGTGTGATGACACAACTGTGGTGCTACACTGAACAATTGTAAACTCTTCAGAAGGGATAGGCAAGGAAGGAGAGATGGTGGAGTGGCCCCATATGTTAGGGACACTTGACTGTCTTGAGCGTAATGATGTTGATGAGAGGGCTGTTTATGAGTAAGAATCAGGGGAAAGGCGAACAGGGCAGATATCCTGGTGAGACTTTTGGAGACCACCCAGCCAGCATGTAGAGGCAGAAAAGCTTTTAAGCTGTTAGTAGAAGTCTTGCGATTGCTACCCCTTTTTTCTTTTTCTTTCAACTTATCCAGATGTCAACTGGAAATAAAACATAGTAAAGAGGAATAAGTCTGAGAGGTTCCTGAAGAGTGCAGAACATAACTTCCTGACACAGCTGATGAGCTAGCCAAATAGGGAAGGTACCTTGCTGGACCTGCTCTTTGCACATAGAGAAGTTTATACCATATATAAATAAAAATGAATTGTTATTTCAGTGATATCATGAGCTGCAGCCTCCTGGACAGGTGCTGGCTAGGTGCTCCCGGGATATGGCCGAAGATGGCCACATGATGTGCCACTCCCAGATCCTCTCCGGAACCCCTGGGTAGCTGTTACCATCTGCAGCGTGGGTGGCGCAGGTGGGATTGTGGCTACGAAGTCCAGATATAAAGGAAGGAGAAGTGGACACCTGTGTAGGTACCAAGGAGCTTTAATTTCCCAGGTGGAGCCAGGGATGGGTATCAGGGAGGAGATCTTGGGGAGGCACAGATAAAGGGAGGGGGGTGTGATGGGAGGAGACACAAAGCTAACCAATAACGAGGACCCAGGGAGGAGCGTGGGTTACAGCTAAGCCACTGAGGATCACACAGGGGAGGGGAGAAACCTCAGGGGCAAATCATACATCCAATAAGAGATGACTGACACAGAAAATTCTCGATATAAAGGGGGGTGGTTACCATGACAGACGAGACGGGTAGGCAGAACCAAAAGGGAAGAAATAAGCTTATAAGGGCATAAAGGCAGGTTCTGAGGGACAAGCCACCGATGGGAAAACAAGGGATAAACAATTTAGGGAGAAACCATTGTGAGGGAATTCCATGGGGGGGAACCAAGGACCAAACCGTATTGTTTACTTACAAAAGGAATAACCAATTCTAAAAACACACGATGCCTAAATGAGCCATACATTTTGTCAAATGCTTTCCTTGTTTGAATTTCTGCCTGAACATAAAAGGCATATGCCTTTTTTTTTGTGCAAAGCCTTCCATTTGTTTGTATGCATAAGAAATTTATGTGAATTTGATTGTGAATTTTAGTACCTTCCTTAAATTGAAATATGTATTAGTATTATACTGCAATGGCAAAATATCTTGCAGAAAACTCCCAAGAATATTTACGCAACTTTAGTTATTACAAGAGAAGAACATGTGTCTACACTATGCTGAGAATCTCTTACATTATATTATGTACTTTAAATTGTATTTACCTCCTTAAAATGGAAGCATTTGATATCATCTGTGATATATTCAGCAGCTGTTATGGTGGAGGTCTTTAAATAAAAGCCTTTTCTTTCATTTGTCCGCAATAATTGACATCAAAGGGCTAGAAAAAACAGCTGTGAGCTTCACATATTCACAGCACCATTTCTCAGCCATTCTTAGAAGTGCCCTTGATTCAATGGGTGTGTCCATGCTGACCTTTACTCTGTTCTTCCCTTTAATATGTAATACACATAACCTAAAGAATACTAGAATTAAAATATACCCTCAATAATGCAACAACCCAGAGAGCTTTTTTTTTGTGTGTTTTTGAAATTTTCTGACCTCTGTATGACTTCATTTTAAGCTTGCCAGTAATTAAGTTAATCTTGTTAGGTAACTTAAATGCTACAGCTTGAACTAATTCACTTTACCCAAGCTCTCTGAATTGAATTTATGTAAATGGACTGTCTGGATTATCACCTAAGTCTGACCAAAAATTTTCACCATCCAGATTGTAACTGAGCTGGTCACCCACACTGAAATACTAGGAAACTAAAAAACAAGAAATAAAACAAGACCAAAACCAACCAAGAAAAAAAACTTACAACAACAACAACAACAAAAAAAACCAAACAAAAAACCCACACAAAACCAAAACAAAAACAAAACCAAAAAAACCCCAAGCACAACAATAACAACAAAACAAAATGAAGAAACACCCATAAATGGAACATATATCTTCTCTTCATCTCTTTATTTTCAACTCAGAATTTCAAAGTTATTTAGATATTCAGGTATCACACTTCCATTAAAACCATGATTAAAGCTAATGTATGTCTGAGAAGATGCACCAATTTTAGCCCTCCAATCCAGTACATGATAGCATAAACAATATTTCATTACATTAATGAACAGTATAAGTTTTTTAACTGTTGAGCTCAAGAACCAGAAAAAAATTGCAAGGATGCTCCAACATATCCAGTGGCCCTGGAAGAAAATATAAAATAAGCAGATATTATTTTAGATAATATCATGATGCATTCTTATTCTTTACAAAATATAAGTACACACACATTTTATCAGTTATTTTCTGCTGTGCCCCTCAAATTGGCTTTAGCAATCTTTAGGTTTAAAATTTAGCATTCCCCCACTTTCAGGTCAGTTTTATGAGAGTACTACAAATGATTCTTGCTTTATGCACAACAACTCTCTTTAATCATCCCATATATCAGTGAAGTCTACATAGCCCAAGTGTTACACATATCAGAGCTGGAGAACTGCTTTCACCAGAGATGTTAAAATACAGCTTTCAGATTCCCATTTTTCGCTAGTTGTTCACGAAGACACCAGATTTTTTAAAAAAGGAAAACCCTTTTATCCTTCTATTCTTTGTTTGATTGCTGCCTGGATTAATGAACTTGTAAATATGTTTTTTGCTGTATTTTCCTGTATTTGATCATCACCTTTTGGAAAAGGAGAAAGTGAAAATTTTGCATAGAAATTTTTTAGAAGTTTTGGCTTTCCTTAACCTTCTGATTACTTTTCTTATAGGTGTTTAAGTCTTGATTGAAGAGATGAGATTTTATTGGGGAAAAAAACCCTTCTAGATTGTGTTTCTCACAAAAAAACCCAAACCAAACCAAAACAAAAAACCAAAAAAAACCACAAAAAAAAAACCCGAAAAAAACCCCCAAAAAACTGATTGGGAAATTTTAGTTACCAGATTCCAAGCACATCTGAAAAAAGAAAAGGTGGGCTGCAAGAGTTGATATGTAGCTTCATACCAGAGTCTAAATGAAGCATTCAAATGAACTAGGAAAATCAATGCTAAATTTGGTGGGTAATAAAAATGAGGAAATTAGGTTAATGAGAATATTTAATGACATGATTATTACTTACTTATTGAGAAGAAATGTATTTTAAGTGATTATGAACTTGTATGACCTACACTAGAAGGGAGAAAGGGAAAAAACCCATGAAGTTAATAGAACATAATTTTAGGCTGCTTCGGAATTTTTAGATTTTTTTTTTTAGCCTGACAATTCTTTTCATGCCTAACAATTTTCTTTCAGGTAATTTTCTATTTCTCTTCAGCTTATTTATGACCAGCACGCTCGCCAGAAAGAGCCATGCCCTGCCTCTGAGGTTGGCAGGCAGGATTGCAGTACAGCCACTGGCTGGGATCCTAAACTGCCGAGGCAGCCAATAAACATGGACCCTATGCCGAAGGATTGAGGTAAAGGAAAAAGGAAGGACTCTCTGCTTGCTTCTTCAAGCTGCTTTAGTTCTTTCCCGCACAGAAGCAGTGCTGGGGCGAAGCCGCTTGGAACCGGCAGCATGGCACAGGAGTTATTCTTTCCCGGCAGTGGTGTGAAAAATGCTTATTTTATGATTGGCTTTTCACAATCATTAAAATGAATATTGTATGTGTTGTGTTAGCAAGTAATGCTATATTAATTCTCTTAAGTAGTGTGTTAAATATAGTTTTAGGTTATAACAAAATGCTAAAATAGAAACTATGCTATGTAGGATACTTTTTTTTCTAAAAGAAAGGACTCGCACAGAGATAGTGGTCACAGGACACCTAATCTTTCAGAGAAAGAGAATTTCTTGCTCCATCGTCAGGAGAAACTAACTTCTTCCTGCCTCGCTCAGGCAGAATGACGCTGTTTAGGGTTATGAGGAAGAAGTTGACAATGATCAGACAGAATCCTGTATTTGAATGGAATTTATGCATCAAGTATGAGATGTATGAATATGCAACAGGTTATTGTTTTTAAGGGTTAATTCTTTGTTAACATGTGTTATTAATGATCAAATCTGCAGCCAAATTTATAAAAAAAAAATTATAAATTTATTAGATCGACAACCAAAAATAGAATATTTTAAAACCGCCACAGCCAAGACAGCATCAACCCCAGACTTTGACGCTGGGTGAACTTGGGTCAGACCAATGTAGTGTCAGCGTCTCCCCAGAGTGTCACACCAACTGCTCCAGGTAGCCAGCTTATATACAGTTTATTCTGCCTGGAGCAGAAATGACCTAAGATTTCTGTAAGTCCCTACATATGTATAACGGGAACTATACAGATGCAGTCCCATACAAAAGTCAGGCCATAGGTTTGGATGGCTGTCTGGGCTCCTTGAAATTGTCTTCTCTTCAGCTGTAGCCAGGATGTCGCCGCTTTTCCATGTATTCTCTCCCAGGTGTTCGGTGAATGTTCTGGACATTTTTGGGAAATGGTCGCTGATCACCCAGGAAAGCCTCATTCACTTGTTAATGGTCATGATTTTATCTGGGCAAGTCCAGGAAATCTTTTGAAAATGAAAAGCCCTTCTTCTGGCCATGGGGATCAGATGGTTGGATCTTTATAATTTTTATACAATTTCTAAAGCATGAATTATCTACATCATATACTACAACCTGGGTCCTTTTTTGGACTTATGCTGCCCAGAAAAAGGTACCCAGACATCCGTAACTCTTTGTTTCTATTTTCTCATATTGTCCTAATTCAAGTTGTCCAAATTATTATTACTCTAATTGTGTTACTACTTTTATAACCATTTTATTACTATGAAAATTTTAAAATTTTAGAAACAAGGGATTGTTTTCACAGAGCTGGAGCAAGGCAGATGATGCAACACCTGCGGGCAGCATCAGCGGCGGTGGTGGAAGTCTCTGCCCCCATGGCGGGATCATGTGGGCAAAGGCAGCAGTGCTAGCGATCTCTCTCTCAGCAGGAACAGTGGCTTTAAGGATATCCAGTGGAACGTGGGAACTGGTGGGGTGCAGGAGCCGTGCAGCTCAAAGGGGGGGCAGTGGCAGATAGTGGGAAAAAGAGGAAAACAGCAGCTTAAAAGGTGGATGGAAATCCTGGAAGGGACTGTCTTGCTAGGTAGGAGGGGTCTAGGGTGACAACTGTAAACATAATCTGAAGCAGGAAAGACAAAGACCAATAGCAAAAAGGAAAATTATGACTGATGGGGAACTCACTAGACTAAGGGGCAGGATCTTTAAGGATAGACAGGGAACAATCAGGAATTATTAACTGACATGGCAAGACAGGGTGCAAACAACTTCAGACAGAGACTAAACCTCTTCAAACTACCACTGCCACAGACAGGGAGAAACTAAACATCATCAAACCCTCACTGCCACAAAAATCTTGATAGCAATACGTACTAGAAGATGTTTAACATGTAGCATAACTAGCTGAATTTTACCATTACTACTGAGGTAACCTGAATAAAAGTCATAAATTGTGTATAAAATTGACTGCAGCAAATTTAGTGGGTTTACATTAACAAAGTGCTGTGAAATACTGGATTGTTAAAAATGTAGTCATAGATGACCAAAACAAAATAAATAAATGCTAGTACTTAATGAAAAAAAATATTTTGCAAATCCAGTTACTTAGATTCTACATTACAGAGAGCTAACAATTTCTTACTTTAATTCATAGATATTTGTGGTCTTCACAGTTTTAATGTGTTCCACATAAAGCAGTGACATCAAGGCAGACAGTTCCTTCAGCTTTGATATTGGTCTACCAAAAGTCTGAAATGGTTTGGATGTTTCAAGATCCTTCAAGATGTCCTTTAACAGGCATTCCTTATTGATACTTCTTTGAAAATAATGAAAAAGAGCTAAAAGTTACTGCATATTTGCTTCTGTAGAAGTCGTGTTTAATTAATGAGTTAATGAGAAGGGGAATATTGAAATAAGTGCTTTATCCTGCAAAAAAAGTTATCAAGAAAGCAACTTTACCATGGTAGTATATTTTTAGTGCAGCACAAGTAGATTTTAAACATATTTATTCTGGATGATATAGCAGGCTAGCAATATGAAATTGGAAGAATGATTTTCTAAAACCAAGGAGCTGTTTTGTTTGATTTATGAGTTAAAGTACTGAAAACCAAAAAAATCTATTGATTATTTTTCTTAAGTACATTTGCTTTACTGATGCTGACAGTAACCACTTTTTTACTCTGACTATTAAATAGAAAATGGTCCTCTTGTATGTACATAGCTGACGGATTATTTCAGAAGGATGGTCAGAACAGGTGAAGTTACTAATTCGTCAACTAGTATAAAGTAAAAGATCCAAATGTGCAAAAAGTCCTTACAAACTGAAGAAATGCCAGCACTTCTGTGTCTTTCAATTCTATTTCTCAGTTACACAGTCCTTTGTTTAATTAGTTCAGGTCCAGAAAACTCTGCATTTATACAAAGATTTGATTTTTTTGAAAATAATTTCCATTCCCTGAGTATGGTGGAAAAACTTATGAAAGAGGCTCTGTGTGAATTCTTTAAGCAAAAATTAGGAAGTAAACCTAAAATAATTGTTTCAGTGTGTTTCAAAATTTCAAGTGACTTTAAACCCTTCACATCTATTTGGTATTGTGACTTACACTTTTAAAATAGAGTTGTGAAGAAATATGTCTGTCTTCTTTCTTGACTCAAATGACAAAGTTGCCTCTAGGTCTGAGAACTGGATTCTGCTTGGATGAAAATAAGATATTAACTCCAAGAACAGTAATGTCACTAACAGAAGGTGATTCTATATATTTGTTCCCTGTCACAAGCAGGTGTTTAGACTATTCTTCCATGTATTCGACACTTCTCATGACCCTTAAGCATATGAGCAAAACACTAATGTTTAGGTAAAAAAAAACAAAACAAAGCTTCTTTTTACACTTCTTCATCTGGAAATTGCTTGTACAGACAATGATTAAAGATATCAGGCTCAAAACTTCTACTGTTCTGTCAGTTGAAGATAGAGAGGGAAAGGAAGGGCAAGAGATAACATTTCTGAGTTAGAACTGAAGAACCTTCAAGTTGAAAGCAGTGACAGAGATCATATTTCTCTAAAAGACTAAAAATAATTATTAAAAAGTAATACGTAAATGGTTGAAATGAAATAAATGCCATATTTATAATAACCCTCTTTAGCCAGAAGTAAAAGTATATTATTTTCCAAACAAAATAAAATTCCTATAAAAAAAGAGATATTAACACAGCAAACTTGTTCCTGTTTCTATTGCATGTGCAACTGTAGTGCAAATAGTAACCAATGAGCCAGGTTGGTATTTTTTTTCTAGTAGCTTTACATTTAAAGCTACTAGATGCGATGCAGATGCAATCTGATATTGAAATACATCACAAAATCGGAGAAGGTATTGAGAATAAGTGAAAACTTAAGTCCTTGTTTCTGTGAAAAACAGAGAAACAGACAAACTCTTCCTGCTTCTGAACCTTATGTTAAGAAGGGTTTTTCTATGTACATTACAGAGGAGGTGATGTGTTGTTCTCTTGAAAGAGATACAATTAGACATGATGCAAATCACAGCAGAGAACCGCTCGACCAGACGAAACAGGACAAAGCGTCTTAATGCTGAAGTATGGAAAGATTTGTCAGTCTGAATGAAAAATTGCTAAGGCTAACTGAAAATCTAAAATCTTCCCAAAATGAGTAGTAAAGTCAGTGTTGAGGTTTGTTTATTCGTTTGGGGTTTTTGTTTTTCTTTAAAGAAAAATGGGCACAGAAAACATTCCATTTGTATCTCTAAAAGCAGTGCTGATTTGAATATGGTTGGTATCTTCTATTTTTGACATGCTAGAGATCTCATCTCCTCCCTGTATTAAACAAATGCTCTATATTGTGACAGATAATACTTATTTGTTGTTTCTGTGGAGCCAGTCTGCTTAGCCTTACATAATATTTTCAAAGAACATGATACTGAGAAGTGGAAAAGAATTATGTGAAACACCTTAGCAGGAAGAAGTCCTCTAAAAGCACTCCTCTTTTAGGAAAGAACATACAAATTTCTTGTATTTTAGAGATATTATATCTACCAAAAAAGCATCCTCTGCACACAAACCCTGTGGAATTCATTAATTAGAGAACCCTTGGGTTCATTATTAAACTTACTAAGCAGGAATATATTTAAAGCTTTCCACTTTTTCATTTGTAAGTAATGTAAACCAAAATTAAGGAGCTGAGTTGCTTCTGGCAGTTCAGAGTGTTTCTCAAGTGTTATGTAAAAGCAAGTCTTTCTCAAAAGTTAACTTAAGAAATTAATTAGAGAATAAATTATCACTATTACATACTTAGCTTTGCTAAACTGCTTCCATCGTTGAGACTGGCTGAAACATTTTGCAATAAAGCTACACAAATAAAACTCATTTGTTATTTGTAGAAAACCAAAAAAATTGTCCTTTTTTTTTTTTTGTACTCTATATACCAAAAAATCTTGCTTTTCTTTTTTTCTTTTAATCATATTTATATATATATCTCCATGTAGACAGATTTTTTTGATTTTTTTATAAATTAACTTACGAAGTCCAACTAATGCAACTAAGTCTTTACTAAGTCAACTAAGTCCAGTTTTTTTCAGATATGTCTGTAAAAGTTACATTTTTTTCTATTCTGTTTATAAAATAGAGAGATATGTTAGTGTTTTCCTTCTCTTCTGCCAGTGGCTACCACTGAGAATGATCAATGCAAAACCGTCCCTGAAGACTCTAAGAAACCTTCACTGAACAAAATAAAAATTCAGAGCTTGTCTCAGGTCAGCAAATCAAATTCATCAAACATAAACACTCTCCTGAAATAAATATTTGGATTTAATTCTGTCCTCATCCATATGATAACACGATTTTCTTTTCGATATCTATATGCAAGCAAACATCTGTTTTTATAATAATAGCCTCCAGTTAACAGCTCCATTTGGTATTTCTTGGGAAGTCACTGAGATCCTGAATTCAAAAGTCATTGGAAAAAATGGAATTACTCTTAAAAAAAAAAAGATGGTTGTTGTGTGTGTTGTATTTTTTGTCTTTCTTGCATGGTTAAAGAAGTTAGCTTCTTCTGAAAGCTTTTTTAATTTTGCTCTGAGTTTTCTCAGAAACTTCTTAACCATCCATGAGGTCTCTTGGCATTTTTGCCTGATTTCATTCTTGTTGGGATGCATTGCTCTTGAGCTTGGAAGAGGTAATCCTTGAATATTAGTCAGCATTCTTGGGTTCCTCTGTCTTCCAGGGCTCTGTCCTGTTGGACTCCACTGAGGAGGTCCCTGAAGAAGCCAAAATATGCTCTCCTGAAGTCCGGGGTGGTGAGCTGTTGCATGCGGTCCTCACAGTGCTGGTGATCTCAAACTTCACCATCTCATGGTCACCATATCCATATGATGCCAATCATATATCCACTTAGGTGTGCGTACTTCTCTAGTTCCCCTTGTTTTTTCCCCCATATTACATGTGTTGGTGTAGAGTCACCTGGGCTGGGCGCTGAATAAAGCTGACTCGCAGGCTGGAGTACCTGGAATGTTTTTTCACCCATTACAGACATCCAGCTTGCAAGATTTGGATGGATAGGTGCCTGCCTTCGCCTAGAAATCAACTTTAAAGCCCCCTTCACTAGTCTGTCAATTTCCTGACCAATATACTTTTTCCCTTCTTTTTCTGATGAAACCCCTTAGCCTGCAATAAACCAGGCTTACCAAAGTAAGTTTCATGGTCTGAATGACTGAAACCTCGACTACCACCATGGTTCTAACCATCTGTTGACCTGTCAGATTCAGCAGGTAATTTCCCTTTCTTTGACTTGGAGGATTAATGAAGAAAATACTTGAGCCCCAGATCCCCTTACCACGTCTCCCAGGGCACTGTAGTCTCAGATTTTCTCAGTCTGCTACTGGCTGTATGCCCTGTTTCAACATGGAAAACTAATAGTGGGTAACAGTCAGTTTTACTAGGCTTAACAGCTTCTCAGTTGATCCAGGCTCCTGGAAGGTGACACACTTTTCTTGAAAGTGTGTCAGGCCAAGAGATGAGTGCCTCTGTGCCTCTAAAAGTAGAGGCACCCACTACTACCATCCACTGCCTTTTCTTGTTTGAACTAGTTGTTAATTTCTGTCTTTGTGGAGCAGATTGGACTGCTGCAGTTTTCTCTGGCTGTTCTCCCAGTGTGATGGATGCTGTCTCATTAGCCTGCAGAGCTACAATGTGGCTCTGAGTGGGGATGTCCAGTTTTAGTGGAAATGTCCAGCTTAGTGGAAATTCACATCTTTTTGCAGAAAGTCCCTTCCTTTAATTAGTTCCTGTCCTCTTCCTTTTGTGTTTTTGTTTGGTTTTTTCCCCCCACTTCTTCCCAATCCCCTGTGTTAATGCTCTCCCTCCTTTCCATATGTTCCAAGGGATGAATTTTTGTCTTTTCCTCAGTGGGAAATTGTTCCCCTACCACTGGGCTCAGAATCAGCTCTCCCTCTCAGCCTCCATGGTATCTTTGTCCTCTGACTGCCTCCTGCAGCTCCAGCTGTTGCTGGAGGTCCTTCACAAGGCCACACCCATTAGAGTTCAGGGAATCATTTCTCTCACATTTGCTTGACCTGTCTGAGCTTTGGCACCAAGCTGAGTGGATTGTCCACCTGCTCACATCAAAACAGGAATTGTCTTTGCTGTGCTCCAGCGTCAGTGACAACCACTGCACTCACTGCAGTCTGAGACCAGGACATCTCCATGCTGATTTGGCAGAGGCATCTGGGTCACTATGTTCCACCTGACAGTGTCTTTAGACCAAGTACTTGACTACTTACCTAAAAAAACTACGTAGATAATATAATCTATTTATGCAAATACACTGTCTGTTTTCTTACTTAAAATTTACATATGTAAGTTTATCTATTTATGTGAATAGTTCTATCTATTCTAGAGAAGCAAAAAATTTCTGCTATGTTTTTGTTATGTCTGGAGCTAAGTTACTGAACTTTAGACTAGGCCTTAGTGCCTTTACTAGCTAACAGTTTCTTAAGGCACTTAAAATGTATTTCTGCTTACTTAAAATTATAACTTATATGTCCACTTACTTAAAACTTAAACCTACACTTCTGCTTCATATCTATGAGGCTTAATATATCTTAATTTCTCTAAAGGCTTTAACTCAGCCCCTGCATTCATTTCTCTCTCTGAGGAACTCAGAGAGGCTTGCATTCCAACATTGTTCTACAATTTTATGTTAAGAGATTTCATATAAGTTAGAATGTGGAAAGCGAGAAACTAAAATCCAAAGCATTTATAAATTAATTAATAAAGAAACAAGATTTTAATGTAGCATGAGAAAAAATAAAGCAGAGACAGCATGTCTATCATGGGAAAGAATATGTCAAGCTTTATATAACACTTTATCATCAGACCTTAACTTAAAAACAGTCTCACCAGAGTTTAGTATTGATGAAACCAGCCTAAGTGTACACCACACTTAGACAAACTGGTGATATTATGAGTGGTTGTGTACCTAAAACATGTCTTATGCCAAGGCTATGATGAAACATTCTGTATTTGTATGGATCAGATTTTAATACAAAAAAGACATTTTGGGGGAAAAGAAATCATGCACCAGTAAGTTGTAAAGCTCATGACTGGCTAGAAAACCTTTAGAGGGTTCTCTCACCTGACTGCCAGCAGTTCTCTCAGCTTGAGAAATCTGACCTTTTTCAGTTCTTGTATGGTCACATCTTTCCGTTTCAAAGATGTGTCAAAATCTCTTAGACTAGTTTGGTCAAATGTTGTTCTGCTGTTAATCTCTGACAAGTTCAGCTTCTGTGAAGAATGGAGCATGCAACAGTGCAGTGTGACTAGTCACTAGGATTGCCAGTCCTCTTCTGGGGCAAACACTGATGTGCCACAGTGACTACAGGATTTTTGCCTGTGATAGTACAGCTTAAACCCAGTTAATTTTTGAGGCAACATGTGGAGAGATAAGAGCTGGAATCTGAAAATTATTGTACTTCAATAAAATCACTCCAGTCCAGCTGAGAACATAACAATTTAAATGCTGATCTTGAGTTGCTGTCATAAGCACTTGGGCACACTTTCTTTCCAGCAGAGAATGAAAAATTTATCTAAAAAGTAATTAAAAATTTTATACCATGAAATAGGGGTGAAAAAATTCAAGTTATCAAAAAAAACTTAATAAACAAGACAGAATTTCTCTAATATATATTTTATATGAATATTTTACATTACATACATGGAAGATTGCAAACTGTTCTTTCAGTAAAAAGTGAATGGACACTATTCCTGGTGTATTATGAAGACCTATTTCCTTGCGTTTTTACCATTCAAGTTTGTTTTCATATACTTTTTAAATGTAGACAGTAATGAATGTTTTAGATTAGGTCTGGTTTCTTACTGTAAATAATTATCCATTATGCAGCTCCTCATAGCAACTTTGTTCCACAGTTGCACTAATTTATGGCAGTATCTATTATTATGTCTTAATTGTTTGAAGCTTGTGTCTTGGTTTGAAACACAGGTGTCTGCTAAGGCCTTGGAATGGAAAATGTAAGCCCCCTCCCACTGAATTATTATAATTTTTAAATGAAGGGGCTCTTGGGCAAAGAGATGAGGGTAGGAGTAGCATTTCTTTACTGGCTGTATGACACAGCAAACAAACCCGCACGGCCGGGCGCTGACCCCAGACAGAGCCCGGGGCCCAGGCCCGGCCTTCTCGGCCGCGGGCCCTTTCCCTCTGCTGCAGTTCCGGGCACGGCCAGCGGGGGCGCTGCTGGCTCCCGGGGGGCGGGGCAGGCGCGGTGACTCCCCCGCGGCTGCAGGGGGCGCTGTGGCGCGGGGAGCGCGCGGCGATGGCGGCTCGGCCCGGACGGGAAGGGGTGGCGGAGAGGCTTCGCATCACAAACTCTGGGGCAGCCGATCCTGCTGTCCCAGCAGGACTCCGAGGAGCACCAAGCCGGGACAGGAGTCTCGGAAGGCAGGGGGTGCGGGGCTGCAGTGCAGTGAAAACTCGGAGCAGTGCCGAAGAAGCGGCCCGGGGCGGGACAGCAGCAGCCCAGCTCCCAGCAGGGTGGGGAGAGGCGAGCTCAGGATCCCGGGCACCCGAGCAGTCAGGGATGGGTCCCTCTTTTAGTGAGGTGGGTGATAATAAGGTCTCAGTTCAGTGGCTGCTCTCACGAGCAGAGGTTCACCCATAGTGGAGGAAGCAGCTCTGTGCTGGGCTCCGACGGCAGCAGCTGTGAATTCCCTTCCCCAAGCAGAAGCTCTGACTGCCCTCCTCGGATGCCGAGAGGGATAGAGAGAGAGAGAGAGAGAGAGAGAGAGAGACAGAGACAGAGACAGAGACAGAGACAGAGACAGAGACAGAGAGAGGGAGAGCAGCTGCTCCAGCCCTGTCTCTTACCTGTCCAATTCTCGGAAAGAAACTCCCAGACAAGAGAAGTGCAACCAGATGCCCTCCTTCCCTGAGCTTGGCCGCTTCTTTTGGTTTTTTTAAGTACCCCAGTCACTACAGTCTCCTAACAACTTATGTGAAAAAATTCCTTAAGTATAAAGGAACAAAATGAAAGAAACCTAACCCCCAACAGCCTGCTACCTGCTCCATGATTTCAAAAGTTTGGTGGTGCCTATAAGAAATGTAAAAAAAAAGGTTTAGAACATCCCTTACCCTCTTGCATTGCTTATGAAGCTTTTTTTTTTTTTCTCCTGTGCAGTTCAATCCTTCACACTTGAAGAATTAGATATATATGTTATCTGTCACTGGTTTTCTAAATTATATATAAATACAATATATGCCATGGCAGAGAATGTAATTACACTGGTCGCAAGCATGATAAATATATTACCATGTTGGTTTTCGCAATTGTTAGAGTGAATACTATGTGTTTTATAATATTGACTTTAGTAAGAAAAGTTTTGCTAAAGTTTGTAGTTCTTTTAATGTTGTGTTATGACACCAATGTTGATGAAGAGTTATTGTAATGTTAACATTTAACCAATGAATTAAAACCTGTTGAATGTATCGAAAAGTAATAAATGACCACCACTAAGACCACAGAGCAGGCTTTAAAAAGGCAGGACGAAGGAGGAACTATGTTAAAATGTTCAAATATGTATGACCCTTTATGAATATGTAGTTAGTGGATGCAAGACCCAGGGTATATCAGGGATGTTGCTGTGTTGGCTGGTGTGCCTCTGGCTGTAACTAAGCACCCAGCACTGTTCCTTGTGCTTTGTTCACTTTGTACCCTGTTGTCTCTTATTAAATTTTCTTTAAATTTTAACTGAGGAGTGGGCTTTGTTTCTCATAACAAGAAATATAGCATAGTTACCATATGACTTACCACAGTCAGTTTCACAATAACTCCCAATAATATAATTTTATTTATTCCATATAATAGAGTTAAAAGTAGACAATTTGTTTTGAGGAGAAAACCTCAACCTTTGATGTTCCTTCCATACTTCACTTCCACTGCATCCTACTTATCTGTAAATAGGACCAATTACATGATTATAAAAAAACCCAAACCTGAGAGAAAAATTATGTAGTCTTTCTATACACATTTATAATAATTCTATGGTAATCTATCAATAAAATAAAATGTGCACTCCCATATGATATCTCTTATCATTGGTTTCATAGGTTAAAAAGGTTGCAATCGCCATGGGTTTAATGCAGCCTGCAGTGGAGAAGAGACACTAGAACACAGAAGGCAAGCCTATTATCAGCTTACGAAGAAGACCAGGTAGAGCATTGCGCATAATTTAATTAGGTAATGCTAGTCAGACACTCTAAAATTTAAAACAAAGTGTTAAGTCATTTTTCTTCACATACTGGGATAGAGAAAATGACATTTGAAGTTGCTGTCTTGTATTGTTTTTTCTCCCTTCTGTCGGCATGTGCCCTGATTTTATTGTTACACAGAGCAGACAGAAAAGTCATTTCCATCAAGATGATAAATAGTGTGGCAAAGTGGGCTTCCTAATAAGATTTGTAAAAGAGAAAGCAGGAGCTTATCTTCACTCCATGAGGGGGACCTCTTAGGCATTGCTACTCTGGAGAATCTTGAAATGATCAGTCATAATCTCAGCTGCATACTATGGTAGCAATTGGGAAACATCCTAGTGTCTATCTACATTCCTCTCCTGCTTACTCAGGCACTTGCCTTTAGTGCAGAATTTTATTTACAGTGCAAGTCAGCTGTATCTTACAACCGCAAAAAAAATTTAAATATTTGTTGCTGAATCTAATGAAATGCTGTCTTGAGCTTAGTACCAGACATAACCTTTCTGAGGCCTTATGTGTATATAGCCACTGCAGAAAGTGAGTTCTTCAGAGCTAGTGCTGCTTCAGCTGACTCTGAAGTGGCTGTAAGGCTTCTAGTAAAGAAACTGTCCTCTACTGTCCTTCAAAACACCCACTAAGAGTTCAATTAACAATAATTCAGCTAAACTCGTGATAAGACCAATAGGAACTTGTGTTCTAAACGTCTAACATGAGACCAAATTTAGGCTGTCTCAAAAATGCAAATGAATGCACTGTTAACAGCGCTGACAGGGGAATCAGGGATATAGGTAATTTTTTTACACCCTGAGGCAACAGAAATGTTTTAGGAATGATGAGATTTGTGTTTTCCTTGGGGAAACTTCAGGTGACAGTTAAAAAAGGCTCATGAACAGTCTGACTGTGAGAGAAAGCCACAGAGCCCTTCTGTGGAATTAAGAATGCTGTTGCAATGAATCCCTCAGCAAGCAAAAATAGAGACTTAGTGATTGTTAATTTACTATTGATCTGTGTCCAGAGCAAATATGCAGAAAGGCATATTTATACTGATATTAGGATGTTTTGTAATAATTAGTTTTAATTATGTCTACAGGTGGGCTATAATCAGAAAATATTTTAATGAGTTGTTTAGGCCCCACGTGTTTTACTTTGTTAACATCTCTTTCTGTCAAATGTATTAGGGAAGGATTATAAAGCTCCGATAAAGCATGCTGTTAAAGGCACAGCAGGTATACACAGCTGGTAGAGGATTGGGTTTTTAATTTAATAAATATACTGGCCAGTAGGATAAAAGAGCCATCTCAGGTTGACACTGTTATCCACACTAGCTTATACGCGAGCAGAAAAAGAGGTGGAATAGCCTCAGGTACAAGAAATGAATGTATCACAATTCAATATTTTAGTAGACAGTAGTAAGAAATAAGGAGACTCATGGTGATAACTTCGAGACAAAATTTGAAATATACAGTATAGAATGCATTTGAAAAGGAAAAATATTCTTCATTTTTAAAGGAAAGCAAACATCTTTCTCTTTGTACTTCAAAGTAGCAGATTTTTTTTCTTTTTTTTTTTTTTTTTTTTTTTTTGCAATAGGGTATAAGAGTGTGTTAGGTTTAGTTGTATCTATATTTTGTATTCACAGACCAGACGATCTGGTATAACATATGCTACATTCTTTCCCTGGGTAGTGTAGTAACTAAACTAATTTACTCTTCTAGAAGCATAGAACTGATTTAATTCAGAATATAACCTGAAGCAATTCCAACAGTTGCATGTTGCCCCATACTATATGTTGCCGCTTCATTGAATATAATTTTTCATTTTTGTGCATTGCATTTACCAGGAAACTGAAGTTCAGAAAATTGCTAGTGACTACTTTTTTTTTCCTTCTTTTTTTTTTCTTTTTTTTTTTTTTGTGGCGCTCTATTTACTGTGCTTCAACCACTAATGCAAACGGTTCATACAAAGCATGTATTTATTTTTACAAAGTTGTATGCACTTCTGAGCATGCTAATCTTTCCTTTACAGCCACCAGAGCAAGTCAGCAACATAATGCAGCTAAATTAAAACTAGCAAGACAAAACTGAGAATATAACCAGCAGTTTAACCTCAGACTTATCCTCAGGAGAGGTTTACTTTTAATACTTGCAGACAAAACTGTGGTGTTCTTTTAACAAATGAAATTTTAGAGACATTGTATAACTTTTGCATTCATGACAAGTAGCAAGCAGACAAAATCCTGGAACAGATAATCCTAGCACTTTGCCTACTTATGGGGAAAAAGTTGGTGATAATTAAATACTTTTTATCAGAGAGTAGAGAAAATCCTTGCCAAGTGACCGAGTTTAAAATTGTGCAGAGAGGACAAGCAGTTCTTAGCACACAGTTCAACAATGTAATTGTAACAACATTGTTTTAGTCTATAGAGATGGTGCAGAATAAAACTCAGTTCTTGATAGAAAGATCAAAAGATGCAAGTACAATGACTGTAAATGTTAGCCTCTACATCATTAGTTTAGGAAGAATGCCAAAGTAATTCTAGAAAAACAATGTCTGTAGCCATTGGGATAGGTTTCACTATACTGTTTTTAATCTGTGTGGTTGAAATGTTAGCGGGTTAGTTACGAAGATCAGGTTTTCTTAGAGGAGAAGAAAAACCTCTACCTACCGGAGTGAATTCAACTCAATCTTTTTCCCATATAGCTTTTTTCCCCCCATTTCCAGCCAGCATATGTTTTCTTCAGTAGTTGAAACATTGTTTCAAACATATATTGTTTGTATTCATGTGGGTATGTAGTAGAGGAAAGCAATAATTGGTGTATTAAGAGGGCTGATGAAAGTCAACGTCCACACTTATAAGAAAAGCTTTCCTCAATTAATGGTCTTTAAGAATACCTTCATGCTAATGGTTAATTCCTACCCTAGCTCTCACTGCATATGCAGAACAATTATCCTTAACAGTCATGTTCTAAATTAGTGAGTGTACACCACCAAAAAACACACAAAAACTAGAGAAGTTGTCAGTCATACAGATTGTGACTGAGGTTTCTGCTCCAGTTGCCTATTCCAAGCTCCTCACTGACCTCATGCACCCTAATTTATCTTTTAGGATGGTTTTTGGGTCACACTCTCTTCTGATCCCTGTGGCAGGGGTTGAGACCTCACTTGCTTCAGAAGCTGGAACCACGAACTAGGTGCACCTGCACCCCCAGTCTAACTCCAGCTGTTGAAGGCACATCTACTCACACAGCCAGTACCACTTAGTCCCAGAAGCACACACAGACAGAGAAAAGAGATGAGCACACTGACCAAGAAATTTTACACTTCACTATCCCCTTTTACACCTGTTTCTGCCTACCTCCACTTTTTTCCTCCCCTGTCCCTTTCTCCTGAATTGTCATCTATCACTGTGCATAGTCCTACTGGCCTCCCAAGCTTCTGGATCCCCAGGTTTGCATCAGTGCCAGCAAAGGTCCCTATTTGTTGCCGTTCCTTGGCAGCCCATTAGTAAGTGTGTTGGACAGTTTTGCTTCTTGCCTTTTTCTCCATCATATTTACCTGTCACTTTTTTGTGTCTGTATATTTTGCCCATGGCTTCTCCCTTTTCTTTGCCATTCCTTTTGTCTGGGTGCTCAATCTGGTTTATCCTCCTGAAATAAAAATTCCTATGTTCCAGTACCCTTACAAATGGGCACGCATGATGAGATTTGGTCATTTTGTCTATTTTATCATTTTGTCTGCTTTTTGATCACATCTGGGACTCTGTTTGTTCCTGTTTATGTCTTCCTACTTTACTTATTTTCCCTTTTGCACTGAAAAGGTCCATGGCCAGATACCTTAGAGGAACCAGACACCTGTTCCCACATAAATTTAAAGCATTTAAAATCCAACCATCCACTCACACATAAATCTTATAGAACAGCAGACAATGAAATGGAAGTAATTTTTATGGTATGGTGATGGAAAGACCAATCCATTCCAGAAGTAATGATTTTACTTAGAACCACTCTAATAGAAAAAAGGACTTTGAATAATATTTGAGGTATAATGTTTAGGATAGATTTTGGATATCAGAAGGCAAGGTTTACACTGATATAGTGGTTTGGGAATAATTTTAATTTCACACATTCTAAGCAAACACAATGGTCTTTAGTTATTGTTTATTGCATACTTTTCAGTAAAGTTCTCTTTTTATAAAATCAGAAAGGTTGAGTTAAATATTTAATTTCTCCTAATAAAGACTGGAATAATTTCTTAATTATCTAGAATTTTCACAGGAAGGGAATGCTATTTTCTATTCTTTTCTAACCACCCCTACCCAAGTACATACTGTTGTAAGAACTGCCTGTGCAGAATGGGTCAGGATATTTAAACAAAAATGAAAAGTTCATTAGAAACCTGGCAATAGAAACCCAATATTTAAAGTCTGGAATTTCAAGTTTACAGAATCAAAAATTTAAATATGGGGTTTGGGCTTTTGCTGCATGCTCTAAAGGTACTTAACTTACTTAGAGTAGTATTGCTGGTATTCTGATGACTTTATGGGATTAGATAATCAGAAAAAGGCAAAGTTTTAACAAGAAAGCTCAATGCTATTAACGCGTCTGTTAATGTTGATAAGAAATGCCACACTGCATCATGGAAGACTGAGGGACTGGCCACTATTGGCAATGTTACAGTGGCCAATGAGTGAAAAGATGTCTTTTTGAGAGGGTTCCTGGCTGTCATTTACTGTCAGAATGTTTGACTTACCCCTTCTTTCCAGAAGACAGTGTAGAGCCTGAGATGAAAAAGTGATAATTTATCCACAAACCTGTTAATTCCCCTGGTTTGCTGAAATGATTTGGTCATAAGTGTTGAGTTGAAATATATACTCTGTCAAGGAAAATACCTGGAAAACTTATAACTGTGCTTTTGGGACCTTGAATTTGAGACTAAATGTCATATACAATGGCAATATTTTAAGGATAAGATATATTTTCCTGAAAAAATGTGACCTCTGTTCTTTTTATCATTAACATTTGATGAGTAACAAATGTCCTGGACCTGCTGACACTGAGTATCAGTTTAATGTATGCAATTTGCCCAGCATGTGGAATCAGAGAATAACTTTGTTTGGAAGGAACCTCCAGAGGTCACCCAGTCCAATCTCCTGTGCAGAGTGGATTGGAGACTGCACAGTCCCATTCTGAACCTTTTTCAGGGTAGGAGATACCACAGCCTCTAAGCAACCACCCCTGATATTTGGATGTGAGATGTAACACATATACATTTCAGGTAAAATGGAGAGAGTTTATTAATTTGCATTTTGACGTGAATTCTTAAATGTTGAAAAAGCAAATGATTTAATAAATATCTTGAAATTTAATCTAGATATTAAGAATACATTTTATTTAAACTCTGTCAGCTGTTAACTGAGTTTAGGATAACTTATTTTGTCTGTGCCATTCATCTTGAATAGAAACACATTTTTGCCAAAAAACACCCCAAACCAAAACCCAGAAACCCGAGATGTTTAAAAATGAATGCAGCATTAAAACACCCACACCTGAACATGACTCTAAAAGCAAGCAGTACTATTTTAAGTGTCTCTTTGTCTCCAGACCCTCTCTGATTTGTGACATTACATTGCAGTCTATGTACCTAGTACATGGGGGGAGCTTAGTATCAAAGAAAAATATTCACAGAATTCAGCAAAATACGGTTGTTTTCTAAACTACCAAACTGGTTATAAACTCCTAAAGTAGGATACAAGTATTACTTTTTTCAGAGGTGATTGCATTTTAGGTATGTTTTGCATGTTTTTTTCTATGATCTATTAGGTGGTACCATCCTCAAGAATCCTGTTTAGGTGGCTGTGGATTAAGTCCCTCAGAAAAATACAAAAGAAGCCAGAAGTTCTTGTAGTTAGAGTCTTGCTGGGAATGTAATAAGGTAGATATGAGTAAGAGCTGAGGAGAAAAGGGGTTTTTTGTACTTTCCTGCAAATGGCAGTGTTCTGACTCTTGCCAAATTAAGCTATGCTAAGAGTTGTTTTTGAAACAGTGCCCTCTGGACTTAGGTCTGCCTTTCACTGTTTAGATATCATGAATTTGGAGTATCGTTCAGTGTGAAATACTGTGACTAGTCTCTTTCTTGTTGGTATTTAACATGGTTATACCCTAAGATGTAGCCTAAGGTAGGTGCACATGCAAAGGAAAACAAAATAGAAAATCGTTGTGCATCTATATTACTTTATTCCTAGTGGGACCTGGAAAGGCCTCTAGAAGAGCTAGAAATTACTCTATGCATGATATCAGTGGCACAAAAAAGACAGGGAGTAATCTGGCACAGAAATGTTACTCTTTAGGAGTTTCCAATGTAATGTACCTCTCTCTAAAGAAAGTTAGTTTACATAGATGTCACTGAATATCTACCAAAACTTTTAAAGGTTTTTTAATGGCTATGTAATGGGTATTGAGCTTCATGGGAGTTCCAGTGTTTAAATAATCTGTGAAATTAGAAAGAGAAAAGAATATTTCCTTCAATTTGCCATTGAAAACATTGAAGGGATTAGAACAGGGCAATAAAAAAGGAAAAAGTTGGATTATATGTTTTTTTCTAACTGAATACATATTAAAGAAAAATCATCATTGCTTTGAAGGTCAGAATATAGGTTGTACATATTTTTTCTTCCCTATTTCTATTCTTCTTTTCTAGCTATAATCATTGTAACAACTTCAAATAAAACATAGGCTATCCAAAATGGTTATATTTGCCATAAGGTGGCACTATGCAGTAAGGCAGTGACATGGCTTGGAAAATTCAATTTAGTTTTTTACTTCTAGTCTTTTTTTCTTATTTTGAGTCATAGGGTTCCATGAAGGACAGGTCTCAGGTATGCAAAATATCTCATCTACATGGATTTAAAATTCATAAAGATTCATATATTAAAATTAAGAGTCAGAAAAGACAAACTGCAATTTATGTTGAGGTTAGTACCAATCAGTATTTTCTTAGTATTGCCATCTATAAACATTCTTCTCTCTCTGAAGATATAAACTCCCACACTAAAAAAGTGAGTGTACAATGCTGAGGACGCTACAACACCCCATGGTCCCATAGCTTTAAGATTCATTTATCCTGGAGGAAAGAATTTATAGTGCATCCACTTTAACAACCAAAAAAATACTTCAGAATTACTCAGCTGAAGGATAGTTCATACACAGGATCACTTAGTGCTTTGCTCCTGATATGGACAGCTAAACATCCACAGATGTCTAGTTGAGGTTGGAAGGCACCTCTGGAGATCATCAACATGTCCTCTTAAAGCTCAAGAAGGCTGCCCATGGCTGTGTCTTGTTGAGTTCTGCATGTCTCCATGGATGGAAGCTCCACAACCTACCTTGGCAGCCTGTCTCAGTGTTTGACCACACATACCATAAAGAATACTTGAATGGAATCACCTCTATTTCAATTTGTGCCCATTGCCTCTTGCCCTGCCACACTAGGCAACACTGAGAAGATGTATTCCTGTCTTCTCAATCAATTCCCCTTCCCCATCAATTTTATTTTTATACCCATACACACACACACACACACACACACACACATATATATACATATTTCCCTCATGAGCCTCATGGTCCCCATCTTTAATCGTGTCACTCTGCTGGACTCAATTATATCTATGTACCTCTGGCACTGGAGATGCTTAGATTGGGCCCAGCATTTGAGATGTGTTTCAACCACCCTGGTCAGAAGAGAAAGACAACCTCCACTGTCCTGATGATGTATTTCCTAATAAAATCTAGGAGGGTGCTGCCCTTCTATGACCCAAGGGTATATTCCTAGCTCATGATCAGCTAGGTGTCCATGAAAGATTTTCATTTCCTTCTATGTCTAGCTGCTCTTTTCCTTTTGTTGAACCCTATATAGTGTATAAAGTACTACTCCAAATTTCATACCACCTGAAAATTTTCTGAGGGTGTGCTCTCTACAACTACCCCAGTCATTAATGAAACAGTTAAACAGTTATTGCTAATAGTATAGAACTCTGAGTACACTGTTAATCTCTGTGCTGCTGCTCCACAATCCTTGTGAATTACCAGTTCAGCTAGTTTTTGTTCAGCTCATTGTCCATTTATCCAGTACGTTCTTTATCAGTTTGTCAATAAAAATGTCAAAAGCCTTAATCATACCAAGGTAAAACACATCCAGCCTTCTCCCATGTTCACCAAGTACATGTTCTCACTGCAGGATGTTATCAGGTTAGTCAGGAACACTTTTCCCTTTGTATGTCCCAACCCATCATCTATTTCTTTTAAATTATTTTAGGGATTATTTGCTCCATCATCTTTCAGTTTCCCCCTGGGCCTTCATTCTTGTCCTTCCTGAAGACAGTAATGGTATCTTCAAGTCTTTAGAAATCTATCCTAATCTCTACAGTGTTTCAGAGAGAATTCTCCATAACCTCACAATGTCCTTGAACAATATCGTTGGTACTCATAGGTATTTCTAGTTGGGTCTCATGGATTAGATTAAATCACAGTTTGTTAAAATGCTCTCTAATCCACTGAGAATCTTCTCTCCAGGACTATATTCCATGGTACACTTACAATGAGGTCCCTAAAGAAGTCAAACTCCTTTCACCTGAAATCCGGGGTTGAGGTCCTCCTGTTTATCTTCCCTTTTCTTAGTATCTCAAACTCCAGAATCTTGTGGTTGTAACAGCCAAAACTCATCTGACCAATTCTTTCGCATTTGTAAGTAAGAGATGTAGCAGAGTAACACTCTGCATTGTCTCCCTGATCACTTGTGTCAATTGTTCCTAATGTTAAAATCACCATTTTTAGTAATGGATCATTTGCTTTTTTGATCTAAATGCAATTTGATTCTATTTGTTAATTTTATTTGTGTGTTCTGAAGGCCTGTAAGAATTTACTAAGCTGTTTGGTCCAATAGACCCTAGAAATTGCTAAAAATACATATATGAAATATTAAGTGAGCTATTCAATCTTTTTACTTGTGAGTACCCTGAACTCAAGGTTTTTTCCCCCTTTATATTGGCTGAGCTGTGTTAATGTTTGTTTAGTCTAGAGTCTTTGCTTCTCTTCAGGGCTAGATTGCTGATGCAAGTCATCTGTCTGAATGTGCTTGTGACTATAAATTTCCTCTGTCACACCTAATGTTGAGTTTGACACAATGAAACCCCATCTTGCCTAAAAAGATCTCAGTAATTCTTTGCTTGCCTCGAAAATTACTCAAATTAATTTTTTAAATTAATATGACAAATTTTTTTAACAAAATGAGCAATGTGACATGGTCTGCTGATATGCTTAGTTGACAAAAATCCTGTTCTCCTAGTTTGTGATTCTTTCACTAGTGGTGACACAAGAGAGATATTTTTAGGATACTCTCAATTAGTCTTGAAACTAGCAGTAGGACAATGTAATTACAAGACTATAAAGGACTGTTTGTCATAAATTAAAAAATGTTTTTTTTTATCTATAGCATATGATAGACTATAACCAAATAAATGTTATTTGTAAGATAAAGTAAATATTAATGGTTATAATAAACCATTCATAAAGATGTTTCTAACATCTTTGTGATTGTCAACCTCATATAATATCAAAGGTTCTTCATATTTTTAAAGTCAGGCTACAAATAATCTAATATATTGTTCTCCATTATATATGCAACTGGGATCTTAATAAGTTTCCCAGCACAAGAGGTGTGTTGTTACCAACATAAGCAGTTTATTTTAGTAAAGAAATTTCAAACCAAAATTATTCTACAGGTTCTACAGCAGTTTTTTCAGCCTTTTAAATAATATTCTTCATTTTCTCTTTTTTGTCTCTTCGAATTTTCATGGTCATAATGATTTTTGAAATATACTCTGAGACAGAAATCTAATTTAGCAACATTGATATTACATGGATCAAACATTTTAAAATGGTCATTATTATTCTGCTAGAACAATTAATGTACTGAACATATTACATTTTTAAAGTTTACTTCCCACGACAAAACATACTAGCTCAATTTATTTAATTGCAGTTTTAATTAACAGTTTGCCAGTATTTGGCCTGGGGACAAAATCAAAAAGTTTGACCTACAAAGTTTTTAATGATTGAAATGTAGGGGCTTTACAAAATCCCTTGGTAGCAAACAGGCAGAATTAATTCAGACTCCTTACATTAGATAGTGAACAGAGAAGAGAGTCAGGAAATGAAACCACATGAATTATGGATTCTTCATTGTGAAAATCTAACACTTTTACAATGGAACCTCAGAGGTCCCTATTGGAGCAAATGTTATGTATTATCTTCATTAATCTGCAAATTTGCAGATGACACCAAGCTGAATGGTGTGGTTGACAGACCTGACAGATGGGATGCTATCCAGAGGGACCTGGCAAAGCTCAAGTATTGGGTCCATGTGAATCTCACAAGA
This sequence comes from Haemorhous mexicanus, assembly GCF_027477595.1. Classification (NCBI taxonomy): domain Eukaryota; kingdom Metazoa; phylum Chordata; class Aves; order Passeriformes; family Fringillidae; genus Haemorhous; species Haemorhous mexicanus. The sequence continues at coordinate 49,566,018 of NC_082381.1, read as the reverse complement.
TCCTACAAGAGCAAGTACAAGGTGCTGTACTGGGTCAGGGCAACTCCAGGTACCAGCCCAGGCTGGGGATGAACAGATGGAGAGCAGCCCTGCCCAGAAGGACTTGGGGCTGCTGGTGGGTGGGAGGCTGGACATGACCCAGCCATGGGCACTCCCAGCCCAGAAAGCCAAATGTGTGCTGGGCTGCATCCAGAGCAGTGTGAGCAGCAGGGCCAGGGAGGGGATTTTGTCCCTCTGCTCTGCTCTGGTGAGAGCCCACCTGGAACCCTGCATCCAGCTCTGGGGTCCCAGCACGGGGAGGACCTGGAACTGTGGGAGTGAGTCTGGAGGAGAGTCACCAGGACTAGATTAGAAGGATGGAGTAAAGGCTGACGGAATTGGGATTGTTCATCCTGGAGAAGAGAAGGTTTTGGGATGATTGCAATTGTCCAGTACCTGAAGGGAACCTACAAGAAAGACGGAGAGATACTTTTGTACAAGAGCATGTAGCAACAGGACAAGGGGGAATGATTTCAATCTGAAAGCCAGTGGGCTTAGTTTAGGTGTTTCGGAGAAATTCTTTACTGTGAGGGTAGTGAGGCACTGGAACAGGCTGCCCAGAGAAGCTGTGGATGCCCTGTCCCTGGAGGTGTTCAAGGCCAGTCTACAGGGGGCTCTGAGCAACCTGGTCTAGTGCAAGGTGTCCCTGTCCATGGCAGGGGGATTGGAAGAAGATTATCTCAAAGGTCCCTTGCAACTCAAAGCATTTTATGATTCTATGATTTATTTTTTCCCTTTAAAATAATCCTCCTGCAAAAATGTTGTTGAATTATCCTGTTGTTTTCTCCTTTAGTAATGGAGGAGGAGGCATAGGGGCTACAGTGGGAGTGGCAGGTGTGGACATGAGTATCTCCTTTCCATCTTCTTTATATCTTTGACATGTTGTCTTGAATCAAGTATCAAGTTCATGTTATACAGCAGACGGCCCTTATGTTTACAGCAGAGGACCCTTCCATGACGTTGGCCTGCTACTGCAATCTGTCTCTTCTTTTCTGCTTAGATATAGAATCTTACCCACTTCACCTTGTGCAGCCATTGAAAAAATTCTCTAGGAAATTTTTCTACTGTCTGTGAGTAATTCATCCTTAGCTGATTGCTATACTAGGCTTTATTGGAGATGTAATATTTTTTACATTTTTGTGGCCAGAGTAAGATGCTTAAATTGATGCTTACTTCAGGAAGTCTTGGAAAGTATTTCGTCTGACTTGGTTACACTGTGCATGGAACAATGCTTTCCTTTTCTTATTCATCTGTTCTGAAAGAATATGCAACTTTGTGTGCAATGGTGACTAAAACAGAAGGCACTTTTTTCCTTATACAATGGAAATATTTTCTCCAGTTACATGGAGAAAGAAAAGAAACTTACTGGATTTTACTAGTTTGAAAGCTAACCAATGGGAGATTCAAGGTCAGAACTACAATTTAATAGGAAGATTAAAATAAGGATACTAACACAGAAAGACTGGCTTAAACTGACAGAGTCAGGTTACAACCTGCTCGGTTGATCAGGGTGGTGGTAGCAATCTGATTAAATGGTGGCTGCAGTCTTGTTGGAATGATAGACATGGTTCTGTTGAAGTGGTGATCCTATTTTAGGGTCTGTTTTTTCTCTGAAGGTCCAGTGTAGCTCTTGTCCTCTGGGAATGCAGTAGGAAAGGCTGCTCTGGTATTCCAAAATGTCAGATTATATCCAGGTAGGAAGGCTTGTTTCCTCCCCCAGGACAGATCATCTCCCAATGGGATGATGTAATTTTATGAGTCATGCAGTGAGATTCAATGGCACATTAACAGACCTAACTCCTGGAGGGAGTTATCAGGGATGTGTCATGGAAGAGATACGGGTCACTGCCCCACCTCTTTTAACAGCTCATGAAGATGACAATAGAATATATCCTTTATTTGTAACCTAAGACAAAATTGTAACCAAAATATTAATATAAATGCTTTTTTACTGATATTATTTGGACCCAGGCTAGCATTTACTGTAAGCTGAAGCACATTTGCTATGTCTACTCATTGAACACAGCATTAACAGATACAAAACTTGTAGAAAGAAATATATAAATAAATAGATATCAGCTGTGTAGTTCAGTGGATGAACTCATTTTATATTAACCTTGGAATATCTAGTACTGACTGGTTACAGGAATACGGAAGAATGCAATATGTTTTTGAATGCAAAAAAAATATACTTCTGTAAACTTTCCCTCCAAAAAAGTATTTTACCTTATGTGAAAATTAAATTTAAAGGAATTGCTCTGAATAGTGTAAGCATAAATGACAGAAAAGAACCAGGACAATAATTTCCTTTGTCTCCATTAATAATATATAATTTGCCACCTGCACTGGATGCATTCAGTAACAACTCTGTGCATACAAACAAGAAAAGAATGAGGGTAAAAACTGGACTATGGGGAAGAACATAAGAAAACAGCTAATGCTTAACTAAATTTTTAGATGTATAGCTTAAGATGATCCATATTTAGTTCAATGAACTACAAAATCTTTACAGGTCAGTCTTCACATTTCCACAAGCATTATGAAATTTGTTTACATTATGGCAAAAGCATTTAATTTTTTCACATATAAATGCAATTCTCATTGTCGTATTTTGGAACAGACAATAAGTAATTAGAAAAATGTGGCTATCTGTCAACACACAATGATTTGCTCAAATTCCATATATATACATATATATATGGAATAAACAAACCATGATATACATACCAGGACAAAAAGCTATTTCTGAGTAAAATATAGATACAAAATGTTGTGTGACGAGACAAGAATTGATAAATTTCAGTTCTATTCAAGAAGAGGTTTCACAATTATCTAAAGATGATAAGAAGATGGTTTTAGAAAATAGAGCAATTTATTTATTTGTTTATTTACTCATGTCTTTCAAAACAGCCAAATGTTTCAAAGTGATGAGCCCAGGAGCATATCTAAAAGAAAATACTGAAATACTGGAATTTCTTGGCATATTTATTGTTATCTTATTTTATGAATTTACACCACCTTCCATGTGTAGATCTGGAAGCTTTTGGACATACATGAAAAACCTTTACTGTTACTCTATTTCTCATGGCCATCTTTGATGGAAGGAATGTAACCAAAATGGTATTCAAACTGCCACCTGGAAGCGAGGGAAGATTCTTACTGATTTTACTTTTCTTGTCAAAAACTACTTCACCCTCTTCACTGCAATGGCAGCCTGTCATATTAGGATCAGGTGCCCACATAATCTATTGACCAGTACAACAAAGGAGAGTTAATAGTTGGTTCCACGTTAATCAGCACAACGAGCCTGATAAGAACACAAACTAGTTTGAAGGCAAAAAAAATGTCAAGTAAAATGTAATTAATGCAATTAGATTGGATTAATAGCCACAAACTTTCTGTTTCTTTCAGAATGTCAGTTCTTTCATGATTTTAAATGATCAATGAACTTCAATATTTTGATTGATTTTAATCAAGTGTCCTTATTTTTTCTCAGCAATGTAAGGGTTGATTTCACAAAAGCTTAATTTTCCAGTGAAGAGTTTCCTTACTCTAGTTATTTTCTTGCTTAGACCTTGTTTCACTCCTGTATTGGATTTCCTTGTAGCCAACTGCAGTTCTGCAGGCTAAATTTGCAATGAAATCCAGAGGTGTGATTGCAACACCTGTATTGATAACTGATCTAGCTTTAGCTTCACTAGTTTGCTTAATGAAATTGCAGCCTCTGCATTCAATAGTGGATGTCCTTGCAAAGGCATTTCTGCTTCTGGGAGTAGTCAGATAGATTATAGCTGTGTTGAGTGTAATCCACTTGAGCTGCAGTCACAACAGCAAAGGTATATCAATAGTTTATGCAGACATAACTCAAGAAATAGACAATTAATAAGGTATGAAAAAGTTTAGGAGTACCTTCTGAAATATTTTTTAATCTGCAACATGGTGGGCACGGTCAAAGAAATCAATATCTTACTACAGGTAAATGAAACTAAGAGATTGAAATTAGACAAATGAAATGAAAAGCTGATTTCAATGACATGGTACTCATGAAGCTTTGAAGAAAACTTAATCAACATGCTGTAGCGTGTCATGTAAGGAGTATGATTTCTATACATGGAGAGTAATAAAGTTTGGCCAGTAATGTTATTCATTATTTTTATTACAAAAGGAAGGTCATATGGCCAAACAACAGAGGCAAACATTGTTTAAGGTACTCTAATCAGATGCCTCTGTGTGTGTATATGTAGTTTCATTTTACAGGAAATATTGCTGTCCCAGTAAATTTTGCTAGACTTCCAGACTGAGCCCATACAAACTGGAAAAAACATCTGTAGCCATGTTAAATTAGAGTACAGGAGCTCTTTTATGGAATCTACTGATTTCTATTCTGAAATATGCAGTACAGTTTAGTATTTTCTTTACTGAATGACTGATTGTGCACTCTCTGTTTCAATTTTAATAAATGAAAGTAATTCGCAAAAATTCATAAAATGTGCTGGGAATTTCTGCATTCTGGAGCTGGAATGCATAGTATGTATAGTGCTTTAATTCAGAGTCCAGATCAGTCTGTGAGAAAAAAACCCAAATTGGATGATGGGTAAAATATAAATATTAGCTTCATTATATCTACATATACAATTACTGTTGTTTTTATAGAGGGAAGATAAATACAGCTGGCTAATGTTCCTTGTACCATTTGAGAATCTCCTGGAGCTTCCCTCTGAAGTGACGTTGCAATTCCCAGGACTTATAGCCTAGAAATTGTTTCTATGGCAGCTTTAACATTTATTTTTATAGATATCTCTATTGAGTATTAAAGTATGCCTGATGAAACTGCTTCTGCACATCCAGTGAAATAAATATATCCCGGCATGTTCCCTTCACAATTACCAAAGAGAATCCTTTCACAAGTTAAAATAGTCAAATTCTCTTAATCTGCATAGTCCCCCAAAGCCTGCACTTTTGTATCATGTACTAATGGTCTTTAGATAGTTACAGTGTCATTTGTTTAATACACATGAAAAGTATATTTGTTTTAAATTTTTAAGGAAGAAAAAAAAATTGTAAGTTGAAATTGTAACTTAAAATGTTTTAAAATAAAAAGGCACTTCTTAGTTCTTCTCTGTTCAAGAATTTGAGAAATTATACCCGATATTACAACATCCTATAGTCTTTTTATATTTTATTTCTAGTGCTATATAAGTACTGATTCAAAAATACACTGCTAGTGTCTTTCCACTGGTTTTTGCTTTGTTCTCCACATTATTTACATGGTTGGTTCTACAGATGCTCAAAAATTGTAGGTTTTAGAGATCACAAGGTCAGTAACAACCCCAAAAAAGCATGAAGAAATGGAAGAGCTCATCCCAGATATGTCACTGATATGTATTTCTCAAATTGTTTGCAATCTGAACTTTAGAGTATGAATAGTTTCTTAAAGTATCTAAGAGTTTTTTTAGCTGCTTTACTAAGAAAGCGTGATATTTAAATATTTCTCTTTATTTTCTGTTTTATGTATTCAACATTATTGTGGTGACATAATAATAATGATGCGAAAAAATGGCAGGAAATACATTAGAGATCTTTTCAAAAAAGTGTTTAACAGTAAGCAAAAGTATTTAACAGTAAGCAAGACACAAATGAAATGAGGTAACATTCAATATAGATTAGGATTTGTATGTCTTTATATATAAAGTGTAAGTAAAGTTAAAATGGTATAACTGTAGGTGAAATGCTGTGTAAAGCTTTGCAGCATTATATTAAGAGCTGAAACTGGGAACATTTAGTCAGAAGCTGTAAAGGAGTTACTTTGTCTTCATTCGAAGTAGCTGATCCATTATATTTTCAAGTTATGGACGTCAGGATTTGGATATTTCAAGCAAAATTACAAGAAATTAAAAAGCATTAAAATTTTGAGTAACGAATGTTTTCCATGTTGTGAAGGCAACAGAATATTAAAGATTCAGCATAAACTATGTTGAGACCAGCATTGAGGAATGTGCTGGATTTCAGTATATGTATCTGACTGATCTGTAATTCTCATTTAAAAGAGATTAGTCAAGTCAAGGAACGACTTGGTTGATATTAAGACAATTTAAGTGTTTTTTACATCACCATTCAGTCATTCTTTTGTAAAAGTACTAATTACATTTCATTTCTGGTGATCATTGTTTCCAGTCTTTTGTTTAAATACTAAATCTAAGTAATGTATTTTTTCCTTTATTTCCTATATTTTGTGTTATGGATGTAACATCTATTAAAGCAGAATTTTATGAGAAGTAATTTTAAGCTGGCACCTTATTGGACTTAGGAGTAATCATTCTAGGCTTTTAGTGGAGGGAGGAAAATTCTTGTTTTGTTCTTAGACCTAAAGATTTGTGTGGTTTAATTCTTCAGAAAGAACATTTTGCACTTCAACATTTTAGGCACTCAGATTATTTAAGAATGATTTACCACCAGAGCAGACTCAGAACATGTCCTGCAATGCATAGATGAAGCAAGGAGAGCCATTATATTGAAGTGAGATACTAACTGTAAAAAACCACTAGTTTTCCTTTCCCTGAAAATGAATCTGCATCTAGATGTACTAGATATGAAGTGTGGCAGTCATCTGAATATTTTTTTGTAGTGTCTTTATTACTGAAGTGGAGATTCGGTTAAGATACTTAGAAGAGTTTTTATTTTTCTGAGCTTGTTTGGATATATATTGCTCTCTGAGCTATTACAGCTCTAACGAATTTTAAACAAATTGGATGTGAGACCTGTAAGTAGCTGTTATCGCCAAATTAGTGCACCAACAAATCACTGCAAGTTTTCTCAGAGTTTCTCCATTGATACTGCTGACTTAAGACTGAGTTAACAGTGTCTTCAATAACTCAAAGAGCCAGTAGTGGTTACATAATTGCTTACAGAGGGAGACAACAATTCAGAGAATTCAAGGCTGAGAAACAGAAGTACATTTAATTAAGAGTTCTGTATTCTGCTAACATACTTTCTGAAGAAAAAAACACAACTGAAGTTTCCTCTTGCTATTGAACTAAAATATTAGACCACACACAGTAGCAATAAAAATTGTCACTATGAGAATCCTCTGTGTTGCGATAATGAGCAACATAGGGACCCCAGGCAGGTGCAAAGGAGTGCTCTTTACTGCCAAAAACCTGGCCTTTTTGAGCAGTTAACTGGTTATCAGTTTACATAAGGCACAACAAGCCCAAGTCGACCAACCACCATACACCTCAATGTGGACATGCGAGAGTCATGCAGCTCATCTCTCTCCTCTCTCATTTTTCTCTACCCCTGTTCCAGCTGAGTCACTCTCCCATAGCTCCCTTCTACTTAGCCTAAGTAACAGGCCTGAGCCATGTTACAAGGCCTTCCCTTTATAAAGCCTTACCTATTGCTAACACCTCTGAATCACTCCAAAAGAGATGTGAAACATTCTTTTTTATTAACAGTTAATCAAAACAGGAAGCTAGTGAGTGTGGCTAGTTTTAGATATGTTTGTTCTAGGGGTTATATTGAGTTTATTTTTCCTTTCCCAAATCTCAAATAATCTGCTTCAAGCAATTCGGAAAACACCAATGATAATTCCTTTCTTTTGAGACTGCAGTTGTATTTTGGAGCATACTATTATTATTATTATTATATGGATGAAGAAATTTTTGTAATAATCCTCTTTATAATATAGTGACTTTAGTGTCACTATACTTAAAAAGTGATAGGTAATAATTTGCAAGTGTCAGCACAAGCAATCAGATGATGTCTGTGCAGTTCCTGTGTAGCTGTTGATAGGCTTTTGGAGGAAAAGCCTGTAATAATGCCCGTTGTTCTCTGCAGGGAAAGTTTTATTCTGGGTAGCATGCAGGAGAAATTATAAAAATCTAATAAGGTCAATAACAAAAAATTTTTATTTGCAAACTTTAGTATATCCACACAGAATAAGGCACTTGGAAAACTTTCACTTAGCAAACTTTAGAATAACCAGAATGAATAATACACTTAGCCAGGCATTGACTGGATTTTTTGGTCTGGCTTGCAGTGTATTTCAAGAAGTGGAAGGTAAGAAAAAAAAGAGAAAGGGAAACAGAGAAAAAGCAAAAGAGAGGTAGATAGTTACCACTGGGACACTGTGTAACCACCCTGTGTAATCTCGTCAGATTTTAAATCCAGGGTAGAGGAGCATGGCATGTGTCATACTCCTTGCCAACATTTTATCAGTTCTGACCCCCTGTGGTCCTTCCACAGGTGGGCCTATGCTAATTTCAGCATCAAAATCTTGTCCCTGCTCTTTACACAGAACTAACTAAATCAGGTGAATCTGAGTGCTGCTGGTAAAATTAAAAGTCAGATAGATATTGGGAATATTTTTCATTTAATTCATTTGGAAACTGGAGCAAAATTATGTGGTCAAGTTAGACCAGAGATCTACCAAATCTGAGCCCCAAAAAACCAGATTCTCATGGTATCTTTACTTATTATTATTATTAGCAACAAATGTCCCTTACAGAATATAGATTAACTAGATACCCCAAATACTTGTAAAAGTTTTAAATTACCCCTTTAAGATCTTTCCTTTCTGTCCTTGTTTCCATACCCATATAGATTATCAGAGAATGCAGAAACAGCAGTTATCAAATTTAAAAAATTGAACCATATTTGATTTAATTTTTTTAAATTTTATTCTGGTCATGTAGGTGAAAAATTGTTTATTAATGTAATTTAGGGCAATGCATGTATTTTCTTTATATAATCAGTCCCACAATCTAAAACAAATGCATACATTTAGTCAATTGAATGCAAGGTGTTTGCTAGGTCGGCTTGTGTTATTGCTTCTCTGTAGAAGCAAAAAATCTCCACTAAATACATGGGTATACAGAAGTCTAACATCCAGCTGCAAATTCATCAAGGTGAATTTTATTCAACTACCTGTTTCTTGCTGCCCTGTGTACATACACACATGGATGAAGCTTTTGAAAGTACAATATGATTTTTATGTTCAAGGTCTTCTCAAGAATTTTTACCTTGAGAAATTTTGAATTTGAAACAGTAACTGTGAAGTTTTGGGGTTTTATTAACCTCAGAGATTTCCTGGGAATAACGTCTTATTCAGTGCACTTGAATATTGATGGTTTATATGTATAATCCACTACTGACAATGTAATATGCCAAATAAGCTTTGTTTAGATTCTGATTTTAGTAGCTTATAAAGTTTTGAAATTGGCCTTGGTGTCACCATATTTTCACATATGCTCTTTGCTGAAAGATGAAAATTAGAAAAAGAAATTTCCGAATTTCTGTGGCTGACCATGCAATTCCAGGTAGCTCATTGTCTATTGAGCCTAAATATGCAGAAAAAACTCACAAAATTTGAAACTGCATAGTAATTATGGTTCCATAAGGGACATTATGTTGCATGTGGTGCTACACATATGTAAGCATGGCAAAACAAAATAAAAATTAGCTGAGAAGTTGTTAAATTTTTTTACATATCTCTGAGGTAAATTAAAAAGACAAAGTATGCCCCAGATGTGTTAGTCACCATAGATTATTTTTGTAATCTATATGGCTTTGTAATAGCAGTGGTGGTGTCCCCTTAAGATATGGAATAAACTTTGACTTTGCTGTCATGAAGCATTTTCCAGTATTCTTTTTCCTAGAATATATTGCGATGACTTTGAAATGTTAAATAGTAGAAAGACAGAAAACTTAATAAAAAAATTGAGAGCAAGACTTATAACAGCTCATATTTGACTCAGCTGTCTGGTTTATATTGTGAATATTCTCCTGTGCCTCTTATTGTAATTCTAAAGCCAGTAAGGCTGCAGTGCTGTTCACAGGTTTACAGCTGCCTCCTGGGAAGATACCTGAATTCAAAACGGAAAGAGAGGCAAAAGACGTACAGTAAATAATATAACATCTTTTCTGTGTCAATCCCAAGACTGCATTATTTTTGTATTATTCACATCACATGATCATTGCATGTTGTATGGTTGGTAACATATCTTTCTTTCCTTCTTCCAAAATTGTTCTGCTACTCTGGGGTTTCTTAAACCTTTCTTCACTTGTGCCACAACCAGAATCTGATTTTCTAAAGAAAATGGAAATGTTTCCTAGATAAGCAGGACCAACATTGCCAGTAAGGGCCCAATTTTTATAAGGGATTTGTAAGTAGTTACATTGGTAGTGAAACTTAAACTCTGTTATGAAGTGGGTGTCAACCATGTAAATAGTCTAGAATTTTTGTAGAAAAAAATTACTGAAACAGTGAAAGGTGCTTGCGTCCTGATCACTGAAGATTTTGGTTACTAATATTGGTTTCCATTGGACAGAAAAATGAAATTGGCTTCATTAAGATGTTTTACATGGAGAAATGTGAGGCATTAATTCATAACTCAGTAATTATTTGCTTAATTATGTGAACAGATTTTACACAATCATCTCAAATAATCCAGTAATTATGAAGCAGTAATAAATCCAACAATTTAGCTGATTTATCTCTGGCCCTTGACAGAGTTCAACCCCATTTTTAATAAGTGAAGTTTCTACCCTCACTTCTACCCCATATTCATAAACTGTAACAAAAGGAGGTCAGCATTTTCTTGTCTGTAGAATAATATTCACACATCTAGAATACATATAGCAAGTCTTGAATTAGGTATTTGTAATACTCAGAGTCAAGTTCAAACCTGTTCTTACCTTGAAGCAGTTTTTATAGATAAGGTCCCATATTTGGGGGATAAGGGATTTTCTTTTTATTTTTGGTATCCTATAATATAGGGACCCTTGATAATTAGAATTGTGGAACTTTATATCAGGAGGATTTTACAATGAATACTGCAAGCTTTGAATGAATACTAAAAGCCTTTGTGACAGTTTTCTGAGAGGAACAGACATTCTTCTGAACCTCCATCAGAATTCAATTTAATTATCTCTATTTATTTATTTATAACTCAAATAGAGTTTGAGAGATTCAAAAAACATTATGGGCTGAAGGCTTACTAAAGACACTTGGGAAGGACAAAGTGGAAATAAAAAACTATTTTGATTTTTGGAAAGGGAGTTCACCTAGTTTTGCATCTCATGTCCATTTAGTACTGTAGCTGAAATAATGTCCTTAAGCTTGACATATTGACAGAGGCTGAAATTTTCAGCTATTTATATATTCCCTAGGTGTCCAATTCTATTGTGTCTAAAATTTATACTACACTTTAAGAAACATTAACAGTATTTCAAGTAAAGAAATGACAGCCCTTGGATTTTATAGAGTTTTTCATTTTGTTTTCTGTTCTGTATATTTTGCAAATCTCAAAGGCCACCTGGGGCACCTTAAATGGAGAACACTTAAGTGTGAAATACATAAAAGCTAACAGAAAGGAATGATGGCTTACACACTTGACAAAATATAGCTGTGAGTAAATACACTCTGAAATAAAAATATTGGAGCCCATTGATAAAGACTTTATTTCAGCACTATGGTGCTGAAGGAGGCAGAGTTAACAGAGTAAAATTAATTAACTAATTAATTAATTAATTAAGGCAATGATTTAAAAAATCATGCCTACAATGTTTTGTTCAGGATAAAAAAAATGTAGAGGAATTCTTCTAGCTGTACTCCCTGCAAACTATGTAGTTTGTTGATCACTGCTAGAATGTTTCATGGAGGTGCTCTCCATGGTATTAAATGGTATTAAAACTAGGTTTCTTTTCTTCATTGATTTATATAATTAATAAAACCAAAAGCAATAATTATTTAAAAATTTTAAAGTCTTTATTAGGAACACAAAAGAGCACTATAAACTAGATGGATAGATCAAGCCAACTTAAAAAGACAAGCTTTTTAAAGATTATAATACTACACAACTGAATTCAGCTAAGAATCTAAGTAAGAGCAAGAGAAAATTAAAGGGTTATATTTGCTTAGAAAACATGAAAGAATTTGAATGGTTATACTTTCTGCAATGTGAATGATAAAAGATTTACCAAACCAAGAAAAGTTTTGATTTTTATTGTTCCATTAAAACAAGATTTTTAACCCAGATCTGTAAATGCTCAGGTATACTTCAAAATAACACATACCTGCTAGTAATTAATTCTCCTTTTTGTGTTTGCATAGTCATTTATTCTTAGGCATTTCCGCAGAGATGCACACAAGGTACAATTTAGTCTGAAAGATCTGGCAAGATGATGGCACGAAGCACAGTCCATACTGGTGATACAAGCAGTACTTAAGGTAATGGTTCTTCTTTTGTTTTACTTAGTCTTACAACTATATGAGCACTCTCTTTTTCTCATTTTATATATATGTAGTATATATATATAAACTTCTGCGTTTCTGTGTCTAAATAGTTTTTTAGAACCTTGAAGAAAAGTGGCCATAAAATCAATCCCCATGCAACCTCACTAGTGACAGGTCACCAGTATTATGCCATCCCATTCACTATAACCCCTTGTGGCCAAGTTGCTCATGCATCACATGATGTATTTATCCAGCTGTGGGCTGGATATTTTATCCAAAAGGATCCTGTGAGAGACAGCATTTAAATTTTCATTAAAATCCAAAAATTTATATCAACTTGCTTCCTTTGAACATCTAGTCAAACAAGCTTGTCATAATAAGAAATCGGGTTTGATGAACAGAATTTTCCTCTCATGGAACTGTGCTGCCTCTGACTGATGATTGCATTAACCTTCAGGTGTTGCATCCCAGAATCATCTCAACAACTTTACCAGGCACTAAAGTGACAGCCTGTAGTTTCCAGGATCATAGCTCTTGCCCTCCATGAAATCTTGGACAATGTTAGCCAGCTTCCAGTTGACTGAGACCTCTCCAGATTCCCAAGACCATTCAAAAATCATTGAGAGAGGCCTCGGGATGACATCAGCCAGCTCTTTGAGTATTCTCAGATGAGTTCCATCAATCTCAACAGATTTAAAGGGATCGAGCTGGAACACTGGATTGTGAACAAGTTCAGGGTTGACTGGGAATTTATCACTCTCATTTATCACAGACATGAACCTCCAGCTCAGAGCCCTAGTACCCCAGAGCCCATGATCTGTGTTATAGAAGGAGATAAATATAGTCTTGAACATCTCTGTCTTGCGTATGTCATTATTCATGCAGTGACCATCCTCATCAGGTAATGGGCTTATCTTAATCCTGCACAGCCTTTTGTAATTTTAAAAAGCTCTTTTTATTGCTTTCCACAGCACTGACCACCTTCAACTCGCATTGGGTTTTGGCTTAACAAATTTTCTCCCTAGAGCAGCAAGCAACATCTCTGTATTATTCTTATATCACCTGACCTTGCTTCCACTGGGCAAATGCTTTCTTTGTTTACCTTAGCTCTATTTTGGAAATGCTGGCTCCTTGGCCTTCGAAGGTGTTACTTAAATAGTGATCAAAAATTATGAATCCTGGCACCTTCAAAAATATTTTCCCAGGCGATCTCACTAACTAGTTACTTGAGGAGCCTGAATTCTGCTCTTCTTATGACCAGAGTTGAGGTTTTGCTGGCATTTTGCCTCCTAACAACAGGACTTTTTAACTCTATGGCTTTGAGTTCAGTGTGGCCAAGACAGTCATCAACCACCTCTCATGAGATGCTTGGTTAACAAGCAGAAAATCCAGGAGAGCATATTTCCTGGTTGGCTCCCTCAGTACCTGTACCATAAAGCTCGTTTTTCAAGAATCTTGTTAAGATTCTTTTTTAAGAATCCATGTTTTTAAGAATCCATGTTTTTAAGAATCCACGTTTTTTAAGAATCTTCTGGACCTCATTGTGCCAGCTGTGTGGTCTTCCCAATCTGCATCTAGCAAGCTGAAGTCCCACATAAGGACAAGGGCAGTTAATTTGAAGGTATCCCTTAGAGTTCCTTGAAAAATAACTCATTGGTATTATCACCCTGGCTAGGTGGTCCTTAGTAGTGTCCCACACTGTTATCCTCACTATTTGTTTGCTCCTTAATCCTTAACCAGAATCTCTGAACCATGCCATTGCTAACAGCAACCTCTATACATTCTAGTCCTCTGTTACATACAACGGCACCTCCTCCACCTCACCAGCCCTGCCTATCTCTCCTGAATAATCTGTAACCATCCATGGCCTTAGACAATCCCCCAGGTGTTCCTTCTTCCAACACATTGTTTTCCTGGTCCTCAGTTCTAGACCCTCATATCTCTTCCACAGGGGCACCTGGAAAGAGGAGCAGATTCACCTGGCACCCTGAGCAGGGACCTACCTCAATTCCCTTTCTGACTCTTACATCCACTCCGGCCTGCTGGGGGGACAGTAGGGAATTGTCCACTTCTTGAGGAGCAGCTAGCTGCTCTGCTGGCCTCAGAGTTGGTACAGATCAGCTCTGCCAGGCAATCACCATCAGTAGTATGAATCTACCTATTTGATTTTATCAATTCCTTATCAGAACTTGCAAATGGGTTTCATTTTTTTTCAAAAAAATATTTCACTTAGATAAACATAAATTTATCAAATTATCTAAAACCTTACTTTGAATTTCAGATTTTTTTTTTGCAGGGAAAAATGCTTCTTCTGTTGCTGCTGATGTAGTATTCATGAAGTTTTGAAACATTTTCATTTATGTAGTTTGGTTTAGCCTATGTAGTATAGTTTATTCTTGAAATATGGAATTGCTATATCCAATGTATCATATTTTGCGAGTATTTAATTAACGTTAAGAATTAAAGTGAAGACTTTAGATCTCATGTCTTCCTTGTATTTCAACATTTCTTACATATTTTAAGCCTGAGAAGCAAAGAGAATTAAAAACCATGTGTGAGACAAAATTAAGGATAAAAGATTTACAATTGCTATTGAATTTGAGATAAAACATGTAATATTTAGTATATTTACTTTATATAAATCCACTGAACCTTCCCCATGATTCAAGCTGAAGTTCTCATTCGAAATACAAAGATATGAAGAGAATTAAGGTGGGATGAAAGCACAACAGGGACAAAGAGAATTCTTTGCTGCCAATCTAAGCTACACTTTTTGTTAACTGGTCTGGTTGGGATGGAACTAATTTTTCACATAGAAGCCCTCACAGGTCTGTGCTTTGCATTGGTAGCTAGAAATGGGCTGATAACACACCAGTGTTTTGGCTACTGCAGAGCAGTGCTGGCACAGCCTCAAGTCTGTCTTTCCAACATTCCCAACCCCATATGCCAGCATGGCTTTGTTGTTTTGTTTTTGTTTTTTTTGTTTTAGGTTTTTCTTTTGTTTTGTTTTTAATTAAACTTTCTCTTTATTTTTATTTTTTTATTTTTCCCCTACATGTTTTTTTATCTTGCCTTCTTTCCAGTTGTTCTGCTGACAAAGGTGTATGAGAGCACAGTTTGGTGCACACCTGGTGGCCAACCAAAGTCAAAACACCACAGCTGGGCAATTTAAAAGCAAGAGTTTTAACGCAGAAACAAAATAAGTTTCTAAATTAAAACTTTCTTATGCTTTCTCAATAATCTGTTGTAGAACAGTTTAATTCTGAAAAATTACAAAGTTATTTTTAAATAAAACTAAATCTGTAGTGTACATATTTTTCTTTTTTGTTGGAAAACATATTGTTCTTTTTTGGTAGAAAACAAGAAGGCTGTGTAACTACAACCAGATTTAAAATTCTTCTTTTAGTGCTCCAATTTTACTTTAAATCATTATTTTTCTGCATGCATAAATACAGGGTCTAACCAGTCAAGTGAAGAAATCCTTATCCTCAAATAATTTTTAAAACAGTTTGTCTTCTTTGACATATGGTGCTTTTATAATACTTTTTAAAAATAGAACACATAAGCAAGATTTTCAAAACAGGAATACAATCACAGAAATTGACGTAAGGTAACCTAGCAAGTTGATTCTTATTCAAGTCGCATTTTGGCATCATGTCTTACCTACTTACCTGAAAGGCTCTTTAGTCAAAGGAAAAGTCATCTTCGAAGGGTGATTGAAGTGTAGGTAACTAAAATTTTAAGTCTTGTTTGTATAGCTGTGTCATTAACTTCTACTGGCTGCCTTTCTTCATTGCCCAATGTTCTCCCACCGAAAGTACCGTGGAAGATGTCCACCTTTTAAATACCTGATGGATGTTCCATAAATATGTTAGCAAGGATGAATCAACAGCTGTTAGGCAAAAAAATGAGATAAACATTTATTTCATACACCAGGCAGTTGTCAAGCAATATTAATATCCTTTAGTCAATAGAAGAGTGCAAAACAGCTGCTGAAAGGACTATGATAAACAGATGGCAAGAGCAGTCAAGTCAAGCTGGTATTGACTTAACCCCCTTTATACAATTGCGCAAGTTGCATCCCTTGAGAAGGACTTGTACTGAGAAATAAATTTAAATTGAACTTTCTCCTTAACAACAATAACATATGACAGCCTACAGTAAATGTCCCTACACTTTTTTTAGTTAGGTGCACTGCATGAAAAAATTAATGGACCAGTCATTGTATCAGGCATAAAGTAGCTGAAAATTCATTCTTTATACATGCTGCTAAGCTACATAAGTCTTCTGAGGGCCTGTGTTTTTGAGAATAATAATGTATGTTTTGTTACTTTGAAAGAAGAAATTTTTACCAGGTCTGGTTTGGTTTTGGTTTATTTACAAAGTGTAAGCTCTTGTATTTCCACTGCACTGTTAAAATCTGTGTTTCAGACTAAGAACTGGTCCTTTCCAAAACACTGGGGGCTTGAAATTCATATGTCTAAGAGAAGGTCTTATTAGTATGCAACATTTGTTGCTCAAGGCTCATTGAACAGCTTTCCTTTTCCATAAAAATATAATGCCAGATTCTACAGCAATTTCCACTTACTCCCCAGGTAAACTTTTGAATGATCTCTGTAAAACCAATTTGAATAACATCTGTTTCTCCTCCCAATTCGGGTAGATGCTGACTGAAATACTGAAGAAATTCAGAGCAGCATGCTGAACTAGACTTCCAGAACAGTTGTTTCTTTTGACTGGAATCAACAATCATGGTTTTTAGACTGAAGGAAGACATAGAGATTTTGCAGTTTATATTCCAATAAAATAGAAAGTAGAGATGCCAGTCATTATAAGAATACAATTGTGCTATATATTCCAAGAACAGCAAAAGAATATACTTTAAATTAAATATCTGGCAGTATTCTTAGGTTAGGACTTGATTACTTTCATTTCCAAAAGTTAAATAAGATGCTCAAAAGAAAGGGGCTTCTGTACTTCAAAGTCATCATGCAGTACTTCCTAGAAAACATTTAGCTGTCATGTTAATTTTCTATCAGATAATTTAATTATATTTTAGGCTTTTTAATGACAACTTTAAATTTTATTTAACTAGTCACATGAAAAAAAACTACTCATTTACATATAATTTAATAATTTTGCATTATCAATTTTATAATTTGGATACTGGAGTTTAAAATAATCTGACTAACTGGATTTTCATATATATGGAATATATGTAAAATAAGATCATAGGGGGCTAAGATTCTTACACTGATTATTATTTTACTCTCCCAGTAGCACAGTAAAAATCTGCAAATGTATTCAGCAACTGCATACAGATATAAGAACCTATTCAGGGTACATTAGTGGGAGGCAATCCATTTCTGTAACCATGAGCATGCAATAGTGTTTTAAGTATCCTAGAATATATGAGATTCTTTCACAGGATTCTAAGATGTGACTTGATCCTGTGCTCTTCTAGATCAGCAGTCTGTCACAAGAAGGGTGATCCTTATTTGTCTCAACCGCCATTGGATTCCTCTGCTCTGGAACTGAGTTCCACTTTAAAGTCTTGCATAAACTCTGGAAACAAAATATCTCCATCTCTTAACACAAAGTACCATTATACAAAAGAAGAAAAGAAACAACACAACTGACAGCCCTCCTCCTCTCACAAAAAAAACCCCCAACAACAACAACAACAACAAACAAACAAAACCACATAAAACAAAGGACACAAAAAGCCCAGACAAACCAAACCAAAACAAAACCACTCCAAACAGAACAACAACCAAAAAAAAACCCTACCCAAACTTAACAAAAACAACCAAACACAAAAAATTCAAAAACCATAAAGAAAACCCACAAAATTAATCAAAATTAGGCTTAAAATCTTTTAAACATAGTTTTGAAACCAGATACTTACCTCTTGCTTAGACCTATCATTAACATTTTCTAACACTCCTTGGTGTAGTGTTTAATCAAGAAGTGTCAGCGCTATCTTGAGGTATGATATGGGATTTGTCTTCTTGAAACAAATCATTGACTTGGAAGCTGCCACATTAGCAATGGAATTTATGAATGTACTACTTCACCAAAATTCCTACATAATTCAAGTTTCTTTCATATAATTATAAACTCTTTCAAAATGAAAGCATTAAAATTAAAGAGCCACTGTCTGGTTAAATAGCTTCTGCACTGTGATTATCTTAAAAATTTTGTTTCCTCTGACAGCTCTCTATAACTATACTCATTATTATTCATTCTGCAACATTAACTAAAGAAAAAATGTGCCAAGTTCTGAACAGTAATCATGTTTCTTAAGGCATACATTGTCTCTCAGATAGCTAATATGGATGGATTTTTTTTTCTTTAAATTAATATCCACTAGGAGAAATTGATGTGGGTTGGAAGGTGATCAATTTTGTCTTGCTTTTCCTAATGAGGCCAAAGTCTGAGAGTGAAAAAAAGTCTGTAATAATCACATTACAAGAATTTCAGGTTTTAATTTCCTTGGAATTATAACTTAATAATGCTTACCTTTATTTCAGAGGCAAGAGTCACACAGATGGATTTTTTTTCTTTTCTCTCACCAATTTTATTTAATGGCCCCTGATCATATAGGGATGAGTTTTCTATAATTTTACAAATAAACTACTTTCCTCCTCAGATAAGATGTTGAAATATACATCTGATGTTCAACTCAGAGAACCCATTTCACATACATAAGTTCAGTACAATATCAGTGAAAGCAGATATCTGTGCTTGGTATTAATAACCTAGTATTGTCGTGATTGTAATCTTACTTAGCTAAAGAAAACAACAACTTAACACCACAAATGTTGCTGGTGCTTTTAATTTGGTTTTGGTTTTGTTTTGTTGTTGGGTTTTTTTGGGTGTTTTTTTGGTTGGTTGGTTGGCTGTTTTGTTTGTGGGTTTTGGGTGGTGGGGAGGGAGGCTGCTTTTTTGGGTTTTTTCCCCCTCAAATGCCACAACCAGTATTGGAGCTGTTCAAATTTTTATTACATTTTTTAGTGTGCATATAATTCCTCTTTCTCAGCTTTGATAAATCTTTTAGTTACTTCTATGATGATGACACTGTCTTGTTGCTATCTGATAAGGGGACCAGCAAGATTAACACTATTCTTCATGCTGAGCTAACAGAAAGTAACAAAGTGACTTCATGAAAATGGAGCTAATACTCAATTTAGATAAGACTTCTGGGGTATTGTTCACTCCTTGACCTCTGCCAAGGAGGAAGCTTTTCAGATTAACTCAGACAAGAACACACAGCAACACAACAGAGAATAGTAAATATCTTCCAATATCCTATCTGGCCTGTTTTATTCTTTTGTCTAATGGCAAGACAGCAGTAAAAATGACAGTATATGTTTATATAGATGTTACCCATATAGAGTTAATCTCTTGCAAGTTTGGGGTTGTTTTGTTGTTGTGTGGGTTTTTTTTTTTAACCCATTGGCTTTAGAAGATTTCCCTATATTTCTGTAGTTAGATTTTAATCTTTTTTATGAGTACTTGTTCCTAAGGTAGAGATAGTGTCAAATCTCCCTATATTTATTCCCTATATAGAGGTTTGCACTGTATAAAAAGGGTTGTTTCTTCCAGACAGAGCAAACAATGCTATATAGAACTTATTATTGACTTCGTATTTTTATATCTAGAGTATTTGGATCAAAAATCTGTGGACTTAAAGTAGTTTTTCTAGAATAGTAGTCCTGCTGGAATTGTAAGTAGTCTTGCAAATTCATTTTTGGCGGGGGGGGTGGGGGGGAATGGGGATGGTGAAATGATGGAAGCAAGGTACATGTGTAAAATCTCAAAGTGTAAAAAGTTTAGAAAAAAATCTTACAATTTTTAAGCCATTTACCATATGTGAAACAGTCAAGTCTGTATATTTATTTGAGTCCTTTCTGATAATTCCCAAATCTTATCAGACTCTTATTTTTTGAACATATGGATTAACTTAACTGAGAAACTTGCTAAAAGGCAAGCTTAATTCAGAAAAGCTTGTGCTGTTTAACAGTCTACAGTTCTGTGTTGTTCCTGGAGTGTGACTCTTACCCAGTTTTGTAAATACAACCTTCAATAATCTTGAAAGAAAAAATAATAACTATCCATTTGGCAGTGAGTGTATCTGAATTATGTTTTACTCGTACACAGGAACTTCAGCAGAATAATTTCATTCTCATGGGTGTCATGGAGTGAAGTGAGAGTAGTAACACTGCAGAAGCATGCTCTTAGCCTCTGGCTATTATTAGTCAGTTGAGCCCTTCACCAAGTTTTTACTGTATATCACCTGACAAACACTAATCTCTTAGTTTTTATGGTCTGTTTTTCTTAGCTCTAATACAAATTAATGAGTTAAAAAAATCTGGGAACTTCTATTTTTATGATGTAGAGAAGTACTGCAACACAACTCTCAACAGAAACAAAAATAAAACTCCTCTTGAATATACAATATAACTCACCAAGAAGATTCAGTGACAGAAATAAATGTAAAATAACTGCAAGGAACATTATGAATACTGTTAATTGCAACTGCACATATCTGCATTCTGCTACATATACACATTATATACATACACACATATGTATAGTAACAAAGCATATTTTGGATACAACATCCAGCTAGGGTGATGCTGGCTGCTATAGAAAACAAATCGGGAAAACATGAAATAAATGGTTAAAAGTTTCAGAACTGCTGGAAAAACAACTCAAAGCACACTAGTTACCAATCCTATATGGCAGGTTATCTGTGATAGGTAAATGTTACTAATGAGATATGTTTCCCCACACAATAAAGTCCTTAGGTTTGCCTTGAAAAAAATAATACTACTTGTATTAAAACTAGAAATTAGGCTTCTTTTTTTCTGGTTCTTCCCCCTCCCTACCTGGGATGTGCCCTGTTTATTTTGAGTTATAATGTGTAATCTGCATACCCATCGGGCTGCCTGCATAACCCAAATGTGCTGGCACCTCTCAGAAGCTATAAGCAAAGAGAAAGAACAGCTGCTGGCAAGCCTCTGTGACATAATAAATCAGCAACAGGTGCTCTAGGCACTCAGAAAGACTGGAGATCAGGTTGCAAATGAAATACATTTAGAAGGAAAACAGAAGAAATAAAGGAAGCCATTGGTAAGACAACATAAGGAAACTGTGTTTGATTTTGGCTCCTGTGAAACTAAAGTTGGCAAAAGGATGGAAATCAGCACAGCTAGTAAGTAAAGCTACAGGGAGCCTGGCTAAAAAAGAAAAAAAAAAAATAACCAAGAACAATAAATGAATAAATGTATTCTGTTTATTCATCAAAATAAAAACCCAGTTCAATTACCCATGAAAAAAAGGTAGAAAATATTTGCATTTTCCTGCTAAGGGCCAGAGTAAAATATGTTGAAACTAAACCTGGTTTGTGCAACGGTGTTTCTAACAGGTTTCAGAAATTTGGATGGCAGTACTATAGTAATGTCTGATTTTTCTCTATACCTCCCTTCTCTCCATGACAAAAATCAAGGGTATTGATAACTCAAAATGTCTGCCGCTGATATATTTATTCAGATTTTCTTTTCTTTGTGTCTCTTCTGGCAGTCTTTGTGCATGTAAAAAGAGGCTAAACTCAAAAAAGAAATGAGACAATGGACGTAACAGATTTTTAAAAACATCAGAACTGGAAAATTATTTTTAATTCACCAGTTATTTTTCAGTTAGTTTTTTTGATGTTAGTAAAGAAGCAATTGGTTTTCTGTTTATATTTAATCTGTCAGATTTAAAAAACTGAAGATGTTTTTGAGAGTAAGAACTAATTTTCTACAGAGAAAAAGAGCTGAGTGAGAGTTATTGTGTAACAAATTGCTCTTATTATTCCTTGTAGCACTTTGGAAAATCTAATTGGAGAGAAAGACAACACTGTTCTATGTTGCACCAACACACAGAATTAAGTCCCAAATACTGTAAAAACACGGCAAGAAATAAGGAGGCAGAGCATACAGATACAACCCTGATGGAAATGCTTAAAGAAACAGCGCACATATATTGAAAAGTCTTGGTACCAGAAGCTTAAATAGTAAAAGTCCAGTCTTTGGTGTATTATACAATGAGCCTATATAATAGTCCCGTCAATTTCAGAGGGAAAGGTGGTGGCTATAAATAAACAAAACAAACAAAACTTGTATTCCCTTAGGCTTTTTCTCCCTACTTCCCCCAGGTCTTGAAAATACTTTCAATCAGTTATCTGCACACTACAACTGTTAAGCAACTCTCACATTCAGGAGTCATGACCCAGGCTTTACACAGACCCAAACCATTTTATATCTCAGCCAGAGTCACCAACAGTTATGACTTTTCTTTTTTTTGTTAATAGCAGAAGTGATTTTAACACTTATTTCTCCAGTATTTGTGTGTATTTCATATATATATATATATATATATATAATTCCAGAAGCTTAAAAAAATTATTCCTTGAACATGTAAGCTCTTACCTTGTTTACTTTCATGTGAAAGTAATTAATTACTTCTAATTAGTAACAGTAGCAAAACAGGATTTCTGTGTGTCTATGTTTCAACATCTATAAGTTATCTGGGCAAGACAAAATTGTTGCTTAAATTGGGAAATATGATTTCCATTTTAATAGTAATTTCTTGTTTTATGTTATGACTTTAATAATAGTCAGTGCCCTCCAATGCCCCAGCATAGTACTAGAAATGAATGCATAAATAAATTACAGCCCATGGCAAATCATAAGGTGTTTTACATTGCTTTATAGTTCATTGGCTAGCAGAACTGGTAGAGCAAAATATTTCAGACTTGGGCTGATATTCTTTATTCCAAAGAGTGAGAACAGTTAGGGTTAGAAGGGACCTTAAGGATAGCTAGTTCAATCCCCTGACCATGGCGATTGAACAGTACTAGAAGGGATAGTCTAGTAGAAGGGCTCATCACTCTGGGCTCCATCCAACCTGGTCTTGCATACTTCCAGGGACAGGGCATTCTCAGCTTCTCTGGGCAACCTATTCTGGTGCCTCACAGGGAATGATAGTTATCCTGACGGCAACATATTTCTTCCTCAGGCTGTGATTTTCCCTTTATCTGATCAAAATTCTTGTTCTAATTATGGATGATCTTAGAGCATGCCTTGAAACAAGAATTATTTCGCTGCCAATTCAGTACCAAGTTCTTAGAGATGTGTGCTTGAAGGATGGCTGATGTTGGAGTTGCCTTCTGATTTCAAGTTTCACATACTTTGGGATGAGAAATGCTTGAAATCTTCACAAAAAAAGAGTTAAAATTACATGTGTGGGTTTCAACAGGTGTCCTGATAATTTCCTGAAAAATGGCTGACCAAAACCTATTAAAAATCTAATAAAAATCCCAGATATTTTTATGCTTCCTAAATATTGCAACTATGACTTAATTTTTTTACTCTTTTAAAAATTCTGTTACAAGTACAAAATATATTCTAATGTGTCCACTTATACCCTTTTAGTAAACCATGAAATTAAGATGATTTGGGTTTTGTTTTGTTTTGGGGTTTTTGTGGGATTTTTTACTAAAAAAATTTCTTGTACTTTCTTAGCAGATTTATGATCCATATTTTAATTTTTTCAAGGAGAGTTAAGAAAAAACAGACTTAATAGTAGGGTATAGCTAAATACTTTTATGTACCTTTACATGCATTTAGCAACTTTTCACCCCCTCTCTTTTCCAGTAGCAAAAATATCTGATAAAAAGAAATTGCCCTATAAAATTTTTTGCTGTGGGGTGTTGACTTTTTGTTGCCTTTAATTAGTAGTTTGTTTATATATTAAAAGATAATTGTGAGAAAAGACACAACTGAATGTGATTAAAGAAATTTGAAATAAAATTTTGGAGAGAAATATGTTAGGACTTTTGTTTTTTTTGGGTTTTTTTAATGGTAATATTTTAAAACAGTGCACAGGTGGAATAAAACCCAACATACACCAAATTAGAATACGGTGACCTAAAATTTGAGATGTTCAGTTAACATGATACAGCTGAAGTCCTGACCCTGAGAGTGCTGGAGATGTAATAGATACACCTAAAGAGACTTCCCAGGGGAGATGTTGCTTCTTGTAATGACTTATGTTCTAATTAGCCTCATAAATGTTTAAATATTTCTTTTGCTGTTATGAAAAGCTGAGATTGTTCGGCTGGAGTACTCAGAATTACATGATGCCAAAAATGAAGAACTGAGACTACAGTCTTTTTTGTATTTCACCTCTGCTTTTATTTTACAATAAGCCTTTTTCTCAAATACAAAATAGGTTTTTGCATTTCCTTTTTGGATAAAACAGAAGCAAGTGTCTTTAATGGCATAATTTCTAATTTCTACCCAGTATTGCTTTTTACACTTCAGACTGGGACAGTATCCTTGCTTAGTAATTTGAGTTTCAAAGAAAAAAACACGTTTTGCACAGCTGGAGGCTTGATAGCCCAATTTGCATGATAAGTAGCTAGCAAAAATCATGCCTTCATCTTTCACTCTGCAGCGACTTATATCTCTTGACCAGTAAATAAGTCTTTACCTCAAAAAAGTTCTATAATTGGCTTGAAAGGGGTTTTTTGTGCCTTTTGTGACAAGACATATAAATGCTAGGACCAAAGTTTTCATGATGTGTAATGGAATAATTTAATGCAGAGAGGTTCCTTTGGACTTTAAATGAAGTATCAAGGGATGTTTACTGGGAAAGAATATTGCTTGTGAAGGAGAAGTTAATGGAGTTAGTAAACAAAATCAACATCCTTTCTTCTTCTGCAAATTTATATTGGCTACAAGACGCAGCAGTGGATTTTTAAAGTAAATTATTTGTAGTATCCCACTGTCACTCTGTAGCTGGAAAATTCTTTGACTTAGTGAAATTGTATTTGAAGAGTTCATTTATGGCTTTTGAAATTATGGCTTTAATTATTGATCAGACACTTCAGCTTGGAATACATAAATGCAACACAATAATTACTCTAGGAGTTAGCTGTGAAGTTGAAAAAAAATGCTGAATTAGGTGGCTGCCTAATTATTTTAAACTCTAAGTAGTCTGATGTTGGTCACCAAAGGAAAAGAATGTTGATTCTTCCATAAAATGTAGCATACACTAGCTTTTATGTGTTTAATTCAAACTAGTTCATATAATCCAATATGTAATAGATCTTGGTACATTTTATGGGCAAAAAATCCTATAATCTCCTAGGTATGGGATACAACCCAAGTTTGTAATCCTTTTTTTTTTAATAGAAAGCATGTCTCTTATTTAATGTTCCTTAAAGAATTTATCTATTAAATATTCACCCTTTTCTAGGATAACCACCTGCTGAAACCCTAAAGAACTGTTAGTAGAGTAAGTCTAATAAAATTTGGACAGTATGTTAATATATTCTGCCTCTGTATGTTCCTGTTCAATATTGCATGCCATCTCATCCTGGTGCTTAGTTTATTCTCCCCTCAACTTAACATTTGTTTATAAATATTATAACAGAAGTTCTTCAATTGTTAATCCATTTTGCGCAACAACTTGAAAGACCCCTCATTTTACTGCATGCCAGAAAATATGTGCCAGAAAGCTGTTCTTTTAGACTAAATATACATATAATTTAGGTCTCCCAAACTTTTAATTTTTGTAACAGTTTGTCTTTGAATAAAATTTATCTGAATTTTCCTGATAAAATGACAATATATTTGTCTATACACAAAATAAGTCAATGAGATTTTACATATGCATAGTCGTGAACAGGTCTTGAGTTCATCACATTAATTATTTTTTTTTTTTTTCTCTATTCCCTCCAGTGTTGACAGTGCTTTGATGAATAATTCGTGGTGATGTATGTGTATGTATAAAATGTATTAAAAGCAAGTTGTTGGAATGGAATCATGAGGCTGATAATTACTAAATGCAATATTTTGCTGATTAGAACTTGCTGATAATTTCTGGTATACTTCAGCAGTCAGAAATTTTTGTCAATTCAGTATTTCTACTTTAAGAATTAGGTTAGCATGTCAGTCTCAGCTGCACTATCAGAGTACGAGCTGCAGAAGATTAACTAAAATTTGGAGACTAGAATTTCTTGATTTGAAATGCCTGGACTCAAGTGAGAAGTCAGAAATCATCCTGTTAAGCCCACAGGTTCATCATGCAGGGTGTGCAAAATGATATTCAGAAAACAGTCTCTTGTACAGAGGTGTTCTTAATTCCATATGTATATCAGACTCTCTAGAACGGGTAATATTCGACGGGCAAATAAGAATGCGGCAGGAGAGATATCCAGGTGCCTCCTCTGACAAATAACTGACAGTATTCTAAACATTTTATTAAAAAAATAAAAACAGACATTTGTTGTTGATGTTATTTTGATATTTTGGTAATTCACTTAGGCTTAAGGGACAGAATGATTGTTCCTATCAGGAAACCCTTGATTCCTCTATCAAGAAAGATTACAAACTGTATTCTAGGACATCTACCCTACTTTTAAGGTTAATCCAGACCAAAATCTGAATTAAGAACCTTTTGAAGTTCTAATAGATGTGGACTTCAGGAAAAACATATTGATATAACCACTTTTCAAGTCTGTCTTGTTCATCTCATGTTATCCAGATTATACTAAGAGATGTACTAGGAAGATCCAAAGAGGTTGTGAGTTGTTTATTCCTTTTTTCCTGTCCATGAAGAAATTTCTATCGCTGAAAACTACACTATAAAGCCTGACAGTGCAATGAATCATTTTGATAGCTTTATGTCACCATGAAGTCTTGGTTATTTTTTTTTTTTAGACCTTTTTAATATTTCTCATCCAATTTAAAAGAAATTTAATTTTACTTGGTTAAGCAAAGACTGCTTAAAAACTCTATTTTCTACTTGCTCTTGCAAGACTTGTTTTGAATCCAAACAGTTTTCAAACATGATTTTGAAATGAATACTGTTTTAAAAAATACACTAAATACATTTAGGTTACCTGTGCTAAATATGGGCTACTATAAGATGCTACTTCAAATATGGCTGGGTGTCACAGTTGCTTTCAACTACATACAGCTTTCATATTACCTTCAAAAGACAGTAAATTCACCAAATTTTCCAATAAATGTGAAATGTTCTCAGCATTTGGCTTTAAATTGTATATATTTTTCCTTTTCTTTCTAAGTCATATTAGATTTCATTCTGATTTACTAGTAATTTAGTGCTAGTTACAATACTTTTACTGAAAGAGAACTTAACATACAACTGATGAAGGAAATTCACTTAGATATATGCTCAAATATATTTTTTTTCAAAATGTTTTCCTTCCTATCAACTGTCAAAAATGTTTAGGATTTTTCTGCAGAGGGTTAAATTAAAAAAAAAAAAAGTTTTCCCCAAAAACTGGGTTTTTTTGGTTTTTTTTTTTTTGTATCTCTAATGCCTTCGGACCTCTACATAAGCTGAAGAAGGTAGATAAAAAGATTAAATAAACTTTAATCACTGGCTTCTGGCAGAAGAACCTTGTAATAGATTACCAGTTGGTTTGGTTTGGTTTGGCTAGGTTAGCTTTTTGCATTTTTTTTGTTTCTGGTTTGGCTTTCTTAGCAATTCAGTGTTATCAAGTTCTTTATAATGAAACACATATATGTTTTGTGTTTTGTATTTATCAAAGGTTTGTGTTCAAGATAAAAATAAGCAGTAAAAAAAAAAAGAAAATTAAAACAAGAAACCAGAACCCAAAAAACCCTCCTGATAAATGGTTTAGAGCCAGAAATTTGTCTTAATTATCCTTATAAAGCAATTTTGAAGACAAGAGTAGCTGGTTTCCAATTGATTAACTGTACTTCTGGGATTGCCCCTGCTGTTCAAAATGACTCTTGCCTTAGGGTGACACAGATCACTGAAATATGCTTCCTAGTAATGCTAACAAGCCACAAAATCACTAATTAAAACTTAAAATCTATATTTGTGTGCAAAACAACAAAAAGTTTCTTAGCATCCATGCAAGCCTCAAGAACACTTTAACATTCGTTCATTTCCATCTTTACAGCCTACAGTGTATTCAATGCTTTTTTTTTCCCCTTTTTTCCTTTTTAACATATGATACAATTCAGTAAAAAAATTTACTTCTATATGGATGTTTGACCACCTGTATATCTCTCAAAATTTTAAGACTGCATAATAGATGACAATTGACTTAATCCCTCTTTCTTCAAGAAGGAGCATATTTAACAGGAGGTGAAGTGAAATGAAACCTCAGCCAAATTTCTCTGTATATAATTCTTCTCCAGACTAGTTAATAAAGTTGATATTCTTCCCTGGGAAAGCTATGGCTTAACAGAAACTGCAGAGAGACCTCAGTGCCTCAAGCACAGAGACTTGGCACTTCTCTTGAGGAAGTGGGGTGATGCTGTTACTAAGGCAACTGGCCCTGCTACACACAGAGAGCTTCATGATTTGTGATTTGTGATAAGAAAAGTTGGGAGATGCTTCAGAAATGCTTTTCATAAAACTCTCAGCACTTCAGAATGGATACGCAAATTATAGAACCCACTTCTGTAATGTCATTTGATTTGCCAGTACTGTTTGCTTTCCAGCAGATCCATGGTCATTAAGATAATTAACTTGCAAAACATTTACAGAAGCATGTGGCAAGATGACCTGCAAACATGCAAGTGATCAGCAGTGTCAAATCAAACATAATGGGCTGATCAGTATATTCCTATTTGTTACATAAATACATTTATTAAAACCGCAGGAATATACTCTGTTATGAGAACGATGATGTTCCCTTGGAATAGAAAAAATCAGCTAGTATTCCACTACGCTTAGACCACTAAAATCTCACACCAAAAGAAATTATATTGGAAACAAATTTGGCATACAGCATTTCTTTTTAATATGAACACATGCCCATGCTCAGAATAGGGACAGCCATTATTTCACACTTTTGAGTTATTGTTTTTTGTTACTTTGTAAAGGCACACTGAAGATCATAGTAAGCAAAATTTGCCAGTACATTATCATCTAATATTGAGATTCACTCGTTACACCAAAAAAGTAAGTGAATGTATGCAGCAAAGAAAAGCGAAAGGATATCAACTGTGGGTTAGAGAAGCTGGATGTTTCTTGAGTGCATTATATTCTACATGAAGTGGTACGTTCTAAAGCTATGTCCAAAGTGATTCAACAGACCCAAGTTAGCTATCTCTAATAGTGAATTGTAATGGCAATTCCTTTTATATTTTGGTGAATGAGTGTTTACAGTTCATGATTGAAGTCTGTTTTTTAGCTCTCCTTAGTTTACAGATTTATAACTTTCTTGTGTTGAAAATCTAAAGTAGTCACATTTGGTGTTGTGGCAAATGCAAAATAGGCTCTTCTGTTAGAGAAAATTGCAAGATTTCAAACACCAGTCTCTTTAAACAGTAAATCTAGGTTAGTTTCCTGATGGTTCTCACTATGTGTCCTTTCAGTCAGGTGGTTTTCAATCAGGTTTGCAGTGCTTGTAAATGCCCTAGAAGAATTTAACAGATCTAAAACAGGAATTTAATCCATGCTAAATACTCTCCTACCTCAGATCACACCATCTACAATTGTCCTGAGAAAAGATGTGCTGGGAAGAGGTAACTTTTCTAACTCAAGCTCATCTGTTAACTCTACACAGTCTGATTGAAATATATCTCCTGATTTTATTGTGAAGAATAAAAAATAAGAGAAATAGCATGAAGTACTGGCTTTTGGCATTTATTGCTTTCTTAATTACATATTTGCTAATTTAGTGTACATATTCTTAGAATCATTTTCATAATAATTTGAAAAGTTCTACCTCTAGATTTGAAAAAAAATCAGAAAGTTTTTAATAGATATAATTATCATCATATCTGCTTATAAATCATTAACAAACCAGAACCTCTATAGGATTGTCTCTTACAGTATATTCTATTGTAATTTATTTAATGTTCCTTTCCTTTTCTTCTTTCCTTTTTGTTTTATTTTAGTCAGTGGGAGGGGTCAAGAGATGGATTATGCCTACTAATTCATCCTCTGCCATTTCCTGATTGCATTGGTTTTAATCTTGTGAACAAAATGGCAGGGCTGAACATATCTTCACTCTTGATAATGCATCAAGAAATTTACAAAGAGCCAGGATGTCAAAGACATATGACTCAGGTAAGGATAGTGTTTCATTAGACCATATACAACTGAAATCTTTCTTAAGCAATAGGATTTCAGTGATTTCCAGAGCTATTGGTAAAGCCAATGAACAGAAAATGATAGAATATCTAACTTGGCATTAGGTGGCACTTTTTTTCTTTTTTATAATCTTTGTGGAGGAGTTTTAGATATGATGAATAGAATCACAGAACAGGTAAGGTTGGAAGGGGCCACAGTGACTCATCTGCTCCAACCTTCCTGCTCAAGAAGAGTCTCCTAGAGCATGTGGCACAGGATTATGTCCAGCCAGCTCTTGAATACCTCCAGTGAAGTGAGGTCCACAACCTCTCTGGGCAACCTGTTCCAGTCTTTAGTCACAAACACAGTAAAGTTTTTCATCATGTTCAGGGGGAACTTTCTGTGCCCATTGCCTCTCATCCTATAGTTTGGCACAGCCATGAAGAGACTGGATCATCTTCTAGACACCCTTTCTTTAGAAACTTACAGAAGTTGATAAGGTTCTGTTATGACAGGGTTATTACAGTGATGCCTCAGCCTGCATTAAGTACTAACAAGACCATATTCCAAAGTCAATAGTTTGGGTTTTATTTAACAGTAAATGAGACAGAGAGAGACACAGAGAGAGAGAGAAAGAAACAAAAAGAAGTGGGGGGAGAGAAAGAGAGTGATAGAGACAGATTAAGTAGAAAATATCACCGCTCTGTGGATCCAGTGGCATCCTGTTGATCCTCTCCATCTGCTCTTCTTGGTGGTGAGGGTCCCCCAAGAGCATAAAGGTCAATGGATTAATGTATGTTTAGGCCATGGGAATGCCCACTTGGCAGGGGGCAAGTTTGGCACAGTCTCTTGCACCAGACTCTGGATCAGTTGCATTACTTTGCATCACGTGCAGCTCTCTGGTGCAAGGCCTCAGGAATGAGTCTGGGGGACACTTTAGGGTTATTTGATGGATTATGACAACGCTTAGCAACCCTTTCACGTGAATGTCCCATGGATGTGGTCCTCCTGGGCTGGGGGGTTTTACAGCTGAGCCAGTTTGTGTAAGGAAGGATGGGTGTTCAATCTCTCTGACCAGAGATTATGCCACACACAAAACTCACCTCCTCTCCCCTTGGATTTGGAGGAGTGTGTGCAAAACTGGCCTCAGCAGGTGATGATGTGAGCTATGACCTCCCCCACCCCTAACCAGACAGAGGTGATTTTCTGGAAGCTGTTTGGCTTTCTTTTAGAAGCGTTCCTCTCCCTTTGTTTTTTCCTAGACCCTAGATGATTGAACAGCAGTGTCACCTTTATCGTATCTCAAATTCCTTTATTCAATTTGACTCAGTCGAAGGTTCCGTTCCAGAGACATTTTCAAGGAGGGGTGGGCTTCAGTGACAGCAGCTTCTTTATACATAGTTTTGCCCTAATGGGCAAAAGTCATTCGTAACAATGTTTAAGCCATGAACCATAAGATTTCAGCTCTGACAGGTTTCCTGTCAGTTGTCTCTCCTCAAGGCTGAACAGGCTCAGCTCCTTCAGCCTTTTCTCATAAGAGAAAGGCTTCCATTCCCTCTGGAGAATGGAATGCTTCCACTCCCCACTGGACTCCCTCCTGGATCTCCATGTCTTGAACTGAGGAGCCCAGAACTGGGCACAGCATTCCAGATGTGCCTCACCAGGGCACAGTAAAAGGGCAGAATCATCTCCCTTGAACTGCTGTTAATGTTCTTCCTGGTGGACCCCAAGACACTATTGGCCTTGTAGGTCACCAGAGCGCACTGCTGTCTTATGGACAGTTGTCCACCACGATTCCCAGGTTCTTCTCAGCAGAGCTGCTTCCCATCAGATCAGCCCCCTAGCTATTAAAAGATAGTTGATGTCATACAGGCTTTCTGATTTAGTAGAGTGTTGTGTTGCGCTAAGTTGTTTGGTTTCCCCCCTTCAGTTTTTTATGTTAGACTGTTCTGTTTCCCCTGTTTATCATGGTTCAGGCTTGACTCGTTCCGCCCTCCTCCTCGCTGTCCATTATCCCTGCTCCTCCCAAATCCCATTGTATCCTTCCCTTGACCCCTCCCTGGTGCCCTGTCTGTCACTTGGCACTCCCTCCCTTCCCTCCAGAAATTTCTACCTGGAGCGTCGGGTGATTGGCTCAGGGGCCGGGGTCCCACCCTTTATGTATTCCTATTGGTTTTCCCTTAATGTTACTCCCTTGGATACCACTCCCTTCTTGTCTTTCATTGGTCCTGATGTTGTCTCCAGCCCTGTTTCTCGTACCCCTTATAAACTGTTGCAAGCCAGTGTTTTTCACTTCAGCCTTGGGAGTTCCTTCCACAATAAAGGCTGCTTTAACCCTCGGCTGGAGTCACTCTCTTTCTATGTGTTGGATTGCTGCCGCGAGCCCCGTCCGCTACAGGGAGCTGTATCCACTATAACGTGAAGCAGTTCTCCCTAGGTGCCCTCCTGGGAAACCAGTCCCAGGGGAGTGCCCCCACCTGCAAGCAGTGCTGTAGGCTTGGTGGGTGACTGGAAGGAACGAGCCTTCCTTTTGGGCTACTCGCTGCTTCAGTTTGGCGCTAGAAATATACTGAAATCTCAAAACAAAGGTAGATTATGGCAAAATGCAGCATTTTCAATCACAATACCAACGTGATTCCCATTACCAGTCTCAGCCATATGCTCTGAGTCATGATGCTCAATGTCCTCAAAAGGAAGGAATAGAAAGGTTGATACTAGCCCACACCTGTTGCTGTCTTAAAATTCATTTGCTGTTTACCTTGTTTTTCATAGTCTAGGTTGGGCTGAACAATTGATCACTCTCCAGGTGCTGGTTTGGCTAAACTGGGGAGGCATTCACATTCCTTTAATCAAATCGGGGACAAACATTTACACCACCAGTTCATAGCTGTTTATTTCACAGAGTCACAAAATAATGAGGTTGGAAGAGACCTCTAAGACCATCAAGTCCAACCTATGCCCTAACACCTCAACTAGATTAGCACAAATGCCATGTCCAGTCTTTTTTTAAACACATCCAGAGATGGTGATTCTATCACCTCCCTAGCATTCCAGTACTTTATTATTCTTTTGGTGAAAAATTTCTTCCAAATACCCAAGCTATACCTTCTCTGACATAGCTTGGGGCTGTGTCCTCTGGTTCTGTCCGTTGCTGCCTCATGGAAGAGACTGACCCCCACCTGTCTATAACCTCCCTTCAAGAAGTTGTAGAGAGCAGTAAGGTCACCACTAAGGCTCCTCTTCTCCAGGCTAAACAGCCCCAGCTCCTTCAAACATACCTTATAGGGCTTGTGTTCCAAGCCCCTTACCGGCCTTGTTGCACTCCTCTGGATGCGCCCAAGCGTCTCTATTTAAAACAAAGGCCTTTGTGTGGCCTGGGTTCCCTTTGTGCTGAGATCAAGGTAAGGTTCCTTGCAGTTATAATGGTCCATCACACTCTACGTTATTCCCAGAGCTCACTCTTGCCCACCACTTCTGAGCCCTACTCTCTTTTAGACATTTATTGATCTGTCACAATGTGAGTCTATCAAGGGAATTAAAAATTACAATAAGCTGAAATGCAGAAATAGTGTATAGAAAAATACAGAGAAATGTTTATAATCATCTAATCAGAGAAAAACAAAAGCACATTCAAAAAGAGAAAATAAATAATACATTATTATTATTCCCTCTTTTAAAAAAATTAAGTTAATAAACTGGATCAAACCAAATATTGGTTTCCAAAGTAATACTGAACTTTTAAAGCAAGTAAAAAAAAAAAAAAAAAATCAAGACCAGAACAATGAAACTAAGTTATTTGAAACATACAGAGAAAAACTGGGAAAAATGATCAGTGAGAATCAGAGAAAATTAAATTTTGCAATCTAGAATTGTGTAATCATATCTGCTTTTGAGATCTGAAATGCTGAAAGCATATTTCTCTGCTCATCTGAGCATAAGTGCCTTCTTGGGCTCACTGAGTCCATACTGTCCATTTTGTCAGGTGCTACTTATTTTTCCATTGGGTGATGGATTAGGTACATTAAGTTTATGGCTTTAAGCAACAGCTTTGTCCTGTTTATGCTTATAAAAGAAACATCAATCACATTCACCCCATAGCCCTGTAAGTTTTACTCATGTCTCACTAGCTTAGCAGAAGTACGATGCAATTTGCAGAGACAGGTATTATTCCCAGTGGTGCCTTCCTACTGTTGTAGTCTTTCCTCACCAGCTTGGGAAACCTCACTCTGTGAATTGAACTCTACCATGCAATAGGAAAAGCTAATTCTGACAGCATCAATTATCTGGAAATTTTAAATTATTTCTTTGTTGAATGTCAAAATATTGCTCGTTTTTGTATGTCTATGAAACACTATAATGCAAAGTAATACAGAAACTGTTGGCTAATATAAGATGACCTGCAATGACAGATCATAATTTTATTATTGCTGTTTACTTTGTGCCTCACAGTGTTCACATACTATCAAAGAATTTTTTTCATATTTGTTGTGTTGTGTCGGGTTGCTCTGTTTCCCCGTCAGTTGTATATTGGACTGTTCTGTTTCCCCCTTCAGCTTGCCATGGTTCGAGCTTGGCTCACTCTGCCCTCCTCCTCACTGCCTGTCAACCCCGCTCCTCCCCAACCCCATGTATCCTTCTTTTGACCCCTCCCTGGTGCCCTGCCTGTCACTCGGCGCTCCCTCCCTTCCCTCTAGAAACTTCTAGCTGGAGCGTCAAGTGATTAGCTCAGGGGCCAGGGTCCCTCCCTCAATGTATTTCAGTTGGTCTGTCCTTAATGTCAATCCGTTGTACTCCACTCCCCTCTGGTTCCCCATTTGTCTGGAGTTGTCTCCTCCCCTGTTTCCTTTGTCCCTTAAAAGCTGCTGCAGTTGTGTGTTTGGGGCTTCAGCCCTGGGATTCCCTCAGAGTCATTAAAGTCTGATTGCACCCTCAGCTGGAGTCACTCTCTTTCCTTCTGTTGGCTGTTGCTGCGAGCCCCGTCCATGACAGGGAGCTGCCTCCCTAGGCAGCGTGGAGCTGTATCCCTAGGCACTGTCCGGGGTAGCCATACCCAGGAGAGTGCCCCTGCTGCAAGCAGTGCTGGTCGCTTGCCGGGAGAAAGGAAGGGACAAGCCTTCCTAGACAGCTTGCTGCTTCACATATTATCATCTAACAAAAAACTTTACATACCTTTCTGTCTGCCGTCAAGAAAAGACAAAGATACAATCTTTGAGACATTGAGACAATCTTATCTCTAGAAAAAGAGATCAAACATGCAATCTTATTTTATCTGACCAAATGCTACTTGCATGGCTTGGAAAAAAATCCCAGGCAACTTTGAAGAAGACATGGGGGGAAATCTTTCAGAAAGTGGACATCTTTTTCATACGCATAATTATTTTGTATAGTAAAGTATATACACATTCCATATTTTTTCTAGTACCTTATGTGGTACTAGAGTTGAGCTAAAGGTTATGCCCACAGGTCTGGTCTCTTCTAATAAACAGCTAAATTTACCTTAATTTTATTGTTTTCATTAGAATAGACAGTTAATCTTGATCAACTTCCTCAGTTTATATTTTACTCAGGAATTGTCTTTTGTCACTAAATCCACTAAATAGAGAAACTGATAGTTCAGGGACACATTGTTAAAAATTTTACTGAAATTAAAAAAAAAAACCCACCCCAGACCCCTCAAACACATGGCAAGACAAGAAACCAAACCAACCAAACAACGACCAAAAAACCCCAAAAATTCCAAAACCCACAAATAAACTCCCAAAACAAGATCACAAACAACCCCAAAACCAAAAATACACACATACACACACAAGCCCAATGAGCTTAATGGACTAAAACAGAATTTGACTTTGTCTATTAATAATTTCTTAAACTTAGCCTGATAACCTTTAGAAATGTAGATCCAGTACTCATCTGTTTTCTTTAGTTTCCATGATGTCCAAATTTTTTCTGTGCTTCTGGTATATAAATAATTTTGAAAAAATGTTCATGCAGGTTCTCCTATACTTTATACACCCTGTGTTTTGATGTGAATCTTTGATACAACACGTGGCCCACTTCAGCCTTACAGGGTCTATGCAATAATAACACATAAAGTCACGTGGACAGTTGAAAATGCTTTCATAGGAAAGATATGGATAATCATTTGTTAAGACTTATAAGCACCTGTGCTCCATTCTGTTAACCTTGGCTCATTTTTTCTCGGAAAATGCCAGTACATTGTCCAGTTGTTAATTTTGTGTCCAGCACCATTTCTCACAAATTCCTCACTTTGCACTGTTTTCAGAATGTCTAATACCTTGAGACAGCTGTATAGCCTCCCTGCAGATTGCCATCTACACCTTCAAAAGGAAGTTCTTACCTGTCTCATTTTCCCATTCTTGACCAATGGAGACACTTGGTAGGGAAGCCCATTACTTTTTCCTGAGGTCACTTGCCTTGCTGGAGTAGAAACTGTAGACTTCATGGGATTCAAGTCACTTTCTCATGATATGCCATTTGAGAAGGGGCACAAATGATACTTCATGCCAAGTGGTACACATCAGCTTTTGCTAAAACTGTGATTTCTTATGAAACAGTCAGTCTGCCGAAGGAGTTTGGTACTTAGGGATCTGAGGCTAGGCCACTCAAAGTCATTTATGAATACTGTAGTGATAGTCCTTTCTGGCTCCTTGTGTAAAAGTATGCTCCTCACATTGCTGCATTCCACACCTGGATGTGCAACCTCGAGGCCAGTTGCACCCCTGCCACTCTTACCCTGTATATTTAGATATGTAAACACATGCAAGAATCATGTGTTGTAACTCGTTTGATAATTATGGAGGGAAAAAGTAAAGAATTAAAAATAATTTCTACAACACTACTTTTAAATAAAATGTGGAACGCAAAATCTTCATTATTATATATAAAATACAGAACAGTATATAAATTAAACCTGTTCAAAACTGATTACAGCAAAGATCTAAGTAAAATTTATGATATTATGTAGCCATTACTTCAAAAGGTTTTAAGACAATAGCATCATTCCATCATTTGAAAACCACTGCCAGAATGATTTCCAGTACCTTAGATTAAGGTACCCACATCAATAAAATTTAACCCATCAGTCCCTGGAAACTGATATTCAGCTAACTTGAAGCTCAGTGAGAAGCTGCTTACCTTTGTCAAAGGAGAGGCCCACACAACTCTGTCTGATTCTGTTCAGTTGACAGTGAACTGAAACTGCCTCTCCTTCAAGAATTCTGCTTACTAGTGTGTTTTGAGTCTTCCTGTTTCCATGTCAGTTAAAAAAAGAAATTTGTTTACTCTCATTTAAAGATGAAGGTGTTCTTGAGTCAATACAGAGAGGTGAAATAATGAAAGACTAAAATTTCTGGAATCTGACAGGGTAACACCTGTTAAATCCTTTCTATGCTTTTAAACATTATCTATATATACATACACACATATATACATACACACACACATATATATATACATACATATATATATATATGTATATATATAAAAAATTCCAAAATATGTTGTGCTATTTAAAGACTTTTGGATATTTAACTGACTTAAATAATACTGATTTTTTTTCTTTTTCACATTGGTAATGTCTACCCTGGAGTTCTAAGTACTACTGAGAAGTATTACAATTTATGAACTCAAATTTGTTTTTCCTTTTGTTGTTCTTGTTGCTTTGTTTGCATGCATATAATATTTTTGTTTGTTTTGTTTCTATGGTTGTAGAAGTCATGTGTTTCCAAAAGGAATGAGTCTAATGAGAAAGCTGCAATTCAACACTTTTCTCTGGTTTACAATTTTGTAATTCTTTGAACAGTT
Source organism: Haemorhous mexicanus (assembly GCF_027477595.1). NCBI lineage: Eukaryota > Metazoa > Chordata > Aves > Passeriformes > Fringillidae > Haemorhous > Haemorhous mexicanus. The sequence goes on along the minus strand of NC_082381.1, from coordinate 49,527,779 downwards.
AGGCTATGTTAGCATAGCTTTAATGCATTGCATTCATCAAACTTTTAGTTAAAAGTGAACATTTTTCTTTTAAAAGAACAGTATATTATTTTCCTGTAACCTGGAAAGACATTATTTCTACTCTGAAAGGAACATGGAGATTATTTACAACACCTGTGTTGATGTGGCATGTATTCTATAGGTGTGGCACTTTGGGACTAGCTAGAGATAGTGTTGAAATACTTCCATCTATGATAAGAATTAACTGAAGTTAGCCCTGGAAATGATAACTTAAGAGGTGGTATAGTATTTACTGCTTTGTGAGAGAAAAAGATAGGAGAATTTAATAGAAAGATGCATTCATGCAATAAATGAAGATGTTAAGGAAATCTTGCAGCAGATGAAGTTATTATTCACCTGACTGCTTTCTTCCTTCCAGATCAATGGAGATGCCATCAGACTACCAAACAGCTATTTTAAGTGCTGTAGATAAAATATTTTAGAGAGTTCAGAAATATTATTTCCTATCATCCTGACATGATATGATTTGCTATTAAATCCTTTGGCTCGCTAAAGATGAACATATACAATGGAAAATCTTGGTAAGGTGTCCAAGTTTTCTATGACTTTAAGAAAACTCTGTTGACATTTGATAATTTGAAAGTAAATCCTAACGGATATTATCTTCTAGTTGCCACATGGACAGTTCTGTTTCAAGGCAGGAACCGTTTGTTATCTGCCAAGTTTCATTTCATGATTTCTACCTCAGGAAAGATAATAATTTAGTGGATCTGTCTAGATTATAGGACTAATCTCTTTGTCTTGCATTTCAATTGTTCTTCCTACTCTGAACAGTTACTGAAAGCTGTTGTTACTATTCTGTCTCGTTCTTTTCCTCTCTGAAATTGTGAGTGGCTTGATGGCCTGTTGAGTGATGATATCCCTTCACCACTGAACTTCTGCTTTTTTTGTTATCATTATTCTTCCAGTTTGCTTGTTCTCCTAAAATTTGAAATACTCTTTATTTCAATAAGTCTTTGTACTGTTCACAAAAAAAAGGAGTTAATCTAACCCTATAACACATCTACATACATGTATTTAGTATATTAATAAAAGAAGGAAAAAATAGGATAAAAGAAAGAACAAGGTTATTTTTTTAATTTGAAAAATTATTGGTAATTTTCACAATTAATTTCTGGGTGTCTCCTTTGCCAATACAGCCACTCTATTTTAGCTATTTATTCTTCTGATCATAATGTCAATTAAATGATAGAGGATGCTACTTTAAGAAACATTTACATACTCAGGTTATCTTACCATAACAAGATATGTTTTCTTACCTTATCAACAAAAAAGAGATAATAATTTAATAACTTTATAATGGAAAACCTTACAGCAATATTTTTCATGCTCCCTAGATTATTCTTCTTTTGCTAGGGTATAAAGAAATTCATACTGTTTCTATTCCCCTCTATATTTTTTTTCTATCCTCCAATGTCTTCTTTCAATTTTCTATCACAAAAAAATGATTTTTGACTTTAGCACTTTCTTCAAAATGAGCCATCAATACAGAATGAATAAGGGAGATAAGTTATTAGTTGTATTACAATACTGGAGGAATAATTCAGGACGAAGAATTCAGAATGAAATAGGACTTTTATTCAAACAATAAAGTATTTGAAAATCTGACCTATATTCAATTAATTTTTGTCACTCAGTAAACAACAAGTGCTACAGAATCTGTATTCAATGCTCTGAAGTTTATAATGACTCTACCTCTCGGAAACATTGTTATGGAATACAGATATACTTAGGTTGATAAGTAAAAAAGGACAAATCTAGATATGCTCTCAGAGACTTCTCTTTTCAATTACTCTGAGAAAGTGATATACAAGAAGCCACTCCTGGTCTTTTTCATTTTTTTAATTCATGTTTGCCTTATGATAGGATTCATTCATTCATGTTACATGTACACTTAATACCTCTGAGCAATTTAACTCAAATAAATACTGCAAGTCATGAAGTTAAAATATATCTGTTTAAGAGAAATTTCATGTTCTAGTAAGCATCACTTTCTAAACATATGCTTACTTCAACATGAAGATGAATATTTGTGACTCTTTATGTTACATACTCTGTCATATCTGACACTATGCTTTTTTGTGATATCTGTTGATGTAGAATCAGGAAAAAAAAAATTAACATTATTGGGTTCTAATGCATTAAGAGTTAGAAGCAACAAACAAGTCTCTCACAAATTTTACGAACTAATTATACCACTACAGACTAGGTAGTCAGGAAAAAAGCTCAACAGAAATCAAACTACTTTTACTTACATGTTTGGTTCTGTTTTGATTTCTGTTTTATTAGTTGGCAATTTATCTGAATTATTTGTCAGTAAGAGGCCAATATTTACTGTAAGTAACCACCAATTTACATACACAGGAGTTGTAATGATATGTAAAATCATCAGTCTCCTGTAAACACTTACAAGAACAAATACTTGTTTCTAAGCCCACCCATAAACCATACATTTTTATGAATGCTCACTCCTCTTAATACTTCTCTATGAATTCTTGTAGGGTCATTTAGAAATGTGTGCTTGGCTATGCAACTTGCAAAGGCATTCAAAGTAGCCAGTTTTACTTAAGAAATGTCTTGTTATAAATAATTTATGCTAATAAGTAGAACAAATTGTGATTTGCTACTAAAAAAATAAAACATTGGAGGAAAGTCTTTATTTTGTAGTTATTTCACTGCTAAACAATATTTTACAGCTGTTCAGAAACTATATAGAAGGTATTTTCAAGTAAGTTAATTTTATTTAGCTGTCATGTTCTTTTTGGAGATTTGCAAATTATTTTAAAAAGTAAAATACTGAATAAGTTGATAGACTTTTGTTTTAAATATACAGCATAGCATCTTGTTGACAGGGGTCGAAAGCCTCATGCAGCTTTTGCTGGTTAAGAAAACTTTACATTTGATTCTTGAGACAGTTCAATGGATGAGTTTTATGCCTAGTAAGAACTAAAACATTTTACTTATTTTAAACTTGGTAAATTTACAAGTGTTATTAACCATGAGATGTTAGTGTCATGTACATATTTGTATGAACACCTTACTCAGTTTTTCAGGTGTTTGAACATAGGTTTTGGATAGCTGATAAGAAAGTTTGTAAGAATTTTGCTTTGTATTGATAAAAGCAGTATTTTTGTGGACTTCAGAATAAGTTTTCTTTTATCAACTGTGTTGCAATTGTATCCAGTTACTCAAAGAATTCTAATGACAGTCAATAACCTTTCTTCCCTAACAGCAATAAACAAAGATGGATTCAAGTGAAGAAAAGTGGAACTTTTTCTTTCTTTTATGAAAAGAAAACAATTTTCTTATGTCTTAGCTAAAGATTTACTCCCTGAACTCTAGTGCTACAGTGCTGCTGCCTTCTAATTCCATAGCTGTGAGTGGGGAAAAAATAATAATACAATTCTTTTTTTTTCCCCTGTTCTTTCTGATATTATATTTCTGGCATTGATTACTGTCATGGTTTTGAGCCCAGCTGGAGATAAAACACCACCCAGCTGCCAAATGGTTTCATGCTGCATATTTGAGTCAGTTCTGATTCCAATATTTCTGTCCTTGTCCAGTTTTATCAGAATTCATTCTTCACTGGTTCAAGTGCAACAACCAGAAGGATGCCAGGTTCAGATCCCCAGAAAGTTTTTGGTTAGGATTGATGCCCTAAGGTGTTCAGTGAGGTGATACACATGTAGACACCATAGAAAAGGTAATACACAGTGTTAGATATTAGCATAATACAATTTAACTCATTGCCTACTTTCACTCAAAATCAAGTCCCTTTGAGGCACACACTGGACTTTCCTATCCTTCTGCATTACCCACGAAGTGCACCCAGGTCCTCGAGCAAAAGCAGTCCCTTTTGCTGAGGCAGACTGTTTTCTCAGCATGATTTTAATGCGCACTACAGGAACTTTATCCCTTTGTACATTATGTAAAAGTTTTGATTGGTCAGAGTCAGCCTTATTGGCAGATCTTTGAGTAGCCAGATGACATTTGCTATATGTGTATCCCAAAGTTTTGAAAGTCCCACCAGCAATTTTTCTCTTTATCATCCAGTCTTTAATGCGCAGTCTTTTATGTCTGTTACACCACTTGATCTTTCTAGAGGCTTGTGCAAAATAGAGAATGTGATATACCTACCCAATGCCATGTTCTCTAGCTCAAGTCTCCACAAGATTGTTTCAGAAATGTATTCCATTGTCTGATTCAACTCTTTTTGGAGTACTGTGTCATGGTAAGACTTGCTTCCTCAGTCCCAAGACAGTGTTTCATGCAGTGTGACAGGGAACAGGAAGTTTCTGGCTATCCTATGGTTGATTCCACCATTTCAAGCACAAGCGTCTTGTGACACAGGTTTGGAGGAGTGTGATATGGTCAACCTGTCAGGCTTCCCTATACTTATATTTCAGCCATCATGCTTCATTCCACAAAGGCTTGACCTGCTTGATCACAGAGGCTGCTCCACATTCAAAGGGTGCATCGTCCACCCCTTGATCATAAGCCCATCCATATCGTGCACCTCTTCCCAGATGTTCTGAGGTGTCATGGGTCCACTGAGCTAGAATTTGCCCTTCTGCTGGCAATCCGAATCCACCTGAGCCGCTTCAATACTAGCAGCTTGATCCACCTGCTGGCTGTTTTGATGCTCTTCTGTTGCCTGACTATTGGGTACATGACTTTCTACATGAAATACCTGCCTAACCACATTTTCCACCCAGGCAGCAATACTTCGAAGTACATGAAGCAGCCAGATGGGTTTACCCTGTTGCTGCCAGCTATTCTGCTTCCATTGCTGCAACCATCTCCATAGGACATTTTCCACCATCCAAAAATCAGTGCCAAGTATTGGCCACTTCTCTCATTTAGCAACGTCTAAGGCAAACTGGATGGCTTTCATCTCTGCAAACTGACTTGATTCACCTCATCCTTCAGCAGTTTCTGCATCTTGTGATAGGGGACTCCATACAGCTGCTTTCCATCTCTGTTATTTTCCCTTGAAACAGCAGGATCTATCAGCAAATAAAGCACACTGCTGCTCACTTTCTTTTATTACATAGTGGGACTTCTTCAGCATGTAGTACCATCTCCTCTAGTGATATTCTGAAATCTTGGTCTTCTGTCCACTCCATGATTACTTCTAAGAATCTCGGACTGTTGGGGTTTCCTGTACAAGCTCATTGTGTGATCACTGCAACCCACTTTCTCCATATAGTATTTGATGCATGATGTGTAGAGGACATCCTTCCATCGAATACCCAACTCACTCAATACAGGTAACCAGGGTGCCAGGAGGAGCTGTGCTTCAGTACAAATCACCTTCAAAGAGAACTGGACATCTTCATACGCTGTCAGTGTCTCCTTTTCAGGTGAAGTGTAACATGTTCCAGATTCACTGTATGCCTGACTCCAAAGACCTAGAGGTCAACATTGAGTCTCCCCTGATGATTTTTCCAGAACCTTCAGGTGGAGCCGTTCTCCTCAGGTGCAGTATAAAGCACATTTTTTAAAATTATTGCACTGTTTGGACTGGCCTGTGGACTACAATATGAACTATCTCCTGCTTGATTTGGTCAAAACCTCAGGACCCACTTTGAAATCATTCTTCTGGGTTGTGGGAGGAGACCCCAAGGACTGTGGGGCGGGGATACCATTGGAGGACACTCCTGTGTAACTGCCAATGAGCTGTGGCTCTCTCCCCAAGTTCTGGAAAATTCTGCGTTCTCTCCCTCCCCATTGGTCTGCATTTTAACACCACCCCCTTCCCCCTCTCCCATTCATGTACCCCTGATCACACCAGATCCTCCCCTGGTCTCTCTCTCCATTGGTTCTGTGTACCCTGGCCCCTCCTGCTCATTACCTTGTTATAAACCCTGGCCCCAGCCCTGTTTTGGGCTTTTTGCCACCTGCTCCTTTTCATCCTGCTTGTGTTCTTGCCTCTCTCCTCTCCATTCCCCCCCCCCCCCCGCCCCCCCCCCCCCCCGCCCCCAACCCCGACCCTTCCTGGACCCTCTGCATGTCCTTGAATAAACCCGGTTGGATCCCTAGCAGTGTGTGCGGAGCCCTCCTTCCTTTCCTGGCTGGTAAAGAAGTGCTTATCCGGGACTGAGTGCAAGGTGGGCTGAGGAGGCAGTTCCCTTGGAGTTGGTCAACTCGCACCTGCCCATGATTTCTTCCCCCCAGTGGGGAGAAGAAGTCGTCTTCCCGCACTGGGTCACTACAAAGTGCTTACAATCAGACTTTAATCTGGAATGCAACTTCTCCAAAAGCCTAAAACATCTAAAAGAAACTTTTGTTTCTTTCTTGTTAGTGGACATTGCCCACCCACCCACTGATATCTTATTAACAATGTCCATTAGGATCTGATGATGTCCATCTTAGCATTTTATTCCTAAAAATTTGTATCTCCTGTGCAGGTCCCTTTACCTTACTCAGTTTTATGGCAAAAGCAGCCCATTTTTTTTTCCCCCTACACAGTAAAATCAAGAATATATTGCAGGTGTTCCAGAGCTTCACCTTTTTTCAATACAGTCTGAATCAGTCCATGGCAGATGGTACAGCTATTTTTCCACCCCTGGGACAGTCAGTTCTTGGACACCTCTCCAAGTGAAAGCAAGTGTAAGTGTGGCCTGCACTCTGCTGCCAGAGAGACTGAGAAAAACACATCAGCAATATCAGCGGTGGCACCACTTGTCTGCCTTTGACTCCAGCTCATATTGAAGTGCTGTGTCTCATAGAGCAGCACTCAGAGGTGATGTGACATCATTCAGAGCACAGTGCTTTACTCAGCCTCCATTCCCTGTTAGACTTTCTGTATGGGGCCATAGACTGGCCTATATGGGCCTCTTAAAGTTTCAGTGAATCTGGCTGGTTACTCTGGGCTTACCAGGTGACAGATTAGTTCATAGATGGGAATCACAGTTTTTACTTGGTGTTCTACTTCCCCCGTGCTCTGCTGCTGTAGCAATTGGCACCTGCTGTTCCTCAGCCTTCAGCAATCCCACTACAAAGGGTTGTCTGAAAAACCAGGCAAAGTAGACAACTGTTTAATTTACTCCATCTCCTGGGAAACTATACCAAAAGCCCACCATTATCATTTTGGGTCCCTGAAATATTCTCTCCTGAGATAAGCTATGCCAAGAATGTGTGGAATCTCTGGTCCAGGCAAAATAGGGTACTTTTGCCACTCATTCCTAATCAGGGTAATCTCAGCTGTCTGGATCCCCTTGTCACTCCAGAAATACAGATGGATTCTACATAGCTTGATGGCATTAGAGCACACTGGGCACCAGAGTTGGCTACAGCCTTAAGCTCCTGTGGGGCTGCTGTGCCAGGCCATTGATTCCACACAGTCCAGTAAACCCTGTTACACCTCTCTTCCACCTGGCTGGAAGCAGGACCCCTCTAACACCGATCACAATGTTCCCTCCTATCATCTTGTAGAGATGGACTAAAACTTCTCTTCCTAGAGGCAGTAGTATGATCAGACCTTCCATTCTGTCTGGAAAATTTACCACTGGAGAATAGAGCAAAAAACTGCCTGGGAGAAAACCCATTTGTAGACATTTCTTCCTGAAATTTCCACACCTAAAAATTCAAGGTAGGTTGTCCATCCCACTTTTTCATATCCTCTCCATGGTCCCAAAGGTAAAGCCACAGGGTATCCTGTGGTGTGTCCTTCTATGTTCTGTCTCTTGAGCAAAAGAACACCTGCTGTCATTTGTTGAAATATGGGCCTGTACAGGTGGGGAGCAGGACATACTCTCTCTGAATTGCTGGAACTCATCAGCCAGCTTATCTGTCAGTTTTTCTATCAGTTTACCCACAGCCACAATGACAGAGAAATACTCTGTTCATTCCCAGAATTGCCAAATTAAGCCACTGACTGTTGGTGGTGCATCACCTTTCCAAAAAATTGTTGCCAAGGGGTTGGCATGGACTGCTGGTGCACTCTGTACAGATTTCCTCCACAAAGTTCATTGATAGAAAAGGTCATCTGGATCTATGGGGAGCTGCACATTTCCAGGTCAAAATTTCATTCCTTTCTCTCATTTAATTTCTCTCAGTTATTGAATACCTGTCTTTATTGGGGTCCATTTGCCTGAGTTACATGAAACATCATCTTTATAGGAACACCTTTCCCTCACACTTGATAAAAGTCTACTTCAGTGACTAAGGACTTGTGTCTTTTTTCCCTATTTTTTTGTCAATGCCTGGTTCCTCAGAAAGTGATCGCAGCTGGCTGGCTTCCTTACCCTTTAACTCAACATTATTGTCTCCATTGTCCCAGCACTGGAGTAGCTAGGCAGAAAAATGCTCACATGGATGTCAGCTGAAATCTTTTCTTGGCTCCTGTGCCTTGCTCAGAGAGAGGGATTGAGATGTGGTTGTCTCTTCTGTCTCCTCTTCCAGTTCCAATGATAGCATTGATGATGACCCTGAAAATCACCCTTGTGATGGTTCTGCTTCTTCCTCTTTGCTCTCCCTGTCCCCCTTGACAGTTTTGCTAAAGCTTTTTCACCAGGTGACTTTCATGTACTTTTCTGTGTCTCTGCAGCCCCGCTGCCAGGGGCACCTGTTGATTCTGTTCCAGCGGTTTTGGCGGCAGCGCCGGTTGCTGGTGCTGGAGCAGCCTCAGCGTCTGTCACGGTGGTGGGACCAGCTGCAGACCATGCTGTCATCTCCTTGTCAGGCTCAGAGACCCTCCTGAGGCCACTGAGCAGTGCTGAACATGGCTCAATAGGCCTGGCCAGGCCCCAACACTTTGCAGTGATTTGGGTCCCCTCTGTGATACAGGGTTACAGCACACTTTTAGAAAAAGTATTTCACCAGTCTTTCTAGATTCTTTATTTGTTCAAGGGATAATGGATTTGGAATTTCAAGGTGTTATCTCCAAGTCCTTCAACAAGTTGAATGACTTGTTGCAGAATAACTTTCTAGATTTGGTTGTGAAAATATATAAACTTCATTATTTATCATAAGTATTTTTTAGTCTGTTTCATGATTTTGATGTTAACCATCTATTTGCTGAAAATGGACCGCTAATATCTAACAGAACAAATAAATTAGGAACTTTTTGACCTTAAGGATCATAAAGTGAAGACAGTATGATAGAGAGTAATGAGAAAAAGTGATATATTATCATCTCTTGCCTGAAACTATACAAATTGTTTCTGCCGTTTATATTTATTCTATGGAAACACAACAACATACAGAAAACACTTTGCGTGTTATTTTATAAGGTGTAATATTGAAGATAATTTTAAATATTCACTTCTTGCTAACACTTTTTTGACTTAGAAACTTCCATCTGTAGTAATAGCAACTGTACTTTTACTTCAAGCAATTTCATATTAATTGACTGCAAATTCCCAGCTGGTGAAGCAAACAGAACTACAACTGCAATGGCTACAGTTATTAATTCATTTTTAATACTAGAAAGAAAAAAAAAAAGACTTCATGGATTAAATAACTGAAAATAGAAATTGATGCATTTTAGAATGCCTGAGAAGTTCATTAGGTTTCCATGTCAATATACTCAAGCAGCATGGGATTGAATCCTGTATGGGATTGATTCCTGTGATGTTTTAAACACCTTTCCATTCTTTCCTCACTTAGCTCTAAAAAACTTTCAGTGGGAGACATCAGACCCTTTAATCCAATTTTGAATATATACCAAAAATATACCATAATTTGTCTCAAGTATTGAAATTCAACTTTGACAATAACTTTTACAGATCATTCAGCTTCTGACAGGTGTCTCTCTAACACCTGGAGGGCTTTAATCAAGTTCTATTCTCAAGAAAACAATTTCATACAGGAAAAATTATGAAGTTTTGTTATATATTTTACAATAAATTTTATTACAGCCTTGTGGGAACACTTAATGAACACCAGTTAAATATTGCAGAACTGAAATGCTGTTAGTTTTCAGAAACAATACCTAGAAGTTGATCACATATCCTAATATTCACTCAAATATTCACTTAAAGCCACCCAGAATTTTAGGTCTGGAAACAGGAAATAATGAGACAACTAATGAGGTAACTAATGAGGTCACTAGCATCAGAAATAGTCACTTGAATTCAGCTACAGACTGGTTGAAAACCTGAACACTGATATACAGCACAGGCAGGTGTCAAGGCACATCAGGGAAGAGCACTTAAGACAGTGTAGCATGCTCCAGAATAATTTCTGCATGAACCATTACTGACATTCTTTAACCTGCATTTAGGATAAAGGTTGCTTTCTGAGACTAAGACAGATTTGTTACATCAAAAGATTAGTCACCCTAGGTAAGCACTGAATCATTAAAATACTCTGCCCAGGAGAAATAGTTTACTGACAATCTTTATCATAGATCTTTTCTGAAATTCAGTAAACAGTGTCCATACTCAATCTGTCTTATTTTCCTTTTGCTGTTGACTTCAAAATCTGTGTGAAATCCCATAGAGTCATAGAATCATGGAATTATTACCTTCAATATCAATGAGTCCAGCTGTTAAAGTAGCATGGATATGTTGCCACTAAACCACATTCCCAAGTGCCACAAACACAACTCTGTAACACTTCCCTGAGCAACTTAATGCCTGACCAGACTTTCAGAGAAGTCTTAATAGTCCATTTAAACCCTTCCTGGAAGAAATTGAGGCTATTTTCTTCTGTCATTTGTTGCCTGTGAGAAATGACTGACCCCCACTTGGCTTCATTCACCTTTCAGGAATTTGTAGAAAGAGGCACCCCTGAGCTTCTTTTTCTCCAGGCTAAACATCCCCAGCTCCCTGCACTACTCTTCACAGAGCTCGTGCTCCAGATCCTTCAAATACTCTATTGCGCTTCGGTCGTGGTTTGAGGGGAAATGGTTTTTTTGGGATGGTGTGGTCATGCCAATCGGTGTCCAGATTTTAATATTAGCACCTGGTTTGTCTACTGAGGGCATGGATACACCTCTGAGAACACAGGGGGTTAAAAGCTGTGAACTCCCACTGGAAGTTCCTTTTGAGTTCCGGTCCTGGACCAGAGGAGACCTCCCCTGTCCAGCTCCGAGCTGGGCAGGGGGGAGGGGAGCCATGCGGCCGGAGGGAGATAGGCCAGGCCTGGGCCGAAGGGTGGAGGAGCATTGCACTGCGAGGGCTTCGGGCAGCCATCCCCCATTCCCCCCCGGAGGAAGAGAGAGAGAGCAGACTGTGCTTGTGACAGCGCGGCTGGAGTGAAGGAGAAGGGAGGGGGTGCCCAGCAGGGCAGCCAGCCGTGGGAGTTCATGAACCAAACTGGCAGAGCCTGGGACTTTTAACCCTTCTTGGGACGATGGAAACCTTGCAAATGCTGATTCCTCCTGGAGTTGGTGAGATTGAGAGAAGTTGAGAAGAATTCTAGGTGGGAGGAGATGATGGAGTGGCTTTTGGCTGGACTTTTCTTGGATAGCTATGGACAGAACCCTTGAGTTCCTGTGACACAGAGACTGCATCCTAGGGGTAGGCAATGGCTCAGTGCCAGGAGAGTGCGGTGATGCGAAGGTGTGTGAACAGAGACGAAGGGTGGAGGAGGGTGGTGGTGGTGCCCTCCGTCTTCGAAGAAGAAGAAGGGAAGATGATCTCTTTTCAAGAGACCCCGCAGCCCCAGGGGGTGAAACATGGGGGGGGACAGATGTCCCAAAAGGAGAGGGACTGTGCTCTTTTTTTGGAACTGGACAAAGCATCCTTAAAGGGAAAAAACCCTAGAAGCAGCTCTGGTCCATGTGCAGTGGTGAGAGCACTGGACATGGAAGGAAGAGGTCACGATGGCAAAATGTTCTCCAGGCGGTGCCACATGTGACACAGAAACACGAGACGTTTCGACTGTTTCCTGGGTGAAGTCTGTGGTGCAAGAGGGACTCCTCTCTTCTCAAAGAACTGAGAATTGATTATCCAAAGGGTGGTAACGGAATTAGGAAATTTGGTGGGGGGAGGAGGAGGAAATTTGGAAGGTTTTCATCCTGCGTTCTGTGTGTTTTTTCCCTGTAGTTTTATGTTAATAAAGTTTTTTTCCTTTCAGTCGTAAGTTGGAGCCTGCTGTGCTCTGTCTCTGATCACATCTCACAGTAGATACCAGGAAAAGAGGTTTTCTCATGGAAACACTGGCATTTCACCAGGCTCAGACCATGACACCTTCTCTGGACATGTCTCAGTGCCTCAATGTCCTTCCTGAATTTTGGGGCCTAGAATTGGGCACAGGATTTGAGGAACAAACTCCCCTCTGCCAAATACAGAAGGATGATCCCTTCACTAGTCCTGCGGGCCACACCAATTTTCTTGACATCCTGTTACAAGCCAGAGTGCCATCTACCTTTTTGGCCACCTGGACACATTGCTGACCCCCAGGTCTTTTTTCACTAAGCAGCTTTCAGCCTGTAGTCCCAAGAATACTCCTCCTCATACAGCCTAAAATATGTGTACAAAATATTGTTTTTACAATAAATTAGTTTTCATAGTAATTTGTGAAAATGCAAACATTAAATTTTGGTTTTGCTTCAATTTGTTTTTATTTTCATGATCCGAGTACACTACTGTATGGTATTATTTTTAAGGGATCTGGGAACAATGGCAAAGCATGAAACAGAGGATGCTTAGAGAAATTTTCATAGAATACTATGAAAACTAATGTTTTCTTTAAAAGAATAATTTTATCTCTAAAATGTATGTAGTATGTGTAACAGGGATGTCTAAGGAATTCATTTATATGGAAATGGTTTTCCTTGGATATTGCATGACAAGGAAGTTGTTTCAGAGAAACAGAATGTAGGAATAGACAAGATAAAGTCTGAAATTTGCAATTTAATCCTGTACCATAATTTGGGCAAGGACAGCTAAATATGTCTGAATCTTTGTAGTACAGAATGACAAGTGATACAAAATGAAAAATATTAGAGTCTACAAAGCCAAAATAATTGTACCTTTCACTCATTTCTGGGCAATGTACCTTTGTGCAAGACTTTATTTCAGTTGATGACAGCTTTAAACTGGTGTGCCTCGTACCCAGCATATACTTGTATTCTAGACACCAAGCAGAAATCACTCTTAATTTCCTAGCTCTAAAAAGTCTTCATAGATTAAAAAAAGGCTTTATTAACAACTGCCGTAAAAAAAAATGCATTCGACCATCTACTAAGACTTCATGCTTTGCAGACTACTTATATTCAGTAGATCTCAGGTTTTTTCCAATGAAGACCTGAAATATTGTCAGCAAACCCCACGAAAGGCTCTTTTCCTCTGTGTTCCCAAGAGCTCCTCACTTTCCTCTGACACAGGTCCCCTTCTGCAGCCAAGGTGACCATGCAAAACGAGCAGAGGGAGAGAGGGCAGCTGCTGGATTTCCTATCAGCAGCTGTTACTAAGCCTCAAAGGAAGGCCCAGCTCTCCATGGCACAAGCTGGTTCCAGATGGTCCCAGGCCCACGGCTGGAACAGGTGGGAGAAGCAGAACATGGTGAGGCTCTGTGGGGAGGCAGAAAGCTGTGAGGGCAGGCCAGGCACTGCCACCCTGGGGCTGCACAGAGGAACAGAGGTTTGTCCTGGGGGGAGCTTGGCTGCAATGCATGGGATATTTCTGGAGATTCCGTGACTCCTGAAAACAACCTCACTCAGGAGGTCTCATGGGTTAATACCACATTCTTCAGGATTTTAATTTCACCCTCATGCAATCTAATCCAAAACAATATTGTAGCTCACTCTGCAGTGACCGGAGCACAAGGTGAGCCAGCTAGCTGCTCCCTTCGTGACCAGAGGGGCCACAGGACGGGCCACTCCCAGGCTCTCCTCCGAGACTCCTGGGTAGGGGTGCTGTCTGTGGCCTGGGTGGCACAGACAAGAGTGTGCTGCAAAGTCCCGAAATAAAGGAAAGAAAGAGTGGACACTTATATGGTGCAAACAAATTTTACTCCGTGATGGGTCCAGAGACAAGCGTCAAAGAGGAAGGGTCTGGGGAGGCACTGAAAAAGGGAGTTGTCATGACAGGAGGAGACACAGAACAACCAACAATCTGAGGTCAGGGGAGGAATGTGAAACACAGCTGAACCTATGAGGGTTACACAGGGGAGGAAGAAGCCCCAGAGGCAAATCATGTAACAGGTTAGGGATGATTGATACAGAAAATTCTCCAAATAAAGGGGGGTGGTTACAGTGACATGCAGGGGGAGAGGGCGGCACCATAAGAAGGGGAAGAGACTTATAAGGGCAGAAGGGGAGGAGCGGAGGATCACTCACTTTGAGGGGCAGGCCACTGGCAGGAAAGGAGGATCACTCACTTTGAGGGGCAGGCCACTGGCAGGAAAGGTGGATCACTCACTTTGAGGGGCAGGCCACTGGCGGGGAAGGTAGGTTGCAAACAACTTGGGAAGAGCCATCATGAGGGGATCAGTGGGGTAAACTAAGGATCAAACCATTTCTAAACAGAAAACAGTTAACAGAACCAACATTAACATGAGTTAAAACACAAAACGCCACTCAATATCTCCTTTTTGAGGGCTTTTTCTCTGCTTTTATTTCCCTCTGGGATTAGGGTTATGCACACTGCAGACCATGACCTTCCATTCTCACATTTATAGAAAACCTTGTGTTATCCTCAGCCAACTATTAATAATGACAGAATCAACCTCAATTGCATTTGTAAGTTTTGCCACATTTCCTCTGACAGATCCAAACAGTCCAGAAAACATGCATTTTTTTGGCTTCATAAATTTATTTTGAAAGCAAACCAAAACAAGCAGATAATAAGCTTCCTCATTAATCTATATTTTGAAAGAGTTCCTTGAAAGACTCTTTTAAATTATTTAATAGCAAGAGAATGTCTAAGGAAAATATTAAACTGATACCAGATGAAGATATTCATCTGACAAAAATGAATGAAAAAAAAAGAGGAGGCATTTAATGCCTTCATTGTCTCATTCTTTTAAATAATATAGATAAACCTTGGCCTGCCCATTCCTCAGAGTTGGAAGACCACAACTCTGGAAGCAGTGACTTTCCATTTGTGGACACTGAAATTGTAAGGGACAAGTTGTATCAGTTCATAAATCTGTGGGACATGTTGGGATTCATCCTGGAGTACTGAAGGATCTAGTAGATACTATAGCAGGAGCCCCATGGTCATTATGGTCATTTATTAAAAGTTTGGGGAATTGGGGGAAGTCCTCACTGAATGAAATCTGGCCAGTGTTATTCAATTTACAAGAAGGAGGTGAAGGAGGACTCTGGAATCTACAGCCCTGTTAGTCTGACCTCAGTACCTGGAAAAATGATGGAGAAGCTCATGGTGGAAACTACCAAAAGGCGCGTCAAGAATAGTGCAATCTCCAGGCACAGATGGTGTGGGTTCAACAAAGGGAAAGTCCTCCTAAATAATTTGATTTCCTTCTACAATGAGGTCACTTACCTAGTGGCTGAAGGGAAAGCAGTCATTGAAGCTTTTCTTGGTTTCAGTATTGCTTTTGATACTGTCCCTCATAGTTTCTTTCTGGACTAGCTCTTGTGATGATCAGGTTCACAGTGTACTGGATGAAGAACTGGCTGAAAGTCAGAACTTCAGGGGTTTCAGTGTGTGGGGCTACATCTGCCTGGTGCGCAATCACCAGTGGTGTTCCTCAGGAATTCACTGTAGGACCAGTTCTGGTCAACAAGTTTATCAATGATTTGGAATGCAGGATTTGAATGCACCATTAGCAAGTGAGCTGATGATAGCTGAGAGGTGATGTTGAAGGTTCCTTCTACCTCTTGGTTTTGCAGCAGGATCTGTATATACTGCAGCACTGGGCAATCATCAATGGAATGAAATTCAATATATGCCAGATTTTGCACCTGGGACTCGGAGTAACGCCAGGCACAAGTGTAAGCTGGGAGAGGAGTGCATGTAGAGCAGCCCTGCAAAAGGGATCTGGGGGTGCTGGCTGGCAGCAGCTCAGGGTGAGCCAGCAGTGTGTGCCCGGGCAGCCAGGAGGGCAAACCCCATCCCAGGGTGCAGCAGACACAGCATCACCAGCTGTGATTGGGATCATCCTGCTGGATTCAGCCCTGGTATGGCCTCACCCAGTCCTGTGTGCGGTGCTGGGCCCCCCACTCTTAGAAGGGTGGGAAGGTCCTGGAATGATTCCGAATATGCAGTAAACATAATTGAAAGATTTTAAAAATATATCTTTATGAAGCTTAAACTGAGTAGGAAAACATTTAGAATTTTTTTACATAAGCTGAAATTGAATAGAAAAAGAGTGTTAAGATTTTCATAGAGAGTAAGCATGGGAAACTCAATCAGAAGAAAGATTGCTTTTTTAGAAGGCCAAACAATTCACATGAGACTTGTATATAGCCCAAAAAGGGGTTTTAAAAGGAATAGAAAAAAGAAATATGATACGCTGGAGTGAAGAAATAAAAAGGTTTTATTTTTTCTTCCCATGAAAGGACTATTATGCTGTAGAGGAACCAAAACCATAAATGGCCTATAATATGACCAAACAATTCTCAGAGGTTTTACATTTTTTGAGCAATAAGTGGGTGTATTAGATAAAGTACAGATCATTCAGTCACTATTTTCCTTGGTGTTGGAATGGTTCTGTATTTTGAAGAATTTTAAAATTGTTTAGAGATAAAAAATCTTATCTTATTTGAGAAGCCTGGAATAATTTATGTAGGTAAGTAGCAATTCTGGAATTCATCTAATACTTAATTCTCAATCTGGCTATCCCTCCTACTTCCCACCCCAGTATGTCTTTTAATTTGTTTTTTCACCAAAGACGATTTATTCAATGGGAGAAATGTATTATATAATGTCATGGTTTTAACATATATGAAGTATATTTATTTGACTGAAAAATCTACTCTGCAATTTTAAAGCTGTACCTTGAATTCCTGGAATGAGCCCTATAAAGGCATGCTTCTCTTTTCCCCTTCAAAAGCAGAACAAATCCATAAATAACCTGCAGGGATTGGTGCTTGTTTTAAAAAGATGAAGCTTTAGCTGCCTTTTGTTGGAATATTTATTAAAATACCTGAATTCAGTTCTTTTTCTTGCAGCTTAAGATGGGAAGCTCATGGTTATTTGTAATGACTTAAGCAAAAAATTGAAAAAGTTCTAAAGCACAAAATACTACTAAACTCCTCTAAATTCTTTTTCCTGCTCAAAACAGTACAAGATGAATTTTGTTTGAAAAACTGACTTATTTCATTGTCAATAGATTTTTTCCCAAAAATATTTATTTTTTTCTTACTATGTAGCACCTATGCATGTCTACAGTATTCCAGCAAAGTTCTAAAAATAGAACAATGACTTTAACAAAATAGAAACTAATAAAGAAGAAATATATACAGTAGATGCTCTATCTTGATATTAAAATTATGAAATACTTTGATTCCATAGGAACATTGAGCTTTTATCTTCAGATAAATTTTGTACGTCACACCTTGCTTTTTGGAACAGGGAGAACCCTGAAAATAAGACAGGTTTGAAGAGAAATATTATTTAGAATCAGTGGGATACAGCAGAAGACAGACAATATGTGTGGAAAGGCAAACAGCATGGAAAAAAGCCAGGAGGCAGAGGGATTCTTGTTCTTACTGTGCATAAGGTATGAACTGATTTGAGGAAAAGATCATGCACTTTCCACCTCTTTATCACTGCATATCATCTATTGTGTGCTCAAGCCATATAGAATACCTGTACTATTACTTCTTGTTTGGCAGTTTATCTGGATATTGGTATCAAAATTGTCCTATTTGAAAGGCACTACACAGGAAAGTGTTCTTATTACTAAACCTTGTTGCTTTACAGCTAGATAACCAAAAATCTCTAATTTCATCTCTTATCTACAAATATTAGCTCATGTAATGTACTTATAAACTTTTTTCTTAGGTTGTCTTTTCGGGATTAACAAAGCCAGCTTGAGTAATACGCAATTTTAGTGAATACCTGTCTGCTTAGAACTGGGGGAAAACAACTTGCCATGGATTCAGTGTAGTGAAAAAGTGGCAGCCAAATTCACAACTTTCATGCTAATAGTTTTCTTTCTGGTAATTCTAAAAGGAGACAAGAAGTTTTGTCAGTATTTTTCACTGCCTGAAAACATTGCAATGACGCACACAAAAGAATGAAGAATTTCCTTTAGGACTTGTGTCATAAACTTTAAAAAAGGTACTTGTGTGTAGTGGTAAAGAAATGATAATCACCTTCAGAATCATATATTGAGGAAGGTGTAGCCTGTGATAAGATCATCCCTCAGCCTTTTCTTCAAGATGAGCAGACCAAGTGACCTTAGCTTCTCCTTATAAAGTTTTGCCCTCAAGACCTGTCACCATCTTGGGCACCATTCTCTGGACACACTTGAGTATCTTTATATCCTTCTTATATTCAGGCCCTTCCTACTATTCACAGGACTTGAGGTGAGGCCCCTCAAGTGCAGTGTAAAGTGGGACAGTCCCCTCCCCTGCCTGGCTGGCGATGCTGTGCCTGATACACCCCAGGACTGGGCTGGCCCTCCTGGCTGCCAGGACACTGCTGACTCATGTTTAATTTGTCTTTGATATACACCAAATTACATCTAAGCAATAGAAAAATGAAGGCAAGTTAATCAGTGTCTGACTCACTGTTAAGATGACTAGCCCAAATGAGGTAATAAATTAGCAGTACTGTTAGACTGAGGACTATGATGGTGGAAGTACATCCTCAATCTGTTTCTTATTCGCTAGAGATCGAGGTTTGAGAAATAGCATAGTATCTTAATTTTTCTTCCATTTCAACCATGTCACTCATTAAAAATCTTGTTACATTCATACAACAATGAAATTTCAAGGACATTTTTAAAAGGGTGAAGGCAAATATTGTGAGGTTTATTTGGGCTTATATATCATTTTACACTTATAATCAAGGCATCTAATTTAGCAAATAGATTAAAGAACTATAGAATTGAAAATACAGTTTGTCAGGTAGAAGAAGGAGTATGTTGGTAATTGCTTATTTAGGAGAACAAAACAAACAATTTACCTCAGCATATATTTTACAGGGAAGCGTAAGCCTGCAATGTATCAGAAGTAATTAACATGCAACTTTTATCATTTCCATTTCTACCATCTTAATTGATGGTATGCCCTTGTTTCTTACAAACAAACCACAGTGTATCTTTTCTTTATGCATTCCTGATAATTTATGTAGTTTTAGAATTCTGAGTGTCCTGCAGAGCTGTTAAAGCTCAGCTAACAAAACATCTGAAATAAAATTTCTACATGACCTATAGAGCTAGGCCATAAATTTAATCTTGTTCTGTAATGATGCAGTTTGTGTGATAATCTGTACTTATGATGAAAATATCTTTTCTGAAGAGTCCAGGAAACTTTCAACTTTACATGTTTCCAAATAATAACAATATTAAATGTAAGGCTTTATTCAGGATCTAAAAGAGAAGTATGGAAAGAAATCTGTCCTGACTATTTTCTCTTGTTAAAACTAACAAGCCTGAGACATTTCATTCTACAAATTGCCTCATCTTTCCAGAGAGATGATTATTACCTTTAACTGCAAATGCCAGACCAATTTTTTTGATCCATTTGGAAGACTAAATGAAGCAAAGAGTACTCATGCACAGAGTAAGAATCATAACTGCGAAGAAAGAAAAACAGTAATCATTGTAGAGTGGTAGTTTTACAGTTGTTGGCATTAAATACAGTGAACTTGCTAAGTTTTCAGAAACATAAGAAAGATTATGTTAATTTTGATTTTCAAGAGAAAAGGGGGATGGTGTGCTCTTTGAGAAGAGAGGGCATGTGACCCTTGCAAAACTACTTTTTCTGTGTCAGGCCGAAGTCACCAAAACAGGTCTAGAGAAAGTAATGGAAATACTATTGACACGGCAATTCACACTCTGAAGCAGATATTCTGTCTTTCATATTTCTCATGTGAAAACAAAGGAAATAGGCCTAAATTAAAAGAAGGGTATAGTGATGCAATTTTTGACTTAGTAAGGCTTTGAGGAGGGAACTAGACATGACACATAAAAATTGGAAGGCTTGAAATCTGCTAACATGCATTGTTTTGATGCAGCAGATTGTCAGACATTGCAGAGGTCAATGTTAAATTAAATTTATTGTTCTGCTGTGGTCCTTCACTGTGACTAAGCTGTTTCTCCACATGAAAAATTTGATATGAGCAGTCACAGAGCCAGTGTAGATGATTCTAGCTGATTGCTGATCACAGATGAGTATGCCTAGCATCATAGCATTATACTATGGACAAATTGTAGCTCAATAGAAAAGTTATTTGGCTATGATTATATGTAAAGATTTAATCTCTAATGAATCTTTCTAATAATCAGAAAGATTGAAGTTGTGTTTTAACTGTTGTTTAACATGGTAGACCATCTAGACCTCCCATATAAGCTTCATAAATGTCACATAGGTGACAAGTATTAAACAAGGAATATTCACCTTTATTTAATGTAGTACTTCGACTAAATTTTAAGGAAAAGAAAAAAGAAACATGTCATCTCCAAAGGAAAAAAGGTATGTGGGGGGAAGCCTGAAAACAAACAAACAAGATTAGTGAACAAACCCCAAAAACTAACAAACAATTCCCCGAGCAAACCAAGCATCACTTTTGTTCAAATACTTCCCTTATCATATCCTTATCGTGGAATAACTTTCTTTTTATTACTGCTTCCTAAACCAGAAAAACTTTCAGACTCTGATTTTAAAAAAGTAAAAATAATGAAAATATTATGGAAAGCATTATGGAAAGTAGAACAAAACTATAAAAACTCATACTGCAAGAAGAAAAAAGAATTTTGGTTAAAATGAAAATTCACTGAATTGTAGGATTGCTTGGGCTGGAAAGAACCTTAAAGATCATCTAGTTCTAAATCCCCTGTAGTGGTCACAAAGAGTTTCCACTAGACCAGGTTAGTCCCAGCTCCATCCATCCTGGCCTTCCAGAGAGGGCACATCCACAACTTCTCTGGGCAACTTTTCCAGTACCTCACTACTCCCACAGGAAAGAATTTCTTCCCAATCTAAACATACTTTCTTTAATTTTGAAGCCATTCACCCTTGTCCGATCACTCTATGCACTTGTAAAAACTCCATCTTTTTTTGCTGTCTCCCTCAATATTTTTCCCATGCCACCTGACCTTGTCATATACCTTCCTCTTTTTCCTTATTTCAAAGCGAAGATCGCTGTTCAACCATGCTGGCCTTCTGCCTCATCTGTTTACTTCTAACATTCTGTAATTGCCTGCTTATGTGCCTTAGGTGGTGATGCTTAAAAAGTGGCCAGCACCGATGCAGTCCAGATTTTTCCCAGGGGACTTTACTCATTAGTTCCCTGAGCAACCTGAAGTCTGCTCTCCTTATATCTGGAGTTGAAGTGATGCAATATGTCTGAACTTTTGCTGGCACTTTTTACAGTCAGAATGTTTCCCTGTTGGGCTCTGTTGCCTTATGTCTGTAAGACTGCAAGTGTATTCCAGACTGGCTAATATGTCTCATAGTCACCAACAGAGGTCCCTTCCATCACCCTGTCCCTCTAACCTTTTTTATATCATCCCTCAGCTTGCCAGGGAAAAGGTTGATATTTCTCCCCTTCCGCATCACGTCTAATTTTAATCTCTGCCAATGACCTCTCCTAGTTTCTGAGCAAAGACCCTCCTTCCTCGTAGAGAAGGATGAGCCTAATCTGATGCCAGCATGCCTGATGCTGTGTAGGCAAATTATAGCATTATGATTGTGAAATCAATCACACAAGAGTATAATACCTAAAATCAGCATCAAAACATTATAAAGTATAAAAAATCAAAACAAGCAAGAAGACCCTATTACTCTCAAACCTGCTAACAGATGGGACACCAAATGTATGCTCCTCAGCATGAATGGTCCTCATATTTAGAAATATGCCATTTTGAGTAATTATATTGACCTGAATTTGACTAGTGATCTATGCAAATACATTGCATTTTCTTTGATAATTTTACAAATACTCGGAAGTGTTTTACTATGAATGACATTTCAAAGATGTGAAAACTGCTACCAATAAGTTGGATTTAATATTTATATGGGCCTGTACATTTTTGTCTCTACTCTGGCCTGGCTCAGAATATTTAGATGAATGTTCTATAGAGTGCGAATTCTCCATGTGCATTATTTCTACCTATATAGGCCAGATTTAAAGGCTTCTGTTCTTAAAAGGGTGTAAAATGGTATTTCTACATGAAACTTGTATTGTATGAGATTTGATTGACGCGCTTCAATACGGTTTGCACAAAAATATGCCCAATGCAGGAGCACTTTCTAAAAGTGTCTACAGACACTTTGCAGTTCTGAAAGTGACTTTACCTACTCAGGTTACATTTTTCTGAATTTTATCAAAAGCAGTGAATGGAATGGAGTATCCCATATAGTCTAAGAGTAAAAGTCATTGTTCATTTCTTTGATAGTTAGGAAGAGGTTTAAAAGGAGAATCAGTACTTATCCTGAATCCATTTACTTTCAGCAGAATTACTTTTTTTTTTTTTTTTTGCAAAATTCACCCAGAATTTTGCTGTGTTTGGTAAAAGTAAATATTTCTTTAACTAGAAACATATACTAGAAAGACATTGCTGGTTCAGCTAGTATCTTAAACATCTTTCCAATGAATGTATCTTTGCAAAACTGCAGTAATTTCAACTGTAATTATTTTCATTAAGTGTTTATTTGCATAAACTGTTTTATTCATGCTATTATAATTTATCTTATACTGTTAACAAAGCCCAGGCTATTTCATGTTCTATTTCATATGCAGCTATGACTGATTAGTTCAAGCACATTGCATGATCATGCATATACATTGGCATAATTTTCATCATTTTGTATCCAGATTTGGCAAGTTTTGTTTTCAAGTAGAAGATCTTTACTAATGAGGTGTAGGTTTCTTTATGTAAATCAAGGAGCAACAAAAGACACCCCCTCAGCTTCCTTGATCTGAAAGCTGTCTAACCATTTGTAGTGACACTGCAGCAGACAGAGTCCTACCTAAAGTCTTAGAGTTTTGGGTAGTTTCATTTGAGATAGCAGTCAAGACCAGTAGTCTTTCTTGAAAATAAGCAACGCTATAAACTTTCTTCAACTTATAAACATTATAACATTATAAACATGACAGCAACTTCTATTGTTGCAAATTAAGAAAATTCCTTCCCTAGCTGTTCTATCAATCAGTCTCTACATTATGAAAGTGTATTACGGTGCCATGTAAGGTAATGAGCTAGTGGAATTTACTGAAGACATAGATATTAGAAGACTTAGGTAGAAGACTTGTCCATGCTTAAAGAAAAATACTAAATAACAATCTAGCCTATGCGATAAGGATCTTTCTTCTGGGAAGCTTGTAGCTGTCTATGAAGGGTAATGACACCCTTGGACAGCCAAGATAGCACCAGCGTCCAAGTCCCTCTAACACATCTTTCTTTGGTGGTAGGCTCCATGTTTTCTGGTATCATAGATAAGTAACTATGGAAAGTCCATCTCCTTGGACAGCTGGAAAGTGGCGCTAGAAAAGTGGCAAGAATTCTGAAAAAAAAAGTAGTTGCTTTCAGACACTATAACTTGTAATGGGTAATGTGGTGTTACTGATTAATCAAATCACACTGTCTGTAAACATTCAAAGGTTATTCAAACCTTATGTAAAATCACATTCTGGATGCCTCCCTACTGCTGGTACACTTCATGTGAATGAATAAATTTTTACTATTTTACAGCAGTACTTCGCACCCTAGCTCTTCTCCTGTACTATGTTGTTTTGTACTGGTCATTTGCGAAGTTTTCTGACAAAATACGTATCTGTATGACCCAGCTACATATTACAAGAGAGTCAAAACAATCTTGTCCCAAGAAAAGGAAAAAATAATATAAAGGAGATACATAAAAGACATGTAGATGTGGGCCTAGCAGCATTAGGAGTGCTGAATTAATGGCTGGGCTCAAAGATCTCGGACATCTTTTCTAACCATAACATTCAGGACAATGGTATTAGACTAACTATTCAATATGAAGACATATACAATAGAAAGCATTTGAAGAGCCTTCTAGATCAAATATGTTTTGTGATATTCATAGGGAATACGATTCACCTCCTTTCAAATTTGTTTTTTTCTGCTGTAGTTTTAGAACTGGCTAGCTCCTTGGTTTTCCATTTGGATTAATTTTTTACATCCTTTATGTGGTGTTATAACATTTGTATTTTCAGGAAAAGCCTAATACCTTAATGTATTTATATTTCTCAGAAATGCGTTTTGAAAAAATATTGAAGTCTTGATCTCTGGATTGATTTTTACTTTGATTTGTTGGATTTGTTTGGTTTTGGGTTTTAGTTCTGTTTTTGTTTTTAGTCTAGCTGTCTCACGTATTTAAGCATTTAAAATGACACAAGGTTTTTATATCACACCTTTTTATTAGGATGATTTGAGCTATAGAAATGGTGTTCATTCTAAAATCACTGCTATGAACTGAAGGTCATACATGATACACTCAGGCTAAAGTTAGCTATCTATTAGGATAAAAATATAGATAGAAGATTCAGGTCATAATAACAAAAAATCACAAGGATGGATCTTCAGTAATATCAAGCCATGTCAGCTGTTATAACTTAGATTCTTACCTGGTTTTCAGCTTTCAACTTAGTGATATTCTGGTTACGTGGTGATGATTCTCTGTTTATTTTCTCTCTTTCTATTTATCTTGCTTCATGATATTAATGTGTTCCAGTCTGATTACAAGGAATTTCTAATTAAATAAGCCTAGAAAAATCAAAGCTGATGCCCAACTCCTTTCTCATCTATGTCAAAGACAAAAATTATTTCAGAAAAATATTTAAATTAGCCTAAAAATACTTAACAGAATAGTTCACTAGTCTTTCATGGTCAATGCCTGTCATTATACCTTTAAAAGAGAGCTTTTCTGGCAAACTCACTTCAAAAGGATCGAGCTAACAAAGCAACTTACATACTCAAATCCTGCTTCCTTTTGTTTCAGTAAAATATAAAGTCTGAAAGATAGGAAATTTGGGAGGTAAGTACATATGTATATCTATGTAATTATACAGTAAGGCATTGAAGTATAAATGGAGAATGTATCACATGCATTAAGATATTCACAAAATCATTCCTCTTACACAGAAAATTTTGGATGCAGAGATTTTAATCAGTCACTCTAATTATATGACTATACAAATTCATATTTGATCTGAAAAGTAAAATTTCAGGAATTTCAAACTTTATACCTAATTTATATGAAGAGAGAAAACAGCTCACCTCTGTACTGTAAGTTTTATTTTGAATAGAAAGTGGCAGTATTGATTGCCACTAAATTCTCTTTTTAATACAAATTGGGACAGTTAGCTGTTGGTCTAAAGAGTTTTTCCTCTTGAAATTGCTATCTACTGTACAATGCATTTATTGTCACCATTAGGTTTTGAATCACTTTTCTGCACATCCAATTAAAAAGATTTGTAGTGTACTTTGCATTCACAACTAGGCTGATGAATGTTAGTTTTCACTTATTTTGTTTTCTCATCCATCCCTGAAATTTTTACTTTAGTTTAAACAAAGGGTTCAGGGATTACTCAAAGCTGCTGCTGGATTAGACTTGGCTTCACACTCCAGCAATTTTTTTTTTTTCTTCGTAAGAGAAAATTAAATATTAAATTCTAAGATCTGGCATTTTGGGGGAGATAATTCTCCATCTAAAACCCAAATTAATTAGCTATTTATTCATGAAAACAAGGCGTTCCAGAACTTTGGTTTTACATGACAATATAACCAAACTATGAATAAAGATAAAAAAATTGAAGCATATAAATAGTATCATTATTTGATGACTGATATTCGAATTAGAGATAAGCTTAATTATTTTTATGAAATGGATCTCAATCCTTTACTTGTGGTGTCAAGAAATACACTATGTGAACCCTGAAAGGGATTTGCAGCCAGGAAAGAACTGATAATGAATTTTAACCTAGCATCCTTGCTAGACTTCACTTCTTCCTTAAATATTGAAACCTTAAAGTATAATGCTTTTTTTTGGGGTATTTTATTTTCAGAAAGACAATGTTGTACAAATCAGATTTTTTTCTCACATTAGTGACTGTAATAAAAATACTACACATTCTTACATTATTTAGCAATTAAAAAAATCAATAGTAGGCAACCTTCTTTCATATATATCAGTTTGGACATAACAACTAAAGCTTTTGGACTAGCTTGGCAATTCTGTTGAGAAATTTAATTTCTTTCTTTCTTTCTGTTTCATTATCATCTTCCTGACATCTGTGATGAGGTTGACATAAAAAGTGGAAAGATACTGGATAATTTCTGCTAAATTTATGTTTTGAAAAAAACCCAAACCTAAAAAACCCTTTAATTTCTGTTGCGTCCTCTGATTTATTATCCTACCTGCATGGTAATGTTCTATTCAGGACTCCTGACTTGGAACTATTACTGCCCACCTGCATAACCTACTAAACTTGTAAATTCTTTGGTTTTGGGGGTGATAACAGCAAAGGGAAGGACTTCATTTAGCTATTTTCTTTGATCCCTAAATTCCCTTTTATCCCTTATTTGGGAGAACATTTTCAGTTTTTTATGATTGAAGCCTTATTTAGCTCAGATCTTTTCAACCTTAGGTATTGGTTCTAATCTGAGGGTTGTGTTTAATTCTGACTGTCCTAGTAACATTTGTTGGAATGTTGGGGGACACAAGACAGATGATAGACTTTGGACCTGGTTAACATAAGAGATTTGATAACAGGATGCCTTGGCTAAAGCAAACAGAACTTTGAAAATTAGACCTAGATAGCAAGAAGACTTAATTAGACAGGCTTACCAGAAAAAGAAAATCCTATTAAACTCTGCAAGCAAGAGATGTTGTTATATGCATAAGTTTGTGTATGTGATTTTAACCTAATCATTGTAGAACACATTACTAGTCTCCCTGAAAGAGTATATAAGTGCTTGTATCCCACAATAAAATCAGATTCTGATCGCCGAGTTAGTCTCCCTGTCTCTCTCCATCACCGACAAACACTGATTTTGCTTTTAATACTTTTGAAACTAGTGCAAGATATGGTTTTTGGAGATGAGATTAATTTCCAAGGTTGAAATCAGCTTTCATGTCTTACATGAAGTTGAATTCATTAAAATTATTTTCTAGAGTTATTTATTGTATCCATCCAACCTATGGTCTCATTAGAACTCTTTCTTCTTATATGTGTGTGAATAGGGGGAAAAGTATCAGAAGGATATTAAGAAGACTGAGCACTGAATAGACTGAATTCATGGGTAAGTCATGAAACAAGAACATGAAAAATAGTCTCTTTTATTAAATGAACCATGTTAGAATTCAGAAGAAAAGTACAGAAGTTTATTGCAGTCATGATGTGTTAGCAAAAAGGTTTTTTAAGAAAAGACATAGGCAATGACATTTGTGTTTTCAGAAAAGAAAGTTGCATTTGTCTTCCCAAGTAACTTGGTTAATGTTTTCAGGGGATTTTAATATCAATTAGCTCAAAAAAAGAATAAAAATAAATAAATCTATATTTGATAAAGATAAACCCAGATAATACCACTGGTCCATGAACAAGCTCAAAACTCACTGACATTGAAAGAAATAAAAATTCTGGGGTTTTTGTTGAGTTTAGTGATTTTGATTTTGAGTTTTTTTGCATTGCATGTGTGTGATGCACACTTTTTCTCTCTTATTAAACTGTAAAATTACATAAAATGCCCCACTAATCACAAGGAAAGTCTACTGGAAACATGCTAATTTTAATGATTGTTTAGCTGGGAAATATGTAAAGATAAATATGAAGTTTGTGGAGAAAACCCAGGAAGAGTAAAAAAAAAAAAATGCCAAGGGAATTAAATATTGTCTTGGCAGAATGATATGGTTGTGTAGTAATTTTTTTTGTCAAGTAAATGTTGTAAATGTTAAAATGTTTATTTATTTGATTTCTCAGTTGTTCACAAATGAAATGAAAATATTTGAATTTTATTCTAATGTGGAAGAGAAAGCCTTCTGAACCGAACACCAATTAAAGTCCCAGATTTTGATGTCTCATAGAATCATTAAGGTTGGAAGAGGCCTTCAAGGTCATTGAGTCCAATCTTGTATTGAATACCACCACATCTACTAAATCATGGCACTTAATGCGACTCCTACTCATTTTTTTAACACTTCTGGTTATAGTGACTTCACCACTTCCCTAAGGAGCCTGTTCACTGCTCTTTCAGTGAAGAAATTCTTCCCAATATCCAACCTGAACCTCTTTTGGAACAGTTTGAGACTATTTCCTATGCAGCTATCACTGGCTGACTGGGAAGAGAGACTGACTCCATACTTGCCACATTCTTTTTTCTGGTAGTTGTGGAGATCAATAGCACCTCTCCTGAGCTGCCTTCTCTCTCTTTTCTAAAACCCTTCAGCCGTCTCAGACTTTCCTCAGAGGACTTATGTTCCAGATCCTTCACTAGATTCATTGCCCTTCCCTGGATACCCTCCAGTATCTGAATGTCTTTGTTGTGAGACTGATGAGACCAAACTAGAAGCGCAGCCTCTCCAGTGCTGAATGCAGGGGACTCTCCCTTCACTGGTCCTGCTGGTCAAACGATTTCTGATACAAGCCAGGGTAATAATGACCATCTGGAAACACTGCTGACTCACACCCAATTACCTGTTGATCAGCAACCCCAGGTCCTTTTCTGCTGGGCAGCTTTCCAGCAACACTTCCACAAGCCTGCAGTGCTGGGTGGGTACTTGTGACCAAAGTACAGGACCCTGAATTTCACTTCATTGAAACTTCTGCAATTTGCCTTGACCCATAAACCCAGCCTGTCCAGAACCATCTGAACCTTCCTGTAATTCAACAGAACAACATTCTCCTCCAGCTTGGTGTCATCTGTGAACTTGCTGAGGTACACTTGATCTTCTCACCCAAATAATCAGTAAAGGTATTAAACAGGATTAATCCCAGCGCTGAGCCCTGGGGAACACTGGTTTAAGCAGCCATCAACTGGATGTAATTCCACCACTCTCTGGGCCCAGCCAGATTTTTTCCGGTAAAGAATACACTGGTCTAAGCCATGGGTTGTCAGCTTTTCCAAAAGAATGCTGTGGAAGGTTGTGCCGAAATCTTTACTAGAGTCCATGTAAACAACATCCGCAGCCTTTTTCTCATCCACTATTTAGGTGCATGTCATAAAAGGAATCATGTTGGTCAGGCAGGACCTGCCTTTCATACACCTGTGCTGACTGGGCCTGACCACCTGGCTGCCCCATATGTGCTGCGTGATGGCACTGAAGATGACCTGCCCCACAACCTTCCTATGCTCTGAGGCCAGAATGACAGGCTAATAGTTCCGCACATCCTCCTTCTGGTTCTTCTTATGTCTAGATTTCCTGGACTCCTTTGTCCTTCAGGACTGCCTCCCAAGAGACTTTCTCCATCAGTCTCCTAAACAAGTCAAAATCTTCCCTTTGGAAGTCCAAAGTGGTATTTCTGCTGATCCCCTCTTTACTTTTCCAGGATTGGAAACTCTTCTTTCATGACTGCTGTGTGAAATACAGCCTTTGACCACTATGTCACCCACTAGTGCTTCTCTGTTTGCAAACAGGTCCAATGGGACACCTTCTCTTGTTTGTTTTCCCACTAGACAAGGAGAGAGCTGTTAGCAGAACAGACTCATCTTGGGGAAAATTACCTTAAATTATTGCTAATTAAATAAGTAAATACTCATTTCCCTCATGGGATACAGAGAGAAAAACCTTTAAACAATCCCTTTGCCCCACCTTTTCTCAAGCTGATCATTAATCCTGCACTCCAAAACACCATTGTCCTCACCAAGGGGTTCAGGGGAATGTAGTCAGTGGGATTTAAAGTCAGTATACTGTACTTCCTTTCTGCCTCTCCTTTCTCCTCACACTTGCTGTGCCCCAGTGTGGCCCCTCTATACTCTGCAGTTCCCCCAGAAATACCCAACTGCAGCTTGGGTACAGACAGTACAAGTCTTCCATAAGATCTTCTCCAGCATGGTGTTCTTCCCCTTCCTGCTTTGACTTTGGCATTCCCTCTGGTCTCTCTCACTCTTTTTGTTCTTTCTATATCTGTCAGTTTTCAACCTTTTTGCACGTATTTTTGAAAAGGCACTACCTGTGACTGATGGGCTCAGTTAAGTCCTTGGTAGTTTTACAGGAGACGGACGGAACCAGATGTGGCTTGAGTGAGACAGACCACGATGTCTTTCTGCAAAGGCCTCCCTGCAGCGCCCACAATGACAGCATCTTGCCAATGTACAGCATCTTGCCAAGAAAAGAAAAATTATCTTGTCTTCTAGAGAAACAACTACTGAAAAGCTGTTTCTTTCTCATGATGAAATCAGTTTTCTAGGAATTTAAGCTCTTGTTCTTGAACTTATAGTGATTTGATGAATTTGTATTTTAAGTACTTCATAATGTTAATAATGATTAAAAAAAAAAACTTTTTAACAATGATTATATTTGGGGTTTTTCCTGAACTGGCCTGTTTTTAGAAAGAGGCTGGACAGAGGTACTCTTCTGGTACTTTCCCATTCTCTATTTTTATTCAGAACCGGGAGTTTTAATGTCCTAATATATTATACATAATCAGTTGGCTTGTATATTGACCCTAAGGAAACTTGTCAAATTTAGTTATGACCATGGGACATGATTCCAATAATGTGGAATATAGACAAATATACAAATGCCTGTGTTCATATTTAGTAGCATCATTATGCATTTAGGATTTTACTGTGCTGTATGCACCAAACATTTTACCACTGTGAACATGGCTCTCATTTAATGACTTTGAGGCAAGCTGCATTCTGAGCATCTGTTGGGAGTAAAGGCATAAGCAATTGCATTAGTTACCTTAGTAAATAATTCAAATGATATAATTGTGGACCAACACTGGGATCAGCGATTTTTTTTCATCCCATATAACCTGCTGAAAGAAAGATTTTGTTGTATTTCAAGGCTGCTGGAACATCAGTGCATCATGATTCCCAGAGGCTGCTCATTTCTTCCCATTCCAAAAATTATAATTTAATGTCCCTGAGAAGTAATGTCTTCATTTGTTTTTGTTTTTAAATTAGGCTTATTTCAGAGGTTCCCAAGCTAGTACAAAGATGACTTATGCAGTACTCCTTAATATTTTCATGGTGTGCTAATGGTGTACATGTAATTGATTATGTTAAAAGAGGGTGAAACATTCAGTGCGCTCATAATGTCACTTTTCCACAAAAGCAGTTGATGTTGCAAAAATGTCATGTGATCATAACAACAGGCAATAAGAGAAGCATAAAAGTTCATTTTGATAATATATTAGCTGTATGAAAATATTGGAATATCATAAATGAATACTGAAATACTGGTTCAGGCTTTATTCACAAGTCAGCTTTATTTGGCTGTTGAAATTCATATGCAACAGTGGTACATTTTTTTACCAGATAGAGCATTTGAGAAAACTGTTGTATATTTCGAAGAGTGCAAATATAATTTGTTTCATCTCAATTGTTCTGAGACTTTTGTGATCCTTTGAACTGTGAGCAGATGGCATGTCTGTCACAAGACATTTTTGCTTTCAACATTTGGTGAGTAAAATAATTATTATAAAATATCCTGTTAAATATGAAGTATCAGTTTTTCAAACATCAGTTCTCATAAGCCTATGATATAATGTTCAAGCAGGGATGGTGACTTTTCCTAGAAAGAATAAGATCAGAAAGCTGTCACTGAGAATAGCGTGACACAGCTGCTTTTATAGAAAATAGCAACTGCCGGAGTTGTGATTGGCTGAGAGAGGAACTTTAACAAACAAAAGCTAAAAAAAAAAACTAATGTAGATTTTGTAGAAAACACAGTAATTTATTACAGTGAATAATTAGGCATTATACTTAAAATGGTTTCCTGGGCTGAAGAGATCAAGAGCCATTTTAAATACTGATATATAAAAAATGTAATTTACTCTTTTATGGGGATAAAAGATTTTTGTTTTCCTCACAACACTTGTATCAATTTTACTGTTGTTTCACCATGTAACATTATGTGCAGTAAGTAGAGTAAAAGAGTTGCAAAGAGCAGTTTTAAATTAAATTCGCGGATAATTTAAAAGGAACATTATATTCTCCTCCTGTCCTTAATGGCCCTCTCAGCTGCACTGATGAAACACAGTCATTGATGGTAAGGCAAAGTCATTAGGAAGAAAATCCCTGATTGAGAATTTTAACTCCATAAATGAGCTGCATAGGTACTTAACCTGGGAACTCCCAGGGTATTTTAAAACATATTTCCAATTAAATCTGTGTTGAGGAACAGTAAGCAGAATGGTACTACATTTTCTTAGAGTTGATGGTTTTATTATTTCTCCTTTGACCTGCATCTGTACTCCTGATCCGCTGTGAAGACATTGGTAGATGTGTAGAATGTGGGCTGGAGTTTTATACACTTTACAGTTGTCACACACTGTTGAGAAGAGCCACCTGCTCTAGTTGACATGGTTTTGTGCAAGGAGATTAAACCAGATAATCCTTCAACCTGAGCTATTCAATGATTTTATAGGATAGAACAGAAGATGATAGAATAGAATAGAATAGAATAGAATAGAATAGAATAGAATAGAATAGAATAGAATAGAATAGAATAGAATAGAAATTATCTTAAGCATGGTGATAGCACTTTGATTTCCTCATATGTTAAGGTGAGCAGTATAATTAATGCCAAAGCTATGCAATGATCAAACTGGACATTCTATGTTCAACTTAAAAATTCCATAAATACATTGACATTAATATTTGCTCCATAAATTGTATGTGTATATATATATATATATATATATATATATATATATATATATGTATATGCACATCTATCTATATCATCTATATTTATATCTATATCTTTATCATCTATATCTATATCTATCTATCTACAAGTGGTTCAGTGTTACACATTCAACAGTGGCAAAAAGCTAAAAATAGAGAAAAATTAATTCTGTGGTATTTTTAGCAGACATGTATATGAATATTACTGTATCTTGGCTTAGCTTTCTTTTCTTATTCTAAAGAATTTAGAGTCCTTCCAGGAATGTATCTGGTTGGTGTTCAGCTCATGATTCTTCTGAATCTGTAATTCCTTTTTTAAAATCTTTCTTCCTGTTCAGCTAAATTAGGATCAAATACCTGTTATGATCTATGTTTTCTTTCTTAGGACAACCATGCCTTTGGATAGGCATGATTTTTGTTTGTCAAAAACTACAGAAGCCGAGATTAGTTCAACTATTTTAGAAAACCATCATATTTTATTCATTCTTTTCAAGAATAAAATAGATTATATTCTATTTAAACACATTTATATGTGTTTAAATAATAATAATAATTTCATCTTTAAATATCTTAATAGCTACTTTCTTCTAGAGTTATCCCTTATTATTCTAAAATATGCTAATTTTTGAAAAATCTTATTTGCTCACCTTCCTGATATATACCAGACCAAATATAAAACTTTAATTGCCATGTGATGACCTCAGAAAACCAAAACAGCAATCCTAATAAAACTTTTAAAGGTCAGAAGCCCTTTTGTCACAGTATCCCAAAGTATGAAAATTTAATACATTGTAAAAATGTGCCATTTCTGTTTATTTTTTTAGATGGAAATTCACAAGAAATTTAAATTCACAGGTATTTTTTTATTGTAATACTACTCTGTACTATTCTCTTTTGGTATTTTATATAATATTTAAAATCATTCTTTTTAGTTGTGGAAAACCAAATAGATTTTGATGATATTCATATTCAGCTATGACCAACTGTATCAATAATATGCAACCTGTTAAAATCTAGTTCATTACAAAGTGTGTGTCTTGACAGGTGTCTGCCAAGGAAAGGCAGGAGCCACCCCTGAAAAACAGAAAATGTAAACCCGCTCCGTCCAAATTGTTATAATTTTGAAACTAAAAAGTTCTCAGGAAAAGATACGGGAGTAGGAATAACGGTTCTTTACTAGGGAAACTAAAAATACAAATATAATAGTACAAACAACAAAAAAATCCTATTGACAACAGTCAGGATATGGCCTGACACCCTGCTGGTCAGGGTGGTGGTAGCAGTCCTGATTAAATGGTGGCTGCAGTCCTGCAGGAGAGACAGATGTGGTTCTATTGAGGCAGTGAGCCTGTAGAAGGGTGTAGTCTTCCTCTGAAGGCCCCTTGGCACTGTAGATGAGCCTGGTCTTCCTCTGGGTATCCAGTGGAGAAGACAGCTGCACCTCTAGGAATCTAGTAGGAAAAGGCTGCTGTGGTCTTCCAAATCTCAGCCTTTATCCAGGTAGGAATGCTTGGCTCCTCCACCTGGTCAGAGCATCTCACAAATGGATGATTTAATTTTTGTCAGTCATGCAGTGAGACTCAATGGCACATTGCCAGCAAATGTCTCCCCAGAGGGAGGACTGGTTGTGGAAGAGACGAAGAAAACTGCTCAATTAACAGAAGAGAACTGCCTCACCTCTAACAGATAGGAATGGAATGCATACCCCCACTTCCAACCTAAGACTGTGTGTTAGGCCTTCACCTTCTACCAAAAGTGCTAAAGAAGCTATTGTGTGATTACAGTACCATTTAGAATTGTGGCAAAACAGCTCTGCACATTAATTACAAAACAGGTAACACATTATTATAAAAAGAGAATTAAGAGGGTGTCTGTCAGAGACCATAACTGGCTTCTTCAAGAGATTGATACATTTCAAAATACACCAGAAGTAAATTCTACAATAGACATGCTTTGTTCTCCACTTCAGTCACCTGAGCTTTAATTTTCTCTGTCATTAAGACAATGGCAATTTAATGGATTAAAACCCTGCCAACATTTGGTGAATCCCATTTCCATGATATATGTCTTGAGGGACAGTAGTCCCAAACCTTAATGATGTTTCTTGGTTTCCTAATGTTTCTTTCCTTTCAAATAACGGAATGACTGGGATGGAATTTGTGATGATTAATTATAGAAAGTTGACTATTTCTGTCTGTCTTCTCTTAAGATTATAATGTTTTTCCCTACAGACTTATTTCAACTTAACCTAAATGCGTCTTTTATTGTCACTTTGAAAAATATTTTGCAGAAATTTCAGGTGGCAATTTTTTCCACTTATTATTAAAATTTTGTTCTCCTGTTCTCTATTTTAGTACCTATTACTCCTATTTTTTACCCAGGATGGCAAAAATCAGTATATGTTAAAACAAAGAGGTGTTTTTAAGATTTCCATTTAATATTATCAAAGTTCAGGCCATACACTTCAAATTTCTTCAATGAAGCCACACAAATATATTTATATGGACCCTTTTGTTTCCAAGATGTGTATCAAGTCAAAAATGTATTTTAAAAAAATACTGTTTGGGAGCTGTTAGAGATTACATGGTTTATTCATTTAAATTTCATTATCATTTTATATATATTGCATAACTTTTTAAAATAATGAGAATAAAATTAAAAAAACCCTAATCCTGTAACCTAATGTTGAACATAAGATTCAATGATGCAAAAATTCAATATATCCTTAGAAATAAAGAATTTTGAGTCCCTCATAAGAAAAATAAAATTCTTGAGCATTTCTCAATTTATGCTTATATAATCAAAGGTAATGAAGATAAGTGTGTGTTACTCTTTTTATTTATCTCTTTTACTGCCTGCTAATACTGTATTTCAACCCTCATAATTACTATTAAAAATCTGTTGTCCTTACAAAATTGCAATCTTTTTACAGGCATCCACTTCATGTAGAGATGTATTTATATGGTCACATAAATATTTCTTAAAATTAGTGGATAATTAGTGGACATTTAACAGTATGTAAAATAATGTTGTACCATTTGTGATGACCTTACAGTATGATTTGCTGTACTTAAGAGAATCTCTGTATTACTCCACAGAACAAATACCATACTTTTGTGCTTCAGTGCTAATAAATAATGTATGTTTCCGAGTTTTGTATAAAAGGTGCAATCTTTTAAAGTTCAATATTTAAGAGAACATAATGTGCATTTGATATTCAACTATAATTAATTAGGGTATTTCAATTTGATCTGAATGATAAGTATTATTATTTTCTATCATGAGTTTTCAAATTAAGTGAAGAAACATACTAAAGCGGCTAAAGGAAAACATTGTTTTCCTTCAATATTTAGTGTAGTGTTAGCATATTATATGTCATAGTATTCTGTTACTTTGAGCTGCAAAGGCATCCTCATCAGTAAAACATACAAATATTTAATAAAGACTGGTGATGTTCTTCTGTGTTGTGTTCTGTGTACTTTTCAGCATTGTAATAAGGTTTTATTTTGTAGAAATATTTCAGTCAATTTACAATTATGGCAGAGGTAGAGTTTTCCATAAGATGTCTAAAGCTGTTATGAACAATAGATTCCAACTGGTTAGGCAAAAATATTTTTCCGTCCAAATAGTACATACTGCATTCATGAAACTTTTTTTTTTCCTTTTAAGGTATATACCAAAATTGTGCAAGTCTAAATTCTTGATAATAGATTTTCCAACATTCAGTCTATAATTAAAATTAAACTGTAATGCTGTCTTTTTCTGACTGCATTTTTATGTTGACAGATTCAAAATAAAAGATGCAAATATTATTCCTAGTAAATTATATACCAGAAAAGTAGAATTTCTTCAGTTACTACATGTAGAAACTGAGTCATAAAAGAATGAAGCTAGTCATGAACACTCATTAATTATTTGTAATTTATTAGAAACTTATTAGAAATTTAGTTATGCTAATATTATTAAGAGTCAGCTTCTGTTTGGGATGTGCAATTAGAGAGCATAAGAAGCATATGACCTGTTACAGAACATTAAGTACCTTCATATAGGCATTTGTACTGACTATATCCCTCTAGGGCAAATTTCAAGCTCTGTTTTAGGTATTTTTCTTGTTTCAAGATATTTTGAAACTGAAATCTTAGCTGTGTTTAGGTAAAATCTGTAATTCTTTCTCTCCTGTGCTGAAAAGAAAATGCTGCCTGAACTCACTATTTTGATGTAAACCATCAGTTGCCTGAATTTAATGATTGCAAGGTGCTGTTACTATATACAGCTGAAGTCATAGCATTCCTTTTGTGAGAACAGAGAGTACTTTTATGACCAATTGGGCCTTCATGAATTTTTTGGAAAGAAGTTATGATCAATTTTGACCAGCTTCATGCACAAGTGACACAGTAAATCTCTCACCCACACAGGCTGGAAATAAGAAAATTACAAATCCCCTATTTTGATTGATGTTGCCATTTAGTCATTTTCAGCAAACTGTTCATAGATGCACCTTACCCTTTTTCTTTCTTCCTTTCTTAAGCATTTTTTATTGAGAAAATGCTATACCACAGCTTTGAAAAAAACAATTTATTCAAAAGCAAAGGATATCAATAACAAGATAGAGTATTATCAGCTCAAATGGCACATGAACTTGTAGGTCTGTAAGTAGATTGTGTGTGAAGTATAGCACAAGGAATGGTATTCTAATCTGCCTCATTCCGTTCCTAAATCAGATATGAGAAAATTCATTATATGCTGTGCATTAAAGGTTTCAAAATGAATACACCTTTCTGAAACTGCTGCATTTATATGGCCAGAAGTGCTACTATTTTAGGACTTCATCCTGCTACCATATACATAAGTACTATTTTTGCAGTGGAATTTCCTGAGATCAGGATTGAGCACAGATTTGAGCTCCATCTCCTTGCAATTTCTTGTGCTTTTATTAATGAATACTGAATGTATTCCATAGTTGTATGCAAAGTGTTTCTAACAGGTAAAGACAGAAGTACAGTTGTGAATAGCATATCCTTGTGACTCTGAGTATTGATTTGAATGAATCAATTTATATTCTGAGCTGATATTTTTCCTTCAGAGCTCCCACACACTCCTGTACTGGAAACCATGTGACCGAAGTAGTAAATGTTAAAAAGATATCTCCATAGCCATACTCAAAGCTTTACAGCTCTGGGTTATTTCTTTTGTTAGTTTTTGTTTTTTTTTTTACCTGGGGAAGAGTTATTAAAAGAAAGTAACTCCTGGATAGATATGAAAGAAAAAATTATCCTTCAAATTACTGAGGAGCAGGTTCTGTTAATGCTTGGCTTCTTAGAGACTTCTCAATCAGTACTTCATCAATGACCCCTACATGTTGGTGCTCTTTCAATGTTGTCCTCTGTTCCAGTACAGTGAACTAAAGGATGGAGCCTAACTTATTTTGTTTTGGTTTTATTTGGTTCAGGGCAAAGATTTAAAAACTGTTTTAAATTATATTGTCCTCAGAGCTCCTGCTGCCAGAGACATTGCTGTCAGCTCTGTCAAAAAAGTATTTATAAGTATCAGTGTATATCAATATCTGGATGCCAGATCAGGATATCAGGGAAATAATAAGAGTAATTACCTCTCTTGAATATATTTGGTGATAACCAGGTTGATCAGACTTATGACAAATACTAGTGTAAAATGCCCGACCTGATGTAGTCTTGGTAAAACTTATTAGATAGTGTTTGTTCGGCAATATTTTTGCTGTTGCGTTTGGCTTGTTTTGATTTTGGTGGTTCTTTTGTTTGGTTTTTTTTTTTTTTTTGTGTTTTTGTTTTTACTAGGTACAAATTTTTAAAATTTATTTTATTTTCATATGGAGTGCAGTAAAGATTCTCTGGATCCAAACTTTCTCTTAAATAATGGATACTTACAGTGTCTCCACTAGTCTGAAGGACACCAGGGAAATATTTCAGGTTCTATAAATATCAGCTTCCAAGTACAGGATGTCTAGTTTACACATTTATGTCCCAGCAAGATGGACACAGTGTAATGGGCAACACAAAAGATGATATCATTACATAATAACAGAGGATACCATACATATCTGTCAGAGATATTGTTACCTGCTGACTTGAGTTGTTCTGTCCAGCATCACTGCTTTTGTCCACTCTGTTAAGCCCTTGAATTTTGCCATATTTCAAAGAAAACAAAAATTAATTGGCGTGATAATTATTTTGTGACTTTTAAGAAGACAATTCATGCAATACTCCCATTTATTAAATAGAATCAGAATATTTTTAAGTACTTCTCAGCAGCTTAGATAGTTTTTTTTTAAATTTTATATTAAAGGATTAAATTTTCATTTTAATATTCAGCTATCAAATTTCCTTTAAAGAAATATTAAAAGAAATTTCTAGAAGCATCCCCTGGTGTGATGAGAATGGAGGAGTTGAATTGGTCTGATTTATGTATGCTTTAAAATGTTCTTTCAGAAATACCTTAGTAATAAAGAAATATCACTAGAATTTCCCCTGCTTTTTTAGGCAAATTATAACAGGGATTTTCTTAATCCTTTTTTAATTTGTTGTCAACTCTTTCCACTGATTTTTTTTTTTTTTCTGGAGATAGTTATGAAGACTGACCATACTGAACATTTCCTTACATTCTAAATTTTGCTTTTCACCTTGAAGAAATAACAGATGTGCAAATTGGAGCAGCATTGTTGTTTGGGGTAATGAAGGGATACATCGAATAAGTATTAAGCATTCATTTGCAGTAATCAAGTTAGACCAGAGTGAAGTAGAAAACTACTTGTAAACTTGGTTTAGCTTTATATGCATAGTGCAGAGAGCACAGTTTGTGAAGCAATGTGTTTGGTACCTTGGGAAGAGCAGAAGGAAGAAGAGAAAGATAAAGGGGTACTGGTTCCTGGCACAAAGGAAGACTAGGAGTGATGTAAGAGTGGGGTGGGGAGCAGGATATGACTGTGTGTGCTGGCTGAACATCTAAGAATCACTGAGGTTCCAGAGGGACCTCTGAGGGCTTTAGGGTCATTGACTCACACGGGAGTTGTAGGACAATGTGAGCAGTCTGGGCAATACTCTTTCAAGCTCTGTCTCAGAGGGAAATAGATTGTTCAGAATTAGGAAAAAGGGCAGGAGCTGGGCAGTTGAGGAACAGATCTTTGAGCTGTAAAGCTACAGAGAGTTCAAATCAGCTTGCCTTTTGCATGATACTGTCTTTTTTTAAGGTCATGGATAGTTCCTACCGTTTACTAATTTAAATAATGAACATAATGTAGATTTAGAGAAGAACAAACTAAATAATTTCTTCTAAGGAGAAGCTGTAATAACAAGTCATAGAAGCTTCCCAATAAAATGGGAACAAAGAGTCAAGTCTTAAATTAAAACTTGTAATAGAGAGTTTCCCATCTTAAATATATAGATTGAGATGAAGACTGAGGTCTAAAGACTAAGTGACTGTGATTGTGAAGGCAACTCATTTTAAGAATTATGTATACAGGGCACCTGGGGTATGAGAGAAAAGCTGCTAGTCACAGTACATATGTTACCAGTATAGAAAGGTTATTCTGGAGTTTTATCTCAGGATAAGAGAGACTTTCATAG
Source organism: Haemorhous mexicanus (assembly GCF_027477595.1). NCBI lineage: Eukaryota > Metazoa > Chordata > Aves > Passeriformes > Fringillidae > Haemorhous > Haemorhous mexicanus. The sequence goes on along the minus strand of NC_082381.1, from coordinate 49,487,262 downwards.
TTTGAAATATTGTGATAGTTGTAGGGTGTAGAGATTTTAAATCTTATGTATGGAGATAATAATCATGCAAGGAGTAAAGATTCAAGTGTGTCAGAAACTCTTGAACTCTATTGAAAGAAGATTTGATCTGAAAGGAAAGGTTACGCCTTCATTCTAATGGAACCAGACTGTTATAACACAAAATTAAAAAGGTCATGGAAAAATGCTGCTTGAGAAAAATTGTCAGGCACAGAAAAACATCTGGTTTGAGTTGACAGGGCCAAAGCATCTCTGACTGACATTTAATGCGTTTCTGCAAATGCCAGGAGGGAAGGAAAAAAACACCTAAACCACAGATGAACCAATAAATAAAACAGACAAATAAGATGCCTGAATGTCAGATGACTGGGGTATGAAACATTAAGTCAGCAGGCTAAAGTAACACTTGCTAATGCTAAACAACATGAATTCTGGCATTCTTAAAATAAAATGGGATACTACAGTGCTTGGCATCAATTACCCTAATAAAATAGGCATGTCATAGACATGAGTGAAGGAGAGTAATTAGTAGGGTATGGCTAACACCTGTGTGGGAACTGTGAAGTAGCACATGCTGGGAGCAGCACTGCACTTGAAGGATTTCATAAAACTTTGTAGCATAAAAATGGTCTTGCAAAAGGGAAAACCCTGTTGTAACACTAAAGATATAATAGTAGACTAACACTGGTCATTGCTCAAGACAAAAAGCCAGAAACAACTAACCAGCTGAAAATTTGGGCTGTTAATAGTGACAGATATTTGTCCACAAAAGGACAGGATTGATGACATATCAAAATGGGTTATGGAAATAGAATTTGGGATTTAATGGCTGACTACTATCAAATACACCACCCTCATTTTTATTTGGATTAAATTCAGGGAGGCTAATTTGAGAAAAATGTGAGAGCAAACTGCTTAATACCCTATAATTTAATAATTTATACTTTAACACAATGGTGGAGACAGTAGGTCAAGCAAATCCAACCCACAAACATTTACTTTTAAGAAAGAAAGCTGCATTTGAGTTATCCAAAATCAAAGCAGACTGTAGAAGCACCACCAATAAGCAGTGTAAAAGGTGGATACTATTAGAAATAAATGGTCTGTAGAAACCCAAATACATTGAATGTAAACATTCAATGAGAAAACAAACAAACAAAAAACCAACTAGCTTTTGAGTTTGAGAGACTCTACCAAGAGGATATTTTGGCTTTGGAAAAATAGATGGCATATTCTAATGAAAATTGGATGTATCATAAAATATAATGGATGAAATAGGAACCTAAATTAGTTTTTTCCCTGTGCTGTATTTTCCACTAACTGCATTCAGGTCCATGATGTACTTCCTTATTTACAGACTAAAGTTAAAGAAATTGGTTTCCCTATAGTTACTTAATTGCACATCAAATTGTGCTCAACATTTAAAATTTTTCTAAAGAATTTCATTGCAGATAAACCTGTAGCATAGTGGTGACTATGGTTAGACTTTGATATACTAATGGATATCAATGGGAAGGGATACTTACTGATCGCTTCTTGACTCTTCCATTACTGAACCAACTTACAGATGCAAAACAGGGTGTTTTAATTGATGTGATGACGCAGGTGCATTGTAAAGATATTAAAAGGCATTTCCCGTTCTTTAACTTGCAGCAATTCCTCCCACCCCCAGACAGGTGCTCTGAGAGACCAGGAAACCTATAAGCTGTTTAATATTCTCTCTTCTCATGGCAGCTGTACCTAAAGCTCACCAATACCCTTTCATTCTTGAAAACTTTTAACCTGATTTAGTTGAAGGTATCTGTGCTCATTTGCTGTATAGTTTTTTAGATGACCTTTAAAAGCCCTTCCAAAGCATGCTTCTGTGACTGCAGCTACCAACTGAATTGTGCAGTGACTTAGTAAAAATCATGACCAACTTAAGACTGACTCTGTGATAAGAAAGTGTGTCTGGATCATTTTCCTAGCAGGCATTTCAATTTACTGTCTTCTCCAAATAACATGAACAATTTAACAGAAAAAGAGCAAATATTAAAATAGAGCCTTTCTGTACAACTCTTAACTTCTACTTTCTCCTCCTAAGTAAACTTAAAAGTAGCAGTTGAGGTGGGCTGAGTGTTATTTTCTGCCTTTCTTTTATGAACTCCGGCATTTTCAACATATGTGCTTGTTGGTCACTTTGTAAATAGCTTAAGATTAATGGTATTAATTTTAATTACCTAAGAAATGTTACCAGAAACTTGCACTGAATTCTGTCCGAACATCTCTATCTCTTTTCAGAATACATTTTTTTTTTCAAAGTCACAGTTAAAAGTTACAATACTAACTTAGACTATATTTAATCACCTCACTCCATCACTGCCTTTTAAAACAAACTATATGATAACTTTCCCATTATAAAATAAAAGAAAGTAGCCTAATTTTTTGCCTTGTTTTAAATTAGGATAAACAGAACTTCATATAGGAAAGAAATGCAGAGAATACTGTTTATTCAGGGCAAAGCTTAGTGATTCATTATTTTTCTAATAAGGTAGCAAAAAAAATTGAAAAGCTGTGTGATGCAATGGGCATGCTGGAGAAAAAGGATGCCTTCCAGAGGGACCTTCACAGGCTTGAGAGGTGGTTCCATGCAAACCTCATGATAGTTAACAGGGCCAAGTGCAAGGTCCTGCACCTGGGTCTGGGCAACTCCATGTCAGAAATATGGTCTGGGTGGAGAATGCATTGAGAGGAACCCTGGGAAGAACCTCTTTGTGTTTGCACATCAAAAGCTCAACATGACTTGGCAATTTGTGCTTGCAGTCCAGAAATCCAACTGCATCTTGAGCTGTGTTTAAAATCAGCATTTCCAGCAGATCGAGGGGAGCGATTCTCCCTCTCTGCTTTGCTCTGGTGAAACCCCACCTGAAAAACTGCATCCAGCTCTGGTGCTACCAACGCAACAATGACATGGGCCCACTGAAGTGAGTCCAAAGGAGGGCCACAAAGATGATCAGAGGACCGGAGCACCTCTGCTATGAAGACAGACTGGAAGAGTTAATATTGTTGATCTTCAAGGAATGTAGGCTGTGGGAAGATGTTTCAGCCACCTTCCAGTACCTAGTAGGCATCTACAGGTGAGATGCAGGGACTTTTCCCAAGGGCAAGAAGTTATAAAACATGGGACATTGGTTTGAAACAGAAGGAGCACAGGTTTGGATTAGATATTAGGAAGAAATTCCATACTGTGAGGGTGGTGAACTCTGGAAGAGGTTGCTCAGAGAAGCTATGGATGCCCCATCCCTGGAAGTGCTCAAAGCAAGGTTAAATTGGGCTATGAGGAACCTGGTCTAGTGGAAGGTTTCTTAGCTTATGGTGGGAGTTTTGGAAAAAATGATCTTTAAGGTGTCTTTTAACATGAACCATTCTATGATACTTTTATATTCTTGAAGTACTCCAAGAACTAAAACTCAGTTTGGAAATCTTCATGAAAGCTATATTGTCCATATTTAAGTGGGTTTGTATATTTTTTTTTTTTTTTACATTTCAGTAGTAAAGAGATAAAATAACTGTGCTATGCAATATCCCTGAAGTGAATGTAATTTCAGTGTTTTTATGGGAAATTCCTATGAAACATAGAGTCATGCTAAAAATGTAGATTCTAAAACATATTTTTACAACTTTTCAAAAAGTATGTATTTCCCTATTGCACGATATAGATTCTAATGTATTTCTTAAAAACAACAACAAAAAAAGTTTTACTGGAAGTCTTTAGTTTATACACATTACCTCAGAGTAAATAATCCTTTACTATAAATTAAAGATATATTATGTGTGAAGTTCTAAGTAACATGGAGCTACGGAAATGCCACTATGTGGAAGCTCAGCACATCACTCCTGATGTCCAGAGCTACTGAGAGAACCCTTGGGGGGCTCGGGAGTCTTGGAATGTTGCCAAAAGCACTTGGTGGCTTGATTTTGATCAAGATCCATCTAGAGATGTGCCACCGATGTATGAAGAAGAAGAAGAAGAAGAAGAAGAAATGGAACCTGCAAGAATCACTCGAGTGTAAATGGTGAAGTGAAGACATAATTATAGGGTGAATCACAAATTTTGGGGTTTTGATACAGGGGGATTGTAGAGACAAGATGGAGGAATCAGGGCGTGCCACCAGGCTCTTCTTTCTTCTTCCCGTCTTCCATCTTCTGGAGTGGTGTTGGCATTTGGGGATTGGTCTGGGATGAGAGTGTAGTTAGTGACGAAGTTGATAGGTATTGGGGAATAAAAGGTAAATATGATATGCGTAGTTTTGTTATAAAAGATGCGGCCGCCTTGGGGGTGGGCAGAGTGCCTTTGGCTGCCGTGCTGGTCAGATCCTTCGGGCAGAGAAGGGACTTTATAGATAAGAAATAATAAACAATTCTGAAGACCGAAAAAACCTAGCGTCCAGACTCATCTTTTGAAGCCCAGCGTGCAAGAGCCATCCTGAGCGTGTGTGGGGGCAGAGACAGACAGCCGACCCCATACCACTATATTCTGTAAATTAAATATATACAAAAACTGCGCCAAACCACATATTTACACTTCTCAAGCCTAAATTTTTTAGTCTTTTTAGTCACTTTTAGTGTAAATTTCCCATCACTCTGTTCCAGTCTAAGGGAGGAAGAAAATAACTCCTTATTAAGGTTGAGGCTAGGAGAAAGCAAAGAGTGAGGTGACCAGAATTTTTTTAAAGATTTTGTTTTATTTTTCATGATAGACTTTGGATTAGATTGAATGGATAATAAAGTAATTCCTTCTAATGAAGTCTGGTTTTGCCTGTGTTGGTAAATGCTGAAAGAGCTCTTTGTTCCTGTCTTGAGTCCTGAGATACACATTATATTTTGTTTCCCCTGTTCAGTCAGAAATGGAGTGATAGAGTGGGTTCCTGGGCACCTGGTGAATAATCAAAGTCAACACACCACTTAATCTGATATTTGCACTACTTTATATAAGTAAATAAATAAGAAGCAGTCCAAACCACCAGGTAAATCAATAAGTATTTCAAATTCATGACAATAAATGAAAATTGTTTAAAGCTAAGGGAAAAAAAGACATATTTACCTAATTTCTCTAGGACAGAACTTTTGTTAAAAGAAAAAAACAAAACGACAACACAGCAAACAACCTATAAAGTAGATCTGGTGTATAAATTGGTCTGGACTTTTGGTTCCTTATTTTGTTGTATTATTTTTAATAAAAAAAAGAATTTTAAATATTTCTCTTAGCCTTTCTTCAGGTTCTTTTAAATGGCAAGATCCTATGGGCGTTGTATATTTTAATTATTTTACTCTTACTTTTCCTTTGGCCTCTCTTTTCCTTGTTTCCCTGAGTTGCATTGACAAGTTACAGACCATCTTCTGCTGGAAATTCCTATTTCTTTTGAAACTATCGTGACTGTTTATTAGCACGCTAATGTTCATGGGAAAAAGTATTTCATCCCAGATGTCATGTCATGTAGGCTAGCATTACAGAGCACTTCCTTCCTTCCTTCCTTCCTTCCTTCCTTCCTTCCTTCCTTCCTTCCTTCCTTCCTTCCTTCCTTCCTTCCTTCCTTCCTTCCTTCCTTCCTTCTGCCCGGGCTGTGGTCTTGCTCAAGTACATGTTGATAAATTTAGAGTAGCTATGCCAATAGAATAAAGTATCAATACTTGAGGTTATTTTTTGTTAATATAAATTGGTTTTCAAAATCATAAAAATTCAAAGGCAAAATACTTCATCACAGAAAAAATCAAACAAATACAGTGTTTTAAAATTCTATACTTATTTCATCATGGTTTGTCCATTTGTATGAATAAAACATTTAAATGAGTGAAATACTCTCCTTAATATTTACTGAATCCTAGGAATACAATCTATTCATTTCTGAGCCACTTGTCATGAAAATGGATAAATACTGAGTTTTTAAGAAAAAAAATGGCCTACATTCTCTGCATTATAGTATCTATTGGAAAATCTACATTAGGTTCAAACATTCAGTTTTTAATTGGTTTTCATTCACACATTTTTACAATGTTCAAATCATAAATATACAGAATACACTTCTCTTCAGATACTGAGGTAAATTATTAGAACTTGCTGTAAAACTTTTTGATAGTCTAATAATACTTGAGCACAAGCAAAATTAAAGATTTTATCACACTGGATTATTTCATAGAAGTAATTTTTTTCCTAATCTCTTATGCGGAAGGACTTAATTTAGATGTAGGATATGCTATTTCATCCAAGCTGGAAACCAGTGAGATTTTAACTATAATCTGGATGCAATGAATTTGGTGGTTCAGAACTAAATTTATCATCTGGGTCAGACACAGGTGCACATAGATTTATTTGAGCTCTTAAAATATTAGAGTCTTCATTTCCACATTTTGATCAATTTACTTCAAACTTCTCAGCTTATCTCTTCTCAGTCCATGATGCTGAGTCTGCTGTAACTGAAAGCTCATTTCCAGATCTAGATTTCATCCTAATAGGGAAATTCTGGCTTCTTGTGCTGCCATTAAAAATCTTTAAGTTAATTGCTCGCAGGTGAAATGAACTATAGACTTTTCAATTCAGTTTTGCAGTACCCAATCTCCTGTTTGAATGAAAAATAAATACAGTTGGAAGAAGATTCATGCACAGATTGTTCTCTAGCCCTTAATCTTTGTCCAGGTTGTCCAACTATCACATCAACTGAATAAACTGAAAACATAAAAATGTTTTCCTCAAAATATAGAACATTCCTTGTTCTCTCCTGTATTTTATGTGTCAGAGAGACAGGAGTGGCAGCAGAAGAATATTTAAAGCATTTCTGCAATAGCTAAGGAATATTTTGTAAGGTACCAATATTATTCTTTATCTACCATATATATGAAAGGGGTTTCAGTGAGACGGCAAGACTAGGACCCTTTCAACTAGTATGGCAACTAAACATTTCTTTTGATTCCATTTCTGTCTCTAAAAAGTTTCACATATTTTCTTCTGTGTTACAACATACTGTATGAAATGCTGATACTGCTTTGAAAGCCAGGATTACAGATAGAGAAATACGGTAAGCATACCTATTAGTAGAACATAAATGATTGGTTAGGCCAGAAAAAGATTTACTCAATTTACTGTCTTCTCCAAATAACATGAGCAATTTAAGAGGAAAAGAGCAAATATTAAAATAAAGCCTCTTCAGACAGCTCTGAACTTTTACTTTCTCGACATGAGGGGGTAAATGCAAGACAGGGTATAGGCTGTCTCTTACTCTGAGAAATTTTCTGTTGCTGTTTGCATCCTTGGATTTATCATCTAAAAAGAATTTAATTTTGTTTTTTCTATAGTTTGTTTTTTCTATAGTATTTCCAATTCTAAGCAAGCTTATCTAACTACTGGACTTTAGGGGATTCTAGTGTGGCAACTGACCATGCATTTGTTTGGAAGAACTCACTGCATTCATGTAAAGCTGTTAAAGAACAACAGTGCAATATCCACGAATAATTAAAAATACTAACTGCACCATTCATGCAGTTACATTTGATACACAGGTATGTACACACACTATTTGCATAATACGGCAGATCCTTGATGCATTTGCTGGTTTTAGTGTCATGGAACAGATTCCAAGAAATTCTGGGTGAAATACAGAACACTGGTTTCTAATTAAAATAGAATCTTGCTAAAAATGTCTGTTTTACATGCTGACCAATTCATACTGTATTACAAAGGCAAAGGTTTCTTCTGTGTTTAAAGACATTATTGCCATAATTCTTCTCACTGTGAAGGGGTTCTCTAACAACACCGAAGTGAAGAATGAAGATGTGAGTAAATTCAACTTAATCTTTGATGGTACCACTACTCTTTAAGCTCTTTGAAGTGACCTTGGAAAGGTCAGACTGGGCTGGCAGTAATAAAATAAAGATAATATATAGATCATCTGACTGGTATATGACATCCATGGCTCGCACGGCTAAACACATGCTTAGTGCAATGTGGACATGAATTTAGCTGAAAAATACAAGAACCTTCAAAATGCAGACTGTTATGTTGTTCTTACTTTTTTGACTCATGCAACCTAAAAATTTTCCTGTCTGAGCAATATCTTTCATGCTGTTTGTATTCATGAGCACCATTTTTGACCCCTTCATGCAGCAACTAGAGACCACTACTAGTAAACGAAGTAAAACTGCATTTTAACTGCATTTTAGAGAGAGATTGATTGAGATATTGATTTTTTTAAAGTATTTTTAAAAAGTGTAATCTAAAAAAAAATCTAAAAAAATGCAAGGGAGGGAAGGAGTAAATAGACTTTTCATATAATACACAATTTTTTAAACTTAGCTGAATGTTCAGCAAAACATGAGGTGGCATGTACAATGCATTACTGTATTCTTTCTACTGTTTTTCAGCGGAAAGGAGTACTTTTTGTTCCCTTCAAGCAGATTTGAAAGAAAAAATCCAGAAATGTTCCAAATAGGAAACAAGTACATAGTACCTTGGGGCTTAAAGGACATTTTATTTTCATGAGTTAAGACTTCCTCATTATTTTCAGAATGAAACAGAGTCACAGGTCAGGGAATAGGTCACTCTAATGAGAAAAATAATATGTGTAGATCTCTTCAAGAGCTATTATATTTTATTTGTGGAATATTGGTATAGTTTTATAATCTTTCTGCCAAGAACTTTTCTATTTTGGAGTTGTGTTTATAATATAAAAGTTGTTTGGTTTGTTTGGGGGTTTTTTCTGTAGAACATTCTGTTCTCTCATGATGCCATATAATTTTCAAGATGGCTATACTCTGAATGAGAGAATTTTTTAATATTAAAACAGTAAGAACTGTGGGTGCCTGTAACTCTGCATAGGCAAACAGTACCATAAGGAGTTGGTGCAAAACAATCCAGTTCTTTATGTATTCAAAAGAACTAGGTAGCTCCACAGGTTCTCATTCCTCAGTCTTTGTCTTGCATCTGTGGGAGCATTTTGTATAATATTACTGATGTGTACACCTGCCACATACACTATTCTTTAACAGCATGCAGAAAGGAAATTAAGCAAAACACTGAGATAAGCTAAAACCTTTGCTTTGTTTTGTGTAACCACAAATTAACTTAAAAAAAAACCCCAAAACCAAAACCGATAACAAAACTGCAAAAAAAATACCAAACCACCTTACCAATAAATATTATAATTTTCCAATAAAGAAAATTCTATTACATCTCAAGAGACAATGAGCCAAATCTTTAAACAAAAAATCTTACATTTCTAGAGAGAATCCTTGATGTGAAAGGAAAGAACTGCTGAATTCCTATTAAAAATAGGAAATTATGAGTCAGATTCCTTGTCTTGCTCTACTCTGCAGTGGCGACCTGTGAGATAATATACCTAAATGGCCAGAGAATTTATTTGAAGAGAGAGTTCCTTTAGTTTACTTTATGGAATTGCTATGGGACACTGAGAATCAATTGCAGAAACACTGGATACATTAAAAGCTTGAAGTCATATTATGTGGCTTGTATCTATTTGCACAACTATAAGAACCAAAACAATTCTCCGTGATCAAGTTTTGCTCATTTGCTTCTCTCCTAAAAATATAAAAGTGAATATTGGACCAGAAGCAGGGTTTATCTTCACTAAAGCAGAAAAAAATATTCTCCAGAGAAGAAAAGAAATTGAGATTTTATGATAATATTGTCCAGTTGTAGGATAGAATAAATAGGAAAGATAATCATGGAATCACATGATGAATAAGTTTATCTTATGTCAGAAGAAAAGACAGAGCCTGGCATGATTTGGGGGAGGAGGACAGGAGTAAGAAAATAGGTCTTTGTGGCTCTGAGGCCCTGCCAAGAGCACAGTATATGCCAAATCTTATGAAATGAGGGAAAAAAGCACTTTCTTACAGCTGAAGGCTGGTCATCTGATTAAAAAAAACATGTTACGTTTGGCCAAAAATATACTGTGTTTGAATGTCCAGATTTTCAGTCCAGTTTTCATCTGTATGGATCATCTAAAATGTCAAACAAAGTATCTTGGATCACAGGTATTAAAAACCTTCAGAAATTCCCAACAGTTAATACTTGCAGTTTTTATTGAAACGAAACTAGGTTTTTATTGGCAAGCTATTGAAAAATAAACAAAGATATTTTGCTTTCCATTTTGTTTTTGCATTTTCCTTCATTTTTCCTTTAGTATAGTAAATACTCTTCATCTTCCGAATGAACAAGAATGAGACCTTTTGCAATTTTTCAATTAATCTATGAAAGAATAATTTAATTTTCAACATTGAATTGGTACTGATTAGCAATGCACACATGAAAGTTTTGGATTTAAATCATTAAACCTGATTTTGTAATGTCTATATTCTATGATATCCTCTCTAATTAAGGTATTACATTTAACTGTTGGCAGAACATTTAGCAGCTGTTCAGAAAATCTTACATAGACAGCAGTTGTTAGTAGGTCCCTTTCCAAAATGTGAAAGTACGTGTCAAATGAAATTTCAGCCATATTAATCTTTGGTGTAATTCTAACTAAAGTTTCCTTCAACATAAAGTTGTAAGGTGAATGTGCTGAATGCAAAGAATCTCTTCCATCTCTCTGCTATCATTATTCAATGCCAGGGAATTTACAAAGCATTATAATCTAATTGTTGGTTCTAGTCATTCCAATATGGCTTGCAGTTTAATAGGATTTCTTTTCTGCACCCTTCTTCTCAGTTTGTAGCTTATTCCTTTCTCAATTAAGGATGAATTAGTCACTACTTTTTCCATTGGTACTTCTGGTACTTCCTGACTACAGAGATTCTTCTGTCTAATGAGCACATGCGATTGACTCTCTCTGTGAATAAACTTTCCACTGTTCTTTGTACTAATTCTCAAGGTCTTCCAGGTATTAATGCTCCCTAATCTTTCTGAACCTTACTTTTCCTTCTTCTCTTTTATATCTTTTCACAGAATCACAGGATGTTTGCATTGGAAGTCACCTCTGAAGATCACATAGTGCAGGCCCTTGAAATAGAAGGTTGACTAGAGCAGATTGCACAGGTTGTGGTCAGATGGCATTTGAGTATTACAGAGAAGGAGGTTTCAGAATCTCTCTGGGCCATCTGTTCTAATGCTTTGTCACCTGCCTATTAAGATGGAGCTTCCTGTTTCATTCATTCATGTTTTCATGTGGTATGAATTTTCAAGAAAATCAAAATACCAGGTAGGAGGCTTCTGAGAATAAATGGGGATCAGATTAAAAAAAAAAAATCATTAGTAGAAGGAGGCAACATTTTGAGGCAGCTGAAAACGTAGATGTGGTCAGAAGTGGAGAGGTGGAGGTCGGTAAAAAGAGATAGCGTGATCGAGGACAAGATTCTTTGCAATTATGTATAGAATTTTATCTATTGATGTTACTGGGAAAGAGCTAGGCTATAGCAGCTGTAGGTCCAGTCATACAATTTGATAAATGCCTGAGAGTTTCAAGCAAAAAATTAGACATGGTAAAGACTATGAATATTACTTTAGCAAACTAGTTACGAGCTGAATCAGTAGGATGAATGTACTTATTAATAGGAAATTGCCATGTCAAGATGAAGGATAGTGAAGGCTAATGAATGAAATTATTTTTTCTAAATCTAAATTTATTCATTTCAAACACCTAAACTTTTAAACTTTTAGGTAAAAACAATCACACATTTGTAGGTGTATGATGTATGCAAAGACATTAGAGGAATTTTCTGAATCCTATTGAAGGACAAATTTTCTGTGTTCATGGGTAGATTCATGGATAGATTCAAATGTAAGGGTGTTTGTATATGCAAGGAAGAATAGAAGTGTCTATTGAATTGTAAATATGGGAAGCAGCATGGCCAACTGAATGCTTATGCGAAGTCTGATTGTAAAGAAAGTCACTCAAACCCAATGATTACTGTTAAAATGCTTTCTGCAAACAGAGAACTGACTTCTTTGTGAGCTAAGGTTCAATGATTTTACCTTAAGATCTCCACTTTTTCATAATTTAGAAATTTTTGTTTGGTTTGGTTTGGTTTGGTTAGGTTTTAAAACAAACAAATTTCAGTTTGGAAATAAAACAAACAAATGAAAACCCCAAACCCAAAGCCGAAAACTCAAACTCAGAAGCATGAGAGTTTCTGAAAGCTCCAGAGGTTTTTACAGCTCCTTGCATATTTATGATTCTGTATATTTTCTATTTCATATCTTTTGTTTCCATTCTCTTTTTGGCAGAATACAGCTTTCTGTAAAATTTTCTATCTGTCCTAGTTCTATGTTAATGTTCCTTGTGGTATCTTAACAAAACTGCTAGTGTCACAATAGTAAAACAATTTCACAAAATGTAGCCAGCAATAACAATGATAAAGAGAAAGGTGCTAGTGGGATAAACAATACAATATAGAGAAATCTTTTGTCTCAGTGACCCATAACCTGTGGATTTTTTTTTTCCTATGTCTCATTTTGTGTAGGCTCTAAATTTTTTTCATGATAGAATCATAGAATATCCTGAGCTGGAATGGAACCCACAAGGTTCACCAAATTATGCACTGGACAATCCCAAGAATCACACCACGTGTCCTTGGACAGAGTGCTGTCCAAACTTTTCTTGAACTCTGTCAGGCTGTTGTGAGGAGCCTGAGGAGCCTGTTCCTGTGCCCAACCACCCTCTGGGGAAAAAACTTTTTTCTAATACCCAACCTAAACCTCCCTGATACAACTTCAACCCATTCCCTAGCATCCTGTCACTGATCACCACAGAGGAGAGATCAGTGCCTGCCCCTCCTTTTCCCCTCATGAAGTTGCAACTGCAGTGCGGTCTGTCCTCAGTCTCCTCTGGGCTGAACAGACCAAGTCACCTCGATCACCTGGTGTGTGGCTTTCCCTCTATCTTTCACCATCTTCACAGCTTTCCTTTGGATGCCCTCTAAACTTTTTATATCCTTTTAATAATGTGAGGCCAAAAGGAGATTTCTGTGTTTGTGACTAGGTTCTTCTTTCTTTAATGTGCTTCAAATTGAGAGGAATGATTTATCTAAATGGTTGCTCTTTCATTTATAAATACACAGGGACATTTTTCTTTTGGCATTCTTAATGTAAATTCCTCATTTTTATTTTCTCACATGTGAGAGGGGAAGTAAGATCTGCTACTGACTACTTCTGTAGTTCTCATTCTGGGACAAAATAATTTTTAAAAGACTTGACATTTTCAAATTATAAATATTTTTATTATATGCAAATCTTCATCAACAAAGGATAAATATTAAACATTTTTTTACCACAGACAGTTAAGTTACAAGTAAACAAACAAAAATTAATAAATTTATTTGAAATAAGCTTTAAAAATGTTTAAAATTTTAGTGGTATGGCATCTCAGTTTTTCTCTTATTATACAAGTGAACAGTCTTTTACATTACTTCATTTAAATTTATGTTCTGTGATTTTGTTAATCACTGAGCCAAGCAAATGTATAATTGATTCACTGCCTATCAATAAACATAGAAAATCATACTCACATCCTGGCACAAGTTCTTGGATTGTAACAGCTCAAAAGTCACTGTGAGAAGGTCTGTTTTCTTCACTGTCAATGGTAGTTGCATGTTCTGTGGAGGTGGCATTTGTTTCTGTAGTTTGATCCATTAAAGTACCAGAAATAATAAAATCAAATAATCTTTAAGGTTGGGAAACACCTTTACGATCATCAGGTTCAATGCTAACCTAACACTACCACCACTGAACAATGTCCTCAAGCCATAGTCATGTGTTTTGAATACTTGCAGGGACTTCACTGTTTCTCTGGACAGTCAGTTCCAATACCTTACTATCCTTTTCATGAAAAATGTTTGCCTAATCTAAACTTCCACTGGTGCAAACTGAGGCCCTTTGCTCTTGTCCTTTCACTTTTTACCTGGAGAAGAGTCTGGCATCCACCTCGCTACAACTTCCTTTTGTGTAGTTATGTAGCAAGTGATAATATCTCACCTAAGCCTCCCTTTCTCCAGTGAAAACAACCCCAGCTCTCTCATCCCTCATAAAATCTGTGTCCTATGTCCCTAAGTTTTAAGTCCATGGCTGTAAGTCAGTAAATTTACCATGAACACAAAAGTCCTGTCACACTCCTTGTTGCTTTCAGCCTGAACCATCTGAGAAGGCAGTCAGCTTGCAACAAGTGTACTCCTTTCAGCAGGAGAGGGATGGATTTGCTGTGGCTATCCTTAATGGTGTGCTGTCTTTTGCTGGTGTGGAGTTAATTTTTTTCACAGAGGCTGGCATGGGGCTGTATTTTGCATTTTTATTGATCACAGGGTTGATAATACAGAGATGTTTTCATTGTTGCTGAGCAGAGCCAAGGCCTTTTCTGCTTCATGCTTCCACAATGGCAGGGAGGGCACATATTTGGGGTAGGTGACTCAAAAAAAGACCAAAGGAATATCACACACCATATGGCATCATGCTCAGTATATAAGTTGTGGAAAGGAGGAAAATCTCCGCAGGTAGCTACTGCACCTGATGGAGCCTTGCTCTCCTGGAAATTGCTATCCATGGGAAGCAGTGAATTATTTCCTTGGGTTTTGCTCTGCTTGCACGTGTGACTTTTGTTTTTCCTATTAACTTTGTCTCAACACACCAGTTTTCCAGCTGTCAGCCTTCCAATTCTCTCCACAATCCCACTGATGGGGGACTGAACAAGTGGCAATGTGTTCTTTGGTTGCTGGCTAGTGCTAAACCACAACAAATATCTTCACTGTTTTTAGGGGAATGTTGAAAGACATTATTATTTATCTTAATTAATAAAACCAGAAATCAGTATATCTTTCCAAACTGCCAGGTTATTAATGATAGATTGGCCATTAATGCCATCACAATGAAACATAAGGTTGTTACTTCATGAAAATATATCTGTCTTCAGAGAGAACAGTGATGGTTGCCTGGTAAATTGAAAGCTTGCACAGCCCCAGTAAAATCATCACTGTGTGTTCTGTGGTCACTCTGATTCTCTACTGCAAGTGACAGTACAGACAGAGTAGGGGCAGCATGACTGCTGTTTCAGTCACATATACTGAAAGTATTTATTTTCTAATGTCAAGCAGCATTCACATAATCCATCTGATGTTTATCATCTGATGTTTGTGTCAGCTGTTGTCATGGCCACATATCAGAAAGATACAGGAGACCTCTTAGATTTCTTCTGTTGAATAGATTAAGCACTATCAAATGAAGCTGTAAAAGCCTGAACTAGAATTCCGAGTAACACTAATAGAGTTTCCAGACTTCTCTTTATGAGCAATATAATTATCTTGATCAAATTTATCTTGCAGAAACATTTTTCATTAAGCTATAGAGATGTAGGAAGACGGACATAGAAACATGATGAAAGCAGATTGTTCAGAATGCCTTTGAAAACATTTTTATGAGTGTCAGGGTGTATGAATGGGACACATTACAGTCTGAACAGGGGTGCACTTTATTATGTTCCTTGAGATAAATCCTGATCCAGCCTACTGTTTGCTATTGCATTTGTCAAATTTAATAGCATGTGGGTTTTGAAAATGGTGCTCTTGAAGCACAGTTTTCTGGAGTGTTTTATTTTAAATGTTAAGCATCTGAAAGAGTTACAAAATTCCTATTAATTCTGAAAATTCTCAGTGAATATTCAGCAATGTGTAGGTTAGTCAATACCGTGAGTGTTGCAGGTTACTTGGTCTGTTGAAAGTTCAGTTGTAAACCTGCTTCAGCTAGCACTTTCACTAGCACTTTCACTACTGTGGCAGTGGTGGCTCTACAGAGGTGTTGGTATATTGAACCACTATGGTGTCTCTGTGTTAACTATTAAGTAAAAAACTCCCACAGGCCAAATATTATGGTGTAGCTTTGAGGTGACTTACCCAATTTCTCATATGACCTCTGCTGCATAGGCATTCTTTTAAGATTATGGTGTTATTTCTTCTCTGTGATGTCATTTGAAAATTCATATCATATCATATCATATCATATATATCAATCATATCATATCATATCTTGGATCTCCAACAAATAATTCTCCATTCCATATATTTGGTTTAATAGCATGCAGGACACAACTCCGTGTTACAGTAAGTAGAGCAATCTCATAATTAATTTGAAAACTGAAAAGTACAAGAAACAACTATTATTCTGATATTCCTCACATTTGAATATATATCGTTTTGACACCCATTGTGATACTGTCAATGTTAATATTTTTAAACTAAGACCTAAGTCAAGATCTCTGATGTGTGAGGTAATGGAAAAGCAGGAAGTAATTATATGGTATCAGTTGCTGGTATGGTGTTTTTTCTTTCCATATCTTCATTCCTCATATCCTGTTTCTTTGTTTGCCTTACACTACTCTACTGAGCCTATCAAGGCATTTCTTTAATCTGCATTTTCTATTCATGGCAGAATTTAATGTCTTTGCTTCTACCCTTTGCCCTGGCATCACTGTTGATAAGAATACAGATGGACCAATCTTCAGCATGTTGGGCAGTGGAAAATTCAGTTTCATGGAAAATAAGAAACTCTTTCCCCAGAGACTAGTACTCATCATGTTTCACTTGTGAGCCACAAATAGCTGAATACAAGTAAGTCATTGGTCCTTTGATAATTTTGGCTTGATTTTACATGGGCAGCAATGATAGAGCTTTAACTTATGGGTAATGTCTCTGACAACTCTGTGATCTTCTAACTAAAGACTGCATTCAACAAAATTTCATGAAGGGAAAAGAAAAGTGATTGTTTTGGTATGAAAGAAGTTACTTGTTTTGTGGTAATCTATTCTCAGAAAAAAGGTAACACACTTTAGTCAAAAGTATTGTCAAATCCAAAATAAGGAAGGCTATTGTCAAATCCAAAATAAGGTGGCTTGTATAGAATATTGCATCATGAAATGTTTTATTCAGGACTTGATTATGTCATGCAACTAATAAAACAACTATAATTTTTTTTAAAGGAAAAAGAGTAGGAGCATATTTTTGCCTTTACATATGGGATTTTCCTTGCACAATTATACCTAGCCAAGTCAAAAAATGAAGAATATCAACTTATGATTGCTCTTGCATAAAGTTTTATATATTTCATTCCATTATGGAGTAGAAACGGGATTTTTTTTTGCCACAATAAATAATAAAATTTCACTAGTTAAATGTGATTCATATGGTCTACCTTCGTAACAACTTTTCTCATCTTAAAATATCTTGAGATGCTCTACTTCTAAGTGTGACATTTGCATGTGCCGTTAAAATACTTAGATGAAATTTTGATATATTGTTAATGAATTGCCTGTCTTCCTTTGTGGTACCTAGTAATGAATTAATGAAAGCATGCAAAATCAGAAGAAATTCTTCCTAAAATCCAATCTAAACCTCCTCCAAGGCAACCTGAGGCCATTTGCTCTCATTCTGTCACTTGTTTTTAGAATGTCACACACACACAGACACACATTCTTTCAAGACATCAAACTTGAAGACAGATTGAAATTGCTGCCATCTGTGGTCAGTGCTCCACTTGCTGCCTCCTGAGACCTGCAGGACTCCAGTGGTGTTGGTGCTGCTGTCTTGGGTCCCTTTTCCAACGCAGGGAGGAAAAAGAACCGGACTCTCAAGTACCAGTGAGTGGTGGCCCTGCCCTGGACCTGCTCTGGCTTTGCACTACCAACAGGAGCTGCAAATTTCACTCTGAAATGGTTTTCCCCTGCAAAATGCAGCATCCAGAGTTGCTAGAGTTGCATGTACAGCCAAAACACAAGAGAGGCAAGGGAGGCAGGAGAACTCTGACTGCCTTCCCCTACTCTTTAAGAGGAGCCCTGGAAACCCCACAGCCATGTGGTTCCATTTCTGGCCACACTGTTGGCTGTTTAAGAGACAGTGACAATTTCAGGCACAGAGCGATATGGAATATAATAAAATGTTGGGCTTCCCAGGACACCCAAAAATGTAGTGTCCTATTTGTAACTCACTTCTTGCACTGGTGCAGTTACGCCACCATTATATAACACGCTACAATTCATCAAAAATTATCATGTTTGGTCCTGCCTCCACAAGGCCAGAGCTGAAACTTGTTTCTTTTTGCAGCTTATGTGTATGCACCCATGGTGTTTTATGCAAGTTTCACCACGAAATCAGTGCTTAAGGCATATGCTGCGAATGTAATTAACCTTCTCTTTACAGACATGTATTTAATCTATTTTTTTGTAGTGTAGTTTTGTTCCTTTTAAGGGTTCACATTCCCTGGGCAGCATGTTCCAGTGCTTGACAACATTTTGCATTAAGCAATTATTCCTAATATCCAATCTAAATGTTCTCTGAAGCAATCTGAGGCCATTTCTTCTACTTCTGTCATTTGTTTCCGAGGGGAAGAGACCAAACCCTGCCTGAGCTCACCTTCAGCTCAGGTAGCTGTAGAGACCAGTAAGATCTACCCAGAACCTCTCTTTCCCACCTCCCTCAGCTGCACCACATCAGACTTGTTTTCCAAACCCTTCACCAGCTCTCTTGCCCTTCTCTGGATATGGTCCAGTACCAAAATGTCTTTCTTGAATGAGAAGCCCAAAAGTGAACACTGGATTCAAGGTGAAGCCTCACCCACCCCAAGTCCAGAGGGATGATCCCTTCTCAAATCCTGCTTGTCACACTATGCCTGACACAAGCCAGGATGCCATTGGCCTTCTTGGACATCTGGTCATGGAGAGAGATCAGGCTGGTCGAGAAGGACCTGCCTTTCACAAATCAGTTCTGGCTGGGCCTGATTCCTGGTTTGTCCTGTGTGCTCCATGTGACGGCACTCAGTGAGGTCTCTGCATAACCTTTCTCTGCACTGAAGTCAAATTAACACAGAATCATTCATTAAAGGATAAACATATCTATCTAAGTGTGTTTTAAAAAATTGTAATTAAAGACGTGATTTCTGGAAAGAATTATTCATATAAAAACTCATCACTAATGTGACTAAGCATGTTAATTTGGATGCCATTACTCAAATTCAAAGCAATGTAACCTGGAGGAGAATTGGCCCCATATGACTTCTAAATAGATAGTTATCAGTAAAATTAATTGATGTTAAATGAATGTGTCAATTAAATAAGCATAAGTATAAAATCTTAAAACTTTAGGCTTCTCCAGCTCTGTTTGGCATGAATACAAAAACCTTTATAGAACTTTCAACTCTGGCTAATGACTTTAATCCCTTAAAGAGTTTTCAAGAGCTGAGGCATCATTCACCTTTTGTACTTTGTAATTTAACACTTTGGAAAAATAAGTTTAATCTATATTAATTTCAAACAAGCAGGTGGACCATTTACTTTGATTTCCTTAAAATAATCTAATTTCAGAGACTTTATGATTCACTTAAATTAAGGCTGAGAAAATACAGTGCCATCAGAATCATATGCATGTATGACTCAAAGTAAAGGAAAACATCTGTAACAAGTAAAGATAAGAATCAAAAAGTTTATTTTGGATTTGAAATTGAATCTTAAACTCTATAATAGTTTGAGGGCATTTTGTTGTCCTTCCTATTTCCTGCTATGAAAATTTCTTTTCTATTGGCTATCTAGTGATTGAGACATTAACCTAACAATAAAAAGAAGCACTGGGAAAGTCAGGATGATCTGGTATCTGATCCCTTTGATTTCAAATGGGATTGTTTGCTGAAATTCTCTGTAGACCTTATGGCCAAGTTGCCACATAGATGCTAGCTCAGGACCACACATATCAAATGGAAAACTATTAGACTATTTTCTCAGCTAGAACAAATGGCTGTTTAGCACTTTATGGAGCTTAGATAATAGAGACAGGCACATAATCCGGAGCTGGACCCATTTTGAACAAAAATATTTATACAAAATTATTTCAATGAGACATTCTGGTATTGATACATATGTTTTCACACGGTCCGGTAAGTTTCCTTGCTTCTTTCCACTACTTTCTGGCCTCTTGTATTTTAAAGAGTGTGCTTTGTATGATGTACTTTTGAGGCATAATAATTCACATTCTCTCCTTCCATCCCACTATATATGCAGCAAAAATTTAAAGCAATCACACCACTGATCCTATAAGACTGAGAAGTATTTATTTTTCTCTTTTCCTCTTTTTATTTTCTTTTCTTTCTTTCTTTCTTTCTTTCTTTCTTTCTTTCTTTCTTTCTTTCTTTCTTTCTTTCTTTCTTTCTCTCTTTCTCTCTTTCTCTCTTTCTCTCTTTCTTTCTTTTTTTCTTTCTTTCTTTCTTTCTTTCTCTCCCTCCCTTCCTTCCTTCTTTCCTTCCTTCCTTCCTTCCTTCCTTCCTTCCTTCCTTCCTTCCTGCCTTCCTGCCTTGCTGCCTTCCTTCCGCCACTTCCGCCACTTCCGCCACTTCCTTCCGCCACTTCCTTCCGCCACTTCCTTCCGCCACTTCCTTCCGCCACTTCCTTCCTTCCTTCCTTCCTTCCTTCCTTCCTTCCTTCCTTCCTTCCTTCCTTCCTTCCTTCCTTCCTTCCTTCCTTCCTTCCTTCCTTCCTTCCTTCCTTCCTTCCTTCCTTCCTTCCTTCCTTCCTTCCTTCCTTCCTTCCTTCCTTCCTTCCTTCCTTCCTTCCTTCCTTCCTTCCTTCCTTCCTTCCTTCCTTCCTTCCTTCACAATTTTTCCTTTACACAGCAACTTCTTTGAAAGGCACACCAAAAATTGGAGAGCTATAACCTACAGTCCAGACATAGTTTTCATCTATTTCCTGGGATCATGCAAGACCTGGAGCTTTCTAGACAGTGGAAATATTACTATTCATCATAGTAAGTGCAAAAAAAAAATTAATTGTCTTATTTTGTATTCTGTCAAAAACTCAATGCCCATACAAGAATTTTCTGCTTTTTTATATAAACATTTTTTAAAAATAACACAATGAGGGAAAGCTGTTTGAAATACAAGTCTTTAAAAGTCTATCTGCCAGCAAAGTGACGTTTTTTCATTCTTCCTCTTGAACACAAAAAGCTATTTATTTTTTTGGGTTTTGGGGGGTTTTTTGTGGTTCTCTGTGTGTGTGTGTGTGTGTGTGTGTGTGTGTGTGTGTGAACAACTGATTGACATATATGTCTCTTCCACCTTACATTGGTTAATTTATAGTGATTATTAAACTTTTTGCATGCAAGAACTGCAGTTAAGACTAATATGAGGCCGAAGTATTCTAAGCCTTTTCAGTTATGATCTCATTATCTCAACATTGATAAAATCTTAGCACAATGATGTCTACTGGAAGATTAACATTAAAAAGAATACTAACTTTGCAGGCTGCTTTTCTCTAGTATTTTCCTTGCCAATCAAATCTTTGACCAATCAACAAACATTAATTTTGGATTTAGGTGTTTAATACTTTACTTACTGCTGTTAGAAAAAAAGAGATAATTTTCAAAGAAAAATCTATAGCATATTATTCTTACTGATTAAAATCATGGTTAAGGAAGAGAATACTCCCAGTTTAATGTGAGAAAGAAAAAAGGGGAGATGCATATTTAAAACCACAGAATCATTTCAGGTTTTTAGATTTAAAATGAGATATTACTGGTAATGACTATATTATTAATCTCACTGACATATTTCAAGTTTTTCAAATTAATAATATCACCAGTATAAGCACATATTTTGGAGTTCAGTGTAGCTGATGAAAATAGATTATTTAAAGCTCTTCCATTTTCAAAAAGTTAAGTTGGATAAGATCATGACTTGTTGTTTGTTTTGTTAAGACTTCAATAGAGCCAGCAGAAACAGTCAGCACTCACCAAGGTAAAATCTGTATTTGTATGTGCCTCTTTCTTCTCTAGAGGGATAACTCTGCCCACCAAAGTTTTAACCTCTGGTAATGGGAAGGGAAGAAAACTAAACCAACAAACTGTTCCCCATGATTCTCTTTCATGCAACTTCTGAGAAAAAGTACACCTCTGCTATAACTGTCTAGGAATATCTTGGTTTTAGTTGTGAGGGTATCACAAATTGAATAATCCCTGAACAATATGAAATATTATCTTGAACTTCATGTTTCAGGAGGTGAATTTGAAATTATCTGTACTTTGACCTGTAAAAGGTGTCTTTTTCAGTAATCCTGATAAAAAATATCCCTGCATAATTACACTTTAGATTCTTTACTTAATTGATAAATCATTTCAGTTTAATTTGAAATTATGGAGGCACTTCTGAGAACAACCTGAGAATTTATTTTCTTCTGAAAGTCAGATACAGGAAAAAAGTGATACCCTCTTATCTTTGTTAAATAGTAACTAAACTTACATATTTTTATAAGGAAGAAAAGGTACTTTCATCTCTAAATCAACTCAGAATTAGTTCACAAACATATCCTGAAAAGGATGACTTCAAGAATGAGACACTGATTTGTTCTGTATGTCCTTTGTTATAGATGGAAACATAGGCTACCCATAGAAAGGAAATTCTTTTTAAAAAGAAATTAATTGGAGATTTTTCATGTTTTGTTTTTCTTGTTATGGTAAACAGCCAGGTGGAAATTTCCTCAGGTTATCTACTTCATTACACTCTGTGTACGTACATTTTGCCATGCTTGCTACTTAAGTTTTAAGCCCGTAATTTTGAAAAAGTGCAAATTTTTAAAAATGAAAATTTATATAAATATTCCAAATTCATTTTTACTTTATATAAAAAAACCACTAATATCTAAATTTTAATATATTCCTTTAAAATTACAGTTTTATCATCAACAAGTAATATAAATTTGCTTACTAAATTATCTTTAAAACTTTCTTAATTTGGAAAAAGCTAAATGTCAGACAGATTTGCCAAACTGTCAAGTGTTACCAACTGTCTAAACAAAATTGTTAACAGAAGATTATTTTGTGTATTCTTACTGTAGGGCAAAATAAATGGATGCAGTCTTTGCTATTGATTTTAGTGGAAGAAAGCCAAGAGCACTAATAAACAGACTTATTGCCTTAGTAAAAATAGTGTCAGTTTGATATTGCTTTTGTCTGTAGCTGCCACTCCCACATTTATTTCTAAATGCTACTCTTCATCCTTTTAAAATTGCAATGTAGGGCTCTGGCTAACAAAATAGATTTCCTAGTTGACAAAGAAATTTGTAAATATCCTATATTCTGCCTTATAAGATAATTCCAATTGTGATGGATCATGACTTTATAGTTACTTATTTACTCAACTCTGTGTGTGTGTGTGTGTGTGTGTGTGTGTGTGTGTGTGTGTGTGTGTATGTGTGTGTGGTGTGTGTGTGTGTTTTTACAGTGGACTGCACCAGAAGCTGCAGTGGGGCTGTTGACTTGAGGATTGTGTATACCAGTGCCAGGAACTGGGGAGACTGAAATCCAAATGCACTTACTGGGCAAGCTGCAGGTATGAACCAGGCTGTTTGAATACACACGTACTCAAATGTGTATATTGTCACCTACGGGCCCCCATCTGGCTCAGACAGAAGGAGGAGCCAGTTGGGACTGCTGCTGTCTACGCTTCTGTGAGTGCTCTGCCTGCATCTGTCTGTGAGCTCTGCAACCAGCTGTGCATATGTACATACATGGAGCAAAAATTGTGCTTTGTTTGCATGTGACTTCTGGGAACCCATCTTCAGCCTGTTTGGCCTTTAATAAATGGAATGGCATCATCCTGACTTGTAGAAACTCTTTTTTTAATATCCAGTCTGATTAAAAATTAAGCATTGAAATTTTTTAACTGAAGGATTTTGTAGTTTATAGTGTTTAAGATGATGTGTCTATATTAAGTTTTCTAAAATAAATCCTATATTATGGAGTACTGAAAGAGAAATACAGAATCCAGAACCTTTTCTTCATTCTCCCTTCCCATACAGAATTCAATCTTTATAGCTGTTTCCTCATGGCTATTCAAATGGCATTTGATTGCTGTTGCATTCTCTATTTCTCCCTCCTCTACTTTAGTTGGATACAAATATGAATTTATCTAGGCATATGTAGAGACTCTTACATTTATAAGTATGGGTCTTTAAATTATGCTAACACCTAGATAAATCTGTTTGGTGGAGATATGGTGTAGATCCACCAAAGATGAACCTATAATTCCACAAAGTCTAATAAAATGAAGCCATAAATTAAGCAGTAGAAAAGAAAATAAGCCATAAGAAAAGCAGCAGAAAAAACTGTGCAATTTTGCCATTACTCATAAACTCTATTTTCTATCTAAATCTTGTCTTACCTGTAAAATCGGACTTGAAATTCAGTTATTCAACTCCAAGTTTTCAAACTTTTGCACACTGCTGATCACTCCTCCATCGGCATTTCCCTCTTTAATCCCTTGACCCCACATGACAATTTATTTTTGACACATTATGATTTTTGTCTTTTTGCTGTGTGAGAAGTTTTACTTGCTTGAACTTTCCAGGCAGGTTGTTGGATGCTTCTTTAAGTCTTTGATTCAAGTGACCTTACAGGCTGTGTGTCTTAGTGCTGCCTAAGAGAAAACATTTTTTCCTCTTTGAAGTTGTTCTTCTATGTGTCATTCATTCTGTTTGTGTTTGCATCATCTGTCTTTTAAGTAATGCAGTAAGTCTTTATCATTTACACCCTCTATTTCCTGCTACATTTCCTTCAGTAAGCAAACTACATCCTTTAGCTCCTTCAAAAATAACATCACAATATAAAGAGCTCAGAAAGTTAGTTCCCCTAAACTCAAAATTTCCTTTATCTTTCAAATATTTCTTGCATTTCTTCAGTTTATTTTGAAAACTGTAATTGATACAGCAGCACACATTTTAGTCACCTCACAAGTGTCAATACATTAATACAGAACACAGGTAGATCAGTTCTCTCTCAGCTGTCATCCTGTGGGGTTCAAAATTCTTATCACTGATGCTTACAGAGGCCTTACCAGCATATCTCAGTATGATGAAAAATTCAGTAGTTGAAGATAGTAAAAAAAAATTAATATGATGATAAGTTATTCTGAGGATGCCTCAAACATTGGTTATAACCAATGTTATAGAAACTAGAACTAGAAAGCCTTCCATATCTTTACTGAAGAAAGGGGTAGCCATCATACTTTCTTATTTTCACAGCTTTTCACATAATGAGGAAGTCTTTTAATCAAAGAATTCAAGGATGGTTTAGCTCAGAAGGGGCCTTAATAGATCATCTAGTACAACCTCTCTGCCATGGACAGAGACATCTGTAATATTTCTATAGACCAGTTTGCTCAAAGCTCTGTCCAAACTGACCTGGAACTCAACTCCCCTTCATCTCTTCCTCTCCTCTTCCTCTTCCTATTCCACTCCTGTGGAGCATCCCCTAAGTTACACCCCATTGGCTCCTTCCCCTGTTCCTATGTCTGCTCCTGTGTTCCTGAGCCACTCCTTCCCTATTCCCTGATTTGTCCTTATCTTTGTACTGCCTCAAGACCATGTCAGCCCCGGGGCCCCTGGAGAGAAAAAAAGCTGGACCCTCCATGTGTGTGTGTCTGGGAACTGATCATCTCACCACATGGCTGAATTAAACATCTGTGGATGTTATGCAAAGGCCCGTTTTACTTCTTTACCTTGGACTTTACTAGCAACAATTCAGGCTGCTGCACTCTTCCTCCTCCTCCTCCTCCTTCTCCTCCTCCCCTCCTCCTCCTTCTCCTTCTCCTTCTCCTCCTCCCCTCCCCTCCCCTCCCCTCCCCTCCCCTCCCCTCCCCTCCCCTCCCCTCCTCTTCCCTCATGTAGTCCATATAGAAACTATGTCATGAACAAAACTTTGCATTTCAGCAGCATTTCAATGAAAAGGAAGTACTCAATGAATTGAATAAAACCCTGTAAGAAAATCTGAAAGATAATCTAGAATTTCAGTACTTTTTAATGATCCCTCATACAGTGACTTGTAAAGCTGCTCTAATTTCCTTATATTCCCCCCCCCCGCCCCTACTTTATTACATTTATTTCTCACCTAACTGTGATGGTCCCCATGGCAATAATGTGCAGATGGCTGCTGTTAACAGAAGCTACAGGTTATGGTGCTGAAATGAGTGTCTCTAAAAGAAAAGAAAATCAGAAAATATCAATTCCCTCCTTCTTAGGACTACTGATTAGTAGAAGAACAACTTTTTACCACAATAAAAATTTTGCAAAGCTGCTTCACATAACATTATCTTTGCTTACAACACTTCAAACATAGAACGTAAATGCAGTTTTAAATTATTGGAATCTTGCATCTGTTGTCATAGCTAATTGGTTTTAAGTCAGTAACATTTTGTCACTTCAACCCTTTCCTCTCTCTTGTCTTTTTCTGGCTTCTATTTCTGTCTCTCCCTGCCTCTCTTTCCAGCTGTCTCTCTGGCTGTGACCTTCCTCCTTACTCTAGTCCCCCTTCTCCCTCCCCCTTTCTGTTTTGCTTGCTTTTTCTTTCTCCCTTTTTTTTTCCTCTTCTCTCTTTTCCTATCTTGTTCTATATTTTTAAATCTATTGATTGAGCAGGTGTACTCTCTAATTTACAATAAATGAACTCTCATTACTGGGTGAAATTTACATAATACATAATCTAAATTAAGTGTTTCAAGTTAATATATGTGATCCCAATAATTTGTGGGAATATATTGTGACCATTACTTGAAGTTGTGGTCATTGGATTTGGCACAGTGTAATGGTAATTTCCAGACTTGCTGCTGACAACAATACAGTCTAAATAATCAGAATGTTGAAGGATAGTGGATGTGTTAATAGTACTGTCTAAAGAACCTAAATGAGTCCATGGGACCTGATGAGATTTATCAGCAGGTCCTGAGGAAACTGGTAAAGAACAGGCTGAATTGCCACACAGCAGAAAGTTGTGGTCAGCAGCTCACTGGCCACGTGGAGATCAGGGATGAGTATTGTTCTTCTGGGGTCAGTGTGGGGGAAGATACTCTTCACCATCTTCGTTGCTAATGGAAAGCAGGATAGAATGCACTCTCAACCAGTTTGCCAACAACACCAAGCTGTGTGGTGCAGGCATGGTGGAGGGAATGGATGCCATCCAGAGGGACCTGGATAGGATTCAGAGTTGGGTCTGTGCAAAACTCATGAAGTTCAACAAAGTGAAGCACAAGGTCCCACACCTGGTATGTGGCAATCCCAGGCACATATACAATTAGAGCAGAGAAGTGATTTAGAGTAGCCCCTTGGAGAAGGACTTGGGGGTGATGTCTGACAAAAACCCTAACATGAACAGCCATGTGCACTCATAGCCCAGAAAGCCAACCGTGTCCTGGGCTGCATCAAAAGAGGTGTGACCAGCAGGTCAAGGGAGATGATTTTCCCCTTCTACTCTGCTTTTGTGAGACCACCACCTAGGAATACTGCATGCAGGTTAGGCGTGCCCAGCATAACAAAGACATCTCCCTGTTGGAGCAAGTCCATGGGAGGACCATAGAGAGAATAAAATATCTTCCCTATGAACACAAGCTGAGAGAGTTAGGGTTATTCATCCTAGAGAAGAGGAGGTTCTGTGTCATCTTCCAGAATCTGAAGGGTGACCATTCGTCAGGAGCTGTAGTTACAGGACAAGGAGGAATAGATTCAAACTGAAAGACTGAAAATAAAGATTAGATGGGAAGAAGAAATTTTTTTACTTTGAAAGTGCTGAAGCACTAGAACAAGTTGGCCAGAGAAGCTGTGGATGTCCCAACCCTGGTAGTGTTCAAGTCCAGGTTTGGAGGCAAGGGAACTCTGAGATATCTGGTTTAGTGAACAGTGTCTCTTCCCATGGTAGGGGAATTGAAACTAGGTGATCTTTAGGGTTCCTTCCAACACAAGCCATTCTGTTATTCTAGGATTTGAATTATTCGTCCCTGTAATGGTATGAGAGGCATCTATTCATAACTATCTGTAAGCTGGACTTTGAAATATTCATAATGACCTTTTCAGCCCAATGTTTGTCCCATTCTTCATTCCTCTTCATGCCTCTTGTAGTTCATACACTGGTACCTCACTGCTTATATTTCATTACAGGGTCGCTAATAGGGACTGAGATAGAAAATGTGGTAAAGGCAAGTAATATTCACTGGTGTTTTCTTGTCC
The DNA here is from genome assembly GCF_027477595.1 of Haemorhous mexicanus. Taxonomy (NCBI): domain Eukaryota; kingdom Metazoa; phylum Chordata; class Aves; order Passeriformes; family Fringillidae; genus Haemorhous; species Haemorhous mexicanus. The sequence goes on along the minus strand of NC_082381.1, from coordinate 49,459,249 downwards.
ACAAAGCCAGTTATTTCATCATCAAAGGAAATCGTCTTGATCATACCTGACTTTTACTATTTGTTTTATTGGAAGTAAACCAATAAAAACTTGAAAAGTTTTACATAATTAACTTTTTCTTTAAATATCTATTCCATGGGGTTGTTTTGAAAGTATTATTCTGCAAGATGACATTTAATGTGCTTATAGTGTTCTACATAAATCTTCACGAATATTGATATTAGGTATTATTGATATTAAAACTAAAACATTTTAAAGCAAACCAATTTATGCTAAAGAATAAGGGTACAGGCTGAGATATTTTCATAATTTCTATTTACCTTCCAGCAATCAATTTTGGACTGGATATGATTCCCATGCATACTAATGGTAGTAACTTTGTAACCAATCTGTCCCTGTACAGCAGAAATTGCATATTACAAAGTACATTTTACTAAGATAGGTATTTATAACTCTACATGCTACTGCTTTTTACATGCTAAATGTAGCACTTTAGATCATGATATATGGGTTTTATTTTTTAGGAACAGATAATTTACAAGAAAATTTTCTACTGGTTTCTGTTCCAAATAATCTTTTAAAATACAAAATAAAAACTTAATTTGTATTTCATAAAATTTACAGCAAGAATAAAAAAACCACAGTATCACATTTCTGATTAATAAACTTTCTATTGTGTAATATAGTGAAACAAATTTTTCTGTGTCAGCACATAAAATGTACACAAAAAGTAATGAAATCAATATTTGCAAAGAAGGTCTTTTAACAATTTAACAATAATTCTTTAATATAAACTCTACTTTATGAAGCATTCTTTAAAGAATGTTTTGGTGCATAAAGTGTTGTATTAGAAGTAACTGTCTTAAAGAAATGTATGGCCTTAACCTCTAGCAATGCTTGCCTAGACTTCCAAAACAAGATGCTAATGCATTTGGAGTAGTGGGTTAAACAAAGTTTATAAAAATATGGCTTGGCTGAGTTACCCAGGAGACCATGGTCACTCTCCCAAAATAGAATGAGCCTAAGATTGTGACTGAAAAATATTTAAAATTATCTACTAATTAACTGCTTGACCCAAAGAGGCATATGAAACCATTTTTTGACGAATGAAAGCATTTTTTCGAATAATATATCTATCTGAGGTGAAAAAAACCCCTCATGTTGATATTTTGAAATATTTATTAATGTTGTTTTAGGTTACATTTCCACTAGAGAAATTAAAAAGTTTTCTATCATCTATTAAAATTTAATAATATTTTTAATACTATCAGGATCTTGGAAAATATATATGCCTTGTGTCAAAAACTTATGCATAAACAAAGTTTTCTATAGTCTCTAGCAGCCTAGCATCTGTTATCTCAGAATATCCAACTGATTCTAATTTTGCATAAAATAACAAGACATGTCAGGCAACTACAAAATAAGAAATAAGCAGAGTGATTTTTTTAACATGCAATTGTTCTAACGATTGCAACTCTAAGACATCTCCATCCACCAGTGTCTATGATGTTTTACGTATTTATGAATGAAGTCCCACACTACAATCAAGCTTGCCCCTCTTTACAAATAAAAATGTGTAAAAAGAGGAAGATCATAAACTCTAAGATTTTGACTGGATTAATAGCATAATAAGGTGCCTAAGAGTAACATTTGTAGTTCTAAATCTATGCAATTTGCTGAATGTTTTCATTTGTGATGGAACTGGAAGTGTGTCTTATTTTTCTTTACCTCTACACTGCCAGTTGAGAGTAGCTTTTTTAAAATTGATTTTTAACTTTTATTGATTATTTAACTGCAGTGTTCAAGAACATTCAAGTCAGTTGTGTTCCCAGGCACTCCAGTTTATACTCATTAATGAGGATGATAATGTAAAAAAAAAACTCTTTGTTTCATAATTGGGAGGAAAAGAAAAATCATCTTTCATGTATTAAACTTATTTTAGGAGAGGTATGTTGACTCTGAAAAGAACAGAAACAGAGTTACTCATAGGTATTGTAAAATAATTCTGATATGTGCAATAAAAATGTATATTTCATGTACATTAATTGATTTTTTTTTTTACAGGACAATTCACAAATTTGTTTTTTTACGTGATGAAAGATGATCTGAAAAGTTGCTCTAGTGTTCACTTCTACTTCATCTAGCTAGAGATTTCAAGTCTTGTTGCAATATCATTCAGACAATTCAAAATTTGGAATAACTAATGAAGAGAAATATCACATAAAAACATAAAAAACCAAATAGCTCAGTTTTTCATTTCCCTTCTTGAGCAAACATTACATTTTGTTAGAAATTTGTTAAAGGGAGGAGAAACTGGGAGCTGGTCTTTAGCTTACAGTCTCTTCCTGACCTGATTTCTGATCATGTAACCTAAATATAATAGAAGGGGAGTTTGTTCTTTTCCCTTAGAAATAAAGACTGTACATGGAAAAGATCCTTGGGAGTTATTTATTTCTGAATTTTAGTTAAAATATTCAGACTATACAAATACTTGATCAATTTTCATCAAGTGTGACAATGGGTTGAATCGTTCCTCTCTTGCCCTTGCCTTCAACAGCTATTACAAAGTAAGAAAAAAAATATAAAATACTGTCTTGTGCTAGCTACAGAATCATAGAATTCCAGAATGGTTTGGGTTGGAGGGGACCTTAAAGATCCTCTAGTTCCAAAGGCTGTGCTTTGGACAGGGACACCTTCCACTAGACTAAGTTGCTCGAAGCCCCATCTAACCTGGCCTTGAATACTTCCCGTGATTGGGCTTCCACAACTTCCTGGGGCATTGTTTCTGTCCTTCAGCACCTCTTAGTGGAGAATTTCTTCTGTATGTCCAATCTAAAACCCCCATCTTTCATTTTGAAGCCGTTTCCCTGGTGTAGCACTCTCTGTCCTGTAACTGCTACGTAATAGGATATTAGGAATCATTTAAATCTTGAGCCTTATCCCAATAATTATCACTTTGGCCTACCTCAGCTCCTTAGGCTGGAATCACATGATGAGGCTTTGTTGCAGATATTTTAAGCATATCTGTTTTTCTGTTTTAATCATCTCTGTTTTTCTCAGCTGACAGGTAATGTCTGTCTGTTGGTGAACAATATAAGATGAATTATAGCATAAGTATGCCACAGAAGGATGATCAAAGTTGCAAACAGAGTTAGACCAGAGAAGAGTGAGATAAGAATATGTGTCAGAAACCACTCTGTAGACACTAAAGCCAGTGGAGAAGTAGAGGTACCAGAGGCTGACGTTCTCCTGAAGCCTGTGGTGAGCCAAAGTACCCCTGCATCCCATGGAGGTCCACAGGGATGCAGAGATCCACCTGCAGCCTGTGGAGGAGACCCACGCCAGAGCAGGTGGATGCCTGAGAGGAGGCTGTGACCCCAGGGAGACTCCTGGAGAGAGGGGTCCAATACTCCCAGCCTGGAGCAGATGGATTCACAAAGGAATCTGTGAACCCTAGGGAGGCCCTGTGCTGAAGCAGCTTGTCCTTGGAGGGACAGCACCTTGTCAAAGAGTGACCCAGGCTGCAGCAGTTTTGGGAGGATTGTTTTACATGGCATGGACTCTTATTGCAGCAGTTCGCTGAGAACTGCTGCTCATGACATGGACCCATGTTGGAGAAGTTCATGGAGAACTGTCTCCCATGGGAGGGACCCCATGGCTCAGCTGGAGAACTACTCCTCCCCCTGAGCAGCAGGAGAAGCCTCAGGTGATGAACTTTCCATAATGCCCATTCCCTGCCTCCCTGTTCAGACAGGGTAGCAGGCTGAGGTGGGAACAAGGGATGGGTGGAGTTGTGGGGGGGGGTGGGAGGGATAAGGTGCTTCTTTAAGTTTTCATTTTATTTCTCATTATCTTGCTCTGAATTTATTTGCAATGAATTTAATTAATATCTCTAATTTGAGCCAGTTTTGCCCATGGTGGTAGTAGAAAAATGATGTCTCCTAGTCCTTATTTCAACCCATGAACACTTTGCTAAATTTTCTCTCCCCTGTCCAGCTGTGGAGGGGAGTGAGAGAGAAGGTTTGGGGGGAGCCAGCATCTGGCCAGCATCAACCCACTACACAGGACTTGCTCTTCTTTGTATGATTCTGAATAGAATGGTGGTGCCACTATGCAATCTATTCATTTCACATGATTTTCTAGACATCAAATTAGTATCAAGGAGGAAAAAGGAGGTTTTTTTAGATGTCAGATTTCTAGAGATCATCCTTACTGTAGAATCCTGTCAGGCTGAGACATCATGAGGTAAGATACCATTCTCTAGATTTCTAACTCCATGAAAACACCATTTTGACACACAATAACAAAATATTATTATTCATCAAACTTATTCCCCTCTGTATAAAATAAGAAAGCCAGAGACTAAGAAGAAGAACTGTAAAAAGAATAATTAGTAGGTCAAATTATGTTAATCCTTTCTTGAGCTCATTTGCTACTTTAGTGTGGAGTTAGAGATGTTAGAGAAAAAAACCCAACAAGTCCTCTGCAAACATAGATCATGAAACCTCCTTGTTTTAGATCTTGCTAAGAAATATGTGTTCTATTTCATGGAAGTAAATATAACTGGGAAGGAAAGGTTAAATATCCTTGAAAATATACAGATAAGTTCTAAACAAATCCAATAAATTGAAGCTCTATATTTTATTTCTTAGTGTGAAACCAAATTTGATTTTGAGTTCACAAAATAAACCTTTGCTACAGGATCAGATTGCTTTCTAGAGTGTTAAACTTTGAGTATGTTTTTATGTTTAATACTTTATAAAATTGCTACAAAATTTCATTCTTTTTCCTCATTTCTTCACTACTATAACTTCTAGCTACAACAACTTCTAATGAAATTGTGAAGAATCTACAAACTAATAGTTGTCAGATTTCAGTATTAACATGTCTCTGTTCAGGAAGAAGGCTTTTTTTCAAGCATGAGATACTGTCTTTCTCTTCATGTAAAATACGAAAAACCATTTTCAGAATTGAAAGGTTTATTTTTCCATTTTTCTCACTTGAGAGATTTCATAAACACTGATGTCCATACAGCCAGCTGCCATTTTCACATCCCTGGCATTTTATTCTTGGTCAAGGGCAACATACAGCCAATCATCTCTAACACTCCATCACTCTCTTGGAGAAACAAAGCAAAGCAAAGTGGCTATAAAAAAAAATCAGATTTCTGATCTCTGTTTTATTATTCACTGAGGTTTATATATTTAAAGTAGCAAATTAAGTACATGATAATGTCTTGACATTCATTATAAGCCTTTTAAATTGCCCTAATCTGAAAAAGGTCATAAAATAGAATCAGCCTTGATCTTCTTTGTATCAAAGCTTGACATGACCATTGCATCTTAAATTCCACCTGTTCCCAGCTTCACACTGTTGATCCATTAGTCAAATTTATTGTTGTCTATGCTCACTGATTAGTTCTGTCAAAACCTTTTGGGGGGAAAAATATCACTGTTGCTTAAAGCATTATTCAGAAATTTTAAAATAATGTTTCTTTCAGCTGAAAAAATGTCATGACATGCTCTTTCTTCCTTTGGTTGCTCTATTCTGGAAACCTTTTAATCTGTCATTTGTAGTTAAAAGCAAAAAGGAAGTGTTTGCATGTCAGTTGTTGCTGATAGACCTTTGTTTCCAGATTAACAAAATGCCTTGCCTTTTTAAGGTTCTGAGTTTGGTAAATATGCATAAGTCATCACATATAATCATAACAGATCGTGGCCCATTGAAATTTACAGGCAAACTGGTGTGAGACTGAAGCATTAAAGACTCAAACAGTTGCACAGGGTGCTCTGCTGAGGCCGGGTTTGCACCCCACAACCAAGGGGAAGAGGAGAATTTTGGGAGGGGAAGCAGGGGCTGGAAGAGGGGGATGAAACCTCTGATCTACATAAGAACAGCCCAAGTGCAGAGGGGGTGCACACCCACTACCAGAGGATGATCACGGCAAACCAATCTTTATTTCCCAACAAGATGCATTTGAGCCAGATGAAAGGTTGGTAAGAAGAGGATCTTGTGAGGTGGGATAACACTTTTTATCCTGACCAAGTCCTCCATTAAACAACTGGCCCAGATGTAAGGCTCCTAACCCCTGTCCCATCCCCAGCCCGGCAGGAGGTATCGAGACACTCACACTTAGGCCTGAAGATGTTTATCCCTCTGATAAGGCATAACTGGCTCAACTACACTAGCATGAGAAACAGCTGTCATGTATTAAAAGGGTTAATAAATCATCAAAGACCCCCACAGTACCCCCAGACTCATTTCTGGGTCCGTCCATCCAAGAACTGATCCACCGTGTTGAGACAGTGTAAAACTTCCCCACCAGGGGAGGTACCTGTGCAATCCCAGCAGAACCTGAACGTATATTAAGCCACAGAATTTTGTGTTTCACAGGCTTCCCCTACCCCCAACATACCAAGATTGTAATCATGATTTTGACCAGGGAACACCACTATTGCAACAATCAAGATTTCCCACTAGATCCACAGGAAGTGATATTTTTCTTATCCCCTATCTACTACTATGCTTTCTTCTTTTTCTTTGGTTTCCTTATATATTTTCTTAAATGATATTTTTATTGGTTTTATATTGTTGTATTTCTACAGATATCCCAGAGATATTTTTCTTTCATAATTCTGAAAAAAGTTTTTGACTTTTCACAAGCCATTTTGTCCTTGGAAGCAGCTATAGTTCTCACAAAATGTGCAACAAATTACTTTTTAATTTATTACAGCAATGTGTGTGTCTGAAACTAATAAAGGAATTAAATCTTATGTAATGATCTAGGAATAAATAAATAAATTAAATATGTTCATTTCAGTCATTAGGTTATTGATGCTTTCTATCATATTTTATTAGCTTTGGTTTTAAATTTTTTTTCTCAAAACTTTGTAAGAATTACAGTTGATGAAGAAGTGAGCAAATATTTCAGTCTCTGTAATATAAAATATAGTAAGTTTTATTAGTTGATTAATATAAAACTAGCTATTGTCTAAATTTTTAAATTTTTAAATTTTAATTTTTAATTTTCTTTACATTTTAAGTCATGCTACCATGTGACTTCACCATGGGAAATTAAAATAAAAGGTACATCCATTGCCAGTCCTTAAACAGTTAATACAAAAAGTTTTAAGTCATGACAATTCTCAATAAATCTGTGAAGAAACCTTGATTAACAGCTTGGTGTAAGTTCACTGACACTTTCTTCATGAGACTTGCACAATCCTTCAAGTTCTCTCTCGTAGCTCCATATCCTTAGGGCTGTGCTGTGTGACACGACTGCTCCTGGGGTGTGTAAGGAGCACAGCCTCTCTCTGCCACCACACTGTCATCTTGCTGTCTGAGAGAACACAAATTATAGTTTAAAAGCTACCACTGGAAGACAAGAAGCACTTTGAGCCATATCACTTCCCAAATCAGGGAGGTTCAGTGGAAAATCATCCCGAACACAATATTCTTGGGTAAACAAATAGCCTGGTCTAGCAGAAGGTGGCTCTGCCTATGACATGGTGGTTGAAACTTGACAATCTTTGAGGTTCTTTTCAACCTAAATCATTCTTAATTTTTGTGAGATATGGTGAGGGAAGACATTGCTATTTAAAGAAATCCAAGACTGCAACTCTCAGTTGTAAGCCATTAATTTTATGGCATTGCATTTTTTTTTAAATAAAAGATTATTTTCAAAAAGCATGCTCTTTTTCTACAGTAGGACATACATAGAAGTTGATTTTTTGCCTAATTTTATATGGTTTGCTAACATTTGCTTTTCTTTGGTTTAGAGCTTTAGTAGGGTCTACCATTGATGGAAAATTTTACACAGAGTTACAGTGAACATATTTGCATTAAGTAACATTTTGAAGAAAAGTAAGAAAAATATTTTTCCAGCTGTTTAAATAACTTTGCCAAGAATTAGTGGATTTTGCTGCCTACATATTCACTATAGAAAGTAACCAAAAACATCATGAAGCATCTAGTATAAAATATAAAAGGATTTAATAACATGCTTCACTTGGTCAGAGCAAATTGTGAAACCTGTACATCTTCAAAACTCAGTCTTTCCAGAATGGTAGAGTCAATAACTGATGCAAAATGTGTTATACTAGTATATTTTACAGTACTATAATCTTTTCTAATTTTACTTCAGTAACTGCTATTAGTTACCAAAAAAAAAAAAAAAAAAAAAAAGAAAAATGGAAAATGGAACACCATTTTGTGTCAAATATCAAAAGCTGGAGATCTAAAAGTGAATTTATTTCTCCTCAACAAAAACCTTTCTTCTTAAAATAAATAGACAATATTAAAAACAAAAAGGTTGGTAGTATTTATTTCCTTTTTCTTTTCCCCTTTTCCCCTAATGAGGATAGCCCAGATGGAAAAATAAAGCAGTACAAGATCCGTTGTATTATAGTAAAGTGGAATTTATAGAATAATCACAGAATCATAGATTTGTTATGAGTGGAAAGGACTTCTGGAAATCACCTAGTCCAACTCTCCTGCTAAAGCAGGTTCACTTTAAGTACATTACCCAAAATTTCCTCAGAGAAGGAACATCCACAACATCTCTGGGCAGCCCCTCTCCAGATGTCTTTCACATTCAAAGTAAGGAAGTCTTTGGTGATATAGAGATCAAACTGCCCGTGTTTCAGCTTGTGTCTGTTGCCCCTACTGTCCTCTTGCTGGCCACCTCTGGAAAGAATCTGGCACCATCTTCTTGACATCCATCCTTAAAGTATTTGGGTGCATTGGTAAGAATTTCTCTCATTGGCCTCTTCTCCAGACTAAACAAGTTCAGTTCCACCAGCCTTTCCTCAAAAGAGAGATGCTATAATCATAATTAAAGACCTACCCAGACCCCCTCTCGTGGTTCCCTAACTTTCTTGAACTGAGGAGCCCAGAACTGAACACAATACTCCAGATATTGCCTCACTCATGGAGCAAAGGGGCAGGATCACCTCTCTCTGCCTGATGGTAATGCTTTTCTAATATATCCCTAATACATCCTTGGCCTTCTTGGCCACCAGAGCACACATGGACAATTTGTTGTCCACCAGGATCCCAGGTCCTTCTCTGCAGAGCTGCTTTCCAGCAGATCAGCCCCCAGCCTGTGGTGCTGCCCAGGGTTATTCCCACCCAGATACTGACCTTGCACTTGAACTTCATTGGGTTCAACTCTCCAGCCTGTTCAGATCTCACTGAATGACAGCACTGGTTTGTGATGTACCAGATGTTTTGTCAAGTTTTGTACCATCAGCAAACTCCCTGAAGGTACCCTCTGTCCCTGCATCCAAATCATTGATGAACAACTGAACAAGACTGAGTCAAGTAGTGACCCCTGGGGAAACATCACCAGTGACAGGCCTCCAGCAATACTCTGTACCTCTTATACAACCTTCCAGGGTCTGCCATGTGATTGTTCTCAATCCCCTTCACTATTATTCAATTAATCTTCCCTCCCAGAGCTCTCCTTTGAGGATTTTAGGGGAAACTTCATTGAGGCATTAAAAGCCTCAATGAAGTCAAGGTAGACGACGTCCACTTCTCTCCCCTCATCTGTGCAGCCAGTCATGTTATCACAGAAGACCCTCGAAACTCTGGTCTATTGAAAATTCTTGTCTTTTTCGGCATGTGCTGACTCTGAAGGTGTTATTTCTGAGAGATGCTTTGTTCTTTTTATGGAGACACCTGTCAGCTAGGAACTCAACTGACAGCAAGAATATTGTTATTAGACAAGTTCCATAACCAAAGTGCCTGCTATGTATTTTCTTAGAGGGCAGATGTGCCTTTCCTAGATGAGACAGTTTTTCTATTTACTGGCAAACAAAGCATTTTAGTTGCATAAAACAGAGGTCCACGCACAATGCCTGTCCGAGAGAAAATTTAAAAAGAAAAAAAGAGCTGTTTATTTATTAACAGAAAGTTTTACCAAAGATTTTTCTTCTGCACTTCAATTTTACTGAATTCAAAAGAACATTTCTGAATGTTTAACAGTTTACTTTCAGTTATTGATACTTTTGCCACACTTCAGCAGTAAGTATTAATCTCAAAGATTATGTCTTACTGTAAGTAGAGCGCTGGCTGCAAGATGGTGGGTGTGGGTCCTGTGTGTGATTCCCGACTCTGGCTACAATTCTCCTTGGTAGATTATCTGTAGCCTGTGAAAAAGAAAAAAAAAATTCTCAAACCAAAAAAACCAAAAGCATATCCATTCTCCACCCAGCCTGTACTTGTGCTTGGGATTGCCCCAGCCCGGGTACAGGACTTTGCACTTGACATTATTGGATTTGAGGAAGTTCATATTAGCCCACCTCTCAAGCCGGTCTAGGTCCCTCTGGATGTCATCCCCTCCCTTCAGCGTGACTGCACCACTCAGCTTGGTGTCATCTGTGAGCTAGCTGAGGGTCCCCTGTTCCCACTGTCCCTGTCGCTGACAAAGGTGTGCAACAGTCCCAGTCCAAATATGACCCCTCGTCACTGGTCTCCACTTGGATGTTGAGCCATTGACAAAAGCTCATTGAGTATGACCATCCAGACAATTTTTTATCCACTGAGTGATCCATCCATAAAATCCATGTTATTATTTTTTCAAATAATTTCTCAAGAAGATGTGAAAAACAGTTTATGCATATATTTAGATATTAAAATATTGCCTAATTGTAGCAATAAACCACTTTAAATATCAGTTCTAATTTTTATACAAAACCCCATGAGATACTGATTTGGTCCATGGAAGCTCTTAACATTTGTTATGGGGAATAAATGTTTTGAATAATATCCATAGCTGAAAATACATCTTCATAAGCATTATGAAACATACTTTCAATACAGATTTTAAACATTTACTTACAGAAAATATCCTCCTACTTCTTTTCAATACTACTATATCAAAATTCTGATGATAAAGTACTGTACAACCTGCTGCTCAAACTTTGACAAAATAATGCTAATAATGCATATACTTCCTGTAATGTTCTTTTTTCTAAAAAAAAAAAAAAGGATGTGATGAAAAATTTTTATCAAATGTCAGAGTAAAAAAAATATTTTGGGAGTAAACAGCAGAATGACATAAAAAAAAAATTGTGCACAATAAGGGAATTTCATTACTCTGCAGATTGTTCCAAAACAGTGCAACAGATTCTCTGATACTTACTGGTGAATTTTTTCACAAAAATCGATATACAAACTGAAGTGGGTACTTTTTCTGGTTTATTTGTGGCCAGAATGAAATCCAGGCATGGGAAATAGTTAAAATGATTGCTCAAAAGACAGTGCAGTCAAGGGTGTCCATGATATGTCACTGTTTTTGATGCTTAGCAAGACAGCAATCAGGAACTCTGAAAACATAAGCAATTACACTGGGAAAAACAATAATAATGAAAATATTAAGTGAGACCTCTAAGAGAGAAATGTAAAGAAGAAAAAAAATTAAAAGACAGTACACTTTCCTAAAGAAACAACTATAAAGCTATATGCAATTTTTCCAGTGATCTGCATTTACAAAGGAATAATTGGAATTTGTTTGTTGTTTCTTAATGGAACTATAATGTTCTCTTCTGTTGTAAAGATTGCTTCACCTCTCCTTTTCTTGAACAAAATAGTGACTAGAAAGTTTCTATTGCCACAATCATCAGAGGGCTTGACAGATATGCTAGTCAAGTGTCTACTTAATTACATATATGATTGCCTATTGTGCTGTATAAATTGCATCCATGTATACATGTATATCTCTCTATTTCTTGTTATCATTTTACTGTTGAAGCTGACTTGTAGTAGGCCAAATTGGCTAGTTTTCCTTTGATTTTTGGCCTTCCCCCCCGCCCCCCCCCTTTTTTTGCTACTTTGGCGTTTGTTTCTTTGTTGGGGATTTTTTGTTTTGGCTTTGCTTTTGCCTTTGGCTTTTTTTTGTTTACAAAAAATATTAAGGTTTAAAAGGATTACTTAGAGGTATGAATTAGCTTTTCATTTTACTATCTTGTCACATATAAACCACTGGATTCAGATATAATTTTCTTTGTATAACTCATGTTAGATATGGATGCATAGTAGATTTTCTCCAGACATTGGTTCACAGAGTGATAAAGCACACAGATGTGAGGAGCTAATTTAATTTTGATTTCTGTCTCAACATCATTTGCCAGAGGTATGTGGAGGAGGGGGTGCACAAGTGCCACTTGCAGAAGTAAACTGGGAGAAGATGGGAGAAGGTCTGGTCTCTGGGGAAGCTTTGCCTGGCAGCTATTTCATATCTCACATGGCACAGGCAGACAGCAGGAGATCACCAAGGACACCAAGAACACCAAGTACCCCCTGGAAAGGCTCTGCAATAGGATAGCAAAAAGTCTCCACCAATGGACTGCTGTGGAAACTTGGACTGAACCAATGGTCTCCCATCAGCAGGCAGACCATGGGAGGTGAGGGGGCATAATAGCAACCGTCTCACAAAGTCTGAGGTCTTTTAGTCTTCTTGCTGTTTTTCAAGCTGTAGCCTGGTTTTGTCCTTTTTGTTCTTGCTCCAGCCTGCCTTTTGTCTGTTCTGCCCTCGTGGGTCCTTGCTCACCTTCCTCGCTCGTCCTCCCTCTCTTTGGAGGCTTGGCTGACATCGACTGACCTCTGAGCTTCATGTGTAGCCTGTGTCCTGCCCTTCCCCTTTGCCTGTCCCAGCTGCCGCCTGTCCTGCCTCCCTGTGTTCCTGTCAGACACCCTGCCTGCTTCGTCCCTGCATTCCACATGATCCAGCTGCCTCTAACCTTGCTCTACAGACCCAGCAATTCCTGCTGCAACCCTGTCTGAGGTTCTGTGCCTCCTGCCCAAGTGCCCAGCCATTCATTCCCTGCCCGTTGTGCGGGAGCTGTGCCAGTGGAGCTGCTCAGCTCCAGGAGCTGCGCGGGCTCCCCAGCAGCAGCGAGCGCACCCCCGAGCTGCCTGGACAGGGCACTGCTCTACCCTGTGGTGGTGATGCCTGCTATTTGTCTCTACTTTTTCTCTCTCCTCAGCCCTTTTCATTTTTCCTTCCCTCTTTTCTGTCTTTTCTACTCCTCTTTAGTAGGGCAACACCTTTTGCTGTTACCAATAAACGATTCTCAGATACAATATTTCTCTCGTTTGACTTAATTTTGTACTGGAGCATCCCTTTAAAAAGAAGCCCCAGCAGTTCCACATAGTGGAACATGACCACTGACTAAAGGCTTGATCCATTACCCAGATAAATCAAAGGAAATTCTAAATAACTCAAATTTCACAGGCTTAGGTGAAAACTCATTATATTTTTTGGAAATATTCAAATTACAAAAGAATGCCAGTCTGTGAATGATGTGAAAGGAAACAGGAATTCAGACATGGCCATAGACTAGAATGAAGAAGCCTTATATATGCTTGGAAAATTAACTTTCTGGCTTATCACCAGTGTATTTGGAGCTCTAACAGCAAAAAATATAATTGCTATTATTACTGCATGTATATATATTACTTTCTCTAAGTTTAAATATGTTTCTGACTTCAATCTTGTGGGTTTTAGCTTCTTTTTAGCCTCTAGGACCTAATCAGCATTCAACCAAATCTTACTCTGGCTGTTGATAGTGTACGACTCTAATTCTAAAGGCACTTGTTTCTCAGAGATAACTTTTCTGTGCAGGAACTAAGCATAGTTACACATTCCAAGTTTAGAAATAAAATTATATTTAGCAATGTAGTCATAGCTATCCTTAGAGTTCAATTTTGATAAGGAAAGGAAGGAAGTGGCGGAAGTGGTGGAAGTGGCGGAAGTGGCGGAAGTGGCGGAAGGAAGGAAGGAAGGAAGGAAGGAAGGAAGGAAGGAAGGAAGGAAGGAAGGAAGGAAGGAAGGAAAAGAAAGAAAGAAAGAAAGAAAGAAAGAAAGAAAGAAAGAAAGAAAGAAAGAAAGAAAGAAAGAAAGAAAGAAAGAAAGAGAGAAAAGAAAGAAAGAAAGAAAAGAAAGAAAGAAAGAAAAAGAAAGAAAGAAAAAGAAAGAAAGAAAGAAAGAAAGAAAGAAAGAAAGAAAGAAAGAAAGAAAGAAAGAAAGAAAGAAAGAAAAGAAAAGAAAAGAAAAGAAAGAAAAGAAAGATTGTTCTACAACGGAGTGGAATAATTTCTTTCAGACCCTTCCCTTGAAGGCATTCCAAAGGACTCCATAGGCACACATCATGAATCTTCCCTGGTGTCATAATCAAATCTTCAAGGATAATTACTGTGTAAGAAATCACAGTCTCCACAATGACTGTGCTGGTTTTGGAAGAATAAAGGGCGACATATGGAGTAAGAAGAACAAGTGTAATGTCATTTTCTTCAAAAGTGTAATGATGTAATGATGGTTTCTTATTTCTTTTCATTCCCCTAACCAGATCCAGCACAAGGAGAAAATAAGGCATTTGCAAATGGACTGCAGTGTAATTTGACCACATATTCTACAATAATCTGAAGGTTAATTATTTTCTGCAAGGGTAGATTTGGAAATAATTTGTGCTGTGGATTTAAGGAATTGTGAAAACAATTTATTAGGAGCATAGATGGAGAAAGTTGTATACAGAGAACAACTAATGTAATATAAGAAATTCTGAAAATTCAGAATTCAGAGCTAAAACTTCATTATTTATAGGTCTGCTTGTGCAAATGTAGCTAAAAATCCCATTTTTTAACCTTTTTTCTCTTTTTATGAAAAATTTCTCATGGACCACTACTTAGACAATGTCATGTTAGAGTTTCAATACTTTTAATATTTTATCCATAAGAATAATTAAGTCCACATAGCTAAATTTATAATGTCTTACTACACATAGAAATTTTGATTATTCAGACAAAAAAAATAAGCAAACACAATTAGTTTTGTGACTTAGAATGTAAGCTGATAGAGGAGAGATTTACAGTCAAATTCTGGCTCTAAAGAACATTGAAGTATTTTATCTTAAGTGTAGCAGAGACGTGTTACTTCTCCCAAATTAAAGATATAACTGTTGGAAAAGTCATGCTCATACATGTTACTTTTCAGCTTCCAATCAGCATTTAATTATTTGATGTACAATGAAGCTCTCACAGGTAGAAGAAGGTAGACTTTTTTATCCAACATTCTCTTTAGACTATGAGGCTGGGTGCATAATCAGAACATCCTAACAGGAGTGAGGTGAGAAGAAAATAAAATCTCAGATTATTAATCATACATATTTAGTCTAAATTTGAACTATTAAATAACAAAGACTGCAATTCTTAAAGTTTCAACTCTTCATAGAGCAAAATATTGGCAGAAATTTCCAGACTCCATGACAAAATTAAACCCAGGGAGTTGACTTGAAATAGCTGATACCTTGATACCCAGAACAAATTCTTTATTAGGGATGTCAGGCAGAACACAACACCTTTCTGTTGCTCACTAGCAGGTAACTTAATAACTACCAGCATCTGAGTTCACAGGAATTTCTTGTTTAAGTACCAGATTTCGTATACATAATATAAGATGAAAATGTTGACTTAAAAGGCCTGAATTTGATCTTAAAAAAATATTTGGAATTTTGCTGGGTTCCTAGGCTTTAGTATTGAATCATTTTTCCTATGTTTGTATGGGTCTAACTCTAGAATGCAAGTTCTGCAAACACTCTTAATATTTATGTTTTTATAAATTGAAGCAAAACTTCAAACCTAATAAAGCCCTGCAAACTTGTTGCTATACAATGTTATATATCCAAACAATGATGCATAGAAAAAGTTTAAAGCTATCTACCTCAATACGAACACTGGAGCAAATGTTGCTTCAGAACAATTTCAGCCCAACGACTGAACAAGCTGAAATAAAACTAATTGCTATTTTAAAAGCAATAGCAATTGGACTCCAAATAATATGACTCTAAAACTGTTTTTAGGAATATTCCATTCATTTTCCCAAGTGAAATTTTCTGAACATTTTTCAGGCTAGTGTCTCTTATCTTATGGATTTTTTAAAGATGTTTGTCCTTTCATGAAATGTTGGATAATTGAATGTGAATATTAATATTTTTTATGTGTATAGAGTTGTTTTCACACGTATCTGATAAAATTCTTTGCGTCAAAACGGGAAGTTTGTCTATTTCATTATGTAATGGTCTGATCTGAAAAATTTCCTGAGAAATGACCTGAGAAATTCCACAAAAATGGAATTTTTGTAGAAAAAATTTTTTTGGAAAACTGTAGGCTATAAGAAATCTTCATCAAACTGCACTTTTTGGTTAAAAAACCACAAATCACTAAAATTATCAATCTTGTCTGAAAATAATTGAAATTTTTTTTCCAGCCTATTTAAAAAAGGATAGTCTTCAGCATTATTTTGAAATCTTTGCTTTTTTCCCACACCTCTGGGACTGCAGAATGCAGTGCATGAGAGAAAGAGGTCTTCTGAGCAACAACTAGTTGCAGAACTGAATGATATCTGAAAGAAATCCATCCCTGAAAGATATTGATTTAATTTCAATTAAAACACATTGACTAAAGTACTTTTTGATACACAGGGACTCAAAGAAATTCTGAAAAAAATGGGGAAGAATTTTTGCAGTTTTTCGTCCCACAAAAATGTCCCCAAAAGGCCTTCTTTCTAAAGAAATTGACCTAAATTTTTTAACTTATCTCCCTGTCCTGGTTTCAACCAGAACAGAGCTAATTCTCTTTGCATTAGTTATAAGGTGGCAGAGCCTAGACCCACATGGGCATGTCTAGGTTTTTATTCTATACCAATTCATGTCACTGCTGGGGGATGTCTGTTTTGGGAGGAAGGACATGGCTCTGGGTGGAACAAAAGCAAGGCGGGGTAGGGAATCCATTGTCCACTGTTGATTGTGGTCCACTTTGAGTATTTTTGATGTGAATCTTCTTTTTGCGTGCTTTTAGTACTAATACTGTTACATTTTGTTTTCTTATCTTCATTGCTGTTTCCCGTGAACTGTTTTAATCTCAACCCGCAGTCTCTGCCTTTTGTCTCCCACAGCAGCAGGGGAGGGAAGCAGGTTGTGGTTACCTTTTTAGTGGAATAATAATTTGAAAAATACCATTCCTAAAGGACTTTGACGGTTCTGAGGAAGACTCTGATAAGCAGCTAATTGCGTATAGCTGGAAGCAGAAGGATATGTTAGGGATTGTCTTTATTCCTTGTGTTTCTGAAAAGTGCATGATTTCTTCATGATGCTCTGTAGACAACACTGCAGAGCTTGATGTGAATATTGTATATCTGCCACCTTCCCACACTAGAAAATCATCTTTTTTCTACAAAAAAACCAAGGGATTTCAAAGTTATAATTGGTTTTGTGGTGCATTTCACAAGGCACCTCTTTTATCCTTTGCTCTGTTATCCTTCATATCTTTGGTATCCATACAAATAATTTTTAATTGATACTGATCCAATTTTCTTTTGTATGTACTTTGTTAAGTCATGCTTTCACAATTTTTTATTAAAACCTGCTTTTACTATTACATTTGAAAGTGATTTTTTAAGTGCCCTAACCATTCTTTCAGAACACTATGCAGCCTCAAAGTTGTTCTACAGTTATTCCAATTTTATTCTAAAATTATTCCAGCCACATTAAAAAAAAGAAAAAAAGACACAAAAACACAATGAACTGGTAATGGTAATGAAGTAAAACAACTAAATATATTTCTATTTTAAAAAAGCAATTGCATTGCAGTCAATTTTCACAGCATTTTGAATGTTCCACAAAAGAAAACGCCAATGCCTCAGTGTTGATAATAAGAAGCTCGGTTTTCCCTGAGTTACTTTAACTTTTGTCATAGAACTATGCCAATTTTTCCAGCACATCAAGGACATTGACTGTTGGTATGAGTCCAGAGGAGGACCACCAAGTTGAATCACAGTCCTATGAGGAAACTCTAAGATAATCAAGATTGCTCAGGCTGGAGAAGAGAAGGCTTTGAGGTGACCTAATTCTGGCCTTCCAGTACCTGAAAGAAGCCTATAAGAAAAATGGAAAGAGACCTTTTTATTGTCCTTTTAGTGACAGGACAAGGGATAATGGCTTTAAACTGAAAGTAGAAAAATATTCTTTAGCATGATTGCTGGTGAGGCACCAAAACTGGTTGGACTGAAAAGTTGTGAATGCCCTACCCTGGAAGTGTTCAAGGCCAGGTGGAGCTCTGAGCACCTTGTTTTCAGTGAAAGATGTCTATACCCACATCAGGGGGTTGTAACTACACAATCTTTAAGGTCCCTGCCAACCCAAAACCATTCTATGATTCTGTGAAATAAGGCTTATAAAACAGGTCTTTCATTTCAGTCGTATTTCTGGAACTAAAACTGTTTGGTCAGCTCACCCTCTTCACTAAAATATTGAGGAGTTTAAAAAGAAGTTTTAATGGAAAATGAAGGATAAATAAGGCAGTTTATTGTGTCTTCAAAGTAATTTATTAGTAGCATGAAGTATTAGAATATAGATAGAATAAAATGCCCGTCTTCTAAAAGACTATTATTTATCTAGTCATTAGTTGACAGTTACTTTCACAAGTTGTTAAGATTTATTATCTAATGAAATTATTACGGAATTTATTAAGAACACGTTTTAAGACACAAAAGATATAACAGGTCTTGTATCACAAAAGCTGTAGTGTGTTAGCCTGGAGAAGAGGAAATTGAGAGAAATTCTTATCAATGCATACAAATAACTTAAGGGTGGATGCCAAGAAGAGCATGCCAGACTTTTCAGAGGTGCCTAGCGAGAGGATATAGGGCAACAAACATGGGAACTTTGATCTTTATATCAGGAAAAACTTCCTTGTTTTGAATATGGGAGAGCACTGGAACAGGCTGCCCAGAGAGGTTGTGGAGGCTCCTCTCTGAAGCTATCCAAACTCCATTTGGATGTGATCCTGTGCAACCTGCTTTAGGTGAATCTGCTTTAGGAGAAAGGTTTAACTAGGTCATCTCCAAAGGTCCCTTCATACCGCAATTATTCTGTGATTCTGTGTTTATCACTGTGGCTAAAGGATTATCTTACTTATGCAGAAATATATTTCAGGCATAAATGCAGAGAATTAAAATACATTTTCACTAAGCAGTCATGATTCTTTTGCATTTTATGAATTATATGTGAAAAACTGACATCTGAAATAGGTATATATATGTATCGTTTCTATGTGTATGTACTGTTTCTATATATACCTACATGTTTTAAATTAAATACACTGCATTATTTTCCTAGACTGTTTTTAATATTCCATTATAAATAGGAATATAATTGCTTCCCCTTAAAACCACTTGGGTACAAATTAATAGTTTAATTTAAAAGCTGAAGATGTCATGAATAGGAGATGAAATTCAGAGATTTGTCTCTGTCTAAGGTTTGCGTTAGCAAGAACTTTTATCACTGAAAATGCTAGTGTATTGAGGTATGATAACAACACGGACTCTAAAATTTTTTCATGAAATTTTGATAGAAATGGATATTGTTATAACCCTGTCCACTTTTTTTTGGCTTAAGTGATGTTTCAGAAGTCTTCACAGAATCAAGAATAGTCAAGGTTGGAGGGGACCGCCAGGTGGGGTCAACTTGTCCAATCTCCCCATTCATCAACAGGGTCATCCCAGGTTGGCATACAGATGGTTCTTGAATATATCCAGAGAAGGAGACCTCACAATCTCTCTGGGCACTCTGTTCTAGTGCTTAGTCACTAACACAACAGAGAAGAAGTTCTCCACTTTTGGATGGAACTTCCTCTGCATCAGTTTCTGCCTGCTGCATGTTGCCTTATTGCTTGGCACTACCGAGCAGAGTCTGGCTCCATTCTCTTTACACCCTCTCTTCAGATACTGATAGACATTGAAGAAACCCCCATACTGTTATTTCTTTTGAGGCTGAACTGGCCCAGCCATTCTCCATTAGAGAGATTTTTCAGCCCCTTAATCATCTGTGCTGCTTTCTACTGGACTCTCTCCAGGAGCTCCAGCTTGTGCTGAAGAGCCCAGAACTGCACACAGCACTCCATCTGTGGACTTACCTGGGCTGAGTAGAAGGTAAGATCACCTCCCCCAACCTACTGACAGAGGTCTTACAAATACACTCCTGGATACTGTTGGCCTATCTGACATTCTAGGCCCCTTCAGATTTACATGGGAGTAGCACTTATATGTTTTGGAAAAAAACATGTCCTTACCATAGCAGGACACACCACTAATGGGTTTGAAAATAATAGGGTAAGTATTCCTCAAGACTTACTTCTCTTAGTCTCTTCTATAGATTTTCCAAGTCGTGCTCTGTTGGTGGCCGAAAAATGATTGGAGTAGGTTCCAAATGAATCAGGATGACTTTTAGCTACTTCACTTCATCCTTATATTCACAAAAATCTATCCAAACACTGCAAACCATTTTTCTTCTGCAGATTAGCACTTGAATATTTCAGGCAATTCAGTGCTTTTGCTCTGTTTTGCTCCTTGTTTGCCTGCTGAAGTTGTTAAAATTCCCTGATGTGTCAGGTGTTTCCAACCAGTCCTAGGTGAGAAGCTGATAATGCTTGTCACCGGACAAAGTATAATTGCCAAAATGACAAGCTCTGAGTAATGACAACAAGTAAAGGTCAGAGCTACAGGTGGTACATCAAATGAGATATAAAGTGACTCAAAACATGATAAATACTTTCTTCATTTTCCTTTTTCTTCCCTTTTTTTTTGTTTAAAAAAGTCTAATATGAGCCACCTTTCCTTCAAGGTAGCAAAAGCAAAATTTAATTGCTTTCTCCAATAATACTGGGAAACAAAAGACATTGAAAAATGTCCCAGTCCTCTTGTGGTTTTGTTTGCTTGGGTGTGTTTGTTTTATTCTTGTGATTGTGCAATAATTGTCAGCATTTCTGAAAATATTTACTATCTTCACTGAAGAACCCCTTTAGGATACAACCTTTAAATGATGGAAAAATGTGCAAACAAGTAAAAGCATAGCAGCTCTACCAGTGTGCCAGTAAGTGACTTGTGTTTCTTGCTGTCTTTGTTATTAGTGTGCAGTTGAAGATGTCTTTCTAGGACAAATAGTATTCTGTTTGATTACAAATAATACAAGCTTTCAGTCTTGCTCCTGTAACTGACATAAATTGTGCTAGAAACTGTCAGTCATGTGGATTCATGACAGCCATATCTTCAAAAAATTGGCATTTCATTCCATAAAAGAAAATGATATTTCCTACAGAATGACTTGAGCTACTAAAAAACTCCCAGTCTGGCTTTTTAAAATAGAATGCTATTATCCTTGTGCTCTTCCTTTTTTTTTGTTTTTAAGGAAAATCAAGCTAATTGTAGGTTTTTCATAATTTGTAGAATTTACCAATAGATTATCAGGCTTAGAAAAATAAAAAATCAAACGATATATGTCTCCAAGCTATTCCAGTGAATTTCCCTGTCCTCAGAGGAGTGTGTAGATTGCTAACTAAAAGGAAATTTTGTTGCCCAAACACCAGCTAGAGTACAATTTAGCTACTGATCATTAGAGTACAACTCTCCAGAGTTAGAAATTGCTGTCTCTAATCTGTGCTGTTAAATTTATGTTTAAGTAGGGAGAATACCAAGGTGATTCTGAAGCTTAACACGAATGTTCATATTACTTTTACTGGCAGTCTGAATTCACAGCGCTGTCTCTGCTCACTGTAGGTGGCATTGGGACACTACAGTTTCCTTGTACAGTATCAGTAATACTGATATCAGCACAGATGTAAGGAGAGCTGCAAGAGAAAAATTCTGCAAAAAATGTTCTGAAAATGTTGAGACTTATCAATCACTCAAAATTTAATTATGTTCTTGGTGTGTGCTGTAAAATATGGTTATGAGTCAGCTTTTTGTCCTAGTTCCACGTTTGAGGATATTCCAGCATGTAGTGTGGCCAGACCTCTGCTCAAGGCTACTCATAGAAAGGATTAATTAATTTAGCTAGGAACCTGGATCTGACTGTGGATCTCTGATGGAAGTACTAGCAACTGAG
Source organism: Haemorhous mexicanus (assembly GCF_027477595.1). Taxonomy (NCBI): domain Eukaryota; kingdom Metazoa; phylum Chordata; class Aves; order Passeriformes; family Fringillidae; genus Haemorhous; species Haemorhous mexicanus. The sequence continues at coordinate 49,437,311 of NC_082381.1, read as the reverse complement.
CTGAGAAGGTTTCTGCTTTTCTGTGTGTCCTTGCAGTCTTGTTCAAAAACCCAGTCCAAGGGATGACATATTTCTTCTTTAAGATCTGGTTTTGAAATAAATATTTTTCTGTCAAAAGAAATTTTTTAAAAAATAAAAAAATGCTGACCAGCTTTTATAATGAGCGCTCTATTACGTGGACTTGATTTTTAGGTGAAACTGATAATTTCAAATTTTTTATAAACTAAGTTTAACATGCAACAGTCATAAATAAACAAGCAAGAACTATGTGATTCCTATTCACTTGTTTTATCTGTTTCTCTTGGAGCCACATTTTCTTCAAATGATAAATTTGTAATTTTGTCATTCTACACATACCTGTTCTTTTCAAATATGCCATACATATTTAAGTAGAAAATGATGACTTGTCATCCTTTTATTGTGGTTGACTATCTTTATTACAATACAACTGTAATATATCCACACCTTGACTATTACATGAATTTTTGACGAGAAAGAATCTAATAAAACTAGAAAAGGCTAAAAGTTGTATGACAGCAATAATGAGAAAAGTAGTAGAATTTCCATTAAAAGAAGGCTAAATACAATAGTTCCTTGCAATGGTAGCCCAACTATCTGATAAAACTTCTTCAAGAATGAGTGATACAGAGAAGGTGAGTAGGGAGTTGCCATGACTAGTGAAAAATTCCAGTATCCCTATGAAGCAGAATGAAAGGACAGTGAGAGTTAGAAAGTAACCACACATTAAATGTTCACTATATAAGTTTAAATTGGAGCAAAAAGAGCATTTTCATATATATGTGATTATGTTGCCAGAAGAAACTGAAGGGATTAAAAACCTAGAAATACTTGAGTCTTCCTGTATATTTTGTGATCTAAAAAAATTTACAGAAGCATGTCTTTAGATAGCATTTTTTTCCCAGAAAGTACTTTGGATTGGATTTATCCAGTGCACAAGCTGAAATGAGGAGATTTTACTTGGTTTAGGAAAGAGGTGACAGACTGAGTATAATCATGCAATTTTTATCCTGCCAAGAAGACATACACTAATGAACAGGGAAAGTATGAAATAGCTGGAGACTATTTGCCTCTTCTTAGACACCCTGCTTTTTCAGTCAGTACTACTGTCCCAAAAGTCACTCATGGATATTTCCAAGGCCATAGACTTGGCCACATAGATGATTTGCTCAGGCATTGCTGAAACTCTACTTCCTCCTTCCTTCTTCATACCTTCCTTCTTTAAATTTGCTTTCTTTCCATATATACTTTCTAAAGTAAACCTTGCTGACTGCTCTATCCAAGCATGCAGTCTTGGGTTTAATTGTCTTTCAATGTGGGAATATAATATACCTAAATACTTGAGTTTACTAAAATGAAGGCAGTTCAACATATATATTTTAATGAGTTTCAAAAGCATGTTTTTATCTGTCCCTGTATGGGTTATACATAAGTGAAGTACTAATGTTGCACACACATTTTCATTTACATAATTTACATAAATGATGTAAACCTGATGTGATATAGAAAAGGTAGAGAAATAAGTGAGATGCAGATTTTGAAGTGTGACTGCATATGCATATACAGAATTGACTTCTGACTATAGTGGAAACTAATGAATGCTACTTGGGCAAATGTACTTTTTTCATGACACAAATTCAAAATCAACAACTCATGCTTCTCACTTCACTTTTGCTTATTAACTCTTTAAAAAGAAACAAAATATTCTCACTGCTGGCTTCATTAGCTGTAATATGGAGAAAATTGTTTATTCTATTGTATCCACCAGTGACTTAAACTAGTCTAGTGGTTCTGATTCACTGAAAAATCTATTTTACAAGGTGAAACTTTTTTTCCTTTACAAATACATCATGTTATGTATCTTATATTCTTGTCAGTATCTGTATGAGAAAATCAAAGCCAAGACCTTGCATGGTGAATTGAAAACACAATATAAAATCCACAAAATATGACATGGGTGGTTAAATGTGAAAAATGCTTTATAAAAATTATTCTAGTTAATTACTAGTATTTTACAGCATGAAGGCATGATGATTTTTTTTTGGATTATTGGAATAGATGATGCATATATTAAACTGTTTCTTTGAACTGAAAATAGCAGATTTCCACAAAGTTCACTGCTCAAGCTATCGTTCATTTTAATTAGCCCACAAATTCTACCAAAAAAATACTTCCCAGAAAATTATGCATTATATACCTTGAATTTTTAAGCTTAAACACCGCATAATTGATTTGGATCAATTCACAGTAGACCAGTATATATCATTACATAAAGATTTCAGGAATTGTAATGAAAAATATAAATAAAATCTTTTAGTCAGCATTCTTTGTCTTTGTCCTCTACTTAAAAAGGTCTGCTTGGAAGAAAGATTTCTCTTTTAAGATTCAAACAATGAAATACTGTTACTTCCTCTGATAAAAAAAGATGATGGGGAAGAAAACACAATACTGGGAAATTTCTCAGGCTAGCTCTTGGACATTTGAAAAGTCATAATTCTATAGGTAAAAAGCAAAACAAAATAAAAGAAGATTAAGAGGATGCTGTAAAATTATTTCCCTAAGAGTGTAAGAAGTGATGACAATTAAGACATGAATGTGTGTGTTTGCATGTATATGTACATGTGCATTAGCAGCGCAAGAAACATTTAATGAAGTAGCAGGGCCAATAGCATAAAAAGCCAGTTTACAGCTCCTTTATGATAGTATTAGAAATAAGAAAAAAGAAGCTAGGTGAAAATGATAAATCTGTAAAAGTAACACATAAAAGGAAGAAAAACTCATGCTAGTCCTCTTTCTGTTCTGTATTTGAAAAGCATTATAATTTAGATTACATCGTCTATATTCTGTGTTGTCATGGTCTGAGCCTGGCGAAATGCCAGTTCTTCCATGAGAAAACCTCTTTTCCTGGTATCTGCTGTGAGATGTGATCAGAGACAGAGAAGAGCAGGCTCTAACTTATGATTGAAAGGAAAAAAACTTTATTAACATAAAACTACAGGGAAAAAACACACAGAACAGAAGATGAAAACCTTCCAAATTTCCTCCTCCTCCCCCCACCAAATTTCCTAATTCCGTTGCCACCCTTTGGATAATCAATTCTCAGTTCTTTGAGAAGAGAGGAGTCCCTCTTGCACCACAGACTTCACCCAGGAAACAGTCGAAACGTCTCGTGTTTCTGTGTCACGTGTGGCACCGCCCGGAGAACATTTTGCCATCGTGACCTCTTCCTTCCATGTCCAGTGCTCTCACCACTGCACATGGACCAGAGCTGCTTCTAGGGTCTTTCCCTTTAAGGATGCTTTGTCCAGTTCCAAAAAAGAGCACAGTCCCTCTCCTTTTGGGACATCTGTCCTCCCCCATGTTTCACCCCCTGGGGCTGAGGGGTCTCTTGAACAGAGATCATCTTCCTCTTCTTCTTCTTCGAAGACGGAGGGCACCACCACCACCCTCCTCACCTGGCGTCTCTGTTCACACACCTTCGCATCACCGCACTCTCCTGGCACTGAGCCATTGCCTCCCCCTAGGATGCAGTCTCTGTGTCACAGGAACTCAAGGGTTCTGTCCATAGCTATCCAAGAAAAGTCCAGCCAAAAGCCACTCCATCATCTCCTCCCACCTAGAATTCTTCTCAACTTCTCTCAATCTCACCAACTCCAGGAGGAATCAGCATTTGCAAGGTTTCCATCGTCCCAAGAAGGGTTAAAAGTCCCAGGCTCTGCCAGTTTGGTTCATGAACTCCCACGGCTGGCTGCCCTGCTGGGCACCCCCCCCTTCTCCTTCACTCCAGCCACGCTATCACAAGCACAGTCTGCTCTCTCTCTTCCTCCGGGGGGGAATGGGGGATGGCTGCCCAAAGCCCTCGCAGTGCAATGCTCCTCCACCCTTCGGCCCAGGCCTGGCCTATCTCCCTCCGGCCGCATGGCTCCCCTCCCCCTGCCCAGCTCGGAGCTGGACAGGAGAGAGGTCTCTTCTGGTCCAGGGCCGGAACTCAAAAGGAACTTCCAGTGGGAGTTCACAGCTTTTAACGCCCCTGTTCTCAGAGGCGTATCCATGCCCTCAGTAGACAAACCAGGTGCCAATATTAAAATCTGGACACCGATTGGCGTGACCACACCATCCCAAAAAAACCATTTCCCCTCAAACCACGACGTGTCTAAAATAGATCTCTTCTTGTTGAGTTTCTTGTCTCTGGCCAAAAGTGCAAGACTGAAGAATATATTGAATATATTTGATACTTGCCCCTAGTAGTTGCAACCTTCTAAACAAATGCAGCTCAAAGTCTTTTGACAAGGATATGACTGCTCTGTCATTCATGTATCTTACTTGATTTTTCTTGATTGACCTGTGTTTTCAATTTTAAATCTTTATTTTATCATCCAGGAAGTCTCTGGGACCAAAAGGTCCATCTATGTAGGGACACAGGGTAATAAAATTGAATACTTGACAAGAACTCCCTGAGATTTCTCACTTAGGATTTTTTTTAAAGTAGCAGTGCATTAAAGGTGTTTAAACATATGTATATGTGATAGACTGCAAATTAATCTATGAATGGATATATATTATTAGTGGGATGATTTTCATGTGCCTGTATTTTATCACACCTACAAGAGTTAAAAGTTTTCTGATTAAGACATATCACGATAAGCACTCTTTGATGATAAAGGCTGGTAAAATGGTAAACATAAAGTGGAATTAAATTGTTCATATAGAGTAGCCAAAGTTTATATTCCAATCAAAAGTTCATAATATATGTGGGCCTGCAGAAGAGCTAGTGTCTAAAGTATTTTAAAGGCACATATTATCAAACATCAGTTTAAAATGGACAAGGTAACAGCACAAAAATTATTTTCTTTTAGGTTGAGCTTCTCAGCTAAAATAAGCTGTTATCTATCAAGTTTGATGCAATTGTGTAGTATTTTTATTATAGATATATAACACCAAAACAACATGAATTTATATAACTAATTCTGAGTATTTACTCTCACATAATAAATTTCATACAGTAACAGTACGGCCAATGACCTAGGGTTATAAAGGGCCATCATGATTGGAAAAAAACATTGGTTATTATTGTATATAAATGTACTCTGAAGTTTACTTTGATTGTTTTCTACAATGCAGTGTATTATCTGTAATAAAATCACCTAATGATATCAACTTTATTGGAAAAGAACTCTTGATGGGAAGAGGTACAAAGTACGGTAAGAAATGGCAGTTGTTGTTTTCAGGTTAATGAAAACTGTCTCATACAAGAAGGAATGATAAACTGGTTTAGCAGAAATTCAAGCATTATAAGCTAAAAGTAGAGAGCTCTAACCTGTGTTACTTGAATACATTAATTAGGTGTCTAATTGTTTCGAGAGATGTAGAAATCAGCCAAAGGACAATGACTGACCTCCAGGCTCTTGAGGTTTTTTTTTTTTTTTTTGGATTCCATAAAATTATTTCATTGTGATTTCCAAAGAATATGTAAAATTCAAACTTTTTCTAAGACCTTAAATGAACACCACAGAAGGTAAGGTTGTCATGCACCAGTAACAAAGTCTTTAAAATAAACTTCTGTCTAAATAAATATGATGAAAACTGGTTCTCAGGTTCCTCCTTCTAAAGTTTCTTTCAGAACTGTCAGACACCTGTTTTCCACATGATCTCACTTTGATATTTAACTTATATCTCAATTTTTCTAGGTACATGGTTCTGCTATTGTGTTAGTGGCAACAGCAGGAGACTTCATATGGCCATAAATACTTCATTTTTTGAAATCTGTCATGAAAAGCTCATATCTTCTAAAATTGTCTCTAAGCTCTGGCAGGTGTTTGGGAAATATCTGGGGAAAAATGAGTTCATCTAAATTTGCATGCACATTTGAAAGCTTTTTAATTCTGCTAAGTTTAATGAGAAAATAGGGTGAATGCTTTCTTTTTTGTCTAGGCTACCAGTTGTCAATTACCTGAAAAGTGCTAAGTAAGAATAATCAGTCACAGTTGTATTTTTCTAACATTGGAATTTTTTCCTGCTTATAACTATCATAAAATCTACACTACTCACAGGCAAAGATCTGTAATTTTGAACTATTATCCTAAAGTATTGGAACATAAACTTCTCCAAACTTTGTAAGTTCCTTGCATGGCATGTTTCAGCATTTGTGTTGAAAATATTAATGTAAAATTGAATTTGAAAAAATACCAGACTCAACAGTTAGAAATTTAACATATCGAAGAAGTAATTGAAATCTTTGACCTGATAGATATAAGGTTCTTATTGATTTTAACTAGCTCTACAGAGATACACCTTACAATATATCCACACTTTAGGTCTGAAATATTTTTCTAGAAAACTAGTACAAAAATTATCTAAAATCAATTCAGAACTGATCTTTGACTCAAATTTATAAATGTACTTGAAATTTAATTTGACATATTTTTATTTGTTGTTTTTTAAGAAATAATTTGTTTAGGTTCTGCTGTGACTCATTAATTCAGACTGCACTTTAATATTAGTATATGACATTACTGGGTATTACAGATCTTTCTCTTAGAAGTACTGAATCCTAAGAAAATATGCAGTTTTCAAAAGAAAGGCTGTATTAACTATATATGTTAATATGTAGTTAAGCAATGACACACTTCAAAGCTTACTTTTCTAAATTTCATAGAAATTTTTCTACTGTTTTAATTTTTGTAATAGCTGTTCAAGCTCTGTTTGCTCCACATTTGCAGCTGTGAATAACTGCCTAAATTTATTTTTGTAGCTCCTAAAATATTCAATATTACTGTCTTGAAATGTAATCAAAATATATATGTTTCTTAAGAAACAGAAAAACCAGTCTGAACAGGCTGAGAGAGGGTCTGATGAGGTTGGATTTGCTTCAAAAGCACCCATACTGGGCAGGGCATTAAAGGACATCATACATCAGATGCTATTTCACGTCTAACCTTGAGACTGGTACAAACAGGAGGCCAAGGATTAAAGGATAATCTTAAAGTAGATATTTATAAAGGTTTTGATGATTTTCATTTTCTTCTAGAACAATTTTGCAAGGATTAAGACCAGAATATTTAGTCTGTAACTAAAAACTTAAGATAATGAAAAATGCATATGAAGAAAAAAAGTTGCATGTTTACTTTAGTTTTGTTTCTGCAATGCAAGCAGAAGGAAATGATTTGTGAAGAGGTTTTTCGTTGCATGACCTTGATTTGTAATTCATTAAAAGGAAGGTTATTAATGATAGGAAAAATAATGTGCTCATAGTTTCATTAAAATGTAAATTTCATTATAAGATCTGACTTGGTTTTTTCCTAGGCTGCCTTTATTAGGCCTCTAAATAAAAGTAAAACCCCTTCCCTACTCATCCAGCAGAACAGATATTTTAGATTATAAGTATGAGGCTGGAGTTTCATGAAATGATTCGCATTTTTTTTAAATTTTATTTTTAATTTTTTTTTTCTGTTTTAAAGGTATTAACAACCCAGTCACATTTGCGATTTAAGGACTGGCAAATCCATATCCTTAAAACAGGTAATAGAGAAAGTAATTGTGAATGATTTTACTGAACCTCTATTAGTCTAACAACTTTTGTGAAGGGGTACAGTAATTTGATTTTATAATAATTCTCATTTACTATTATTATCTATTCTAAATAATGCTGCTTTTCACTGGCAAATTAGTTTCCACTTAAATGTTGAAATATCACAAATTTCATCAGGTACTGTACCAAATTTCACCTCCACACATCCCAAGGCATATAATTTAAAGGGAACCCATGAATGTGTAATGCATACAGATATTGTGTAGAGAACTTGTAATCATCTTCCAGGATCCGAAGGGGGCCTGGAGGGAAACTGGACAGGAACTCCTCATCAGGAACTGCAGTGGTAGGACAAGAAGTAATAGGTTCAAAACAAAAAAGGGGAAATTTAGGCTCAATATTAGGAAGAAATTCTATACTCTGGGGGTGATGAGGCACTGAAACAGGCTACTTGAAGAGGTTGTGGGTGCCAAATCCCCAGCAGTGCTTAAGGCCAGGTAGTATGAGACCTGGAGCAGGCTGGTCTAATGGGTGATGTCTCTGACCATGGTAGTGGGGTTGGGACTAAATGATCTTTAAGGCACTCTTTCTTTATTATGAGAAATATCCAATCGTAACATTGAGTAGAACATTTATTTTTGCTTGGCTTGCTTTCTTCGACTGAGATTTTGCTCATTTTATTTTGGATCCTATTTTATTTCATTACAGATCTAGTGTATTCTGAAGTCAATGCAATGTTACTGTCCTTACTGAGGCTAGGTGGAGAATAAAGCAACTTTTCACTACAAAGAGCAGACAAACCAACACAGTTCACAAGTGGATGGTAATGTTTTTCACTACAGCATTTCCAACAGTGTGTTCACTTTTTGCAAAGATCTTCCAGTGAAGTAAGGTATGGTTAAATGCCCAAGATTAAAATAAATAAAGTTGCTACATGAAAGAAAATAAAGTACCTCTAGAAAGCAGGCAGAAGAGTGTCTGTCTGACCTCTCTTCCCTTGTCCCCAAGGCATGCCCAATTTTTAAAAAGGAATAAGACATTTTAATCTTATCCACTTCAACTATATCAGTGGAGAAATCATTCTATTCCACATATGGATATGGACTAAGGGATGCTCATGTCTTAGTAACATTGCCCTGAAGAAAGCATGACTCCAAGAACTGGTTGGTTTGAATATATTTAACAATGAAGTTATATTCCAGATTTAGAAAGCATTGAAAATTTTTGGAAAGCTTCCACTACAAATTAGGAAATCCAAATTTAAAAATGAGGAATCTATCAGTAGTAACACATTACTGGAGTACTAAGTACTCCAGAGAAGCACCCTAATCCACGAATCTTCCATTTTTGCATGCTTTTATTCACTGACATGACCTTACATCTGGAATATGAGAAATCTTTCCTGCAGGTTAGTTATAAGACCAACATGTGGTTCTGAAATATTTTTGCTCATGAACCAGTATTTTGCAATGAAACCAGCTCCTCTATAATGAAAAGTCTTGGCCATCTTTTATGCTGAGGCTCAATGTATTCATTGGGATTGAAATAAAAAATGCAGAGCAAGGGTTGCTGTTTAATTTAGTTTTTTAAAATACATTTCCTAAACTATAGATTACATTCTAGCTGCTGAATAAGCATATGCAGAGATGCACAATTCTGATATCTCAGTTTATCTCTCTTTGAAATGGGAATGTGTATTGATATATATCTATTTATGAAACAAATATATATGCTTACAGTTGTACTTCTTGGAGTTGAAAAAGTTGGTAGTTTCAAGTTACTAATTCACTCATATGTAAGTATGAAAAAACCCTCTTGCAAATTGAAGATGGATAAGTATCCTTCATTTCTCTGCATTCCTATGTATTCATGCATAGAGTAAGAAGAGTTGTGTTTTTACTGTGTGCAGTTTATGCAAAAAAAAAAATTTCCTTCTAGTAAATGTTTTTTCCAGTCTTATTTTCTTTTCAGACCGTTTTATTATGTTTTGTTTTCTTTCTACCTTTCTTCATCCTATCAACTTTATACGTCAATTAAATAGTCTTTCTAGTTTATCTCCTAAGAATCTCTCAAACGTCTTCACAATATATCTCAGCTCCTGGTACACTCTTGAAATGATTAATATAAATGAAACTTTTACCTCTAGCCATCAAAGGAAAAAGTACTTTGCTGAGAAAATGAGGTTGTGGCATTAACACATGGTTTTCTGCATGCCTAGAATAAGTGATATTAAACAGATGTTTACAGAAAAATTGAGGAATTAAAAAATGTAAAGAATACTTCCAATACTTCTTTTGCAAACAATTATATTTACAGGTAAGCCATCTTCTATTGCTGTTAATCTAAGATTGCTTAAGTACTTAAACTGTGCGGTTCATGTTCCTCACTTATTCTGCAAAGAATCCTTGAGAAAATTTTCCCAACCTCAGCATTTATCTGCTTTTATGGTAATAGCAGTTTTAAAAAAAAATCTCTTATCGCATTGCACAGCCCTTCTAACATGCTGGCGCAGAATATTTACAGTATATGTTTTTCAATACCTGCTGAGCATTGTGAAACAAGCATTATGAACATGAGCATGAGAGCATTAAAAGCTCTCATGTCCAGAGTATAAAGGTGGAAAACAGAAAAAGTGAAATGATGATGTTTCAAAAGATATTATTATAAACATACTGTAATAATATTCTATTTTTAAAAATATATCTAAGTTCAAATTTAGCTGACTGTAGAAAAGAATGAGAACTAGTTATGGCAAACATACTGTTAGCAGGTTGTCATGTATATCCTTGTTTGAAACTTTCAATCTTTTTCAATACATGATTTTGAGGGATTTTGTCAGTTTCTTCCTCCTGATATGAGTATCTGTCAGCCCACTAAATTATATCAAGAAATAGGTAGACATTGAGTTAAAACTGTGAGTCTGAAAATTCAGATCAATGATAAATAATCTAAGAAAGCCAAATCTCCAGTCCATTTTGACTTGAGATTTTGGTTGCAGTTTATTTCTGTGACATTATTAGTGTTCTGCCAAGTTGTTGCCCATTACAAGCAACTATGAACAACAGTAACTCTTGATGCAGTAAAACCAATGATCCTCAAAAACACAGTACCATCAGCTGCAGTAAGTTATCAAATCATGCTGCTTGTGTGTCCCTGAGAAAGGTTTTCAAAATGAATTATGAAAATCAAATATAGCTTTAATTGTAGTTGCTTGTTTGGATCAGGGTCTTCAAGTGCTAGTTTCTAATCAGTAACTAAACTACTACTGTTTTCTCAAAATGAAAACCAAAACACACATAATTTAGGGTGTTTACCAAATGCCTGTGTATTTCACCTAGAGTCATCTATGGTTGTTAGTGCATTCCTTCATGAGGCCTGAAATACTAATCCCTACCTAGTAGGATAGGTACTGGTGCTTGGGAGGGTTCAGTAAGTTGTGGAGCTGTTGATAGGCACCATAGCAGCAAAACAAGAGAGTCCTGAAAGTAGGAGAGGTCTGAGGTTTGTGCTCACATTCTGGTTATCCTGGTCGCTGGCTTTTTCATTCTCTAGATGTGCTTATCTGTCTTAGTAGGGCAAAGAGAAAGACTAATCTACTCAACAAAATAGGTTTAAAGAGAACCTACCTGAAGCATAAAATGAAATGTGTATTCTGTAAGAAGCAATGCTGTCAGAAAGGCTATGCATGTGGAAGTTATCTGCTGGAAACCGCCAACATAAACTTTGCGATAAAACATCTTTATCCTGATATACCTGTAGGTCATCTAAAGTATAGTTTAAAAGAACACATCTCTTTAATCGAGTTCCTGTTATTAAAACCTGATGCATCCTTATTGGAACATAGTACATTAGCAAACAAAAGTAATTTTATTGTGTTATTGAAAAAGAATTTGAGAACTACAAATATGACTCCATGATTTTGTTAACAGATTTATTCTGTTATTATTTGTTAACAGATTTATTAATTTATTTTTATAGAAAATTTTGTTCTTTGGAAAGAAGAAATGATATGCTTAAGACAAAGAAAATAATAGAAGAAGTAAAAAGTACAGGTTTGGAGAGAAAGATTTTAGCCTATGCACTTATTTTGAAATGCTTCCATGAGTGGGAAGGGATCATTCTCATTTATAAACTGCAAAATTTATTATCTTCAAAGTTAAGCATTAATGGTCAAAGAATCTCAAAAAGTGCTTTCTCCTCATCAGTTAGTGGAAGGAACCTTTTTTTCCCCACTGAAATAAGTAAAAAAAATAAGATAGCCAAAAAACCTCCTCCAAAACCCAAATCCAAACCCCAACCAATAAAACAAACAAAACAGCAATAAGCCACCCCTAAATCTCCCACCAAAACCAGTCATGTTACAATAAATATTTGCAGTGTTTTACTTCTTCTGAATATTAGTTAGTCAGCAGTTCATGCATACTGGCAACAATTTTTCCTTCTAGATACTGTAAAGATATTATGGCCATTTTTCTGTTACCTCAAAAATACAGAGAGCAGAAGGCAATAATCATTCTGTCTCAGAATTTAAAAGAGCAAGGACATATCTGAAAATATGTTCTCTATATATTATAGAGAATAACTCCAAAGTTATTCCAGGATGTTTTAATCTGACACAATGTCTTCTGCATAGGTTTCACCCTTCCATCCATTATAAAAACCGTCCCAGGTCTTTGTGTGTAGATTATTATTCAATAGATTCTTCCTAATGAAAATATGTTAGTATAATAGACCAACAAAACAGTAATAATAAAAAGGAGAGATTTGTTTTTCCTTGTTGCTTTACATCTGTATTTTAGCTGCTCCTTAATTTATTTCTGTCAGCAGATATACTCAGTACAATTTTGAACCTGAATGAACTCAGTCTATCTACATCTTAACATTAAACATCTTACCTGCAAAGGCAGAGATAAGTATTCTATTTAAAATTTCTGTATACCGTGTTGTGTCATTTTTATTATTCACAGTTAAAATGCTAAATACCAACATGTTTCAGCAAAACAAATTAATTTGTTGGAATTCATGGGTGTCAAGCAGAGTAGGGCTAGACCTTGTGATATGAATTTAGATATTAATTTAGAAATCAAAGGTAAAGAGAGTAAAATCTGTGTTTGACATACATTTTTTATTATCCACTGTGGGCACAAAGTCATCTTGTAAAAATTGTTTAGCTCATATAATTTGTTTTCATTATACTCATTATGTCTTTGGAGATACAATAGCTGTTCATTAACTGTTACATGACTCTTGTATGTTGTCAGCTAAACTCAAATTTAAAAAGGAATTCAGTAACATTCCTTATGCCATGGCAATGGAGACAGTGTATAATAATTGCAATAATGGGGACTAAATCCTGTGATTACAAAACAATCATTAAATAAGTGGTTCTTCAAGTTATTAATTTATTAATAAATTGCACCTTTTAATTCTTTTTTATTTTATTAAGATATATTATTAGCATATGTCTTTTAATGTTTATTAAATTAAACCAACATATTTTCCAGAGTGTGTCCCTACCCATACACCATGCCAAATCAGAAAATTATTTCTAGCCAAAGGCAAGATTTAGAGTGCTAGTAACAGTAAATTGTAATAGAAGGATTCTGAAAAATAGCTTCTGGAAGACGGATCGAGAAGGCAACTAAAAAACTCAAAAAGTTACATAGGAAGGAAAGACTTAGGTAATCAATATGTCATCTTGCAGCTTCCAGTTTGTTGGAATAAAATCTTATTGATTTAAAAGCTGAATTAGCACATCCTGGTCAGGATCTCATATGAACAGTATCAGAGTAATCGTATCTTAGATTTAAAACGAACAAATAAATAACACCAAAGGACAGCGAAAAAACTTGTCTTATTAATTTAATTAATGGAGATTAAACAGAAATGGAATAAAAGAGACCCTTTTATATCTCTTCAGATGTATTTAGGGACAAGAAAGACTTGCTCAAAAGTTAGAAAACATGACATTTTCAGGATGTACACATTATATGTTCACCTTTTTGTAATTCATTTGCACTTGTCTGTGTGCTAATGAGTCGGAACTACCAGACCACTGAGATCTCATGCTACAAATCTCCAAAAACTGTTTAAGTTGCTTTAATCACACAATAGCTAGAGTGTGAGCTCTTCAAAGGATGCATCCTGTTTTGTACATTTCTAGACATTTTTAGCTACTGGATATCGTTAATAGATTTATATAACAGTAGCAGCTATAGCAACTGCTACATGCTATTTAGTGGATAGACCTGGGCTTTAGTAAATGTGAAACTTTGTGTTATCAAATTAATTCCTAAATATTGAGTACTATATGGATAAATTTTTTATATAAAACACATAATATTGCATGTTTGAGGCAATTTTTCCTAGAAAAGGAAAGTTGCAAAATGTGAAGAAAACATCAAAGAATATATCTCACTTATGAGAGAACTGAATGAGATCCTTGAGGGTGGTCTATTATTTCCCAAACAACCTCTGCTTCTCCTCATTCTATGCCCAATTCATTCTTTGACAATATGTCATCTTCAATACTAACCAAAAGTAGGTCTCCTCAAAATGCCATTCTTTCAGTTTGTAACCTTCTTGCTAAAGCAAACAATTAATCCTCTATCCTGATATATAATTCTTTACTTTTACTTTAAATGCAATATGCAATAGGAAAGAACACTCATCTTTTAGGGCTGCCACTAACACAATCTCAAATAAACACTGGCAAGAAATATTTGAAATCTAAAAGCAGATGTATCTATTTGACATTTTTTTAATGTCATCAGGACAGTTTAAATTAATGATATTGCAAATCAAGGTTAAAACATAGCAATATCAGATAATCATAATTGACCTATTCACAGTTGAATTTGCATAAAGTCTGAGCTCAACAACCATGAGAACTCTTTTCAGAAAATCCAGTGAGGGAGAAAAAAAAGGTAAGATTCTGAATATCTAAAACAAATAAAATAAAATAAAATAAAATAAAATAAAATAAAATAAAATAAAATAAATCTTTCACTCTGTTATGAAATTACATATCAGAGGTAAATCTAGATGGAGTATTTCCAATTAGACATAAATCATAATCTTAAATTTTAATGATCTAATTCCTCTGCTCCAAAGTAACTGATTAATTTTTCTTTAAGATATTTGATGCTCCATCTGGAAATCAAAACACTATTGAATAGGAAGAAGATGAAATTAAATGAATTTTTTATAAAGTTCCTAAGAAGTCAAAACATTTCCAGCAACTAATAAAGACTACTTGAGAAATATTCACAGAGATATTAAAAAAAAGCTGAGATTTCTTAAAATGGTAGAGAAAGTAGTTAGTTGAAATCAGTTTTATATCACCACTACAATCATTCTGGATAATATGGTGTCAGATCCTCCAAATATCTTCTGTACAATGACAAGGTCCCTTACTTTTATTTATGAACTAATTTGTAACTTGTAAGTTAAATAAACATCAAGGAATAGATTGCTCTGTACTTGGTAACATATTTTCTTGTCATCCAACATACTTTTGCCATCTGGGACAAAAATAATCCAGTTTTCCAGCTGGTATTTTTTATTTGCATGGCCCAGTGCCAACTGGTTGTCGTTTTCTCAGTCACAGTGGAATGGGAAACAAGCTCTTGCTGCATATACATACCCTCTTCTATTTGTACTTTGCCCCAGGAATAAACTAATTGCTGCTGTAAAACACTGTTTGTACCTTACCCAGAATTCCTCCAGGAACCTGGGGAGAGAGGGATGTGAAATCATGCCAGCTGGCCCTTTGGCTTTGACTAGAGAATTAATACATAGTTGCCAATTACCTGTTCACACTGGAACTTTTAAGAAAGAAAAGGTCTACAGAAATGAAAATTCGATTCAGCATCCGCTGCTTATACTGATCACGCTTTGCTTCATGGGTCCTAAACACTATCATTGGAAAAGAAGGAATAAGTCTTGTCATCTCTCTCTGCCAACACAGGCTTAGTTGATATTATAAGTTCATTGGGTGCTGTCTATACCAGTCTGATTTTGAATGATATCTTCCCTATTTTTTTACTTAGAAATGTAATCAAGAATTGAACAGATTCTTTTTTCTTAAAAGTTTTTTGTTTGTTCATTTTTTAAATTTTTTTTCTCACATTCAGCCTGGATGTTACTTTTTCCTTCATTTATCTTCATGCTTCAAAAATTTTTCTTTTATGACTTTGTTTTTTTCCCCTTTCTATACTATTTTTGCTGTCAAACAAAAGTTTCAGTATTCTGGTTAGTGATGGGGTTACACTTATCCTTCCCCTCACTGCAAAAGAATCACACTTGTTTTCACCAATACTTTTGCATAAATCATAATTCACAAAAGAAATTTCTGAAATTTCTGAAAAGCTCTGTCACATATAGATACCTGAACTTATATTATTTATTATTATTAAGATAGACTCAGGAACTTAACACGTAACTGTGTTCTAAAATACTAGATTTATTGTGATCATAATAGAAGCTCTAAGTTGCAATGTATTAAATAATAAACATGACTTTTAGTTTGTGAAATGGAAAATGGAGGTCAGTCCCTCACAGATAAGGTATCACCAGAATCATCAGCCATTTGATATCACTCAGTGAATTAGTAAAGACTTTTTCTCAAAATTCTGGAATATTTAAATCATCCTGACACTAGGATCCCATCTGGTTCTTTGTTTTGTATAAAGTTCTAAAAGCCTAGAACTGCATTATAGAGTTTCCTTATGGTGAGTGTCTATCTGAGCTGACTGTGAGGTGCTGAATAAAAAACAGACAAATTCTACTTCTATCACAATTTCAGTGGTGAGAGTGCAAACCCCTGACTGGTATGAAACAGGCACTTAGTACTTCTGATTTGGTTGACAAAACACTCCCCAGAGGCTTACCATCTTGCAAGCACTGATTGCACTGGTTAATCAATACAAATTCTTTTTGACTTTTCTGGTAATTTTAGAAGGAAGAAAAATAAAAACATTTTGCAGGATAATCAATTTTGTCAATTACCTTAGACAGTCAGGAAAACTGGTGTTTCACAAAGGGTTGTACTATTACAGATCAGCTGTTCCCAGAAGGCCAAGACAACCAATAAGAAAACATCTGAAATATTATGTACAATTCTGATTATATTTGTCCAAAAAAGAAAGCTTTTGTTTGAAACAAGCCAAGAAAATGTCTTCTGCTATAATCAATGAAATTAGCAGTCTATATTAAAACTTGCAGAGCCTGATAGCCTAGTAAAATGGAGCTAAAGAAAAGAATAAATCTCATCAATGTGTCTGGGAAAGAAGGATTGCAAGAACATGAGGTAGTGAGAAATAGTAATCGATATTCTGCGCTCTAGAATATACATAAACAAGTTAGCAGTAAATTTGTGTTTGAAGTTAAAGACAAATATTAACTGACAGCAGTTCTTGAAAAGAACAATGGGAGCCTAATATACTGGTGAACAGGAGTATAAGTGTTTCGGGAATAGCTGGTGTCCAGAAGGAGGAATTGTATGTAAGGTTGCATACAGTCTTTTGGAATTATATCGGCCGACTGACTGCAAGATAAATCACAGAATGACATAACAGCTGAGACCGAAAATCATTTGGTCTAATGACCCTGCTCAATTAGTCATGGTCAGAGAGTGCTGCCCTGCACTCTGGCCAGACGACTTTTGCAGATTTCAAAAGGCTCTCTGGACAACTTGTTCTCATGCTCAGTCACCCCCACAGCAAAAAGCATTGTCTCATGTTTAGCAAACTGCTTCCTTTTGTGTCCTCCTTTCCAGTTATTGCTACACAAGATATACCATGTGTACTGACATTAACTACTTAGTCACTCTATTTTACAAAAAAAATTATTTCAAAGCTTAAGTTTCAGATATTCAAAATTCTTGATACTAACTGCTTTGTTTTATGTTTTTTATTTGTGATAGCAGAGCTGCTTTTCCACCCAGTACAATCCTAAAGTGCTCTTGTGCTCTTTCATAGAGGCTGGAACAAAGCTTCTTTTGAAATACCAACCAGATAACCTTGACAATACATAGCTGCTCACCTTGAAGTTTTATGTAAGCATATAATGCCTTTGTATATGCAGATTTTCTGGGCGTAGAATTGACAGGTGTCTGACTATCTGGTTACAAATGGCAGTTGCTCTAAGATTCAGCACAGTGATGTCTTGTGCTTTGCAGGCTGCTATAACACTGTGTAGCATTTGTGCCTCATCTGAGGTTCTATACTTTTCAGCGATGGCAGTTTGAGGTAGCTGATCACATTTACTAGCTTAAATCAGTAATTTATGCTTCCATCTAAATATTAAACTTCTCTAATAATCTCTATCTCTAATAATCTAAAAAGGTGACAAATTACCTCCTGTTTGCTAAAATTATTTGTTTTAATATGAAGGATATGAGTTTCTATTCATACTTACAGGTTTTGTCCTGTGGAAAAATTTCCCTCCAACATCTTTTTGCTTAGAAAAACTTGGTAAGCTTGTCATTATCAAATACAACATCAAGCGAAAAGAAAAAAATAGAATTTAATATTATCTTTCTGTGTTTGCATATATAAATCTTGGGACGATTAACTAACTTTTTTTATCCTTGAAACATTTCTAGAATTACAGTTTGCTCACTCCACATTTGTACCTATATATCCTACTAAATAAAAGATATGCTGAGTGTCAGCAATGGCACCATGAAACAGACTGGATAAAAACCTGATTGCTATAACAAATATACTTCTGAGTAGAGATAGTTAATTTTATATTTGCTGCAAACAATAGAAAAAGAGTTAAGATATGAAATATATTCAGAGATTTATAAATGTTGCTTATGATTGAAAAGTAGTGGATAGGAATTATACCACTGTACATCAAAAATTTGAAAACCGAAAGACAATTAATAAAAGAACCTGTATTCAGTCTTATTATTTGGTAATAATTAGTAACAATGAAACACTGAAATTATGTTTTCTCTAGAAACAAACAGCGTTGGCATCAATGGATCTTTCATTATTTCTTACCATAAAGTCTTATAAAAAATAAAGATAACTTTATACAAGAGAAAGACTACTTCTTAGTTTTTGATTTCTACTAATGAGTCTAAACATGAAAAAGATTAAGTAAAAAATTAAATGTTTAAAATTTAGTTAAGCAGAATTTTGAATCTAAAAATCATATTCAGTTGGATTGATATACATAAGTAATTAAAGGCATATATTACTTTACTTTATATATTTACAAGTAAAAACACACACCTGTAACTATTCACATGCTTTAGGAATTTCTATACACATCCCATGGTTTCCAAAGAGCATGGTACCATGCTGATTTTCTTATCCCAATGCTAAATTGACACTTGAGTATCTCTCCTAAATTATCTAGTTAAATTCTTATTATACAATAGAAAAATTTAACAATAAATAAAAATTATTTCACATCACTATATTTTTGTAGCTATTTTCTGGTAGTTGTTATTTTCCCCAGGTTTAACAATCTTTATACAAAAGCAAATATACAAAGATACATGATACCTGTTTATTTCTATATGAACAGTGTGTTGACAGGCTTGTGTCCTAGTCTCTACTTTGGAATGCAAAATTTATTAACTGCTAATTCTATAGAAAAAAAAAAATCTGTATTTATATAAACATACATGTCCACGTAAACCTTGATATCAATGTACATAAACATTAATAAATATGGTATATACGCACATGAAATACAAATGCATAAATAGCAATATAGGTATATAAGGGCAGATATAAACATATAAACACCTTTATATATAAATTTATTTATGTACATAAATATATCTCTCTATATCTCTCTGTATATGTTTATGTATTTTTTTGAGGAGGTATGTATGAATCTATATCTATCTATCTATCTATCTATCTATCTATCTATCTATCTATCTATCATCTATCTAGGGGCAAGGCAAAAGAGGATGTGTTCCTTAAAAAAGGGAAGAGATGACCTTCCAACTTTTCTGCCTGGGAGACTTCCTCAGAGCTGAGTACTTGTACAGTATGTGCAGCATTGCACCTTTATAGAAATTTCCTTCTGCTGTCTAAAACTTTGATGGGCACAGCTGTATTTGGGTGATTTTATTCCAATTTTGTGTGTGGTTTCAAGTCTTATCAGAATGTTTGTAAAACTGCCTTGACTATTTATGTTCTAACATCTCTTGTGAAGTTCTCCTATTCGTATTCCACCTTTTTCCTCCTCACTGATGTGAATAATTGTACTTTGGTCTACTGAATTACAGTTCTAGTTTCAGTTGAATGGCACCTGTAAATGTTTGGAAAGTGTAATTACTCATTGCAAGCAAACACAATATCAGAATGGCTCTCTGCTCAATGGAAAAAAAAAAAAAGAAAAAAAATAAAGATAGCTTAAAAGTGACTCATTCCATGCTTTATCACATAATGGCCTAGTTTTCTGCTCAGTGTGGACAACATAACCACCTGTTAGAGCAGGAAATAATTCCGTCATTAGAAAGACTAATCTCTTCTATTACTTTATTAAATATTACTGTTTCCTTAGAAATAAGGTAATTAATTAAACAATATTTGACTGAAGCCTTTAAGATGCACATCTTCAATTGTACAAAAAATGTCAATACACTTAAAATTTGCACTTTTTATTTCTCCATAGAAAATATCTCCTCGTCATGCCAATTAATACAGGTGCAGTTAATTTTTTGGTAATTGTTACCTTGCAATTAAAATAAAATGCAGTCAGGCACCTCACAAAGAAAACCTGGTGCTTTTCAGAGCCTCTGCATAAAAACCACCATATTCTTTGCTTCAGTACTCTACTTCTATGAGAAACAGTGCTCTTCCAGAAACATTTGCTGTGAGCATGCTCAGAGTTATAATTTTAGTTCTCCTATAGGAGGGGAAAAATAAAATAAAATTTTAAAAAATCATTATTAACATAGATGAAGATATTGAGCAAACCTTTGGAAAATTTGTAGGTGGTGACACCAAGCTGAGTGGCGCAGCTGACACACCTGAATAATGGTATTGCCTCCAGAGGGCCCTGTGAAAACTCCACAAATGGGCCCATGGGAATCTTATAAGGTTCAGCAAGACCAAGGGCAAGGTGCTTCAACTGAGTCAGAGTAACCTCTGGCATCAGCCCAGGCTGGGGATGAACAGATGGAGAGCAGCCCTGTGAGCAGGACTCAGGCTGCTGGTGAGTGAGAGTCTGGACATGACCCAGCCATGGGCACTCCCAGCCCAGAAAGCCAAACGTGTCCTGGGCTGCATCCTGAGCAGCGTGGGCAGCAGGGCCAGGGAGGGGATTCTGCCCCTCTGCTCTGCTCTGCTCAGAGCCCACCTGGAACCCTGCATCCAGCTCTGGGGTCCCAGCACAGGGAGGACATGGAACTGCTGGAGTGACTCCAGAGGAGGCCACCAAGATGATTAGATGGATAGAGCACCTCTCATGAAGCTATTCTGTAATTCTATGATAACATCTAAATTAAAAGATCAAAAGGCAATTTAAATTTTTTTTCTGTGATTTATGTATCCCTTCAGGCATAAGGACTAATTATATGCAAGAAATTATTCCCACTAAGAAAGCCTATATTACTTTTGTATGCAAGAAAAGAATCAAAATCAAGAAATGAAAATGTCTGTCATGTAGACAAAATTATTATGTAACCAATCATAAGATACTATGAAAACTGATGATTTGTTAGAATGAAGGACTGTATATGATGAACCATTGAGTAAAACAAGAGGCTTGAGTCTTCATACCAAATCATGGATGAAAATTATCATGGTGATACAATCTATATTTACACAAAGCACTGCAACAGATTTCTGCCTAGTGCTGAAAACACCTAAGCTTACACGTAAAAAGGTTCATGAGGAAATTAACACTGTGTAATTTTCTCTTGAATGGCTTCTTAAAATATCTTCTACTTGTGTCTACTTTTCTGTTGCAACTATTTATGTGTTTCTGTACACATAAACCTTATATACTTCCTGCGCTTTGTTAGATGCAGTTCTCATCAATATGCCGAATAGGTTACAGTGCATGCTTATTCTTATTTCACTTTTTCATGAGACCTTTACTTGCTAGAGATTGTATTCTTCATCCTCTTTTTTTTTTTTTTTCCCCATTAGAAAGATGTTGGCTTCTTATAGACTTCTCCCTGTGCTGACAATGCAACATAATACTGAACGTATTTTAGTAGCAGTTTTGTTAGATGGATTTTCCATTCATAGAGCTGAACTTCCCAAGTACTGAAAGTGCAGTGTTGCAATAACATCCCAAATAAATTTCACCAAGTTAAAAAATAGAGATAAAGCTCTGTCATTTCTATTAAATTGTGATATTTTAGTGATGTGTGCAGTCGGTCGCCTTCGAAGCAGAATTCACTACTAGCATAATAACACAAAGTGTAATTTAGTAACCTTTATGTAATATGAAAATATACAGATACAATGAAATAAAGCCAGGACAATTTTTCTGGCTTTACAATGATACAGTTTATATTTAATGTCTACTGTTGATGTGGTTATTGGCAAAGTTCTCTCAAAATTTTTCATGCTGGTGATTTTTAGGTGGTGATGCAAACTTCACTTTAGGGGTGAGCAAGTGGATTTTGGTCATGTTTGAAAATTGGTTTTGAAATCCTAAATCTAAATTTACTATATGTCTGTATGTTCTCTGCGAAACAGGAGAATGGCTTTGGGAAACAAGACAGAGGATTTATGGTAATTCATACTTTAATCAGTAGTGCATAATAAGTGCTTTATCCACAATTTATTTAAAATTACTCGCCAGTTAGCAAACAGACAGGCAAGTGTACCCTTGATCCACCAAACCCATTTCTCAAGCAGAAATTTGCATTTTCACCAATTACCTGGATGACATTACCAAAAAGTATTCATGTAATTTCAAATATTTTCTTTAAGTTTAGTATTCCATGCAATTTTTGATATATAAAAAGTTATAGAAATACTTTAATATGTGAATTCAAACATGAAGCAGCCAGAAGGTATAGTTATATACCTAATTTCTTTCACCTGGAGACAAAATATTTCCTTGCTCTAGACTGAATATGTTAAAAAATATTTCTGCTGACCTGTTTACACTTAATATTGTACTAAATTATATTTGACTATCTAATTTCAACCTTTAGAGAAGCATTCTGACAATCATATAGACCTGCAGCTATTGATTGCTGATAAAATATAGGGTGTGGAGTTGTCAAATCTTCATTTCACACATGAGGATACAATGAGTTTTTTGCTTAGTCAGTTTCTACACAACTGAAAATACTCTTCAATTAAAATTTGGTTGTGAAGGTTATTCTTTTCACTTTAAGATTTTAAAGATAAAACAGATATTTAAGGATGTCTGCTACTGATATTACAAGGTCATTATAGACAAAAATGTGTCATGAAATAGATCAACTATAAAGATAAAAAATAGTCCATCCTTACTTTCCAATCAAAATAAAAACAAGAGGGAAAACAAGCATGAGGAATTCCTTAGTTTAATAAATGTTTGTTAATAGCAATTAAACCTTGCTTTTCTCAAACTCTTATTTCAGGAGTGCTCTAGTACTTTTTGTTTTAGTAATCATTAGTACAATGAAAGTAACCAATAAAAAGCCTCGTTCCAATAATTGATGCTGCTTTAGGAAAGCAGCATCTATACATTTTTGGTTTTTAAAAAGTGTCACTCAAGTAATTTTGTTGGTTTCTTTGTTCTTATACTCTGAGTTCATTAATTTCTAGTTTTCTCTCTTTTTTGGGGGGTGGAAATGCCTGTAGTTTTTTTTTGTCACAGAAGTTTAGGTGATTATTAGATATATGAAGTAGCCAGAGGTCAATACCCTATAGTATGAAAAGAAGCAGAACTGAAATGTTTGGAGATTTTTCTACTGGGGACTTTTCTTCCACACTGATCTTCTAAGCAATGTAGAATAGTAAGAAAGGATTTCACCTCAGTGGCTTCCACTTACCAAGATGTGGTAGGCTGAACCCAGATGGCAGATAATCCTTCAACCAGTCACTCATTCACTCCCCCACAGTGGTATGCAGGAGGAGAATTAGAAACTTAAAAGTGGGGAAAACAATGGGTTGAGATGAAGGCAGCTTAATAAGTGTAGGAAGAGAAGAGGTGGGGAAGAACTGAAAGGTGGTGACAATCAGTCACCACCTGCCACCACCAGAATGATGCCAAGCCACTCTGCAAGAAACAGTTAGTTTAGAAAATCTGCCTCCAGTTTTATTGCTGAGCATGATGCTGTGAGGCATGGAATATCTCTTTGGGTCTTTCAGGTCAGCTGTCTCTCTCTCATTCCTCACCTACCTACCGAGGGGCCCCTTGAGATACAGAGAAGGCCTTGGTGCTATGGAAGCCCTGCTCAGGAACACCTAATCTATTGGGGTGTTATTAACACTGCCTTGGCCACAAATGAGCTGCTGTGAAAAAGTTAACTCCACCTCAGAAGAACTCTGTACATCATCACAGGAGGATTGTACAAATGTTGAATAAGGATGAACCTTTGGAAATGTGTGTGTGTGTGTGTGTATGTGTGCAACTGTAAATGAATGTGATTACATTTTGTTCTTTTTAGTTCTTAACCTGTAATTAAAGTTTAAATATTTAAAATAGAAAGTAGGGCTGCATTTAACATAGGATGGAAGCAGATGAAAAAACATTTAATGTGGAAAAAAAATTTCTTGCTACAACAGGAAAAAACTATATTTGACTTTTTAGAATAATGTTACATAGTAATAAATTTCCCACAAGAATAGATACAATTGTGTTGAGAGTAATGTAGCAGAGTGGAAATTAAACTATTTTAATAAGTCTGAGTATGGGTGCTAGTCCCTTTTATGAAGGTGTGGAAGATTATGTTGGGCCAGAGACACATTCTCAAGTGAATGTGTTCCTCTAAGATCCTACTACTCCACTAGCCAGGGAGAACATGCATAAACAGCATGAATTTTAGGATCTGAAGCAATTGTGTCATGATGCAAAGAAATAAACTCATGCTTGTAGATTGGATGTGGTGCTATGCAAAAACACACTCTAAGAGGAAGCCTTTTATAAGCTGAATAATTTGTTTGGGGTGTAATGCAAGTTCTGCTTTGAATTCTAATTGTAGCAGTGGCTGTAGAAGCAGGGGAATGCTTGGGAAAGAAATAAATGGAAGAAGGATTGGGTAGGGTGATACAGTGAGAGAATCCAAGAGGTCAAACTGTTTAATTTAGTGAACAAAAATTTAAATGGTGACTGGATCACCACCCTGAAGAACCAATATGGAAGACACTGGTCACCCAGTATATATATACAGAACAATGTATATTACAAATACTTTATTTTCTGGAAATCATAACTAGGAAGATTTAGAAAAATTATCTAGTTCTTTGATGGGTGAGATTTTAGGTTTTGGTTGGTTGGGGTTTTTTTGTTTGTTTATTTCTTTTTTGATTGGTTTATTCTTCTTTTAGCAAAGAGGAAATTCATCCTATAAAAACTACATGATATGGACTAAAGGTAGTATCACAGAAAGAGTAATTAATTTGCCTCCGCCATTTTTAGTACAAAATGTTAAGCACTTGATCACTTCCATCAGGCTTTGTAATCACCTAGTTTAATTACAACAATGACTATAAGGGGGGTGCAACATCAAAAGTAATTGGTTATGGCTCTGACCAAAAGAATAACCTGCTGAAATGGTGGTAGTGTAAGTATAGAATAAATAATAAATTTTTCTTTTTTTTTTCTTTTTTTTTTTTTTCTCCAGGATTAACAGTAGAAACATCTGATCTCCTTTGCTGGAATGAAATGTTCAAAACAATAAGAATCACTGTGTGAAACACTTGCAAATCAAGGCAGGTCAGAAGTTAAGCCGTCTGCATTGAGGGGTCAAAATAATTTTAAGCTGAATACAAATGTAGAAAACTGCTTATTAACCTTCTGGAATTGGTAGCATTTGAGAGCCTAAGCAGGCAGAATTGAACAAAGACAGAAAGATAGAGGCATCAGACAAAAGAGGAATTAGCAGCTGAAGAGACAGAGAAAGAAGATTTTTCTGGGAAAAAATATAGTTGCTAGCAAAAGCCATGCAACTGTGAACAGAAACATTCTTTTTAATCTTTGTTTCATTCTGCTTTGAGGAAAGAATAAATACACAGGACTGCCTGAAACATCAGTTTTATCCTCCTCACAGAAATATCAAACATCCCAAATAGTTTCTAATTGCTTGAGATACATGGCATTTTTTAATATAATTTATTAAGGAATTTCTTTTTCTAAGATTTTTCTTAAGGATTTTCTTTTTTCAGCTGTATCTGAATTATATTATACTCTAGTATGTGTTATTACAGTATGATATATGTAATAACAATTTAAAATAATGTCTGTGAAAACAAAGCCTAATTAAATATACAGTGGAATAGCTAATAGTTTTTGTATTACTGTGTAAAGCAGTTTTTAAGTAGCTGAATTACAAAGGATAAATAATTTTAATCTGGTGAAATTTTGACATTCATGAAGTAAAATGTTCTATATAATTGATGACAGAAAAACTGGTTAATGCTTAGTTAGCTACTGGTGTATTTTTATCTCACAGTAATTAGCAGTTAAAGAGAGACAAGGAATAAGTTTTAGGATGTATGCTTTGGTTTCATGAAAAATACCAAAAATTTATGTAGTAAGTCTATAAATATCTTAGGCTTGTATATTTAAGTTCATTTAGGGCTAAAAATGTAACCAGATCCATCAGAGCTCAACTTCCTGGGGAATCGTTACCTTGTCTGAAAACTTGATAGTTGTTCTGCTCATTAAAAGGTCTGAACCACAAAAGGGGATAGAAATATTTACTTACTTGGAGAGGGATAATGGTTTATTTTAATTCATTACTTAATATGGAAAAATTCTTCAGTGATGATGGGTTAGGGTCATGTGAAAGAGGAAATTTCTCCAAGGGCTTTATGTTTGATTGGTCTGTCAGCAGCCCAGGAAAGCTAAGCCACTTGAGCCTGACCAGTCTGTCAGTGTCCTGTTATGGGGACTGTCCACTGAGCAGTCCATCTGGATTGAGGGGGCAATTCATCTGACATGTTCAGGGTCATGTGCCAACAGCAAAGGGAGACACTCTCCCAGGTCCCCACACTTTATTTGAGTATGTTACCCACTGCCAGAGACAACCAGTGCCCTTGAAGATCTCACACTGGCAGTTCACAGAATAACACTCTTTATTAATAAAATTGTGACAGATTAAGGTTGACAAAGGATCACTGGTATTAGTATCTGACTGCAAAAACACAATCAAAGCTTATATGAATAAGCTCTAGTCTCTAACAAAAGCTAGCTCAAGGTAAGCATTCGGCATTCATACATTACGGTTTTAACCCTATCAGTCTCCCTGTGGGGGAGAAGACAGGTTCAGCCTGTCAACCAGATTCCAGAAGTTACAAAACAATCTTCCCTAACTTCTCTCCATTTTCAACTTACTTTTGTACTATTTATGTTTTGTGCAGCTTGAATGACTCTACAGTCTACAACATGCAAAATGAGGAGTGGTCACACCTTGAAGGTGGGTAATTTTGGGATGGAGGTGTGTGTCAGCATTACACCTGAGGAGAGCGATTTCACAAGAGGTGATGGCTCAACAGCAAGAATTTCTCTTTCATCTCCCTTGGCTGACAGCTGCTGTGTTGCTTATCAGATAAAAATACCACTGAATTCTCTCCTTTGCAAGAATTTCAACAGACTGGTCATGACATCACAACTCTACTCCACCTTCTTTTTTCATCTTCTTCTTATTTGTTTGCGAAGTCAGACCTGCAGACTGCATTCCATCCAGGAAATAGCAATCACATTTTCCCCTAACTTCTCTTACTTGTGTACTGTTGTAACAGCATCTATAACTTTCCACCCTTCTCCATCCTCTCTTTCATCTCCTCCTTTGTGTTGTATTGTGTGCATGCTGACTGGAATTTCTATCTGTTAAAATTTGACTTTCCAGATTTCTTTCGTTTAAACCTCAGCCTTTTTTCCATTTAGTATTCCCCCACCTTTTCTAGAGATTTCTAAAGAGATCTACCTCTGTTATAACCTTTTATTTAGGATAAATCTTCTACATTACATATACCTACTTTATGAGGGATAAGATATTTTTGTATTGGGTATTGCTTGCTTCATTCAACTTCAGACTTCTCACATTTTGTCGGGAATTACAGAGATTTCATGCAAATCTTTGCTGGTTAAATGTTTTGCTGATGTAAGACATTCTGCTGTTGAATTACCATGGCATCTTGATGCTTTTAGACCTTTATAAGTATAAAGAGGATTCATAAACCAATTTTTTGAGATCTCTGTGAGATATGTGGGAAAAAGAGATATGCTTTATGATATTTGTGATAAATTCAAATAAATAAAGCAACTTAGTATATTTGCTTACATGGCCATTAGGTATAAAAATCCCAAACCAAACCAAACCAAAGCAAAAAATTGAAAAGTTATATTTTAAGAGCATTGTCAGAAAAAAGTATTACTAAATATCCACTTCAAAAGGCAGGGAAAATGTGCATGATGTGTTTTATTTCTTCTATCATTCATTTGGCTAACAAAGGAAAATTTTGGTGGCTTCATAGGGGTTTTCCTATATGTTAAAAACATAAAAATCTGAAAGGAATACTTTAGAAATAGCTGGTGTTCAATATAAAGCACAGTTCTAGAATGTAGTAAAAATCAGCTCTTTATTCTCACTAAACATTCAAGTGTCAGTGTGCAACATTATGGGTTGCTGTGCTCATCTCTGTCATATTTACACATGTAAACACATACCTTTAATTAAGGGCAACATGCATTTTTGCATCAACAAATCTCGTAGGTTATTTTAAATGACAGAAGCCCAATACAGACCTTAGGCTGGATCCCTTAATGATGGAAATGGGATAAGGCAGTGTTAAAAAACATAGTAGCTATTGCTGAAATTGCAGCTCCCAGCTACTCCCAAAGTCTGATAAAAATATTCTTAACCTGGATAAAGATAAGAAAGATAACTTGTGTATTTTGTTCTTTAAAAAAAAAAAGCTTCAAACCTGCTCTACTTATGGCAATGGTAACTTCTTAGAGTAATTAATTTGATCCATAATCCTCTTTTATCTTTTCCCTGACCAAATCCAAAACTGTCCTAGGAACAGCACAGAGGTTTCATGGTCAATGTGCAGTCAAGTTCTATTATCTTCTGTTAAAAGAGGCATAGCCATAACTACGTATCTTCCCTGTCTCTTACTCTGATTTGCTTGTGGAGGAAGCAGCATTTGAAACTTGTAGCTATGTTGTTCACAGGGATATAATACTACATGTCCTTGAGAGGAGATACATCTGATCTTTTGTCTGTATTTACCTACTAAATAGGTCCTCGCTGCTCTGGAGAGAAGATAGGAGGCCTATAAGTACTAAAAAATACTTCAATTCTAGATGCTGTAGGGATATGCCTTTAATGGAGTAAGCAGACCTAGGGTCAGAAGGGTGGGAGGATTTTTCACAGAAGACAAGAAATGAGTATCTGAATTATACATTAACTCTGTCTGTAATTTTCACTGACTTTTAACAGTCTTCCTAAATTGTTTCCACTGATGTAACAAAAAGTAATGAACTTTTGTAACTATAATTCTTAGAACTAATGCTAGGAATACCAGAAAGATGTAGTAAAAACCATCAATCCTTTGATTTTTATTTCATAATTTTGCTTTAACTCATAGTGGTCATTATTCTATTAAGAGATCTTTGGATATAAGCGGTCAGTGGGTATTAGGACAAGATAAAGGAATAGTCTTATGAAGGACAATTTAGGAAGAAGTTGGAGAGAGAGTTAAACATACTAACTACTTTGCAATAAAATTGAAAGAAAGTATTTTTTTTTTAAATTCCTTTAGATATGAAGCCATTAGTCACAAGTTGTTTTTTAACTTATTTTTAACTTTTGTGTAAGGAGAATGTATTTTCAATATTTGATCATGAAGTCTGCTTAAGGACCATTTTGTAGAAGAGGAGCATTTTCTTTTATAATACCATTAAAAACATCTTTTACATCAAAATATTGTAACATTTTATTTTCCTCATTTAGAATATTGTAAAGTCAAATCCTTCTCTTTGTAATCTGAATGTAAATGCAAGTCTGTTTAGTGATAGTGTGATGCTTTTATTTCTAACATCATCCTGAAAACTACATCTTTCTAGAATGTTTCTTTCAAAAGCTTAAAAATTCTTGGAGAAAACAAAATAATTATGTTCATATATTATTGCAATTCTGAATGTGGGCATTATCTTAATTCTAACTCACAGACTCAAAAGTAGCTATTACAGTTTCTATTTTAAGGGACAAACATGAGTTTTTTGACAGGACATCCAAATACTGAAAATGGAAATTCAAACATATAGAGAAGCAAAGATCTGTAAGCCTTAATAGAAGTTTAAGCAACAAATCTTGAGTTTTTGATTTGCCTTTAAAGTAATCAATTCAAAAATCAGCCTCACTGTCAAAGCAATGTGAACAAGAGAGCCACCCTTCTTTTGTTTTTCTTTTTTTTTAACTTTTTTTCTTCCCCCCCCCGCCCCAAGATTAGACTGACTAGAGGCAGAGTAAACTATGCTGCTGAGAAAGCCTTTAACTTTCATTTTTTAAACCATTTTTCATTCCTCTAAATAAGACATAATGAGGACTTTGTATCCAGCCTAAATTTTTTATGGCAAATACTGTGTGGCTAATACTTTTGATGAAATGCAATATAGTAGCTTCTACTGAAGTTTTATGGATTGGGATTGCACATAATGAGACCTTTCGCTAACATAAATTCTTATGAGTCAACACATTTCTGAGTGCAGAATATATGATTAATGAAAGAATATTTGTATCCAAAACAATTTTTCTATAGTGAAGTAGTAAAGAACACAAACTTAATTTCATTATTATAACCATTATATATATTAAAGTTTTTGAATGTTGCTTTAGTAACATCAATAAGTTTACAAATTCCAAGTTAAATTAGTAAATTATGTAAATTCCAAGTCAACAATTTTAGACTTAGCAAACTATATGAAACTAATAAGAAAGAATATTGAAGATGAGAAAAGAATTTAAAAAAATGCAATATTTGTTGTAAACATTTGGCTTTGCTTTATGAAATAAAACAAAATGGGCTGTGCCATGATATTGACCAAAAGTTTCACCTGTAGTGGAAAAGCTTATTTTAGCTCAAAGCCCAAAGCAGTAATATTCTATTAAAATCTATTAGCTTCTTCCTTATGCTTTTAGGCAATTTACTGATAAATTAAAAGTTGCAAATATGAACGACTGTGTTTACATGTGTTAATACAGGAGGTCTACCTATGGACATTTTTATAATTAATTGTTCCTTGGGAATTTGCTTTTTGATAGACCTTTCAAATAAAACCAGGTCATTCATCATATAGCAAAAAGTCTGTGTGTATTAAAAATTCTAGAATGAATGAATGCATGTAGCCAGATACTTCTTAGGCAAATGGTACCTCATATATGGATTGAGGGAGAGGAATTGGAAGAAGGTGATTCTTTATAAACTACATAGCAGTAAGGTTGTGCAAAGATCAAGGAAAGTGACTCTGTAAGACAGAACACTACCTAAAGGCAGAATCCATAAAAGATAGACACTCCATAAAGTATAATTATAATACTTTCTAACTTACAATCAGTCATAAAAAACTGCTAACATAAATGTGTTTGAAGTTTTGAACTGTCTGGAACCGAACAACTGTAAAAATTCCAGCATATGTAAGAAACCAAAAATTTCCAAGTATATAATAAAATGGTTGCAAGACAAGCCCAGATTATAGTTAAATGAGTAAGGAAATGGAAAGATTACTGAAATTTTAAGATAAATGCAAGACTAAATATAATGTATAAAAGAAGTTTGATACCTACTGACTATAATCTCTTTAAATATTCATAATGGAACTGCAGCAAAAAGGACTCAAGTCTGCCATGTCACCAACAAAATTATCGACACTCAACAAAGAAGGATTGAAAGTTAGAATCTGTGATTGAGACATTTAATTTGCTGACTTTTCCACTGAGGCTAGTTCTAGCTTATTTGGTTTTTTCCATAGCAGAAAGACCAGTCATCTTGATTAAATAGCTCTGACTTGTGCAATATGACATTACTACTATAAATTGACACAGCACATATTTTTGCATGATAATTTGTAAGACCGAAACCTTCCATTATCCCAAGCTCCTTTGAATTAAATTCTACTGTGTAACTGGCTCATTTAAGGGGATAGAACTTATTCTTCATTGAAGTCCTATTTCTTATTAGCAAAGAAGAATCTTATGTTGGGGAAAATGTTTTTTCTAGAGCAACATACTAATATACACACTGTTTTACTACTAAATACCGCAGTCAGGGTTCACTGGCTTGTAAAGGAACTTTCTTGAATAGTCTGTCTGCAGAATAGTCTAAAAGAAAACTATGATGACACTGTGTAGGCCAAGAAGTGACCGACTTTTCTTTTCTCTCCAAAAAGCCTTAGAATGTGTAGTAAACATGCGTCCTAGGGTGACGTTATGATGCTTGTGTCCCCATTCATATGTGCTGTTTATGCTGGATATTATGTTCTATGCCTTCAAGACTGGCTCTGAAGAGTGAATGTTTTGTTTTGGTTTCTTATCAGCCGCTCCCCCACGGCCAGCGGGACATACAGACGGGCCAGTACATGGTGCTGCTTTGGCTTTTTGCTTGGCTTTTCGCTTTGCTCTTGCTCTTGCTTCTGCTTTCTCTTGCTTTTTGCTTCTGCTCATCAGTGAGTTTAGCTAGGCAGTTCGAATTTTCCCTGGACTGTTTTTCCTTTCCCTTATTTGGAACCACTTGAACCTGCTCCGGTCTGGGACCTGGGAAACACCGAGAGTTTGCATCTTGTGGCTGCAGCAGCTGCCCCAGTGCCAGAGGGACTGATAACAGAGCGACCACCCCAGGAGAGACTTTCTGAATTTGTCATCTTTTTCAGAGCGGTGAAAGAGTGGTGTCACCCAGTATTGTTCATTTTGTGTTCTGGGGGGTTAACAGGCTGTGCCTGTTAAATAAACAGGTTCTTTCCACTTCTCTCCGAGGAATCCTTCCCGAACCAGTTGTGGGGAGGGGCCGTGTGGGTTTGCTTTCTGGAGGGGCCCCCTTTTGGAGGTTTCTTCCCAAATCTGCCCTAAACCAGGACAACATGACAAAAGCAAAGCTCAGTAACGTGGAGTTCAGAAGTGTACAGTAAAAAAAAAAAAAAAAAAAAAATATATATATATATATATTAATCCAATAATTTCAAATATCCTTTAAATAATATTATCTAATTTAGCAAATTATGTTAAAAATGAAATCTAAAAGATTGTACATTAAGGAAAATTATCTTAGTGTATGCTAATAACAATCAACTGTGCAAGTAGTGTTTTCTAGATAAAAAAGAAAATAATTATTTACAGGAAAAAAGTCTGTAATAAGGATTCATGCCATTTCTGTCTTTTTATCAAACTAACTTGATACCAACTTTTTTTTTTTTTGTTGAGAATATGCAGGACACTTAGTGTAACTCCTCTTCAATATTGAGCCAGGATAAATACTTTCACTCAGGCTGTGGATTACTTCCATTCAAGCAATGTTTTTTCAAGTTCTGGGGAAACAACCCAAACTTGCATAGTATGTAGAAGTAATGCTCCCTATTTCTTCTGCTTTCTACTTGCACATTTTTCACTCTGTCTTCCTTTTTCTAGGCACAAGAACCATTCACAGAAAGTATTCATTCCCTTTTGGGTCTCCTCTGAAAACTTGTCAGTAAAGTTCCCGTGAAATTTTTATCTGAAGGAACCCAGAATAATACATAAGTTATAGCAGTAGAAGTCAGACAGCAACTTGGTGGTTCAGTAATTAAGGCAACAAAGTGATCTGAATCCATAAGCATCCATATCATTGTCTAACTTTCTGTACTTGAGCACAAGCCCTCTGAGGAGGGACTGAGGGAGGTGGGGTTGTTCAGCCTGGAGAAAGGAGCCTCAGGGAAGACCTTATTGCTCTCCACAATTGCCTGGAAGGAGGTGTGTAACAGGATGAGGTTCAGTCTCTTTTCACAGGTTGCAAGTGACAGGACAAGAGGAAATGGGCTCAGACTGAGCCAGGGGAGGTTTAGAGTGGATACTAGGAAATTTGTCTTCACTGAAATAATGGTCAGGCACTGAAACAAGCTGACCAGGAAAGTGGTTGAGGCACCATCCCTTGAGGTATTTAAAAAATATGTAGATATGGATCCAATAGCAATAGATTAGTTGTAGAACTTGATGACCTAAGGGTGTTTTTTAACCCAAATTGTTCTATGATTCTATGAACCACATTTGTTATCTGATTTTGGCTTTCAAGAAAGTTTTACTGCATATGGACTCTAGGGGCTTCCAAATACCATTGTGATATTTCGAATTGGAGTGGAGAAATAGTTCTTGCAGGCTTCCATCTGATTTTAAGTATGTTTGCTGAACTGTTATTTCTGGTAGAAAAAATAATTGAATCTGCTGAATATTGAATAAGACTTTCTCATTTTATTCCTATTATTTAATTGCGCTTATTTCAATATTCATTGTGTCTCTTCCGGTACAGCCTTCAACGCCCCCTCTTACAACTAAGAGCTAGAGGTACCCTTGCAATTTGTAGGGATTTTTGCTACTGGCTTCTAACAGGGATAACAGACTTTATCTTGGTCAGTTTAGACAGCCCTTGTTCAGTAAATTGGTGTCTACTACTCTACTTCTCTTATTTATCTCCTGCAAAACTTAGAGTATGCATAATGTATATGTGTAACAGTGTCATCTGCTGGTTTAACAAGATTAAATTGGAAAGGAAAGGCATACTTTATTACCAAAACCTCAAGGCCATTCTAATACTAGGCAATTTTTCTTTCAACAGCCAAGATACTATTACTTATGAAATATTTCTTTCCACAGCCAAGGCACTGAAATTTATAAGTGTTATGCAGCACACAGCAGTTCAGACTGCCTGAAGCTCACAGTTCGTTCACACTTAGGAGGTTTTTGCTCTGATGCCAAGAGAAAAAATTTCTATGTTACATTTTGCCTGGATGATTAACCTGAACAATATAAAAGTAGTTTGAGATTCCCTGTGAAACCACGATATTTACTTGTTGTTGGCTGAACAATACAAAAGTAGTTTGAGATTCCCCATGAAATACTGTATTTAACTGTTCTTGGCTATTCTTTGTTGCATATACAACAAAAGAAGAGATTTATTTTGCTCCTTTGTACACAGTATATTTCATGGAGTGCAGATCGTTTCCTTATTGCCTGTAGATTTCTCTAGCTTTTTTTAGCTTATGCTGACTGCTTTGAGCACAGTCACCCACATGGTCTGGAATTTATCTAAAAACACTCAGAATTTTTTCTTTTCAATTGTCTACTATCTTATCTTACAAAAATCTGTTAAAGAGTGGGTTTAAAATGAAATTTTCGTCAGGACTTATAATTTATGCCGAAGTCAAATTATTATCATGTTCTGTGTTCAGTTCCATACCCATCCCTGCACTCTGTCCAGTCCATAGTTCTTGTTTAGAGTATAAATCTGCTTTTCTGATTTGACTTTGATGTTTCCACTCCTTCTTCTATACTTATCTCCTCATATGTCATATTTGTTTAATGAGTTAAATCTAGTCCCTAAATTTATTTTCTGCTTCAATTTTATGATATTAATTGGCAACTGCTGTTTATAAAAATTGTGAAAAGATTATATTGGAAGGCCTTGGAAAATGTAATAAGGTTTAAGGTTTTATTGAAGTTCAAAATTAAGTTTTGCCAATGAAATTTCTGCATAAATTATTCATAGAACAGCATAATGCATGAATAATTCAAGAGGCATCTTTAATTAGATGCTAAAAAACCCTTCTGCAGCAGCCTATCATAGCCTTATCGATTTAGAAGCAAATCGAGTTTGAAGAACAAAAAACTTCTTCTCTAAGTCAAATTAGCAGGTAATTATTAAATCACTCATTGCAATTGAACTGCTATCAATATTTTTATATCTACTAACATACAGTGCATCATGATGTATATTGCTTATGAAATGCCAATGAAATGGAGTCCAAACAATTAGATTTTTAATGAAAATACAGTGCTATGTAAAAGTTGTTATTAGCGTTGGAGAAATGAGCCATGAGTAATAAGCTTTTGAGGCCTAACAATAGTGAATAATGGAACATTGCATATTAGTAAAAAATAGCCATTGCTCGTTTCTACTAATAAATACCCTGAAGTCCCATAAAAGAAAAACTAGCCATTTTCGTTGAATCTTGGTCCTCATGTCAGGTATTAGAACCAATTTCAGATCACTATTAAATCTTTCATAGAAAAAGCAGAAATGGAAAAGGGCTTCAAAGTTCTTCTACAAAAGCATTCTTCTCATTAATAGTTCAGCCAGTTATGACAAATAATTGTCTGATTCTTTCCTATTCCCTTTAATATTAGGTATTGTTTATCTTTTTGAGAGACCATGTACCAGATTGTAAGAACTTTCTACAAAGTTCTACCTAGAAAACGGATATTTCTTCCTAACAAAATTCAAACATGCTACCTCTTTCTAGTGGGGTAAGAAAAAAGCAGCATTTCTTTCCTTAAGGCTAAGGTTTTTATTTGGTTTCATTTGTGCTGGTTGGTTTTGCTTTTAGGAGTGTTTGCTTTTTGTTTATTGCTGGTGTTCAATAAAGACTACTGTATCTCAGATTCTCTTTATCTTAAACTGAAATGATTAAGTTTTCTTTTGTTTTCCCTGAAGAAATTCTACTTTATAAGTGGAATTACTGTGTTCATGTGGAGGAGAGAATGGCTGTCCACTGCAGCTGCAGTTTAGTCCTTGACAAAATGCAAACACTGAATATATACCTGGCTTCTTTTAATTTTTCTTTTTTTTTTTTTTTCCTATTTTAAGGAATATATATTCTTACCTAGTGACATTTTCTATGTAGTGTATGCCCCAGATACTGTTTTATTAACCGGGAACATATTGCATAGAGTGTCAGACAGATGTATGACAAATCTTTCCTTATGAATGATCATACTCGTAATGTATGTTTGTTGAAGAAATCATAAAATCACCAAATGGAAGTGTTTTCTGTATATTTCTGTATGAATAACGCTGGATGAAAAAAGCTGGGAATTCCAGAATACCAGTTTCTCCCAGAGAGTAATTGTTCAAATTCTTTCCAGTATTTGAGAGCTACTCTTCAGATAGCTAATGCTGTTGCTATTTCAAGAGCTTGTTGAAAGGATGGACACCAGAACAAAATACAGACACCAACTCTTGTCTTTGTTCTCATTTAATTTTGGTTTAGGAATGTTGATTTAATAACACATTGGCAAATAGTTCTTTGTTTTGATTGTAATCTTTCAACATGGATAACTACAGTAAAGCATATGTTACTAGCAGAGATTTATTTAATTCCTTCCATACTCCAATCACTGAATCAGAAAATATTTGGTAATAATTTTGCATATCAAGTACATGTTCTTTCTTCTCCTATTGCCAGACTTTCTGCAGAGAAATTATTAAGGAAAAAACCCACCTGATATTGTTATAAATATCCAGAAAATCATTAGTATAAATTTTCTTAAATTGAAGCCCCAAAAATTACACTGTGGTATCTGTACCTCTTTGCCATTCCATATGTTTATTCTGTGCATTAAGGAAGTGTGGTTTAACATAGGTATGTTTCTTAGAGTCTTAGGAACAGTTTCGTACTAAGAAATGATCTGACCCTTACCTGTACGTAAGCTTTTTAGCTGGAAAAAAATTCCAAAGCTCTAAGTTATTATCAATAAAAATTACACTACAGGTGTCTGACTAACCATTTTACAGGTAGTGTCTCTTATTTCAAAAGCTGTTGAAATGTTCTCTTTAATGATACATTGGTAGAGCACATAGACACATATATTCAAATTAGGAAAAAGAAAGTCAATTTCACATTTCCACACTAAAATGGCTTTATTGCTTTCCCATTGGTTGCCTTTGGTCACATGTTAATATTCGTTGTATCTCTAAGTAAACACAAGTCTAAAATTTGTGTTCTTCCTCATAAGTTCAGACGGCTTAGAAATTTTAAAATATTTGTGCCAAGACTAGTAATCCAGAAAAGTGGATGATGTATTCAGCATTAAGATTAGCAATTGTATATTTTACACCAGAAATTTTAGGGTGTAAAGCTCCTGAATTTTTGAAGACTATATTAAAAAGGTCGTGTTGTCACACAGCTTGAACTTGAAGATTCATCATGGTTTATAAGTGCATAAATTTGACTCCATGATTTATGTAAACTGTATCTAAAAGGAAACACACAAACATATACCCACAAACCCCTCTTAAATTTCCTGTTATTTAAGATCTTCTGTACTGATTTCAAAATTGTAGATTATTCTCCTGATAATGCTAATAGATAAAAACCTGCATGTGTGAAAGTTTTTGAAACATATATACAGGTTAAAAAGTAAACTCTTCTTCACAAGGCAAGATATTTGAATGACCTTGCCCAGAAAATAGCTTGCCTTGAAATTTTATTAATTTCTATGATCAGCTTTGCCATCAGAACTATTTCACAGTAATGACACACTGTGTATTTACGGCCTCAGGTGTAATTGGTCTTCTGATTTTTAAAAATTATTTACATCATGCCAACGTGATGGTATCATTCATTTTCTGTATCGAGTATAACAAACAGTTGCAAAGTGTTCACAAAGTGTTCACAAAATTGGGATATTATTTCCATTTTACATAACCCCTTTTAGCATGTATCACAGAAGAGTTCTTCTAACATTCCAGAGGTTTCTGCCTGGAAATGTCCTACTACAATGGGAAAGGCTTTTCTTTTTGTAGTCCTCTTTTCAGGTTAGCTTTGATGTGCTGTGATTTTACTACAGCCTTAATCTTGGGACAGCTTCCTCTCCATCTATACCCAAATGGTTGCTATGTCTCATAATGACTGGCAATTTTGTGCAGACTTTGCAGATGAAAGCAAATATCTTTACTTTGGAAGCAGCTGAAACAGTCTTTCAATTATTGCCTGAACTTGTGGTGTATAGAGGATCATTATCGTCATACAGCATAGTATGAGGGATTTAGTGAGGCTGGAAGAAGGAAAATGCAGAACCATTATGTATGGAGCTCCTAGAAGGTTGAAGAAACAATAAAATGTGGGTCTAGAAAAGCACATGAGAGGGAGATTGGACACAAAAACATTAAGCCATGGGGTAACTAAAAATGGTAGCAGATACTAAGGGAGAAAAATTAGGCCTTCCTGAGTATGTGTTAAAATGAGTCATAAACCCAGGTATATCCTTAGGACTTCCTTTTTTGTTAAGATACTGGCAAATGGCTGGCTGTAAAGTTAAAGAAGGTTTGCCCTTAAGTAGAAAATTAAAGTTAAAGAAGGTTTGCCCTTAAGCAGAAAATTAGGTAGGTGTTCCCTTTGTGTACCCTTCTGGGATTTAATTGGAATGAGAGTCTGTCTATGGGTATAGACTTGACACAGTTTATGAACTCAGATGCTGCTTCTGATTTATTTCCCATTCTGCAACCCCATTTAATGTTTTTAGCCATTTTATTGAAACTAAAACTATTTGTGGACACTTATCTTTTTAATCAGTTCTGATCAAGCCACCCTGACTTAAATAATAGCAGTCACGACTGTCTGAATAAAATTACTAATGTAGGGACACTACACATAAATCTCAGGAAGCACATTACAGAATGCAAAACACCATTTTATTTCTTAATATATTCTTATGATTTAATTTTATTTTAGATAAGATTTCCAGTTTGGGCTACAATAACAAATTTTTGTTGCAATTCATTTTGGTACTCTAACCAGATAAGACAACATTTCACCAAAGGAAACCCAAGGGGTGACCTTTCTCCCAGCTCTTAATGATTTGATAATTCTGCAACATAAGCCCAGGGGATGCCATGACACTTTAGGAAAGCTTTTTCCAAGAGAAGTTCAAATTACTTATTTGGAGACTTTTTTTTGGTCCTAAATACCTTAAAGTCACTTTTTACATAAACGTGATATGTTCTCACTGATAGAAGCCCTCTATTCTTTCTTGGATTTACTTTCAGTGGTGAACACTGATAATATATTTTCACAGCCTAATTTTTAAAAGAAGAATGTCTGAGTAATTTTCCTTGTAAGAAGGAAAACTTTTGTGCATCTTTTCCTTTCACCTTTCCACTACAAAATGATCATTCATTGTATCTTACATTTAGTTATTAGTGCAAAATAATGATTTGTGGACATTTGTATATAAAATTGGATTTTATTATGACTCAGTAAAAAACAGAGCTTATTTTCTTCAAACATGATCTTGTCTCACAGGCATTTGGTTTTTATGAACTTATTCTTCAAATAGATAATGCAGAGAGGAATACCCTACTGTTTCTCTGAAGTCACTGCTAATATTTATTTCTGTTTCAAAATGGCAATAAATATCAACCTATCTAACATGGGCCTACCATTAGCAATAGTACGTACTGGTATTTTTCTTCTAAATAATTTGCTTGCTTTATATTCTGTCTATATAAATATAGAAAAATATATACATATTCGTATAAAAACCAAGTTAAAACCCTAGAATAAAGGCAAGAAAACAGTGCTTATCTACTTTTGGGTGAGAAAAAGGGCTAGATAATGGGAACTATGTAAGATGAGCCAAGTATTGAAAATGAAAAGAGATGAGAAGCAGGTGAGTTCTGTGGAAAATCAGGGATATAGCTTGGTAATCACAGTATGTAATACCTGAGCTGAACAGCTCCGGAAAATATATCTTAAAACACAGATGCAAGAGAAACCATCAAGACTAAAATTTAAATAGATTCAGGGTGAACCACGGGGGTAATCACATTGTGCAAGGTTTAAGACTGCTGGGGTTTTCAGTTCCTTAAACCACAAACTGTCTGAGAAACAAGAGGCGAAGAAAGGATTCAAGAAGTGTTTATCCAGTCCTGGAACATCACATGCTTGTCCCAGACTGACATACTTACATCCATACAGCAGAACTGCAGCTTTAATTTAAATTAGAAAATTCCTAGACAATTTGTATTCTCCAAGTTTGAACCAATTAAAAATTGATGGAATGTCACCTTTATTATTCTTTAGGTATCCTCGTCTAATGACTCTGAAACAAACTTTCTTTCTTTTCCTAAATAATTTAAATATTTTTTCTGAAATATATTGATAGTATTTTATTGTCAGGGTAAGCTGCAATGATTCTGAAATGTTTTGGCCAGAACAGGTCGAAACATGTAGTTCTTGCTGAACTGATACTTAAAAAAATTATTTCAATAGGAATATAAATATTTTGCTATTTTCATCCAAACAGACTGTTGCTCCTTTATAAAAGAGGGAAAGGAACCTTGCCTATAAACTGGTCTTATAAATCCTCCTCCTGTCCCCATAAGAAGATAGAAAACAAATAAAATATATGATGAATGTTGAAAACATCATATTTATTATTAATGAAAAGTTACTAAAAAAATTTTAATGCAAGGTTTGAAGAGTAAATATCTACTACAGCATAAGGGCAAACAATTATCAATGAAATAAAATCAGGTACTTAATGTGTGCTCATTAAGTGAGTACATATTAACCCAAATGCCAATGAATCAGAGTGACTAAAAATTAGTAGGTGATCATTAAATTTATAGCTTGTATGCTGAGATTTACACAGTGTTT
This sequence comes from Haemorhous mexicanus, assembly GCF_027477595.1. NCBI lineage: Eukaryota > Metazoa > Chordata > Aves > Passeriformes > Fringillidae > Haemorhous > Haemorhous mexicanus. The sequence continues at coordinate 49,395,991 of NC_082381.1, read as the reverse complement.
CCAAATTAAAAATACATCCTGTATCTTTCAATTTTTCATTTACAGTATTTGCAATATAATTAAACTTGTGCACCTTGGTACTAATACTTACTATTATTTATATGTTTTGCATTTATATATTTAGGTTTCTAAGTTTTGATATGCCTTACTTCTGAACGCTCCTGTTTGTTACATTTGGTTTTGGATATCGATATTGGGTAACTCTTTTTCCCTCATTTCAAGAAGATTACTGATATTATGTCTTGTAACTCATTTTGAATGCTTCTATTCTTTTACAAGACCCAAGAACAGTGTAGAATATGTTCTTCCTAAAAAACATTGAAATAATGCTGTGTAAGGGCAATTTTTTTTCACTGCATAAAGTAACGCTTCAGAATATTCTATGATATAATTATGGTGCCTTCACACTTTTATGATGCCAGGCATCCCTGGGCAAGGGGAAGAAATGCATGGTTTAAGGGTAGATCAGATCTGCCACAGCTTTCAGCTCTTTTTGGTGACTATTTATCTTTGAATAGAAAAAAATTGGGCTGAGCACAAAGGCGCCTACCTTGTGGTCTGTAATTGGGTAGTCATTGTGCAGCTACTACTTTTCCATTTATGCAACAACTTCTTGTGATTAAACAGTTTCAGTGTTGTCAGCTTATGCATGAGATTAGTTTATCCTGTAGATATCAAGGAGGTCTGAATCTCCCTGAGCCTACTGGAATTAATGGAGTTTGTGGCTTTTTGCACAATTGCTGGTGTTCAAGAGAATATCATAGCTCCCTCATTGTGGCCTCTCTGTGTGTATAAGGTCATTGAGCACTCTTAAACTATGATCAAACTATTTTTACAAAAGGATGTTTGCACTGCAGTCAGAATCTTTAAACTTGTCAAAGTAATTTTTACCACAGATATAGAAATTTACTGAATTGTAATTTTTTTCACATGGAAAAATCAACCCTTCAGAAATTTCAAGAAACTGGCTCCTTTTTTGTTGCCTTTCTGGAATCAAATTAGTATTTTTGTATAAAGTTAAACCAAAATAAACCTTATCTATTATTTGCTTTGGAAATGCCTCAGGGGGGCTTATACAAGCTGTTAGTGTTCTTTTCAATTTCTCTTGTGAAAGTGGAAAAAATATTTATGTACATAAGACTTTGGGACTTAAAATTGTGGGTTTTTAAGTACTAAATTTATTGTGAAGATGAGCTAAGTAATTGGCAAGTTTATAATCATATGTCATTTATCAGTACTTGGCAAACTGTCAGAGAGAAAAAACTTGGAGTGAAAATTATTTGATAAAATATATCTCTTGCTTACTCGTAATCTTTTGAAAGTCTTAAAATTTATTATGAAGTGGGTTCTATCTTTGAATTGATGAAGCAATATTTATTTTGTAAAACAATGTATCTCTTTCCTACTAGAAAATAACAAAGAAGAGCTGCTGCAGTATATTCCTGTTGCTCATGCTTTATATCTTCAATGTAGAGTATAGATTTTCTTCAACAGTATGATCAAAAAATGGTATGAAGAAATTTCATTATCAAGATCATTGAAATAAGTTTCTTAGTTATAGGCAACAAGGTGTTTTTCAGTAATTGAATTATTATTACTGATTTATAATATTTTTTTAGGAGATATTTGTTATTCTATCCGATTTTCCTTTTTTACTTTCTGTAACACTCAGCATGAAATGCAAAGATACATACATAGTCATGAAATCAATGATACCTTTGAAACAAGAATTTTTTTTCTGAGTCTTTCCCTTTATTTATTAATAATATAGTTTCTGCCTTTTGTTACTTCTGTAACACATTTTCTGAAAGGAGTGAAAATGAAATGTAAGTTTCTGAAAGGTACTGGTGCATTTTGAAAATAACATGAGCCGGAATGCTGTTAAAGAATTCAGAAGACTGAAAAATGCTACAGTATTTAGGTTAGCATTTCCAAACACATGCATTGTATCAAGACTGTATTTCTTAAACTATCTTTTATAATCTTTGTCCTCATCTCTATTTACTGCAAATTTTTTTCAGTTGTTTTTAATGGATTTTTTATCTGGATGAATCAATCTTGTTTTATTATATAAACATAGTATTTCATATTCTCGTGCTTTGAAACCATCCATTTGAAATTGCAGGTCAGGATTCATTCAAAAAAACAATTTAAACAGGTAGATTTTAATGAAGTTTTAGCATCTCCTATCTGCTGAAAAATATTTTAATTCATAGTAATTAAAATTCCTACAAAATATTAAATTAAGACCTACAAATGTTATTATTGAACAAGTATTTAATGTTACTCTTCTTTCAGCTCCTTCAGCTCCTGTGAAATTTGCCTGTGCTTTCTATTGTTAAATTTTCTTAAGACTAGGAAGAACTACCATTGCTCATGAAAGGAATAATTCTCTTAATTAGCTGCGTAATATTTTAAGGTGTTGGTCTTTCTTAAGGCCTACAGTTTTAACTCCACATTATGGTACTCTTAAAAAACATGTTTTGTCATTTCCTTTGTCCTTTGCTCAATGCATTTTTTTTACAGCTGCTACAGTCCCTTTGAAGACATAGCAGTTAACTTTGTTAAAGTAAACCTCTGCCATTTCCATGCAGTTAGAGGTACAGAGGAAAAACAGACCTGAGAAGAAACAGCACTCTGCTAATTTCTGATGAGCAAAATTCATCTATGGAAAGTCAGCTTTGGGGTGAAGATGAAAGTCTCTCACACCTACAAAACTTTATCTTCTATTTGTGCTCCTCTTCCTGTATGTATACTGCATCCCTTTTGTAACAGAGCAATTAATATTTCAGGATCTTAAATAGTCAAAGTAGATGGTCACTACTGCAGTATCATAAATATGGCAGCAAACAACCTTATGACAGAAGAACAGAGGTTAGGAGACTGTTAGAGATTGGGCTGACCTTGGCAGAATGCCAGGTGCTCACCAAATTTCTCCATTGCTCCTCCTTGTCAACAAGAGTAGGGAGACAAAATAACATGAAAGGCTCTTGGCCTGAGATAGGGACAAGGAGTGGTTGCTCACTCATTACTAACACGGACAAAAAAGATTTAATTCAGAAATTCTGAAGAGAGTAGAATAACGAGAAATTAGGACAAATACAAAAACTCGTTCCCACTCTTCCATCTTCTCAGGTTCAGCTTGAGTCTGATTTTTCTTTCTCCCCTTGATCAGCATAGGGGGATAGGAAGTGAGGATTGTGGTCTGTTCATAAGATTTTGTCTCTGTCACTCTTTCCTCCTCATGCTCTTCCCCTGCTCTGGCATGGGGTCCCACCAGGGAGAGAATTCAGGAGACAGTTCTCCACAAACTTCTCCAGTGGGGATCCTTCTCACAGGCTGTACTTCATTAACTTCTCCAATGTGGATCTCTTTCATGTGATACAGTTCTTCAGGAACAGGCTGCTCCAACATGGGTCTACTGTGGATATCTCCTCCTCCATGGACCTCCTTGGACTGCAGGAGTACTGTCAGCCTCACCATGGTGTTTACCAACTCCTGCAGGGGAATTTCAGCTCTGGGGGCTGGAGCCCATAACATCCTGGAGTCGGCTGAAACTTGCTGTACCAGACATGGCAGCAGTTTTTGGCAGCTTCCCACAGAACCCACCCCTGTGGTACCCTCACTGCCAATACTTGGGCACAGGAACTCAATACAGAGAAACAAGGCAAAGTAAGGCTGCTGGGGACAGTCTCTGATGGAAAAAATAGAGGTGTGTGGAACAGCTGAAGCGAACAGCTGCTTCATTTTGTAGGGAGTGGTCATTGCCTTTTTTAAGGTTAACAAATTTTATGGAACAGTATCCACTTTTGAACTCAGAAACTCACACTTTTCCTGGATGACACTAGTAGACACTGGCATCAAAATATATCTCTGTGGTCAACTTGGAAAAGCTGTACAGTTTGCCTCAGATTTATGCATTAAAACTTTTATTTTAAATACACATTACCATAAAAATGCAACACAAAATAAACAAAATAAAATACACAAAATTGTGAAACTACTATAAAGCCTGCATATTATTTATTATATGACTTACTTAAATCCTTTTAGTCCTGTTTTTTTTGTATGACAGTATGATTCACCGGCCTTTAAGCATTTAATTAACTCTCTAAGGGCTTTAATACTTGAATGGTCTCTCTCATAAAATATTTGACACAGCAATGCTTGCCTTTTAATCTTATGATTCATTACTGCATTTTCTTAATTAGTTTAACTATAAGGTTAAAATAAAGACATACATAGTATGTAGTTAGTTACATAGTAACAAATCTGAGATCTAAAGAAAGGTTTTTGTCACTCCTGAAGATATTGCTCATGGATTTTGAATTATACCTTTCCTGTACTAAATAATTTTTGTATTGTGAATACCTAGGAAAATTACAGGATCATAGGATAAAGCAGAACATAATTTTTAGATGATCATCTTCCTAGGTGTCATAATGTTTCATAAATGCAATTAAAACTGATAGTTCTAAAACTAAAATTGAGATACAAATATTTAATTAAACATAATGAATATGCAAATGAAAATACAATATCCAGGGTGTTTAACTAATATAGATTATAATAATACAATTCTTTGCTGGTAAACACTTCACTTATACATAGAGTTAGGTTACAATCTAACTACATGATATTTGAAATACCTACAATAGATCTTCAGATCTGAATTATTTGAGACATTAAAATTGGTATTTTCAATGCAAAAATTGAACCAATGGTCTTGTAGCACACATAACTAACCATGTAAAAGGAAATGACACAAGGAAAAGCTTGCATTCTCAGCACAGAGAAGCTAAAACCAAAACACAAATTCTTTCTTGTTCCTTAAAAACATTGATTTCTCAGAACCAGTATTGGATACAGGAATCCTAGGAGGCATGTGTAGCCATTGGTTGTGCTGTACCAATATACTGGATACAAAACATCTAGCTCTAGGGCTGTCTATCCCAATATTTTATTCTCAAAATGAAGAGAAAATGCTATTTTCCTAAACCAGCTACAGTATAGTGTTGTTCTTAATCACATTTTAGAGCAACTGAAGGTATAACAAACCTTCTCTGCTCATGACAAAACTTAGTTTTGAAGAAAGTACACTCCAACGAAATTGAAAGTCAGAATTAAAAAATAACAAAAAAAGAAAAATAAGTCCCATAAAATACTGAAAACATAAAAGAAGACAATTAATTTGGATAACTAAATTTATTCTTAAAGGAAAATACCTTCACGGGCTGAAAGATACATTTAGGAATTTTTAAAAAATGCATTTCCTAAGCTATTAAGTAGGTAAATCCACTGTCAGGTATTGTTTTCCAAAACTTCTCAACTACTTAATTTTGATCTAGAAGTCATATCACTTAGAGGCAAAAATGTTTTTTGTGGTGTTGATGAGCAGAAGACAATTGTACATGGAGAACTGAGGGATATACAGTACACTCAGCCCAGACATTCCCAGGCCAGGGCTGTGTTGCATGGGGCTATGGATCCAGTGTGGCCCTCAGGCTGTGTTGTGCTGGACAGGACCCAAGGTAACCTCAGCCACCTTACTGCAACTGGCAGCTCTCACTCCATATCTCCGAGGATAATGCCGCTGGTGTGGCCTTGCCTTTATCAAAAAGCTCAGCAAGAAGTTATTGTAACATATTTCTCTTTAACTGTAGAAATGATTAGTAGAGTTTTTCCTTTGTAAAGAAAGTCTCATAATAGCTCAGCTGACCAAAAAGGGAAAAACTGTTATGGATAGGGTCTGCATGGCACACGGAACATTGGTCAGAGTCTCTTTAATTTTACACTGCTCAGAGCTCCTGGCATCTAAAGGTATTAATATCACCTGTGCTATTCTTTTACAGTTTTAGCAGTAATGAAAAGCATTTTAAATGATAACTTACAAGTCTAAGTGCCTGTCTTGCTGGGACCATAATGAACCATCTCCTCCCAGTACAAGACAAACCCCTAGATAAAATTAATTTGATTTTTTTAATCTTGTATCCTTCTGTGACTAAAAGTCTTATAACTTCATATCTAAAAATTCATTCTAAGTTTCAGCCACCTCTACATGTATAATTTTCATCTTATTGTTATCATATTTATCCCTTTTTTGTCATCCTACTGGGGTGTCATTTAAGCATGTCCTTCATCCCCCTTTCTCTTGTGATTCTTCAGGATAAAAAATTGCAGAAACCCATTGTGTAGGGTTACTTCATAAGGGCATGTGGAACAAAAAGCCTATCAACTTTATTTTTGCTTAGCAACTGAAATTGCATGGCTCTTTTATTCCAGTTTCTCTCTGGTTCTTGAACCCCTTATTGTTAAAGTTAGTCTGTAAAGGTCTTCAGCAGACCCTATCAGCCAGAATAGGTGCCCCATAGAGGAACTAAAGACTTACTTTCCATTGCAAAAGTGCTATTTGTCTAAATTCTGGAAAAAAGTGAGACAAAGTCTGTCTTGAGTCACACCACCTTCCAACATGCACGATTACAGTCTTTGCTTTTTTCCTAATGATGAACAGTCATCAAATCCATTCACTTTTTTTTCCAGAACAAAAGTAAATTATTTATTAATATATAATACATGTATAACATGTATATGATACAATGTACATAATGGCTTAGTACTGGTGGCTTCGTGCTCAGATAGTTTATGGCTTAGTACAGGAAATAAACACTCAAGGTGTAAAAAAGGAAATGGACTAATCATTATTTACTTTTACATCAGGCAGCAATTGACCCAGCACCTTCATAATATTGCTTGATTTCAGCAGTGTTATGGGTTGTACTATGTCTTGCTACAGGCAATAATTTTCACTTCAGATGAGCTGTCATATATACATGAAGTCAGCACTGTATTAACATAACAAATGATAGAATAAAAAGGAATGTGTCATTGGCATGTGCTCCTTGAAGAATTTTATTCAACAAATTTAGCTAAAGCAATTTATGATCATAGAATGGTAATCATAATTCATATTCAAATATTAGCAGTGCTTTTAATTTTCCAAAATGCATTCACTTTCAGAAATTCCTGAGCAGATTTTTCAGAATTTCCTGTGTACCCTGATTTCATCCAAATAGAATCATTAAATGGTGACCCATTTATTTTCAGGTTTTGAAATGAGTATTGCTTTAAATAATAATTTCAGAAAAAACAATAACACATAACCTTTCTAATTACATATGTTCTCCATTATGTGTATGTGTATATATATATATATGTTTATATATTACTTAAAGTGAAACTTCTAGTTACTCATTAGTTTCCTCAGGTACTTTTAATGGTTATGAGTATATTTTTAGAGAGGCAGTTTTTTCAGTCTTTTTAGAATTTTTTTTTAATTTTTAGGGTTGGAAAAGAATTCCAAGATCATTGAGTTCAACCCTCGACCAAACACCACAATATCAACTGAACCACAGCACAAAATATGACATTCAGTTATTACTAGAACACTTCCAGGGACGGTGACTCCCTAGGCAGTCAGTTCCAATGTCTGAATATATTTTCAGTGAATAAATTCTTCCTGTTATCCAAACAGAATTTTTCCTGGCACAGCTTGAGACTACATCCTCTTGTCCTGACACTAGCTGCCTGGAAAAAGAGGCTGATCTCCACCTGGGAACACCCTCATTTCAGGCAGCCATAGGGAGTGATAGGGTGTCCTCTGAAGCTCCTCCAGGCTTAAAAAATCCAGCTCCCTCAGCCACTTCTTATATGACTTACTCTTGTCTCTAGTATCCAGAAGGTAATTAGGGTTTGTGGAAGGAGTTGATCAGGTATGCTTTAATCCGTCTCTACACTAAATAAAAGCCATGTTAACATCTTAGCTTACTGTACTGTAATCTGAGTATTGGAACAGGATGGAGTACAGAAGAAATATCCGCTCAAAGAACTTTTTTCTCTCCTTCAGGTGAGATAGATGTGGTAAGATGATGACTTTCTGCACATTGAGAGTGGAGAGCCAGTGCATTGATTGTCTGCTGATGCAGGTCCAACAGTTGCAGTCTGCACACACAGATGGAGCAGCTCTCAGCTATTCTTTGGTGAGTTGAAAGAAGTAGTATTGAACTGTTAGCAGCAATTGAGCAACAAAGGAGGTAGTACTAGGCCTGTTTGAAGCATATTAGGAAAATGCTGTAATATTGATCTTCATCAATATTTCAAGTGGTGGTGAGACCTTCTTTTATGTTTATGCACTAATGATATTACATAAAAGTGTGATGAACTTAAATTATTGCCACAAAGCAGAGTATTTCTTGACTATTTATGAGTTACAATAATTCTGATTGTGGTAGGATTCAGACCTGCAGCTAAGCACCAGTCCAAATGTTCCCTGTTTTCCTACCAGGGTTGTTGAGACATCTGAACAGAAAAATATGGGAAAAAACCACACAGGTTTGAGATGAAGACAGTTTAATAAGTGCAGAAAAAAGGGGTAAATAGCCCTAAACAAATGACAGAAGCAATCACTCACCACACTGTACCAGCAGATTGATGCCCATCCAGTCTGCACACAAAGGCTACTTTGGAAAAACTTGCCTTCAGCTGAAATTGCTGACTGTAATATTGTGGCATGGAATACCATTTTGGTTCGACTGGCTCAGCTCAGTCTTTCACAACCTTTTGGCCACCCCATGCTTTCTCATGAGAGGGCAGTGTGAGAAGTGGAGAAGAACTTAACACTGTGCAAACACTGTTCAGCAATAGCTTAAATATTATGTTATCAATATTGGTTTAGTCACAAATGGTCACGCAACACTACATGGACTAATATAAAGAAAATTAACTCTGTTCCATCCATACAGTGCACTGATTTAAATTCTTACTTGAGATGTGTTTCACTTATGTTACTTTCACCCGAGTCTAGGGAGATATCAAAATAATCTTTAAATGTTTAAATTGTATAAGAGTTTTGATTGAAAATACATCTACCTTGATGTCAAATATTTGTGGGTTCCCAATGCATTTGAATAATGCCACAGAGCACTTTCAGTAAAGTACTTAGACAATGAAGTAATAACAGGAGAGATAAATATTAAAACTTAAAACAATGATAAACAATTGAGTTATACACTCCATGTTTCAAATGTGTTCAGAGAAAAATAGATGTGTTTTTTATGTACAGGGAAATTCTGGTTGTTTTCTTCAAGATTATGCTCATTCTGATTCTTTTATCTTTTTGATTCTTTTCTATACACATGCTCTTGACCTTTGCTGTGTTTGTTTACTTTCCTATTATACTCATTTAGTCACGTCTTAGCAAAAGTTACAAAATTATTAAACAGAGACAAACACAATCTGCTATATATATGTCCCAGTAAAATACACTAATATTAGGGTAATTACTGCTTTTCTTCCAGTAAAGCCTAGCTTCAGAAAGATGACAAAACACCTAGCTAGAACAAATTTATCTGAAAGGGCAGGTAGTTAAGATTACAATTATGCAGACATGTTTTTTTGTCTTCTCAGATGTGCCAGCAGTGACCTTTTCAGCATTCCCATTGCGTATTTCATCAACAAACACTGTCTCGACTCTTATGAGAGCTTGCTCATAAGTACAGGCTATGAATTCAAAGCTTTTCAGTTTTGAAACTGGGAATCCAGCACAGCCTAATGCAGCTTTCAGCATGTCAAAGAGAACTGACGATATTCACTTTCCTAAGGCCCAAAACTCTGCAGAGCAGCATTATCTGAATCCGATGGAGAGTTGTGCCAGGATACGAAGCACACGCAGAATAAATCCTGTGAGACTGGAACACACTTATCAGGCCATTTATCATATTTTGAAGTGAGTATTTTTTTTAAATGCATTAACCTATAAGAATGGAAGTTTCTGAGAGTTTTACCCTTTTTTTTCCTCCCTGCCAAAATATTGAAGTAAAACTCTTCTTAATAATTAAAATGAAAACACTGCATTTTCTTCAACCTTTCTAAAGAGATAATGAACATTTTCTAATTGGAGGTAATTCTGCCAATATTCATTCCTATCATTGCACCTACTCAAAGAGAACACCTGTTTCAAAGCATGAAAACACTAGTAGTCTTCAAAGAATGAATTGAAGGAATTTTTGGTGTTTGGTTTTAATTGGCTGGTTAGAATTTTTTAGCATTTCTTGCTACTGTCATCTCATTCAAGCTTTTTAGGTAGTTGATATTTTTTTTTTCCCAGAAATGGTTCATTTAGAGTGGATTACCTAACATAAAACATTTGTGGGAGTGTTAAGGTCCTAAAACAGTTAGAGATGATAGAAAAAAAATGTCATAACAATAATGATGAAGCATTGCTTATGTTATTACCTAGATATTTTATGCTTAGTTATAAAATTAATTTCAAAAGGGTTTGAATAATTGAACTTAAAAATAGTAATAAAAAACTGCTAACACACTAAATAAATTGACTATATGACACATGAAAAAATACAGAAAGCACACTCTTGCAAGTTATATCATTAGATGATTTTCTTTCTTTTCACATACAGCTGCTGTATTGTGAACTGATGACAATTATATGTCATTACTGTTAAGGCATTTTATTTTGAATATGCTATTTTGAATGGTATGTGTAGCAATGTCACTGACAGGGACTTTTTGCCCATTTCTTTACTAATACAACCCTTTTTATGAAGTGTGCCTGCAATTTCCTGAAACATAAAGCTTTGCACAGTTTGTATGATCCAGAATAGGAAAAATGTAGGTAATAAATTGAATCAAAGACTTGTGAGTAATCATAGTGATATAGTTTTGGTAATTTCAATTTCTACAGTCTGAATTTGTGGGACACTGATAAGTTTAGTTAATTCAGATGTTCTTAGAAGGTCTCAAAGGAAACCCATATGTGGTCCTGGTGTGAAAATAGCTGTTTTTCTTGATATTTGACTTTGAGCCAGTAGAATTTATATGCCCCTTTTTCTGCTCGATTGCCCATTTACACATTTTAATTTCTTTAGGATCTCTTAAAAAAATTTAATAGATGCATATCTCTCATCACCTTATTCCACTCCATTGCCTTCTTATTATCTTACTAATTGATTACTTGTTGGGTGTATAAGTGAGGCAAAGCCTGATAACAGTTCATCTCCTTCTTTTGTGTAAGATGCAAATTAGGGCACTAAAACATATTTCACCACTTCAGAACAAGTCTTTAAAGAGCTAGTGAAATGTGCTGGCCTCTTTGACCTTCATGGAGATGAATTTCATCTGCTTTTATACCCTATAGAAAAAACATGCAGAGATGACAGAATTGCTCTCACCAAAGTAATGTATTGTTACCGTATTTAATAAAAAGAAAAATTTAAGAAGTTTTTTGGTATTGTATGATGAATTAATTCCTCCTGTACAATCAGTCATGGGTCTTTTTGCTGAAGCATCACAAGTATGCAATTAGTGTCAGTTTCATTACACTAGAAATTTCCTTTATGTGGGTTACCAGCACTGTAAATGTACTCAACTGATTCATAAATTCCACAAAGGTTAAGAGACATCATCCTTGAAGACACAGGAAGCAATGGCAGGTTTGGTCAAACTCACATATGCCACATAGCATTGTAATTCGTGACTCAATAAAGAAAGCCTTACTTACTATCCACATAGTTCTTTGTTTGCATTTAGTGCTGTTGTCTGTTGTCTGGTTTTGTCTGGATTTTGCCTTTTACATTATATGATTACACAAGATTTTATAGTTGGTTCTAGATGCTGAATTGCAAATTTTAGATTATTTCCAACTTTGAGATCATGTGTAAGATTATGTACATCAACCTAAAAATCATAAAATGTCTCTTTTATGGTGTCATATGTTTTTGAGAATCAGTTTAAATATAGATGAAATCTGGAGCTGACCATATGGAAAAACAGGGAAGAAGCTTACACAATAATTTACATCCTCAATAGATGATGCTCAATTTGATTTGCAATTCATATTTTTGGGAAGATAAGAGCTTTCAGGACTTGGTTTTTCCTCTTATTCTTATACTCTAACACTGGTCATTAGGCTGTAAGCAACCTGATCATAAGGTCCAGGGTGTATATCCCCTCCCTATCACAGCACCAAATGTAGCTGCAGGCTTAAAATATAACCTCTATTAAATTTTTAACAGTTATGTCTCCCACTAGTAATATCACTTTGGTAATTGGCTGTGGCCACTGGCCACACTTCTGTGGGAGATTCCTGACATTCCCAATGTAATAATTGCCAGGCACTGCAGAGCTGGAAAGGAAAGAGATCTTTGATTTTAGCATAGTGAATGTAAGACATTTCAGTGATCTGGGAAACCTATTTTAGCACTGCTGAAAACATTGTGGGTTGGCCTGAAAATGTCTTCCAAATATACAGATCGAAGACCAGGTACACAAAGCTTAATATTCTCCAAAACAAGATAATTACTAGTTTCTATGTGAAAGACTGGCTTTATCATTTGTAACAGCTGTTATTGGTCTAAACACAGGGCTTGCTGTTAGCTCTTTTTTGTGTCTTTAGGTAGATATATGCATATTTTCAAGATTACATTTCTAATTAACTTCAGCTTATGTATGTTTCTCAGTGTGTTCTCTTGCTTTTCACTTTAATGACACTTAAAATAAATTGAGCACTTCTGCTGTCAGCTGCTGCTGGAGTACATGAGAGTATATATTTAGTTTCTTTTGACCAGCCTTTGCTATTCACTGCCTTCACAGATCAGACAAAACATGAAATTAAAATTAAAATTAAAATTGAAGTCATGTGACTTTACTTTTCATACAAATGTTAAGAAGCTTATGATACCTTTCTGCCCATAACATATTTTTGAAGATATAGAGTATAAGAAAACCCTAAAAGTATTGCTTCTTTTTATCTAAAAGAAGAAAAATTAGAAAGGTAACCTTTTTGTTTTTTATTAAAAGTCTATTTAGAGTGCTAAATCAGACATTGGTACCTTAAAAATACACTTGGCAAAGCTTTTATATGTGTGAAATCATTGCTGTTTCAGGATTCATGTAGATATTTCTTCTCTAACCTTTAATACATATGAACAAATAAAACTTGTACTAAAATTGCCTTCAGATGCAGTACCTTTATCAAAGGAATTCGGTATCAATGAGACCAGAAACTCAAAAGTGTACACTTTAAAGTGTATTTTCTTATTGATTTTCTCAGCAAACAAGATTTTACCTGGGTTTCCTTTACAACAAACCCAGTGCTTTAAATGCTGTTTTATTTTCTAATCTAGCTTTCTTCTTCATAAGAGACTGAATGTTGTCTGTACTTGTGATGGCAGGGATTCCCTGGGGAAAGCAGTTTTTGTGGAGATACTTACAGCGGTAGAGAGAAATGCCTCTCCTGCTTCTAACTTAGGGACAAATTTGTGCAAGAAGAGAGGGAGTGGTACAATGGTCTGGTACTCATAATGAATTTTAGAAATGTCAATCCATCCCATAAAATGCCAAAACAGAACATGAGGAAAAGCGAGACAGGAAATTAATATGCTTCAATTCTGTATGACATGAACTAAAAGTAAGGAAAAAAAAAGGTCTTTGAATTACGCAATGGTTTGGGCTAGAAAGGACCTATAAAATTATCAAGATCTAAATCCCTGCTATGGGCAGAGATAGAAGTTTGTAGATGGAAGTTTTATTTTCAACACAATACCAGAGTATGACTGAAGTCATATTGGCTACACCTAACAGTAGAAAACACTGAAATGAACTTAGATTTCCCCTGCTTCTAAGGTCAAAAATATGTTAGAAGTAACAAGACAATTCTATGTTTATGCTTGATGCTTCTTTATACTTTGCTATGACATCTGTTTTGTAAACTACTCTGGAACGTTCTTCATTTTAATATATGTCAGAATGTTTTAGAAGGTTGTACTGCACTGTACTGAATCACAATGTTGTTGTAAAGTGTCTGGTGTTGTCGTTATTTACTTCCCTTGTGGAACTTTTCCACATTAATGAATCTCTTTAAGAGTATGGGCATTTTTCAGGCATGTTTTTGGACAGGTAATACTGTTCTTGCTTTAGCAAGGAAATCTAGGAAGACAACCCTAACATTTCTTTCCAGTTGAATGATTTGATCCTCATAATTATGATCTAAGTTCCTTTTTTGGGGTGAATTCAGAAGAAACTGGGCTGGATAAAGTGGATATACCTTGGTTGCTCTAATTAGAACACATGGCAGATAAAAAAATGAGACTTTTGCACATTGTTTATTGTCCTTGGGAAAAAAAAAAAAAAGAAAGAAGAAACATCTGAACTCTTAAGACATGGCAATACATAGCTGATGTTTGCTTTCTTCTACATATATTTGTGTGCTAAAAAAAATCCTTCTAGATCTTGAAGGACATATCATAGGAACACTAAAATTTCTTGATGTCGTTTTTAGAATTAAATAGCAATTATTTTTCTGTGAGGATGTGGTAGTAAGCAGATATTAATTGAGGTTGGACTGTGTTTCAAGTTAGCACTGGGAGCCACACGTAGCTGTCATGGCTAAAAATAGGTAATGACTGCTCATCATCACAAGAAAAAGTCACCAAGATGCCATGATGACAACCCCTTGTGTCTCATGGCTGCAAATGACAGTTTTGCATCTGTTAGTCTCCTAATTTTGCTAAGGTTTGGGTAAACTTTTGATCTTCAGAGTCTATACTGCCTGAGATTTACTGTTTAAAGCTAAATATTTTTCAAAATTAAATTTTATACAATTATTTTTTTAATGAATTCCAAATAACTTTTTAGAACAGATTCATGCTATTTGCTGCTAGTATTCTGTAGGAACAAAATCCTTGGAGAATATCTAATCTCAGAGGATTCTTGTCACAGGTATACATATTATAATTCACCTGGGAAGAAACAGTAGTCTGTGTTTTGTACTGAATGAAGGATCTGGGAGGCCACAGACAGCAGGAAACACTCAGAGACACAGTAAAGAGGGGTGCAATTAATCATCTGGAAGAACCTCTGTGCTGAATGCTTTACAATACTGTAGATCAATTGTCATATACAGACAAAAGTAAGATGTATTTTTAGAGGAAAAAATATCAATCACACCAGCTGAATAGAGCAGATAAATTGTTTATTATAATTTTTGAGTGATAACATATGGTGTAGGAAAATAAATTATATCTTATATGTCCATTTTTAGGCTTGACATTAGTAAGGCCACATTTTTTTTTTGTAGATTTATTTTCTTTTGCAGCTCTGACAGATTGACCATAACCTAAGCAGCCAAGTAAGTATCACAAATATGAAAAACAGCACAAAGACTAAACTTTTAAAAGCATTTGACTTCCCTTAGAAAAAATAGGAAATAGCTCTTGATTCTAATACTCAGCAGAGACACTTAGGAAAAAACTTTTACTATTTCCACTTTAAGTTGATGATCAGAGTACCCTGAGAAAATGCTTAGGTTAGCCATGTGGAGCATGGGAAGAGAGGTGTACTCTAGAATATGATTCACATCTCCTGGAGTGCAAAGTAGGAAATGTTTAAAAGAATAGACCCATTGAAATTTTGGTTATTTTCAAGATCTAGCAATTGAATACTAACCCTGAAAAAATGAAAATGTATTTTGTATCTGGGTTCAGGAAAGGAAAGACTCTATGCAAAGTAGTCTACAAATTTTGATAGCTGTGGCACATTTAGCCCATAGCTAGGTCCGTGTTCATGGCATTATGGAGCTTATATTTCGTGTGACCTAAGGATAAAGCCATGGTTTCTGGTGGTGTAAACACACGGAATGTTGTGAATATGTGATGATCATCCTACCACACCACAGGAACCACAGAATGAGAATGAGAAATATTTGAGGCAAGGCCACAGCTGGGATGGTGGTACAAATATGAGTCTGGGCAACACAGTGAAGAACCATGGAAAGAGTGGGCAGATGCTGTACTCAGGTATGAGGCATTGCACCTGAAGTTCACTGTCATTCCAATTTCTTAGCAAATATTGGCAGTTACTTCTGATTGCTTTAGGATCTTCCTTAGTATTGATGTTGTCAGGTTTGCCCAAGACCAGGACCATGCACAGGGAGTCAAATCTCTCTGTGAACTAAAAGCCAGGCTCAGACACCAGTCCAAATTGTAGGATAAGTGACCAAGTGATTAAAAATGTATTAGGAGGAAAAAAAAAACAGGAATTGAAGGGTTCTTTCCACCAATATTACCAGGGCATTGTAAATAGTGTTCTCTCTAATTCTTTTCCTTAAATAAACATAAACCAAAGGTGTTTATTATCTAGTTCAAATTCCTGTTCTGGGCAATTCAAAACAAAGAAATTTATTATAAGAAATAGTTGTTTCTAGCAACAGAATGATTACTTTATGCCAACAGATGATATATTTTCATCCCCTGGAGACTCTGGCTAGACTGATAATTTTTCAACAGAACTAATCATCACACAGATTTGAGAACAAAGTACTACTTTCCCGTAAAGAAAGGCAGTATTCTATTTACATCTGATATGAAATAAATGCCTTTTATGGACCAAATACAATCTGTATTTGGTGTTATCTTACAAGTTTGCCTGACAACCTCAAACATTCCATGTGAACAAAACAAACCAAATCACAAGCAAAGCAAATTAAAAAAAAAGAAAAGAAGAAAAAAAAGAAAAAAAAAATCCCCTGCTTCTCCCATGCCGAAACATCCCAACTGCCTATCTCTATTTTAAAGATTGTAATTAGGACAATTTATATAATTTATTCTGTAACTCATCTACTTACAGCTGGCATCTAAGTCTCTTATGTTACAAAATAGCCAGGACTTTGAACACTTATGGATATATGCTCCACCTATGTAGGCATAGCACTTCAGAATGGGTAATACTGTAAGAGAAAATTGCAGAGAAATGTTAAAAAGCTCAGAGGTTGGTTTGAATATCACTGTGACTTCAACTGTTGCCAAATGTCTACTTGTGTATAGATATTATAGTACACATGTACTTATAATACAAAACATATGGGCATTACTTAAAATCTGTAATTGGTGTCCGTTAACGCATTAGCCAAAAAAATTTAATGAGCTTAATATATTTAATATATATTCAATATCTGAATGAGACTTCAAATAGAGCGAGCATTTTTCAAGTTTTGTTTTCCTCATGGAAAGTTGTGAACTCTGTGTTTTACTATCGGGAAATGGGATTGTCTATTAAGCTATAAAATTCATGTGTGTTTTAATTTCAAGGCCCATTGCATAAAGCAAGAGAATGTAACTAGCCTTGTAGCATCTCTAGCTGTAGGCTGCAGTTTTTTTATTTTTTTAACCTATAAATCTCCAAAGATCACACCAAAATAGTTTATAAAGTATTTTAAAAAGAACACTTGAAATATTACTAAGCATCAAAGTGCTGAAATGGATTTCTGCTATCCAGATGGCCACTAATATCAATTTAATCTTTTTACATTTATACAATGTTTACATTAAATTCTTCCTTAATCTGAACTTCATTGCTTGGAAAACCTTTACAAGTTTTCTGATTTTTTTTTTAAACTTCTTATTTCCCTTTATATAATTAACTTTCCCCATTTTTCCTTTTTAATTTAAACAGAAGCAGCTTTCCAGAGAATCACTTGGAAGACTGTAGAAATCCATAATATTATCATAATATTATAGCTAAGCAAAGATTAAAAGCAAGTGTCTTGTTTATTCTTTTTTCTGCGTATTTTTTTCTGTATTCAGCTGAATGGGATATAGGTAACATGTATTAAAACATGTCTGTTAAAAAAAAAAGCAGGATGAACATGTAATTGTTAGTGTTGTCAAAGATCTTAAGTAAATGCACGGCAAATATATTTATGGTTTCATACATTTGACTTTGCAATGCAGAGAGAGAAAGAAACTACTTTGTTATATCCATGCAAACATTTTTACTTATGTATCTAATCTTATGGTTCTTGATCATTGGCAAACAATTATTTGATCTTTGTATCCTTCTTAAGTGGTACACAAAGACTGACTACAGAAGTATAAAAAGTTACTCATAATTTTATCACAATTCTCTTTTACAAGAAAAGAGACAAAAGAACAAAAAAAAACAAAGAAAGAGAAAAAGGAAATGAAGTAGAGAACTTGCCTCTGATTTTATGTTTTCAAGGTTCTTAAGTTCAGTTTGCACCAAATATTTAAGCCCTAAAATTAAAACCTAATGGATCTAGAGGTGCTCAGTACAAAAGAATGATAATCTTACATAATTTTCTTTCTATTAATAATGTCAAATCAAATAACCCACTGACAGATGGTAGTCAGCCTAGCTAATTTTATTATTTTTTTCAAGCATCTAGTGCATCAATTTTAATTAATTGACATTCCAACCCAAATAATGGTCACTAGACTTTATTGCAAATATAACCACTTCACCCTGAATTACTGCACTAGTTGATGAGCTGAGAGCAATCAAAATCATCTGCACAGACTTGTGCAAAACATTTTACACTGTCCCATGACATCCTGGTTTTTAAACTGAAAGGAATGGTTTTGACAACTGGATGGATAAGGAATTGACTGGATAGCTGCACTCAAAGACTTGCAGTCAATCATGCAATGTCCAAGCAGAGAGCAAATGTCCAAATGATGAGTGGTGTCCCTCAGATGTCAGTATTGGGACAAGTACTGTCCAGCATTTGTCAGCAACATAGAATTGAGGGCACCATTAGCAAGTTCACCATTGACACCAAGTTATGCGGTGCACTCAACACACTGGAGGGAAGAAAGATATGCAAAAGGGGCCTTGAAAGGCTTGGGAGGTAAGCATGAGCAAAAACCCTTGAAGAGCAAGGCCAAGTGTAGGTCCTGCACTTTCTCCTGCAGGAGAAAGCATTCATGTGCACAAACACATGCTGGGCAGAGAATCGGTTGAGAGCAGCCTTTAAGAGAAAGATCAAGATATTCAGCTGTGCACTTGCAGCCCAGAAACCACACCTGGGCTGCATCAAAATAAGTATGACCAGCAGGTTGGTTCTCCCCCTCTGTTTTGCTCTGCTCTGTTCTGCTCTGGTGAGACACCTCACCTGGAGCACTGCATCCAGTTCCTAGACACCCAAGTCAAGAAGGATGTGAAGTTTCCGGAATGAGTCCAGAGTAAGACCATGAAGATGATCAGAAGTCTGGAACACCTCTTCTTTGATGACAGGTTGAGAGCACTGTTGAGGTTGTTCCCCATCGAGAAGACTCCAAAGAGATCATGTATCATCCTCCCAAAACCTAAAGGAGGCACAGAAGAGTGCTGGAGGTGAACTTTATAGCTGGGAATGGAGTGATAGGATAAGAGGTAGTGGCTTTAAAATGAAAGACAATAGGTTTCATTTCAGTGTTAAAAAGAAACACTTTACTGTGAGGATAATGAGATTCTGAGATTTTTGTCTGGAGAAGCCATGGATGTTCAATTCTTATCCCTGGAAATGTTCAAGATCCAGCTGGATGGGGCCCTGAGGAATCTGTTCTAGTGTGTGGCATACCTGACTGTGGCAGAGGTGCTGGAACTGAGATCTTCAAAGTTCTTGCCAACAGCCTTAGATTCTAAGATTCTACGAAATTTTGGACCTGAATAAGTTAGAGAAGAAAGCATAGCTAATTATACTAAGTGTTGTAATTTAGTATCTGCTGATTTTGGCAAAGTCTGTTGGTCAGGACAAAAGATTTTGAGGTGAATTACAATATACTTCTCTGTAAAAAAGTGTCTTGTCATATGTAAAAATAGTTGAAAAGCATTTTCTTACAATCACGACAAAATATCTGTTTCAAGTTATTTGTTTCAGAAGTTGCATCAGGTCTAAAACTTGAGGAATGGGACTAAACACAGTCCACAGAAAATAATTTTTGTCATCATATTTCCATCATTCTAAGTTGTGACTGACATTTTCCATACAGGTCTGAGAACAGATACTTGAATGTACAATATCTGGAAGAGTATTCAAGAAATACTTGACTGTTAGTCAGAATTCAAAACAACTCCATGATAAGTTGACCTCATCTGCTTAATGTTGAACTTTCACATCATACATTGACAGCATCACATATTGCTATCATGTCTCGGTCAGGAATGTCATATTTTCTCTTGCAATTAAAAAGGGTTAAAAAGAGCTTTATTCAATGACTGCAAGAAGGTAATGTTGTTATTATCTTGCTATGGGGAAGTTTCCACATGCATTTTTAGGATTTTCAAGTAACTAGAGTAATCAAAGAATGAGGAAACCTCTAAGAAATTGGAGCTCTTGGTGTAAGAAGTTTGCCTAAAGATGAGACTTGTAAGGCTACAGTGACTTCATGCCTTGTCCATTTTCTGCCACATGGCTAAAATTAAAATTAAACCTGAGGAGGGAATCTGGATTTAATCTTGGAATAGCTCTTAGACTAGAAAACATTCCATAGGTGGGTCACCGTTTGCATAACAGCCTAGTTTTTTATGTTTCATTTAGTAAATGTCAGTAGATGTGGATATGCCATCCACATAGAAGGATTTAAAAGGGACAAAATGTTTGTAGGTGTCATTCATCAAAGGATCACACTCTTGCTTTTTCTTGCAGTTAGTACTAAGATAACTGAATCACAGTTGTATGAAGTTTTCCTAAGCACCTACTTAACACCATGGTTCCTCACTGCACATGCCTTTTACAGATGGTGATTGTTTATTACCGTGTTTTCCATGTGCAGTTAATATTATCTTTAAAAGCGCAATTTTCAAACATTCATTCCAATGATTCTTACTTTAATTAATATTTCACTAGCTGAGTAATTTTTGAGTTCAAAATGCTAAGTGTATATCTACTGTCTTATTTAGTGTGGTAAAAGTAATTCTCTAAACTCTTGTAGAATGAAAAAATAAAGGATGCAGGAAGCATATCTATATTAGGAAAACGTGTGTCTAGTCTAACTTTACGATCAAGAAATAATGTTCACCTGATAAAGGGAGAATAAAGGAAATATTCTAAACCACTGACATATAATTAGAACATAATTTCAATTATCTAAATGTTATTTACCTGAAAATCCATATTATCTGAAACAGTTGGAAAGGAACTTGATACTACTTAATCCAATACTGAAATTAAGTAACAGAGAAGCATGTTCGCCTGCACAAGAAGACTGAAGAGAAGTGATCAAACTGGAGGATGTCCTTGGAAGGAAATAAGAAGACGGAGTTTTAAAAAAATTAATGTCACTGCAAGTAAACTGAGGCCACTTCCTGTCTTTGGGTTTCATCATCTAAAATGATAAGCACATAAAGAGCACAGTAAGCATTTCAAAGGCCAATATAAGAGTTAAATTGCTGCCTACCATGCTCACAACAGGAAGGTAAGAACATGTAGGTGTTTTATTCATATAAATCCACACAGTGGCAAGCTTTGCAACTTGAGTCTAAGCTAGCCACACCATACATGCCTGGGTAGAGTATCATACAACAACAAAGACAGCTGACTCAGGATAATAGCAGTCTTGCAGCAGCATTCCAGAATTTATGGCAGACCAATTACTCTCTAATTGTTTCACTATCTTCTGCTGTGTGTAGTAACCTCTGTGGCCTGTGTTGGCCCTCTGCTCAGTATTACATGAAGTTGCTGAAATTGTGACAGATGTTCAGCTGTGGCAGGCTCAAAGGGGCATAGAAATGTTTGCTCTAAAACACATTTTATTTCAAACTTTGCAAAGTCATACCAAATATTTTAAGCTACTAATTTCAATATTGAAATCAAACTGAACAATGCTTTATAAAAGAAGAAAAAAATACCTCTCTAAGCATGCAACAGAGTTTTGGCAGATCAAACACATTTTCAAAGAATACAAGCACTGTGGAACTTCTGAAATGCTAAGATCAAGAATGTCTTTCATTTAGTATTTTGTGAGTCCTGTCTATTTTGTGGCTTCTACATACTATTCTAAAAATTTGGTGCATAGAATTATTTGAATTTTCAGATGTTTGATGTCTAACTGCATCCAGGCTTTCCTAGTCAAAGTATGCAATAATAAAAATGGAGTTGGAAAAGCTCCAACTCAAATTATTCTCTAATTTTCTGAATGTGTTGAACTTCTTTAGAAAAACAAAACAGACCTACTGACTATGTGGAAAGGTACTTTACAAACATAATTACTTGTGATTAGCTGGGTTATAGTGACTGTGGGTTCACAATCTCTTTTAAAGAATATTAAAGCTGTTGAAATATCAATAAAATTAAAAACTGGATTTTAGATGCCAGGTAAAGTAATCAAGAAAAATGATAAGTGTCAAAAATGGAAGAGAAAGAGGATTAAAGTATGCAAAATAGAAAAAAAGCCAGTAAAGGCAACTGAGTACAAAAGGTAGATTAAAATGTTAGACAGTGAAAGCTATGATTTTATTTAGTTTTGCAATTTGGTCAGATGACTCAAGGTTATTTTAAGAGCTTTAATCCATCCTGCATAGAGCATGTCTGGTCTTACCTAAACCTCCTTCATTAAAAAGGTCTGCTGTGATGCCTTGTGAAGGCAGACCTAGAACAGAGGCTAGATGGAGTTTAAGAATAAAGTAGGCATTTATTAAAAGGCTTTAGTGGATACATCTAGGGCAGTACAAGAGCCCAGCCAGGGCTGCACCCAAGATGAACCCAAAATGGTCACAAAAGGGACAACCAGTCATGGGGTCTCCCACTTTTATAAGTTTTAGTCCACTAACATATTGGAGGTAATTGTCCAAATATAGCTTTGGATTATGAAGTCCCATCCTTCCTGTTTTTCTCTCTTCACTCTGCCATTGTTTGTGCTCTTGAGCCTGAGCTTTGGATCATTTGTCCTTGGTCTCCAGCTAGAGAAGGAATTGTTTTGTCCACTTTGTGAAGAGAGCTTATTACCCTTTAATATGAAGCTCAGAACTACACACTAAAGCAGTAAAGAATCTGAAAAATACAAAAACTGAAACCTTAGGCATCAGCTGAATATATTACAAGAACTATATTTTACAACATTTTCAGTATTTATTAGATTTTTTAACTCATTTTTTGACCTGTGTCCTTAATAGAAAAAATTAAAAATTTATGTCAGAATATCACTTAATTTTCATAATACTACTAAAGGTTTTGTGGTTGTTCTGAATTCTGAGCTGTGTTGTGTATCACTTTTTATTTTTGGGAAGCAGGTCACAGAAAAGAGGTAGAGATCATTTTTACATGTTCTGTTACTCCCTAAGAAAATGAAGTACTTAGTGTCAAGCAATGAAGCAGTACATTTCCATCTCTGAATTCACCTCTGCCCTTTTCATATAAAAGAGAACTGTTTCAGTTCTCTTGTATGAAAGTTTTATTGAAGTTTTATTTATTTATTCTCTTGTACTAGTTGTATTGAAACAATTTCATCACATACTGTTACTCATTAGTTATTTACCACTTCAGTATGAAAACTAAATATTAGAAGGAAGAAGAATCCTTTCTTCAGGTAATTGATTTCTGATGGCCATGAAAAAATATTTACTGAAGAGGTGCTTTAAATCCTGAAATATTTTATAATAATAATTTTAATCATTTAATAATGATTAAAATTATTATTATAAAATATTTCAGGATTGTTAATAATTATTAAATATGATAATATTTAATAAATATTTTTTAAAATTATCTGTTGTATGGTTCTACATAGCACAGATGCATAGGTAGGAGAAACTGATTCAGAATGCCTCAAGTCTTTCATCTATTTTACACCTGATTAGAACCATCATGAGTAGGATTTAAAGGAAAAAAAGTCTATTTTCACCCTCTGTAAGATATTAAATTCAGTGGATTTGAAAAGAAATATTGAATCCCAAAATTCTAGTTTAGAATATTATCCAATTCGTACACTATATGTTCTTCAAAATCAGAAGCTTTGTATTACATTAGGAAATATGTGCATTCTTTAGGTCTTCCTGGAAAGATAAAACATCTGATCATAATTTAAAAAACATTTTAATTCTTGGAACTGATCTTTTTCCTCACCTCATGGCTAACAATATAATTACATCAGGATACGAAAACAACCATATTTCCTAACTCCTGACAGCAAATATAATTTCAGTTCTGCTCAGTTACAAACCATTATGGAACTTTCTTAAATGTCTTCAGCATGTGCTTGTGTTAAAAAAAGAAAGAAAAAAAAAGATAAAAGTGAAAGACAGAGACAAGTTAGTGTACCACTTATTAGAAAAAGAAAAAAAGGCTTAAGGAAACTCTAGTGAAAGACATTTAAAGCTCCTTAAATTTTAGCTTATAAGGACTCTTTCTGAGTTTTGTAATTACACTGGAGAAATATGATGATATTTTGGCATAGTTTTGTTCATCATTTTTAGTTTTAGAGCTTTAAAGATAAATGAGGCTAGGATGGCCTCAGCTGGTAGAAGCTGGTTCAGTTCCATTCCGGCTGATGCAATGGTGCCTACTGTATGAGAACCTAGATATTTGGGGCTGAGAACTGATTTTGGTTTGGATTTTTTTCAGTAACAATTCTGTCTTGTGCATAGTCTAGGAAATGTATAGGAGCTTTGAAACTGTTGTATCAGAGGTATCACACTGAAAACGAAATGTCTCCCCTCTTGGCATAAAGCCCTGGTTAGAACCAACATGCTGGAGTACAAGGAGATTTGGGGCGGCCCTGTCAGTAGTGATGTTTGCCCACTTACCCAGGTGGAGTAGAAGCAGCCAGCTGTGCTCCAGGCAATCTCGGACAATCTGTGTGTTTCCCTGGTGCTCTGCTGGCCCTCTCCCTGGCAGGCACTGTGCAGCCTGTGCGGGTAAGCACAGGGTGGCTTGTGCAGGCAAACACGCCCTGCAGGGACCTGAGATCCAGGATCACATGGACCACACCAAGCCACCTGCACCTGTGAGGTGTGAAGGTGGGCTTGAAACGTGGCCACAAACAGAGCTGTGTGAAAAAGCGTGTGTCAGGATGAGGGAGATGAGTGCAACAGCTCTGCTAATGGCCTGGAAGAGGGAGGAGAGACCAAGGCTAATCAGTTGGTGAATGATACTAAATATGGGCACAGCACCAGGGACAAGAATATATTTCAGGATGATTGCAAAATTATGGGCTGACAAGATAGGAAGATACAGCCCAGAAACTGTAAAGTAGCAGAACAACAAACACCAAGGATATACAAGGGCTCATGGGGAAAAACCTGGGAAAAAAAATGATACCAGAAGGGGATGGAGGAGGATGCAGAGAATAATGTAACAGCTAGATTACTGGATTTATGACTCTGAAAATGACAAATAAATTTCTTATATTAGTTTCCTAAGTGAGCAAGAGAAGATTTTTTTTTCTTTCTAGTTAAAACTCATCTGTTTTTCCACTTGTAAATATTCATTCAAAATAACACTTAAATTAAAAAAAAAAAAATTATATCTAACCTACACTCCCATTAAAACCTGGAGGGAAAGGAAATTATATTATTTATTTTATTTATTTTTGCCACCATCCCCTGCTCCATTAGCTTCTTTTCTCACTGGACATCTTCTGAACCCACCTGTATTGGTCCAGAATATACTGTCCACATTTCATAATGAGGGAAGACTGGATTTTTTCTTGCATCCAGGATGAAGGGGAAGGGAACACCCAAGATCACATGACATCATTACAAGTGTTTAGGAGTATTTAGGTGTCTCAAAAGACATTAGTTCATAGACACACAAATAAAGTTCTACTATTTCAAGTGCCAAAATAATACATTCCCCAGAACTGAGAGAGAAAGTCTCAAATTAGTTGTAAGAGGATAATGTAATGTCATTGAATTGCTCCTCAGACATTGCACCAGATAATTGGATGTTGAAATGTGTTTAAAAAACAAAATAAGAGGGTTACTAAAAATACAGAAGAACAGCTCTTAAGTGGCCTTGAAGAACAGCATTTTTCACAGGAATGAATGATTTGTGGCATTTTATTGTACAGTTGAAGTTTAATAGGTGCATGTAATACAATAATATACAGTTTTTAGAAAAAGGTATTTATTGCTGAATTTTTTTTCAATTCTGCAATTTCCTGCATACGCAAACTGTAATTTAAGTACATGTATAATGTCATAAGAAATAGTCTTAACTTATTAAATGAAAAGAACTGGATTGTAATTTATTAAATTTCCTGGTTATTCTATAACTTAAAAATATATAAAGTAAGAGTCATATTGTAACTGAGTATTAGTAACTCATAGGAATACTTATTTTTCCCAGAGCTTTTTGGAAAATCTTAATAGGACAAATCAGAGACAGAGGATGTACTTGTATTTCTTTGATTTTCAATGTGTATTCAACTTGTATTTCTTCAATTTTCAATATACTTCTTCATAAGAAAGTCTAATTTATCAAGTACCTTAGCAAATTGAAGTTTCAAGAACTTCTCTATGAATTTTATAACCACATATTCAGAGGAATAAGTGGAAGCTTATTCTATGATTCTTTTATTTTTGACTACATTTGAACTATGTGAATTCTTCTGCCTTAAAAAAAATATTCTTTTAAGTTCATTTGCTATGAACAATATGATATGGATTTACTTGTAATGTAGATTTTCTATTTCAGGGGAGACATGCCATTAAAGAACTTTCATGACACATTCAGAATGTAAATTTTAATCATTCTTCCCTTATAAAGGTAAATCTATTAACTGAAAAAGAAAAAAACAAGTAAACAGACAAAACCCAACCTCTCAACCATCAACAAAAATCCTATCTTACTTAGAAAATTAATGGGTTTTTTTTCCTTTTTTTTTTTCCCTGATTGTTAAAAGCAACCTAAATTATTTAAATGCACTGATTTTGAAAGATTTTATTATCTCTTACTCAATGATGCCTTGAAGGTGTTGAACAATCTTGAAAATCTAGCAGTGGTGTAGATTTCAGCTTCCTTGTTCATAAGTCTTATTAAGGTGAATTAATTTAGTTATCTTTGTCTTTTGAATATAAATGTTCATCATAGAAACTAGTGGTCTTCAAGTTATGGATCTGCCTCTCTCCCACCTAGTTTTCACTGGTCTACTAACTGCACGATATTTTTTCCTTAATACCTCCATTTTTTTTTTGTCCTTTTTCATGTCTTTGCAGGTGCTGCCTTATAACACATCTGTCAAAACAGGTGCTCTGCATTCGCTTTCAAAACAATTTGAGAAATTTCTTTCAGCATAACATTGTAGGAAATTACTGAATATTATTGTTGTTATTGGCAGTTATTATAAACATCTTTACATTCTTATTTGATGCTGTCCTGTGGTATTTATTACAAAGAAATTTAAAAATTTTTTCAAACATTTTTATGCTTTCAGATTTCTGCCCACATGATAAAAAATAATAACATCCCCAAAATAAGACTAGTCTTTACATTTTATTTTAATGTTCTTTAGCTGAATTCATGCTGAACTAAGAAACTACTACCTCTCTGTTTTTTCATTCTAGATATTTCCACTGGACTAAAGGTTGCTTGCAGGATTTTGTAAATAGATTATTCTATATAGCCTTTGCCTTCTTAAATGCTCACATATGGAATTGCTAGAAGGTAGTTTCATGTCTACTTTTTTCACAGTTTGCTTAGAAATACGCTGGCACTATGAGAGCATTTACTATTTACACATTGTGTGAAGCATTAGAATTACTTTGCCAGCAAAATCTCAATACAATCTCATTCTTGAGACACAAACTTTAAAGAATTTAGAGATTCTAGAAGAACTGAGGTTTTAGTTAGAGATAAACTTTATTAGAATTAATCAAAATAAATGAGTAGGCCTTGATGAAGTTAAGAGTTAGTAGTTAACTAATAATTGATTGCTTGTCAACATAATGTTTGTTTAGCTGGGTTTTTAATGAAGAATATAGAAACTGGTAGATAGCTTTTAGGAACATGAGACAATTGTAGGCCTCTTCTGTTCTGAGACCAATTGAAGACGGGGAATGGCAGTTCTACCAAGGGTTAATTTGTCGTATTTGCATTGTAAAGGTAGAAAGGTCAGAACGAGGAAGACTCCATTTACTTCCTCATTTTGGGAGCCCTCCCCAAGAAAAGGACCACTGATCCATTTCGAGGAACAAACTGCACATGCTTAATAGCTTTTGGACTCATTACCATACGAAGCAGGGAGTGGGATGTGCCAAAGTTATGAATATGCATTTGTATTTTGAGTATTCAATACTTGTATAGCTAAAGGGACTCTGTAATCACCTGTAAATTGCAGTGTGTATTTGGGAGCTACCCCACACACTGCCCTGTGTAGCAGTAAACATGCACTTTCTAACTTTAAACTGTTAGAGAGTCTTTGTCTGTCACAGTTGGATATCAACTAGATCAATATCCTTAATTTAATAAATTAATGTTGGTCAGAATGACCAACATTAATAGCTATCTACGTGCCCTACCCATTAATTCAAATGTTCTTTTACAGCACTGCTGAAGATTAGAAGTTATTTAGAAGATTAAAAGGCAAGACGGCTTGGGGGAGGACCGTTTTCTAAGTCCGAAGGGGCTATGTGTAGTGATCCTGTAAGGGAAAGAAAAGTTCACAGTAAACTAGTTCTAATTTACCTCTGTCTATTACTCTCATAGCACAGCTGTACCTTCTCACTGTTTAAATTGAATGCAGTTCCAGTTCATAGATTTTTTTCTAAGCACTAACTCCCTGTAGACTTCTCACCAGACTAGTAAATCAGCAAGGCAAGAAAAGAAGAAAGAGACAAAAATAATTCTTCTGACAAACATTTATCATGGGTAAACTTAAGGGACTGGAAATCAAAAATATTTCTACAGCAGCCTAGATGACACGGGGTGTTTTTCTATTCAGAATAAAGGCATGCATTTGGCCAAAAACCAGTTTGCTCTGTTTGGCTTACCAACTAGAATGAGGAAAAAGGTAACACTTTTAAAAAATTTGTAGGTAAAAGTGTTAAAGATACCTGAAAGGGAAGAAAAATTATATTTATTGGAACACAAATACAAAAGAACTAATAATGTCCTCTGGAGTAATTTATAATATTGTTTTTCTAAATAGACTGTTTTTACTCACCACTGTTAACAAAAGCAAAATCTTTTAATACTAGAATTTTAGACTATTTATAAATTTAATGCATGCATGTAAATTTTTGTGTGTATATAAATAAACACAAAACAGAGCAAAAAAAACTGAGCAAAAAAATTTTTTAAGAATTTATGTTAAGGAAAGCTACAGATGAATTTCTCTTACACAGAAATTATTGAAATTACTTTCATTTATTTTATTTAGCATGCAATTTAATTCCTTTGTTTGTAATTTTGGCCGTATGCTTACAGTATTTGCTTACAGATCTTAGCAGTGTACAAGAATTTAAGTAGACAACGCTTTTAATTTTTAGAAATCTTGTATGGAAGTCAGATGCTTTTTTGTTTGGTGGTTGGTTTTGGTTTTTAATGGTTGAAAGAGCAGTTTGCCTTTGATTTCTTTGAGAGAATATGTAAGATCCGAATTTAAGACTAGAAACTGACCTTTAGCATCTGTCTGCCTATCTAATGTGGGTATGATTTTCCTTTCCAAGACTTAACTCTTGTCTTTCAAAACCACCCTCTATTAGAGGTGTAAATAATGTCAGTTTTAAAGGAATTATTTTCTCATTAATCCTGCTGAGAATAACCTTCTGAAAACTGGATGAGAATCTAGATCCTTTAAAAAGTGCCAAATTTCAACAGCTGGAAAAATCCCTTGTCTCAAAATAAAACAATGATTCATTGTGCAAGGTGTAGCATCAGTAACATGCTTATCCCTACAGAAACACACAAAAAAAAATTACTTATAAGACAAATAAAGTTTAGGATTATCAGGAGATTGGTCTTGATTGATGTGTTTCAGAACACTAATCTCATCAGATCACCAGGAATTTAAGTGAACTGTCACAAATAACCCATAAAAATAATCTGGTCAGATTCTTTAATTATTCTGTTTCTGCTACCAGAAAGAAATTATTATATGTGTTGTGAAGTGGGTGTGAAGTGGCATGTTAAATACAGAGAAAATGTTCATACGAAACAGTACTCTTTTTTTTCTGTATTTGAATCAAATTTGAAATGGATTTATATAACTTATATCGTGATTCCATTTTATAAATGCCCACAGTTTCTGTTATTCTAGAATTGTACCCCTAAAGAATAGGCTACAGAAAGGAAAAGTAAAAGACATTTTTTGTTTCTTTGTTTTATTAATTAATTTTTTCATTATGAACAGACCTAGAAAGTTCATCTACAAGCGGGCGTTTTTCAAAGACAGTCATGCAGAAAGATTTAAGGGTAGTTCTTGCCAGAATTAATTATATTTGGTGCATGCTTTACAGATAAGTTTATAGATGTTTACTTTGCAGATAGCAATTCCTATGCCAGTCATCTTCACTTCACTAAACTGCAGAGAGAAATGGCACTTTGGGGATAAGAAAGATCTCATTTTCAGGTATTATTTTAGATCAAGATCTTGTAGAAATATCAGTTTCTGCTGTCTGTGGAGTCTAAACAACTGTGTTGTCACTCAAAAAGAATAATATTTTTTAACCACTTAGTAATTAAATAACACCATAGCGTTGTCACAACTACAAATTATTACAGTAACAACCATTAAAAAATGCAGTTCTTTTTGATAAGGTAATCAATTGCCTCAAAAGCAACAAAGAATTAAAGCAGTGGTAAATGAAGGTTTACTCACTGCAATTTATTGGGAAAATGAGGGAAGTTTAACAAAGAGAAAATCAAACAAAACTTTTCCAGTAGAATAATACCAAATATGTATAAGGAAGCTCCAAAATTAAAAAGTATAGAATTACTCGAAATCTTCTTCACACAAAATTGACTATACTAACACCATGATTAATAGAAGTGATTAAGGAGTTATTAAGAATTTGCATTAAAGCTGTAATGCAGTATTAATTTTTCCAAGAATGTACCTCATAAGTTTCTGCACACATTAAAAAATGTGGAACCTCAGGGAAGCTATTTAAGAAAATTAGTATGTTATTTTAGAAATGTTATGGCTTTTTGTTTAAACATCACCATATTTCTTATGAACTATTTTGCTAAAATGCAGTTTACCTATATATCTGGATATGTCAAGAAAGGTAGCTGAAACTACTCGAGGTTCATATTATTGAAGAAAGTATTTTAATTTCTATTTAAATTTATGTTATTATACTCTAGAATATGTAAATATCTTCTGCTCCACAATTTTTAACCTTTAGGCAAATTAGTGAATTTGATTACATAATGCAATTTCAAATTTTATAAAGATAACCTTTCTAATAGTTTTTACTTTATAGCTGAAAGAGCATAGTGGGCTTTTAGTTATAGGCTCTAACCATATCTGAATAACAGTAGCTGTTATGCATGAGTTGCAAAAGTTTAAAATGAGATTGTTAACATCACATATATTCACATATATCTCCTGACACCTCTCTTCCAAGCTGCTCTCCACTTCCAATAACACAACAGATTGCAACAAAATCATTGATGGGGTTTCTAACAATTTTTCAGTTTATTCTTTTATGGAAAATGAATTTTAATACTGATTTGAGTGGGATTGAGATAGAAGAACTCTGAAAAGCATCTATAAAGATCATATGGATATACTTGGATGAACTGTTTTGGTGTTCAAGGAGAGGTACTGTGCAACTATACTGCAAATGTTCACTGATTTATCTTATTTTTTTGGGGTTTTTATATTTTTACAAGAGAAATTGATTTTTTTAAAAGCTAGTTCTTAACTATAGAAATATAATAGAATGCAATATTTACAATCACAGTAATAAAAAAAAATAAAAAAGGATCATTTATCCTAAAATATAATAATCTGTTATTGAACTTTTTACTAAATGTGTGATTACCTCATGTTCAAACCACTCACCTGGGCTAAAGCAATCAATTGTATTTTTGGTAAACTGAGCACAACAGTGTGCATTCCACACTCCCTGATGATCATATATTCAGCATTTTAACACAACATGAATTGAAACTACGCAAAGTGTGAATTTCTCCTCCACAGCACAATACCAAGTGGCAGGAAGACTTAGTGTGCTCTGGCAGAAAGAAGGCTAAAAAGTGAAAATTACCATGTATTTGGTGTGAGGTGACAAAAGTACTAAGGACTGTAAATGTGAGCTGGTCCTTTTGAAAGCATTTAAATACATATCTGAAATCAGTCAGTAGAGAAGGAATTATACAAAATAGTATTGAATTTTGTTCCAAGGTACGCTGTGTATCAGTGTTCCAACTGCAGGTCAAAGAACAGAAAATACAAAGGATGCATGTGTGTATTGGGATTGCACAGCAAGCTTCTGGTAGTGGGGGGGCTACAAGGGTGTAATCTGTAAGAAGGCTCCCTCCCTTCTGTG
The DNA here is from genome assembly GCF_027477595.1 of Haemorhous mexicanus. Lineage (NCBI taxonomy): Eukaryota > Metazoa > Chordata > Aves > Passeriformes > Fringillidae > Haemorhous > Haemorhous mexicanus. The sequence continues at coordinate 49,363,711 of NC_082381.1, read as the reverse complement.
ACAGAGCCAATGCCAGCTAGTGCCAACACTGACCTAGCACTGGCCGAGACTGAGACATCGAAAATGGTGGCAGCATCTCTGGGATAAAGTGTTTAGGAAGGAGAGAAACTGCATCCTAAAAGTAGATGGTCAAGAGAAAGGAGAACTTGTGAGAGAAATAGCCCTGTAGAACCAAGGTCATTGAAGAAGAAGGGGGTAGAGTTGCTCCAGAAGCCAGAGCAGAGATTTCCCTGTAGACCATGGTGTCAACCACAGTGAGGCAGCTGTCCCTCTGCAACCCATGGAGGTCCCCAGTTAAGCCCATGGATACACCCAAAGGAGGCTGTGACCCTGTGGAGAGCCAGTCCTGAAGCAGGCTCCTGGCAAGACCTGTGCAACCATGAAGGGAGGAGCTCACACTGGTTCATATTTTCTTGACAGAACCCAATCCATGGGAGAAATCTCTTCCGGAAGGACTGCATCCCATGGAAGGAACCCATTCTGAGTAGTTTGTGAAGAATTGGAACTTCGTTTGGGAAGGACCCATATTTCAGTTCACTGATGACTGTAGGAGGGAGAAGGGGAAGAGTGGCAAAGACATAGGGTTGTGAACCCCCCCATTCCCTGCCCTTCTGCATCACTCAGGAGGACAAAGCAGAGGTACTGGAGTGAAGCTGGTCCCAAGAAGAATAGAGGGTTGGAGGGAAGTTGTACTTCTTATTAGTTTTATCTGATTTGATTTGTAAACTATTAAACTAATTTACTCAAGTTGAGTGTTTTGCCAGTGACATTAATTGATGAGTGATCTCATGATGTGTTGGTATCTTGTACCATGAGTCTTTAGTTTGTTATATTTTTCTCCTCCACCTCCAGCTGATAAGGAGAAGAGACAGAGAGACTTGGTGAACACCTGGTGTCCAGTCAAGGTCAGCCCACCACAGGACTACAGATAAATTAACCACAAAGACTGCTTGACACTTTAGGCTGAAGTAAATACATTGAGGTGTGCTTCCTATAGGCACAAATCTGATAGTATCATCTTTTGCTTATTCTTTATCTGTACACGCTGAATAACAATAAGCATTTTTTAGGCTTTTTATTTACTTGTTTTGTTTAACAGAGATTACTGAAATGCCTCAATTGTCAGTCAGCCCTCCTTCTTGTAATCTCTGATTTTTTGTGGGGTTTTTCTAGAACAAGTCTTCTTTAAAGTACTGATTTGCCAACTCTTAAAGAGAGAATTTTAAAAAATGTTCTTTCTCATATCTCTACTAGAATCTGCATCCTTGCTCATGGCAGTTCAGAAAATTCATACCTTGCCAGGATATATTCATTTAACAAAGCTTGGGCTTTGTGCAGAACTAAGCTGCAGACAATTTTGCTTTTCCAGGGAAGCTGACCTGGAGAAGTTGCTTCGTTTTATACATTGCAAAATAGAATCCCAGCTAAAATGACCTTCATAAAATTCTATTTATAAAATTCTGTTTGATAAATATATTCTGTTAAAGTGACAGGATAAAATTTTTAAAGTTATTTCACAGCAAGAGATCTATACCACTCTTTCACTACTATTGCATACAATCATAGAATACCAGGTCAGAAGGGGCTTCATCATCTGGTCCAACTTCTCTTTGTAAAAGCAAGGTCTGGAGAAAATAATGCAGAATCTTGTCCAGCTGACTATATTATTTATTATTATTATTATCTTTTTCATGTGATTCATTTTAAAAAAGGGCTCTCCATCTCATTTGTAGCCACCTTTTAAATGCTGAGAGAGGGTGATAAAGTTTCTCGTAAGCCTACTTCTGTCAGAGCTGATAAAATCCTGTTCTCTCAGCCTTTCTTCTCATGGCAGGTTTTCCAGAGTTTTGATCATTTTTCTGACCCACCTCTGGAGCCTCTCCAGCCTATCCACACCTATTTTGCATAGCAGGGACTTAATATTTCTTAAATTTCCTTCTTTCATGATTTAGAGATTTTTTCCTTTGGCTCATACAGGTTTGGTTTTTAATTATTTTTAGTATTTCTTAATTAAAAACACTCTTTTTCTCCTTTCATCTCACATGTAGCTGGTCAAGGCCTTCAATGACTTTGAATTTAACATCTGACCTTACTTATTTTATGTTCACAGTTAGGGGGTTTTTAATTTAAAAAATTATTTAATTTTTAATTTTATATATTTAAAAAATTTAATTTATTTTAAGTCATGAGTACTTTTCATCAATACAGTTACTCGTAATACAGTTATTTTTAATTCTTCCTACTTCTATGGTGCAGTGAGAAATGTTATCAGCCAGAAACCCTAATAGGTAGGAAAACTTATACTGTGATGGGCAGCATAACTGACTCTTTTAAAAATGAGTTATAAGGTGTCCTACATTCAAACTTCTAGATACACTCCTGGCACTTGTGATCACAAAGATTGCTATTGGAATTCCATTCAACACATGGGTGATCTCAGTTGGTACAGATCCATAGCTTTCACAGCTTGCAAAGTACACAAGAAGAAATTGTGTTTTGTCTCATATGGCAAGACCTATCATGTCTCTTAATTTACTTTTGTAGTACAACTTCATTTGAAACAATTTCAGCTTGCATTGAATTGGTCTCCGAGACACATTAGTATAAAGACATTTCAAAGCGTTTGGAAATGTAAAAGCATAAACTCATATTCAGTAGAGAATAAATGAAGACAGGTTGACCAAAAGCTCTGTAAGAAATGAAAATTACATAAACTATGGTTACAATGAAGGCTATACTCATTACCAATAATTACACATAATAATAATAATAATAATTATTAGTAGTAGTAGTAGTAGTATTAGTATTAGTATTAGTATTATTAGTATTATTATATTGCTTAACCATATCTATTATTATTGTGTCACCTAACATCCTAGTACTTGGAACTTAAGCTCATATTTGAGCTTAATGCAAATCAAACATTCTTCACGGAACACAATGTATTGGAGTCCCCCCTTTGTCTGTGCCCTATACTGTGAAATACCCACCACAAAATCATGCTCCAAGATAGAGCTTTCTATACTAGAGAACATCTGATACATTCTTCATAAAGATAGCCATGGTGCTTCATTGCAATCCAGCCCTTTTCTATGGTATTACTGGCAGGTACTCTTACAACACATTCTCAGTAAGATTTAGAATTTCAAAGAAAAGTACAAGGCAGGAAGGTATCAGATCAGAGAATAGGGGTTTTTAGAAATATGCCATATTTTCTCAGCTGTTCCAAATTTTCTGTACCATCTGTGTCCATAAATTGTTAGTTAGTAGTGAGCTGCTTTACCAGCCTAATTACACTGTAGTCTTATCTGAACTGTTTTTTTTTTTCCTGAGTGGAGAATTTTTTGTACCATTAAAAATACTACAATAACCTGTAAAGAGTATATCAGATAAAAATCCTATGTTTAATGTTTTACTCAAAAAATATATTGATACTGCCAACAAAATGTATTATGTTTTATTAAAATTTCAAAGCAGCTTCTTATAGGGAAAGAAGTGATTTCTTTATTAATAAACTTTCCAATTCTGTAAAATTTTGTAATTATAGACAAAACACAGAAACAGTTTTAGTAACTTTGGATTTCCATTGCTTTTTGTTTTGTGGGCTTACATGTTTTGGTTGATTCAAATAGGGGAGAAATAAATAGGAGAAACATTCTCTTAAATCAAAAACTGGCAGACTGGTTTTATTATGCAATATTGGAATATACTGCAAATTGCGGAATGGAGTGGAGGAGAGGACTTTGATTTCACCCCAAAGCATGGTACAAGTTAATTTGCTATGCAATTGTCAATGTGGATCTTGTTGCAGTTTGCTATTGTCAATCTCAGTATTTCACTTTGCTGATGATGCTTGTCAGTATTGCCTCTGTATGAGAAAACATCTGTGTCCTGATGTTTCTTTCCCCCTTTGCTGCATTTTTCAGGCTGTTGGAAGTGACATATTGCACAGAAATGACACTTCATGTAGCAGTGAATGATTAAATACATCTATCAACGTATCACCACCTATAACATTGGTGATCATTATGTGTATTTTTTACCAGGTAGAGAATTATTTCTGTCTACTAATCCTTGAATGGTTTAGGGATATTTTGTGTCCTGACCGAAATAACGTTCTATAATATTTCAGAAATTATTTTGATTTAAAAACCTAAAGGAGGGACTTGATTCATGGGGCTTTTTTTCCCCCTTCCTATATAATAATCCATTTTTTTTTTTTACAAAGAGTAACATAGAAAATCCTTTGATTTAAGTAAGATAAGATAATTAAGCCCTGTGTAATACTAGTGAAATAAAAATCCTCTGCATAATAGCAAGCTTATTTTTCCACATACATTCCAAATAATTTTAATAAAAGTTGTTGATTAATGATGCATAAGATTTTGAGAATGAAGATGAAAACTGAGGATAAACTGTGTAAGGAAATCCTCCACATCTCTGTGATTAGTGAGATATCTCCTACGTGATGATATCTTAAGTAACTGTAAGTGTCAAAGAGGCAAAAACATTTTGAAGAAAAATAAGACAATACTTCATATTCCTTTTATTTATAGCCTCCTATTTTTAGTAGAAATATATATTAAAAAAAGAAAATAACATCTTTCTTTGTACAGTCAGATCACAGCTGCAACAAAAAACTGAATCACATTTTTTCCTGGATACCTTTTAAAGCGCATTGCTGAGAATGAGATAATTATTAGAATGGCAATAGTAAAATCTGTCAAGAATACTAGAACATCTTGCCTCAAAATTCTTTGCACTGACAACCTAAAGGAAGAGTTCTAGCATAGTGTACATATTGCAAGACAGCTAAGATTCTTCAAGGAATAAATCAAACTTCATTTTCAGATATAGCAAAAACAATAATTGCGTAGCCTATGCAAAACAAAAAAAGAATTAATTATATTTATGCTAAAAAAAATGGAAACAATTATCTTCAAAGTAGCAGCAAAAATATTACTCAAACTGAACCCATTGGTAGAATTTTAGTTTTTTTGGTCATGGGATGGCTTGTCCACTTCCAGGCATCCTGAAAACAGGTAGAGTTTATCTGTGCAAAAGGAGGAAAAAGATCCTAGCCCATGAGCTTTCAGGGATGATTGTGAAGGCTTTTAACAAGGTTTGAAGGAAAAGGATAAGATAATTGTTAACATAGATGAGCCTGGGGTGACACACCTGTGTTGAGGGTGGCATGGACAGCCCAACTGAAGTGCACCTACACCAAAGCAGCAGGGTAACAAACAATGGAAGCCATTTGCAGCAGGAAGCTGTGATGTGGTTGCCACCATGGGAATGTGGAGGGATCACTGGAGTGCTGCAGTGGATGGCTACAGGCTCCTCAGAAGGGACAGGTGAGGAAGGAGGGGCTGTGGGGTGGCTCTGTACCCTGGGGAGGGTTTTGGCTGTACAGAGCTCAGGGACAGTGGGGTAAGGCTGGGTGCCTGTGGGTGACAGTCACAGGGATGGCCAACAAGGCAGAGATCCTGCTGGGAGTCTGTCACTGACCACCCAGCCAGGATGAAGTGAAATATTCTATCAGTGGATGTTTCATGATCACTGGCCCTTGTTCTTGTGGGAGTCTTTAACTTGCCAAATATCTGCTGGAAGCTCAGCAGTGGAGAGGAGACAGTCTAGGAGGTTCCTGCAGAGTGTGGAAGGGAAATTCCAGCCTATAAGGGAGCCTACCAGGGCATGCCCTGCCAGACCTGCTGTTCACAATCAGAGAAGGGCTGTGGGACATGTGGTGGTCAGAGGCCACAGCAACTAAAAAATTATATTCTCTTGTTCTTTGTGAGGTTAGGAAAACAGTCAAGAAAACCTCCACTTTTGACTTCCAGAGGGCAAACAGTGGCCTGATCAAGACATGGATAGGAGAGTTATGCCCCAAGCTCACTGGTGAGATTTCAAGGGACTTGCATTCTTGACTCTGGTGGTGCACAGGAGAAAACAAAGTTCTTGCATGGTTGAATAACAACAATATACAAAGAAAGAAATGTTGCAGGTGTGGGAGTAGGCCATCTGTATGTGCCAACAGGTGAGCTGTCATGACATTTCATGAATGTAGAGAAGCACTGTGAGGGCTTAGGGCAGCTATCTTTCATTTCCCCCCCCCCCCCCCGGAGGGAGAGAGAGAGAGGGAGCAGCCTGTGCCTGTGATAGCGCGGCTGGCGTGAAAGAGAAGGAGGGGGGTGCCTAGCAAGGCAGCCAGCTGTAAGAGTTCATGAACTAAACTAGCAGAGCTTGAGACTTTTAACTCTTCTTGAGGTGATAGAAACTTTGCAAATGCTGATTCCTCCTGGAGTTGGTGAGATTGAGAGAAGTTGAGAAGAATCTTAGGTGGGAAGAGATGATGGAGTAGCCTTTAGCTGGACTTTTCTTGAATAGCCATGACAAAACTCTTGAGTTCCTGTGACACAGAGACTGCATTCTAAGGGGAGGCAATGGCTCAGAGCCAGGAGAGTGAGGTGATGTGAAGGTGTGTGAATAGAGACAACGGGTGAGGAGGGTGGTGGTAGTACCCCCCATCTTCGAAGAAGAAGAAGAGGAAGATGATCTCTGTTCAAGAAACCCCTCAACCCCTGGGGGTGAAATTTGGGGGGAACAAGAGTCCCAAAGGAGAGGGACTGTGCTCTTTTTTGGAACTGGACGAAGCATCCTTAAAGAGAAAGACCCTAGAAGCAGCTCTGGTCCATGTGCAGTGGTGAGAGCACTGGACGTAGAAAGAAGAAGTCACGATGGCAAAATGTTCTCCGGGCGGTGCCACACGTGACACAGAAACACGAGAAGTTTTGATTGTTTCCTGAGTGAAGTCTGTAGTGCAAGACAGACTCCTCTCTTCTCGAAGAATTGAGAACTGATTATCTAAAAAGTGGTGATGGACTGAGAGCGAGTGATCTAAAGGGTGATAACGGAATTAGGAAATTTGGTGGGGGGAGGAGGAGGAAATTTGGAAGGTTTTCATCCTGTGTTCTGTGTGTTTTTCCTTGTAGTTTTAAGTTAATAAAGTTTTTTTTTCTTTCAATCCTGAATTAGAGCCTGCTCTGCTCTGTCTCTGATCACATCTCACAGTAGATACCAAGAAAAGAAGTATTCTCATAGAAGCACTGGCATTTCGCCAGGCTCAAACCATGACACACTGGAACTCAGGTGAAAAAAAAGTATGATCTTTGAAAAAAAAAGGTGCAGGCAACTCAGGAAGAATACAAATACGTCAACAGATAATGTAGATAGAAAATCAGAAAGGTATAAGCTGAGCTGGAATTCAATCTGGCCACCATTATGAAAGATATTAAAAAGAGGTTATATAAATACCCAAAAATTTCTCCATTCTATATGGCATATGAGAAGGGCAACAAAACTGGTAAAAAGGTCTAAAAGGTACTCCTTATATGAGGAGCTGAGGGAGTTGAGCCTGCTGGAGACATTTTTGCTCTCCAAAACAACCTAAAAGAGGGGTGCAGCCAGGTGAGGTTTAGACTCTTCTCCCACATGACAAGAGACAGGACAAGAGGAAGTGGGCCCAAGCTAGGGAGGTTCAAACTGGTCAAGCACTGGAACGAGTTGCCCAGGGAAGTGCTGGAAGTGCTCACGAAACAGCCAGATGCATCACTTAGTGCTGTGGTTCAGCTGACGTGGTATTTGGTCACAGATAAACAGATCTTGGAGGTCTGTTCCAATTTTAATAGTTCTATGATTCTAAGATTAACACACTATTTCATATCAGCTGAACTGCAATATCTAAGCTATATGACTCCAAAATAGGAGAAAAAAAATGGTATATTTTACTGCAGGGTACTGCTGGGTAAAATTTTACACATACAATTACCAAGGTCTAGCTGCTTTGCAATAATTTAATACCTAGCTGTAACATGTTCATATGTCAAAGAGGAAAAACATTGTCATGAGGAAAAACATTGCTTTGCTTATTAAACCCAAATGAATTGTCTGTTCCTACCCCTGTAGAAATAGCATTCATTAGCTCTTGAAGGATTTTTGTACTTAGAATTCATCTCAGTGTAAATCAGTCTCACAGCTAAGAAGTCTCAAAAGCTACCCAGCAAAGTGTTTCACTAGGGATTTGATTTTAAACAATTTATATGACAGCAAATTACAAGGGAGGAAAGCAGCTTATTCTGGCTTTCGAAGGTATCGCAATGGATCACAAATGCAGTGCTATCAGTTCTCTGTACTAAGACAAATACGTGTCTAATTCTGATTGTATGGTTTTGGTTTTTACACTGTGCTGTTACTACATACAAACTACAGTTAGAGAAAGCTGCACCTGGAAGTACCAAATCCATTCCAGTCTAAGAAGGTACTTACTGTGAATTTCACACAGTAATGCTCTTTTCCAACCCAACATAGTATCCAAAATAAGTATGCTAATTAGACATGACATATGAATATGGAACCCAAAGAAATTATTAAGATAATAATATGTATTTTAATTTTAATATGAATGTTAATATAGTAGACTAATTTTAAAGAGCTAAGTTTTTTATAATTCACCTTGAGCTGGAAAATACTTACCCTGGAATTGGATATTATACCTTCATATTCGCTCAATTCTAACTAGAAATCAGCTCTGATAGGTTTTTACCTGATCTTTGAAGCATGCTACATAGAAAAATTTTGACTATAAAGAAAGTAATAGCATTTGATTCAAAATACAAAAACCACCTCATCTGTTACTTGACATGCTAATATGCCAATATCCTTAGCTACTCTGAATTTTAGGTGACCATTAGAATCAGTAGGTGCAAAATAGAAAAGAGTATTTACCATATTCTTTATCAATAGGCCCAGGTCAGACAAACAATAGAGTACAGACACTTGAAATTCTCAAAAAACCCTTATACCCTGCATATTTGAAATACTTAGTCTTGAATTTTTTTTCCATGTTCCACGGTTTAGAACAAATGGAAATATTATCAAACCCATTAAATTAATTATTCACAGAAGTCTGTTAGAAGGACTAATATTTGCTCTTCCTTACCCTATCATCACCTAGCATTTTTCACCTTTTAGATTCTTATCTTATTGAGACTTCCTCTTCTGAGGTTCTGTGATCAATCTGCAATAGATCTCTTACCTTCCATCAATCTTTTTTCTCCTGATACAAGAACATGAGAAGTACTGAACTAGATAAAACCCTACTGTCCGTTGGCTAAAGTCCACAACAGCGTCCAGCCTCTGACAGTGGACTTTTTGACAGAGACCTGGTTAAAACAAAGCAAGTAGTACATTAGCATATACTCAAAGTGTGTAAACATATGGAGGATTAGAGCTGTTGCTTCAAGATGGACTTGTAGTCAAATGGTAGGTTCTTTCTTTTGTAAAAAAGTGAAATAAAAAGCTCCCTATGTCAAATATTTATTCAGTGAATAGCTGTTTTTTAAACACATTTTATTTTCCTTCAATTTCAATCAGTATTTTATTACTATGCCCCTATTTTCAGTGGTGTCCAGCTCTATTCTTTCATGTTACAAGGCCTGCCTGCCACAATTAAATAGGATGTGCTAGCCTACAGAAAAATTTTTCAATTACTTTAAAAATAATTATGCCTCAGTTTCTCACATCAGTTGTTGATAATCTTAAGTTTTTTAATTAATACAAATCCAGTTTACACATATTTCAGTATGTTATTAAAAAGATTTAATCATATTAGTGCAAATTTCTAAGGCTGCTGAACTTTTAGAGTAGTCCAAGTTATTTGGAAGAATACATGCATGTAGTATTTAAGAATATAATGGAAGCAATAAAACCACCACAAAAGTCCAGCTGATCTAACCTCTATACATAGTCTATTAGTAAAGCATATTTTGCCCTAACTATTCTGCTTACAAAACAAATATTTATTTTGGATGTTAATTAGTCATGATTTAATTTGGTCCTGAATTTTAACAATAGGTAAATGCTCTGAAATATCATTTTACTACTCTCTGTAGCATATTTAAGTTTCCAATAGATACCAAAAATCAAACGCCTTAGGCTTTCTCTTTTCACTTATAACCTGAAACATATCCCTACTGTTTACAGAAATCTCCAAGAACAGCAGTTTGAGCTAACAAAACAATCTGCACATGGAAACACTGAAAGCTTCATTTCGACTAAGTGTTTGTTTTCTGATTATTTCAAACTCATTCTCATTATCTGCCTGCTCATTGGAAAGGAAACAGCTGATTCTTCAAGCATGTTGACAGATGTCTACTTTGAAATACCTGCTGGGTGGCCAACACATCAGTGAGACGTTAAATCATGTTGTCATCTGGAGAGGAGCACTAAGCTGCTAAACTAGCTGTGAACACTGGCTGCTTAGTGACCTTTGCATAGAAATGGTGCTTCTACCCATAAACATTTTAAGGTCATGGGATTTATTCCAGTTCCTCACAAAGCCTGACATTTTGCAAAAGCCAGGAGCAACTCTGTACTGACTTTTTACCTAGGAAATATCTCCCTTTGGTATTCATTAGGATGGGTCAATCTAATCCAGGCTGTAAGGCCATTAGACCTGATGAAATTTCAGAGAAAAAGGATTTCTAGTGGTGCAGATGGTGGAGTCATACCAATATTTTTTCCTTGCTTTGATTTATATTGCTGCTCATGAGAATTTTTACACTGAATACTTTTACAATTAAGTTTCTCCAAAAAGATGGTGCACAGAAAAGTAACAGCTTGTCCTCCACTCCCTGGTGCTTTAGTCTCCCACTGCTGGGGCAGCAGCATGTTTCATTTGCAGGAAATTTGTTCAGAATCAAATTTGATGCTACAGAAGAGCCTGTATGTAGCCATGCCTGTCCCTATCAAGCTCTTCCCCATCTGCAGTTTGTGTAAATTCTCTCCAACTTGTGCTTCACATTTTTGGGAATACTACAGTTTCCTGATACATTTATATTTGAATTCTGATGCATTAGAAGATTAGTACTTTTCTTGTTTTATGCCATAAGTGGCACCTTTGCTTAAAAACTCCAAAGGCAGCTTAAGAAATGTGAATTGTGCATAAACTTGTGGCAGCAGCTCTCTGGCTGCCCTATGGGTGATGCTGTGGTGGGCAGAGCCAGCAGTGGCCATCGGTAGACAGATTGTTCCTGGCTGGATGCAGCGGAGAAAGGGGTGGCGTCGGCATCCAAGGCCAGCAGGCTTGTGGATCAGGGAATGCCAACCCCAGCCATCGGAGCCGTGCCGACCACAGCAAATGCTCGCCAGCTGCCATGTGGCACCTGTGAGGGGGGAGGTGCTCCTCCAAGTCCAATTGGGACGTGCCTACTGAGGTGGATTTGCTTTCCCTTGGGGTCCAGCCCCTTATTGCTTTGCAAAGGATCCCCCACACCGGTAGTAGTCGAGGCACACTCGCACCTCCCCTTGTAAGTTCCTCACACAGACAAAAACCCAGTGAGGCCCAGGCCCACGGATCCATGGGGAAACCCAACTTAAAAGCTGTAAAGAGCATCATCTGACACAGGAAGTCCCTTATGACAAACCATATGTCCCCACACTGTAAGAGTTACATGTTGTGGCACAGAAATTCAGATGCCCATTTTTGCAAGTACTTTTTCCCAACCACAAGCGCACCCCAGGTTACAGGCAGTGGTATTGCTGGGAAATCTGTTACCCGCTCCAGCTCCTAGGCTATGAGGGCAAAAATGCTGCCCCGAGGGGCAGATCTTCTCCAGGAAGACATAGGGAAGGGTCATGTGAACTCCCCACGGGAACAAAAGGTGTCTGGTTACGAGCATGCTGTGCAGGGCACTGCGGGGTCCTAGCAAGGTCCTGATGGAGTCCTAGCAGAGTCCTGGCAGGGTCCCAAGGCATCTCCACCTGTCCTGTGACTCCTGAAAAGATTGATTGATATAATACACAGCATGGTCACCAAGTGTCATGTCAATGGGCCCCTGGCCGGGTAGTAATTAACACTGACTCCATGATTCACAGAGGCTGATCAATCTCTTTAATATATTGTATTATTATTAAGAAACCCAGTGCTTTTATAGACAGTTACAACACACCTTGACCTAATCAGTCCTCAAATCCAAGCACCATCACCACTGGCAAATTAAGAAACCACCCTGTGGTAAAGAAATCTCCATAACACATTCCACATGTTCCCAACAGATGCAGCAAGTGAAGATAAGAATTGTTTCTCATTATTTTCTCTGATCTTTTCACTGTCTTTCCCAGAAAGGCATGGGAAAGTTACGTGTTGCTCTTTGTAGCCAGAGAGCTGCTGCCAGATAAACTAATCTAAAACCAAATCTGTCTGGGAAAAAAGAGTAGAGAACTTTTAAAAGTGTATATAACCAAAAAAACATTGGGGGATTTTTTCATGTTGCCAATTTAAATTGTAATGCCCCATCTATTCTTGGTGGAAGTTTGTGCTGAAATAATTCAAAAGGGATGGGAAAAACTACTATTTTATTGGTCAAAGTCAATATTTAATTATGAACATAAAGTCATAAAACCAAAAAATTGTAAATCAGTCTGTGCTATACTAAACGGAAAAATATGACTTAAATATTTATAAAAATTTGTCCTTGACATGCATGAAATTCTAAGAAAGCATTCCCTTTTCTAGTTTTATCCTGTCCCTTTATTTTTTGTTTTCCATTTATCATCATCTTCTCTTTTAATTATTAGGCCAAATAATGTGATGAAGTGTTGAGAATTAGGTTTTGAATCAGTGAAAAGGATTCTAAAGAGCTGAATCCCAAATTTTGTACTGTCTCTGAGTTTTGTAATCTAGTTAATGCTGCAAATTATGAATGGAATAAATTTATATAGTAGTAAATTAATGTACGGTGCTTTATGGCTCACATTGTAAAACTGAATTTTAAAAGGGAGACTAATGTCATTGAATAAACTGAGAATAATGTATCTAATATTCATAATGCTCTGATAAAAATTAATCCAGAACCCTGCATTATTCTTAGTGGAATGCAACATTGAATGCCAAAAAGAAAAAGATCTGACCCAGTATAAAAAAAGATAATTAGAATTAATATGTTGATGTCTTGAGAGGCTACTTAGAACAGAGGCTAGACAGTGTTACAGGAATAAAGCAGGTATTTATTTGTAAGGCCTTCAAAGGATACACCTTGGACAGCACAAGAGCCTGGCTGGGGCTACACCCAAGATGGACAATGGAGAACAAGTTTTCACACTTTTATAAGTTTTGGTCCCTTTACATATTGGGGTTAGTTGTCCAATAACAGCTTCAGGTTATGAAGTCCCATTCTCCTGGTTTGCTCTCTTCAGTTCACTGTTATTTGCTTTTTGAGCCTGAAGCTGCAATGGTGACCTTGGTTCTCAGGCTGGAAAAGGATTGATTTGTCTAACTAAACTGTGAGGAGAACTTGCTAACACTTTATATGAAGTTCAGAGTTACATACTAATGCATAGAATCTAGAAACTATGAAAGCTAAAACTTAAGTAATCATGTTAAGACACTCTATATCTTCATCATTGTTTATACATGGACTTAGATCACCTCTAAGCTTAAGAAAAATAAAACATTAAGTGCCTCTTTGGTATAAAAATTTAAACTATCTATAATAAAATCTCAGCCCAGATTCTGGTTGTGCACAAAATCCTTTAAAATACTTGAATATTTGAACCTGGAGATTTATCTTGCATATAGTTGTAATAGAGATCTTACCTATCCATCTTACCCTAGCTATATTCCATGTGAAATTCACCAAATAATAATTTTTAAAAGGGAAAATGTGGCTATAAAATACCATTACTTCATTTTGTCAAATTAGTCCCCAGACACTGCAACTTCAGCTGTTTGTATGTTATTTGTATTTCTAGGTAAATTCTGAAATAAAGAGATTTGTTTAAAAAAAAAAAAAAATCTTCTTGGAAGTGGTTATATAATATTAAGTTTTCAAGGTTGGTGGCTAAAAATTTAGCCTAAACTAAATTAACAATCAGATTTACAAAAGTAGAATAATTATTAAAGTCTCACTACTCAGAATTTTGCATTACAATATTCGTGTGATAAGGTGTTTTTTCTTTCCTGTAAAGTGATGTAGACAGTAAAGATTTTAGTAGTTTTTAATATGTTATATAAGATAGATATATATTTGATAGGAAGAAATGACTGCACACATATGTATATGTGTATATTCTAGTGGGAGAGGAAGAAGCTATACCTTCAGAAGCCTATATTCTTCTCATATTCTTCTCATATTCTTAAATGTAATGAAATTATTAATATAATAGGTTAATCATAGTACAACATAATATAAAATTGGGATTCGAGCCTGGCAAAAATTGACTACAAGTTTTTTTTTGTTGTTTATTTTTTTTTTGTTAGGCTTTATAAAAATTCAACATGCACATTATTTTCATGTCTACAAATGATGAAGAGTATAAATGTTAACTACACTCCCCTTTGCTATTATACTTTGACTTATAAAAGAGTTTTTTAGTACAATGGTCTTTTTTTTTCCTCCTTTTAAATTTTCTTCTTCTAATTTCCAATGAAATTTTCTGTTTACACAAATGAAGTAGTCATATGCCTCATGCCACCTCTTGTCACCCTGTACAAGTCTTCTTTCCATTTTAATGGCTTCCAGTTTCATTCTAAAGAGGGGGTTCTTGCTGAAATTTATTCCTCTTGCTAAAGCCTCATTATTTTTTTTTTTTTTTAAATCCAGAGCCAGTACTGGAAACATATTACTTGACGCTAATAGAGATTTATTCCTACTATTGTTGCCAGACCACTTTTGTCAGCTGTTTCCCATTCTTTATTTTTATCTTCTCTCTCTGTCCTCTTCCTTCCCATTTATCAGACTTTTTTATTACAATTAAATGTTAAACCTCTGAGGTTCAACTGCTCCAATCCTTCAAGAATTAGAGAAAAATTAGAGTGCAAGAGAAAGTGATTTTAAAATTAAATGGTTAGAGAAGCAATCATTTTTTAAATTAAGCTTAGTCTATCTTGTGTCTTCTTTTTACTTATTTTGTGCTCATATTCATTGATCCTGTGTGGAGAATCAAGCCCAAACAAACAAAAAATCCTCCCTATCAAAACTGTTGTTTAAAAGTAATGCTTTACACTTTACTTACTGCGGAAATAAAAGGAGATCTACAACAACGGAGGTAGAGAAAGATAATAGAAGTATCCTAAAATGCTGTAGGATATGGCAGAAAACTTGTACGTCTGCATGACTTGATAAGATCAGGAGTCAAATGAGTCATGAAGAGCAAGAAGATCAATATCACCCACAGGAAATATTACATGGGGATCTTTATTCATTCATGGGTTTTTAATATATATTCAACTCAGAATAAGGAGGGAGGAGGGAAGGCAGATGTTAAGAAAAAGAGACCAAATGCAGAAGGCAGGGATTTTTTTAGGTTTGGTTTTTTCTTTTTTTTTTGCTAAAGGGGATCTTTTTGTCTGGTAAACATATCTAGAAAGAGAAATCAGAAGGAGCAGTTCTTAAAAAGACCCACAAACCAAAAACCAACAACCCCCTCAAACAGAAAAAAACAAGCTAAGAAACAAAAACCTCATTTACAAACATAAACCCTCAAACACCAAAAAAAAAAAAACCCCAAGAGAACAAGAACAAAAAACAAAAGCAGGGTAAAGTTGAGAAATCTTCATGCCTGACAGAATAACAAGTCAGATCCCCTTTCTCCTGTCTTTTAACAAACTTAAATGCACAACAGTGGGGTGTCAGTGATGGATTGAGGATTGACATTTGTGCGGTGACTGAAAATTTTCCTCATTACTGCTTCATAATATTATTAAAAAAGAGAAGCCTTTTTGACAACTAAAGTTAGATTCCATCTATATAAGCCACTTTATCTTGTCTTCATTCAATTTTATGCAGTACAAAGGAAAAATAAATGGAGGGACAAAGGCTTATGAACCAAGTTGAACCTAAAGCTAAGGCAAAGATTCTGTGGTACTTGAATTGTCTTCCAAGTACATGATATAGTGTACAGAACTGCAAAAGAATAGAGGACTGGTTTATCTGAGCCAATTATAAGCAAATGAGCTGGTCCTACAGGTCCTCCTGTGCTGGACTTCACAGGCTCCTGACCACTGAAAATGACACAGTAGACTTGCAACTGTTTTCCAAGGAGTGGGTGTTACACCTGAAGTACTCTGCTCATGTTGCCGGAGTTCAGATATTTCCATGGTTTTAGCTATTATAAATATATGCTGTATTTCATATTTCTTCAGGTTGAAGCTAATTGTTTTGTTCTTGGTGCAGTAAAATCACAAAGGCTGAATGATTCTCAGTGGGAAAGAATTTGTAACCAATAACAAATGAAAATGATGTTCAGTTTTCTTTTGTTTAGGAGTATACTGAAAAGGAATAGTGCAAAAACATTTTTAAACTAGTTAATTCACTTTGTTAATAAAAACTTTGTCTAATTCTTTCTAATGTAGGAACCTAATATTTGAAAATTTGAAATTTTCTGGCATCTGGCCTATTTATAATAGTCTTGTAATCTGTTCTAGAAAGGCAAATGTTAGCATTCACAGGGAACATTTTTAAATTAATAAATAATTG
This sequence comes from Haemorhous mexicanus, assembly GCF_027477595.1. Classification (NCBI taxonomy): domain Eukaryota; kingdom Metazoa; phylum Chordata; class Aves; order Passeriformes; family Fringillidae; genus Haemorhous; species Haemorhous mexicanus. The sequence goes on along the minus strand of NC_082381.1, from coordinate 49,347,176 downwards.
CATATCTTAGAACTCGCTTCTGATGATTTCATAATCTCTGGCATATTTACACTTCATGATGAGACACTGTCAAAATTTTTTTGGAAGCTTCCTTTGAAAAAAAATCAAAACAAAGAAATCTCAGAAACTTTAAGCTGCTAAATTTTTCATGATTTTTAAAAATATTGCATTATTTTCTTTAGCATGATATTGTCTAACTTCTTATTAGTGGCAGGTCAAAATGTTACACTAAAAAAAAGTCACAGTAATGGTGCAATAAAACAAGGAGAGTGTGGTGGAAAGAAGTTTTGAAACATTAAAAATTTTTGAAAGCTTGTCAAATTACCTTTTTATTGTAGGAAATTAAAATTGCAGTGAGGAAGAAAATATTACTAGGTTTTGAAGACTGGGAAAGTAGTAATATGTTAGTTGATGTTTCAGAGTTCCAGAAAACAGGTAGAATCTACTTCTAAAATTTTTTTTCTGTAGCTATAAACATCATTGAGATGCTACTCAACATATTTATAGTAAACAATAAATAATACAGTAAAAAAAAAAGGAAAACATACACAAATAAGTTCACATTTCAAAAAAATACCAGTGAACACATATCTCTGAGTATTTAAAATGCCTTTAGGAGCTGCAGGTAACTTAGCCTTTAGAAACTTGGACTCAATGATTCAGTTAGAATATTATGCAAAGATGAGTATTTCTGATAAAGTTTTGGTAAAGCTCAAGCACAGGACCAAAATATTTTTAGAGTTGGAACGGACCTCTTGAGATCATCCAGGCCAACTCCCCTGCCCAGGCATGGTCACTTAGAGGAGGTGACACAGGAACACATTCAGATAGTGTTGGAATGTCTCCAGAGAGGGAGACTCCAAGAACTCCTTGGGCACCCTGTAACAGCACGAGGACACCCTCAGTGTAAAGAGTGTAAAGGAACCACAGAAACAAAAAACAGATAAAAATAAAAGTTATATAAAATACAAAATATGCTAATTAGTGCAGAGTCTTTCCTTGTGTGGCTATTTCCAAGTGAGATTTATAAAATTAATTTTTAACTTCTGATAAATTTCATTTTTTTTCTCTGCACTGTCCCCATAGTAGGATTTTCCCTTGTTCTTAACTCATTTCCCATTTATCTTTCTGCTTCCAGAACTTTGTTTTTCCCTTCGAGCTTAAAATTAAAGAATGTAATATGTATGTCTAAAGCTTTGTAATTAAAAAATCTGCACTCAGTCAGCAGTCTGTTATTTCACCAACATTTAATTGGCCAGCCCAGTGGCATAAAAGAGATGCACTGAAGTACTAATTGACAATCCAGAATTTAGGATAGGTGGCAGAATCCCACAGTGCGTAAGCTGTGCTTGCAAGGCATCCATCATTTTTTTCCATGGGGAAATGAAGGTTACAGTGCATTCCTAAAAAGTTTTACACTTTTTGTCAAGTAGGAGTGTAGGAGTATACCTTTTCAAAGTTAAGGAATAAAAGGCCCCAAGCAGCCAACATAACAGGACCTGGTGGAGCTCCCGTGCAAGATAGTAAACATCCACCCAACTGCAAACATGTGAAATATTATCCACGTGATGGAAGGTCTCCATACGCCTACCAAGGAAACAGAACCCAAATCCAACAACCATCAAGCTCCAGTGACAGCCTAAAAGCAAAAAGAGCACAGAACACTGATGAGCCATCCTGCATCCAAAAGTCCACCTCTGTAATTTTAGGACCTCCTTATCAGATAAGTTCCACTTCTTCTAATACCCTTCCCCAATTTCTGTGACCTGCCCACCTCCCTCCCACTGGCACCTTTTCCTTTCCATTGTCCCATTCTCCCTTTTTTATGTTCCCACAAATGGCTACCTCCCTTTCCCCCCTTCCCTCGCCTAGCCCCACTAATCCTTTTTCTCAGAGTTCCTTCTCAATACCAGAAGGGGGTGATTGGGAAAGCAAGGAAAGTTTCCCTAAAGTAACCATATTTTTCTTAAAAGTTAACAATTTCTATTTGTAGTTTCCAACAGGCACACCACCCCCTACACTACCTCGTACACAGTTTATAACAGCTGACCACTTTGCCACAGATGACAGAGAACCAGTTCTTGCTGAAGGAGCCTTCTCCTGACTCAGATTCCTGATAAACCATGCCAAGAAAACCCCACATCCCACCTGCTAGCTCTAAGATGCTCCAGAAAATGTGTTTGGACACTGGGGACTCAGGATTCTTTACATTTTGAAAACTGTCTTATGGGAGCTTTTGATTGCTTTTGTCATTTTATGTTCATTCAGTTGATCTTTCAGAGAAGCTTTCTTAATAATATTGAAATGTAGAGTTGTGGAGAACCTGAAAGCCTTCCCTGGGTTAGGGAGACACAAGAAGCTTCCCTCAAAAGACACCCTATTCTTTAAGACCCCACTGGCTCCTTCCCCTTGTTCAGGACCCTCTGCCACTCCCTCCCTATTGCCTGATTGTCCCTTATCTTTGTACTGCACCCCCAGGGTGCCTCGGGGGAAAGAAACCTGGAGTCTCCCCCTGTGTGTGACTGGGACCCTGGACATCTTACCAGGTGGCTGAATTAAACATATGTGGATATCATGCAAAGGCCTTTTTTGCTTCCTTACCCTAGACTTTATTAGCAGCTACTTCAGCTGCTGCAGTTTTTCATAGGTAAATGAAGGTTACAGCACATTCCTATAAAGTTTTACACACCTATTGAGGTTTGTCAAGTCAGAGTGTAGGAGTATACCTATTCAAAAGTAAGAGTTGTTTGGTGGCTGTTTCCTAAATATTTTAGTTTTATTATAATTGTTTGCAGTTGGTCTTTCCTTGGAAATAAATAACTATACACCACATATTTACAGAAGATTTTAAAACTCCATATAGTATTATCTTCTAAATCTAGATGAATCAGTTTTAGTAGATTTGACTTGAAAATTTGTGATTGATTAATGTTGCAGTGAATTCTGTCAGCCATATTACTTCTGATTGCAGTCCAAAATTATGTTACTATACGTGTGTATGTTTATTCTCCCTTAAAAGTGCATAGTATATAGATGCATACAGCAGAAATAGCAACTGTCCTATACATTAGTTCTAATGAAATTTCAGAAAGGCCACTGTCATCTGGGATACTGCAAGCCAAATATGAGGTCGACCTATCCAAAAATTGCTCTATTTTTAAATAATAAGCACATTTTCAGGCAAAATACTTTATCAAAACCATGGTAAAATAGATTTGCTGGTTTTTGCATTGTTGGCAAGACCATATATCTGTGATGCTGCAAAATTTGATTGGAAAGATTTTTGTTGCAAATATGAAACTCCATATTCTGACATACTTATTCATGTCTCAATGCCTTTTCTTTTTAAGAAGCATTTTTTTAATGGTCATTGCTGTTTACAGCTGTGTTAGTTTTCTTTATTTCAAAATCTTAAAGGTCTTAGTCCTTAAAGTCTTTCTTCTGAAATTTGACAGCACTGCATTAATTTGATTTGTTAGTTTATTTAAATAATAATCAAAATCAAAAAAGCCTACTGTAAAGATAACTTTTTTTCCACTTTATTTTCTTCTGAAATGTTAATTTCAATCATACTAAATGATGGTAATGCAATAAATTACTCATGTGTAAATGCTAAACTCTAACAGTACACTAGCAATTTCCATGTTTTCAGAGGAGAGATTTATTCTCAAAAAACAAAAACACCTATCAGAAAAATTAATCTAAGCCTGCAAAATTTTCTTAAAATTATCAGATTATTTGCTGTGCCATGCAGAGCATTTAAATGTTATGCTCATGAGCATTTAAGTTCATCTAGTTTTTGTTCTACTTTTGCTTTCAGTTTTGGAGGAAACTAAATCAAAATTTCAAATTTATTTAATAACAGATGGAGGCTTCATGCTTTAGGAAAGGGAAGGCTGAGACAGTGAAGAAACCTTCCTCATTCTGAAGTAATGAGGGACGGTGAGAGAGCTTACTGCTCTTGGAAACATTAATAAAACAATGAGTCATACCTGATCTGGTGTGAGCAGAGATTAAAAGACAGGCTGGAACAAGGGAAATTCCATTTTGATATCAGGAATGGTTCACAGTGATAATACTGAAGCCCCCAGAGGGTTTTGTCTAGAGAGACTGGGATTCCAATTCCTTCGATATACTGGATGAAGACCAGCCAGATGAAGGTCATGATATAAATTGTCCCTGCTTCTCATAGGTGGGTGGATGGTGCGACCAGATTCCTTTCTTACCTAAATTACTAAATGTAGAAACAGAATATATGCTTCATTTCCTGAAATCTGATGTCTCATTTTCAGGTGAGTATCATATTGATCTAACACTATTTCCTCACACTATTTGATTTAATAAAATCAATTTTCAGAACAGCTTTCACAGGACTAGGTACTAGCAACTTTTCCTTTGATTCTTTGCAGGATACAGATCCAGAGACACTTTCTCAAAATACATGTTATTCAGGGGAATCCAGTTAAATCCCACATGAAAGTGAAAATAGAAAGTAATTAGCGCATGTTTTTCTACTCATCCAATTCCCCAAAATGATATCCTTCCCAAAAGAGCTGCTGACAATAATTAGCAATCTAGAATTTCATCAATTTGTGTACTTGTGGTTTTAAAATGTTAAAACCACATTTTCACTTTAGAACGTATGTGGAGATTTCATTTAGCAGTGGTGTCTTTGTACATGTAAACAGTGGAGCAGGTGCTTCAATATTTACTCACAATTACTAAGACTTGACAAGACTGCAGTTCAAAGGCAAGTAGGTATCAAAACATTAAAAGCTGTAGTGTCAGAAATCCCATGAGATGGGTACCTTTTTTAAAGTATGTGCATACTTAAGTCACAATTTTCTGTGGTTTCTTAGAAAAGTCCTATAGCTAAGCTATGACAATGACAAAAGATAACCTCTCGGTCAAACATGAGAGAAATTAATTTAGCACTAGTGGACATGGTAAACTTTGAATAAAGTAAGGCTTCATTCCCATTGTTTGCAGTGATCACAGCTTTTGTGGGAAAATCATATATATGCAAAAACCTGTGAAGGTCTGTGATAACATGCAATTTTTGTGTATGCTAGTGTACAGATGTGTTATTGTATATTCTCTCCAAATTTTTCTATGTAAGAAATATCCATTGACAGAAAACCTGCTGAAAGTGTCTGTGATGAGACATTGTAGTTGAGTTTTCTGCCTCCTTGGTGCTCATCGAATGGCAATGGACAGGATCTAAAACACAGTGAGTTTGTGAAAAGCCTTGATCAAGTCACACAGCGTGCAGTCTTTGAAACAGCTTCTGAGCAGCAGTTTATGAGTATGCATTGGAAAAAAGATTTTTTTGTCAAAAGAATGTCATCAGGCACTAAAGCTAGGAGATGGAACTTTGTTCATATTTTTGGTCTTGATTCTGAAAATCCTTAATTCCAAATTCAAACGTGCATTTTTTAACAAGGATGTTCCTCTTTTCAATGCTAAAAATCTCCCATTAACTACTTCTTGGTCTGGGCTTTCTGTAGGAATCATTGCTGTAATCACATTGCCTGTGAGTCAGCTGGTATGCTGGATATCATCTCAAAGGGGCTAGGAAAAAACACCCAAATGTAGGGTAATTCTCAATGGCATAGTACAGTGACTTCCTTTTGTCATTTTTAAAGATAAAATACACTATTTTGTGCTGCAATGCAGCATGATGCTTATTTCAGATTCCATTGCAGGAGCTACTTTTTCTGCTTTCTCATACACTGAAAATTAACCAGTTGTCTGCTTCTAAACCCATGGTAATCAAGTTTATCCCTGAGGGAAAAAAAATAAAATCAATTTATTGCATCCACTGAAACTATTATCAATCCTCATCAATTATAACATGGAACTAGGTGCCTTACACTCACATAACTATTTCCTGGCCCATAAAATTAAATTCTGTTTTTACCTTTTTGTTCCCAGCCAGTTCTCTCTAATAAATTCTATTTGATTTTTTCTAAATAAATCACCTATTGAAAAATCATAATACATTAATTTTCCATAATCACTAACCTCACTCAGTATATGGTCAGCAACAGTTTCACCCAATCATAGTAAGCAGTCCAAAAATATATTAATTGCACAGTAATGGTGGTTTATTTACTATTAGGGTAGAAGCTATTTTTCTAAATGGAGAGGATATTTTTGTGTTCTTTATTTTGGCTCTGGAGTCTTTGGTATTTCAGACAGGGTATGCAGCTGGGTGCAGTAACAGCCAGCTTCTAACACCTTCATTATCCCAAATGCAATGCTGCTTGATAGGAAAGTCTTCTCATACAGGCTGTACTAAAATGTTGTGTTCGTCAGTTTGCTCAAGCACTATTGCCCCTTTCCTCTGAGAAGAAGTTTCCAGTTCACATGTGTCAAATTATACATTTGCCCTTTCAATGTTAAGCCAAGCCTAAGTTTTTGGTCTGCCCTTTCTTGCACTCATAGATTTCAGATCAAATTACTCATGTTGCTTTCCTCCTGGCAGAGTATCATTATTGTGCTAATGTTATTTAGCTTCTTTTGAATTACCTCTTGATTTACAATTCTTAGCAGACTTTGTTTTCCTTTATGCATGCAGGTTTTTTTTTTTTCTTTCATGATGTAGTTAGCCCTTAATATTTCATCTCATAATTCCTTCTATAACAAATGGTCATTTGAAACACAAGGATGAGTGTCTGCTACTTTTCATGGGGTAAAGAATCATCATGACAGCTCTTCCACACAGCTACTGTTTAAGCTCTCTGGCTTAAGCTGAATTTATAGGAACAGACAATTAATCATAATTTTTTCTGGGTCCTCACATATTGCCGGTAGATAAATGCAGCATGGAGAAAGTGCCATGAACTTTATTGGCAAAGATGATTTGATGAGCTCGATTAGTCTGTAATTACTAAAGTGAAAACCAACATGAGACTGTGATAGTGATACAATTATTGAATGACACTGTTGTGTGATTTTCATGGTTTAAAATCAGCCAGCAAGCTGATAAGTCCTATGAGTTGCTTGCTCGATCCCCCACAGTTGGATGGGAGAGAATTAGGGAAGAATAAGAGTGAGAAAACTCTTGGATTGAGATAAATACAGTTTATTGGTAAAGCAAAAGCCACACACACACAAGCAAAATAAAACCAGGAATTCGTTCACTGCTTCTATGGGCAAACAGGTGTTCAGCCATCCTCTTCAAAGTAGGGCTACACATGAATCATGGTTAATCGGGAAGACAAATGCCATAGTTTTGAGAATTCCCATCTTCCTTCTTCTTTCCTCAGTTTCACATACAGAACATGTTACCTTTACGGAATATCCCTCTGGTTTTGACCAGCTGTCCTTCCTGCTTCTCCTCAGAGCTTCTTGTGTACTTCCTGCTGACTCAGTGGCAGGGCAGTACAAATTGCATGAAAGTACTTGGCCACATGTAAGCCCTAGTCAGCAATAACAGAAATGTCTCTACATTATCAACACCATTCATCATAAATACAAAACATAGTAGCTACAGTGAAGAACGTTAACTCTGCTTAAGCCAAAACTAGCACAGTGATGATGTTAGCAGCAGCACACCCCTTTACTGTCACAGTGTTCTACAAAAACAACGTCATCAGCAGCAAAGGAAGGGTCTTCAAACATTGATGTGATAAATTCTGGCACGAGATTGACTATAACTATGTTCTACTTGAACACTATTTTTGCGCACAATCCTTCCAAACAGATTTCTTTTCTCTTTAATGTTTTAGAGTACTATTGTGGTTATTACTTTTGTGTTTTTATCTCTTAATAAACAACACAAGAACTTTATTTTAATGTCAGGATTTGAGAGCAAAGAGAAAGAAATTATTTTGAACAATGGGACCTTAAGCTAAACAATTTCTTTCTACCCCACTCTCCTCTGGCATCACTGTAAAAACCAATGTTATCTTTGTTTCAAAATATAACTTGATTTTAGAAAAGGTAGTGAAATGGCATTTATATATTTTCTATTGTATACTATTAAATTCAGTTTTGATCTCTAGGGTCTGTTCTATTAAATATGACATGCTAAAAACAGCATCTTAGCTTCACACCATACTAAATAACATCTTCCTATTATCTGTGTATGTAACTGTGTCTATTCTCAGCTGAAGATACTGAAATGCTGACACAGTTCATAAAAAATGTTAGCAATTCTTTTTTCAATGTGGAAGAATACAGGGAATAGAAGAAAGGGACATTGCAGGTGAGGTTTTCAGTGGTGTAGAAAACCTCCAGAAAGAATAATTTAAAGAATTCATCCCCAAAAGGAAAAAAAAAAAAGGAATTAATGAGGTTAAAGAAATAAAACAAATGGCAGAGCAATAATATTGGAAGGGAAGGGTAAAAAATTTGATGAAAATGATTCAAGATCTGCTGACAAATTCAGGCTAATAGTCAGTCTCAAAATAAAAGTCTGTGCCAGACAGATGTCTGAACAAAGGATGAGACTCTTCCCTTTCCTTTGATTATCCTTAATAGTGTGAAAAGGATAGCCTCTGGAAGGTTAATCCTCCCAGAAAAAGATGAGAGAATAAACTGAAGATGGACTGAGAGGGAAGAAACCAAGCCTGGGACAATGCAACTGTAAGGCCATGCATGTAATTTAGGACTGCACATTGTAGCATACCTTCAGTAGGATTTTGGTTGTTGCTATCCTCGCATTGTCTGCTGACAGACTAGGTAAGTCTAGGTAAGGAGTTGTGGGCACGGTGAGAAAAAACAGTGCAGACTAGAAGATGCAGAGGTAGGGGAGGAGTGGTATTTGTGGTCTTTCTCCTGACCCTTTAATGAAATATTCCCTGGATAGAGGCAAGAAACAGCCTTTAAGACTGTGCGGTGTCTTTTGGTTGCTGCAAACTACCTCATAAACTTCAGATTCATCTGAAAACTTAGAAGTCTTTCTCCTCTCTTCTATTATACTACTTTCTTCACACACTACAGCAAAGTTTTCAGTGCCAAAGTAAAGTCATAAAAACCATCCAAATTCTCAAGAGGTTCAAAATAGCTGTTACCCACTCTATCATAGACATATCTCTTCAAATTCACTGTTGTACCAATATGAGCAATGTCCTTAATGATCATTTCCAAAACCATACCACTGATTATCATAGCAAAAAAATATTTCAGTTATAAATATATTATTTTAAAAGAAATTAGTTTTTCAATCCTCTTTCTTTCCATATCCTTAGTGGCGTAAGATGTCTCAATGCAGATAATATTTGGCAATAATACAATCTATCCATACTGAATATGCACTTTTCAATATTTATATCTAACATTATTGCTAGCAATTACTTTTTTTTCTCACATTTAAATTCGATTGTCTAAGAGACATTTAACATAGCTTTAAGCATTCTTCACATATAAATTCATTGCTAGCTATTTAAATCTCAACTTTAAGCTGCTTCAGTAAATAGATTTCCTAAGCAATTTTTTGTTCACAAAAAATTAAGCTCCTAAAATTTGGTAGGTTTTGTTTTTAACCGATAAATGATATAGTTTCCTTAACTTTAAAAAACTTAAAAAAAACCCTTACAAAACCTAAACCAACAACATTAAAAAAACTAAACTAACCAACTAATAAACTCCCTAAATCTAGATACAAAAAGGCTGTCAAAACATGCTGGAGAGATAAAATGTCATCTTATATTTGCAGTTACAAGGGAAAAGAAAAATTTTCATATTGTGTAACTGGATTTGGAGTTGGATTCTAAAAAACCTTGATTAGGCAAATGACCTAGTAATCTGTTTCACAGAAAAAAAATATTCTGTCTGCTTGCTTGGGCATTTGCTTCAGTGGGTGGAGGTAGATGAGAATGGGTGTCAGAATTCAACACCCATTTTTAACATGTACTGGGGTGTATTTCTGAAATGCAAAAACAGGACAATCTTTTTAAAAGCAAGTTGTGAGTATAAGTTCCATAATACCTTTGAATAAATCCCCACAAAAAAAGAGAAGATTATGCATGGCCCTGAAAAGACAGGCAATTTTGCAAAACTACCCAATAAAATCCAAAAATGACAAAGCAAACAAAGAAAAAATCTTTAAATAAAATGGATATTCAGTGAAAAAAAACAGATTTTCTTAAAAACAGTGTTAAAATTTTTCATAAGACAAATGCCTTACTTGGCATATTTTTGAAAGAGCACTACTTCAGAGTCCAAAAGTTAACTACTAGCAGAATAATGAAAGCTGCAATTAAAATAGATTTGCAGAATGGGGATGGAGAACAAAATGCTTAAAATCTCTTTTTATTCACAAATGAGCATAAACATAGTCTTTGGAGTTAAAATAACTGTTATGCATATGTCAATTAACCTAAATTAAGAAGAAGTAAAATAAAATTAAGTGATTTAGGGCTACACCATTCAATTTGCCACTACACTAAGTAACATGTATGTTCTCACAAGACTGTCTTCTAAGAACAGGCATACAAGGCTTACAAATAATCAGGGATATGGAAATACAATAATGAGTAATGTTTCCCTTTTAACTCTGTACAATGAAGACAGATGCCAAAACTGAGACTGCAGATACTCAAATGTTGTATGCAAGTGCCTGACTAGATTTCTTCTATTGTCTCAAATTTATTTGCAATCAGTCAAAAAATTTCAAAAACATGAGTATGAGTGTTGAAGGTAGATCAGTATGGTGACTAAAAATGCTGTGTTTCCTTACAAATACATGCTGTAAGTGATACCTTATGTAAAAGTTATGGCCTGCATAAAATATTATGGGACACTAATAGACAATTAAAGTAAAAAAGGGTAGTAAGTTTGAAATAGAACCCATAGAAAAGGATGAAAAATTAAATACTTAAAAGTGATCAATATGCCTAAGAATACCACAATTTAGCTGATTTTCTTAATATTTATGGACGCCAGTAATACACAGAAATAAAAAGTAGATTAACAAATTACATGTCGTTTATTAATTTATTTCACCTCAGCCTTTTTGCAAGATGTTTACAGTCATTACAGTACTCAAATCCACTAATTTTTTTTGAGTAATCTGTGAATGTACCTATAAAGATATTTCTGCTTAGGGTCAGGAGGTGCTGCTGGGTGAATAATGATTTGGAAAATGGATCATAGTTTCAAATATATTATAAGAACTCAGGGCTTTGTAGCTTTTATCTTTAGAATACCCTCTGGTTTTATACAAAACCCCCACATGATAATCTGACAGCCACTGGGAAATAAAGGATAAGTATGTCAGTATTATAGCATTTGAAAAAAAAATTCTTGTTTTTTTCTTGCAATGCCTTTTCTTGCTATTCTGAAGACCTTGTCTTGGTCTCATCAGACATCCCTCTTGTTTATATGATCAAAATTATATATTCAATAAGCAACTATAGAGAAAAATATTACATATACGTAGAAAGAGAGAGAGTGTATATCACAAATCCCCATTTGTTATTACTATATTCTCGATCAAATTCAATGAGTGGGGGTTTTTTGATTTTAATGGTTTGGTGTCTTATTTGATTTGCTTTGGGTAATTCATTCACCACATGTTGAATATTATATAGAAGAAGAGGGAGGCAGCTTTAAAGTCTCTCCTTTTCAAAAGGAGAGACTTTGCTTTGCACAAATTGTCAAATGCTTGTCATAAAAGACAAGGATAACAGGTTTCTGCTGTTGTTTGGATTTTACTTTTTTCCAAAAGCTTTTTGAGTGTTTACAGGTTATTTGCTTGATTCTTGTGATGTATGTCTGGATTGAGTAGTTTAGCTGGTTGGTGTGTTTTGTTTTTAGTCTTAGACCAGAGCTGTTAAATTGAAAGAATGAAGTCAATTTACACGTATACCACATGTGAAATAAAGAATTCTAGATAACTGACTTTTATAGAAACTCCTTTAAAGAGGAGGAATTAAACAAGAAAACAGGTAAAATGAAGAGGAGAGCATACTCGTTGGAATTGCCTTAGGCAATGCCTAAATTCACACTGCTTTTGTAAACCTTTTGCCACCCATCAGAGGGTCTGTATTGCACAGTGGTCCCCTGAATCTTCAGGTCATTTTCCCACTGATACACTTTCCCTCCCTGTCCCTCACGAACATTTTAATAAAAGATAAATCTGATTTATTTCTGTTCAGGCAAGGACAGGATACAGTCTCCAACTCAAAACTTTCACATATACATGGTAAGAGATGACATAATACTCTCAAAGCATATGAAAGTGTAGTGTAGATCACTATTTCAAACTGTTCCTGACATCAGGCCTCATGAATCCCTTCTGTGAGCAAAATGGCCATCAGCCTGCTGGGCACAATGAGATCAGGGATCCCAGCCTCTTCCATGTGGAAGTCACCTCCATCAAGGCTAGAAAAAGAATCCTATACCAGAAGAAATGGGTGGGCCACCCAGTGCCACAGGGGCTGCTGTGTGAGTAACCATACCCTGAAAGCAGGAGAACTGAAAATCCCATCTCTTCCCCATCTCAGGTTGCAAGGAGGATTTATGCAAAACTATTGATGAAGGGAGCCCCCAACACGAGGAATAATGTGCTCTGACTCCATGATTTCAGAAGGTTGAACAAATGCTTTATTAAGCTATACTATATCACACTAATACTATACTAAATTACATACTAAAAAGATACTGTGTTAAAGAATACTAAAGAAAAACCCATGACTGTCTGCAGACAGGCAGGACACAGCTTTGACCCAATTGGCCAAGGAATCAAAACAACCTTCTCCGGTGTCCAATCAACAAATTACTTTGGGTAAACAATCTCCATCACACGTTCCACATGTGCAAAACAACAGGAGCAGCAAGTAGAGATAAGAATTGCTTCCTCTTCTTCTCTAAGGTTCTCACTGCCTTCCCCAGGAAAAATCCTTGGACAACTTGTGCCTGCTGCTCTCTGTGGAGAGAGCTGTGGCCTGACATAACCACAACAAGTTCTTCACATCCTGGAACATCTAATTGTGAAATGTTTAATATGTTCAGAAGAGAACATATGGATAAGCCCAAATGCATGAACACAAATGATTACCTGCTCCACAGGAAGACTTGCAGAAGTCAGATTAATATGACATCCTAGGCACTGATATTTCAGAACACTTGGAGCACCTTTTCCTTGTAATTTCTCATGGTTTTTTTTCATTCTAAAAGATGGAATTACTGAGTTCTGATGGGTACCTCTGGAGACCACCTAGGCCAGCTCCCTGCTCACACCACAGCTGGTCAGACAAGTTTTCTCCAAATTCAATCCTGTCCAGTTTCAGTATTTCCAGAGATGGAGGTGCCACACTATCTCTGGGAAAACTGTGACAAAAATAGAATACTAGAATAATAGATTTATTAAGGTTGGAAACATCCAAGAAAGTATCCAAGATCATCAAGTCCAACCTTTGACCAAACACAAGCACATCAATTAAACTATAGATCTAGGTGCAACATGTAGTGATTCCTTGAACACTTACAGGTGTGGTGACTCCACCAACTCCTTAAGCAGTACTTTACAGCACCTGAAAACTCTTCCTATGAAGAAATTCTTCCTAATGTCCAACCTGAGCCTGCCCAGGCTTGAGGCCATTTCCTCTGGTCCTGTCACTAGTTGTCTGGGGAAAGAGGCCAACCCCCACTTTGATGCAATCACCTTTTAGGTGGCTGTTGAGTGTGACAAGATCACCCCCTGAGCCTTCTGAGGCCAAACACCCCCAATTCCCACAGTTATTGTTTTTTTTTTTTATTGGAATAAATTACAGAGTTTTGATACTTATTTGTCTAAAAAGGAAAAAAATGTCATTAAAAATAGGAATGCTTTTCCCCTTGAAATACTTAAATGCAATATGACTATAACATAAGCTGACTGCAGTGAAAACGTTGTATCTATATTGTCCAGCTAACCCTTGATCTGACTCATTATTATAGGTGCTTCAACAAATCTGGTTAGAGATCTACTTTTCATAAAGGTGAGTCAGATTTCAAAGGTAGAAATGCACCTAAAAATGAAAATAAACACCTGTTTGTCTTTTTAAAAGTACTTAGATCAAAACACTTAGTAGTGTGAAAAAGTACTACATGTAATGTTAAATATAAGCTTCATGGAGCGAGAAGCCAGAGAAATCTCAGTCAGTCACAAGACAGGAGTCCATTAAGGCTGTGTTTTCTGATGATATTGATGGACTGAGAAAGTTTCCCTGCTTCCAGTGTCCTAATACATCACAGCTGTCAGTGGATATTAAAGAGCTGGACTACAAGTCACGGCTTCTACACGACGGAGATCCATCTGCCCCAGTCCTTGTGCAATAAGGCAAAAGTCCAGGACTCCCTGAGCATGTATTACCTGGACATGTTAGATAAGTCCTGCAAGAAAATGAAGAAAAGATTTTAGAGAATGATTCTGTTACAAAGATCAAAGTACAGGGAAGACAGTTAACTGAAAAGAGAAATTTAATTTTTCTAATCTAGTTTTTTATGAGTCTTTTTGTAATGTTGTTCAAGCACTACTATCATTTGAGCAACCTTGCAGTCCATGATTTTACGTCTAAGTTGACCAACAGCAGTTAGATCAGTATGAGATCAGTAAAAGGTCCTCACAATAGGTATGATTCTATTTTGCTTTGTTTAATTTGAATTTGATGTTAAACTTCCTCCCTGAAGCAGAAATAAATCCAGTTAGTATTTCAAGCAGATGTTGAGACTCGCATACATAAAACTTAGAAGGACAAAATATTTTTCCCACCTTGAGGGTTGTAAGATCATAGTGCTGCTATTTTTTGTTTCCTCTGGAAAGAGCAGCCTAGCAGCAATTATTTTATGGTTCTGCAAGTCGCTTTCTGAACAGAAGATGAAAGCAGGGAACTCCTGTTCATATAATACTGTAAAAAATTACTTAGCATGTTAGAGTTCTGCAAAGGGACACTATTTCTTCCTCTGAGATGTACCACTTGACTACCTATGCTTTTATGCTAAGAATTTTCCATTTTTTTAGTAAATCAAAGGTACTAAAACAAGTTTAAAAAGAAAATCAGCAGCACGGTGAGCAGAAATTTTGCCTTGTTTCAGCTGGATGGTTTTTGCAAGGTTGTATGAGATAGCTTCTTAATATTGCAGTAATATTTTTTTCTTTAAATTATACACATAGAGTTGAATAAAATACGTATTAGAACTTTTAGACAGGTTATAAAACTTTCCACACACCCTCCAGATGCATAATTATGTATGAACACAGACACATTTATCCCACGATCTGTCCTATTGCTCCCATATTCAGAACAGATTGAAAGGACACAATTATTTTTTGAGGGTTGGGCTTTTATTTTGTTTTCTTGTTTTAATTTGGTTTTTTTTTAGTTCACATCTCTTAAATTTTTCTTTTTGTCACAAAATTAGTTTCTGAGGAAGCAAGACCCACTTATAATTAAGACTATATTCACTGAATAAACTAAACAAAAAATCCCTACAAAAACCCCAGCTCACAAACCTGTACTTGTTTATCTTTCTGTTGAGCTGACTCAGGGAGAAAAGTGAAAACTGAGATTGCCTGGTTCTTCTTAACTGAACTGTTCCTCCACTTGTTTAGTTGCTTTGGGGGATTTTTTTCCCCTCTCATATGCTTTCTTGCTTTGCCTTTGGTGTCTTCAAATAACTACTAAAGTGTTTCTGTTAATAATTGCAAAATACTTGGCCTTGTCAGATGGGCCTTGCCTTGTCTTGTTTTTCTGTTTCTCTGTTAATTGTGAAAAATGTTTTTTACAAAATAAGATAACCGTTCTAAAAACACACTAATAACTTTTGTGAGTGTTTATAAAAACATGTTTACTTTTCACAAAGAAGTAATGGGGGAAATCAAACTTCCTCTTAAATCAAAACAAGTAGCAACTTAAACAGACTTATTTTGGTCTACTTAAACTATGGCAAAAATTGTACAATTGACTAGTTAATCTCTATTAATATTTAAAAAAATCCAAAATTAAGAATTACATTTTGATATAATGTCTACTTGGGATTAATATAAAGACCTTTTGGTAAAAATCTTGAATCAGTAATTAGTTGAAAGTAAAAATAAAAGATGGGATTCTAATCACATGCCATGGCATTTAGAAAATAAATATACTCTGTCAGGAAAACAGAATATATCCCATATTGCAGTTGTGCAATCAAACTGGGAAAGGGCTTGAAAGTAAAACTTTTATTTTGTGCCTAGTTTAATACACACTGGAAGCATCTTTTATTACTTGGGAACCTCTCCTGTGACACACTGCCTGACTAAAGAAAATTGTTTAGGATTTTCTGGCTTATCAGAGCTGAGTTATTCCTCTGTCCAGCAAAGAGGAGATTAGAAAACTTTTGATGGAGCCAATGAGTGTGTACTGGCAACTCTATTCTGAGCTGAGACTATAGCCTGAGGTTGCCAGGGCAGCCTCACAGGGATATGACCACCAGCACAAAGGCAGCACAACGCTGGAGTACTTTTTGTCACTGTAACTTACCTTTCATATTGCTTGTTCGTCCAGCTCTCTTTAGGCCAGCTTTGCCACTGGGGTAGGAGCTTATGAGAAACAGCCACATCTTTTTCCTCTATACTCACTGTCTGTGCTCTCTTATGAGAGCATCTGCTTGAACAATAACACAAGCAAGTGCAGAAACAGAATGTAAAGTTGCTAAAAAAAAAGTTTCTGAACAAATAATAGTACACCAGGGCATGACAGAAGTAGTAATGAATTTATTTAAAGGACTAGAAAGTATTACCTTGAATTTTTCAGTCCTTTGCCTTCTCACACTCAAGAGCTCTCTCTGCTAAGAAAAAATCCTGTGTTTCATGAGGAAAGAAATGGCATTCCCTGATGTTTTTACTCAAGTAACCTGAGGATTTCTCTAACCTATGCTAGGCTGACTATGGTCACTAAGGAACCCCCTGTCATGCGTAGATAGCTGGAGAAAAATACACACGTTTTCCTTTTGGTTAAGAGGTAACAACAAATTGTGTTGAAATATCAACCAGTCAGTTCTGTTCTCTGTTTTTGATCACACAAGAAATACAAGGTTTTCTTCCCCTCTCTTTTAAAAAATATATACACACACACATATAAATATATACCATAATTATATTAAAAAACCCATATAGTTCAGTAGACTGATTGTTCTTTATTTCTTGAAAACTTAGCAACACTAATACTGAAACTAGAGCCAAATTAGCACCAAATTACAATTTCAAATAGAAGCAGTCACTTCAGGCATCTGACAGAAAATTCAAGAAAGATGAATTATATTTGCAAGAAGCATTACATGCAGAACAGCAATTATTAAAATCCTTAGTACTTATGCATAGCCAGTCAAATTATCTGACAGGCTGAAAAACCTCTGTCATATTCTGTTATATAAAATCTTCCAAAGCACTGAAACTCATTTCAGAATAGCTTGGCAAGTATAAATAATGGATTACAGTGAGCAAAATCTGATTTCTCAAATCAACATGATAAAGTCAGGCTTTTCTTCATCAGACATAATAGGAAGTTTCTAGTTTCAAAGTCTGTTTTCATAATAGTAAAGGATAATGAACTTAATAGTAAAACTATGTCTTACTTGAAAGCTAGATCACTCATATAGGGATTCTATTATAGGTTCAGAATTTCGGTTTGTAATAAAATAATAAAAAACCTGTATTGGTCCTCCAAACTCAAGTAAATAAACTAAAACCCAAATACTTCACCCCAAAATTCTTGATTACAGTGGTGGGTAGCCTCATCCAAGAGCCCAGAAATGAGCTACAGTCTCTTATGCCTTTTGTATAATAATTTTTTAAAATCACCTGTTTGTATAATAATTTTTTAAAATGAATTTATTTTTTGTGGAATATAAGACTACACCGTGTACTAAAGCAATGATTCAGAGTTTTAAGGTGCTGCCTAATAATAGACAAATAAAGTAGACCACTCTTTATGCGTAACTCAAAAAGGAAAGAATCCATATTAAAATGTTGATGAGATGTTGAACTGTGACATTCTTGAGAAGAAGACAGCTAGAATGGAAGTAAAAAACAGTGAAGGAGTAAATTAGCCAGATTTCTACAAATCACACACAATATCAAGTGAGCTCTACAAAGGAAGTTTCTGCCAGAGGAGGGACTGGTAAGTTCTTTCAACAAGCACAAAAATCTTGCCCTGGAAAATTACCCCATTGCTAGGAGAAAACAGAAACCTCTTCTGACAGCTGTTAAATACAGTCAATTTAGTAAATTTAATAAATAAAATTGCAAAACCTTTATCCTAATGAATATTTACAAATGTTAAGTGGCAAAATAGACAACTTAAAAAGCCAAAAGCAAACAAAAACCCTAAAATCCTTTTTTTTTTTTTTTTTTTTTTTGTATTTAATATATTGGTAGAGCCCAACCTTAACATTAAAGTATTATTATAAGTCAATGAAAACACTAGTCAAAAAATAGACCCAAAAGTTGTTTTCATCTGAATTAACTTAAATACCCAACTAAAACAAATTAACAAAAACACCCTGCTGGTAAAATGGCTTTTCTTTCTAAAGCCTCAGTCTGAGATTTCTATCCTTCCAATTTAGTTAAAAGGACAGAAAGTTATTTTTTCACATGACTTTTGATGATAAAAGAGATTCATTAAATATTATATCACCCCATGCAGGCTCCGTATCTAGAAGTGCAAGTGCCTGAGGGCCTGGAAATACAGAGATGAAGACACATAAATTTAATGCTGAAACAACAAGTTTCTGGTATGCCTTTCTGAAAGAAAAGAATTCTCTGAGGTAGACGCAGACTGCATGAAGACCTATACATTAGAAAATAATTGATTTTTTTTTTTCCAGTAGCTAACTCACTACTTAATTTATATATTTTACATCAATAGGGGCTAGAGAGGGCAGTGCTCCTCTCCTTTAAGAGGCTTTCTGAATCCTATCTGAATCACATGGTGGGGGCACACCATTGGCAGTGGTGACAGGGATCCAGCATCCCGAAGAGGGTGTGTTCATTTACCTGGTAGGGATGACCACTTCAAGGTGACTGTTACCTGAAAACCTTCTCTGCTAGCAACATGAACAAATGCAGATTTTCAGACATTCTCTGACAAAGCAGTCCTACTTCAGCCTTTGTTTTTGAAACGAGGACAGCTCCACAACTTCTGAATTGTGGGCAGCTCTATGCCCAGTTCCTGCAGCAGGCAATGCTTTTTTCTTGTGTTTCTTAGATGCTCTGAGATGACTTTTCAGACAATTTGGTGTCTGAAATATAGGAGAAAAAAACAGGAGAAATACATTTCCTGGCATGCTGGACCATATAGTAGTTCTGGATCTGTCTCTGTTTAAAACATTTAAAGCACAATTTGGTATATTAGATATACCAGTGAGATATTAGATAAAAACAGACATCTGTCTCTCCATCAGGCCTTCTAAGTCTGGCTTCTTTTCTACGATTTGTTTTATCAGTTTTCTAATTTGTTGATTTTTTCATCATAAAAGGATATGTACATATTTCCTGAAAATGTTTACTGGGAGATGGATTTTTTAAAAGTGTGAACAAAGAATATTTTTTGTTCTACAGTTGGAGAAACTCAGTGTGTTGATATGCAAATATATTGCACTATAAAAAGCAAGTTGGTGAAATTATTCTTTAAGGAAATAGCACATGTTAAACTTCATGATAACTTTCTTTCACAAAAAGAAATAGAAAATTATATGCTGATTTTCTTTCCAAGTTACTTCATTATGTTCCACTCAGCAGAGAAAATTTCTCTTTTCAAACCTGCACAGAGGATCTTGATTCCTGTGTTCCACTCATTTTGCTTCAATGCAAATCTTGATTAAACTTTATGAGAATATTGAAATTCAATACACACTTCCTTCCAACCATGTCCACTCGTTGATATAAACTGTATTTGGAAGTTAAACTGTGTTACTACATCATCTGACCTAAACCTTCAGCATCTGAAAGAAAGACATCATATTGAAAATCACTCAGTTATTCTGACTTATTTTCTAGGACCTACTTCCTTATTAGTAACTTATAAGTAAGAGTATTTCTTAGCTGGAACTCACTACTTTAGACAAACTATTACAGTCCTCTGTGATTGTGTATAAATTTTCCGCACACAGTGCTGTGGGCCAGTATCAAAGGGCATGCCAAGTACCTAAAATCTCAAATCTAGTTTAAAATCATAGTGATCCTAAGTCGTAGGTAATAAAATCCTCCACACGTGTCTATACATGTGCTGATGGGCACAATGGGCAGATCTCTTGCAATAAGCACAGAGTCTTTGTATTGCATGTCTTCCTCATGTCGACATGCCAGTGAAATTTCACTGCCTGCCTTCGTAGAGGCATTACAGCCTACTTATTTGCACATCCGAGGGAACAGAAGTCTCAGGAGCTGTGAGATTCAGACTGGCTGCTACTGTCAAACAAATATTTAAACCCACACTGTTACTCAGCACTATTATTTTGGACAACTCAAAGAGTTGCACATTGTGCAGTGAACTGGAAGAGCTTCTTCTGGCAAGTGAAAGTCCTCAGCAACCCTGACAGTCCCTCCAGCAAGCCCACGTACACAAGAAACATGAACATCACTCTGTGTGACAGGGTTGCCCAAACACTATTATCATTTTGAATCTAGCCTCTCCATTACCTTGCCCTCAGTCTTTTCATTTGAGTAAAAAAAAAAAAAAAACAAAAAACAACAATTTTTTCCCTTTTTTGGAAGTGCAGATGTGTTGGATGTAACCAAGGAAAGACTGAGGAGGAGGAGGAAGATCTTCTACGACACATACTGCCAGCTCCAGAACCTTGGGTTTTACTTCCATAAGAGGTCATTGGGATTATAACTAATGACACTGAAAAAGGATTTTGCATTCACATGTAAACCAAGAACATAAACTAACGCTTTTGGTAGGATAAAAATGTAAATCTCTATACCCCAGAGCATAAGCCAGTCGTTGCCACTCCTGTCAGAGAAAACAAGAAAGTCCGCCAGCAGCCAGGTCGATAGTTTGCTGTGCCTTCCTCTGGAGAATCTGTCACTGTCAGGCTCATGCCTCAGTGCCAGACGGAGCACTGACCTGATCCAGAGAGGCAATTTCTTCATTTTGATTCTTCCTCTGTTTGGACATAACAAGGTCTCTGATCCTGCTTGGTAAAATCTCTCTCATGTTAAACTTAACTAAGTGTTCATTAAACTGTGATACAGTGTCACTCTAATGTTGCCAAAATCTGCTTGTACCCAAATTTATATTTAGACCCCCTAGAACTCTCCCTCTTCAATCTTTCATTCACTTGCACAAATCAAGCAACATTTCCAACTTGGAGAGGGGACTGCACTGGCTCCAGGATCCCTGTCAGCAGGGGCCTCTGCCTCCAGGAGCAGCCACACAGGTTGCAACTTCATAGTTGCTCTATCCCAGGTCCCAGAAAAACGTGGTGCTAAGTAAATCTACAAGCATAGTGTTATGTTATTACAGGTATTGATTTAATGAACCAAATTCTGAGCTGCTGTAAATTGATACCCATCTAACTACACAGCCATTTCTGCAAAACCACATACAAACAACCAGATGGGTCCAAATATGCCAAATTTTACATCTTGATGTGCATTATATAGCCCTATTTTCTATTTGCATAGCAAAAGTAGACCTTGAAAATAATTTCATGCAGAACACTCTTGTCACTGGAAGAACTCATAAAAATATGATTTTTCACCATATTTACTTCTAAAGTTTTTTCCAATTTGGTACTTGTTAGTAGTCCTAAAGTCCAGGAAGAGATTTTTTTTTTTTTTCTTTTAGAAAGTAGTGGATGAAAGTGAAACTGCTCTTCATTACATTGTTACAGATTAGATATTTATTGGGTAAATATTTAAATATTTGCACCACAAAAAGAGTAATCCAGGAGCATAATATTTCTATCCACTCTTTCAGCCAACTAGAACATTAAACTAACTTACAAATATCCTCATAAGAGATGACACTGATATTCTCATGTCAGGCATTAAGGCTAAAAAGCTGCAAATTAAACTCAAAGTTTTAACCTTTATCAGCTGTGAACCCTTCTGCTACTTTTATGTGTCCTGCAAAGAGCAGAACAGTAGTATCAATCTATTTTTAAAATAATGTTAAGTGGACAGGGAAAAAAGCAAACCTTAGCTGGGTTAAACAATTGAAAGAGTGTAAGGAAATAATAAAATACGTGTCTCCAATAACACAGAATAAACTTATTATCAGTAAACAGCATTCAAGTTTCATACAGCAGTACTTCTTATGTACTTACAAAGGAAGTCTTCTTGTTATAACTAGATATTAAAGACTTCCTAAAACCTCAGCAAGAAGTTTTCAAACAAATTAAAAGAAGTGGTCTTTATTATTTGACAGATATTTTAGTATGCAAGTAAGGGCTGGCATTCAGGTACCTAAATGCTAATGGGTTACTTGAGATGCTCTGCTACAATCAACCTGGTTCCTCTTAAGCCATCCTTTATCATACTGTCCCATGAGTCTCAGACCTTGCTGGCTTGACAGCTGAATTTGATCCACAGGTCACTATGATAAACTCCTTATCACTATCCATTTTAATTTCTGAGACATTTTTGTGGTTTTATACTATCAAATGTGCATTCAGAGTTTGTTGGTCATTGAATAAGGACTTGTAATTAAACAAAAAAAACACTGAAAGAGAAATAAATCTTGTCCATTGTAATCAATCAAGTCAAACAGGGCTGGTGTAGTTTTTGTTTTATATGTTGGTCAGAGCTTCTTTATACAAAGAAATGGTACTGTTTTGAAGTACTACAGCATCCCAGGGACTAAGATCATTCAGCGGTTCTTCCACTGTGCCTCTTCTGCCTTTAAGGAATTCACAGAAGGACATGTGATACATTTCAATCAGGAGGTAACAAATCGGTTGCTTAGCTATCTCCTGGGAAGATTTGTGGAGGTAGTAAAAATGTAGGAAACTGCAATATTTTTGGACATGGAAACCGTTAACAGGAGTAAGGGGCCAGGGGCCAGAGGAATACACTCAGACTGGAGTTTTAACTACAAAAAAATTACTGTAGTTATTAGGATATGGAGAAATCAGCCACTGACAGCACTGCAATTTCTCTTTTATGCTCAGAAGTTTCCTTGAGAATTCAGTAAACTGTGAATGAAATATACATCTGTTTTTCTGTTCATAAATTTTACATCAGTGCTAAATTCTGGTACAGATATAAGGGCTTCTAGGACCTAGGAAATGCAGAATTTTGTTAATTGAACATAATGTAACAGTGGCATAAGTTTATGGAAAGTTCTGAAATTGACAGGTAAAAAAAGAAATGCTGATGTTCTCTCAAGAGCCATTTAAGGTAAGAAGCTCCTAGGCCATTTGATAATTGAGTTGTCACTGTGCTAATTTACTATTTATTATCTATTCCCAGAAAAGAGTTGATGCAGCAGACTGTGTTCTTATTGACAGGCAAAGTTGGAAAATGATATAGAGACCTGGCTTGTGGCCTTGTTTTCCACTGGCCACAGCTGGGTATACCCACATGTTAGAGAAAAATCAATTTAAAAAAATTATTAAAACAATATTTTTTGAGAAGTTTGAGTGCAAGATCAAAGATTGTGCTGTTTTCACTTTATCCCAAATCCAATAGACCCGTAAGACTACACAGTACTTCTGGGCCAGTTACATAAAGATGTTTCAAGGATGAAAAGCCCCAAAAGGGTAACACTGAAAAAAATTCATATTACCCATTATTGAGCAGTAGTGGTATGAGACTAGTAAATATGACAAAATTATAATATTCACCTGTTTATAAGATGTCAGCAATGATCTGTTTCTTAATGAAACCATTAAACACTTCTTTTTTTCTTTCTACACTCAATTTATGTAGTAAAATTTGTACCAAACTTCAGGTGTCAATTTTGAAGAATGCATTCAAGAGTTCAGAAATCCCAAGCTACCTTTTTTTCCTACGTCCTATAGAACTCATTGTCATGTCTGTTTATAGACAGATTATACAGACTGTATATTATGTTATATTATGTTTTCTTTGATACTTATATTTTCATTTACAGATGAATAGTGTATTTTGAAAGGAAATTGACTTGAGTTTTTGATATCAGAGTCTTCAGGGTGATTTCTTTTTTCTCCTTTTGCAGATTGACTTTTTCTGTTTTTATGCTTTAGAGAGGAACTTTGGAATACGTCAAATTGTGGAAAACATGCTTGGAGAAGTCAAGGAAATTTGAGGTGGGGTAATTTTGGAATTTTAATTAGTGACTCATGAAAGTCTTTACTTCTGACAACATCAAAACCAAATCTGGAATAAAGTCACTAGGTCTGGCAGATGTAGGTCACAAAGCAGTTGACTGAGAGATTATGATCCTGGTACACCTTTTGGTTCTTCCCTAAAATTGACCCTTTTCTTTAAACTATGAGAGCTGTCAGTAGCAATAACACAGTAGGCAGGTAAGAGAAAACCACATTTCTGTATTGCCTGACCAGATTTCTTTCCTGGTTCTGGTGCCAGTTTTTATGGCCAGAGCTACTCCATGTCCAGGACCATTGTACCCTTTTCACTTCTGGATCTTCTTTTTCAGCTTACTGCTACATCAGATTCACATCCTCTACTTTTGAACAGACTATTAAATCAGCAGTTAAATGGATCACTGAAACATCACTGAAAGGATTTTATTAAGAAGATAATTATCTGTATTTTTAGAGATTCTGGTGATTTAAATTTTCTAGGGACACATTATATATTATTCCAATCCAAAAAGAGGTGTGAATAGGTGAGACTGTATTTGCATTATAAGAGCCTTGAACCATAAGAAAAAGGATGGCTTTCAAAACTTAGAACACTAGAACTAAGACAGTTTTGGAAAAGAATTCTAAACTATTTGCTTTCACCATTGATGTCTGTTTTTAAGACTAGAGATCTCCTGAACAGCTTTGCTTTTTCATTATTTTCTGTGTGATAGACAGCAATAAAGGCTTGCCAGATGTTTATTTGCAATTTTAAATAACTACCAAGTAAATCACAGGATTATTATTTTTTTCAAGGTTTAAGTACAGACATGACATTTCAAATGGTGAAACTGTCATTATATATGAAGTTCTTAAAATGAAATAATTCAGCATTTGAATTTGCTGTACTGCACCACATTGCACCAGTTACTTATTTAAAGAACTGTCAGTGTTACGGATAAAGGTAGAGATTATTAGACCTAGATGTCAAAGGTATAAATCAGGAGCAAACTGATAATCATTAAATCTGCAGGAATGATGAAGTATTGAATTAACCTAGTAGAAAAATAAATTGCAAGAAACTGTATGACCTTTTCAAGAATGTTAGTTTTTTGTATACCTGAATGAATAAAGTTTTGCTATATAAATGCAAAGAATATTAATATTTATCATTGCATTTGCACCATATTGAGAGTAAAATTTGGATCTAGAGACTAAAAGTAATGCTTTTTGAAATTTGTTAGATTAACCTGAAACATAATCTCTTTTGTAACCAGGTATCTTGTCTGGCCCTAATCCTTTCTCATCTAAAATACAGGATTAATAAATATTAGATTAGCACTCTTTTAAACAACCTGAATATATTTGAAAATATCTAAGACGATTGTCTATATACTTCAAAAGAAAAAATATGTCAGCCACTTGCAGAAAGGAAAGGAAAATTATTCAAACACATTTTCTTTTTTTCCCCCTCAGCTTTTTGTAGCACTATTGAATAATATGACTATGATTTTGGCTAATAGTCTAGTAAATCCCAGGAGACAGGGCCTTAAAGTTTGGAGGACATCTACACACAGGGTTGCAAAAATCCATTTGACTCTGCATATTTTCCTTCAGTATGAAATGTCAATTCTTTTTGTGATAATGGCAACAGAAATAATTTATTGGTGCTTTAGGGAAATATTGTAACATTGTCTACTGCAGTACCAAAATATATTATATGCACAATGGACTATATAAAATTATAGCATTATCTATATATATAAAATCATATACCATATATAACACAGTAGCCAATTATCTATGTAATATACTGTAGATGACACAATATTTTGCTGTAAATATGTAGCATTATGTTGCATATTGAAAGACACTTTCCAATGTCCAAGGAACATTAGGGAAAAAGGAATGGGAAGCTCCAGTTGTGCTGATTACACCACCTAGCTCAGGTTACTTTCTGCTGCTCAGGGCTGATTTAAACTATGTGTCTAAATTTATTTGCAAGAAAGTTGAATAAACTAACCTTGGCCTTTAATAGGGTATTCTTTGTTTGACCCAGAAAACATCTCATCTCTGGGAATGGAACAGTTAACATTTGCAATTATTGGGTGCCAAGCTGTATTCTTACTTCTTTTGAGTTTTATTTGCCCTCTCAGACTCTTATTTTCTTCTCCATTTTTTCTGTCTATTGCTTTGCTCCCTGACTTCACCATATGAATGGTTTTGCAAAGGGTCAGCAAATCACGAACAAAAATATTTTCTTTCTAGTTTACATTTAAGTTGCTACATACTCTTTTTCAAGAATAAATTTGTTCGGCCTTTGACTTCTAGCTCTCACTTAAGATTTTATGGCATCTCCTCTTTAAATAAGATAGAAGTAGCAAAATGTATTCTCTATAGACAAATGAAGCCTATGTATTTCCAGATTCTCAGCTGCAAAATAGAAGAACTTTTTAATGTATTGTATAGGTGACTTTGAGTCCTCGATTAAAATTAATTCTGGATATCTTTCTTTCCAGTTTTGTACCAAAGACTGGTGTGAGCCAGGAAATATGTCAGCAGTAGAGAGCCAGGAAATAGCAATATTTCTGCTTGCAAGGGACATTTTTTTATTATTCAGGTTTGCTGAGAAAGAGATTTTCAATATTAGTATCTCTTCTTATGGTATTAAGCATTATAATCTATTTTTCCTTCTGACCCATGGTAGCTCAGCAAGGTATATTTTTTTACTACTGCCTGTTAAGTTTGTAAACTATACACCATGAAACTGGAAACAAGCTAGTCCTAAATCAGATTTATTTGGACTGAAATACATACACATTTGCCACTATGTGTTCATAACATGAACTTTGACTCAGAATTAACATATATCCACCCCGGTGTTCATTATTAATGTATTTTCACTCTAGCAAATGTAGAAAGGTTAGACACAAGGACGCATTACTGACTTGCAAGCACATCTCAGGTGTGTTCTTTACATGTTCTCTGTTGCACATTTTATTCTGGCCCTCAGTAGACTTAGTCTTTGTGCTGGATTGTTTTTTTGTAGCATCGCAAGACAAATCCATTCTTACTTGGCTAAAAGGAAATCTCAGCACTTATCTCTAAATTTCACATCACCAATGAAGTTTGCAGTTTTTTGAAACATTATCTTACAACATAATGAAGGATGATCTTTCAAAGCACCCCTCAGATTTTGCAAGTAGAGCCAGAGAAAATTAGTAGAAGTGGAAATTTTTAGAGACGTCCATCCTACATGTAAAATTAAAATATCTACCCTAGGAAGCAGCAGTAACTGAAAGGCTAGCTTTATTTTTAAATTATTTTTTCCTCCCTGCAGGCAGCCCAGTGACCTCTGTTTTAACTTACAAGGTCTGCTCTGGGGCAGTGAATGACACTTCTGATAACAGGGAAAAGGTTCTGACTGCAAGCAAGTGAAACAGTAAGCTGAACTCCTACCTTTATCATCTCCCTCTTGTCTTGCACTGTGGCATGCTACTTTGGCTTTTGCTCCTGTATATTTTAAATCTGGAGAACAGTACTGAGAAAAAGACATTTTTGGTGCCATTATTTATGAGAATGCTTGCAGCACATGCTGTACTGCTAACAAGAGAAGCCCTACAAACTCTGCTGCCATAGTTTTACCTTGACTGTTTTCCACCTCTTGCTGCAATAAAACAATTCTAAATGAAAATTAAATATTATAATCATGTCACTACTATAAATTTTTTTATGTCTTTGTGCTACAAGAAGTCCCAGACTGTTGATTATCCTTCGTAGAACAGCAACTGTTTTTACATGTGGGCTTTTTCCAGCTTAACCTTATAAGCTGTTTTCTACAGTTTCATTCTGTATAAGAAACAGATAACAATCCTAATGGTAGTAAGAAACTTGAAATTCCATTAGAACTCACACTGAGTGCTGCAGGGAAGGAATACATTTTTCAAAAAAAGCCCTCTTTTTTGGAGCATAAGTGTGAGGCAAGGATGGATTTCCTTTTTAAGTAAAGAAAATTACAAATCAACATGCCTGTTGTAATAACAAATACTTTTAAGTGATGAAACTGAAAGTATTTTGCCTTTGATGTAGTAAAAGTAAGGAAAAATAAAAACAGAGCAGGGGCAAGAAACAAGAAGACTTGAATTCTTTTAACAATAACACATATAATTATATACAAAACACATATATTTATAATATATATAAAATTTCTACATCTCTGTGTTGGTGAGGTCATGAGGAAACTTTGGCAATTAAATCCTAAAGACAGACAACTTTATGATATTATATTATTATTATGATATTTGAGAAAAACATTATATGTTTTTCTCAAAGTTGTGAACTCTTAACCTTCTTTAGATACACATAGGAGGGGGTTAAATTTTTTATTTCACTCTGTCTGTAATGTTAGTACTAGTTTGTATGGTCTCTAACACTAACTTTTCCCTAAAAATCCTCAAAATAAAGTTTTTGACTGTGTCTACACTGATTCACACACTACAAAATTTGCTTTCACGTTTTCTGGTGCAACACAGATTATCTTGCACATGTGCCTTAATGTCCACCAAATAACATTTCATTTTTTAATGCCACATTAAAAGTGCATTAAATATATGGAAGCTTGATGCACAGCTTCAGTGGCCTAATAAATAATGGCAGCAGCCACCTGACCACCTCTCCCTCTTTTCTACCCAGTGTACCAGTTACCTGCCACCAAAGGACTCAATTTTTTTTTACTGAAGAAGAAACACTCAGAACAGCCTCAGATCCTGGAAAAGAGGTTCTTGAGGATTCATGCTCTCACTCAGTGTTAGAGCTGCAGTAAATGTCACTACATGTGCTTCAATAATTTCATTCCAAAGTGGTTTTTTCAGCTGGTGGATGCATAAACTCCTGACAACTTCATTTTAATCCACAAAGAAGATTTCCATATTGCAAAAATCTTAGTCTAAAGCTCTTCTAATATGTACTTCTTAGACGCTGATGGATTGTCTGTCATTATCATTTCTTATGTGGTTTATTTAGCAAAGAAATTCACTTTTTGAACTACTGATGTCTAGTTTAGGAAATTTAGAAGTTTAAATACACACATATAGTATTTGTAGGTGATCTAAGGAGAACTTTATACCACGAAAATGTGCTTTCTCTTTTCCTGAAGCTGAAGACACATTTTAACTCAATCCTATTTGCTCTTGCTTGCTGTCAAGTGGTTTCACTTCAGATTATAAAATGCATACATATTTCACACAAGATTATGAAAAAAGATGTTTCTAGACTTTTTCATTGCTATCTTTCTGTATACTCTAGCCCTTTGAATGCCATCAATTTGACTTTCATTACTTTTGTTGGCTTACAAATGAATAACATTTTAGTGACTATAAGGAACTGATAGAGAGAGGTGAATAAAATTTTTTCAGCTCTCTCCAAAGAAACAAACACAATTACCTAAAAAGTATTTTTTCTTTTACTTCTAATTTTCCTCACTTCAGACTCTGTATTTCCTTTCAAATATGAAGTTTCTAGGAAATACAAAACCTCACAGTCCATTTGAAGCAATAATAAATAGACAGAAATCTGTAAAGAGAAATAAAAAATACAGTCTCATGAAAAACACTTATCTAATTGTAGTCATCCATATCTGATCCAAAAGTTGAACTTAAGTTTTTTTTAATAAGATTTTTAAAAGGATGCCTTCTAAAATTGATTGAAATCTGTGTTAATAGAAACTTTACTTCTTTACCTATTAAAAAAACCCCATGATATAATTCTACAATCATTGAAAAGTAATGTGGAAGAAGGCACTTTATTTTGTAGTGACTTCCTTACATTTTCTTCAGTGGAAAAATTTCTAATCTAATGTTTATGTGGAAATTTTTTCCAAAGCTAAAGAAGTATTTCTGTAAATTCAAGAATTGAAAGTGTTGAGATGTCCTATGTATTTCACTAAGTTCTCAGTATATCTTAGGGCTTAGAAATTTCATGTGAGCAAAGAATTCTGAAATCACTCTAAGAACAAGTATCCTGACAAAAAATAATAAATTGAAATAATTTAAAGTAATAAAAAACTGAAAAGTCAAGACAAATACACAAGGCGATAAAAATGAGTTAGATCTTAACTAGGGATAATTGTCAATTTAATGTGATCACATTTTGTTAGCCTTGCAGTAATATAAAGACCTCCTGTATTTTCACTGCTCTTGGTTATATATTCACCACCTTGAAAAGGAAGAATCCATCTGAGCTGTTTTAGCCTTCCTTCTCTTGCCCTGATTGTGCAGATGGCCAGAAAAACTTTCAAATAAAAATGCAAGGTGCTGAGGGCTTGAGCACTGGCATTCTGAACTGGCTTCCCTGTCTGGTTTTGCTTGGGATGACACTGAGTAAGGCTTCAGTTTGCCTTCACCAGTGCTTTCATCTGGGAGCACTTCCAAAGAGCATTGCCAGCAGGTCTCAGAACATGCCCACAGGCAAGGTCAGCTCCACAGGGCAATAACTGCCTGTCAGTACATTAGGAAAAGAAAACCATTATTATAGAAGGTAGGAGAGCTAATCTAGCAATGCAGTATTTGAAAAATGTAAATTTCTTGCACATTTAATACATTATCCAAAAAGGTTTGTTTGACAGATACACTTTTATGTAATATGCAAGTGCACAATCAACTTAGGAATGATTGTTACAGTATTTTTCTTTTAAAAAATTACTTTTGGAAATATAGATCTAAAAATACAACCACAGGATGAAACAACATCTATGGTCTGCATTAAAAAGTCAAGAACAACTGATATCAGTGCACTAGCAACAACAGCTTTGCCATTGATGGTTTCTTGATGGTTTTATCTTTCCCTCATAGAGAAGACATAAAAACTGTATATCCCAGAGTGATTATTCTACTGCATTTCAGGGAAACAAATACTGAATGAAAAACGGAAACACACAAGTAAAAATTCATTCTCCTAAATATTGATTGGCACAGCCTGAAGAGAGTAGGCCATGAGTGTAATTATTCCACATGAAGTACTCTCATTACAACCCTGAGTTTCCATAGATCCCTTTCAATGTTTCTTGGGTATACATTGTTGTCACAGAATCCAATTCACTGACAAGTCACTCATAGCATTCTGAGAAAGTGAAAAATTTAGACAAATACACACAGACGGCATAAAAATGTATTTTTAATACTATTTCCTGCTGTTTAAAAAACTGTGGCTAAGGATAGTCTTGTAATATGATAATTCAAAAATCATTAGCAGAAATTTAATTAGAACCAGCTAAAAAATAAAGGTGTAGTGTTGGAACCCAGGAAATTCCTCTGGCTATCCTCCAGGACTCAAGACCCTGCCAAGGGTCTCAGAGACCTTGGCTCAGAGACCAAGACCCCTGTGCCTTTGATCTTGACCTCTGGAAAAAACAGTTACCAACCTTTATATGAAGAATTACAAGTCAAGAAAATTTAAGTAGAATGAAGTAGTTTAAGTGAATTTTTCACAAGGTGAAAATGTTGAATTTTGGGGTTTTTAGAATGGGAGTTCAGGAGGCAAGATGAAGGAATCTGGGTGTGTCCAGTCTTTCTCCTTCTTCTTGTCCTCCCTCTTCTACTGTGATGGTGGCACTTTTAG
The DNA here is from genome assembly GCF_027477595.1 of Haemorhous mexicanus. NCBI lineage: Eukaryota > Metazoa > Chordata > Aves > Passeriformes > Fringillidae > Haemorhous > Haemorhous mexicanus. The sequence continues at coordinate 49,315,358 of NC_082381.1, read as the reverse complement.
ACTGGTTTAGAGTAGAAGCTCACTGTCTAACATAGGTGATGGGTACTGGAAAGTAATTGTAAATAGCATACATGTAATTTTAGCATATAAAGATAAACTGCCTCTGAGGTGGGCAGTGTGTGCCTCAACCCGACCTGCCAGACAGACCTGTGGCAGGTCAGAGAAAGAATGTTATAGATAGGAAACAACAAACACCCTTGAGAACAAGAACAAAAGAATCCTGACTCCTTCGTTGACTGCCGGGCTGGGAAAAAGAGGTTTGTATGTATCTCAGAGTCACTCTGACCAGCAGAGATTCTGAGAGTGTAGGTTTTTTCTTGTTTTTAAACTTTATATTTGAAAATATCATATGGGAGGAGATGCAATCCAATTACACCTCCTATTTATTGAATTACAGGAGATGATTCATATATAAGACAAATTAACTAAAGAATTGTTCCGTGTGGAGGCATATTGAACTGGTGGTTGAAGAGAAGAAATGGAGTAATGGGATCAGCATCTAGTCCTGTCAGTTTTCCCATGTTTTTGTCAATTCATTTATTGTGTCTGTTTCTGTCACTGAGTAGATGCCGTTCAAGATTCTTTCCATTTAATTCTGTACGTCTATGTGTGTGTATTTTTCCATTACTGCAACAGGGTCATTGTTTAAGTTAAAATCTCTTGACACCTTTAAGATAAAAATAATAATGTTAACATTTTGGATTTTCAGATTAACTATAGTCAATAAAAAAACCAACAAAAAACAAACACAAACAATAAAAATTCAGGAAGAATGATGTATCAAATAAGGAATACACAGTCTAGGGAAATGCTCATTTAAAATTGTTAAGCCACCAGATATAGTCAATCTCCTAAGCTCTGCATGCAAATCAGCTGGAAGCTATTTACACTGTACCAGACAGTTTGCATCTCTCCTGTGAGAGGTTTTTAAAAGAAGTGTTGTGACTAAAAGTTTACAATAATTATCAAAAAAAAAAAAAGAAGAAAAAACATTAGAGTCTTGAAACATTTTAGTGTTCCAACTTGTTTAAGGATTTTGTTGTTTGACTTTATATTACTGACTGTATCCTAAGGACATGTAGATATTTGACAATCTATTATTACATATCACTCTGATTATTTTTAACATGGCTTTCTCTCAGTTTTTAAGTCACTATTTCTTTTATTCTAGAATATATAATTTTACAATATGTTGAAACAATATCATAAAATTTGATATATGAAATGTATTCACAAACTAATTCAATCAATAGCTTACAGCAAGATGAACATTTGTATAATTTATACTGAAAAGAAACTGTACTATGTGATATGCTTTGATTTATCACTGCCATAATTCTATTTTATTAGCTCCCATTTAAGGAGAACCTGACATCTAAAACCTACATAAAGGAAAGAGCTAGTGGTCATTTGACTAATGATGTTCCCTACACCTCATGGAGCCACAACACTTCTAGTACCAAGAAGTTCCCACTAAACAAAAGTGAGAGATGTGATCACAGTCAGAATAAAAACAGAACATTATTGTTCACTCAACCATTGATCTTCACACACACACACACACTCACACACAAAGCATACAGACAACAGCAAAAACATAACGATTTCTGAATCTCTTTTTATAGCATTTGCTGAAACACTATCTTTTTACATAGCCTGGTTAGATATTTATATAGGCTTTGATTACAATAAATTAATGTTGTCATTTTGAGTTAAAGTAAAGATGTACTAATGAAGAAATTCAGCTAATTAATGGTATTTATAATGTCAATGGTGTGCTTTTCAGAAAATCCAATCAATGTGATCAGTTTATAGATGCAAACTCCATTTGTAGAGAGAAATAGGCCCATGCCTCAGTGTATCCTGTGGGCATCCATCTGGAAAGTAACTTTTGAGAAAATTACCTGTGAGTCCTGGTGGAACAAGGTTGAACATAAATCAGCCATGTGCCCTCACTGCACGGAAGCCTAGTGGTATCCTGGAAATTAACAAAGCACCGACAGCAGCTTGAGAGAGCTGATCCTGCCTCCTCCCCTCAGCACTAGAGACACTAGGAAAGGGCCACAAAATTATTAAGGCATTGGTGGTCTCTCCCATGAACAAAGACTAAGAGTAATGGGACTGTTCAGCCTGGCGAAGAGAATACTCAGGGGAATTCACACATGTGTATAAGTGACTAAAGGGCAGGTATAAATAAGGCTCTGTCCATTGCTGCCCAGTTATAGGACAAGAGACAGTGGGCATAAATAGATAGACTGGACACTCTTCCTGAACGTCACGAAGCACTTTTTTACTGTGAGGGTGACTTGTCACTGACTGATGTTACTGAAAGAGATTGTGAAGTCTCCATCCTTAGCTACATTTAAAAGCTATCTTGTCTTGTTTCCAGGCAATTTCTTATGTGTGGCCCTGCCTGAGAAGGGAAATTGGATCAGATGATCTCTAGAGCTCCCTTCCATTCTATGATACTGTGAGCTGAAAGTTTAGTAACTTTGTTCAGAGCACTAAACATGTAGCTGCCCCCTGAATCAACACAAATGTTTTTGAAGATCTTACTTATCCTGACTGAGGAAGGAGGACTGACTTCTTCCTCATGTACTTAAGGCATTATAAGGTCTTATTTTGCCTCATATTGCTGTCTCTGCCAGACACTGTCTGACATTTGTCCTCTGGAGCAAGCGAAAATGGTTTTGAGTGAAATGTCTTGGATCTCAGCAGCAGGCAAGTAGTGAGTAAGGTATAAAGGTTTGTTGATCTAACCCAATGAATAGAGAGCAATATGCAATGGATTTCTCAGATAATAACTATGTCAAGCTGGAAATTTGAAGATTGTATTATTTAAGAACTTTTTTGACAATAACTTCCTTCCAAATGCACTTTTCTTGATGTATCACATGTCCTGGAGATGCTGTATTGCATCATTGTTCTGACTGTCAATTACACAGGGAAAGAACTGTGCTCAGATGACCTATAGGGGTCCTAATTTTTTTTTATTGTTTCTAGAAGTGCCTTCAGGAGGGTACCAAAGGTCATATTGCTATGAGGTTTTTTCTGCTAACAAGGGGAGAAACCATCAGCTCCTTTTCCTCCTTTTCACCATCCTCTTCAACTCCCTGGACAGACCAGGTCACTGTCAGCCGTCTCCCTGCTGACAGCCTACCAGGCTGTGCATCTCCTTTCACAGGCCTGAGCAAAAGTGGAAACCCTTGACCCTTTTATTTTTTTTTTTAATGAGTGTGGAATAAGAAAAGCTTCTAGGTGGGGTATGTCCCTATGTGTCTGCTGCAGGTGGCCCTGCAGCATAGTGTCTTGTACAAACAGCCACATGCAGGCTTCCTCCCAGATTCAAGCAGGCCCTGGAACTGCACAGAAGAGCTACATGTCTGATAATATCTGGTCGGCTAGATTGGATCACACTGTCATTGGGAGATCTTGGCACCAAAGAGGGCTGACAGAAGCTTTTCCCATTAATTCATCTCAGGAAAACAGTGTGGAGAGACACAATTCATCAAAATGGAGATGAAACAGACATGAGCTGGCAGTGCAGATACCTTTTGTGAGCTAACTCATGGTACAACAGACATCTTATGGAAAAGCAAAGCATCTACCTTCTATGTAATTACAGCTACAGATTCTCCACTAGATACATGATTATGAGCAAAACATACAGAAGTTCCTAGATTAATTAAAAAAGTGTGAAACTGCAAGGCATATTTGCTGCAAGCATATTTAGTTTTTAAGTATGTTACAGTATACCATAGAACTCTAATGTGAATTTGATAGTGGTGAAATAACTGTTAATGACTAGTAGGTGTCGGAATGGGAAGGCAGGTACTGTACAAGGGCAGCCTTACTGCCATAATATGGATTATTTGACTCATTTAAAAAGCATTTATTTTCTCAAATGTAGCACTTAACCATTCTAGAATACTGAATAGCAAGGATTTACTAGTGCTTTCCTAATTACTTCTAACTACATAGGTTTACTTGTAATCATAAAATAATACTGTGAAGGGAACTCTAGACATTGAAAGATCTTCCTGTTTCAGGGGGCTCTTAATTACTATTATTTTTCATAAAGAATGTACTAGACATAGAGAGAATGTACATAATAAGCATTTCATGCTGTGCTTAATTTACATATTGAAGTACTTTACTGAGGCAAACAGACGTCTAAATATCAGCTTAAAACTAAAATTTGTTTGTTCGTTTGTACAAAAAAAATAATTTAAAGTTGATATGCTTAATGACATGATCCCAAATAAACACTTCATATAAACTGAAAAATATCTGTATAAGAATATCATAAAAGCAAATTTTCAGAACTTTATCAAAAGTTTTATCAACAAATTCCTGCTCTATAGTCTCCTCCTCTTCTATGAATTTTGTCCTTTTATTGCAATTATGACTTCTGGGAATAAATCATAAATCCCTCACAATACACTCTCTAAAAATAGATGAACTTTATAAATGTATCACATAGAGGAATATATGAAATATTAAAAAAACCTATTCCATATTTAACTGCTAATTTCTAGTAGGATTTTTCTGTAAAAAAAAAGAAGCACAGAATTTATATGCTTATGACAAGAATTACTGAAATATTACTTTAAATCAGATGTATATATTTTGAATCTGAACACCAAAGCAGAAAAATCATAGCAATGCAACATCACTAACTTAAGTGTGAGTTGCTGATTTACAGATCATGACACTAAACAATCCAGTTGAATTCTAATTTCATGGGGTGTATTTGCTGTGCAAGAATAAGATCCTTTATGCTTTTTAGTTGAAACACCATAGCTGGAAAAGTATTTCCTGTTCCTACATGTAAATATCAAAGCGTTTCACACATAAAGTTTTTGAACTGCCATAGCAAGGGGACCATGGCTGAATGGTTACCATTTGTGAGATTTAAACCTCTATTTCTAGTGTCATTGAGAGCAGTGGAGAAAAAAAAAATTACACCACATAAAGAATGTTTATTACTTTTAATTAAAAAAAAAAAGAGGATATATCTTGGGGCTGTAACTACTGAAGTATTATGAATGTTTTCTTACCAAGTCTGCAGCTTTTAAATTAAATATTAACATTGTATAGGACCCTTTTGAAATAATTTATTCACAAACAGGATGGGATTTAGCTAAAAGTGGCAAAGCCTTTTCTGTCTGCTGTGAGGGTGTTTGGATGGTGTGGGTAACCAATCAAAAAATACCCCAAAAACCAAAAAAGAACCAAAGACCACATTAGTATATGTTTACTACTAGATTTTTTGCTTCATATAGAATACACAATATTATTTTTTGTTGATACGGAGAGTTCCTGTGTGCAATAGATTAAAAGGTATTAGAAAACAGCACATTTTTTATCCTGTTACCTAGAAAATAAGATATGGCATGCCTAGCAGTTACTCATGGGTAGAAGAGTGACTTTGTAGTAACTAAAACATAGCAGGAAATGAGATTAATGAAGCTGAAGAAGCTGCTAAGAACGTTAAAACATCGACACGTGATACTCCCTTTGCGCTAATCAATTAGTAGGAGACATTTTGTAAGAATGTAGATGTGTGGTTGTAATTCCTGTTTTGTGCTTATCTGTATGAAACCTGTCTTGTTTACTTGAATTATCTCCCATTTATTTAGATGAAAATGTTCTGGGTTCTAATTTTCTGATACAAGAAAACATGCAATCAAATCTACAGTACACCAAGTAGTCCAAGGTCTGTTTTTCTACTCTTTATTCATGAGTTACTCTGTAGATAAAAGAACAGGAAAATGCTATTATTTCTGACTGAAAGAAACAGGACCGTCTCCTGAAATAAATGTATTAAAACAAATACAGATAATTAATATCAGTTACCATATAAATTTTTTGCTAAATAAAAGATAGGATCTTGTTTCTATTATCATGCTGTCTATTTACATAAAAGCTTTCATCTTCTAAGGGCTTCACAAATATTAACTAAGCAGGTTAGTCAAAACTTCAGTATATTTTTTGCATTGCATAAATTGAGTGTTAAGGTCAATGGCTTTTTCCAAGGGCATACAGCTAAGGGTGGAATAGATATTCTTGGGCTTCTCAGAGTTCAGCCCACAAACTGTAAAGAAGTGCGCTGAAATTCTGTTAGTTACTTAAATAGTTTATAGGCTGGTGTGCATTACTGAATTTATTGTATGTAGTGAGGGATGTATTGCAGATATTCTGTTTTTAATCCAGACTTTGTGATGGCTGCTTTTAGATAAATGAACACTGGCCGTATAAATTGCTTGCAAGGCACTGTTGCTTTTGAGAAAAATAAACCATCAATTCACAGACTCCAAAAACTTTGCATTGTTCTTGCATTAAGTTCTTGCATGCATTAGCATGTTAAAGAAATAATACTCTGCTGTGCTAAAAAGTATAACATACAAAGATTACCGGGCCCTATCTGTTATTAGCTGGTTTGTAGAAGAATATAAGCATTATTTTAATATTTATTTTTTTGTTGTTATCATTAGGCTCCTGATAAAAAATTCACAGTGATGAAATCCACCTCAACTCACTGACAATTTATTGTCAATTTTCTTGGACTTCAGAATGATTTTTGAGAATCTGTTTCTCTTCAACAGATTTAGGAATCTTTTTTTGATGCCCACAGTCTCACCTAATCTAAAGGCATGACCTCTGGTGCTGAATAAAATTAGGTGACTGACTGGGAGAAGTACACTTCAATTAACTGGTAAAGGACATATTAGCTGGATCCAAGATTACTAATGAATTTGAATTTTTTCAGCACACATATTACACAGTAGCTTAAATATGATGCTCAGTGTAGTGATTTATGTAGGTGTGTATGAAATTTATTTCAATATCAGTCAAATAATTTCTCAAGCCCTAGATGTAACTAAAAAAGAACTAAAAGAAAAAAAAAAGCCCTGTCTGTGTGTGAGAGATGCTGCAACCTTTTTTATCAGAATTCTGGTTGTCTACCTCTTACAGTCCTTGAGGAGACTTCAAGATCTTATTTTTGCCCCCTTGAAAAATCCCTGAAAATCTCAACTATTTCTTGAAATAGTTTGAATATTTCCAAACATAGGGAGTGTGGGGAGGATGGTTCTGAACTCTGAACGCTTCTTCAATATTTGACATAATACAAAAAATAATTATAAAATTTAAAGAATCTTAGCACTCACTTAATAGCCCATTTACATGAATGTGCGTGTGCATGTTTGTACACACACATTTCCTCATAGGCTGAAGTTGATTTTTACTGTGGATTTACCATTGTGTTTAATAAGGGTTTTAGGAACGATTTATTCAATGCTATTTATACAAAATGTTAGAAACATCAACATTTCATCATGCATCAGAAATTCATATAAATTTAAGTGAGATTTTATGTCAGTGTTTGATATAAGGGCATCCGTCTCTGCAATGACATTGTGATCTGATTCCTTTCTAAGAAATGGGAAGATTAAGAGGTTTGGGGAATGTATCCAAAGAATAGAGCCAGTTTTTAAAAGTTTTTGTGCCAGCTCAAAAATTTTGAGTGCCAGCTCAAAAATTACTTTTCAGACAGTCTTTCAAGAAGATGAGTATGACTTCTTAGCAAAGCCCAGCCTATGAATACCTTTGTGGTTTTGTTTCTGTTTCTCAAATTAGTTGCTTCAGAATTTCTGTACTGAAACTCATTAAATCTTTCTCTTACCAGCACTGTCAAAAGGCCCCAGGAGAAGGTTCTAAATAGAGGAAGTTTAAAGGGTACATCCTTTCTGTTCTGTATTCTTTCAAGCATGTTGTGTGTACTGAAAAAAAACCAACACTGAAACTACTTACATACATTTACATATGTATCTTTTCAGTCAGCACTAGTTTCCAAAAGATTTTTTACTTCTCTTCCTTTTTGATAATGCACAATCTCATTAAATGTTCAGGAGCACTAAGGAATTACCATACTTTTGGCTGCAGAATTAGGTGCTCAATCTGCAAAAATTATGTCATGTTTCTGCATATTTACTCCAGAGAATGTGCATTGCACTCAGAGACTAGCGCACAAGCTTCTTCAGAATTAGGTTTTCTGACTTTGGAAATATTTTTCTGTTACTAAGAACATTCTTTTCCTGTAGCATCACACGGCTTATGCAGCTATATCTCTGCCTTGAGTGTAAACAACTACAATTGCTTCTAAAAGTAACTAATTTTATTTCAAAATTATAGTTTCTTATCAATCCTCTGCTAAGTTTCAATAGTTGCATGTTCTGAATTTATGCAGATCCTTCCTTAAAGAAATTTTGTCTTTTACATGCCATTTTCACTGTACATCGCTGCCATGAGTAACAATATTGTAAATTTATTTTGACTGTGACTACATTTCATGTTAAGTTGTGCACTTGTTTTATCACATATTCTTCATTTACACAACAGTGGATGTATTGGAAAATGTTTCTCCAAAACCTAAATAAATCAAATTTATATGCTAAATGCTGAGTACATAAATAATTATAAGCCCTTTATAGCTAGAGCCCACACAAAGCTTTAAAAATGTACTAGCATACATACTGCTATTTATTTTCTAATGTACTTAAGAAAAAATATATTTGCCATGGAAAATGTGTCAATGCATAGCAAATTTGTCACATTAGTGCTCCAAAGTATCTATAAATAACCACACTCACCAATATAGTATGTGCACTTCTACATATATTTACTGTTGAAAAAAAAAAATCAGTATATTGTTTCAGTTTTAAACTTTTAATACAAATTCTTTTAAAAAATATTTTCCTCACTTTATTTTAAAAAGTCTTTATTAACAGTGAGGTGAAAATCACACAATGGAATAGAGAATCAAAAAGGGACAGCACAATGTTCCATGACATTTTAGCGCACTTCGGTGCCACCAATTTTTTATCCCCATAGAAATGCAGCAAGTAATGAAAAATGCTGCTTCATTGATTTCAAACATGTATATTTTAGATTAAGGTGACAAACATATGATCACTGTTCCTACGGATGAAAATGGGCATTTGCATCTTCAGGGAGATGTAATTTATTTCTTCTACAAATCTACAGATGTTCATTCAACAAAATCCATGTATCTTTACCCTCTTAGAATCCCTCACAAAATAAAATGCTTTAAAAGAAGTCATTGAATGAAATAATGTCATAAAAATAGCATTTTTATCCTCCTCTGCCTTTTTATCTAGTCTGTGAAATAGGGATTTTACTATGCTTTCCCATTCCTGTTCCTTTTAAAAATTCTGAGGAATAGGGAAAGAAAGTATTCATTTCAAGCAAAACAAAATAAGGAAAGAGAACTTTCTCTCCATGAAGACACACAATAAAACTTTACAAGGCAATAAAACCAAGAGCAAGTGATTGAAAAGTTAGGTTTACATTCTTCCAACTTGTCTTGTTGTGGGTAAAATTTAGGCTTCATTAGGTTTATAAGTGCAACTCTTATATGAGACCTAAGATAAAAGACAACCTGTCTTTTATCATTCAAACAAAATATCTGCTTTGGTGTACTATAATCATAGTCTTGTAGGTTTTGTCCCACATTGTTACTACATCCCACAATGATAAAAAATGGAGCTGACTGGGACACACCCCTGCAGGTGACTCTGTTGATATAAGTGGCACTAAGAGGTGGATACCTACATGTCTATAGTGGAAAGGGAAAATCTCCTGAACTTCAGAGGCTTTGGTTGCAGAGAAGTCCATGGGAGGGCTCCTCTTGAATGTAATGCAATTTAGGTCACAGCCTCAAAAAGGAGTCATAATTTTCACTTCAAAGTAAGTAGATGAGAAGGTTCAAAGCAGTAAACTTGATAAATCAAAGTCTTCTTGTCATGGCTCATGTGAGGCTTTCACCTCCACCACTCCCCATCCACAAACAGCATATTTTCATCATTTATTGAGAACAGTCCAGTACTCTGGCCTTCCTAAAGGTGACCTCTTACCATGAAGCAAACTGTATCAAATTCACAACTGTATCAAATTCAAAATTCTTCATCCTAGGTCCTCAGTCTGATTAATCTATCAGAGATGCAAACCAAATTGCAAAAATGAAAACAAGAAAACACTACATGTTAATCTGAAAAATTTATGATTGCAGAACATCCAGGCACCCCAAAAAAGGAAATAATTTTTTCCTAAAAATTAAGTAAATCTGTACAGAAGGAATGAGAAAGGAATGGTAGAATTCTGAAAAAAAGAAAGTAAAGACTGATAGAAGAAACTAAGTTTTAAACGAAAACATCTGCTGGACATTTATATTTACAATTACCATCTATGTAAAGAAATTTACCTATTAAGGGTTTTGGCATACTGTGTCAGTTTTCCATGTCTTTATAATGTTGTTGGGCACCTATGATAAACATTTTCTAACCTGCACGATCTAGGGTCTAATTTTGATTCTTTGAATAGAAAAACAATGACTGTTCTCATTGCTTTCAATGGGAGTAGATATAAATAAATTCTGGAAGATATTTAAATTTCAAACTCAAGTCTACAAGGTCACAGAAATCCTGTTTGCTTTTCCAGTCATCTGACTGGGGAAAACTGAAAAATGCTTTGTGTGGGTCAGTTACCTAAATACTGTCACCTAATGCCATTTATAATGCCTTCTACCAAAAGACACATACTTTCTGTGGAATCCATGACATTCACATCAGGCCACATGGTATTTCAGATACCCTATGGCGTCTAAAGTGACCTTACAATCTTCTTTTTAGACAACTTAAACCTAGCCTTCATATCTAACAATTTGTTTGTACAATATAAATAGCTTTCAATTACTCTGTCAGCATAGCAAGCACTTTCTAAATTTTGAGTAGTGTAGTCAGACCTTTTCTCACAGAGGCATTGTAGGTACTATGAAGAGTACAGAATGAAAGTGTTCATGTGGCAGACACTGTATAATTTCTATAACACTGAAAAAAATTAGTCTTGAGGTCTGGAGCAAATCATAGATACAACAGTTTCAGAGAATACATCACAAATAGTGCACTGAGCATTACTTCTTGACAGAAGTATCATTACTAATTTCCAGGGACAGTAACCTTGACCATCTTTTGGTGTTTTCACTCTTGATAAATTAACTATTGTTAGTCTTTTACTTGATATTTCCAAGCAAAGGTCTTGCCTTTTTCCCCCAGTTTTATTCAAATTGCCTAGAACGTGCATGAGTCTCTTGGTGCCATCACCTGACCGTAAGTGAAAATCTGCTGCAAAAGAGATTTTAAAATATTTCAACCCACTGTACACTCTTCAGTTCTGCTAAGCCTGACAAAAGGAAGGGATAATGAAGATATCAGTCATATCCCGGGGGAAAAAAATACAGTTTGTTCTGGACATCAAATGCCATGGCTCACAAGCAGATGCTGACACCAGCCAACAGCAGCTCAAAAGGCATTTTCAGTTTGAGGAAGTAAGACGGATCACCATAATGCAGCACAGCAGAATTTCTTTAGTAACACAAAGTATTAGAATCTACCTTTCACCTTGAACAAAAAATCATCAATCAAATTTTAAATAAAAGGATAGGAATAAATTCATAACAATTTTCCCATTCAAAAATCATATTCAGTGTGTACATTAAACTTCATTTGTAGAAGGTCACATTAGAACAGTCGGAAACTACCAACAATGAAATTGGTTACAATATCTAATTCACTGTTACATAAAATGCATTTACGGTATAATAGCTAAGAAATGCATGTAATTTAAAGAGGCCCGCTACAGCAATCACTGAGACTGAACATATCAAGTATAGTAAGTCTCAAATCCATTGCATTTAGAGTAGTGTGCAAGAACATTTTCTGCCCAGTGAGAGCCCCCTGGCTTAGCAAGAAAGTCAGACAGTCACATCATTATATTAGATTAAATCATTAATGACAATCAGAAGAAGTATTCCTTTTGATTTTCATTGGCTGTGTTTTGCATGCTGAGCTCACTTTTCAATGCAGATTCAGCACTGTCTTCGTTTTCAGATCCTTTTGCCTCATTTTTTGAGTATATGCCTTTTTTTTTATAAATGCGTATGGCTATGGCCGTGATGCAAAGCAGGATGAATATGACAACTGCTATCACACCTACAAGAAGAAAAGAGAAAAAAGTAATGAGAAAGGACCAACAAATAATAACACATAAGCCAGAGAGCAGGATGAAGAAGGAATGACTACATCACATAATGGAAGGGCTTACAGGAAAGCCTGAGAAATAAGAAGACATAGCTGCTTTCAAATCAGAAAGAGCACTCTAGTACAAGCTTCATGGTGATTGTTTTGAAATTTTGCACCCTATTAATAGTAATTCAAAATCCACAGATCATTATAATTTCTGAAATTATTGAATGGAAAACCACTGGGGGCCTAATTTTCAATAAGAGGGTTTCTTTTTCTCCTTCACTATCAGGCCCTAAATCTCCGCTGGTTCGGGAACTCAAGCCACTGCAGATAAGGAACAGTAAGGTGAGATACTTCTCACAGAGATAAGCAAGACCTTACAGACTGCCAGCCCATCTCCTCTCTTCCTCATTCATCCTGTCATAATGGTCTTAGGACTTTAGCTTCATGAAGATGGGCAGGAGAGGAATTTGAGGAGATGTGAAACAGAAGGGAAATGGATCATGTTTGTCGTAGAGGCAGAAAACAGGACTAGGCTGTTGGGATGGAGAGAACACTAAGCAGTCTGGGAAACAGTTGTAATGCAGTGCCTCATTGCCTCAGCAGACAGTCTCTTGCAAAACTTGGTCACCACTGCAAGAAAAATAAAAATACCTAGTCCCTTAGCACTGTAGATAAAAACAGAGCATCCAAAATTCAGTACATGCCAATTTTCTTGATCTCTACTACGAGCAGCATTGTAGGAATATAAGGGTTTTAACATAGTAGATCTTTCTCTGAGATGGACTTTGTAATCTAAGTAAACCTTGTTTTTATTTAGATTAACTAGAACAGTCATTATTTTATTTCAATCACAGTAGGTGCTCTCTTTAAGGACTTTTCTATAAACTTGTTTTGTCTAAAGTAGCTGAAATGATACCTCTTATTATATTTATTTAAGGGTGCTTAATTTAAATTTTACTTAATGTTGTACAGTTTGCTTTGTTTTGACTTTTAAACAAACATAGACAGTAGAAAAATTATGAGTGCCAAATTCCCAAATGTTTTTAATAGCAAAAAAAAATTGTATTGTTATTATTATTTTAAAAGGATTGTACCTATTATAGCTTGAAGTTAAAAAAATGCTTTGTTGTTAGCACACTTAAAAATCCCCACCCACACAAAGTTATCTAGTACATAGTGATCTTTACGTACAGATACTTATTTAAAAAATAATAATTTTTTGAAACAGTAAAGCAAGTTTTGACAAAGCTAGACATGTAAAAAACTCAGAAATCATATTTTTAAATTCTTGCTTTCCTTGAAATCAATGGTACAGTTCTCATTTGGTGTGTACAAAATCACCAAAGTCATACAATAAGTATCACTTTAGAAGCAGGGAAGCTTCTAGGCTTAATAATCTCATTCTAGTGTCTTTGGTACTACTCTCTTAAAGATCGCTGGTCATGCAGTGTGCTTTTGCATGGAGTGACCATAGCAGGTATCCCTGTATAAATGGAAGACAAAAGTGACTAGAGGTTCTTATCCTATCTCAACCATTCATAGCCTTAAACAATTTTAACTTAAATGAAAAGCCGGGACAGTTTTGTTCTACTAAATTCCACTATTTCCTTTGTCTATGAGGCTTTAAAAACTGTTAAAAAGTAAATATTTTCAGAATTTAAAAGACAGAGGGCTGACCTTTTCATCTCACTGCCCTTTCTGTCAAAGTATCTATGCAATTCGAAACATAATTATATTGCCAAAACATCATATTCAAGTTTTATTTCCTCAGCTCCTCCCAAAAGAAGAAATACTCCTAGAAATTCTCACAGAGGTTGATTGTCACAGGAGAAGATACTATGCCTTGAAAGAAAATTTAAACAGACAGAGACATAGACATACTTCAATACTGGTAAAATGAGTTCAGTTTCTGATGAGGGTCCCTAGCCCCAAACTGCCACTATTGATGCTCACTTGAGTACTGCTCATTTTTGCTAAAGAGACAGAACTGGTAGATTTCATGTGGGTATCCATATGAGATGGATCCTTCATATAGGATTTATATGAGATGGACAATCATCCAGAAAGGCATAGTGACGGAAACTGTACACCTGGTTCCTGTATCAGTCCTGTACTTTAGGAACACACGTCTGTCATAATCTTTATGCTCTATTCTGACAGGCATAAAAAATAAAGGGACTATCACCATGTTCACTTCAGAAGTAACTCAATTCTACATGGATCTTCCTCTATTCCTGTGATTAAAAAAAATAAAAAAGTATTTTGAAAAAAAAATTATGAACGATCATTTGTAGTTCTATTTTAGCCTGATAAAAATGTCCAAAAGAAATAGGAAGAAGAGATTGTATTTCAAACCAACAGTAATTATTTTTGTTATTAATATTTTAACTTGCATTTTAAGCTGTAAATCAACACAAGTGATTCTTTCCAAGAATACATTGCCTTCCAAACAGGAAACCAGGATGAAATTTCCTCAGACTGTCAGAGGATTGATTTAAGCAGTGACACCTCACACTCTCAGGAAGAAGTCTTTCTTGGCCAGATTTCTTAAAGAAGATTTTAAACATGACTTTGTAGCAAAAGGTAGTTTTTTACCAAAGTCTAGAAGAAATATTGATTCTTTCTTAAATATATGCTTTTTTCACAAGAAATTCAAGAACTTTTTAAAGTCATAGAAACCATTTTTATGCAGGCTGAAATGCTGTCCTTACCACCCTGTTTTTCATCAGAATGTTTCAATATATGGCAACACAGCATAAATTTATGTAATAAGAGTGTGATCAATTGTGTTTTAAAACAACGCTTGACATCTATCTGTCTACCAGCTGTAGTAAAATGAAGAGCTTTTACTTGTTTCTGTACCCACACAAAACTAAACTGACTTCATTTCATCACTGACAGATTCACAGTTAGAAAGAAAAGTTCCTGTGGATTTTTTACAGTCCCTATTACCTCCAATAATTGCAGAGTCACTTCTGATTGCATTAGCTAAGGGCTTTCCCTCATCTATTGGTCCAGAGTGATCTGCAGCAGGAAAAAAAAAAAAAAAAAAAAGAAAATGACAGACAAATAGAAGACTTTTTTTAAAGAAATTCTCACAGTCACAGTTCATTTACAATATGGTACAGTGGCAGTAGTATGGGTCAGTAGGCATGCACAGAACATCAATATAGATGACACTTTGCAGAGATAAAAAGAAAAATGTAAACATTCAGATGAAAAGAGAAAGGCTAGAGAAAAGGAAGTAAGTACATATAAAAGAGAATTATTTACAAACTACTCCCGAGATGTTAACCGGCATGGAAAAATAAAAAGTCAGATGTGATTCAGGTCATGAGTATTCTATTTGGATTTTGCTTCAGAGATCAGAACAAGTGATAACCATATGCTACCTGCAAATGAATGGGTTGTTTCACTTGATGTTGAGTCAGCTCCAGTTAAAGTACCACAGTTGGATTCAGTGAAACGCCCTTTTACAATGACAGGGGCTGAGCTGCTGTGGTGCAGTGCAGCCTTCAAAGGAGCAATGTGGTTGAACTGCACTGAAGATAGACAGCCAACAAACCCTTGAGAGTTTGCCTTCATAGTCTCCTCATCTACATCACTGTTTTCTGTTAATCAAAAGGAACAGAACACAATTAATCATAGTGCAAATGTACAAAATAAAGTGTCAGAAGAATAAATGAATAATTAACCTATGTTCTGCTGAGTATATTTGAGTTGCAGCAACATATGTAGATTCACTGAATCTCTTTCTTGTCTGACTTTAATGAAAAGACAGTCAGATGCATTCACACCACCCCCTTTCTTTTGGACAGATGACAGTTGCTAATCGGCTGAGGGAAATGCTTTTAAATTCTCAGAGCAAGTTCCAAAGCAAAAAGTTCCTATCGTAAATAAAGTATTTAAATCAAAATGCAACAATTTTTCATTCTGCAAAAATATAAGACTGAAGAATGAATTCCAGAAAAATTCATTTTATTGGATTTCTTCTCATAAATAAACATTTTTGGAATGTATCCATTCTATAGACTCATGTATTTACTCCATTTCAGCACCATCAAGTCTGTCAAAGCAAAAACCCTGAAGATCTGAGATCATCCAATCCTAGAAATCGATCAAGATATTTTCTATGAAATTTTTAAAAATGAATAGTGTTCCAATTAACTATACATTTCAAAACATGATACCATTGTTGATACCACAAAGGGGGAGGAAAAAAAAAGAAAGAAGATACCTCCTCACTTTTTCTCTTCAGTTTCTTTTCTAAACGCATGAGAAAAGGACTCTGCATGTTAGAATTCTCTGTTAATTCACTGGTAATGCTTACTAAAGCACCACTTTTGATGCAGTAAACAAACAGTTTATTTACTCTGACAGTTCTAATTTAAGCAAAAACTCTGGATGTACAAGTTATAAAAGGAGAACGCATAAGGGAAGTAAATTTGCAAATAAAAAAGGAATTTCATCTCAATAATTTTCATTTCTAGCATGTCACGGAACCCACAAATGAATTTGTGACCTTTACAATAACTACCAGAATAACTTTAAGTTTTACCATGCACTCTGCAATAAAATTTACGTTAATACCGAAAAATAGGATAATTTGTTCAGGTGGAATGTTGCAAAATAGCATTTTCTTCAACTAATCGCTGCTTTTTGCAGTGACGATGGACTAGAAAGAAGGGTGTCAGATAAAAGTCTGCTGACCTACACTGATGGATTACATAAGATGTTGGGTGTTTAACGGCTTCTGTTTTCTTTGCAGTTTTTTTTAATATCTGCCTCTAAGCACTGAAGGATCTGCTAGGATGGGATATTTAAAAAAAAAGATTAACACTGAAGTGCAAAGAAAACATTTTCACAAACCCCCTGTGATGAAAATATATACCTCTAAATATGAGTCAGATTGAAAACCTCAAGAAGAGAGTGGTTTTCTATTATTTTTTAGTTCCCACACAAATCCTTTGCTAAACTACATATATGTATAATAGGAAAGGAAAGAAATGAATCCTTTGATTTCACTTGACTCCTTAACTAGAAAATATTGCTGGATAAAGTAAAGCTTTATATTAGATTGGGCAATCTTGATAATAAAAGTGAAAGGGCTTAGGGAAGACACCATCATCCACTTTCCTCCAAAAGTAAAATTTAACTGACTGAAAGTGGCATTCAAAAACACTCACAGGTTGTTTATTATATGCTACAGGAAACTGAAGTTATGCATCCTTAAGTGTTGGGGGCTAGGTTTATTTCCTTTTGTTACTTTTTACTTACACAATTTTTTCCCATAAGTAGCTAGGACACATTAATGAAGGGGTACTTAAGAAAACAAAAGAAGTGGCCAAGTTCAGGGGAGGACAGCATCTGGTTTCACTTCTCTTGTCTGGGACTTTCTCTCTGAGGGGTGGAGGTACCATAGGAATTGGGCAGATAAGGGACGGTGCTGGGGCAGCTGCTTGGGGAAGGGAATTTGCTGCTGCCGCTGGAGCTCAGCCCAGAGCTGCTTCTTCCACTATGGGTGAACCTCTGCTCATGAGAGCAGCCACTGAACTGAGACCTTTTTATCACCCACCTCACTAAAAGAGGGACCCATCCCCGACTGCTCGGGTGCCCGGGATCCTGAGCTCGCCTCTCCCCGCCCTGCTGGGAGCTGGGCTGCTGCTGTCTCACCCTCGCCGCTTCTTCGGCACTGCTCTGAGTTTTCGCTGCACTGCAGCCCCGCACCCCCTGCCTTCCGAGACTCCTGTCCCGGCTTGGTGCTCCTCAGAGTCCTGCTGGGACAGCGGGATCGGCTGCCCCAGAGTTTGTGATGCGAAGCCTCTCCGCCATCCCTTCCCGTCCGGGCCGAGCCGCCATCGCCGCGCGCTCCCCGCGCCACAGCGCCCCCTGCAGCCGCGGGGGAGTCACCGCGCCTGCCCCGCCCCCCGGGAGCCAGCAGCGCCCCCGCTGGCCGTGCCCGGAACTGCAGCAGAGGGAAAGGGCCCGCGGCCGAGAAGGCCGGGCCTGGGCCCCGGGCTCTGTCTGGGGTCAGCGCCCGGCCGTGCGGGTTTGTTTGCTGTGTCATACAGCCAGTAAAGAAATGCTACTCCTACCCCTCATCTCTTTGCCTGAGAGCCCCTTCATTTCAAGATTAGAATGAGTTGGAGCAAGGGGGTTTACATTTTCCATTCCAAGGGAGGCTCCTGCCTTCCTTAGAAGGCACCTCTCTTTCAAACCCAAGATATTAAGTATCTTATTAGCAATTCATTTGCTAAGAGTACCCAACTTTACCACAGACAGAATAACTCCACCTACATTGTCTTTAAAAAGAAAATCAACAAAAAACCCTCAAAAACCAAAACACACTCAGTAACTCTCTTTAACTCTGCTTCAACCATTTGTCTTTATGAAGTAGTCAAGTAGAAAGTCAGCAGACATATAGCTCCTATCAGAACATTTTAAGACAAGAACTGTGATGTCTTCTAATAGCTTTATGTCTTATATTACATCCCCCAAAACTTCACACCTTGCGGTGAGGCCGTCCCAGTGCAATCCCCTCCCTTGCCCAGCTGGCGTTGCTGCAACTGGTGCACCCCAGGACAGGGCTGGCCCTCCTGGCTGCCAGGGCACTGCTGACTCATGTTCAACATGTCATTGACCAGGACACACAGGTCCCTTTCTGCAGTGCTGGTTTCCAACAACTCATTTCCCATTATGTCCTTATATCCAGCTACAGACTCTGGAACCTGTCTTTGTTAAACTTCATACAGCTGGCAACCGCCCAGCCCTCTAATTTGTTGCTGTCTCTCTGCAGGGCCTCTCTGCAGGAGTCAATAGCTCCTTTTAATTTAGTATCATTTTCAAAATTATTGTACCTTCAAGTCCTGCATCCAAGTCATTTATGAAGATGTTAAAGAGCAGAGGGCTGAGGACGGAGCCCTGTGGAACCCCACCAGTGACAGTCTGATGTCACCCCATTCACTGTAACCCTTTGTGCTTGGCCTGTTCGCTAGCTGCTCACCCACCGCATGATGTGTTTATCCAGCTGTGGGCTGCAAATTTTGTCCAGAAGGATCCTGTGAGAGACAGCTTCAAAAGATTTACTGAAAAGGAATATGTCAACTGGCTTCCCTTGATCAACAATGGATGTTTGTATTGTCATAAATGGAAATTTGGTTTGATAAGCAGGACTTTCCTCTCATGGGCCTGTACTGGCTACGACTAATGACTGCATTGTCCTTCAGCTGTTTTTCAATGCCTTATAGAATAATCATCTTCTCCATAATTATACCAGGCACTGAAGTGAGACTGATGGGCCTGTAGCTCCCTGGGTCAGTCTTATATACCCTTATTGAAACCTGGGACAGCATCAGTGAGTTTCCCGTCAACTGGAACTTGAAAAGATTCCATCATTCAAAAACCACAGTGAGAGGCCTGATGGTAACATAAGCCAAGTTTTTCAGTATTAGTGCTTGAATCCCTTCAGGTCCCACAGACTCACTGTGATCTGGCTAGAACAGGAGATTCTGCAGAAGTTTTGTTTGAACAAAAAACTGTCATGTTCAAATGCAGAAGAGCTCAGAAAAGTACTTCTCCAACTGAAGATACTTCTTTAAAAAAAAAAAAACTTCCTTGTGTGGTCTTCCTGATCAACATTTTCATGTACAAGAAATACGTGATCTCACATTTTGTTAACTCCTTTAGACCTCTTCACTGCAATAAACATTCATTACTTTTTTTTTCTGCCTTCATGAAGTCTTCAGTCTATAGACAGGACTCCAGAGGAATCAGAACCTAAAGCAATCAGATTTCTAAGAGAAACAGTAACTCATTTGAAACAGGGAGAAATGTTTTCTTCACTACAGATTCTGAGACAAATTGGGCTGACTGCCCCCAAGTCATTATAACTCTGTGCTTTGCACTGCTGTGTCATTGCAAAGCCATCACTTAACTGAAGAAAATCCCACCTCTGAATTTTTGTAACTGGAAGAGACAATATTCATCCTGGTCAAAAGACCAATAGACTATTTATCTACAAATTTACATTTCCATAGATTTAATCAAACGCATTTTTAAGTAAACAGTTTTGATATGATATTTTATAACAAAGATAGAAGAAGCTTTCATTCTGTAATGGTCACTGTGGTATTAACCTTATGTAAGTGTGACTGCAATAAATTACTACTCTTCAAAGTATTATACATTCCTGATTCAATTTTATCATCATATTGTAAAGTTTAGAAATATTTGTAACAATTTTCTTGTAGTAGTTTATAGTTCAACTAATACTGCTTTAAAGTTATGTGTAAGTGATCATTCTCTTTTTCATTTTGTGTGCATATCTACATATCAGTTTTCTTTTGGAGTGTGAGATTTATATATAAAATCTACATTTCAAATGTATATATTTCTGTTTGTGTTAGAGAGGGTTTTCTTCCAGGAAGAAAACAAATCAGCTACACTGAGATTCTCTTAAAGATAACGAAGCAATAAATAAGATTTTTTTATGGTCTATAAACACAGTTTCTGAATTTTTTTAATACATTTTAAGCTATTTAGCATTTGGTAATTGTTCTCATAAAAATAACTATCACTGTATGAATTTTATGATATATTTTAAATTATTATTCTACCTTTTCTAGATAACACTCTCATAATTGAAAACAACAACCACCTGTTTGACAGATAAAGAATTAACTGGATCTCCTTATTGAAATATTTGCATGCAACAGCTCAATGTCTAAACAGGGATTGGTGACAGGTGGTGCTCCTCTGGGCCAACACTATTTCTATTCAACATCTTTAATGACACCAAAAGTAGGATTGAGTGCATCTGAAGCAGCTCTGTGGATGACACTAAACTGAACTGTTCAGAGATAGAATGCCACCCAGAGGGACATTGACAGGTTTGAGGACTGGGACCAAATGAATCTCATCAAAAACAAGAATGGCAAGTGCAAAGTTGTGCACCCGTATCTGTGCAACCCCCAGTATCAACACAGACTGGGGAGGGGGATGAATGGATTGAGAGCATCCTTGAGGAGAAGGGCTTGGGGGTGTTGGTGGACAAGAAGCACAACATGGGCCAGAAATGTGCGCTTGCAGCCCAAAAGCCATTGGTATTCTGGGACTGTTCAGGGCCAGGCTGGATGCAGCTCTGAGAAACCTGGTCTACTGGAAGGTGTTCCTGCCTGTTATAGGGGGTTGGAACAAGTTGATCTTTAAGGTCTCTTCCAATCCAGGCCATTCTATGATTCCGGGCTGCATCCAAAGCATCCAGCCAGCAGGGCAAGGGAAGTGACTCTGTGCCTCTTGTCTGCTTTGCTGAGACCCCACCTGGAACCCTGCATCCAGCTCTGGGGTCCCAGACAGAAAAGACATGGACTTGTTAGAGCAAGTATAGAGAAGGACCATGAAGATGATCAAAGTACTGGAGCAGCTCTCCTATAAAGAAGGACTGAGAGTTGGGATGTTCAAGCCTGGAGAAGTCTCCAAGGTGATTTTTTAGCAGCCTTACAGTACCTAAAGGAGGCTACAAGAAAGCTGAAGAGGGACATTTTACATGTGTATGTAGTAATAGGACAGAAAGGAATAACTTTATATTGAACAGTTGTAGATTTAACCTGGAAATAAGGAAGAAATTCTGTGCTGTGTGGGTGAGAGACGCTGGAACAGACTGCCCAGGATAGCAGTACATGTCCTCATGGGAAGTGTTCAAGGCCAGTGGATGAGGCTTTGAATGACCTGGTCTGGACGAAGCTGTTCTGGCACACAGCAGGTGTGTTGGAACTAGATGACCTTTTACATCCTTTTCAACCCAAACTTTCTGTGATTCTATGCAATCACTTTAGAGGAAAGAGAAATATCCTTTAGATTTGCAACAACACCAAATCTTCCTCTGTCTTTGCCAAAGTGAAAGGTATGAAAATAAAAAGGTCTTGAGAATTTCAGTCCAGGCTATTGCTATTTTCTTTTAAGAAATGGTGATTGGAGATTGGTAAATTTCATTTTGATCATTACTTAAGAGAAACAGACATATTTTGAAGAATCCTCACTAGACAAAGAATCTCCAACAAAGATTTGACTTACATTACCATATTCTTCACTGTTTACATCAAAATCTAATCACAGGAAGTTTTTCAAGTACGATACGTGATTAATAGTATTATATCATCTTTGTGTATGACTTCAATTTGATTTGTTTTTTCTCCAGAATAGAAAACAAAGTGGTGTTTCTTAATGCTTGATTGCAAAATGAGAGAGAAGTGTACAATTATTTTTAATGGAACCCACTTGATCATTTTTTCAGGAAGCACTTATTTGTGATTATATCTGTATTTCCACAAGACTGAAGTTTCAGCCTTGATTGTGACTCTGTGTCTAAGTAAATCCACAACAACAAATGTCTTTCAGTGACATTTGCGTTGGTTTTTTTTTTTTTTCATGCCGCATGATGACATTTGATCCATATTTTAGAAAACCCTGCAGTTTTAGAAAATGCTGTGGTGTTCCACTTACCTAAAATCTTCCCAAGTGCGAGAGACTTGATTGCATTGAATTCTGTGCCTGAAGACAGAATAAACTTCATTCTTTCATTCTGGTTAATCTATAGAATGATAGAGTGAGGAGCAAAGTAGAATAACGGAAGAAATAATAGTCAATATTTTCAAAAAAGCAAGTTAGATCAAGGCTAAAAATAAGAAGGTCTGAGGGAAGCATTTGTTATTTATAGCATAAAAACTCATCAGGAAATAGATTATTAGCTTCCTTAGATCACTGATTATAACTGATATTCTTAAGCATCCCAATTAATAAGCCTTTATTTATCTTAGTGATTTGGCTGATTCTTTTTACCTCTGAGATGAATAAAAAATAGCAAACCTTTAAGAATATGAAAAAGTCTCTTTTCATTTTAAAAAGGCACTCAGCGTTTAATTTCATAAAGATCAAATATTATATTGGAAATATTCTGCGTCTCAATTTAAAGCCAAGTACCATTAAACAAGTTCTAGCCTCAAAATACTAAATTATAACATTCAGGTATTTTGAATTTAAACAAAAAAAAAAAAAACACTTTTGCATGTTAGTATCAACCATTAGCAAAATAAATGTTTCTATTTTATTATGAAATTTCTACCAAAATAACAAAAAATATCTTCATTATAGCTACATTGCTTTGATGATGTAAAAGAGATCATAGAAAAATTTTAAAACAGACTTAAAGTATTATCTGTGTGGTAATATATTTGTACTGTAGTTTAGTGCATAATTTAACTAAAAAAACTGAAAATGCAAGACCTGACACAAACAACAGCAGTCACACACATTTACCAAACTTTGAAAATTCAACCATCAAACAATTAATTGCATTTTCATATAAAATTAGGAGGTGATATTGGCCTTTTGAAATAAACAAAATTAACATCAAAAAGATTGGCTGACATTTATTTTGACTGTGCATCATGAGAGTGTTAACTTTGCTTTGATTACTTGAGATATTAAGGCAGAATTTATTTGGGGGTAATTGCCTTGTTGCAAGTATTTACTGCATTTTTCTGGTCTACTTTTTTATGATAACCCACTTTCTCCCCCACCACTAACAGAATTACCTCTACAAAAAGCGTTTCCTCTTCTCTATTAATCTTCACATGTTGTAGTTGTCCATCAGCCATGCTTTTGAAACTGATGCTGAAGACATCAGGATCTTGATGGCTATCTAACTTGTACCTTATCTGTAAACTTCCTGCAGGGATAAAGAGAGAAAAGGTGTAGTACATACACTATAAGCAGTATAGATCATATACTTTATGATATATGATATACTATAACAATATATGATAAGTG
The DNA here is from genome assembly GCF_027477595.1 of Haemorhous mexicanus. Classification (NCBI taxonomy): domain Eukaryota; kingdom Metazoa; phylum Chordata; class Aves; order Passeriformes; family Fringillidae; genus Haemorhous; species Haemorhous mexicanus. Next base: position 49,291,425 of record NC_082381.1, on the reverse strand, counting down.
ATATATGATCTAATGTGTTTCACAGGGGTACTGCAAGGGCAAAACAAATGCTTGATTTGTTTAAGGACATAGCACGAGAAATTGATGTAAGTGAGAAATTAAAGGCAACAGAATGAGTAATAGCAATGTCAGAAGCAGCATATAGTGGCAAAAGTAGTCATAAGCTGACTCAATTTTGATTATTGACTTAAAATTTGGGCAGAAATTTTATAATTACTTTCTAAATTCAGCTGAGAAAAACTCAGTCTGGTAGGTCTCATAAGTGTGACTTATCAAATATAATTCTTGAATACTGTTATCCCTGTCCAGTCCTGTAAACCTCTTGACCATTAAAAAATTAAATTGAATGCAGTGTACTAACTCCTAGATCACTTTCCATTCCTTGTTGTTAACTCCCAGAATACCATCTGTACACAAATAGTCACACAAAGACTCAGAGGAGAACACAGAGGCAATGTAGTTTCCTGGTCAGAAATTCCTTCTCAGCTGCAGATGGACCACAACTTTCTACTCATGCTCTAGAAATAGGGGCCCATGTCAGATCCAGGCCAGTCATGAGCAACACATTTTCCATGTCACATGATGGAGAGGATAATACAGCTACTCCATATCCAATTATGTGTCTAGGAAAGCAGAGAACTTTCCTTAAGCACAGAACCTCAGTGACTGCAAAGAGTCTTTGATAAACCTGAAAATTTAACTCAGCCTGTGGGGTTTTTTACTTAAAAAAATCCCAAACCAAGATCTAGATGAAAGAATGGAAAAGATCCAACTAATATCAATGCTCAGCCTTAACAGAAATATCAATCATGTTACATGTATTTTTACAGGTATGTATATATATATGTATGTATTTTCATAGGTGTATAAGTAGCTTATGAAATAAATTTAATGAAATTATCTCTGATTAATTTGGGAAATGGATAATGAACTTTAAAAAGTATTTTATTTCATAATTTATTTTGAGGATGGCAATTAATAGGCCTCATGAGTAGAACACAGCTCAGATAAATTTTAATTTTCATTTCCGATCTTTAAAATCCAAACATTTTTAAAGGGTTTTCAGAAATAAATGTTTTTGACAACATAATTAAAAAACAGTAGTGAAAGTTGAAAGTACAGTAGGAGTAATGCTTTTCATGTGGAAAGAATTGCTTGATGCAGCTGAAGGACAAAGATACCATCTAAAGAAACAACAGGACGATATGTAGTTCCTGAGTCAGGTCTGGAAATCAGAGAAAATCCAAGCTGACAGTTATGATATTCATTAATGTTTCCAGAAATTTTCAGTTTCCAATCTAAAAACTCACCATTCCTGGTGAGAATGACTGAGAGGTATTCCTTGTAGAAGGAGCTGACATAGAGCAGTAAGCTTGGCGTCCGTGTTGTTCGAAAGGCAAATGTAATTGCTTCCCTGGCCAGTGTCATGTCAGCATAGAAAGAAGAAGCATGAGAACTGGAATTTTTAGCTAATGTGTAGTATTCTTGAAAGTTGTACGTCACAGAAGTGCCAGTCCAAAAATAAGCAGAGATCTCTGAAACAAAAAGTAATTAAATATTTAAATATAATGCAAAATAACACTAGACAGCTTTTTTTGTTTGGTTGGTGTTTTTTTCCTTCTACCACACCACAGAAGAAAATAAAATGTATTCTAGACTATTGTGATAAAGCTAAAAAGTAAATATAAATGAAACTAGCATTTAGAACTGCAGAGAAATTTAAGACACAACCTGGTCTGGGGCAAAAGCTCATTTAGATGTGTTTCCTAGATATCTGTTTCATGAAAAAGTGCATTTTTTTCTAGGTTATTTTCTATTGATTATCCTAGTCCTCAAGCACAATATATTCTGTCTCGTATGTACAGTGCTCCTACAAAGAAGTGGGTGCAGCAATTTGAATCCTAACATTTAGATTAGATTTGGTCTGAAACACATATGTGGTAGAAGAGACTGGCCAGGTGGGAGAAAGAAAAGGAAAATAGAACCTAACTTATGCTCTTCCTATGTATGAATCACTTATAGAGGGCTTCTTTAATTCTGTGATTTCTGTTTTCTGCTTTTTTCTGCTAAAAGCAATTATCTTACTGCTTTGGATTGCAGCTTACACACTTTGGAGAAATTTCTTGAAATTTCTGTAATCTGGTCCAGTATTTGACAAAAGCTGACTGAAAGTTATTATATAGGTCATCCCACAATTTTAGCAACAGAAGCTAGTCTTTCTCTGCCGAATAATACAGTGGGACCATTAGTCCTTCTGATGCAAAGGAGGAAAAACATCATTCCTCAAACAGTGGCATTAGACCTGCAGTACTATATATGGAAACTCTATAGACTTTGGGTCCCTCACTTTTGTGATGGCTGTGATTAGCACATGATTTTGTGCTAATTTAGAGTAACATGAAGTTGTGACATGTAAGCTGCTTAGTACTTTGCAGAATGCATTTAATACATGGAGGAAACAAGAATTTTTTGCAAATCTGAATTATATGCAAACACCAATACTTCTAGATAAACTTCAATTTTTGAAATTCAGACATGTGATCATCTACCACTATGATAACTTCACCAAAAAGCTACTTTAAAAAGACTTGGAAAATAGGCTCACAGTCCTTTTTGCAAAGATCTTACTTTCTTACAGCAAAAAGTAGATTTAAGTTCTTCTTCCTTGGTTTGTTTTCCAAACTCAGACTTAGTTTTGAGATTACTATTTGAAAGACAGAAATTCAAATGCTCTACCACAAAAACATAGTTCCTAGATTTACTGTAGTATCAAAGAATCAAAATAGTTGCATGAAGATGCTGATCCTCTCGGGAAATGTGGTTCCAGCTTAAATGATATATATTGAAGCTGTCTCTGAAAGATAAGTGCTTAGCAAAACTTACAGATATTGACTAGACTCAGCTGAATATTTACCTACATTAGGTATTTTGCAAGATTTCAACATATCTTTAAGGGGATTTGAAGATGTTGATCTGGACTGTATGATCCTGTTGTCAATAACTGATAAAGCTAAAAGACATGCTTGCCTTTTTTACAGAATGGACCAGCATAGGCTGAGAAAGTGCAGTCACAGGAGAATCCACTGTATTTCTCTCTACATTTTCCACCATTGTGGCACAGGTTACCATAACTGCTACAATGTCCAGGGCAGCCTGGCTCAACTCCTGGTGTTATCTTTGCTCTCTCTTCCAGATCAAGGGCCATTCCATTCAACCGTAATGAACGAATGCATCCCAGAAATCCTTTCTGCCTGGATGCTGTTCCACCTGAAAATAAATTAACAGGAGCTTTTAAAACTTTTAAATAATTGATATGTAAACAATATTTACAGTTTACAGCCTATGAACACTATATTACGACTTTCCAACACGCAAGCTTATTCATATGAAAATATTTATAAGTAGCTTTAAAAATACATCTGATTTCTTTTTTGTCAAGTAATTACAGAGAGCCCTTGAAGACTCTATAAATTCACAATAAAGGGGAGGGGAGGGGAGGGGAGGGGAGGGGAGGGGAGGGGAGGGGAGGGGAGGGGAGGGGAGGGGAGGGGAGGGGAGGGGAGGGGAGAACTCTGTCTAGTATCTTTATTGGTGATTTGTATGAGTGTATCTGCAGTAAGTTTGGAGATGATATTATGCTGGGTGGGAGTGTTGACCTGCTGAAGGGTAGGCAGGATCTGCTAGGGGATCTGGACTGGGTGGATTGAGGGGCTGAGGTCAGTTGTGTGATGTTCAACAAATCAGAATTTTTGCAATTCTACATTTTGATCAAAACAACTTGATGCAAGTCTGTAGGCTTGGAGAAGAGTGACTGGAAAGCTGCCTGCTGGAAAAAGGATCTGGGTTTGCTGGTCAGCAGCTGAGCATGAGGCAGCTGTGCCCAGGCGGCCAGGGACAATGGCATCCTGGCCCGTGGCAGCAGGAACAGGGCAGTGACTGTCCCCCCTGTACTCAGCACTGGAGAGGTCACACCTGGAGTGCTGCATCCAGTTCTGGGCCCCTCACTACAACAAAGACACTGAGGTGTTGGAGTGTGCCTGAGGACAGGGAATGGAGTGGGTAAAAGGGTTAAGAGAGTAATTAATGAGAGAAGGAGCTGAGGGAACTGGGGTTGTTTGGCCTGGAGAAAAGGAGATTCATGGGTGACCTTATCACTCTCTAAAACTGCCTGAAAGGAGGATGTAGTCAGTTGGGGGTTTGTCTCTTCTCCCAGGAAAATAGTGACAGAATGAGAGGGCATAATCTCAAACTGTGCCCAGGGCATGTTCGTGTTGCACATCAGGGAGAATTTCTGCATGGAAAGGGTGATTAAGCATTGGAACAGGCTGGTCAGGGATGCTGGGAAGTCTCAACTCCTGGAAAAGTTCAAGAAATAACTAAATGTGGAATTTAGTGCTGTGGTTCAGTTGATGAGGTTTTGTTCATTCAAAGGCTGGACTTGGTGAACTTGGAGTGTTTTTCCAGCTTGGAGGTTTTTTTCCAGCCTTAATGATTCTATGATACCTCTCCACTGGTGTCTGTTCTGATATACTTTGTCTTAGAAGGAAGCTGTGTCTATTCTTCAATAACAGCAAGGTTAACATCCCTCAATACAGAGGAATACCAGCTGGATTATATCTGACTACCAAGCAGAGGTGATAACGATACAGAGCAATCCTAAGAGTAATAAGAGTTGTTGATTCATTTTTTTTTCACTGTTCCTTATTTTTAGCACATTTCATGATAGCTAACATTTTATTCATCGGTGTTGCTTTGCAAGGTGTGTAACCTACATACTCTCTCATCCTCTGTTGCACAACCTACTGATGCTTCTTGTCCTTTGTCCTCTTTTAAAAAGTAAAAACAGAAAATATCCCTCAATATATGAGACTGTAAACTATAATTCTCATACATTTCCAGTTCTCATTTGGATAAATGCTTCCATGAGAACATCCATTTTAAGTTTTTTCAGTTTCAAAGTTTGTATAATTATTGGTGTTACATGGAATATCTTGACATAGCTGTTGCTATTTTCAGTTATAATGGAAAAAAAAACCTGGTGGTGGCAATTTCATGTCATCCCTGTGATTAAAATGGCAAGAAATTTGAACTTGATTAAGTTGCCTTTCAATCTTACTAACTCCATAAGTCTTTGATCCTATGGTTTGGAGGGTTGCTTTAGGCATTAGTTCTGGTTTTGAAAAACCAGAGTATATAAAACTTTACTTCTTCACAAGAAATAAAGACTGTTTTGGCCTGAAGAAATCACAGTCTTCATGTTACTGACTGAGTAATGGGTGACTCAAGAACGTACTAGATTTCCAAGATGACATTTAAGTAAAGAGTGCCTCTGCTAATATCATTCTAAAGACTCTCTATATGTAATTTTTCTCTAGATCCTTTAATTAAACACAGATCTGTGAATTTTCAGAATGAAAAAAAAGGCCACATCACCAGGTGCAAAACAAAGTCTCAAGTACAATTGTTGACCTGAACATTATCTGCAGAAAACAAGCCAGACAACTTACCTGTAGAGAAGTCAAAACTATTTTTGTGTTGTCAGCTCCATAAAAGAGATGGACAAGAGCATATAATTTTACTTGGATTTGCCAGATTATTTGACAAAAAAAGAAAAATCACTATTCTATAGCTAAAATTCACCAGGAAGTGCAACTGTTAATACAGGATAGTATTATATTTTTAGGAGGAGGATTAGAAGAACAAGAAACCAACTAAGTGTTTAAATAATTTAAAAACTCTTTAGATTTGATAGTGCGAAAACACCTATAGAATTAGACCGTTTCACTGATCTAATTTCAGGTATTCATATAATAGCAGTTTTGTGGCAAGTCAAGTCAGAGAACAGCAATACAATTTACTCTAGTAAATAGAAATCCAATCTTTTCATTAGTAGATCTAGTGCATTACTGTGAATATAAACCAATCGCAAAACTTCTAACTCCACTGGAACTAAAACATTGGGTATATTTTTTTTAATAAGGAAACCTCTATGCTTTTAATCCAAATGTTAAATTCTTTAAAGTTTGGTCTATTCTCCATCTTCTTTTCTTTATACCTTTTGAGGCACAGGTACAATTTTTTATCAGAGTATAGAAAAATTTTCTCTTTATTTATTTCATTTTTTTCATAAGCATTCACATTTTTTGTAGCTACAGTTTAAGAACATCATTGCCCTTAAATGTATTCCTCCCCAACATCCAGAAAATTAAACTTACATTAATTTAGTATGAGTTTCTCAGAGCATGCATAAAAAAAGACCTTTTTAAAAGTAAGGTCAGCTTTAAATGCTCTTATACTATACAACATACATTTACACCAGAGACTTCTGAATTCATAATAAGTCAATATTACATTAAGAACACTACTGTGGATATAACACATAGCTCTAAATAGCTTTCTGCAATAGCTAAATAAATACTAATTAATTCTATTTTACTCCATTGCTACTTTTTCAGCATTTTATCCAAATTCCTTAATGTTGTGTTTCAACCTGAGAAGCTATGGATAGAGACACAAAAAATTTCCTTGAAATTACAGAAATTGCACAACTTCCTTTAGTAGATTACATCCTCTCAAAAAAAGGGTGCAAATCTACATCCTTGGATCCTTGGTCCTTCAAACAAACCTCAAAAGAAGTAAACTTCATTTGAAATCCTGTCCTGGAGAAACTACTGGCCAAGACACTTTGATCTATAATCTCAAAGTAGTCATTATCTGCACAGATTTTTCACAAAGTCTCTCATGTCCTCATAAAAAGTGTTTTCAAAAGATCTGGTTGGCAATACTTTTTCTTCCCCTCCTCACCCCAGCATTTTCTTATTTTTATGATGATAATCAGGAAATATTTTGGAGCGCCTACCTACAAAAAGCTGGCTGTTGAGTTGCAAGCGAATATGTCCGTCAGGTGGAGCACTGTGAGATCTCTGAGGAAGTTGATCTATTTGTAAGGAAGCCTCTTTGACATTTCGTTCAGCCTTCACATAATGCCATTGGTTGTCATTTAAGGAATTGCGTGATTGCACTATGACTTCGCTAGGTCCATTTCCCACGTCAAATGAAAATGCCACTTCAGATGGAGCTAGAAAGAGGATAGTAGTAGCAAACATTTAAATTATTTCATAAATAATTGGGTCACAAAATAATTAACAGCAGAACAAGCTACTTTAAGGTTCAGCCTACTATTTCATAGGATAAGATTGTTTTAAGAGGAAGAGTTTACTGCAGGGGCCTGCAGCTCATTCTTCACACTCACTGACAGCAAGAGCAATGATTTATGCACTGCATGGAAACAAATCAGTTTGCAGACTCCTGGAGAACATAGTAGACAAGAAACAGTAAAATGTGCTAGCATTGCAATTTTTCAGTTCGGATGAAATGCATCTCTTGATTACGTGTTAATTGATTGCCATTGTTAACTATATTTAAATTATCACAACTGTAATCCAACCAGCATCTTCTACTATCTATTCACTTTTATTATTTATTCATATAGCCTCTACCAACATCAGAGAGAAGATTTTGATGTAGTTTATAAAACTATGATTTAAATTGAGTTTTTCTCTGAGTAACTTTCACATTACACAATTTCACAGTTTGCCTAGAAAATCACTGAATCTTTGCACGTCAAAATAAAAAGATGAGGCATATGGCAGATTACCGAAGATCTGAAAATCTGAATACTCTCTCTGAAAGTCTTTCTTTCAGATATCCAAAGACAATCATGTATGAAAAACAAATTATTCTCTAGACAATGGATAGCCATAATTTTCTATTATTAAGGATTTCATTAAAGGATTATAGAGAAATTCCATGAATCCAAAAAAAAAGCTTCCTTTTTACATCATTGAATTCTAACAGAAAAGCAAAAAATTAGGAATCAAGGGAATTAAACAAGCTTCAAACAACACTTTAAAGATTAAATAATTGAAGTGAAGAAAAATATTCCATTCAGTGTTTTTTACTTTCTCTTCACTATTAAAAAAGATATTAGACATTTTAAAACATTTAAATCAACTTTGGCCAACCTTTAGACCAACTAATGTCACCTATTTGCAATCCCTTAAGCCCTAAATCTTGTTGCTATGAAGTGTTTTTCTGTAATAGTTGAACCTAAGACAGAAAAGTAAAATGGGAAATACATAAATCGTTTCACTTACTAAATAAAATAGAGCGTACTGTGCAGTAAATTTATAAATGGAATGATTTTTGTAATAAATGACCTCCTCTGCTTAAAAATCAAGTTTTACATAATAATAAGAAATAATTGATATCTAAACACAGTCCCTCAGTAAAATAAGTTAGTTTTAGGATAAATTTCTTCTCTTTAGAAAAAGCTGAGAACTCTCTCTCCTTATAAAGGGATAAAAGAAAAAAAAAGCAAAAAGCAACCACACAGTAGGAGAACAAAAGCAACAGAAAATCCATGTGACTGTCTAAAAAGAATTTCTACTGAATGTTACCTTCTGCAGAGAGGTCTTTGTAATCTTCTGGATACTGTTGGAGTTAAGCCTGAAAACACAAGTTCTGCTTTGAACTCACTGAATGGGCCTATTGAATAGCATATCAGAATGACAGATCTGATAAATAAAGTTACTGTTTAAATTTTAAAGGCAAGAAAATGCATAAGAAATATTTTGAAACAACCACTGAAATAATGAATTATGTTTGTAGCACTAAAAAATTCATATAATCTTGAAAAAAGGGAAGCAATCCCTCAAGTTCTACATATGAAGGCTGAAATAACAAGAATGAGTTCATGGTCATCTGTTGTAGTGTCTGAAGACTAACCAGAATATGTCAGAAAAAGTGAAAGATATAATCACTTAAAATTCTGTAATATAGCAACAACACTGCAAATTTGAAAGAAATTTGGTTTTATAAGAACCACCTAAGGAATATGCCACAGGATGTGAAAGGATGATTCTGGATTCTAAAATTTGTTATCTTGCAAAAAAGGACATATGCACAGAGCACTTTCGTAATTTCTTAGGTAGCAGAAGAGAATGCATCCTGGAGTTCTCTTCTGGCACAAAAATATTTTTTGTGTCCTACCTACATTGGTGTCACTTAAAAACCATCCAAGCATTGCAGGAACTTTTGTAACCCTAGTGCATTCAAACATAGGCAGAGCACAACTACAGACTGGCAAAGTGGAGTGGAAGCTGATGGTAGTCATGGAGAGTGGTCAGTGGCTAGCTGTGGCTAGAATGACTAACAGAAAGTACAGCTACAGAGAACCATCCAGAGTATTGAGTGTAAGCATCATGTGCAGAAGCAGAAAGTGATTACCAGCTAATATGCTAGAGAATGCAAAATCCTAACATTTTCTGTAAAGGAAGCAGTTGGACTACACTCATCCTGGACAGTAAGTTGCAAATTTGGGCAGACAAAGGCCACCAGTAGTTGCATATTGCACTGCTCTGAACTACTTCCAAAGCAACTATGGAAGCCCAACCAAATCAATACACCATTGTGTTTCCAACCCTACTTTAAACTTCTGTTTAACTCATTGGAAATAAACCTTCAGTGAGCATTCAATAGAAAATACTCAGACCTTTGGCTAGAGTATGTAACCTTTGGTCTTAATAAGTGTTTAGCAGAGTGTACTCTTCAGCATTAAATCAGCTTTGTAGCTTTCACCCAAATTTCTGCAGTAAATCAGTAAATCAGGAAGAAGTTCAACATGAAATTATAACTTATTGCAAAACAAAAATAAGGGATCAAATATGTCCTTTGAGACAAGTATCTTCTTTTACTTACCCTCTCTTTGAAAATACAGTTAGAATGCACACACCATTTCTGCAAGAGTGTTTTAGAATGTGTACACAGATACACTACAGTGTTTATAACTTCATAAAACCAGCAGAATAGCTCTATGTCTCACATTTCGTATTACGTTTCTGGATCTGACTTTTTCATTTGAAGCTAGACTTTAATGTCTAAAGATCACTACCCCGTAAATAAAAGAATTAGATATAAAGTTTGAAAACAATCAATATAATATTACAAAAAATTAGTCTTCCTAAGTACTGAATGTCAAATGTTATTGACATAATAAGTTTTAAACATTTTCTCACATCATCATCTTAAACAGCGACATCTGACATTTATGTTATTGTTATTTACTATTACACAAATAAAATATATTAATTTTTAGAAAATATTAGTAGAACATAAGTGTAGGCTGGAAATTTACATTCACATTTATTATAAAGGATGTGGAGTTATATGATGATAAAATACAAGTCATCTTATACCATATGAAATGCTCAAGTTAATTTTTTTAAGAAAGGTACTCTTGATGGAAATATATATTGCTCATTTCTGATTGATATTTTCCACAATAACACCAGACAATTCTGGATCCACTACAAACAATCCTACATTTAATTTAGATATGACATAAAAAAAATAGTGGTTCTGTCCACTCAACAAATTAGGGTGTTTATGGAGATGAAGAAATATTTCTATATTCTACACAATAATGAGACAATTTTGCTTTTTTAGATGCTGAAATTATAGACCAATTCAGCCTTTTGCTTTTCTCTCACACCTACCTATTCATATAAAACCCATAAGTATGCAATGGTTTTTATGCTTATGAATGAATGGGACAAGTGACATGAGTCTGTCTTCATATTATTATTCTGAAGAAAAACTTACAGTCTTCTATCAAATGTCTGAATAAATTCAGTTCTCAGAACCATTCCTTTAATGCTTCCATGATTTAACTGTTTGTTTTGAAAATGGAAAATAATTTCTCAGACAAGACTATCATCATTGCTTCAGAGAGCCTGCACTGAAGTGCTGATCCAGTGCATTTTCTGTATTGCATGACACTGAGTTTACAATGCTGCTGTCCTTTAAACTGTTCACAGAGGTTTAACAGAAGGCACTTCATACTGCCAAAAACCTGGCAAAAACAGTGTTGAAAACAGGGTAGTTTTCAAATACAGCACTGTAGTTTGAGATGATGAAAAACAATTTCATTAAACACTAAACAATATTCTATAATTAAACTAACTACGGAAGGTGTTTTTCTGTTGGTTTCATTAACATAAGATGTTAACATGGACAAAAAAACCCCAAGAAAACAGAATATTTTACTTTATAATAAAAATATTTTATTATTTTGCAATAAAACATAGATATATATTTGTATTCTTCTCTAGAAAATAAAAAAAATGATTTGGAAAAAAAGGAGGAACTGTCTAATCCCAAGGTAAAAATCATTCAAAAGAACAATTTTAGAGAACTCTCAGAGTCACCAGGCAAAAAGAAGATTTTTCAATTAATGAGACATTTCAAATTAATTCCAAAGTCTAATGAAAAAATGCTTTATCCTTTCAAATATTGTCCTTTTCAATAATGAGCAATTATTGAAAAGGACAGTATTTGAAGAACAATACATTGGGTCAACTAAGATAAAGGTTTCATTTTACGTTGGTCACCTTCTGTCAGATTTAGTGGGATATTTAATTCTCTGTTATGCAACAAAAAATTATTTCTGCTTGTAAGTCTAAGAATTTGTGTCTGCACAAAAAAAATGAAAAAAAAATTGGAGAAAAAAAAACCAAAAAGAAAAAATATGAGAATGTGTGATTTAAGATACTGCGGCACAAGAGGTCTGAGTCACACATGGTGATTGAGTGAATCTTCCAGTAGCCGTATATAATGCCTGGTCTTAAAATTTGGAGAAAGATAATTTGGTGGTAGAGATGTACTGAACACAAGAAGTAGAAACAGTCTTAGCAGTCAGGGGCTGATTGCTGTACTCTTAGACTAAGAAACCCCTGGGACAGAAAATTTCCTCAAATGGATACTTTTTTAGTCTCAGTGCTGTGATTTTTTCCAATAATGATAAAGATCTGGTAGTAGCAGTAGAAATAATAATGGTAGAGAACAGTTTTTAAATACCCCCCTTTAAATTTAATAAAATCCAATTTTTATAATAATAACAACAACAACAAAACCACCATCAGTCATGTTACTTACACTGTAGCTCTATCCTTATGAAGTCTTGAATTCCCAGGTTCTCTAAAAACACTCCTGAAGACGCAGTAGTTTTAAAGAAAAATGAGACATCTGCACTGAATTCTCCTTGGAAGGTGGGGAAATGCAGATAGGATGTCTCTGTGTTGAAGGAAGCTGAATTCCAAAATGTTCCTGGTTATCAGAATGAAAGGATGATAAATACAGTGTTATCTAACATTTCTAGTGTAAGTTTTATAACCGATAAACAAAAGAAAAGTTTTGTAACCGATAAAAGAAAATTTTATATACAATAAAAAGAAGAAAATTCCCAGGTCTAAGAACGGGTTGCAGTGTTCAGAGAGTCCACAGAAGTTTCCATGTTAGCTCATAACACAAAAAGATAGGCACTATTAGAATGTAGAATAATGTTTCATCAAGAATAAGGTGCTTAGCTCAGGCAACAAAAAAACAATTATTAGGAAACTATTCATTTTTAGGAAATTATTAATTTCATCTCAGCTGGGAAGTCCGTTTATGGCCTGATGTATCCTTTCATGAAGTAAGCAAACACAGCAGCAATGAAGGAAGTATTATACCTGCATTAAAGTAGTATGGCTGAGGGAGCTGTTTAGCCTGGAGAAAAGGAGGCTCGTGGGGACCTTGTTCTCTGCCACCACCTGAAAGGAAGGTGTAGTGAGGCAGTGCCCATGGTCTTCTCCCAGGTTGCAAGTGACAGGAGGAGAGGAAATGGCCTCAAGTTTACATTGAATATGACAAATATTTTTTTCACTGAGAGGGTTGTAAAGCATTGTAACAGACTTCCCAAAGTGGAGTCACGATTCATGAAAGTTTATGAAAAACTTGTGGATATGGCACTTGGGGTCATGTTTCAATGGTGAACATGGGGCTGATGCAAGGCTGACAGTTAAGACCTTTTATTTTAAAGGTCTTTTCTAACCTTTACAACTCCAGGATTAGCTAGTACAAGCAATAACTATGAGACTTATTAAATATATATTTTACATAACAAGGAAAATAGACTTGTTATTGTTGTAGTCCAGTGAAATTTATCAGATATCTCAAAGAATGCAGGACAAATACCCTTGTCCAAATTACTGTAGAAGAAATCAAAGAAATAAATTTCAAAATTTAATAAATTAGCATAGATATTTTCCTGGTTTTATTTATTTTTAAGTAAGCATCCAATCATAATTTGCAAGGCTTTGCTAATGAGTTTTAAAATGCTGATGTAAAATCTCTAATATCGCCCTCCTCTAATAAGGACATAATCTTCATTTATGTTGTTCAGCTAGAAGTACCTTGTTAATATTACTGAATCCTTACAGATATATCAGTATTTCTTTATTAAGCTATATTGCTTTCTAAACCAAATGAGACATTCAATACTTTCTTATCTAATTGATCAAGCCTATTGAATACTCTCCTGATAATCTCAGTGATCTCAGTCTAACAGTTATGCAGAAATGTAATTTTTGCTCCAGCCATGTTCTGCTTTTAGGATGGGAAGGGAGAAGAAAAAAAAAAAGATTTGAAAATTTCTTTCTTCCCTGCAAAATCAAACCCCATAATACAGTGCATATGGAGGCCTAGTCCACAGCCAGTGAAGTCCATTCCCTCATTCCAGCAGATTTTTTACCATTTTTGGAAGGGTTTGGAACCCAAAGCTAGAAAATCCTAGAAAAGCAGCATGGCAGGATTTTCACACATATTCTGACAATTGCTCATTGTGACTTTTGACATTCAGGAGCACTGCCAGCTATCACAAGTTAAAGCAGCCATCAGGACAAGGTTTACGTGGTAAGGCAGCTGTGAACAGATGGCTGGGGCTGGGAGGGGAACACGTAGCTTTGCACCTCGCTCTCCTGTGCTGCCTTGTGGGCTTCTTGATGTTACCAACCGGTGAAAAGTGCCACCAGACAAAAGCAGCAGCCTTACACATTGGCATCAATTTTAAACCCATCTTCCTCCACTGTGTCAGGTCAAGGCCCCCACAGAGCAAACTTCACAACTGTTGTGACTAACAGCTGTGTATCACAGCTATTTAAAAATAATGGGCTGTCTGTTACCAGTAATTCAAACACAATAGGAAGTTTAATACTGTAATTTATACAAAATTGGTACAACATTGCCAGCAATTAGAAGAGAGGCAATAGGGGCAGTAACAGTCCAGTAAAGTAATGATACAATTAGCTTCAATGAAGCATTTGAATGATATTTGTAAATGGTGTCCTTGGGGGAGGGCTGGGATAGGAAGTTTTATTTTTTTCTTTCTTAATTTAGTACTTTTTCTTGTCTAACTGTTGTTCTTTTCAGCTATGGGAATTGTGTAATTTATGAATGGAAAGATACTCTATCAATAAAGCAGCTTAAATACAGGTTTAGGAAAAATATATTACAAAGTATCTTATATTGTTGTAAATCAGGGTGGGAAAATAATTTCTTAACTTTAAAGCATCTGGCTCACAGTCTCTTATTTAGTTTTCTGGACCTGCCAAACAGGTTAGGAAATCAATATTCTTTAGCATTTTATCTAAGCTGTAAGACTGCAGTCTTCCTAAAAGAAGGAAGATCACATTCTTATAAATTATACATGAAGTTATTTTTATTGAAAAATATACATATGTTTTTGGCATATATGAACTAGCCTTACCAACTTGAAACTTTAAAACAAAAAAAAAAGGGACAATAATAACAAGACAGATAAATTAGTCTTCTCAAAACAACTGTGCAATTGCAATTTGTAATGCTCTTCAAGTTCCTACTCAAAACTGAAATCTGTTCATCATTTGTATCAATTCCTTGTCATATCTCCAATGGTTGCATCTTCATTCTGTCAGCAGGGACAGTGAGTGTTGAGGCAGAGAAAATAAAGACCTTATGCTGCCGAACAGTATATTTTGTACTTTGGGGTTTTTTTAACTGTAAGATCCACAGATAAAAGACCAGAAGGGAAAACTGTGATAATGTAGTTCAACGTCTAATATAACACAGACTTATATAAATTCCCTGAATCAGTTCTTGTCTGAAAAAGAGAATTTAGTCTAGGAATAATATTCAATTCATTACATTAAAAAATGTCAATTTATGGAAAATTCAAAATGCTTTTACTGTCAGTTTGTGCATATGTATGTATTCAATTTCTTCCTCTACAAAACACTTTTTAAGTTTAACACATCACCTCAGATTATTCCCAAATTCAGCAAAGCGATTTAAATGCTTTCACTGAAAAATGAACCTCAACTTCTTTAATGCTACCCTTTAACCTTACATTCTCTTCATATATGTAAAACTGTAATCACAGACTTAAATTAAACCTCTTGATTATGCAGGAAGCTGCAAAGAGGACCAAAACAATGTTGATTAGACTGAGGTTAGGACAAATATGAATTAATAATATTTTATATAAAGCTAAATAAGGGGGAAGAGATGAACATATGGTTTACAAATAATTCTGCTTTGGGAAGTAAAAGACATGTCCTGATTTCTCAGGGTGCTGAAGAGAGATGAAACAAATTTTTTTTTTTTTTTTTTTGCTAAATTAGAAATTTATTGAGCTGCTTTAATGAAGGTATCACAAGTGGTTGATACAGTTAGTCTATGTTACATCCAAAGCTCACACTATTTCATTCTTCATTTAAATGTCAAACAGAGAACTCACATCATTGAATGGATTATCTGCTTGCACTTACATGGTTGCACTGTCATTTTGGAGTTGAATATACTTTTTTTAATTCAGCCAAGTAAACAAGACGCCACCAAATACCTTATTAAAGTCTATCTGTGTCTTCACCAGTATTACTCTTATCTTTATAAATGTAAATTCCTGCTGAATGATATATCATCTTTACAATGCATTATATTATCTATACATATGCATCTATATTATTTTTTATTAAGATCCATATCAACAATTTTAGTTTTGGCCCAAGAATTAGTCTTATGCTGACAGATTATAATCACCCATTTAATACACATAATTTTAGCACATTAGCTAAATTTCAGTATTTTGGATTTATTTTTAAGTCCTAATTCTTACTGGATATTCATACTAATAAATCAGAATATGTCTCCTCAGCTCTTATAATGAAAAGAACAAGAAAACAAACAACCCAACAGAGAAGGGTGGGTTTTTTTTAATCTACTCCCACTAACTGACTCTATTGGAATTTATTCAACATCTAGCTTTTGCTTCAATAATGACAAAAATAATGAAGATAACTCTTTCTTTTTTCATGAAGACCATAGAATTTCTATCTGTTAATGTACCAAAGACTTTGTTCATTCTCATATGCTTCAAACTCTTTCCTGTTATCCGGCTCAGTTAAAATATGTTAATGTTAATCTTAAGTTTCACTATAGTTAGATATATTTTTCAATCTGATACCAGCAGTCATACCATAAAATTTATTAAACATATTGCAGAGCAGAAAGGGGATTATAGAAATGTATCAGTAATAAATCAGTACTTCATCTTGAATGTGACAGAAACGTGTGAGTGCTACTCATATGTGTGGTGCTGAGTATCACTGAATACTACTGACTAATGTTTTTTAAATGGCCATATTCTTCTAAAATATTTTTAATACTTTCATTGTACCTTGGCATCTTATAAATATAGTCAGGTAATTTTATCAAAAGTGATGAAAAAATCAATAACATCTGAATGCAACTTGTAATAACTTTATAACATAAACTATATTTATATTTATATTTATATTTATATTTATACTTATACTTATATTTATATTTATATTTATATTTATATTTATATTTATATTTATATTTATATTTATATTTATATTTATATTTATATTTATATTTATATTATTTTTGGGGTTTTTTTCTTACAGAAGGCTACTCTCTCCTGCTTTGCTCTGACTAATATGGTTTGGTTTTCTTATAAGTAACATACTTCATTGAAGAGATCAATCCTTAAAACCTAAAATAAAGAAGCCAAGTACAGAAATGGAATGTTAAATAAAAGAGTGAAAAAAAATGCAACAATAAAGAGCCAACTTCTGCTGGACTGCATTTGATACATGACTTTTCAGAAGAACCCAAATAAGTAAATCTAACTTGGAAACTTAGTCATTGGAGTGCATGGTTTATGGCAATTTAATTCAACCAATTATTCATGGTTCTACTCTTTTTGCTGTGGGCATTATCATTTTCTTTTCCTCCCAAGTAACTGTCCCACAAGGGATAGATTATTGATGGAATAAGAATTTATGATCTTTTAGATTCAAGTAATTTAATGAAGTATTGAAGGTATTATAAATAACAGTAAACCTTCTCCTCCATGTTTTTACATGCTATGCTAGTCAGTTATTCTAAAAAACTGATGTCTGTCAGATAGAACAGAAACTTATTTAATAAAAGATATCCCCTGTGAAATACAATCGTATCATTTAGTTCTGGAGAGTGACAGAAGCAAAAATAGCAACGATCTCCTTGAAGAGTATTCAAATGACACTCTGAGTCCAAGAATATCTATTCTCCTTTGTTTGTCAGCCCTTCTGAAAAATGGGTATTTGCCACTAGACTTTTACTGCATTCTTCACCTATCCAAAGGTAAACGTCATTAAAAGTACATTTAATTAGACCCTCATGGGTGTCAGCAACCTCCGGTTAGGAAAAAAGTCTTAATAGTAGTCTTCTTTCCTTCTGCAGCTTCAAATTGTTGCTAGAAGCAGTGGCCTGGCAAGAGAGTTTAAACTTAATCAGTTTTTTCTGGTGTTAAAATTAATATGTAGAACTCAGAAATTACTGCAAGTTATAGCTATTTACATTAACTGTAAAACTGAATATCAAGGAAAATGTTCATTATAAAATTCTCTGCTGATACACAATGACCATTGGAAGAAAATCTACCAAGTCCTGTACTCAGTATTTATTATAACACATATTATATATGAGGAATTATATTAATATATTTCAATATAGTCTATATACTAAATATATATATATATATATATATATATAAATAAATAAATAAATATATATATATATATATATATATAAATGGATACACATATAAATATACATTATATACAATTTCCTATGTAGGCTAGATCACAGAATCAATTACATTGCACAAGACCTCTGAGATCATCGAGTCCAACTTTTGACTGATCAGCACCTTTGACTGGTCAGCAAGACCACAGCACTGAGTGCCCCATCCAGTCTTCCCTTAAAGACCTCCAGGGATGATGACTCCCTGAGCAACTCACTCCAATGCTTAGCAACCCTTTCCATGAAGAAATTCCCCTGATGTACAACCTGAATGTCCCCTGGTGCCGCTTGATACCATGTCCTCTTGACCTGTCACTGGCTGCCTGGGAGACGAGGCCAACCCCCACCTGGCTACAGGTTCCTTTCAGGTGGTTGCAGAGAGTGATAAGGTCTCTCCTGAGCCTCCTTTTCTCTGGGCTAAACATCCCCAGCTTCCTCATCCTTTTCTCATTGGACTTACCCTCTAGGCCCTTCATCAGCCTTACTGCCCTTCTCTGGACTTCATTATATATGCTATAAAATATTTATATGATAATTTCATAATATGGGTAATACATCATATATTATACATCATAAAAATATTAAATATAGATATAACATGCCAAAATTATATAATAACTTATATTTTATTATATACACTCATAGAGTTTGTGGTTTTCTTAACACTGAGTTTATGTCAAAATCTATGACACAATTATTTTCCTTCGAAAATTGTTTTGTTTTCTCAAATTTTAGTTCTTACCTCCTTAAATACACATCTTCCCATACTGTCTTTATGATGTAAACGACTGAGAAAAATTGCATTATTTAACAATCAACATCAATGTTCTTATTTCAAGGGTTTTGCTCTACTATGACCATGAACTGTTATATTCTGAAATCTTTTCACTGAGCTTGTTTCAGTTCAAAATAGCTTCTTTTTGAAGTCAAATGCTATAATGTTGTATGACATTACAAGAATATTTCTCTGACATTCAGACTGAGTTCTTGTGCTTGTTGTCATGATATTTTAGAATTCTCTATCACAGCTTGTCTAGAAATACTGTGATCATTCATCATCAGTGTGAAATATTGCAGCAATTCAATCACCCAGACTAAGCAAACATCAAATGAAGTCAGGGAGGTCAGTGGGTGTCAAAGCTGTCTGTATGTTTTAGAGATTACTCCGAGGAAGCTAGTTGACTTCCATGTTTTAAGATCTGTCATGTCTGAGGTCAGGTTATGAAATTAATAATAGTTGGGAAGTTGGTGAGTAGCGGAATACAAATTCTTCCCCCCAGTAATTAGAACTACACAAGCCCTAAGTGTCTCTGTTTCATTGCTGTCTTTGTCACTGGCTACTGTCTGTAGCCGCAATGAAGGTGTGCTGCATCACAGGCTGAGTGAGCATAGCCAGTCAACTGAGGGAGGTAGTTACCCCCTCTATTAGACATTTGTAAAAGAACACCTCCCTTGGGCTTCCAATTTCCTTTTTCCTAGCAAAGGAAAACATTAATAAACTGGAGCAAGTATGGTGGAGGCCACCGAAATGTTCAGGTCTGGAGCACTTGTCCTGCCCTTCAGGCAGGAGGAACTGGGATGCTTCAGCCTGGGGAAGGAAAAGGTTTCCTGGGGAACCTGACAGCAGACTCCAAAACCTAAAGGGAAATCATCAAAGAGACAGGTACAGGGTCTTTGCCTTGGTGTAAGAGGTGAGTATCAAAGACAGTGGTTATGGTGAAAGCACAGAGTTTCAGGCTTAATAAAAGTAAAAAGGAATTCTCACTGAGGACAGCACAGCAGTGGTAGAAGCTGCCCAGAGAAGAAGGGTAGGCTCCACCCTTGGGTGCTTCAAACACTAGTTTGACAAAGCTCTGAGAGACCAGTGATCTCAACTCATGGCTAATCCTCCTATAAGCATGAGACCTCTGTAGGTCCTAGTACTCTGAATTACACCACAATACTATATCATAGTATTATGATATGTAGGACAAATGATCAGTTCACAATCAGATGTCAGACTAGTGAAGTGAAAGAACCCGATGGGATTTTTAAGTCTTATGAATTTTCATAAGAATATCAGAATGCAGTGCTGAAACGCACATCTGTTAACAAATCTTCCAGGCATAATTACTCTGACAAGAGAGAGATGATACAAAAATAAATACATACTCGTTTATACGGTTTTTTTATATGGTTTTTATGTGTGCTTTACTGAGAGAGCTTAAAAGTATAAATCAGTACTTTACTGATTTATCTTACTCATATAAACTGAAGAAATTTGAAAACCAAACATGACATCATATGATGAAGGAGAAAAATCACATCTAGAATAAAAATATATCTAAATACTGTATCTATTATATATGCAATGTAATAATTATTATAGATAACAGGAAAGTTCATGAAAACTTTCAAAGTAACATAATTTAAGGAAATGAACCTATTTGAATATTGTGATAATTTACTCAAATATGTATCAAATATGGCCCATCCAACTCTAAAGTTGAGTTCTTTGGGGTTTTTTATAGCATTTCTTCTCCTAATTCCTAATTTATGATTACAAACAGCAGCAGACATAGAATTTTGTGTAATACGTTACTACTGAACATAAGCCAAACATGTTCTCTTTTCCATTGAATAAGGAAATTATTAAAAACAGAAGTATCATAACAAATTTTCAATAAGGTGTCATTTTGCACAAACATATTATTCTAGTCATTTTACATATATGTATTTAGAATGTAAATCTAGAATTCTATTAAATTTGTAAAATTTAAATTCTTACATGTAGTTGAAAATTTGCATGTAGATATTGCATACACTGAATTACTCTCTCACAGTATAGTATTCCTAGATGCATAAAAATTCAGAGGAGATAATATGTGTAATGCTTTGTGATGGATGCATACATACCTTGTGAATGGTATGTCCTCAGGACATGGTAACCAGCTACAAACTCCCCCTCATATAATGATTTATTCATAATTTAATTCCAGTAGGGTAAACTAAAATAACTGTTTGAAAAGTTTTATAACACTTTTTGTTTTCACTATTGATATGTATCACGAAAAATAATTTTTAACAATTTTGATCGTTTGCACTGGATGATTTTTTTCTAATTCTAAAAAGAACTGGATGAGATTTTTAGAGAAGTCTATCTTAGGTCTGTAACAAATAACATTTAAAAGTTATTGCAGAAAAAATGCATCACTGTTTAGAAAAACTGTTTATTATTTACTTACTATCACCACGGCAAAGCAAAGGCCCCAGTTTGTAAGCAGCTTCCGAGTTTGGTCTGTCAGTATCTGTGATCACAATTTCAGTTACTGGTAGATGGTCCTTGTAAGAGAGGAAGCCAGTATCATTTGTCCTGAAAAGGTAAAATGAAAGCCACAGCTCTCCTAAATGTTTCCAATAAATATTTTATTATCATTGACACATTCCAGAGGAAAAGGAAAGAAACTTAAAAAAATGAAAAAGGCTGCCTGAATATGTACGTGTATATATGTGTTTGTATATGTGTGATACAAAAACCTGTAAATAGAAACATATGATTTGGAGTTGATATTGGGCTCATTTGACAGGACTAGAAGAATTTCATTGGAAGTGGGTAGTTTTATGGTTGTGACCATCAAACAAGTGTGAGCAAAGTCCTCTTGAATAAATGGGGACCTAACTGGCTGCCTAAGTCAATGAGTTTTCTCAAGCCAAATTTGAAAATTAATCTTATGTTACTGAGGATGTACTGTACCTGCAATTGCCTTCGTCATCAATATGGAATATTTAATGACTTAATAAAACTTTCAAGTAAGTCTTTTTTTTTCCACCTTGACAAAAGTTAAAAAAATCAAATAGAAAAGTATAGTCATGCTGACTACAGGAAAAACAGTATATGCTACAAATATGAAATGTGCAGAAAAGAAAATATGCAACTTTGCACTCTGAGCACACATCTAGTACTTGTAATATTAGACGTATTTCCTTGTTTAAAATCTTTGTTGACTTAGTGCCAGAACTGAATTTTTAGATTTCATAAGCACCAATTTTGACCTTAAAATTCCTTTCCCTAAATCCATGGAAATACTCGCTTACTCAGGACTATTCTGGAAAATTCAATCTGTCCATTCAGTCTATTCATGGCTGACTCTTCCCTTTAAGGGCAAAGCAGATAGTTCAGAATAAAGAGTAGAAACTCCTCATGCTGAATAAAATTAGTGACTTTTTCCTCCTCTCCCCTCTCCCTTTCCTATCACCATCATCCTTCTTCTGAATACAATTTCTGTTTATCTGTTTTGGAGCAGAGTGCAAACAAATGGACAATTTTTTTTAGAAAACTATTTTGCTTAACTGAGGAGTGCAAAGCATGGAGTTTTTTAAATGTTAATTTTTCATGAGGTGAGATATTGCAGGTTTCTAATTTAGAACTCAAAGAAAATCCCTCAAAATACCAGAAGTGTTTGTTTCAGTAAAATGATGCTGTAAACAAAAGGCAACTGAATATAAATTATCTTCTGTGGAGAAGATTTTAAATTTTTAAATTTTTAGAACCAATTTTTTTTTAAATATTTCTGTTCTAGAGTTCTACAGACTTAAAGCTTTTGATTAGTCAAATAAGGAGTTTAGAGTTAAATCTATGTCCAATGCACAAAATAAGATAAATTTCACTATAGAAGTAGCCTGTCAAAAAACAGCTTTTCAAAACCATGGTTTGTAACTAGTTCTCTGTGCTCAAAATGCATCTCAAACAAGCATAGCTTCTGCCTACTTTTTCCACCCAGTGAACAGTATCTAGTCAGCTGATCCGAAACAGTAGTCTCTAGAAACCAAATACAACATTAATCACAAGTACCAAAATTAGTGTACACATAACTGCTGTAACACTGGAGTCACTGGGAAGAATCTCTACTAATAAGTGTCAAAAGTGTATACAAACAGAAATACAAACCCTGAGTCATTACACTTTCAATTCAATACACTCATAAACATTCTAAGCAACTTACTGGATGTGCATGTGAAGACCTGCACATAATCCTCTCATCTACTGTATTTACAAATACATTACCATTAAAAACTAACCCATATATGTGAGCATGGATTGAATACACGACAAAACTGAGCAATAACATTTTACATGCCTGAGAAATGGTGCTAATTTTTTTTCTCAAAATGCATTCACCTTCTAACACCTTATTTTTGTGTTAGAAATTAATATTGTTTTTATTTTCATACAGCATAATAATAGGAAAATTCTTAGTGTTATATGTGTTTCTTTAATCTCTTTTGTGGAATAAATATCGCAGATATCACACTGTGAATTTTACAGCAATAGGAAATTTTTTTCTCCAGAAATTTTTGAAGCTTGTGAAGAATTGTTCTTCGATTAACTCTTTCTTGTACTTTCATTTCTGTATTTGCTGAATTCCCTGCTCATGTTGAGGGAACAAGCACTTTCCAACTCAACTCACTAGTCACTCCATTAAAGGAAGGGTGGACCTTCAGAAGAAAAAAATGATGTATTGCTTGATTTTGTATACATCAAGTTGTTCCAAAGTTCCTAGTCTTTACATTTTCTCACTTTCAAAAAAATAGATGTTGATGCATTTTTTTAAATGCAAATCTTAATGTACTCACTGAACTTGACTTATTTAAGTTAAAGGGACTTCATAATTTTAAGACCATAAAAGTTTCTTTAAAAGAAGAGCTTTCATTTGAAAAGTCCCTCTGCTTTATCAAATCCTGTGCTGCATTGGAGCTATTGTTGAGAAACTTGTATCTGATCCTACTAAATTAAAAGTCACGTTCAGATCTGGCACTGTAACAAGAGCTCATTCACTATATTCTTTATTTGAAAGTCATCGTAAATGACACCAGAGAATTTTAGTCACGAGTGGAACATGTACATCCTAGAAATCCATTTATTCTCTTTGAATAGGACTCCATATGAGTGCTTTGCTTCATTGACAGCAAGATAGCAAGAGTATTAATTTTCTTTATCTATGTTGTAGAAGAAAAAAAAAGGATGTAAAAAATCTAAACCTTAAAGTGTAGTTATAAATTATGCTAAAAATATACTTTTTTCACAGAACGTTTTAACTTTAATTACTTCAGAAGTCTAAAACTAGCTGAAGTTGTGCTAAAGAACTATTGTCCTAATTTACAACATGCAATATACTAAAGACTAGAAAGTGTAAAATTAAATCTTCCCCAAAATTTAGAGTGAAAGAACTAGCAATAATACTTAATGTATATAGCAATAACTTTGTGAAAAATTATGTTCTCTAGCAAAGAATCAGATGACTTTGCAGCAACTTAGATTTCCAACTGCCTTGGTATTATAAATGTGTTAAAGCCTACATATATTCTTTATTTACTTTTTACAAAAAAAGTATTGTAAATAATGAACAGTAAAAATTCACCATTCATCTCTGTCTGCATCACAGTTGCAGTAATGCTGGGAATCAATGCAGCTTCCTTCCAGTCCACAGGCACATTTTTGTACAGCAGGCAAGGAACCTCCCCAGTAAGTATGAGTTTCATTGGCTCTTCCAATCCACCAGCTCAGTGGCATCCCATCTAAAAAGGTTAGAGAAAATCAATGCCCAGACTTGTCTCTTACTTCTCTCAGCTTTCCCATCCAAATAATTTTCCAAAAGTTTAAGAAGACAAAAAACCCAGCTCAAATCTAAAACATTTAAATGACCAGGAAAAAATAAATTTCCACCTTTACTTGATAAGTAATTTTTCATTTTAATACTTCATTATCATGTATTAAGTGATTGTCACAGATTTTTGCTTGCATTAGTAGAAAAGGGAACTCACAGTACCTAGTTCAACCAGCCATGATATTAGAATAATTTATCTTAAGCAGTCAATTTATATAATTCCTTTTAAAAAGGTCCATGAAAGTGGAGACATAATCATCCTAAAAATCAGGATAGTTTATATTCCCTAGTAAAGATCAATTTCAGATGTTGGAACCACCAGAAATAGAATGAGGGAAGTCACAGAAATGGCGCCATCCCACTACCAAGAATACTACAGAGTACTACTACTCATATCTGTGATGAGCTTAGAGTAGCTGAGTAGTGGTGTTAATCAGAAATGCCCAAAGACAGCTGCTTGGTCATGGACAGCAGGTTCAGAATTTATATACTCAGAGACAACCGAAATCATGTTAATGGTGATCCCATTAGTAAATTGATGTATCTGATGAGCAGAAGTGAGGTTGCCCAGGACTATCACATCTCTCTGTGGTGCATCCAGTCAGCATAGTTTGTAGCAAAATGATAAAACTCAGTTTCTTTAGTGTTACATTACTGTGGAATAAGCTTAAAGATATTGCCAAGCAAGCATAGCAACAGAAGAAATATCTGCAGAACACATGATAGCTAAATGATATGAAGCATAAAGATAAACCATCTC
The DNA here is from genome assembly GCF_027477595.1 of Haemorhous mexicanus. Classification (NCBI taxonomy): domain Eukaryota; kingdom Metazoa; phylum Chordata; class Aves; order Passeriformes; family Fringillidae; genus Haemorhous; species Haemorhous mexicanus. Next base: position 49,266,015 of record NC_082381.1, on the reverse strand, counting down.
AAATGAACTGGAAGAAGGGTGATGGATGCATGAAAGTCAAGGCATGAGAAGCAATCAAGTATTGTTAAACCATAGAATTTCTTACAGTTGCTTTTTTTTTTTTTTTTGCTTCTGCTGGAGCTCCATTTTCAGCACTCGGCTCCCATGAAGAAGCTGGAATTTATTCTACTCTCAACTCTGCTTACAAGCACCACTGCTTATTAAACCTCACTGTTAGATAAGACCTCTGTTACACTGACAATCTTTCAGATCGTGAACATATTGACTGCATTCATTACCACACAACTGTCAGCCCAGCAGGCCAAAAAACAGTGTGAGCAGTTTTTCGAAAAGTCAGGCCTGCATAATGGCATCAATGTCCAATATCAGTGTTTGCGTTTGCAAACCATCACAGGAGGAAGAAAACCCAGAGACCGTGTATAAATAATTTATCAGACAACACTTTAAAAAGGTTCTAGCAACTAAGACTGTAAAAAGAAGAATATTTCTGCTGCTTTAACAGCATGCCTTAGGTTTATACTGTAGTCATGAATTAGCATTCCCAATGTTGCACTAGGGACATAGGGGTATGTTTAAAAGCTGGTCTCAGTTATTTGTTCGTACAGGAGGGTGAGGAGAGAGTATTTACTGAAATGCTGCAAGTTCATACTGATTAGCCTGTTTTTTTTTTTCACTGCCTTGGCAGAAAGTACTGCCCAGGCAAAATAAAGCCATTAATTAAAATGGTTAGAGATTTCTTCATAATGATCACATAAATGTATTAAGCAATGACTTCTTTAATGAGATCATTTGCAAATGCTATCCAGGCTGATTGAATACAGTGCATTCCAAAAATACAGTCAGTTAGGTGGACTGTATGTTCCAAAAAATGTATTATGTAACCATCATCAAATTTTCTATTTCTAAGGCATACCTAGTGAAGACTGTAAACAGCAGAAATGAGAGTGATTAAACTCTGTTTAAAAAAAGAATTATTTTAGAAAATTTGTAGAAGTCTCATATAAGTCTCTTTCACATCTATTTTTTCTTAGCATTCAAAACTAGATTTTAAGTTACTTATCACAACTGATTGCTCACTTCTAAAACATTTATTTTAGCACATTTATGGGCATATTATAAATATTCAATATAAACAGCATAACAATATAGATAGTGAATAATTTTAGCAGATTTACATGCAATCTCCCTGGACAAAAAATAAGGCTTTAAACTTTCTGCTTGAGGCAAACCAGCCTTTTGAACATCTAAACATAGCTTTAATTTGGAGCTCACAGTAAAAAGAAGGTTCAGCAGGACACCTTAAACAGCAGGTTCACTTTTTTTGCTGTGGAGGTGTTTTCAAACAGATATTTCTCCAAGAGCAAACACCAGCCTGAGAAGCCCAGAGATACCCATGCCATAATTAGGGAGAAAGAATGTATAAGGAAAGAGCTTAGACCTAGAACCAGAGAGGGCTTCACGCAGAGGAATTCTCTCTGCTTAGTAGGAAAGAATGCCAGGGAATCAATTTTTAGCATCTTTAGAGTTTCTGGTGCACAAGCCAAAAAATTTCACTAAGTTTTTCAAAAGAAAGTAAACAATGAAGATTTTACCTCCATATTATTTGGAGCACTCAGATGTTCAGAGTAAAGTGTTTTACACCAGCTCTGTGTCACTAAGAGTTAAAATTTAAATAGACTACATAACTTCAATATTTTTTAAAGTAGATTTATTTTCTTTTTTTCCAATTATAATTTTGTCAATAATCCACATTTTACTACTGAGCTTTGTAAGAATGTTTATACTGGATAGTGGAAATTCAATGTTATTGATGTGTTTTGTCAAGTAATCACAATATGCACATTAAGTGCACACATTAACTTCTGCTGGTATCTATGCACTCATTTGTGCTCTTTTAAGAAAATATTTCCTCAGTAATAATTTAATTCCTTCTTTAAAATTAAAAAATTATTGGAAGACTAAACAAGAGGAGATCTTAATAACAATCTCTGTTAATTTTAAAGTCTTATGAGAGAAATTAACTTGTGAATTTAATTCTCTGAAAGAAAAGCATTATAATTCGACATTTACATTTTCCTGGTTCAAATATCTCTTGGCAACTTACAGAAATCTGAGATCTCAATATTTGAAGTTGTTCAAATTCCATAGTAGCAAAACACCATAGCCTTGTTAGAAATAAATAACTTTAGTAGCCAGCAAAATAAGAGGCATAAATAATAAGGTTTGTCTGCTTTACTTACCTGACTTATCTAAAAGCCTTGACTTTTTGCAGTAGTAAGCAAGCTCCTGTTCACAGTGATCTGCAAGGTTTATTGTAGCCTGAAGCTGGTCTAGGCTGGCAGAATACTTGAAAAACACAGTGTGTGGGTTCTCTCGATTAGCACTTTTAACTCTAGTTAGGTTGGTGCTGTTATGCTGTATAATTGTCCAGGTTGCATCTTTCAAAACACATGTGAAAAGTAATAAAGAATCAGAGCGTTGTGTAAGTTAGAAAGGGAAAAAGCATGTATGATGAAATCAGCCAAACTTCAAGATAACTTCTTTGATCACAGAAAGCTCTTTGGAGCCCATGAAACAGACATAAATCATTAAGCAAGAATGAAAACAATTATTATTTTTTTCTATTAGTAGGTAGATCATTGTGCCATGACTGTGACAGATATTCAGCTAGCTAGGATTATTCAATAAGAAAAGACTATGTGACGACACCCAAATATTTGTATCAGAAATAAAATATTGTTTACTTGGCAAATTGCAATGAAAGATTAGAAGGAAAAAACCGCTTTCCTCAGGCTTAAATAATGCATAAAATAACACTAATTCTATCCTAGAATCTACCTTACATACATCCTTATAGCTTGAATTAATTTATTCAGTATGAGAAAATGGCCTACAGGCTTTTTCTGTTATACATAGAAGCAGAAGTTTATTGTTTATACTGTGTTTACTGTAAAACTATAATTACATGAAGGGGAATTATTACTGCCACCTAAAATTAAATAGTAGTCATGGTGAAGGCTCATATCATTCTTCTGTTTTGTATCTTTGCCAAGATCCTTCACCTGTGAATAGGTTAAAAATGAGCTTATTCTGTTTCAACTCCCACTTTTAAAACCTGTAACTCTCACTCTCGTAAGCAAAACCCTTTTCAAGGCAGGGGTGAGAAGTCTTCCACTCCAGTCTTAAAGCCCATCTGGGACAGTCAAGTTCAGATTCATGGTCACTGTATTCTTGCATATTTATGGCCAGCATAACTTGAAAAAAACATGACGAATATTATTTTTTCCTAAATTTTACTATTGATATTATATTTCATACATTCTAACAGGAGTATTCTAACTACTAGACCTGTATTTTATATCGTCAGCTGCCTATAGGCCACATAGGACAGATCATATAAAATATCCATAAAGAGGAAAGAATGATGGCCATTTAGAGATAAGTAATAGTCAGAAAAATCTAAATGAAATATATTTTTGTCTAATTATAAAATTTTATTAAGGATGTAATTAGACTGTCAAAAACCAGCTAGAAATACTCATTGTCACACTCACAAAATTACACAAAAAAGAAAAACAGATAACAGCAAAGTTTGTAGCATTTTAATTAACAGTGTGGACTGTAGGCTTTTGATTCTGAAACTGACCTCCAAGAATAAAATCAGGAAATGGCACCTCCCTCCCAGCTGCCTGAAAAAAGAGCCCCATAAATGTCAAAGACAAGGCAGTGCGGTAAGAAATGTGGGCATCTGCCTTCCCTGCCACTGGTGGGAAAAGGGAATACCAGTCATGAGGAAACTGGGAGCAAAACAAATATAGTGGATTCATCCTGTCAGAACGCATCTTGAGATGAAGAACTGATCAATGATGTTTGCTTAATGTGGTGAATAAGGAGTGACTGAGGAAAACAGGAACAGCTGTTCATGGACACACAAGGATAAATCAGACACTACACCGTACCTTGGAGAGTTATACCCACTTAGAAAAATTGTCATCTTTCTGCCATGATTCTTTGGTCTCTTTTAGTCTCACAGGACACTAGAATATTTCTTTTTAAGAGCCTGTGCCAATCTGAAATGTGCTTTTTGTGAGAAAATACAGCTCACTGTAGAAGTCAGAGTCAGAAGCTGACACAGTGAGACTAGGTAAATTGCTCAAGTCAACATCAAAATCTTACTATAAGGTTTCTAAGTCAATTTCTTAACACTTAGGGCATATCTAGCCCTAGCCAGTTCAAATCTAGCCTATTCATGTATTCTTTTAAACAGTTATAACTGTGTGAAAATAAATTTTTGTCAAACAAAACAATAAAATATTCCAGTTATTTTGGCTGGAAAGCGTTTCAAATAAAAGGAGCTAAGTAAACAATAAAGGAGACAGCCATAAATCCAGCAATAATAAATTCCAAAAAGCCATTTAAATTTAAGCTTAGTTGAAAGGACATATATCAATATACCATATACCATACAGAGATAACATCAACTGCTTTGTTAAAAAGCAGACCAAAACCAGATTCTGACAGCCAAAACTTCTAGTTATATACATGATCAGATTTAAAGAACTGATTGCAGAAGGGCAACAGGGTGTCCAAAGGTGAGGCTGAAAGGGTCCCACTGGTTGCATTTGTATTCTCCAAAAGATCACCTTGCCGTTTGAAATACGAAGTTTAATATCAATATTACTCCCAGCAAAGGCCAGAGCTAAATGAAAATTTTTCAGAAGGCTATTGGGGAAAGTCAGAAAATTTCTCATAAACATAACTTATTTCTCGTTTTTTTAAGTATCCTCAAGAGGCTGCAACTTCAGTTAAAACAAAGCTGCTCCCAAAAAATGAATTAGTATGACATTGTCTCCATGTGGAACACATGCCCCATTTATGCAAAGCATAACAGGAATGCTGTGTTAGCGTCACAGCCTGAATCCTGTTATAATTTTAATTTTTATGCCTAATTATTTGCCCAATATCCTGAGCTTAGGAGTCACCTTCATTTTGTTGTTCTTATTTACATTAATATGAAACTGCAGAGACTTCTCACCTGGTAACTCGGTGTTTGAACATAATGAGCATGCATACAGTCACAGCTGTAAGTTAAAGAAGTTTATCACCTCACCTGTCATATTGCAGTATACGAGAAATGGTCCCAAGGGGCCACTTCCATCTGAATCAATATTGTAGAAGCCTGAAGTGTTCCCTCTGTGCTTATAGGCTTCACATGATTGCTCATAGATGGCTGTAAAAGAACATATTCCATCACAAATGTAATGCCATGACTTTACATTTTATTCAGGAAATTAAAAAAAAATGTGCATGACCCTTGACATTGGGAAAAGAAGTTGGATGTGTGCTATCTCTGCTAAAGAATGAAGAAAAAAATCATGCAATCAAAACTAAGCCTTTATTAGAAATTGTTAAGCATATTTGGTTTTATTTATCAGGGAGATTACATGTTGCATTTTTAGGCATTTTATTCTGTATTTCCAGCTTAAAACTTCTGGGAGAAAAACATGAAATATGGGTGAGAAAATGGTTGAAACATTGCTGAAAAATGCTAGAAGGCCAAGGGTATTACTTAGACCATGGTAATCTGATTTTGAGGAAACCCCCATTAACTACCTCAACTAAATCAGATTTTTGTCGATGCTGTTGCAACGTAAAGCAGAAGGTAAGCATTTTCTGGCTTTCACACCTCTTAGTTTCTTCCCATTTTAAGTGGAAAAGCAAGTGACTTGTCAGAGATTTCAGTAAAAGGACTAAATTAGCAAAGACAAAATGACAGCTCCTTGGTTCCCTGTCATGTATACTTTATATCAGTCTAGGTCTAAAAAGAAAATCTGTGATACCTCTTATATATCAAATATCTGAGGAAAAAAAAAGATGTATGAGTCCACCTCTATAACTGGATCTCAGAAAATATGATGATAATGTCAAAGCTGGACATATTAATCTAAATTCTCCTTTAACTATTGTATTTCTTTTGAGCAGTCATAATATTTTTATCTTTCTTTTCAAAATTAAACTGCACTATATCAGTTATCAAAACTTTTAAAAATTCCACCAAAAACAATGAGCTGTTAGATTAATAATGAAAAGTAGTTATGAGTGTTATGCTTCTTTTTTTAAAATAAGCTATTTTTTTTAACGAGTGTTGTCTTTCTATTTTTTTTGCTTATGGTTGCTGACATTATATGCCAACAACTATAAAAAGAGAAAAACCATTCATTTTACTCAATGAAATATCCATAATAAACAATTTTTTAAATTTTCAAATGCAATTTTATGGTTCCTTACAGTAAGCACTTTTAGCTACATTTAGAAATTACAAAAGTTCAGTTATTTATTATTATTTTTGATAATTTAAAAAAATTGGTAACTCATATTATTACATTTCTCATTAAGTCCTAATCATCAGGAAACTCTCCGTCTGTCCTCATAGAAATCACCAGATGATTCAATTTGTGACTTTTCAAACTGCAATGAATCAAATCACCTTCATCTTCACTCTGGGCTCACCAGGCTTTAATGGGGTACAGCATGGTATTCAGAAGCTACTTTTGGCATATTTTCTATTTTACATAGTTTTTCTTAATACTGTTATTTATGGTTGTTATTGACTTTGTACAAGCAAGATTTAAATAGGTAGCCTTCTAAAATCAGTGATTTTGGGTAGACATACATTCTTTTTCTAAAAGTTGCCAAAGAGGATTGTATAGATTTTATATAGACTGTATATAAGTATAGAATTATTTATCTGATGATTAGGGCAATCTTTGTATTTAAAAAAAACCAAAACAGTTAACTTCGATGGATTTTTACTTATTATAGGCATGTAATGAAAGCCAGTGAACTTCTTTTATCTTCTTTCCAGAACATGCTGAAAGCAGTACCAAAGTAAAGCATCTCCTGTGAAATTATCTAAGCTACATTCAGTTCAAAATGTGTTTATTTTATTTTCTTCTAATCTACTTCCTGATCCAGCAAACTATATAAACATGTGTTTGAGGTTTAGCACAGGATTACCTTTGGACATGCATTTCATCCCACTGGCTCAGAAATAATAAATATTAGTTGTTGTGATGAATGCAGATGAATTTACCATATTTCTAAATGATACATTGATCCAGAAAGTGGAGTTATATGGATGAGACAGGATATTGCTATCTTATATAAAATATAAAAAATGTAAAAGAAAAACAATTAAACTTTCAAACAATTTTTTGTTATATATTTTGAGTTCCCAAGGCCTTTCTTCAAACCAAATTATGAGTATTTTTATGACTGAAAATATTTTATGAATGATAAGTTCAAATGGTTCTTACTTTGGTTTGCTTTGTCGTTTTGTTTTGTGATGAAGAAATTCAACCGGAAGTAAAAGCATAGTCAGAAATCAGAAAACACCTTAGACTTACGATAGTGACAAGTTGCTCCCTTGTAACCAGTATTGGCACAGTTACAGTGGAAACTGTTCCAGGACTGTGAGCACTCACCACCATGTTCACAGTAATTAGGCAAACACCTAAAACAAAAAACAATGTACATTTTCACTCTTTTTTCTCCTCACTTACTTTTGTACTTAGCAAGAAAAGCAAAATCCTGGAGAAGTATAATGTGAAGAAAGTCATCAAGTTCATTTGTAAGGATGCCAATTTAAGTGAAAGAAATTGAAGATAATTTCTTCCTTGGTATTCCTTTCGCTTATAAAAATATCTTAATTATGTAACGAGCTTAAGAAAACAGAAATAGGCAAAAGATACAGAATTGTTATTAGCATTCAACTGGTCGCAATTCATTACAGACTAACAAACCAATTAAAGGTTCATGTGTTGATAATCCAATGGCAAGTTTTACAATACCTGGGATTTCTTCAACAACATGTATCAAAACAAAGCAATATTACAGCAGATTTCTTTCTGTTCTTGTAAAAATAATAATAAAAAATCACCTAACAAATAAATCTGACCACAGCACCTGACATATATTTCTTATTGCAAAATGCTGTTAACTTTCTACCCTAGAAAGAGTTCAGTATGTTGGTTCCAACATAACTAACTACTTGTAAAGCCAGTTTCCATTCTGGTAATATGACTAAGATCCTGAAGAGTTTTCATTCCTTTCTTCTAAGTATACAATGGTTGACTGAAAAAATAATTTACCTGTAACTTCTTAGTGTTTAAGACTGCAGCACTATACTAAAGTATAAAATTATTGTGACATGAAAAAAAAAGAAATTATATCTTTTTATAAAAATATATTGAAATAGATTGGCACACTTCAACCAAATATTAACTGGCTTTTAACCAATTATTAACTAGCTTTTCACCTTAGAAATTAGTTAACACTCTAACTGCACTGAGTTTATGTGTATGATACAGTTCAGAAAGTGTAAAATGACTTTACTGTTGACATTAGCTACAGGAAAAAAAACTAACAAAAACAACATGCCCACTAAGATTCACAGGATCTTAAAATACATTTTAATTCATCCAAGAAACGTTAGGAGAATATTAAATTAGGATTGCAGAAAGTCCAGCGTTTCACACATTTGCCCTATGAATAATTCAGGGTCTTTACACATTTGCTGCTCATGGCACTCAAAGAACTTTATCTTTCTTTCATGTTTATAAACAAGGATAAGTGGTTTTCACAGAAGGGAATTAAAAAAAGAAGTAGCAGGTGAAGTATAGGTAAAGTAAGTAAACTGATAGATGTCAGTTGTTTTCAAGGAAATCTGTGACATTTTATGGCAGTGAAACAGCTAATCTTGTATCTATTCTCTCACTCAAAAAATGTATTCCTAAGACTAGTCAACAGATTATATATGTGTCAATGAATTATGTTGTGGAGCCTTACACCAGGCACCAGGCTTACGATTATTTTGATTTTAAATACTTTGTTTGACAGAATTACATAAATATGCATAATAATGTTTCTTAGGTAAATGCTCTATTTCTCTTTCTAATCATGTTATTATAAGTACAAATCTCTAGCAAAACTGCCATTCAAGACCTTCAGTGCATTCACTGACAGCTGGTCTGCTTTTATTTCAGTCATATTTTGTGTCTTATGCCTTTTTGATAAAGATATTACCCAAAAATTGTGTTTCACATGGTCTTTACTTATATTGACTCTCTGTCCCTACTAATTAATCTTCCTAATATTTTTCACAAGATTAAAAGCTTTGAAGAAATTGATGATGCTTGAAACAATCTTAAAGAAAGTGAAAACAAGTTGAGTATAATTTAAATCTTTTAACATTAAATTTAAATCTTTTAACATTAAGTTCTCTCCTCTGCTTCAGAATGTATAATAGAAAGTAGCCACTTGCTACATCAAAGTTCATGGATATTATATTATATGCAGTGACCCTACCCCAAAGCAAGATTTAGAACACAGCTTTGAACAAGCTAATTTTCTAGAAAAAATATTTCTCATATTTGAAACAGTATTTACAGTATTTCTAATACGTAATCTATAAAAAAAAAATTTATGTCTGCTAAAACCAGAAAAGCAACAGCTAATTAAACATTTACCACGTATTTCTTGATAATATGCTTTCAAGTGTATGGCTTCTGAAAATTATATAATATTTTAAACCAAGGCAGCAGCCTATTAATAACTATAAACTGATATTAAGAGGAGAATACTGATCCTGAATATGAATATAGTTGTGATAAAGAAAGGAAAAAATAAGAACTTTGTATGTCAATTTTCAACTGGACACATTTTTTTGCATACTATTTCTTTATCCTGGTTCTAAATTATGGCTAAAATATCCTTTTAAAAAAGCAAATACCTACTGTATTTTAATGCCTATTATTTCTTCATTCTTCAGCTTATTAAAACAAAAAAGTAAAAAAAAATTCAGAACAGTGCAGTGATCATAATTTTTATTTTTGGCTTTTGCTTTTTAAAGATATAAACCCATTCAATCCTTTTTTTGTATGCTGCTGGCAGGACAAAAAGGCAAGAGCTCCTGGCAGGAAATTGTATGTTTCTGTGTAGGGCTCAATAAAATTAGGACAGATGCATCTGGTAGTCTCTCCTCAGAGATTAAATGTGCTAACATCGTAAGGTATTTAAATGACTCTGTGTCCTTTAAAGTGATTTTGTGAATGGTTTATAGCCAATTAGGAGTTATTAAATCAATATATATTGATAAAGGAACTGAGAAAAATTATATTAAGGAGAAATATATGAAGAGAATTGTTTGCATGCATAAGAGATATATGAGCAATAGAACAATATAAGGATGTCATGTAATGAAATGGCTATATGAGGGATCATGGAAAGACTGATGACTGCAAACAGTCATAACAATTTAAGACCAGGATAAGGAATTAAAAAGTTTATCAAACTGAGAAAACTGAAAATAGGAAAATGGTACAGCATTTGTTTGTATAAAATGAATAAAAAAGTTAATAATTTATATTCAGAAAAATTAATTATTAACTAAACATCTCTCCATGAAGACTGTAAATCCCATAAAGAACACTCTTCATATGCTAAATGTTCATATGTGAGGTAAAGAATGGATTAAATAGAATTGTTTTCAGTTTATTTACTATTGCATATAAATCCGGTTTGCTATGCAAAGAGTAAATACTTTTTGTCTTCACGCATGTCAATCACTTCTATTGCAAAAGCTGTCAATTACTCTGGAATTTGGGCCATGATTTGGAACTGAAGATGTAAAGACTTGCATAAAGACTCCAAGACAAAGAAGGGATTTGTTTGCACTCACCTGTAGGGAGATATTTACTGTCAGGAACACAAAATGTTCATTAGCTTAGGGCATTCAAAGACATTTATAAATCATGGTAGGAAGAAAGCATTTTTTTTCTCAAACAATATGGTTCACAGGATCATACAAGCTACCTATTAAATATTGTTTAAAACATGCAAGCAGTTTTAATTTTGCCAAATAAATGTGCTTTATCACCTGGGATTTATGGTGAGACATAGAATTAATTTGTTAAAGAGAGAAATAAAGTTTGTTCCAAACTATGAGCTGCAGATATTGAATTAAATGGGACTGTGTGAAGAAATGGGAAAGAAATAGCAAGATGGCTTAAGACCAGACAGGACTTTTAAAAGCAATATATTTTGGAAAAAAAAATGCAATGAGGGTAATGAAATATAAAAATGAGTGGATTAAACTTCTATTTTGATAAATTAGAAAGATATATGCTTAGCATGATGGGAACTGAAAACTAAATCTTTGTTTAGATTGAGAGCCAATGCAAGAAAGGTACAATGGTCAAGATAGAATGAGACATAAATTAACACTAGAAAATATTAGAGAAAAAAAAACCAACAAACCAAAAATCTCCCATAAATATCTTATCTTCCTTTTGTATCCTTTATCTTGAGAAAACACACATTATTTTGATGAAGTATGAAAGTAATACAAGGTCAAGTAAATAAAGTGTGAGCAAGTAGTAAGAGTTCAGTGTTCAGACACTTGTATACTCCAAATAATACTGGATTTTTATATACTGAGATTTACATAGTGGCTTTAAAGATCATTCACTGTTTATTTATACACTTACCATCTTTTTAAAACCCGCATGTACAAACTTACATCTTATGGCCATTCAAAATGGAAACTAGCTGGAATTGCTACATTAAAAATGTACCGTCTTCCTTTAAAAATTTTGACAAGATATATCTGTGTTCATGGAGGAGGAAATGGCTTCTAAACTGAAACTCTGAAATAAGCATTTTAGGAGGTCCACAGTTACTGTGAACAATGGAAAATTCATGGTAAATTAGACAGAAATTGGTATCAATTATATTATGAGCCAATTGGGTGAAATTTTTCACTCATAATCTTGCTTAGATATCCTTTAATGTGTTTGACTAAAAAATATGCAGATTTTCACATTAGATTCTTTTGACCTGATTCTCTTCCTGATTTTGTCATCATACAAGAAAGAAAAAAAGCAGTGTAATAGAAGTTCAATTCCAGAGTACAAAAAACAGCAGTGATGCAGTGCTTTAAAAGCTGGAAGGAAATGCATGAGGTCCTTCAAAGAAGAGAGGAAGGAGAGTTATGACTGAAAAGTGGGAAAATAAGTCAAAGGCAGTAGTTTGAAAGAGAGGGAAAAAGAAACACCAATTAATGTGGCATCCCAAGTCCCCAGTAAGCCATTCAGTAAAGTTTTGACTGAGGCCAAACTGTGTTTTGGTGCATGTCTGTCACACTTAGTGCCTATTGCAAAGTCAGGATTAGCTCAGTAAAGGATAAATAATTTTTTTTTTCATATACATATATATATATATATATATATATATGAACTGCATATGTTTTTAATGTCGGATAGGTGTATAAATATTAGTGAGAATACACACTAAAAACACAATTGAAAGGATCATATTGTAGGCAGAAGTTTCATCCTCATCTTGGACTTTTCTCTTTTTAAACTTTTATGAAGGATTAAGTAAATAGCTAGTATTTTTTCCAGTTTCAACTACAAGGAGTAGTGTCTGTTTCCAAAATAAGAACATAGATAGTTGTACACTGTGTTATCTCTGGTAATGGATTGCAGGTCACAGAAGTAAGGCTGTGTGACTGATCCTGAAACTGGTTATTGTCTTAAAGCAGATCTCTGCCTACAATGTTTTCCTAAAAAGACATAACTTTTGAAAAGTCTTACAATTCAAAAGACTTTTTGAAATCAAAAGACACTTTATGAGGACTAGAAATATAGAAAGTGAGGGAGAATTATTCAAAAGTACATAATTCTCCTCTGTCTGCTGTGTCCTTTCAGTACAGCCTTTCACCTGGGTCCAAGCAAAAACACTTTGGGATTAAAGACAGCATAACTGTCTGTGACTGCATTCTATGGAGTCCACAGAATAAAACTTCTCCTTCCATTGACTATTGGTGTGCTCACTCCCTCTCATCTCAGCAGCTTGTGCTGTTCTGCAACCCCCTCTGCTCTCACTACACTGAAGCCTAGCAATGTCTTTCCCTCAAGCATTTCTCTTTCTGGGAATGCATACAGTCTTTCCTCTTTGGGGTGAGACTTTCCTTTTGGGGAGGCACACTTCAACTAGCCATTCTTTCAGATAGATGCTAATTGCAAGTTATGAGATTAGTTCTGACCATGGTCTAAAAGACAATTGCTCGCTCACTGTGATGGATATTATCTACTGTGTTTCTGGAAAGGTAGAACATAGGAAACAGCAGTAACTTTTGTAAAAACCATAGTATTTTAAAGGGTGGATAGGACTACAGGTTGCAGTAGGGGGTTTGTGTCTGCAGCTTACTTGAAAAAAAAGCAAGATATTTAAATTTTTCAAAAACATAAAATAATTTTAGCCAAAGTTAATTTTATTTGCAGTGAAAAGGAGACTATTTGCTATATACTATATATTCTGCATTTATTCTGGATTTCAGAATTCTTACAAAAGAAACAGCATGTCACTTTTTAAGTGTTCTGTTATTTATCATCAAATCACTATTAGAAACAAAACATAGACATAAATAAATTATTGAGTAAACATTATTTTCTCACCTGTCTGTTATGCCACATAAATCTATCTGAAGATCACTGAAATTGCCAAAACCATTTTGCTGAATAGAGATCATATCCACTGCTTTGTTACCAATGGAAATATGTCGCATGCATCCTTGAAAACCACCAAATGAGGTATTACACTCAGAAATGTTTCCACTGCTAGGACAGCCTGAAAAAGGAATAAAAACTGGAGCTGAAAATAAATACTTTTTTGAAAAACGTTATATACTCCAAAAGTAAATTGAACTTTTATAACCTCTACACACTTTAGCCTCTGTGATTTAGCCAGAAGCTCTTCTGATAAGTCATGGTTGTATGACTAAAAAGAAATACTTCTCTGCAGTCTTACTGTTTTTAAAGCAAAACATCACTAAAAAATTAGTTAAAGGATAACCTAAACAAAAGCTTCAAAGCAATAAGTGGAATCAAGATATGAACAGGTAGACTGTGAGATCTTAGTCCCAGAATGTTAGGTTACAATACAAGGTCACACGATTTTAACAAGTTTTAAGTCATAATTGAAGTTAAATAACAAAAAAAAAACCAAACAAACAAACAAAAAACAAACAAAACCAACCAGTTACTAAGTACAGTGATTTTGCTCTATCAGCTGTTAAGAATATTTTGTAAAGTACTGAAACTTCTTGTTACAGACCATCAATGGCTCACCTAGGAGAGATGCTCCATTGAACCTGCTACTCATGGACAAGAAAGAAATGGTTGACAATGTAAAGGTCAAGGACAGGCTTGGTTACAGCAAACATGAAGGTGAAGCTGCGGAGTTTATGAGCCACAGAGAAGAGAGAAAGAAATAAACTACAGAATTATAACCCTTGACTTCAGAAGAGACAAAATTTTTCTGTTCAGGATCCTTTTTGAGGATACAATTAAAAATTGCCTTGGAGAGCAAAAGGGCTGGATATCTTTCAACAAAAAAGCTCTTCAGAGCAAAAGAAGTCCATAGCAGTATCAAAATATTTTATCAAGTGTGGCATAAGACCTGCAAACATAAACACAGAGCTCCTGAGTGAGTGGAAACACAAAAAGAAAGCACACAAAATGTGGTAGCAGGGACATGCAACATAGAGGGGAATACAAAGACATAATCTGCAAGCCTAGGAATGCACTTAGGAAACAAAGAGGAGATAAATCTTGTCCAGGAATTTGAAGTGCAACAAAAGATTTTCTGTAGGTACAACAGTAAGAAAAGGAAGGCTAAAGAGATATGGATATTATCCATATATCCCATGGGTCAGGGGACTTAGTGACAAGGGTCTAGAGAAGAATTGTTTCCTTTAAGGTCTTTCTCTTCACTAGTAAAACTGATCCTTAGGATTCCCATGTCCTAGCAGAGTATGAAAAAAAAGAATGTAGTACCCATGGTGAAAGAACACAGTAAAGGAACGCGGTATACCTGAGCAGGCTGCAGGAGCTGGTCAATGCCTTTTTAACAATTGCCATTGTCATTGTGAATTCATTAACATTTTAGTCCTGAAAGGGTCTTGGCAATATGCTGAACTTCTTCAGCTGGAAAAGTTGCACCCATCTTGAAGAAACTAGAGGGCTCTTAGTCTTATTGCACTGCCTGGCAAATTCACAGAGCAAAATTTCTTCAAGCCTTTTCTAAACATGCAAAGAAGTTAACTGGCTAACTTTAGCTTCAAGGTTAAATCATTCCTGACTGAGGTCTTTGTTTTCTTTGCTGAAGTGATGAACAGCATAGGTGAAGGGAGAGCAATGAGCATTGCACACCATGACGTTTTTCTATAGCGTCCCTATCGCCAGATTTACAATACATAAGGGTAGGCTAAGCAGGCAGTTGATGCTGTGAAGTCCAGCTGATGATCACTGAGCAGAAGATTCTTTAGAGATCAGTGGTGACATCTAAAATGTCTTGATTGATGATCTGGTTGATGAGGCAGCATGCACTTTCAGCAAGCATGCAACTGATACCAAACCAGAGGCAGGGACAAAGTGTTGGAGAGCAGGGCTGCAACCCAAAGGGATCTGGACAGGATCGCCATGAAATTCATTAAGAACAAGATCAAGATTTTTAATCTGAGATGGAGCAAGTCCATGCAACAATCCAAACTAGAGGATAACTGTCCAGAGACAGGCCTGAGATCCTAGTGACCATCAAGTAGAATATGATCAGGTGAAGTGCTCTTGCAGCACAGAAGGTCAATGCCATTCTGGGATGTATTACCAAGAGCATAGTCAGCAAGTCTTGGGAAGTGGTTCTTCCTGCTACACGGCACTTGTGAGGCCATATTGAGAGTGCTGTAGTTCTGGGCTCCCCAGTACAGGGGAGGAAGGACATCAGTGCCCTGGAGTGAGGCCAGAGCAGGCCTCCAAGATGGCTGGAAGCTGAATGCAGTTATAAGGAGAGGCTGTGAGAACTGGGCCTACTCGGTCTTAAGAAGAGAAGATAAAGCTAGCTGATAAGACAGCACAGAGAATATAGAGCAGGACTACTTATAGCAGGACATGGTGACAAGACAAGAGGCAAAGAACAAAACTATAAACCTCCAAATTTGGTTCATAAGGCATAAGACACAAGCAACAAGTGTTTTTACTGTGACACTGGTCCATATCAGAACAATCTGCCCAAAGAAGTTACAAGATTTCCATCTTTGCAGCTGTACAAGGCTTGAGTGGTCACATCCCAGTACATCTTGATCTAATCAGACTTGTGTAGAACAGATCTAAGGCTTAGACTACATAATATCTGGATGTACACATTCTGTAAGAATTTAATATTGTGGTTTATCTATTGTCTTACTGGTCCTGAAATGCCTTGGTCACTGATTGCCGAATAAGTAATCATTTGTAGTAAATAAATAAATTGCTTTCATTCTGATTTGATTTAAAACATGTACATGAGCAGTTTTTCCCAGTGGTAGCTAAACACTACACTACAATGCTTTATTTGTCTTTCTCTCCAAGGGGTATTGTTGTTTCTGCAATAATGCACAAGGGTCATCCTTTGATCTTATTCAAAAAATACTGCATTCTGGTTCACAGCATTTGAAGACCTTCTTGTTTTAGAATGTTAGGAAGCAATGAGTTTTAAGACACTTTTCTGTTCCACAGAGCTAAGGAGTACTTTTGAAGTCCTGTAAAGACAGGGAGAGGCTTATGATACAGGAAAGCAAAATGACAGTGGAAATGACCAAATATATTCAAGTAAGTGTGCAACAACATAAATAGTATAGATATATTTTTTAGAAATATAAATAGAAATTGCATTAAGACTGAAAGTTTACAAGTTAATTGACTGCAGTGTGTATAAATCTGCTCAGGGACCAAACTGCTCAAAATTGTTATCATGTTTCCAAGGGCAAATGTTTATTATCTCCTTAGTCTGTTGCTTTAAGAACAACAAATATGCAGACTTGCAAAAGCAAAAATAAGAGCACAGTAAGTTTTCAGCACCACACACAGTTAGACAAATTAATTACAGGTTTAACCACATGCTTTACAGCATTCTACAGTTGAATGGTAACATAAATTCTGTCATTTCTGGTGAAAAATATGATGCTCATTTGAGAATGAAATAACTCCAGTAGAGCTTAAATAAATAAATAATAGATAAACAAACAGATAAATAAATAAATAGAGGCCCAAGAAAGCAGGAAAAGTCTACAATTTTTTGGCATAGCTATTTTACAAAATTGTGTCTTAGATATTTTTCTTGGTGTCTGTTTTTCAAAAATTGCCTTCTGTGAGAGAAGAGACAAATACCATTAACATCAATTAAACTGTATTTCCTTACAATTGTAGACTGGATATTAAAGATAAAAGAAAATCCTTTAATCATTAAATTTATAGTATGTGCTTATTGCAATATTAAATGATCTCATTTTCCCTTATAGTTGCAATGAGTTTATTACAAGAACTGAGAGAGGTTAGAGATCCTTGATGATGGCATGACTAGAAATTGTGCTGACATAACACTAAAATATTTTCATGTTTATTGCACATTTTCCTAGTTAAACATACACATTTCCTGCATAATTTGTATTCATTAAAACAAGGGAACAAATCACCATGTCCCCAGGACATCTCCCCTGAAAGGCTGATACTTATATTTTTAACAAACAGCACAAACATGGTAAATATTCATATAAACTTGGAAAGAAAGTAAAAATGCATTGTCTGCATTTTGACAGTGGCATATAACATAAAAATTTAATAAAGAATTTTCTAAACTCAGAAACCCACTTCTATAATTCCCTGACTTTGTGTGAGATGCATGAGCTGCAGATTTCAGTGAAAGGGCTGAGATCAGAGGATCTGAGGGGTGAATATGCAGTTGGTATTTCCAGTATGGAATTATTTTGTCCTCTCCACACTGCAAAACACAAATAGAAGTGCCCTTCTACAACTTAATTGAATATGCTGCTTTTTGTAAATCCCCACATCCCTTCTGAACTGTTCATCTGTGCCATCAACCCTGCAATGGTGAAATCACCTCTTCAGAGATCTGGGAACCTTAACCAACATAGAAGGGGTATTCAAGACTAATATTTTGCATCTTTCTCTGATTTTGCTGATTATTAGCCAAGTCAAGGGGTATTTTTAGTATAACAGGGTAGATGCCATATGTGAAAATTCATGTGAATGCTCACATAGCAGTTACTGTACAAAGTGTATGTCTGTGAACATGAAACTTATTTAAACTTATTTAAAACCTGTTGTTTCAAGGGAAGTGATCTGTGGACAATGACACATTTAGCGTTTTGTAGATAATCTCAGTTTTCTGAGAATTGGAGAATTATTAAATAAATTTGAGAATTATTAATAAATAAATAATAATTTAATAATTCAACCATTAATGCTTAAAAGAGAGGAAGCATTAGGTAATGTTTATCATTACTACTATGCAGCCCATTCCCAAAAGGATTATACAAATAACAGAACAATCTGTTCCACTCTAACAGTAACAATACATGTCATTAATGACATAATCTCTTGATGACACATGACTGTTGATATTCCTAGAGAAATGAAGACGTATGTACATATAGGTTTTTAGGCACAAATTATATTCATCAGATGTAAAAAAAAAAAAAAGTATTGTACAAAGA
This sequence comes from Haemorhous mexicanus, assembly GCF_027477595.1. Lineage (NCBI taxonomy): Eukaryota > Metazoa > Chordata > Aves > Passeriformes > Fringillidae > Haemorhous > Haemorhous mexicanus. The sequence goes on along the minus strand of NC_082381.1, from coordinate 49,247,405 downwards.
GGGTATTTACACAGAGAAGCATATATTTAGGGTGAAAACTGGAAGTCATTCCAGTGGAAGACTCACTAAAATATTCATTTGGCAAAACAATGTCTGCAGCAAGAGAAACTGTGTGTCTGTTTGATTGCCAGCCAGACTATATTCAATTATCAGAACACAATACAAATTATGACAATCTAAAAAGTGACCAAGAATTTAGGGTGGTGATTTATTCTACCCAACACGGGAAAATTCAAAGGAAAGTGAAAACATCATACCAGTGCCTGGACCAAGCTAGGCAAAGAAGACTTGAAGCAAGCCAAATAATTATTTTCATTTGATTAGATATGTCAGGAAAAACTGATGTGTAACTGTTGGATATTGCCTTTATAAACAAACAACGATATTTCACCTCCAAAGTAGAAAACATCTGAATAAATCTGCAGAGGTATGAAGGCATGAGCAGATGAGGTCACATCATTATCCACTCTTACACTGATACGATTCCTTTTGACAGAGAGAGATACAGAATGCCACTGGCCGTTATTTAATCCAGAACCTGAAAGAGAAATAAAACCCCAAAATTTAGTATGAACTTCCACCTATTATTATACTATCTAATGTTTTAGAATTGAAAGGAGAAGGAACCAAGAGAGCAATCATAGCCCTCATAAAATCTACAAGTGATAGTAAAATGAAAAAGAGCTTTATAAGCACAAGCATCTTTTGTGTAGACAGGACCTTGCTTCACATTTGATAAATAAAAAATAAAGCTATTTCAGTGAATAAGTCTTAGTGTTGTAGTATTATCGTTGTAGCCTAATTATCAGTAATATATTCATTTATTGTAATGACTGTGAAGAGTATCCTCCCAATCCAAGGAAGTTATCATTAAAACATCATTGTGATGGTGGATACAGTATTTTACACATAACACATCTTTTTATTACACTGCTACAAAGTGGTCATTATATTACAACATGGCAAATAGCAAAATACTGCAGATGCTAAAAGCTTTGTAATCATCATGTCAATGTCACAAGACAATTTTGCTTACAGACTATTCTTTTATTGGACATGTGTGGGAAAATATTCTGGGAGTTTAGCCATGACCACGAATTTACATTATCCTGGTCTGTGTAGGTGTAAGGTGCCACAAAGCAATAAACTTAAAGCCCTGATTCTGGAAAGCACTTATGTATACATAAATAAATTCTACACAGGGTAGCATGTAACCATGTTATTGTCTTTAACAAGTGCTTAAAGTCAATCATGTTCTTGAGTATTCTTCAGAACAGATACTTCTTTCAGTGAAGAACAAACATATGAATACAACATATGTAGTATTCAGAATGCCCATGATTTGTGATCTGTGATTTCCCTCTTGAAATTTCATGTATTTATGTAGTCCTCTCTAGTACATGCTGTATATGCTGCAGTAACAGTCCATAGGCTAAGAGATTCATTCAAACAGAAAGAAAAGAATTAAAAAGATGAGAAGGTTCAAATAGCTAAATTACAGCATTATTAGGATCCATAGATTGTTGATTACCATAGCCTAAATACAAGATTGTAATAAAATGAAGAGATAAACCCTAGAAGGACATGGCAAACCCAGATAAACTATCACCTAGATAATATCTCCAATATATTTAAGATAGTATTAGTCATATATAAATTTTCTCTATTTTTTCCCTTTCTTCAATCAGAATATTTATTAGGGAACATGTAACAAGACATCCTACACATTTTGCTTTAGCCCCAGCCTCTCATGAGTACTTCAAGTGATTGAAATTTTCCTCAGTTACAACTCTTTAATACATTATCTCTTCCTTTAGAAATTTAAGAATCATGGAAACATACAGCATTTTGGGCTGCAAGTGACCTTTAAAAACCAGTTTAATCAATACCCCTCTTTTCAGGGACCTTTTTTTACTGGATCATGTTGCCAAAACCCCCATATAACATAACCTTGAGCATTTCCAGGAGTGGAACATGTAATATAACCTGTTGCACTTTAAAATTGTTACCTCTTGTTTTGCCACTACAGATCCTTGGAGGAAAAAAAGAATAAAAGTTTCCATTATAGGCCTTAAATATGGAAACCCCACAATAAGGTGTCTCTAAAGTTTTTTTTCCCAGGCTTAACAATACCAACTCTCTCAGCCTGTCTTCATGGAAATGTGCACCAGGCCTCTGATCATTTTCATGGCCCTACTCCAGTCTCCCTCTAGCCATGTTTTTCTTGTGCTGGGGACCCTAGAGTTTTTATGAGTTCTTGAGGTGGAGTACTCATCTACCAGCATCCCCAAGTTCTTCTTGGCAAGCCTGCTCTTAACCCCTTCCTCCCCCAGCCTGTACTGATGCTGGGGGGGCACTCAAACCCAGGTGCAGGAACTCGCATTTGGTTTTGCTGAGCTTCATGAGCTTCACATGGGTCCATTCTTCAAGTCTATCAAGCATCCTCCATCTTCAAATCTACCAAGGGCTGCATTCCTTCTCTAGAGCAAATCAACTGCACTACTCAGGTTGGGGATATCAGCAAACTTGCCGAGGATACACTTGATCTACCTGTGTAATGACACTACCTGTGTCATTACTGAAAGTATTAAATCTAGCAATTAACTCTGTCACTTTATTCTAATTGTTACAAGGATAACTGCTTTTAATTCTTAGTTGTGCATCCTGCTTCAGAAGCTTCTTGTTCTGGTGGGTAAGCCATATTCCAGAACTTACAGTATTTGACTGTGAAGGTAGGTAAGAGACTGCCCTAACATGTAAAGAATGGTATTTCAGACCATCAGAAGTTTTGGTTACTGGAAAATTAATAATATGAATTTTATACTTTTTGGTTTGTTGATTGTAATTCACCTTGCTGACCTACTATATGATTTTGGAATGGGTATTTTATCTCCTCTCCTTAGTGGTTGGCAGGGTTAGAGATATTCACCAATGTTCATGCAGCTGAAGTTAAGACTTCCTAGAAATCCCTTTTATTAAGTCTGAGAACTAAGGAATGCCATTGTGGGAGCACAAGTCTCTCTGAAGAAAACTGTTCATTTTGGCTCTTAAATAGAGAACTTTGACTAAAATGATTTTTGCTTATGTGGAGCCACTGAATGGTAAAACATCTAAGTGGAAGAGGCCAGTAGACTATCAACATCTACGTTCCATCTGAAACTTATATTGTCTGCTGCTCTACTATGAGTTAGAAAAATGCTTAACCACAAACAAACAGGAAAATCAAAGCAATTAATTTTTTTAGTACATAATAAGGTAGCTGTTAAACAAGATGTCCATTTATTCTCACTAGTACCATCATTTTAAATCTAAGTATTAAAATAAGGTCTATGGGATGTCTTGCAGAACAAGATACCCAACCTCAGGAACACGTGTATAAAATGCAGTGTATATAAATTATTAGATCAGTGAGAAACAAAAAAAAAAGTTTAGAGGAAGTAATTAATAGATTAGTCTGAAGTACAAGAATGAAATCCCATTATTATTAACATCACTCAACTAAAAGCTGCATGGAAATTAAAAGCTGCATAGAAACAGAGGGTCACAGAACAAACTGAGTAATAGGATCCAACATTTACACATATTGTAATTCAATTTGCTGGTATAATTCAAAACAAATTAACTTTGTGTTGATTTCTCTTTTTTTAAAATCTATGTTATTTCTTTGTGAATATTTTATGTACCACTTGCAAAAGAGGCTACAAATGAAAGACATTAAGCAGCTCTTCTGCAAAAGAAAGACAGAACTTCCTATAACTTAATTCGTTATGAAATGACATGCCATTCTCCTCAGTTTTATATGGTTAAAGCAATTCTTAAAAACCACAGGATAATTAATTTAAGACTTGTGCAAAAAGAAATATGCTCAGATTTAATTATCAAATATTATGTGTGCGTGTGCGTGTGCGTGTGCGTGTGTATGCATGTGTGTGTGTGTGTGTGTGTGTGTGTGTGTGTGTGTGTGTGTGTGTTTGTGTGTGAAAGTCAGGTCATAAGTCTTTGCCTGTAGGGGAACAAATCTTCTGTCTGACCATCCATAATTTAATTACTCAACCTCCAAATGCAGACTTGAATTGCTTCAATGATTACTACAACAAACACTTCAAAAACTCAAGGAAAAGTTTCCCATATGGTTCTGTTAGATAAATTCCTTCTCAGAAGAGAATAAGATGATTTTGCTGTAGCTTTTGCCTTCACAAAGACAAACACAATTCTTCCTGTTAGACTTTATGAATAGAAAGCTTAACCTAGCATGAGAACATTAAATTCTGTTTCAGCACAGAATGTCAAGATTTATTTTGGGGTGTTTACACTAACATTTTATGTATTGCGTTGCAGCTTTGAAATGGAATAAATTGCCCCATGTTCAAGTCTACCTACTGCTGTTAAAAGTGCCACCACCATAAGCCAGTCTGTTAAAATGACAGTGCGTGGCAACAGTTTCTTTAACATACATCACCTAATTGAACAGCAATTGAAATAGCTCCTAAAACACCAAATTCATCACTGCTAACTACATACCACTGACATTCTTACTAAGAAATTGACATTTTCAAATGGTAAGCCCAGGGAAATCTTTTGTCATTAAAGTGGTACTCTTTGTGCATCAGTTATTTGAGAAAATAAAAAATAGCAGGGCCATTCCTATTATCACCCACAGGAACAGGATCAAAGTATTTATGTAAATTTCAACATTATCTGTGGTCATTAGAGGCTTACAGTCTTTCCCAGAGTTAAAATAATCAACAGTTTAAAATTTTACTTGTAATCATTATACACCTGTAGAAACATAATGAACTTCACAGTTTCTTTCTCTCTCATTCTCTTTTTCCCTTCCCTTCCCTTCCCTTCCCTTCCCTTCCCTTCCCTTCCCTTCCCTTCCCTTCCCTTCCCTTCCCTTCCCTTCCCTTCCCTTCCCTTCCCTTCCCTTCCCTTCCCTTCCCTTCCCTTCCCTTCCCTTCCCTTCCCTTCCCTTCCCTTCCCTTCCCTTCCCTTCCCTTCCCTTCCCTTCCCTTCCCTTCCCTTCCCTTCCCTTCCCTTCCCTTCCCTTCCCTTCCCTGAACTTCCCTGAACTTCCCTGAACTTCCCTGAACTTCCCTTCCCTGAACTTCCCTGAACTTCCCTTCCCTTCCCTTCCCTGAACTTCCCTGAACTTCCCTTCCCTTCCCTGAACTTCCCTTCCCTTCCCTTCCCTGAACTTCCCTTCCCTGAACTTCCCTTCCCTGAACTTCCCTGAACTTCCCATCCCTTCCCTTCCCTGAACTTCCCTGAACTTCCCTTCCCCGTCAAGGAAGAGAAGGAGTTTTCATTTATTAAGAGGATTTAAAATAAGGAATCAATCAAACAAACAGGGGCATGGAACAAAGATTAAGGAGACCTCATGTTCAAATCCTGTGGCTGTTTCTCTGTCCTGCTTCATTCTGCTTTGCTCCCTTTGCATTATACTGCCTAATAAGTTTTGCAAACAATTTAGATCAGTTAATTCTTATTTTGTCTTTATACTGATTATAACTAGTTTGGGGGTTTCTCACTTGGTTTTTGTTACATTACTGGAACTAACTTGGCTTCTTTTATGCTGATAATATTCTGCTTTGTGAATATAAAATGGAAAGTACAGGCTTGTGCATGGGTCAAAATTAATCAAAGATCAGCTGATGTTCTACATATCATAAACATATTTTCTGCATCAAAATTCACCATTGCTTCTACAAGATATTCCTCCAGCTAGTGGACTCTTGTCATCTTTGTCCATATGGAAACCACTCCAATCCCAGCCTCAATTTCCTCATATCATATAGTCCTAGTAATCCCTTTTATCCACCTAATATCTGTTGGTTTTTTCCCTGTCTTAGGACTCATCATACCATATCACATCATATAATCCACCTACAAGTAAAGGGCAAAATTAAATTTGTTTGCATAAATAATTAGAAGCTCTAAGGTAGCTGTGATACATGGAATTTCAGAAAATAGTACAATACTGATGAAGAGCTGCTAGGTGAAGATGATGATATTATTAGATGGGGATGCTACTGGATATCAGCATTTTGTAAAAAGCCTCTGAAGGTGGAGATGATGTTTTCTGTCCTGCTGTAATATTTCCTGAAAGATGGAGATTCCTGACTGGGCCAACAGTCTTGCTGTTCCCACATCAACTGCCAACAGTGCTCAAAAAAACTGAGGAGAGTCTTTGTGAAAGGCTTGCTCCCATTCCTGCCAGGCAGAGAGAAAGTTAAAGCTGGAATCTGCTTAGAATCCCAACTGAATAGTCTCTAACATGACTGTGTATCCACTATGGTAGCTTCATCCTTTTGTCTTGAGATATTTGTTTGCCAAGGGTGAAATTACTCATCAGAAGACTAGACTAGGTACTAGCTTTCTGAAAATCTGTTTTACCCTGAGGGATGCCCAACAGATGTACTACCAAAAGTAGATGATCTAGTCTCGATTCAGCGTTAAACTACAAAAGTGACCCTTTAGCTCTCAGGAATCCATTTTCCTGAAGTTCCCTTTTTTTAAAGTCACAGACTCAAACTCGCCCTGGTTTTTTGAAACACAATCTGATATTGGGCATCCACTGTCCCAGATTAATGGATAACTCTGCAATTGAGAACTCTAAATTATAGCAGACATTATAATTATAGTGATATATAACTTTATAAAAAAAATTGTTACTTGATACCTTTTAAAAGCAAAGACAAATGGTGAAAAGCATCTTAATGACCTATCTTGACAGAGTAAAGACTAAATTTCTTACACTTCACAACTGAAAAATCTGCTTAGATTTGTCAGGCTATACACATGAGCTGTACATACTGTATGCATGTTAAGCTATGGACTCAATTTTTCAGTTTATATTACTGCAAGTAATTCCTTCTCACTCCTGGGGAAAAAAAGAATATATGTTTGTGAGAAAAGAAAGCATTTAGAAATAATTAAGTGCAAAATTCCCACAAGTAAAACACAGTTGCACACAAACTAATCATAAAAATAAGTCAAGAAAGCAAATATTAAATAAATAACTGCTATTTTTTTTTTCTTTTATGCATAGGAGTCTTGTAAATTTTTTCTTCATTTCTGTTACCTGCAGCGATGTCACTCAGTACTCTTCCTGTTTTATGAAGATTGATTTTGACTCTCCCATCACTCAGATATAAGAGGAAACCGCCTGAAGACTGGTGCAGTTTACTGGATAACAGAAGTCCTTCCTTGTTCCAAGTGCGAAACTGAAAACTGACAAATATTTCATCTTGCCCTGATGTGCCTCGCAGTGCCAGGAAACTGCTGGAGCTCAGAAATGTCACAGGAACCACCTGTGGCTCCAAACATGAGAAGGACATATTGCCCTAGAAATAAATAAAACAAATATGGCATTAGGAAGAGTCATGAGAATTTCTCCATGGAAACTGCAGAGTTTCAAAATATGGTACATAGTACTTGCATGAATTAGCCTGAAAATCAAACATGAACATCATCAGTTTGAGAAATGTTAACATAGCTGTCTGACCAGAGTAAACTCATCTGCCTGCACAGAGTGCCAAGGACCTTTGAGGGAATGGCGTAAGATCCTAAATTATGAGGCTGATTTAATGCTACTTCAGGAGTTAGAAAGATCTGCTTTGTTCCTAGCTTGCCTCAGCCTCAGTAAGCATTAGGGACTTGACAAATTCTTCAATGACAAAAAAATGCCAGGTCACTCACTGCATGTAAACACGTACATGGGTCTAAATGCTTGGATGCAGAGAACAATGTTGAGCTGGCACTGATTGTTTAAGATGGTGTTAAATGTAAGAAAAAAAAACCTCCAAATTAATGCAATTGGAGATGTGCACCAACTCCAGTATTTATTTTCACAAACAGAAAAATTCTACATATAAACTCTTGCTACTTACAAATGCTCAGCACCTACTTCTTAAGTTGAGGGACTGTGTTTTCAAGCAGACCCATATGGACTAGATGATGAGTTGCATTAATGCACCTAGCACTTGTCTTGGGCTTACCTTCTTCTGAAATAACTATTTCTTAGGTAAACTTGTGGCTGAATTCATTGAGAAACTCTGAGAGTAACCTGCATCTATACTTGTACTAAGGGATGCAGATAAGAAATCTGGAATGGGAATAATGCATTTTTTGCATCTGGTGACAGAGTTAATTAACACTTTATGGTGCTTGATTGTAGTACACTGTACACTCTGATCTAATGACTTGCTGATACCATTTGAACTATAACTATTTTTTTCTGGAAAAAGGATTACTAAAGATTAATGGTTTTGGAATTTAAAGTGCACCTAATTTCTGTTCAACACTAAGAGGTTTTAAACTTTTGAGCATACATAAAACTTTGACCACACATTAGGTAGTTTTAAAATAAATTTAAGAAAAATATTCACTAGTCTCTGGTGTGGTAAAGTATTAAAGTTTATGGGTTTTCATTTTCTTGAAGGAAAATAGATAAATAAGCAAAAGCTTTGTCTTATGAACTCAGCTGTACAGAAATGAATCGTCAGCTAAAATGACACATAGTGAAAAGGTACTCATCAGATTGTAAAAGCCTTGTTAAATGCTAAAAGCTGGCCACTTGCAGATTCCCCTGGTAAAGTGCCTATTTATAGGCACTTTTATCCCTAGTTATAACAGGGATTCTGTGGTAACAGAGATTCTTTCTATATTATTTACATTATGAAATGTCTCCTAAATAGTTTTGAAGGTAGTACAACAATTTAAAATATTTGACATAAAGTAATGAAATTTCCTATTACAGATAGTTTCACAGATCCCCTTCCACACAGAACCTACTGTAATTGCCGATTCCCCAATATTCAAAAAAATCCATGGACAGAGTACTATGCAGAGGTACAAGCTTAGATAATTTTGGAAAATTTCAAGTGAATTTCACATGAGAAGAGATGTCTCTCATTCATTTCTCTATTTGGAGACCAAATTTGATTCTTTGTATTCTGAACAGAAATCCAAGTTAATATATTTGGATCATGAAAGCATTTAATGCATTTTTAATTATTCTGAGCTGATTTCTATGCCACCTCTGCATTTCCTGCTATTAAATAAGCACATGTTACAAAAAGAGATGACCCTTGTTGTACTAGGGAAAAAAATCCCCAAACCAACAGCAAAGCACTCAGTAACATTTCTAGAAAGCCTTTTGTAACACAGAACACATATGCTTTGTTATTGGAACAGTTTCTCTAAAAGGTAGGATATTGGATAATATGATTCCTGGCCATGTCACAATAAATACATTAAACCCACCAACCTAAACTAAAGGTCTTCAGAAAAAGATCAGTATAAATTGAAAAACAGAACTGATCTATCAAAATTATAACACTCTAGACAAAGTGGATCAATGTCCTCATCAATAAAGAACTTAAAAAATGTACTGCTGGTGTTCTTATTAGTCAGACACATATTCCTATTACTCTGCTACAAAGCCAAAGATTTGATGGTTTCTGATGCATCGTGTTACTCATTGACTTTTGTCACCCAGTTAGAAAGCACACAACACTGTGATATCAGACAAATCTAAATATCAGCTAAAGACCTCAAGAATAAAATGCATCCCGCCTTTTCTACTAGGATGAGTCTACCCAGCATAAAATGAAAGGTAGCCCACCTTGGTAATTACTTTTTATTTCTTTCATTACCTAACATAGATTTTACTAAAAACATATGCTGACAGGTTGGATTTGAAAGTGGTTGTGATCTTTTTCTCTGTTACAGTGATTTAGTCTTTCTTAACTATAAATCTCTTACCACAATGTAGATCTGAGACTTATGCCTCCTGGCCAGGTCAATAATGTTCACTCCATTATAATAAATATTTTCAAAGCACCCATGAAAGTTCCTGCGTGATAATGTCCCTGATTTTCCAGGCACTGGGATCCCTCCAAAGCTGAGCTTAGAAAGAGAAGAGAAATCAATAATACTATTAAGTAATTTTCTAAGGAAAGAAGTTGACTATACTGTAAGAGCAGAAGTCAAAAACTGGCCTATAATGAATCTGCTACTTCTTGTGTATTTCACTGTATCACATCTACATATTAAAAGAAAAGGCTAACAAAAAAATATCAAGTCAAATGTATGCTGATACAAATAATAATCCTGACATTTTGGCTTTTTTTTTCTTCTTCTGATGTATCTGTGTCTTGAATCAGTTTTCAGGGTCCATTACAGCTGTGCAACCAAGAAGAAGGACAAGGCCAAGTACAAGGAGACTACATAAAACAGTGTAAAAAGGGAGAAGACAATTAGCCACAATTTCCTTAGAAACTTGAGCTTAACTTCTCCACTCTGTGTACACCATAACTACTATAATAGAAAACAAAAGTACATCAAATTACATTATTCTAGGACAGATTTGAAACAAACTAAAGGAGGCACATTTTCCCTTTCAAAATGCTTAGGCTGTGCAGTTCCTTTGTATGGTGCTATAAATAGTTTCAGAAAGAGATTGGAAGATTTAACAAAAATAAAAACCCACTGAGAGCTACTAAATTCAAGAATATCGTTCTGTCTAAATACGTCCCTGCCCTAAGGCAAAAGGTGCTAGAAAACAATAAATTATTTTAGAAAACCATTGCCACAAGGGTGACCTTAGTTCTGCTCCAGTCTATGCTTTAACTCTTTTACACCACCAGAAATGGGATTCCAGTATAAGTGAACATTTGAGCTCACATATTTCAAAGCTATTCTAGACAACATTGTAAAAAAGGTCAGTATAAACTATTAACCTTTTAATTTTTAAATTTGTTTTAAAACAAATTGTCAACCAGTAATTTTCCCTTTAGCTTCTGGTTTGTTTTTTTTTTTTTTTAAATTAGTATGATCCTCCAAACTTTGATATTATGATTTACATTCAGAAATTCTGAGCAGATATTTTTTGAAATGGAATAATGCAGCACAGAACAGCATGACATCTCACTCTAAAATGCTTAAAAATTGGAATGAGTACAATAAGGTCTGCGGGTTCCTGAAATTCTGCTCTATCACTCATTGTCTTATCCAACAAACAGTATAGGACAAACATAAAGCAGCCAGTCATCATATTACAAATGTGAAATAGTGGTATTTTTAACCACAGACAGGAAAATTTCACAGCACATTACATCTACTACTTTTCATGAATCTACTATTTGTGTAAGAAAGATTTCTTCACAGTATAATTTTCTGATCTAACAGGGATTTAAGTCTTGATACAAAAATTTCTACAATGGTTTTTATGCTGACATTGCAATTTTCATTAAGTTTTATATTCATAACATTCATATATTCATTAAATCATAGCATTGAGTTGGGGCTCATTCATTATGTTTACAATACTGTTTATCACATTTGCAGATCTATTAAAACAAAGGTACTAAAATAATGAATTCTGAGATGAAAAAGATGGTCTTTTGAAAATACTGAGTGGAGTCTAGCAGGAGATTTGTACTCCAAGAACATCTCTTTTTTTTTGATTAATTCTCTTAACAGACAGAAAATCCCCACAGTCTTAAGGACTACAAACTTCCTTAAGTTCTGTTTTCTTTGCCTGTTTCAGTGCATTTGCATAACAAAGGTAATAAATGTAATAAAGGAAAGGTAATTTTCACACCTCATAATCAAGGTCCAAATAACTGAATTCTCCTTTTGCATGAAAATGATGAGTGTGTTTATCCACTGTAAAGTTTACTTGATTGTTAAAATGCTCAATGAGAACAGAATGCCAGTGTTGATCATCCAAAAGGCTGCCCAGCGTAATATTAATTTGGGCATTAGAAGGATGAGTTTTAGTATCACCTTGAAAGAAGAAAAATAAAAACTATTAATTTCATTCAAAAATATAATTATTCAAAAATATACTGCTAGTTTATCATACTTTATACATTAAAATCCACTTAACAATTTAAGAGAAGTTTTAGTCAAGTAATGCCTAGTAACTATATTAGACTTTATGAGACTATAGCTGTTACCTAAATTAATGAGTAGGGACAGCTTCCCTTTAGTTAATTCCATGGTGATGTGGTCTCCATTTTGTCCTTCTCTGTGGAGGAGAATTCCATCACTTTGCATTGTCTTAAACTTCAGAGAAATCACATCTTTCAGTGCATTACTGAGTTTTTTATTTAATGTGTAAATTAGACAACTTTTCCCATCAAAGCCAACCACCTCAGACCCTAGAAATAAAGAAATGAAAGATAATGTATAATGCTATGTCTAAAAGAAACAGTTGCATGTTACTTCAATATGGTATGAAGCTCCATCACTAACATCTCTAGATCACTTGTGCACAGTAAATTGTACTTTATTTTTTCCCCCATATGTTAAGACTTTTGTGTTTTAATAATGATGGTATAACTAGATAATAAAACCATACGAGAAGAGATCTGGCCTCTATTCAAATCTAATAATGTTCTCATATGCTGTCTTCCTTTCCTTGGAGCTAAAAAGTACTTTGACCATTTCTGTTTTTACTTGTATTCTTAGGCTGAAAATCGCTATTAATTTATGTGCAATTCATTCCAATGAACAAAATAAAGACCAAAACAAAAAAAAAGCCAAGGCTGCTATTGACCTTCAGGAAGGGAAGGAAATAGGGCTAACTGATTTTATCCCAATAGTATAAAAGAATATCCATCAAAATCAGTACAGATTGAACAAGACACACACCAAGGAACTGCTAACTGATATAAAAAAGCTCATAGAGTATTCATAGTTCATATGCAATGAAGAAAAAAGTAATTACCCTTGAAAAATACATTTTTGAAGTGAATGAAGATCTAAAGGATACTCAATAAAATATGAAGTTGTTTTTCAACTGACTGGTTGACTTCTTGCAAGTCAAGGGAAACCCATTATCTATTTACTAACTTTATATAATTTCACTAAAAATTTTTCTCCGTATTTTCAGAATGGAAATGGAATGAATTCAAATTAACTCTTGCACTTTAGGTTAGTAATTTATATTTCATTTTCACAAAGCTCTTGTCAAGTGAATGCAGTTATGCTTTTAAATATAGTTTCTTGATTTTCTTCATATCTTGATAATGAAGAACTAATTTATCAAATGCACAATGAATAAATATGACGGTCTACCTAAATATGAACCCTAGATTTTACTTCATTTTGTCATTGAATGAATGTGGACAGCAGAAGTGTTAATTAAAATTGAATTAAAATAATGAATGTGATGCAGAATAGCTTCCATAAAGACTTCAATTAGATGACTTGTACATTTATATACATCTATCAAACCAGCTAACTTAGTAGGCAATGATAACTGTAGGATTGGCAACATACTCTTCTTATTGTGACAAGAGCATAAACATTGGCATGGCTCACCAAAATCCCTTATACTATTCTGCAGCACTAGTTCCTGAGAAGCAACATTTGCTTGTCTAAATTTGGAAAATAAACAAAATTAAATTTTGCCCCTGCCCTCTCCATGAATTAATGAAGACTGTGAAAGGGTTGCAGATGGCAATCAAAATTCTTGTAACATTTCTTCCACAGGTCTTGTCTTAACTATCCATGCATTACCCCTAGAAATATATTTAAAGAGTTGTGAGAAAGACAGCTTGGGTGTCCTGCAGGGTTATAAGGATAAACAGAATGTGGGCACATATCCAGAGTACCATAGGATTTTCCTCTCTTATTTACCAACTAATTGCAACTTGCTGGACTTCAAAATCCTCTACATGGATTTTCTGTACTGCTGAAAATAAGAAAAATAAAACAGGTGTACTTGTTTTACGAACACTCATCTTTTGTTTCCACAACTGGCAATGTGTCTTCCTTAAATTAATGTGATATAAATCCTTAGTGCACTATGAAAATATCTTTGGAAATCACAAAATGCCCCTGAGAAACTGGAAATTTTGGAAGCCTCACAGGACCAAGAATCCTAGTCATCCTGAGCAAAAGTTGTAGTTGAAATGTCTTTGAAAAAAAAATATATTTTTTATTTTTATATCAATTGAAATCAAGCCTAATATTCTATAAAGAAATAAAACTTAAACCGATGCAAACCAACTGGACATTATTCCAGTTATGAAGAGGATATGGAGTCCTTTCTTTAACTGATGTAACTGTAATGTTGACTTAAAGCATTTCAGCCAGGTAGGAAATGCTGAAAAAGCCTCAATAAAATTAGAAGTAATGGAAAACAAAAGGGTTTGAGCAGTAGCTGCAATGCTTTGTGTTAGGTATCATACCATACATAACTGACAGTTTTTAATATGCACTATATGTTTATTTTCCAGTTACCTATATTCTACAACTTTATACATTTGTCATTTTCAGATTTAAACCTATCTTTCTGCCTGCCAGGCCAAAAAAATCCCCATCTTTTTGTTTCTTTGATTTCTACTTTTAGACTCCTGGTTTTCAGAGGATGAAATAAGAGAGTACTTTAATGAAGAGGGGAAATTTCAAGCTAAACACATTGCTAATACCTCTTTTTTTTAGTGTCATGACATGGCTTAACCTTAACTGTGTTTTACATGGCTTAATTGTCACAATCTGGCATTTCAGGAACAAGACACAGGAAATGTCAGTAGAGATTCATTGTTCTCTTTTGTACACACTAAATAGAAAGAACTATCAGTCAGAGGCTTCAGACAGATTTTGGTCTGAGGTTTAGCACAGAGTATTTTCAGTGCAGTCATGGCACAAGCAGTTGTTTTAAGGGTTCACATGATGGCACGTTAAAGACCTGGATGTAGAAAAAGAAAACAAACTAACTCTTCCTTCCTTCCTTCCTTCCTTCCTTCCTTCCTTCCTTCCTTCCTTCCTTCCTTCCTTCCTTCCTTCCTTCCTTCCTTCCTTCCTTCCTTCCTTCCTTCCTTCCTTCCTTCCTTCCTTCCTTCGCTTTCCTTTCTCTTTCCTTTCTTTATTTTCCTTCCTTCCTTCCTTCCTTCCTTCCTTCCTTCCTGCCTGACTTCCTCCCTCCCTCCTTTCCTTTCTTTGAACGACTGTAGAACACGACTAAAAAGTAATAAAAAGTAAAACACCTAAGAAACACTGCAGAGACAGCAGAGTGAGCAGGGAGAAGAACTCAAAGCAAAAAAAAAAAAAAAAAACCAAAAAAAAAAAACCCACCAAAAAACCCCAACTCTTTAAATATTTCGCTGAGACAAAAAAGGAAGGGCTTGTCTGGACGCTCTCTTTACTAAAATCTAAAAAGTGAGAGTCCTTGATCTAAAAAGTTTTTAGGAGAAAACAAGTTGAGTGTAAAAAAAAAAAAAAAAAGGATAAAAACCCCATAATAATCTGCTGCATCCTACAGGAAAATATGATGAGTATTACCAAGCCTCACTGAGACTGTAATTAAAGAGTAAACATTGTTTTGGAGAATACTAGGTAAAGTTATTTAGAGCAGGCATTTGACTGGAAAACAGCAGATTTGAAGAAGTGTCAAAATTTGCCCTGTAAGTATGACTTCATTAAGACAGTAATGACTTTTTAAGAACATAGAGACATACATTTTTCACATCACTTTATGTAGTAGAGAGATCTAGAAACTGTATTCTCACAAGTTAAGTTTTAGTTGTGTAATTTCTAACAGGTAAGCCTGAAGACTGAAATTAGTGCATTTGCACTTGAATACAGAACACAGTTCACATACTTGATGCTAAATGAAAAGAAGAGTTGTTTACTTTGAAAATCTAATGCCCAGTGAGAGCTCCCTGAAGGAAAGGATGAGAAAATGGGACATGTAAAACATGTGAATCAAAGATAAAGTAGATATTATTGGCATTTCTGCTTTTTTTTTTTTTCCTGATCCTACTTTGAAAAGTACAGTCATTCAAAAAGAGCCAGGCATAATTACTGTAACAATAACTGCATGTCCTCATTGCACCTGATAAATGGAGAAAAAGACTGGAGAGAAATAATTAAGCTTTTACATTTTTAAATAATTTTTAAAACTGTAAATCTATAACCACCTGGTTTGTCTTCAATGGCAACCACTGAATTTACCTAGTAACCTAGTAAAGGCACTTGATAATCAGTAGATGTTCAAAATAAATACAGAGATTATAAGAAGTCTGCAGTTTATTTGGAATGACAGCATTTATAGATAGGGGAAAAAGCATTTCTAGAACACCCATTATCATTAAGTCAAAGAAAATCTTAAACAACTTTAAAAAATTTACATATTTTTGATGATATCATATTCTTCACATATTGCATTATAGTGAATAATTCTGCTCCATGTATGTAACATGCAAAAAAATATAATATTTCTCAAAAATAGTTAATGGCTACACAAAAATATTTTAATTTCATGACTGCTAATTCTAAGTGTTTTCTTTTACAGTCGAATGAACACTTTTCTTTATTTGTCCTTCAGACTCATAGAGTTTTCCACTGGTAGGCAACAAGCATGACACAGAAGAGAGCCATAATATGGATCTTGCAAGAGAAAATTCTGATAGTGAATATAAATAATTAAAATCTGGCTTTTAGGCATGGTCAAAAGAGTACTCTTCAGTTTGAAAATGTTTGAGAGCAAAACTGAGTAAGGATTTAAAGGTTATCACATGCACGAGGTGAAGGACTGTGAAGAAGCAAAGTTGATGGCTATCAATGAATTTTAAAGTGAATTTTAAAGCTTACAGAGTACTATTCTGCCATCATGTACCACAGAAATCAGGTCTCAAATAGAAGACTTAGATGAGGTTTTAGCTTGAATGATAAATTCATTTGTCTGGCCTCCATTTTTAAACTTTGGTTGCTCTGTAACTTAAAAGAATTGAGGCTAAGTTCAATCAGGGTCATATTTCTCAGTTACTCAGTTTTCAAGGCCATTTTCTCAGATTGTTCCGGGAATCATAAGTCATGTTCCCAGTCTCAAGGCAGCTGTCACTGAGGAATTTTGTGTGAGCCTTTCAGTCTCTTCTCCTGGCATGAGATGTCTGTTTTCTGGGATGAGGAAGTTTACCTGATTTCTGAGGTGACCTAATCTCCTGCAATCAGGTTTAAATTTTCAATATCCTTAGTTCACTAGCTTTAACCAATCTTAAAAATTCAAGTTTAAGGCAGAAAGCCCAGAGATATGTTTTCTTGATATAAACTTAAAGTCAGATAAAAATGTATGGCAATTGAAAACAGGTATATGGAGACCATCCAAAACAAATCAACCATACAAAATATGACTTAAAAAAAGGAGTTGGAAAAAACCCCAAAACAAAACAACAAAGAACAACAGATAAAAAGTATGCACAAAAGCATATAAAGAGGTTGCTTAAAATAAATTCTGTTTCCAGCATGGAGATGTGAAGAATAAAAAGCAGTAAAAAATTACAAAGAGGAATTTTTAAAAAATCCATTCATGAAAAACTGCAACAGGAAGATGTCAGGAATATTTACACTGTCCAGCACATCAATAAAACCACTACAATTATGCAATCTACTTCCAAAGGCTTATGTCAGTTATGGAGGGCACAAAAGCTATTCTAAATATATAAAAACATAAAAAATATAAATACATAAAAATCTTGGAAGAGTCCTTCAATTTTTTATTTGTGGATCTATCTAGTTGTATTCTTACTGGCTCAGGATCAAGACCACATAGATTTAAAACCGTAAACATTTAGCAGAATTTGCCCTTCCGATAGATAGCAAGTATACCATGTTAAGATGCAATTTTTATGACTATGACAAAAAAAAAAAGAAGAGTTTGCATAAAATCAGTTATTGGATTTTGTCCACACCATTCATTCCAATACAGAAAGGACTGAAAAATAAGCATTACATCTTGACAGTTGATGTAGAAATAGTGTAGTATACACATAAACTTATTAATTCAGTTTTATTTGAGATTAAATTTAGTCTTGGAAATCTACTTTCAAATGCTATTTAGGCAGCAAAAGACATTGATGAAGATTCATTTCTCTTAGTTGACTCAGAAATAAACTTACTATATGTGCATCCGTACACTTCAATGCGCATTCCAATCCTGCCATTTGGATTCCAGTCCAAAGGCACAAAACGGAGAAATCTTGCTTTAATAGAATGCTGAAGCTTATAGTACACAACACTGTCTGCATTTGTGTTTCCAGAAAAGGCCTAGAAGAAAATGAAAATCAGTCACATCCACATTGAATACAGAAATATGTGGAAGTATCACTGATCTTTTAATCTTATATATTTTACTTCTACTTCATCTGGCAAACAGTCAAGCACAGGGATAAAAATGCAATTGTCAGTGAATTCCATTGGAACATCTGATGATTTAATGTTGACATTTATTTTGGATAAGGTGTTAGCTCATCTGTGTATTTAAGGCTGAATGTCCCACACAGAGAAGTATTTAACAGCTTCTAAAATTTTAGTCAACAAAACCTGCAAACCCAAACATTCCTCTCAAAAAGCACTCAAAATGTGTGGAATATCCTCACATTTCAATGCATGGATCTATCCAACGCTTTCACAAAAGAAAACAGAGTGATGTGTACAAATTCCTTCTACTGAAAGGCTTAATGGATTTCATTGCAAGCCTGTGTTTCAAATACATAGCATGCTACATTTAAAATGGTCTTATATTGACAGATCATGGTAATAAAAGACTTGTTTCCAACTAAAGAATCCAAATTATTGTAAAAGGGATGTGTTTCAGTGTCCTGTTTAAAAAAGAAGAATCTTTATTTCAGTTTTTTAACAAGGTGAAAGAAAAAAAGTAAACTTTTTTTTTGCAGTATTTAACTGATAAAACTATTTTCCCTTTTTCTTTCACAAGGAAAACAGAAATACATAAAAATTTAAAGAAATTTAAAAAAAACTCTAATAATAAACTATACCATTCTAAAACTGGAGAATATTTTCTGATTTCTCTGGGTTGTGTGGTGTTTTTTTGTCATTATCTGTTTATGGTATGTGAAGCATTAAGAATTTGTTCAGACATTTTGTATCCAAATATCTGATGGGTCTCTGAAATATTTAGATAAGCAGTATTTAAAAGATTTCGCCTTTCTGGCTATATGAACAGTGCTGTTGCCATAGCTATAAGCCACAGATGTTGCAGCTGGAGATGTACATAGCAACCAACATCTTTAGGTATGCAGCTTCTCTTTCCATAAGTTTTAGAAACAGAGATGAGCTTCACTGCATTCATTATTTATCTTTCTATACACAGACCTTTGTACCTTCTCTCTCGTGTACTAGTAAAATTTCAATAAATCCTAATCGATGAACTGTCAATGGGAAAAAAAAGGCATTGAATAAAAAGACCCAAAACCAAACCAACCAACCAAACAATCAAAATGAAAACCAGAACAGTTAGTGAATTGGCTTATTTAAGCCAACCTATTAGGCTAGCAATAAACAATGAGAGTTAGTGACTTTGAATGTTCACTTTCAGCTTCATGCTTCGTAATTCCACTAACACAGCACGTAGAGGTGGAAACATAACAAAAATGAGAGGAAACCTACTATTTGGAGGGTGAGACCCTTCCAGACCTCTATTCCCTTCAAATCCTATCTGTAGTCTGTAATGAATATAACTGCCCATGGAAGTGCCAATTAGTTGATTGACTGAACCAGAACCAGGCCCCAGAAGTTTAAGTACTGTGAGCAAATGAAGTGTTCAGTAAGATTTAAATTTTTTGCAAAATTGCTTTTGGAGAGCAGCCACCTCATAAAAATTAATTTAAGCTTTGAAAACAGACTGTATGTGGCTTGAATTTTTTTACTGTAGGGTATATTTAGACCGAGTTTTTTTAATTCAAAATTTGGGGTTTGGCATCAACAATAACCTAAAAATATTTCAGATTACTCCTTTAATACCATTCAGAATGGCTAGTTTAGAAACCAGTATTTTTTTCTGTAATTTTACAAGGCTTTTATGTAGGAAAATCACAGTTTATCACTTGTGCTGAGCATGGGTCTTTATTGCTTGTTTTAAACAATCTAAAGGTTAAAATAAGCATTTTGATTTTTTTTCAGTCTAAGTTCACTTCAAAAAAAGAGAGGACAAAATCAGACTGCTTTTTCTCCAGGTTACAGTACTAAAGGTGTACCTGAAGCCTATGAAAGTAGCCTGTAAGCTTTTTAGAGGAGAATTATATTTGACCTTTCAGACAGCCTTGTCCTTAAAGAAGAACACAATTCCTGTTTCATGGTCGAATCCAGCAATCTTTAAAACATAGAATTTATAACCATATAATGAGCTTCTTTCATCCTACCCCTCTTCTTTAGACTGTTCAGACCACTTCACTCTTATGCCAAATCAGGTATAGGGAACGTGCCATTACTTTAGATTATGCAGAGTCCTCACAACCTACACAGATATCTAATGGTTAAAAAGATGTCATGTGACCCTCTATTAATAGGAATAACAGACCTAATAATTGCACCTAATAAACACTGTTTGCATAAATATTAATAGGGTCATACACTTAACCCAATATAACTGTTTGTTGACTCTTAGTTGCTGTATTTACATCAACTACATATTATACTTCTTCCTAATAGCTTGAAAACATACCATCTTCCTTAAAGAATGCAGTTTTTGAAGCACTGCAATACTATATTGCAATTTAGCTGTAAACAAAAACAGGGCCACGTAGCAGCAGAGATATCTAGGTAGATAACTCTCCAGAACATATTTTATTCCATGAAGTAGAAGTATTCTGGGCTGTACTGAAGCCTGAACTGAGCACCTGAATTGCTCTCAAACTTGGTTTAACCATCCTACTCAATTTTTATCAGTAATTTCTTTATCTCAAGCTACTTTAACCCTGATTTGAAGACAGAATTATTCGGTTCATTATGGTGTCAGAAGTCACAGTTGCGCTCTGGATTGGTATATCTTAAGTCCTGTCCATAGAAGGGGATTACCAAGATCAGAATGATTGTGAAGGTAAGCTTGCATCAAGACAAGGTAAAAAACTCCTTAGTTTGTCTGTCCGTCCTCTATGTAGAAAGCACATGTGGGTGTTGACCAGGGATAATATAGGCATCATGTCCAAAACTCTCACCAACCAAAAATTCCCCCAGAAATGAAACTGTGTAGGACCCACAATTCAGATAATCTAGAGGACATGACTCTTATTTACAAATATAACTTTACTGTTTAATATACTAAACAAACACCATCAAAAAATACTACTAAATAATATGAACAAAGCTTTTACATATGTTGTGTACTCATTGTAGTAAATATATTTATTAAAATTACTTAATCTATTTATTACAATATTACTTAAAAATATACATATATAAATAAATATAGGTATACTTAGCTGCAAAGCCCCATATAATGATTAATAACAAGTACTGGAACAGGATCAAACCTGAATAACATTGTTGGAAGTGAAGTTGTGGTACTAGAGCACCTCAGGATGCGTCTAACTTCATCATGTGGTTTATAAATTCTAGTACCAACACCAGAAAAAGCAGCTGAAAAAATCAGCATGAAGTAACTTGGAACTGTTTGTATAAACTACTTCATAAAAAAAATGCTGCAGCATTAACTCATCTCTCCCATTTTCTCCCAATGCTTCTAAATTACATCCAAATTCATGTTCCAGTTTAAATTATTTACATCTCAGTGACAAAAAGGAGCACCTGTTCCAGATAACTTAGTACACAGTACAAGTACACATCAATTGACAGGTTTTCTGATCAAGAATCCAAACACTCAGACTCATCCTTCTCATCCTATTACCACTGTGCTGAGTTATTGTTAGTCTATTGAAGTTGGTCCCCAAAGCCAGCAACTATGAACTTTTCAGTTAAAGTGAAACAATCTGAAAGTCCTTTACTCTGACGAAAGAACACTGTACCAGACAAACGTCTCCATTCTTAGATGTCCACATTGCAATTACGGCTAGGACAAAATTATAACAGAGGTTAAATTAACAGATTTTTAAGATTTCCTTGATATAAATGATATATGCAAAAGCCGGCTTTTATCTTTCATATAAAATACTAACAGCGGTATTATAGCGAGAAGCCCTGTGCCATAAGTTATTCTCTTGAATTGTTAGAAGATACAGTTGAAATATAGTAGTGTTACCTTAAATTGATCAAAACACACAGCATTTACACATACTCATAAATCCAAGTGTTCACAATGTCTTTTGTAAAGAAAGGGCAGCACATATTAATGACAACCTGATTAATATAGACCAGACAGAAAGAAAAAAACAACTTGGCAGAAAACCATCATAAATTGTTGTTCCGGTCCATGTTCACTGCTTGTACCACCTAAATCCCCACTCCTGCACTTACAGCTTTCCATCACTGTCACTCAGACAGAGGATAGTGGGGTAAATTGTATCAATACTCTTTCAGTCTATCTCTTTCTCTTATTTCTTTACATTTGGTGAGTGTTTTATTCACTGTCATTGTTCTTTCTCCTTTTTTTTTTGTCTTTAACTATGTGAGTGGAATATCAGCATAAGCATAACTTTACATAAGTTCCAGAATTAAGAGATGAAATGAGGATGAGACAACACTGGTCAGTTATTTTATCAAAGGTGACACCTGATATTTCCAAATGGACTCTAGATTTTACTTTTGCCCTTCTGTTTTGTTTGGGGTTTATTTTTGGGGGTGGATTCCTTTTTGGTTTTTTTTTTTTGCGGATTTTTCTTTTTGAGAAGGAAAGTGAAACAATTTGCTTTAATATTAATACAGAAGAGGGAGATTTCAATATCTAAAATTAAGCTAATAGAAAAAGGTCATGGGTTTTTTTTTCTTGTTACAGTAGTAGCAGCTTGATATAACATTGCAGGGGTGCATAAAAGTGTATGAATCCAGGGCCTTTGAACAGCTACTGTTAGTCAGAAGAGGTTTATCAACAGCCAGCCATGCTCACTTAGAAATGTGCTTAATAAACTGTATTTTCTGTCTCTTTCTTTATTCCTTTCATGTTCAATACAGCTGAAATGAAAAGGTACTTAAATTTCCAGATGACATGGTAGGGGGAATAATAAATAAAATAAAAATAAAAATGAAAATGAAAATATATTTTTTTAAGCCACCAGCCACAACAGGTCTTTTGAATTCTTCCATCTACCTTATCTCCTTCATCATTCAGATGTAGTAAAAAATGTTATGTGAAGTAACTTGTCACCATCAGAGGGAGCTCTTGTATTGACACAACTAGGCAAAAGAGTCTTCCTTTAAAAATTACCATAATTCTTTCTTATAAAATCCCAACATAGAGTATGAATCTGCTGTGTTTTATTTATTAATGCCTAATCACATGGACCTCAGAGATATTCCTGAAAATTGAAAATATGAATGTGTTTCATAATAGTATTACTGAAATTCTACACAATCTTTAACAACCCTTGGAGATTAGCTAACTCTTTATCTGAAATGAATATAGATATCCTTTTTATAATATGGACCTGTAGTCAATGAATTTATATTCTAATATTCCAAAAGTAGCTGTGATGATCTTGGAAGGTAACAACCAAAGAAGTTTTGGTAGTTCTATTTTCACTATTTCCCCCCTTGTTTTTTAATAAACCTATTTGAAAAAATCTGTACAATATGAATACATTGAATTTTGAATCTGGGCTAAAGTGCAACTTTCTATTTTCAAATCAATCTGAAGCTTAATCACTACTCTTCTGGATAAACAAATGTTTTTACTAGTGTTCTTTAATCTGGAGTACAAAATTGAATTTATACACTTAGAAATAATTAACTCCATAAGTGTTACGAAATATTTTTAAAGGGCAAAACATACTAAACCTGTTTATTCCACATATTTGCCTGGTAAATTTTGAAAAACAAAAATTGTGCAGGTGGTATAGTTCTCATTGTATGAAGTTTAGACAGGAATCGCAATTCACTATTGTACTCATGTAATACATGACATAACCCAGAGACTACCAGAAAGGTAATCCAGGTAATTTATAACTAAAATACCTTTAGTGTAACAGCTGCGTATGAAATCCACTGAAATGTCAAAACAGTACATGGGAACTCTGTTTGCTCAAAGTAATATATAAAAGGAAAAACCAAACAAACATTTTATTAATATTATAGTATAAATTTTCTCTTCATAAATTTTCACAACTTGGTTTGAAATTAAATTAAGCTATTAGAAAGAAAGGAAAGAAATTTTATTAACTATGCCACATAGAAATGGCACAGCTAATACTCTTACGTTCTGAGGATCATAAACAATAAAATAGTTCAATAATAAGCTTTCCTACTAAATTATTTCTGTGGCTTTTCATATATGATGTCTCATGATTTCTACTTTGGAGACATTTCTGTAAATGAATTCTTTTTCAACTCATCATTATGGATTCAGACTAGTGTATAACATCAAGCTAACATGACAATCTGTTTCTTGGTTGCTGCAACATTAGTCAAATATCTCACCCATTTCACCAAAAACCTTAGTGGCAAAATTTCCCTTTTCACATAGGACTTGCCATTCTGATAATTAGAAAATCTTTCAAAAGCAACTAACTTCCATATATTTAGCTTTACTCTGAAATAAAGATACTATGAAATGAAAAGCTGAAGAAATTCACTGAGATTAAATGTTTTGGATATGATGTGAACAAGAAGGCTGTAAGAACATTCTGTATACTAATTCTAATTCTGTGCAAAAGTGTTCAGCAAATGTATATTAAGGTTGCATTCAGTAGTTATCGGGAACTAGTAAAAATATGTGGGAAATATTTCCCACATATTCTGTTAACATTTAGAATACAAAAGTAGAGCTTCAGTTCTCAGAAGCATCAGCATTCATGGTAGAGCCTACTGCTCTAGTAGGCATCTGATGCCTCAGAAATGTAATGCATAAAGCAAAGTCTGCACTGTAATCATACTACTAGATCACTTAGGAATATTTACTAGAGTGTTCTCTTTGAGCCCAGGGGATGTGTCTTAAGAGCCACACTGAATGCAATAAAACCAAGTTCCTAGTTATTTGTCGTATGGAGAATTCATTTCTGACACAGACTTCAGGTACTTGGATAACCTAAACAACAAACTAACTGCAGCTCATTCTCTCCAGAACTGCCGAGCATTTGAATAGAAATGAATGACTAGCAAATACCAGTGACCAGCAAATTTGGCATGCAATGAGAGAGGACATGATGGGCAACCAACAGAACGGACACACCTTCAACCCTAAGCAAATGGGTACCTTTGTGGGAGGGAAAGAACTGACTGATATGGTGGTGTCCATCGGCTACAGGAAAGGGCAAGCAGAAATTGGCATGGCTGCGTACACAGAAGAAAGGATCAAAAAAAGACTTTGCAGAAACAACATTAAGTTAATCTTCAAATAGAGACTGGAGAAGACAATTTTAGGTGAAAAATTCTCTTTCCAGGTACAAATTTAAATAACTCCATGGCTCACAGGGAAAACGTGACACATGGTTTGCAGCCTGAAGACACATCAGTGATGGTCACTAGCTTTCTTCCACCAGACAGGGCTATCTGGTGGAAAGTAAAAGAAAAGTACCTGTAACAATACAGTGTTAACAATAATTCTGATACATCACTTTTTATGTGAAACAAAAAATGATTGGTCTCCTTTACTCTTATCCCATCTCCTCCACAGCATATTTTACTTCATCTCTAAGGTAAAAAGACAGAGGAAAAACAACTAAAAATGTATCAGGAACTGACAATGTTTTGACTTCAGCTGTCCTAGCTCCGGTATCCAAGTTTAAAAACACAAATCCAAGTTAGGCTAATATTGATTTACGTTGGAGGTAGGGTCCCTAGCGCTTACTTCAGTCCTTACTGTTACTGTGTATATCACTGAGATCTAGCTCCATGCTAAGGCTGTTATAGCATAAGAGAAATGCATAACCCAAAAGTAAGAACCCAAAAGTACATATCTTAAGGATACAACAAGATGAAGACAGCAAATTTTAAAGGTCTTTAAAGGTTTTTCAACTCTAATAGTCAGAAATCAGACTTTACATGGCATAAATGGGAATGAATTTCACTTAGTGCAACTGACATCATGAACCATAACCCTACTTCTTCAGAGGAGATGACTGAATATATGGGAATGATGCTGGTTATTTGTGATTCTAATCTCTTTAGTTTATGCAAACAGAGCAAATGATTAGTTGTACCTCTATGTGTACATCTATCACTATGGGTTAAAGCTAAAACACAGACCAAAGAAAATGGGTTGAAGCTCACATAGATTATGAAGTCCACACTCCAAGACATCACTGCAAGAAAATCAACCACTTTCTTTCAATAACTAACTAAAGAATTCATCTTAAATGAATGAATCAACAAATTTTCACTCAGTATTCCTAGGAGGCAGCTCTCATACCAGCAACAAGCTTGTGAGACAAAAATGAAGCCACACAACTCTCATGAAGTAAAAGTGTTGCCAGCTTCTAATATCATAATTTCCAGAATACTGAATTCATGTCTAACACTTATGAAATGCTTGAAGGATGAGAGAGAGTGAAAGTCATTTGTGCATGGCCCTGGAAATTATGATTAAATGACTACATGTACATGGGTGGTCATTTCTCTCAAACTAAATTATTCTTTGCTCAAGAGTAGTCTGGAAATTATTTTTTATTCAATTAGCTTTGATACTCAAAAAAGACCATGTGGGAATAGCTTTTCTAATAGAAAAAATAACAGTCAAGAGTGGAATGAAGATGGCCCTAAGTCCATTTTTTAAACCAAAATTGTGGATGGATAGCCCATCACGGTTTTCTGTACAGTAGAAAAAGAAAGTAACTAAATATTAAGATTTTTTTTTTTTTTTTAATGTAGACATTGTTTGTGGAACTTGGAGCTCCATAAAATGCTATTTTCTTTTACAAGAACCTTGAATACAGGAATGCTAGTTCTTTGACTAAATGTTTGTGACACAGGATGTCATTTCAACCTAACTTTTAGATGATTTTTAATGTGTAGAAACTTGCAGTAATCTGTAGGAAGGAGTGTAATAGATTAATGTTTACTCCTTTAAGTTTTTTGTAATAGTTCACCTAAAGGATGTTGCTTAAATTGTAACATCTTTAACTGCCTTTGGTGCACACTGGTGCTGCAGAATGCTTATAAATTAAGGTATTTCAGGTGGATATTTTTAGTTTGCAAGTCATCACTACCTATTTGGTACATCTGGAAAAAAGCAAAGTGCAAGGTAGAAGAAAATGGAGAATTATCCTCTTATACCTTGAGAAAACAATGCATCTGAGCAGATGAGCTGATTCTGAAATGCTTTTGAAAAACATTCAACTGAGATCTAACTCAGAACCTGAAGGAATTCAAAGTTATATCTAAATTTGAACTATACTAGTGGGTTTGTCTTTAATTTTTTACTTTGTTATTTAGTCCTCTGTAGGAGTTCTTGGGGGAAAAAGAGAAATTATCATGTGACTTTTGTAACAAACACTAAAATGTCTCAATGCTATTCCCCCAGTTGAATTAAGGACAGGTAAATTTGCAGCGATGCATATTACAAAATTATTCTTACTCCACTTTACAAATACAGATTGCATCAGACAAAAGTAATTCTACTGAAGACTGTTTTCTCCTGCATTTGCAACCAACATTTAAGTGTGTACAGTTCACAATTCATTGTTAAGGACAACAAGGACTTCAGGTATTTTATATAAAAAAGCAAAAGAAATAACAAGAGCGTTGCTGGTATCTCAACAGAGGGGCATTCCACTGAAGCCAGTTTAAAAAACATTTTGTCACCTCATTGGAGAACAGCTTATTCCTTCCCTTTGATAAGTGTATTTCAGTATGTGTGTGCTACAGCAGAAACTCCATTCTATTTCCTAAGGAAGGCCAAAATCTGGAAACAAATAAATTAAGATAAAGATCAAGCATGAAGTTGCCTAATCACAATTCAACAAGAACGATTTCCTTGGAGAACCCAGAGAGCAAAGGCTAAAAACAAATTTCTAGATAGCAACAAAATATAATTAACTGAACAATTACAGAGTAATTCACCAGTGCCTTTTACAACTAGTGGGGGGAAAGGAAGGTATTGAAGCACTTCATCATTTCATGTGGTCCTTCCATCTGATACTGAGTGATCCACTCAGAGTAGGAAGTGCCCACAGAAGTCAACGTACTCATTCTCAAGACCATTCTCAAGTTTCTAATTCTTGAGATCTAATTTGTTTTAAAAGCTGGCAAGTTCATACTTCATAACAGCTACACAAGGTTTGGGGTTTTTTAGCCTGTGTTAAAAGCTATGAGTTAAATCACTCTGTCATATAATCTGTCCCTTGTAACAGCCACCTTCTCTTTTAAACAAGGAATTGTTAGCTCCCAAAAACCTTTGTCATCATTGAATAAATCAATGATCAGGTTAATTATAAAAGAAGACTGCTTCTGTTAAGCAAATTATCACCTTTGCATCAGAAGTAATGTCAAAATGACACAGGAAAAGGACATGATAACTCAATATGGTATCATTTGTAAATATTTTTAGATCTGTCAGAAAATGGAAGCCATTCTTCAACAGCCTAACAATATTTCAAATTATCCTCATATAACACAGAGTGAGTAAAAGATTTTTAATACTTTCAAAATGAAACTGTCATTCACATTGTATTTAAAATATTTATAAATGTCACACTTTATCTCATTTTTTCAAACCACAAAGTAAGAAGCTTTGCCAGTATTTACAAAGAGTATCACACTGCTTTGTAACTGTATTTAAAATAAAAACAATTCTTCACAAACATTTGAAATAAATACACATTTTGAAAACCCAACAGCAAGAAACACACAATGCAATCATGGATTACCACAAACATTAATTTGTGATGCATTACATAATCTCTTCATGTAATTATTAAAAATAAGTTACCATTATTTTAATACATTTGCAACTTTAAGCTACTTATGATAGATGAAAACATGGGTTTTCTTAAGATATGTGACTATTACTAAATTTTTTTACTCTAGAATATTATTAACTAAAACTCAAAACTAGAAAAAAATTAAAAAGAAACAACCCAAACCATCCCTTCAGACTTCTCAGACTCTGCTTTCAGAACATATACTCAGTTGTTTCTTATTAATTCTGTGTGAAATTTTATCTGTCATATTACCTTTGTTTGAAGTCTGTCCTAAGGGAACTCTTATGATGACAGCAGTCACTAGGAATGCAAAAAACTTCACCTCTGTCATACTTAGAAAGACACGTGGTCATGCTGACTGCCAGTGTGCCTGGTCTTTATTTTTCAGCTGGTAAAGAACAAGATTTAAATTACCATCTCTCATACAAAGATGGCAATTCCAGATGTTGTTAGTCTATGTAGTGATCAGCTATTAACATACACAGTACTGTAGACCAGGAGTCATGCTCATCTTGCCAAAGAGGTAGAATACATTGAAAATAAATTGAGGAGAAAATGGTTCTGCCACAGATAATAAATTCTAGGATCATAATTAGGATCTGGAATGATTGAAGCTGATAAATGAATGCGAAACACAAACTTACAGACATTATTTTGCAGGTTTTTTGCTCTTTATTGATGAAGACTATGAAAGTTGGTTTTGAAACATTAACCATCTGTGAGTTTATGTGCTGGTTTTTTTACGTTGTTGTCATGACGGGATATTTTGACAGGAATAAATAACAAAAAAAGACCATGTATTTCAGACTGAATTTACAAATTTACCTGAATTCTAACAGAGAAAAAGAGAAAACCAACAGAGAAGTAATTAACCATGATCCCCATTTGTATACCTGGCTTTCCCTCCTGTAACCCTACTAGACAAAATAATTACTCATCCATCCTATTAGATGGATAAATCAAATCTTTCTATTTGACATCTGCTTCTAAAGCCTGAGTTGGCTCCAACAGCTTTTAGCTGCTAAAGATTAAGATGGAAAATTCTGCAACAGAGGTCTGCCCCAATCTATACCTATCTGTGCATGTACATTTATGCAACATAGCAGAGACTCAAGAGTATCACAAAAAATGACAAAATTATTCTAACAAATGAAAGTATATAGTTGTAAATCATTGAAAACATCCATTGCCTTGTAAGGAATGTTGTAACAAACTCCAGCCTAGTTCCCTCTTACCACTCAATTCAAAAGGCTGAATTCTTGACTCTGTGTTTGGGGTTGAAATCCCCACTTAGACCTACTATGCAGAACAAAAAGAACACCTTTAATCAATAATTATTAAAAAAAAAAATCAAAACAGTCAATGTTTATTTTGTAATAATCTTCCATGACTTTTGTAGCCTTTCTCCTTGCACAACAGAAGTAAGAAGCTGCTGCTGTGCTGTCTACTATATGTTTACTTTAGAAACACAAAACTAAAGAAAGGCTTTTTTAGCAAGGCTTCTTCTAGGAACAGACCTTTTTATATCAAGCAAAGAGCTATTGCCACCTGAATTTACAGACACAGAGTACAAGGCTGCTACCTAACTGTTAAATCTTCCTTTTCTTCCAGGCTGTTTTTTTTGACCAAGACCTCCTAAAAAGTCTCTTGGCAGCTTATATCCTTGCTACTTTCTGCACTTTACAAGATTGAGGACAAACTTTCAGAAACTGTATGTCTCATTAAATTCTGTTCTAGGACTATTCCATGGTTGTACAGCATAGTTTTTATCATGCTTACAAAGGAGTAAATTACCTCCCCCAACTTGTTCTGAGGTCTTTGACAGATGCCACTGACTGCAATAAAAAGAGAACCATCAATTTCTATTTTGTCCCAGTCATAACTTTCTAATCACTAAGCCAAACCTACAACCAGCATTATAAATCTAAAGATTACCTTGAACTCAGCGATTTCTGTAGTTTTCTCTAATTGTGGCCCAAGAAAGAGATATCCAGTTCCAGCTCAGCAAAACTAAATTAACAGAAAAACTCATCAGAGCTGTGCAAGCAGTGTAATAGATCTCAAGGCTTTGAGCTGCTCACGCAGAGATGCTTGCTGGGTACCCTAAATCATATGAATACATCTTCAGCTTGGAGGGCAGTCAGTGTCTTACACTGGGAGGCCACTGCAGCTGTACAACCAGCAGCCCTTTTCTGGCCAGATCAGGGCGTTTTCATGGCACGCTACTCTTTGCAACCCTTGCAACACATCCATTCTCATGCTGCCAGAGATTTGCTCCCTGTCACACGAGCTTTGTCATCATGCTGCTCATCTTCACCTTGGTAAGAAAGCTTGAGTATGGGGGGGGCAAGCTACACACATACCCAGACAAAAAACTTGTCCTACACAAGTAAATTGTACTTCAAGTAGGACCATCAAGTCCTACTATTACTTTTATTATTGAAAATACAGGGAATATTGGGAAAAGATACAGGCTGTTATGAATGGAATTTCAATCCATGCCACCAAGAATCTGTTAGAATTGACTCATTGCTTCAGAAAATCCTAAAATAGGACTGTATTAGAGACATTACTTCTATGCTAAAACTAACCTCCCCAGGATGATCAAAACCAAGTCTGAAAACTGATGACAGGTTTCAACTCTAACAGAAAACATGGTAAGCGTAAGACTTTTTCGATGGTATATTCACTATGGAGTGTGAAAAAGCAGAAAAAACACCAGAAAAAACCCTACTTGTTAAATTCAGAATATTTCTTATTCTAATACATGTCTAAGAAAACATTTTTGCTCAGCTATAATCCTGCTTCATAGTTCCACTGATACCACCTAAACTGACTGCATTTTTAACAAAGCAAAGAACTGATCTCATGTGAAGAAAAGACTAAGACAGCATTTTAAAATAATTCCAGTGAGGAGAGTATTTTCAATTAAAATAATAAAGTTTAATTTCTTTATTAGAGAAATTAGAAAAAAGTAGAAAGAAAAATATGTCAGATGAAAGAACAAAGTATGTGGAAAATCTGCCGTAACAAACCAATAATGCAAGTTAGAATAATTGCAGTGTGCTTTATTTAGACTGAGGAGTGCATGCATGATGAATCAACCACTCAAGCCCTCCTTAAGTAAAATCTGTTTGTCAGAAAATTAGCTATGGATACTTAATCCAATTAAGAACTTAGCTCTTTCTTACAGTTTCACTTCATCAAACTAGAATTTGGCAGTCTTAATTATTTCCCAACTTCCAATTTTCAGAAAGTTAGTTTGTGCTTTTGGAGTTTTGTTTTTCTGGGTTTTTTTGTTCTTTTTTCTCTGGGTTTTTTTATAATTCTGTTTATTTCTTATTTTAAAAGTCAGTTTACTAACTATATGTATTTTTATTATTTCTGAAAGGAAAGAAAGCATGTGCTATCAACAAACTTAAAAGAATTCATTTTTAAGCAATAATATACTGCAAGTGCATTTGCGGTTTGTATTTCTATTTATTTCTTAAGAATTTATTTTAAATAGGCTACCTTAGGATGCAAAAGAATGAAAACTAAGGGAAAGTCGAACTTAAAAATATTCATGTTTCATATTGTTCCTGGCAATTGTAAATACATTTAAAATAATCAGCTTAGCTTTCAGTAAGGAGAGGTATGATAATTTTTCTTTTTCTGTACATTAAATCTCTTTTTATATGAATCTGAGGACTTGATTGAACCATTCTTAAGAAAAAATTGAATTCTCATTAGTGGATTCAAGTTTTTATCATTAAGAGATAAATTTATCATTAAATCAAAGTACAGCAGTGTTTTTCATTAATAAATTTCTCCTAGCTTCAACAACAACAACAAATATTATTTCTGCCATGCAATTTACTTATATTATGTGCACTATATTCACATATACCTTTTTATATTTTTGTGCACCTGAGACCACACAAATCTTGCAGTCTTGCAGAAGCTACCACTATAGAGTTCCGATTTTTCCTGCTGGCATTCATGACAATATCTCTCAAACTTTAAACTTCTCCTGTCTACACTGCCAGAGGCAAAGTACTTCTTGTTCCTAAGGCTCATCATCACAAATTGAATTGGAGTGGTTGCAGTTTTTCAAAAGATTAGATCCTGCACTAAAATAATTCTGACAGAGGATTTTTTTTTCAAGTTTTTGGTTTAAATGTTAGCTCTTTGTTATATGGAAGCTAGTAACTGCAGTGAGTATCTGGATCTAACAAAAACACACCTCTTTCTTTTAAAGAGTATGATCTTCTAGCCTTATTAAATAAAAACTGGTAAAGGTTCTTTATTAATCCAGACTAATTTCTATTCCATGTTAGATATTTTCTATATAGGATTTTTTGGCTTGAATAACATTTGTTTTCTGAGATAACTGATAAGTGGAATGAAAATGTAATTTCAACTCCACACAACCCTAATTAACCAAACTGTAATGCAGACTCCATATGAACAACAAAATCTGTCTTCAAACAAATTATATTAGCATTATGATAAATATTGTCAAAACAGATAAGAGCCACAGAAAATACCACAGTGTGATTATCTATTATTCAAATATCCCAAACTTAATATCAAGGATGTGCTTGCCATATGATACAAACCATTGGTACAATTAATTCTTAGAAAAAACAAGGGAAATTTTCTGCATTTGGGAATATTATAAAACATAGAATGTTTATTTCATCATAGTGAGCATCCTTTGTTATTATTATCCTTAGTTATTTGCACTTACAAGATTTTTTAGGAAATATATAAATTATTATATGAAATATGTTTATTTTAGTGACAATATTCTCCATTACATTGATCTCTAAAGATACTCCTGTAATGAATGGAGGCTTTTCTTAATGCAATATCTATAAGGAATAGTCAGACATGCTACAGTGTAAGATATGTCCCCTATTTGGTCTTCAAAGGACCAGTGTAAGCAGCCCACTCAGAAAAAACATCCCCAAAGGGATGAGTTTCGTTGAGTCATGAGCAGGGTATGTTATTTTTGCTCTGGTCTGCTGGTAGGGGAAGTGAAGAACTGACCTTCTTTTTCTTCATGACACTGTGCTTACAGATTTCTGTCACATTCACACCCAATATTCTTTTTCCAGGCCAAAGAATCCCAGTCTATTCAGTCACTTCTTTCATGCCAGATGTCTGCTTTTTAATATTTTAAAATATATTATTTTGAATCTTTTCCAATTCAGCTATATTATTTTGCAATGAATGATCAGATCTGCACTGAAAATATGAACAACACAAACGCATTCTCAGTGGAATAACAAGGTTTTCTCTCTCATTTGCTACAAATTTCTTAATTATTATAACACTCTATTTTCATCTTTGTTCCAGAAGACTAAGCTGATAATTATAAATGTTTTAGAGTTTTCAGGTGTCATCCTAGAAGCAGCATGTC
This sequence comes from Haemorhous mexicanus, assembly GCF_027477595.1. Classification (NCBI taxonomy): domain Eukaryota; kingdom Metazoa; phylum Chordata; class Aves; order Passeriformes; family Fringillidae; genus Haemorhous; species Haemorhous mexicanus. The sequence goes on along the minus strand of NC_082381.1, from coordinate 49,213,217 downwards.
AAAGTCCCTCATTCAACATGAAAGGATGGCAGGGTATTTTGAGGGTGTAATTTGGGGGATTTTTTTGCCATGTACATTTTCTTAGCAATGAAGCCAGAATACTTGTATTTCTGCTTAATTACAGTACTTTATATGTAAATATTAGAAAGCCTCATAAATGCTCCAGGCCAAAAGCTAAGTCATAACTCCATTTGGGAGTATTTTTTTCTTTAATTTATCCTTTTTTTTTCACTTTAAATATTTTTTTTTTTAATAAAAGAAGACAAGAAGAAATTTTGGACCATATTAGAGAAATTTTAAAATGGCAATGTCATATACAAGACTATGGAATAGATCAATACATTAACTGTTTAATATGTTTTGAGTTATGCACTTGTTACTGCAACACATTTTTACTTACCTCTGGTAAGGAGATGCCTTCACTGAAGTATGAATATAGTATGTTTGCTTTAAAGAAAATGTGTATTTTCTCTGACATACAAAGTTACACTATTGTTTGGTCCAATTAAAAAACAAACCAAACAAAACCTGCATGGTTTTCAGGAACACACTTTCAAAATTACGCACACAATTTCAAATAGTATTTTGAGCTGACATTTCTATGTCTGTGTGAGAAAGAGATAAGAAACAGTGAACATTTAAGAAAACCTGTATAGCTTTGTAATTTTCACTGACGGAACCTTCAAATATGTGCATATTTTAAGGATGAATGCTGTCTTTATTAATTTGCACAATATTTGAATATGAACCTGGGATAATTCAGCATTGGGTATGTAGATGAGGAATTTTATGACAACTCAACAATATGTAAATGTTACAGTCATCCTGCTTCTACAAAAACTAAATAAAACGCTAATAATTTTTCCTTTGTTTCCATATCATGTGAATAGTTTTCCTTTTTTGCAAAACAGAAGTATAGACACATACAAAATAAAAAGAGGGGAAGGTGAATTGCTAACCTAAACTTCAGAAATACTTCAATAGAACACTATTTCATTTAATCATGGGGTAATTTGGTTTGGAAAGGTAATATATTCCAAATTTATGCTTAAATGAAGGTCAACCACTAGGTCATGCAAGGTTTCTCAGGGCTTTCCCACTACCTATCTTAATATTTTGCTGTGCATCCTTACATCTGTCACATGAAGCTGTTTCTAGGAAAATTCTATTTTCTCCCCTCTTCTCATTTTTACAAGAGGTTAGAAAAGAAATGAGACAAGCAGAGTGCATAATTAAGCACTCAATCTGTTTATATCAGATTATTAATGGTTTGATTCTTCAGAGATGCAAAGTATACCATATCTTGATGAAGTCACTGATATGAGACACTACCTCTGGTGATATTTCTCCAGACACCAGCCAAAGTAGATCAGAGGTTAACAGAGCAATTTCACTTCATATTGCAGAAAATCCTCTGGAAGAGAGATGAAATATCATAGATATCATGTTATGTGAATAATTATATGCAGGTGGTTGGGGGGTGTTTTGACCTTTTTTTTAAAAAAAAAAAAATGACATGAGGCTGACTGTTATAAATTAAACAGCTTGGGCATAACATGAAGATCACATTTCATTTGCCAGACTCTTGAAAATAAAAATGGGTTATTAATCCAATTTTACTTGGACTTTATTACCTTCACTTCCCAAATGCCATTTACAAACAGGGAAGAAAAAATGAGAGAGAATTTGATTCTAGTTGCTTATGTATTAATATAGACATAGTATAAAACATCAAGAAATGATATTATCTTTCTAATTTTAAGATTTAAAATATATATGATAATTAAAAATGCATAAAATATATTAACCATTCACCAATTTTTCCCTGATATGTATGTTTATCACCTCAACTTTCACAATATATGTTCTAGGTTTTGACACTGTGCCACTGCACTCTCACAAAATGCAAATGACTGAACTACTGTACATAATTTATGACACAATAAGTACCTTGTAAGCCTCTAAAGCTTTACTGCATCTGAAGTATTTGCACCTCAGGAGAACAGAGACACATTTCCCCTAAATGGTATTCCCTAAACAGTGTGAAAAAAATACCAGCGTAACCACCGATAATTAAGGATGACCTGTTTGTTTTCATCACTTCAGCTTATCCAAAAGTTAACGCCTTGTATACAAACTCACACAACTTTGCTTACAGCCTGCTACTACCTGAATTGCCTAAGACAAATAAAATCAAGGAAGAATATAATGAAATTCAACTCACTTAATTCTTCAATTATATCTGCTTTAGTGGTTTTATCTGGTGCCCTCCTTCATATCAAATCAACAAGGAGAGGCTGAAAATTATCATGTCATTGAGAGAAGAAAAGTTATTGAGGACAATGAAAATCTTTTTCCTCACTATGGAGTCAAGTTTTCTCACATCAACACTGAAGCAAGAATCATTATTCTCTTTTGCATTTTGTGAATTTATATTGGCTAAATTAAAGAAACACTGCAAAATCTAAGTAACATCCAACACAATTACATATTTTGCTTGGCTGTTTGGGTTTACCCTTCAGAAGTAAAAGGTCACAAATCAGCATAATATCATACTAACAATGTCAGGTGACATTTTTAATAATGCAAATTAACTGTGAACTTAATCAGGATAAAAAAAATTGGGGAAACTTTATATTGAGATCCTGATAAGGCTTTTCAAGATCTTATCTTCACCATTTTTTATAGTTCCCATAATACAAGTCTATGTAAGGCTAGAATCTCCTGTGTCCAGAGGAGGACCATGAAGATATCTGAGGCCTGGAGCACTTGTCCTAGGAAGACAGGCCGACAGAGCTGGGCTGTTCAGCCTGCAGAAGAGAAGACTTCAGGGAGGCTTTAGAGCAGCTTTCCAGATAAAGGGGGCCTACAAGAAAGATGGAGACAGACTACTTAAAGGGGCATGAAGTGACAGGACAAGACAGAATGCCTTTAAACTGAAAGAGGATAGATTAGGAGTTAACTAGGAAATCATTTTTTACTGTGAGGGTGATGAGGAACAGAAACAGTTTATGCAAGGAGCTGTGGATGCCCCATCCCTGAAAGTGTTCAAAGCCAGTTTGCATGGGCAGCCTGGTCTAGTGGAAGGTGAACCTGCCCATAGCAGGGGTGTTGGAACTGGACGATTTTTACAGTCCCTTACAACATAAACCATTGTATGTTTCTATATGTATATAAAAATTTTATAATAAATTGAAATACAGTTTTACACTCTAAAAAATATTGTATTAGATGTAGAAAAAGGTATATGAATGTGTAAAATATCTGCAGTGCCATGTTGCCAGTAGCACTGCTAATGATTGCTTTTCATCACCTCATTCCAGAGTTTTATCTCACAATTTCAGGTCAATACTTTTCAAGTCCTTGTTAAAAAACTCTTAAAATCATTGGTTTCTCACCTATAGCCACAATAAAAAGTAAAACTCAATGAAACTATTTCAAGGTTTCTTTTGACTTATTTTTGTCAAGAATGTTGATGAAGTATAATTCTATTTTTTAAAAATCTCTGAATATTCTTTTAGTCATGATAATAAATTAAGAAATGGTAATAGCATTAAATTAAATTTCTCAGGCACATGTTGTGACTCCTGGGGATGGTGTTGGGCAGAGCCAGGAACTGGACTTAATGATACTTAAGGGTCCTTTTCAACTCAGATTATTCTGTGATTCTTTAATGGCATTTATTTTCTGAAATGTCTGATTTCTAAATAAGAGGAAATATTAACTTCCATATCTTTTGCCAGTCTGTAGACATTGCAAAGAGCGGGTTAAACTATCCAGACTTCCACTACAAAACAAGCAGCAAAACTTCACTGCCGTCAAACTGGGTTTTGGTGGTTGTTTAATTGTTTTTGCTGGTTGGCTTTGTGGTCTTTTTGGGTTTGGGTTTGCTGGTTTGATTGTTTCTAATGTTGACTTGATTCATGTCACTCAAGCAGGTTCTCAAGAAATATCAAATCTCATCATGCTCAAAAATATCCTAAGAGGCAACTTTTAAAAATTTCATTACCATAAACTTGACACATGGTTAATTTATTTACTGAATAAATTGGCGCTAAATTTTCATTTCTCTACCTCAGGGAGAAACCCATCAGTGAAGAATTAAGGGAATAAATCCTGATTTTTTTTCACCAGGTGCTGCCGCAAATAAAAAGAAGGTTTCTGGGAGTAAATGCAGATACAATATGATCTGAGCAACATGAATACATGAGCCTACAGGGTTCCTTTGGGAAATATTTTGAAGAGGCATTATGTCAAAATTATTTGACATTATGAAATACAAACAGACTGTACAGGCAATCTGAAAAGTATTAATTCCTCAGCTAGATTATTGGATTTTCCAGTATGCATGGTATTTCTGGGGGAGATTCAGGAGGAATATAGTAATGGAGAAGATAAAGATAAGAGAAATACACCTGAATTGCAAAAAAATGATGATATAACAGGAATGGCAGAGGTAGGAATGCACAGGAGGATATTTTAAATCTAAGAAGTAAAGACAAACTATGATCATTTGTAATTAGTATTTTTAATAACTTATTCAAAATAATCTTTAAAAATACATTAATATATATGAACATATTCTAAAAGGCAACACTGAGATAGTGCTAAGAGCCCCATTTCTAACATTTATTTATTTATTTCATTATTGATCCAAGAGTTTTCGATGTCAGGTATATTTCTAGCATATCTCAGAACTGTTTTGGTGGTCAACAACCTTCACCATGGAAAAATAACTGAATGAAATTTAAAAAAGTAGTTTTTCCAAAGGACTGGAATATATGGAGAAAAGCAACAGTGCAAGCTGTTGTAATGACTTTCAGGCAGAAAATAATGTTGTCTGTAATGAAATTCAGACAGGAGAGTAGATGAAAAAACATCAAGGAATGTAACACTAATGAAAAATATAAATGATTTTTTAAAAAACTATAATTTATATTTTGCAAAATGAGAATTTCAGGAATCTATAGAAAAAATCAATATAATACTGACAAGTAAGGAATATAATTTTTTTACATTAGGATGGTTTTTAAATGTTTAAGTAGATGAGGATTTTTTTAATGCAAAAACTGTTAATTTTGGTGGTGGTGGTGGTGGTGATGGTGGGGTTTTTTTGTAGTTTTGTGAGTCCATGTGTTTACATTGCTGTGGTTCAAAGTGATCAATAAACCACAACAGCAGAAATATTAGTGTATCTACTCCAACTAGATTTTCTGCCAATTTTGGCATTTGAACTTTTCGTGAGAACAACATTCCATAAAGATAAAGTGGGTCAAAGTAACTTATATTGTAATTATGAGGAAAAATGAACATATGAAACCTTTAATCTTCACGCTATGAATGACAAGTTCCTTCGACATAGGAATTTTAAATGTGCTGTAGAATGAGCAGACACCATACCATTGTTTCATATTATTTTTGAGTGTTATTTTTGCGGTTTGGATAGAAAGGAAGATTCTCTGCCATCCTACTAAAAAGGAAAGAATTATGATTTAATTCCTTTTATTATGTAAGACTTGCCATTACCAACATCAGAAAGATTAATCATCTCTCTCAAGAGACAGTGAGTTTAGTAGTACAAGTACAGACTAACATTCCTTAAAAAATAGAATTAAAAAAGAAACCTTTTAAATTTATTATTTAATTAAAACAATTAATTCTCTGTACTTCATCTGATCTATTCACAATTTGTTTACTATTCACAAGGAATGCTGGTTCTATGGAACTGTAGTGTTAACTTCTCTCAATTACTTGAAGGTAGAATATGAAGAAAATTCAAGCCTGTAGACATCAACTGCATCTTATCGATTACTATTCTGTTCTTGCAATTCCATATATTTCATAGACATTTACATTGGAAAACAAAAATTAAAAAATTAGACTTACAAGGAAATGGTAGGTGACATTTTCCCTTAAAGAAATTTATATAGATTAGAAATTTGGTTTTAATGCTGTTGAATCAGAGAAATCCTTTTTCACCTGAACGTAAACTGTCCCTGAAGAATCAGTTATCTCAGAATTATTTTGTTATGGCAAAAGGAGTTAAACTAAAGTACTTACAAATGCCTTAGCTTTTCATATTTGCAATGATACAGAAATATTGCTATTTTTCCAGCACAAAAGAAGTTTCTATTATTGGATAATACATATGGCTTTACAAACGTGTGACATCTGTTCTGACGCTGAATGCTACAGACCCTGAAACAGCAGTTCTGAAATGACATTTTAGGTAGCAAAGTTACTTTTTTTTTTTCTATCAGAAATAAACAGGTTTATCTGAAAATCTTTCTCCAATCCCACATTCAGAATTGTGAGCTCTCTAATGGAATCCTATTCAAGGCTTGCATTACAAATGTCTGTTCTTAACAAAATAACCTTAAAGTACAAATAATTTTTCCTAGGACACACACTATAGCATAGTATATGATCTGAGAAAATAAACAAGAGGTTTCAGAGGTTTCCCAACAGAATTCTAGGGACAAACTGATCCTATGATATAAAGCACAAACAAAACCAAAGGCAGGCCACAAAGAGAAAACACAATATAAAAAACAGGGCAGAGCAGTTTCCATCTTGACTGCAGCTGAAGAATAGTTGTTGCTCACACTATATCATTTTTATTGTAGAACTCTCTCAGCTTGTAGCACATCTCTGAGGAATATCTTGAACCACCACTCAAGTAAATCAACAAAAATGAACTATAACTTGATAAAAATGGCTTTTAGACATTTAAAATTATTTCCATACCATTTAAGTCATTGTCATCATTGTAACTGACAAGAGCCCAATTAATTTATACACTAAAGTCATCACTCTTTGGAACACCTGGCCAAGAAAGAGATATTACACCCATGTATGAATTGAAACACTGAAGTGAACAAAAAATGGGAAAAGCAGCTTTTCTTTTCGAGGTGACTGTTTAAATTCATTTCAACTCAGCAGTGATTAAATAATACAAAGATTGCATGTTAATCTGTTGAAGATTTTGTTGATCTTAATCCATTCTAATGGAAAGCTTCAGCATTCTGTCATTCTGTAAACAAAAAATCTGGAATTAGTTTTTGTGTTTTGAGCCTTACCAGCTACCATATAAGACTGGAAAAGGTAATACAGTGGCCTTTGGTGGAAGTGACACTTTTAGGTTAGGAATGAGGAGCTCTGCTAGAATAAAGGTAGCTTCTCTTCTTAGTCTGTGGTATGTCTTAATAAAGTCACTAAAAACTGATTTTTTTTCTCTGCCTGAATACCTGTTATATTGCAAATATATATTCTTAGACTACTTATAAGATATTACTAATAGTATTGTTAAAGTTATCAATTTTCAAAGAGATTGGTGAACTTAAAAATCTCATGCAGGGCACACATCTTCTGTAGATTTCTATTTCTGTTTTCATGCAATCAGTGTACCACGGGAATAATATAATATTACTTTTTTCAATACTGTTTTTTTTTGCTTTATGTAAATATGAAATATACAAGTAAAAAAAGCATTCAAACATACTGGTAGCTTTTTTTTTTTTTTAATACATTAATGGTACATTTACTTGTTTTTTTCTTTCTACATTATTGAAGTTCAGTTGATTTGAATCTACAAATAAAAGTACCTCTTTTTGGATACTTGTCTTCCATTCAAAAAATGAATATAAGACAAACTGCAAAAACTTTAAATAATTTTTTCAAAAAATTGACCTTTTTTATTTTAACTTAAACATCTTTAAGATAAATTCATCAGATCAGATGAGAATTTTGCTATTTTTCCATTCAAGACAAGCAGATTTTTCAGGTTAAAAATTGTGTTGTGTTTTACTACTCAACTGAAAAGCACTCCCTACTCTGTACATCATAATGAGTGTCTTGGGAATACTCTCACAGCCTCTTCACTACCCCTAACTGTTCCTTATGGAAATTGTATCCTAAGAACCCCTTCTACTGCATCCTTGGACTCCTTTTTTTCTCATTTTCTTTTAGAATGTTTATACATTCCATTCTTTTTGTCAGAATGCAGCAGTTAAATATTATTAAGCATATTACCTACTTTAGCAAATAAGAAGAAAAATGTCTTTTTAGCTAATATCAAGAACATCTTCAATATTGTGATCCTAGAAGACTTTATTATAAAGTGATCATCTCATGTTTTCCCCATTATCAGAGTCTCTGAATTAAACATCTTTATCATCCCACAGACACTAATTTTTTCATTCTGCTCTTAGATTTTTTTTTTTCTCATTATTTTTAGGATTTGGCAAAATTGATCTTGGTTTAGAAGACAGTAAGAGTAGAAATATATGACACCCAACAGTACCAGTAACCCAGGACTGTCATAAAAAGTAATAAATACAGCTTAAATGCTAACCTGATCAAAAGAAATTTAAGTGGCCCATAAAGCTCTCAAACAGTGGAATGCTGTTTATAGCAAAACTTTCCATATGCCCTTCTAATATATAATACCTTTTTCTTTCCATTAATGTCTTTTGAGAATTAAAATGGGTTTTCTAAAAAGAGTTTTACTGCAGTTCCTTTTTAAATAGCACTCTGTAGGATGGTATATTTACGCACTAATTTGGTACTCCTGAAAATTTATTATCAGGAATTAAGTCAAATAATTTATGTCACCTTCCAGGAGCATAACAGTAATATAATGGTAATTTCTTCCCTCCCCCTCCTGAATTCTGCATTACGAGGCCTTAAATATGCTAAGACAGCAGTGGACTGATTTGTGGAAAGTGCTCAGAAGAGGATTATGTCTTCAAGTACATGAATGTAACTGGGATGGAAATATTTTCTAATGAGAGACTTTTATTTTTCTCTCTTTCATAATAGGACAAGACAAAGCCTTTTTGTTTCACTGTGAAATCTAAAATACTGCCACATGATACACATAATTGCTTTTAAGGAAATCACATAACATTATATCCACAATTTTTGAATGCCCATTAATTGAGTCTGTTTTTAAAAGTTATGTGAATTCAAGATGTGGTCCTAAAAGTTGTGCACATTTATCTGAGAATGAGAAGTAATGCTGGGGCTGATCAGGGCCGATCATGATTATATTAAACTGCAATAAACTTAATGACATTGGAACCAATACCTACAAGAAATCTCTAATTTCAACAGACCAGCCTCACTGCCCATTTTTTGCTTTGAGACATTATTCAGTGAAATAAAAAATGGATGCAAGTAATCTAGAAGGGTACCAGTTTGTTCCCAGTAGGATGGCAAATTCTGTGCATGAATTCCCAGAAATCCATTCTATCAGACAATCAAGCAGCTGAGCTCACTGGAGTGGCAGGCAATACAGAACTAGGCAAGGGTTGCAGGAGTCCTACCTGTCTTGCTCCCACATTGCCCGGCTTTTGCTTTTTAGCATAAGAATCCAAGTAAAAAAATTACTGCCAAACATCAACAACAAAATGCTGAAATTGATATCTATGTCAGGAATTAATTTTCTTCTCCTTCTTTTTCTTAATTTATTTTTTTAAAATTAGTTACTCAGCAAAAATATTGGAATTATTTAAAAATGTAAATAATTTCTGATGGCAAAATATATACTCCTTGCAAGAATGGAAAAAAATTGCCATGAAATGAAAGCTTTTTCTAGGAATGGAATTTAAATGCTGAAAAGCTGAAATTATTTCTAGGAATGAAAGGTAGTGGTTTAGGTTTTTTAAATACACAGCTGGACATGTCTAACAGCTATTCTAAAGACCACATAATTTACTTTTTTATTCAGTAGTTACAAGATGTCTCTTCTACTACCCTGAAAAGATTAGATTTCTTTTTAGTGCAATGTTTCTTTGAGAAATAAAACTACTCCATATAAGATAACTGTTCCTTGTTGATTTCAAATTCCATCATATTTCTTTGTGACCTGGATTTTTTTCCTTATTATTTCAATAAAATATTGAATTTTATTTAAACATAGTAGAAAAAATTACTGAGGCTGAATGTATATGAGATTATGAGATTCAATATATTAATCTAGACTGAGCTGCATTCAAATATCAGCACTACTTTTATGGAGAAATCATTCCATACCAAAGATATTTTATGCTCTTCACAGAAAGTAACAATTTTCTTTCTTGGCAATGTTTAATACAATTAGAAGGGCAAATTAACAGTTTGGGAGTAAATAAAATTCCCACCCTGCCTCAAGAAGGACATACAGTTTACACAAAATACTTAATTAGAAAAAATAATTTTTTTCCTGGAACTTATTTATGTATTCAACATATTAATGACATTGCATATACCTACGCAAATACTATCTGCATGTTAATCAAATTTTATCCTTTGCTCAATTGTTACCAAAATGTAATGTCTGCAATCAATTACGTTCTTCTTCCATGTGAGATTTTATCTTAGAAAAGAGAAACTAGCAGGTCAAATTAACTTAAGAAGAAGATAGAGAAATTTATGGAGTTTTCTATGACTTGAGTGAGTGTGCTTGACTCACATGTCTTGAGAAGCAAAGATAAAATTCATACTAAAACAAATAGGTGGGGTTTTTTTGTATTGTCTCTGCTCACCCTGGAAATCATACAAATAACAGATGGGTGAAAATGCCTTTTAAATTTGAATTCTTATTTTTACTAGGGATATAAATAGCAAAAATTGTGTCTTCTTTTTCACTTTACACCCTGATTACACCCTGATGAAATCCCATTACTGGTTATTTACATTATAGCTGAACTAATCCACTATACTAATTTTCATTTCCTTAAAATGACTTTGGCACCAAAAGAATGACTACCACATTCTAATTTCAAGGTGAGATATTGTAACAGCAATGAAATAAATGTTTTCACACCATGAAAACACATTGTCAAAATCCTTATTTGTAATTGCATCGAATCTTGTGCTTAAATGACATATGCTGAGACACAGTAATAAAAAAGGTTTCATTTAATTTTAATCACAAGTCATTAGTGATGCTTCATGTTAAATAAATGCACAAGTCTACATTAACAAAAAAATAAAATAATTTTAAAATATTTCAGAAATGAAGCAAGATTCTGATAAGCCCTTTATAAAATAGTAAAAGAATACCCCCTGTTACAGATTCTTACAACAGGCTAATCAAGAAACCCATAGCAAACAAAAGATATTATCCAGAGCTAAATATTTGAATTGAATTGATCAATAAACTCTGTAGTCTGAAATAACATATGGCTGCAAGAGCAATGATATGAAATAGTCTTAAGACTATTTCATAATGCTAAGTACGACTTCCACCCCTCTTATTCTATTTTCTCTAGAGTTTAACCCACTGGCTGAAAAAAGGGAAGTTAAATATGAAAGTATCCTTTTTTCAAATAGGAAACAAAAATAAATATTTTATATTTATTGCCTGCAATATTAGTATTCCCTTAATGCTCTTTGCACACCCTAATGACTAGGTTGTATATACAGTACACAGAATAAACTGGAACAGTTATGTGATCTCTTATGACATTAGGCATAGTAAGATGTCATACAAGAAAACCCAACCTCTATGAAAGTATATAGAAAATAAATGTAAAATGTAATGCAAGGCAGTTTAAGAATAGTTCTCGATTTGCTATTTATTGTTTATTGATTTTTACACTCTTTCAATAGCATCTTACATCTCAAAAAAATCATGCAGTTCTATTTATTTTATTGAAAGTCTGAAACATGTCTAATTTTCCCATTGAAACTGTCATATGCAGTTAAAACTACTTGTTTCTTTAGATTGACACAAAATAATTTTGAAATGTATACTTCTCACACATGAGGTTCTTCCCCACATTTCTATTAGAAGCAGTTCTCAATCAGACAGTAGCATGAAAGAAGAAATCCTTTCCATCTAATTGAATACACATGGGTAAATACCATGACACATCTTCATACACGCTGGATTAAACTACTTCCATCTCAATTTCAGCAAGCCCATCCCTCTGAAAAGCCAAAAAACCCATGAAAGACTACACAATCTGAGTCTGAATACTACTTAAAATACACAATTTTTCTGAGTTTGGTAAGGAACAGAAAGAAAATTGAAGAACAAAACTGTTTCACTGTGAAGTTTACCAGCAATAAATATCTTCTTAATAGATGTGTCATATCATCCTTCCTGAGGGATATTTACAGTGCCACCCACATCCCATTTCTGTTTCTGCTTTTCCCTAAGGAATTGCCTGTTGAGTTCAAAACCACTATGGTCTTTTCTAAGGCTACGACTGTAACTCTGCCATTATTCAAACAATATTCCTAAATGTAAGTGGACAATCAACTACAAAGACAAGTATTGAAGTTAAATGGGATATTTATGTGATTGATGACAAGCACAAAGTTGGATGATAATTCTTGTAGGTGGTATGTAACAACTTCTTTTTTGTATTTTTTTCCACCACTCCAAGGTATTATTATTGTCTACGTAGAAGACAGCAAAAGAGAAAAAAGAAGTTTATCTAGAATCAAAATTACCTTTATATTTAAGGTATTTATCTGAAATATCTGCGGACATTAGTATTCACAGAGGGAAATGCATGAAGCCATTATAGCAATACTAATCTGCGATGACTGTCAAAACTTAGAAAATTTAAAAATATGTAAATTAAGGGAATTACACAATTTTTCAGGTTCTTCTTGAGAATGTAAAATACTTTCGTGTACTTCTCTGTTTTCCTTGACTTCTGTGTGAGTGAGAGAGTGAGAAAGAGTAAACAAAAGGGAGGGAGTCAGGCAGAGGGAGTGGGACAAGGTAAAGAAGAGGGAGAGGGATTTAGTTTATTGAAAAAGACAAGTAAATTAGAAAATGAATTTGACTTTAGAAATATAAATTTTGTGTAGCCTTCTTATCAGTCCATGTGTTATATTTTCAATGAGTATGGAAGTGGATTATAGTCTTGAGCATCTAGTTGACTCCACAAGGATCCTAAAATTTTCTAGTTACCCACCACATGTGCATGTATATAGCAAAGGTATTTTCCAATCACTGACTGAATTTTTAGGGGGAAAAAAGGCATAATAAGAACTGCATTTTTTATCTTAGCAGGGAAACAATTTGCACGTGTAATGCTAAGAAATGCTGACATAACACAAAAGACAAAAACCGAAAAAGTAGCTCTCAAAGTTGCATTCAGATCTATGTATCTTGCTATTCACATATATCCTGAGAACAAGTGTCATCATTCAAGAATGCTGCATAAGTAAGTGGGGTATTCAGGACCTTTATGCAATTGGCACCAGCACTCTAATGAGCTGAAGATACTCCATGCAGAAATAAGGTGTTCTTGCTTTCAAGAAGCACATTCGCTGTTTGAGACACAGACTGTCAAAGGAATTTAGCAGGTAACATAAATTTGTCTAAAAAAACACAAATAGAAAAAAAAAGTAAAAAGCAAATCAAGAACAAATATTTTGAACTATCTCTAAAAGAAGAGGTAAACATGTTTCTGCTGAAAACTATGAACAAAAAAAGGTATTCTGAGCCATGTTCATGAGCTGCAATTTCTCATTTTTATGTTCTGTACCTTACACCAAATTAAACTAGTTTTACAAGGAAAATCCAGCAATCATTATTTGATTATGATATCTAATACAGCCAATTCAATTGTACAACAGTAAAAATCTTGGCTTGCACCATGTAAAAATTGTCCTTTTTGAGGATTTTCTGCTCAATATCTGACAAAGCTGGTTTTATACCTATTAAATAATTTAATGTACCTGATCAAAATATTTGATATTTGCTGCCATTAAGAGAAAAACATTCCTTCTGCAATTTTTCCTCTTACTAACAGTTCTGTGATTTTAATTTCCATGCTGTATTTTTTTATGTAATGAAAAATTTTCTCTATTAATACTTTGTGTGTTTCCGTTATTACAGTATTTAGTACGTTATCGGTTCCATCAGTAACATTATAAAAGAGAAAACATCACACTACATTGATAGTGCATTAACATATAAAGACAATTCAGTCTTTTCAAAATGTGCATAATGTGCATTTATTCACAGCTACACACATTCAGCTAGCAGAAAATTTAGGACAACTATAAAGCTATACCAAACAAGTGGCCTGTGAGGTGTTTCATACAACTTTTCATTATAAAATGTTTCTGAAAGCCATTTGATTTCTGACCTGAGCACAGTCACTATTACACTAACTTTGTAAACACTAATATGTAACAGTTTGTAAAAACTAGAATTAAAAATTCAATTTTTGCTATCTTTAGGTTTTGCTTTTTGCAAAATTATATTCATGAGTAGTTCAATACTTCCTTGAATTCAGGCTGTGCAGGCAGGTAAGATTTATTTTCCTAAATACCTTTATATAATACATAACTTAAAACTTACATAATACAAACTGCAGAACATAACACTTTAAATATTTCCTCTCCCAAAGCAATCATACTTTTTCGTAGATATAAAATAAAATATGGCCTTTTTATAAACACAGTGTTGGACAACAGGAATAATTATAATTTGGCAGGATCTACTATCTGCAAAGGCCTATATTAATTTTCTTCAGGCTTTCTCTTTTGTGCACAATGATTTCAAGGACAAATACAAAAATAAAAACCTCTATTACATCAGTATATTTTTGTATATTAGTGCCTGATCAAAGTACGTATTAGGTTAGTGTAGATGAATCACTTATTGATACACATGTCTGACTGTGCTAGAATTGACTCATTTATTAGTCTCAGCTTGCAGACACTTAGGCAATCATGCACAGTTTCCTGACTTGAGTTTATATATTGATTTCATGCGAGCAATATTATTAACACTAGGACCCCATGAGTCAGAAAGGCAAATCACAAGAAACAATGTCATGTCATTTCCACGTCAATAATCCAAATCAAATAATCCCTAATATGTTTAAATCTCTCTTTGAAAGAGAGGTCTTTGTTTAATTTGTTTTGTTAATTATGAGAAGAAAGGGAAACTGCTCTCAAAAAAGGATACGCAGGTGAGTGCATGCAAAACCACCTAAAGAAACTACAGCACTCCCAAGTGAGGATCCCACAGAAATTCTACAAGACGTGCAATCACAGATCTGAATAAGATCATAAAAAACCCAACAGTAATAAAAATATTAGATGGAGAATTCATCAATTATTGGAAATATGATAATTAAAAAACCCAAAAGAACAAGACAGAAAAATATTTACTACCTAATTTCCTACTCTGTGAAAGAACAGATCAGCAGATGTCCAAATAAAATGCTTAATTGTACAGGCTAGATATAAAAAAGCATAGCTGAAGATTTTATCACTCTGATGAAATTCTGACTATGTACCTATTTGTACCCTGGTGCCTGTAAATACGAAGTTCTCCCCATATTTTCCAATTATTTTGAATGGTTTCTGGAATTGCAGAGTGTTAATGGTTCCATATCCCAGTAAACCTAAGTAAATTCCTAGTTTGAATCATGTATCATAGGCCAAACATATTTTTCCTGTTGCTATAAAAATAAATAAAAAGAAAGCGTATCAGTGTTTAAGTCCCAAAGGCATCTAACAGAATGAGGAAAATAGTACTGAACTGGATGGTGTTTGCATTAGATTGATCTTACTGGGGGAAAAAAGCCATAAAGGTCCTCCAAACGATGAGTTCTCTGCTGCTCCTAATTCATTAAGTTCATTCATTCATTCAATTCAAGTTCCATCCTTCTTACTGCCTTAATATCCAGTGTTAACTAGTTTTGTTCTAAGCTACTCTGTTCTTAACATTTTTTGGTTTGGCTGGGTGACTTTTCATTTTTGTAGGGGATACATCTGCGCGTGTGTGTGTGTGTGTGTGTGTGTGTGTGTGTGTGTGTAAAACAAA
Organism: Haemorhous mexicanus; assembly: GCF_027477595.1. Classification (NCBI taxonomy): domain Eukaryota; kingdom Metazoa; phylum Chordata; class Aves; order Passeriformes; family Fringillidae; genus Haemorhous; species Haemorhous mexicanus. The sequence goes on along the minus strand of NC_082381.1, from coordinate 49,197,427 downwards.
ATTAATTAACATCTTCTAGATTTTTTTTGGTCTCCCAATATTAATTACACTATATTAAGTAAACATGGTATCAAGACTAGCCTTCAAAGAAGGGCTGATCTAACATTTACCATCCTTCTGATTTTTTTCTTTCACAAGTCAGAGAAAAAAAATTCTTTAGTTTCTTGAATTATTTTGAATTCAGATCTTTTGTTTCTTTCCTGTGAGGGCCACCAAGGATTGGAATAGGCCATCTGAAGAAGTTGAGGAGTCTCCTTCTGTGGAGATATTTGACACAATCTTCAATAATGTTTTCCAGGAGACTCTGCTTAAATAGGGAGGTTGGACTAAATGGCCTCCAGTGGACCCCTCTAAATGTAATCATTCTGGATTCAGTGATTAATGAGTTGTGAAAACATAAGAAAGGTTAAAAGAAAGCTTTTTTTTATTTACCAATCCTCTTTTATATAGACCTGAAATTTGCACTGCATTGTAGAAAAGAAATAGATACAATGAAAGCAATCAATTTTGACGAGAGGTTAGATTAACAGAGTGTGCTTTCCTATATGTGATAAAGAATTTGAAAATGAGTATGGATTTGTGATCCATCTCTTGTTAATTTTATCTGACTATTCTTTGTCTATTATGGAGGAAAAATACCATACTTATATTCACTAGAATAGGAAAACCATACAAAATCTACACACTGCCTTTGCATTTTTTAGAACATAGAAATAAAAAACCTGAACCAACCAACAACAAACAGAAAAAATCCCCAACTAACCTAACAATCCCCCACAAAAAAAAAAACCCAAAGCAAACAAACAAACAAAAAAAGCCCCCAAAGAAACAAAATAGCAAAAAACTCCTGAAACACATACAAACAAACAAAATGCGAAACACTTATTGTCTACAATATCAGTTCAGTTAGGTAGGAGGAGATATGGACATAAACAGGAAAGATATTTCTTGATGAATTAATAGATCCACAGAAGAAAAATTGATGGAGACAATGCGTAGCTTTTAACTGGCTGTCAGTGGAGAATCTGAAACCATGAAAATTTTTCTCCAGCCTACGTACAGAGCTTCGCAGCAATGTTTTGTCACTGGCATTCAAATTTTAACATTTTGCTGAAACTACCTTGTTAGGGCAAAGAAACAGCAAGTACCTCTGGCCAAGTACTTTCCATTGTGTCTAATAATACAAGAATAGCACTGGATTTGGAGCAGACTATTTGGCTTTGGGCAGACATTTGGCAAACCAAGAAATGCAACTGTCAAAAGCATTCTTCTTTCCACCTAAAATGACTTTTTATTTCCAGTGTAAATGATACCTCTGACCTGTCAATTCCATTTGACACCTTGTTGGTGTTGGTGTTCTCCATTGAACTGGTGCTTGCCAGGAGATACGCTGACTGTCTAGAGGCTTGTAACAAAGAAGGATGTGGCTTTATATAAGGTCTTGCATAGGTTCACTTGCCATCCTATTTTCACATCATGTTAACTGCAAAACTAACCCTAGGTGCAATTTGATCATGCAATAAATACACATTAACATAACCAGAATGGAATTAGTATTCTTTCATTAAAAATACATTTAAAAGGTAAGGAAAAATACAATTTCCTGTCTCTCATACTATAAATATTGAAAAACTAAAAGAGGATATATGAGGAACAGAGGAAAACATTTACATGCAGTGGGATGTAAAAAATCTATAAATATACTTAAGACAATACAGTCATGCAAGAAAAAAAAATGGAAGTCATTTGTAGTCTCAAAGAAAGAAATAAAATTTTGTTAAAGTTAAGTGAAGAAAAAATTCAAAATCACATACGGAAAATATTTACTAAATGACACACATTAAAAGGAAACTTATTATTGTGGTCAAACACACTTAAGAAACAAAAAAGAATAGTGGATTAGAGGCCTGAGTCCACTAGGTCTAAGGTTTTTTTGAAATTCCAGAATGAAAATCATAGTTCAAGTTTATTTCTAGCCTATGGAAAGCTTCTTGATCACTATGAGTTAAAAAACAAAACAAAGCCAACAATTTTCATAGAAGTATAATGGCAAGAGATTTCAGGGGGTCATGTACTACTTTTGTTCATGCCATTTGTAGTATGATTACACTGATATATTCTTACATTCCAGAGCTTGAACAATTATGTGTGTGTATATATATAAATATACATATACACACATATATATGTCCGTTGCAGTTTAGGAAGTGTTCCTAAAAAGAAACAGAAATTATCCAAAGTTCTTTCTCTATTTCAGTTAAAATTAAATTCGTATAACTCTGATGAAAAAGCAAGCTTTGTGCAAAGTCTTACAGATAAATATCAGGAATCCAAAAACTTTGATCTCCTACCAAATTCGAAGATCTAGGCATAATAAAATGTCTATAAATCTTAACCTTTGAAATATAAGACAAAATAGAACACCTCATCTTCAGCAAAGATAACAAAACAATAAACTTGGGTCCACTTTATCTCCTGTTATTCGTAACAGCTCACAGTCTGTTAATAAATCTGACATCTCAAATGGTTTCAATGCAAAATATTTTCAAAATTTAAAAAAAAATGCACAATTTGCTTTCCTCAGAATTGCAAATTTCTATTTAACTCTGATATTTCTTAAGAAGATGACAAGTAGAATGTAAATCTTTTTAAGCATACTTTTATTTACCAGAATACATAATCTCACTTCTGCATGGATGCTGATAAACTAGTTTACTTCTTTTTTTAAACCATATTGAGCAAGCTTTTAAGTTCAACATATTTTTAAAAAATAATAGCAAAGAAATGTTCCTAACAGAGAGACATAAATTTGTTGTTACTATGAATGAACTGAAAGGTAATAGCTAAACAAATTACAAGCTATGACAGTTCTCTTAGTAATTTTTAAGATGCCTTGAACATCTTCTTACTATTAATATACTGATCTCACAACTATCACTTTTATGTGGCATTCATTAGTTTTTGAAAAAAACCAAGAAGCTTACATGAACTATCCATGGATTTTTTTCTAAGTGTATTTGAGGTTTTGTCTATTTTAATCACTATTCACAAACAGACAGACCTATGTAGAGACCTGAGGAAAAGGCATATGTCCACTTAAATTTTTTAAGACACAAAAGATCAGTACAGAATTCTTCATGTGCACATTTTTCCTTATAACATAGGGGTTTTACTTTTGATAGCTAAGGATGTAAGACCAATATAGAGGGCTCCTAAAAGACAGCGGTCAACATTGTTGAAGGTAATACATGGACACAAATGAAAGGCTCTTTTTTAGGCTGAACAATAGACAGGAAATAGAGCTGTTTTTCTTACATCAACACTCAGCTTCTGCACATGCGTCTGTCCCTTGTTCCATCTCGCTGTTGAAAGATATTATAGACCATGAGACTTTTCCTTCAAAACAAGGACTGAACTAATGAAGCCTGGAAAGATTTCCATAATATTACCGCTGGCCAGAAACTATTGTTTTCCAGTAATCTGTTTCAAATAACTGCATTTCCAGTTACGACATTTGAGCATAAAATTCCTTCTACTAGTTTTTCTGGCATCATAATATGGCCATTATCACAGGCCACACTCAAAAATAGTAACTTATACTGAAATCAGCTTTTAACAAGAAAATGTTGTTGCCAATACCTTCTTTATTCTAGAATTTTTACAATAGTAAGTTTAAGTTTGCAAGATAGCTTACTTTTATTTCAAAAGGCAAACTACTATAAAGTGAAAGAAAAGAACTATTAATTCAGAACTAAAGCAGTATGGCTTTCTAATATAAAGTTTTGGAAACATATACTGATGCTGTTTCCCAGAAATTTTATGACAGGAGGTACAGTCTTACAAAGTCCATTTGTTCTGGGGATACTTAGGCCCCAGTGCTGGAGGGCAGGGATGAGGAGAGGAATGAAGGGCCCAAAATTAAAGGGGAAATAGTGACCTGCTACACTCCTCAGTCACACACAGGTCTACCAAACCAGAAGGAATTCACCCACAGGTACTGAGGGAGATGGTAGAAGTGCTTACTGAGAGACTTCCAATCACTGATCAGCAGTCCTGGTTAATCGGAGAGGTCTCGGGTGATTCAAAGTTAGCAAACGTGAGCCCCATTTACAAGAAGGTCCAGTAAGAAGATACAGGTTTTCTCTTTCCCTAGTGTAGAAACATTATTTTCACAGGCATAGTGATTCAAAACATCTCAAACAACTACTTACTCTTAGGGTTTAATAATATCATGGTCAGTGACAGGATAGAGACATGAGATGTATAGAGATCGCTAGTTATACACAGAAGCAACTTTTTTTCCAGTTAAAATTCTCCATTTTTGTCATGTTAGCATGAGATAATTTATTATAAACCATGTGTTCAAAGTTAGGGTTCTTCCTTTTGTTTTCTTTCTGTTAGGGAATTTTCTCCCATTTTGTTGCTGAGAGACATTAAGGACCAGCATTAAGGACATCTAAGGACATCTAAGGACATCCTTTTCTCTAAGTATCTTAGATGCCCATTAAGGACATCTAAGGTACTTAGAGAAAAGGACTTGCCCTGGGAAGGAGACAGCTAGCTACTCTCTTATCAGAGGGTTTCTCTTGGAAGGGCAGAGATACCGTGAGAACTGGTCTGGGAAAAGGGGCTGGGGCAGCTCCTAGCTCCCTTGCTCTCTCAGCTTTGGAGAAAGACGGTCTGAGCTGCTGCTTACAGTGGACTGGGGGGGGAGGTGTGAGAGGAGGGGGAGGAATTCACTGCGGCTGCCAGAGCCCAGCCTGCGCCTGCTTCTGCCGTGGGTGAGCCTCTGCTCGTGAGAACAGCCACTGAACTAGGACCTTATTAACACCCAGCCTCACTAAAAAAATCCTTTTACCATCTGCTCCACTGCCTTAGGAGAAAACCCTGGGATCCCCAGCCCTTTCCCCTCCCAGGGAGCCTCTGGGCACCGGAGCGGGGCTGCAGCCCTGCCATTCCTCTGCCACTGCTCTGTGCTTTTGCTACACTGCAGCTCCGCACCCCCTGCCTGCTGGAACACCTTGTGGTTCCAGCCTGCTGGGACACCTTGTGGTTCCAGCTAAAGCCTACCCTGAGGTTCCAGCCGCTGCTCTGAGGTTCCTGCTGGGGCCCACTTTCGCCAGCTCCTCTGCCATCACTGCGTGAGGGAGCCGGGCTCCCCCTGCAGGCGCGGGAAACCACCGCACCTACCCGGCCCCCCAGGAGCCAGCAGCGCCCCTGCCGGCTGCGACCGGAACTGCACCTATAGGCAAAGCGCTCAAAGATTGGGAAGACACTTCCGCTGTGTTTCTGCTCTTGTTTGCTGTCGCTGCCACTGCTGTCTGTTTGCCTTGCTGCGCCCACTAGTAGAGAACTGTTATTCCGTTTCTCATATCTTTGCCTGAAAGCCCCTTAATTTCAGAGTTATAATAATTTGGTGGGAAGGGCTTCATATTCACCATTTCAAGGGAGGCTCCCATCTTCTTTGGCAGACACCTGTCTTTCAAACCAAGACACCATGTTGAAGTATATAACTTGCCTATACACAGGTATCTTCAGGAATGGTGTATTTTGTGGGAAATGCTGTTATTCTGTCCCAGATTCAAGATGTCCATCGTTAGGAATTCCACTAAGTCTAATTTAAGGGTGTTGTAACAGGAGAAACAAAGAGACACATGGGTGGATGAAGACGTTGTTTCAGATAGTGGTAAGATTAGATATAAATTTTCACTTCAGTTTTTTACTGCTCTACTGTTGAACAATAAGACTGTGGGACAACTGAGTTTATGATGGCAAATTTTACTGTCTGAGAAACATTAAGGATGAAACTGCTGTCCTGAATCTGAAACACTTTCAACTCTCACCACCCACTCTGTGCCAGAATGTGATGAAGATTGATGGACAGCCAGAAGGAGAAACCAGAATGCTTGCAATTTTCAGCAACGCAAATAAGAAAGGAAAAGCTTTTGCTGTTGAGATCACCACAAATCCCTCTTTCTACAACTCAAATTGCCCTGAGTGGAACATCATACCTGTTCAAATTCAAAAGAAACCTTTCATTACTCCATAAGTTAGAATAAAGAAGGAAACTATGCAGAAAGAAAAATCTCTGACATGCAACAGGAAAAAGGAATCCCCAAAAAACCCCAACAAAATTGACCACTTCCTTTGCCTATCTTTGAGTATCCTAAAATAACAACTTTCCATAAGAGAGTCTAGTTAGCGAAGACATCATAAGACCAATCTAATCATAAATTCATGTGTTAAATCAAGCTGCACAGTTTTAGAGATTAATTTAAATCTCTGGATATGCAACTCCTCATCTCTTATCTGCAACATATTTTACTCTACTTTTATAAAAACCAATATAAAATTAAGATACAAAGAAGTGTTTAAATGGGTGGATTTTCTAGTGGAATACCCCAAATTTTCTCACAGTCAACTTGCATGAGTGTGATAGCCCCCTGAAACTAGACTCAGCCTTAGAAAGGCAAAACCTGAAAAAAGCGTGCACGTTCAGGGGTAATTAAATACACAGAATATATACAAAATACATCAGAATCAAGGAGTAAAATCCTGCCCAACTTGTTGATTTAGCTAGGTGAAAAAGCAAGAAAACCTCCTACTTTAAATCTCAGTCCTTCCCCTGCATTAAGTAAGGCCCATCTTTGGGCCTCTCATCTTAAAATTCAAATTTCTTCAGAGTCCTAACCTGTTCATAACTTTGCAGCAAGCACATTCTCATCAAGTAATCACATAAACTCACCAATTAATTAGCCCATACATAATCAATTCATTAAATCCTGACAAAAAATTGCACTGGACAATTTTCCTGAAGAAGACATTGGTATGATGATTGGTAGCGTCTAAGACTACTGTGGCTTAATAAGATTCTTCTCGTGTATTAATTGTATTGTTCTGTAGCTTTATACACGCTTCTGCATGCTTTTGGGGATTTGTTGGCCCAAGGGGGGAAAAAAACCATCAAAAAGATGGTTTTTGCATTTAAATGATTAAAATTTTCAAGGGTATTTGTCATTTCATATTTGAATTGTGAGACACTGAAATGTTATGGTTAATGGCTCTTAACAGGAATAAATGCCCAAATATTTCTGATTGGAGGTGAATAATGCATTCTAAGTTTTGAGAGATGGAGTTGTTTGAAAGAGTAATATAGTGTATGTTTGACTATGATAAACAGATTCATAAAAGTAACTGATAGAGCTGTTAAAACTTGCCATGCCAAGGCTAATATAGATAGATGTGTCTCTTTGAGGCAAAATAATCAGTTAAGTCAGCAAAACCATGCACAAAAGTTAAAAAATACTTTTCCATTCTTTTTCTATTTTCCAATCACTAGACTACTAGAGAATAAAGCCTAAGATAAGAGCTCACAAATTTGAAAAAAAATTCCATGCTGACTCCAGTTTGTATCTATGACTAGGCACTAACACCACCTTGTTTTTAATATTTCATTAAGAACATAGCAGCCTTTAACTAAGGGCTTAGCACAAGTATCTACAACTACCTGAGAGAGAGTCAGGATATTATGCAGTTAAGTTACTATTCTTTTTTCAACAAATTTTCCATATTCAGTAACTCTAATAAATAATAGCAAATATTGTGATTATCCTAAAAAGCTGCACAGCCAGCTAGTCAAAAAAATATGATAATTTTAAATGCCATGGAATCCCAAAAGAAATTCTCTGATGTCTTTTACAATGTCGGTGAAAGCAGGACCGACAAATATATAGAATCCATGACCTGTCTACAAACCCAAATAAAACTTTATCCAACAGGTAAAAATAAAATTCAGATGTTTTTATTGAAAATTACAGAAGTTACAAAGTCTACCCAAAAAAATCTCTATGCTCAATTCCTGTTCAAATATGTGAACATCACACAAGGAAATCTGCTGAAAAACTTGCAGATAAATTAACAGATATAAGAAATAAAAGCTTTTGCTAAAGGACATACTTTTGTTTAAAGTAAGTTAAATGCTGTAAATTGGAATGTTTCATGAAACTTTTCTGATTCTTTGACTCAGATCTGAAGATAAAAACCCCCTGGATTCTAGCAAGCATTTTCACAGATAACTATATAGAAAAGTAGAGGAAGGGGCTCCTTGAGGAACATTGAGGCAGTTCTTTTCAGTGATATTTTAAACAGGGCTACTTAACCTTGAAAAAATAAGGCAATTTAAGAAGTGGGAAAGAATAAGGTATTCACTGAATTTTCAAAATATAGATCTGATCATACAGAAATCTTTACCAGATATGAATAGCACTGCTATAGTTGCCGAATCACTTATTTAAAACACACTGAGCTATTCCTTACACAATTTAAGTTTAGCAAGTTTTATACAAGGGAAGAAATATGCAATCAAGTTCGTTCAAAACTACTTACCAATGACCTCTAAAACAAGTGGTAGTAGCAAATGTCACTGTCTGGAAGCAGAAAATATGGGTCAAACACCTATTCCTAAAACCTATCCTTATTCAGCATAAAAATGCAAGATCTCAAGATTTAAGTCCATGTCCAGTAGAGGAATAACATTCCATTCCATTTTTGAAAAGACCCTAAAATATTGAAACAAGAAAGTACACAGTATTGATATACAAATTACTAACCTTGTTTGTCCTTACATGATTCAAGTTTCCCATAATGAATCAAAAATATACAAAGTACAAGCTTGTAAAACTTTAGCAAACTGTATGCTGTTACCAACACTATGAAGATATGATGATCATATGTAGTCTTAGCTAAAAAAAAAATATGCACAGTTAAGTTTTTACCAAGATACTGGTCAGGTTGGTATCAATTGAAGGTGATGTTGATAAAACAAGACATTTACACTAAAAGGTATATGAAAATTTTATTTCAAAAAGCAACAAAAATTGTATTCACTATCTCAAAAAAATATCTTTTTTTGTATCTGTCTGTCTTATGTAAACATAGAGATTTCATTTTTTAGAGCGTGCAGGAAGGTCACAAAGAAGACTAAGGCCTTTTTGGAATTAAATCTGGAAAGGTATTTCTACGACATTGGTAGTAAAAGGAGGACTAGGGGAAATGTGGTCTAATGCAGAATGATGTGGTGTCCTACAAAGGACACAGACATAGAGGGGATACTGAATCGCTTTCTGAGCTTAGTCTTTACTGCTAAAGGTACGCCTCAGGGACCCCAGACCTCTGTAAGCAAGAGCACTAAAACAGGTTGCCCAGGGAGGCTGTGGAGGCTCCTTCTGTGAAGACACCCAAAATTCACCTAGATGTGATTCTGTGCAACGTGTTCCAGCTGATTCTGCTTTAGCAGTGATGTTGAACCAGATATCTCCAGAGGTCCTGTCTAACCCAAACCACTCTGTGATTCACCGTACATTTAAACTGTATTTGCCCATTAAGAAAAATACTTTGGAAATAGATTTTGATTTTTTTCCCCCAAAGTCTTTGCATTCTAAAAGTGTTCAGAAGATAATTCTTACCATTATTTATGACCTTAACTACATAAACAAATTGTGAGGCAGAGGTTATCTAGGTTTCCAGTGAATGCTTAGGCATGTTTTTATGAAACAGAACAACTGCAAAAGAATAAAGGCAGATCTTAGTTCCACAGTAGCATGAAAACTGTCACTCAGTTATGTAAGAGAAGAAGATTACTAGCCATGGCACGTGTTTTAAAGAAATGCAGATACAAAGAAAGAGCAGTAACAGATGAAAATTAGATCGAAAACACTGAAATACTATTGAAAAAAATCAGATTCCTAAAAGTTAAAATAGGAAATTTGGCATCTAAGTGTATGTTGGAGCTGCCAAGTTCAAGAAACACTTAGATCTCCAAATATCTTATTCTACTTTTAGGACTTTAGTTTCAAGGCATAAAAAGTTTTGTAAAGGAAATTTAAGTGTCTAAAATGAAAATGTGAAAATGATTTAAATACTACTACGTTGTAGACATAATATTGTACTAAAATAACTCATAAGCTATTAAAATGGCATCACCATCACAATACCAGGGTTAAGATATTATATACTCAAAATAATTTGAGTTTTCTCTGAAGTTCAATGACCAAAATTTTTATAAAAAATCAGTTCTTTCACTTTGTTAACTTCAAACCTCAGGAATTATACTAGGCTTGAAACAAGTCTGTGTATGACAGAGGCATTCTTCAAATTAGGTCTGAAGTCCATTTCTGAAAGTATTTTTGCTCTGTTCAAGGGGAGTGGCTGGAATAAACAAGAAAGAAGCTGAATATGTGGTCTGCTACTACTTAGTTGCTCAATAAGCCTTGAGCAAACTGAACACACTCCGTTCTGATTATAAAGATGAAATGGTTTCTTCAAAGGCAGCTTGATTTCTTCAAGCACACAATCTGTCTGTTGCAGAAAAGAGGGACAATATTTTCCCAGCCATAGCACAATTTTCCTCATCCATCATAAGTCATTTTCAGGCAGGCATATGTGTTCAAGCACAAGCTTCTCATATTAGAATGAGAATGATAGGGATCAGTGCAATATCACTCTAGAGCAGCCAACACCTGAGAGGAGAGACAAAGAACTAATTTTTTTTTTGGTAGTTCTAATGCTTTATGTGGCATTTTCCACTCACATATGAATATTAAAATGTTATGAAGATAACAAATAGGTAAAGGCAATACAAAATAATTCATCATATATCACAGTGAATTATTTTAATGGAAAAATGGTGTGCTAGCATCAATATATTTAGAGTAGAGATAATATGTTTAGAGTACAGATAATCAGAGATCAAAATAAAATAATTACATTAATGAAAAATCATTATTTTGAACTTACAAAACCAACTCAAGATAATAGTGCTGTAATTTACAGGATTGCTGCATCTTAGAAGTGCAAAGTCATGTATAGTGCAAACTCACTCCCTAACTAAACATGCAGAAAAGGCAGAAGAGAAGAACCGCATGCTTGTTGTTTCTCTTGCAGTACCCAAATATAGAAAGTTGTAGCTGCTTTACTATTGTTTATGATGCAGCTGGAAACTGTCTGGAAAACAATCCTGATCAAGATCAGTCCCAGAAACCAATTCTGGTACACAGTTGATAGTTTGCATAGCAGAAATCTCTAAAATCTTTAAAAAAATCATCCCAACACATTCACATTTGTTTCCCAAAGCTGCTGCTAACTTAATGACTGCAACATTGACACACATTAAAAATAACCTGTGAATGTCTAAATCTAGAGAGTATTTACTTCCACATGCTGCTGGATTTGCATATTTTCAAGGCATCTTCTTGTCCTTGGTTAAATACACATTTTTTAAATGGGTGTGTGTAGCCTTTTTTTCCACAATATGGTCTGCCATAATATAGACAGTGTCATTACATATTTTACTTGATCTGTCGTTAACAGTTCCTTTAATGTTTACCCACAAAAATTATACAGATTTTATTTAAGGAACTACATTTTTTGCTGACGATTTTATATTTTTTTCCTCCCTTTTAACTTATCTTAAATATTCTGGGACAGGTTAACCTTGATGCATGCATTCATCTTTTCACCTGATGTAAGATATTTTATACAGTACATTAATCATTGTGACTGCAAAATTAGCCTTATTAGATTGCCATTTAAGTGTCTAAAAATAGCACTGCGGTCAGAGTGCTTTTGAAACAGAAGTAGATGGAGAAATGCAAAAGCTCCTAAGGAAAGTTCAGAAATTTTATGTTTTAAAGGTCTTAAATAAATATTAAAATGTTCTTTTAAGTGGAACTTTATGCATGCAAAAAATTTCACAAAGGCGTCCCCTGTTCTGTATTATTCCACCCAAGATTCCTTGTATTTCTGACTTTCTTCATATTTATCATATTTCCCTTGAAGCTACTTTTATACCTCAAGTTAAGAATATTCTCCTCCTTTGTTTTTCCTGCCTCCCCCTGCATTTTTCCCCATTCAACAAAAACCATCAAATGCCCTCTCATCAGTTCACAGACAACACCAAGCTGGGCAGATGTGTTGATATGCTGGAGGGTAGAAAACTCTACAGAGGTATCCAGACAGGCTGGATTGATGGACTGGGGCCAGTTGTATGAAGAGATCTTAAAGATCTCCTAGTTCAAACATCCCTGCCATGGGCAGGAATACATTCCATGAGAAGTGGTTTCTGTCAAACATTTCCTCTTTAAGGAGGTGACTCCTCACCCTTCTGTGCTTCAGCATGTGTCCTTTCCACAGACTGCAGTCCTTCAGCTACTCAGCGGTCCAGAGTGGGTCCCCCACGGGGGTCATTACTATATGCTCTGCTTTAATTCATAGATAAAGAGGTTTCTCTCTTTCCTGTGACTAACAAAAGAAGTGTCAGGCAGTCTGAAGTCACAATACTTCAAAACTGTACCTATGGAAAATGTAGTGATGGAGTATCCACTGAAATTATCTATGACTTACCTTGCAGAAGGAAACAACAGCAAAACCTTCAGGGTTCAAATAAGCAGAAGTCCAAAAAAGTAGCATACGTAAAAGTAGCAGTCTTTTGCGACTAAAGTGAAGAAAATTATGATCAAGAAAGATGACTCTGCTCTCTAAGGAGGAGGATCATAGCAAACATGAATCATGGAGTCTAAGAAAGTGTCACCAGCTTTATCAAAACAGTGCATTCTCTAAATTTACAATGTGATTATCACAGAATACTTGTGATTTGGTATTTCTTAACCTGCAGCTCTCCATAATTGTGAGTTATTTTATAGCATGGGAAGCCTCCAATAAAATAAAAAGCCCCAACTCCTTAAAAAAGGAAGTTGTGAAGAGGTGTAGCAATGCATACACAATTAATTCTTCACCATCCATAAAATTATGCTACACACCATTAGAATAGAACTGTTACATTGACAACACTTCTGTGCAAATTCATAGGGTTGAGGATATTATGATGAAACAAACTTACAGTTTTAACTTCAGCTAAATTTAATTAAACAGCCAGTAGACCTCAGAACTTAAATGTATGTACAAAAATAAACAGACATAAAGAAATTTGTCTTCTAAAAGAGAAATTAATAAAATGATCATAATTTTCCCAAATTTTAGCTATTTTTGTCTATTCATTTTAATTTCTCTCTTTGGAAATAATTTTTAAAGGGAAGATTCAAAACAAATAAAAATGAAAACTCAATTCCAGCTGTTGCATGGATAAATCACTATTCTCACAGGAAAAAAAAAAATAATCCACAAAACTGGAGGCTGAATATATGCGTAGTTCCATAGGTGTGTCAGAGAAGAAATAGTCAACATTGAATCAAAGAGGAATAGCATTTATTTATTTTGTTCCTCAAAACTCCTGCTAATGAATAACATTGAGGTGCTTTTCTCCATGAGTTAGATGACTCATGTTTTCAATGAAATTGTCAGCCATGGGAAACTTGTTATTCAAACTGTGAATTGCTATAGTTCTTCCCCCTCTTGACTCCTCCTTTTAATCTCTTTATCTTATTACTCTCTTTTAAAAGAAGAACAATTAGTAATGTCAAGGAGAGAGCACACAGCACAAAAACTCTTGGGATACAAAACTATGAATTTAGTTAAACCCAGAAATTATACTAGTGGAAAGGGTCAGTACACATAGCCCCAAACAGATAAATATAATTACAATAGGAGATTCTTCACAACCAAAATACAGGTGTGGATACCTAGAAATACGAGAAAGAATACAAATACAAATCAAGAGGATGAATGAATGGCAACACCTCCAAGAAAGGTGGTATTTAAAGACATAAGATTTCCTAGCACTTCTTGACCAAAACTTAATATATATATTTTTATGATGTTTTACTGTATACCATATGAGGTCTGACAGAAGTAAAAAAAAAAATCATCATTTCCAGGGAAAAAAATCTGATAACTTAATATACAAAGAGATTTGAGGCCTCTACTCATTTCAAAGGTAAAAAAAGAGCAATGCAAAAGATTGGGCTTGGGAGTTTGAACTTCACTGCATCTGAAAGCACATCCTAAGGAATATGAACACAATAAAAATACTGAAGTATATAAAAGAGCACAACATGTGCTGTTCAAACACTTCTATATTTATGGAAAAATTAAAGAAAATATAATATTGAGTTGAATTAATTTCTTTCCAAGATTCAACTAATCATTATTAAAAGGAATCATTTCTGTGCAAAAACATGTGCTTTACAACTAATAACAACTATTTCACTTGAGAATCATATCTTGACCAGAACTGTACTAATTACTAAAAGGGACGTAAATATTTTTTCTACTAAGATCTGACTAGAAAAAGCTTACAGTAAATATTAAGAACACGGTAGAAAATACTTACAGTTCACTTTAAAAAGACAGTGACAGTAATATCACTGAGGACAGAAATCAAAATGTATGGTTGAAATAGGAAAAACTCTATTGTAGAACATGCACCTAAAAATACATAACAATAATTTAACTATAGTGACAGGAGTCCTAGGAATTAAATATAATGGAGTTACTCTTTCAAAATCTCCTCTAGTAATTAAATTTTTTTAAGCAATAAATATAATCCACATAAATTAAAACTTCCTACATTTATAAGACAGCAAGTAAGGCGTACATTTAGAACATCAGTACAAAAAGAAAACCAGAACACTGAGAGCAAAATATGTTGCAGGAGTAAACACTACAGTCACCCTCATGCCTTCTAAAACAATTCCCAATCTACAGAAAAGTGAAAACAAGTATTTAATAATTAGCAGCAGGGAAGGTAAAAAAGATAATTTCCAGAGGTGTAGATAATATTCTTTCATCTCAGTTATAAAAATTTTACAGAGGATGAAAAAGTTGTTATAGCTGCACAGTGACAGGAGTTTCAGAACCTTAAGATAAGCCATAAGGAAATAAAGACAATTCAAAACTAACTTCTGAAAAGACAAATAGAAAGTAGGAAGCAGTGAATTTGCAGACAAGAGAATTATCTCTACTTAAGTCCACAAAAAGTGGTTATGAAATAAAAATTCTTTTGTCTAGTGAATATTTCAACACAGGGCCCTCAGAATTGGACAACTTCCATCATTCAAGTGCAGAGTAGTATTAAGAAAACCCTAAAAGTTATGTCTGGTTAGTAGCCTTGTACCGGGCCAATGACTCAGTTTAACATAGGATAGAAATAACACAGTAACACAGTAGACTATATAAAATATTGGAGGTTCTTGCCTTAATGAACTTGAGCAAGTCATTTAAGAAGTCAGCATAAAGAGATAAAAGAGAAAATCTATAAAATAAATAGGGATTTAAGAGTTTCACTTCGAGACTACATCTGTGTATTAGTTTAGAAAAAATATATTCCCCTAGAAGCAGAACTCCTAAATAAAGATACATAAAAAAGATCAATAGACTGCCCTGAATTTGAGTGTTTGCATCCTTGAATTATTCATTACTGCCTGCAAGCCATACCTTCAATCTGCATTGCAATCATTAAAATAATCATTTTTTATTAAGTTTGAGATGATGGAATTGAAGCTTCACTTTTTAGCTCCTATAGATCTAACAACCCCCTTTACCCAATGTCTGCATCAGCATTTAACTATTTTTCTTAACTTTCATTTGATATTTTACTGGTGGCAGTATTCAAGAAATAACAATCTGCATCACTGTTTGCAATACCAATATCAGATTTCAAAAGAGCTGTCATGGAAGAGACCAAGCTACCCTGCCACTCAGATATGTTTTGTCAGTCTGTCTTAAGATGAGCAAAGACAATATTGCAGCAACTTATGCTCATTTAACATTTAGAAAATTGATTGATTTTCCTACTCCCCACAGCCATATGGATTAGAAACTCATTTATTTCTCTTTGTTATGAAAACACAATCTGAAGTGGAAGTATGTAGCAAATTTAAAAAGCAGGATAATTATGCAACAAGTAAAACACTGCATAATCTCATTATACCATTGATGGGTTTTGACAGTAAGAGTGACAAGAACATTTTGAATTAAAAGTCAACAAAATCAAAATGCATAAAATGAAATACATTTGAACATAATGTTTAACTGCAGCAAGAAAAAAGTGAAGTCTAAGGCTTAGAAAAATTTAGAAATTAATCAGTTCTATGCAATGGAGAACAGAATTCACTTGACAGGATACAAAAACATAACACAAATTCCAGTATTCTTCCTCAGTCCAAGCTGCCAATTATTTGGGATCAAGGAAAGATACAACCCTTTTCTAAAACTATATAATTCACTTTTTCATAATATTTTGAACATAATCTCTCAGGTTTTAAATCCTTTGCTCTCATTTATATTCACGCAAAAAGAAAATTATGATCTTACTAATGGCTTATTAATTCTGATTAATATTTACAAAGCTAGTTAGAGATAAGCAGGTTACAGCATCAGAAACTAGACTCTGAATTTGATGACCAAAACTTAAATATTGCTTAATTTATTTTTTTTTTAATGGACTGGGATTTGCTTGTTAAGATTTTAATTTCTTTGGCTGTTTCATTTTATTCTTACAATAAGTTTAAATGTTTTTATGCACAAAAAATAAAGGAAGTGTTTTGTTTTGTTTTGCTTTGTTTGTTAACCATAACTAAAAGCCAAGTTTCATGCTCTGGGATCAATACTTTTGGGAAAAGAAGTTTGCCATACATAGCAAGACAAAAGAAATTTTGTAGTACATTTTTAATCCTCAGAATAATTTCTTGTGTCTTAATGGAGTACTTCTATGGCTTGGTTTTTGATGTTTGTTTGCTTTTTACTGTCTTTCATCTTTTCAAGAGCTAAATTGCTTTTTATATTGAATTATCTAAACATTTTTAGTGTAGTTCTTTATATTCTACAGCTTTGCTTAGATTTGCAACAATGCGTAGTGTCGCCTTTAAGTCTTTTGCAGAAGCGTAATTTTCATTACTGAAAAAACATACCCAAATGCTTTCTTCTTGACGATATTGCTTCCAATTCTGTCCACTGTCACTGAACATCAGAAGGTAGCTTGTTACCCAGTCAGAGCTCCCATAACCACCTTGAGTAGCAACAGCAGTAATCTCAGTTCTTTCACCAAGATCAATCTGAAGCCATTGATATTTATTGGACACAAGTGGAGACCAGCCACCAGCACCTTAAAAAGAATAAAAAAGATTGAAAAGAATTCCTAGAAATAAGCGAGTTAGCACAAAACCTGTATATAAAAAAATTAATTATTTCACTTGTGCAACATTACCTAATGAAAAATGACCATCTCCAACACAAGGTTTTCAAACTAGATGACTGCTAGGAGTCCCTTCCAACTCAAATGACTCAATGATTCTCTGATTCTAATTCAAGATATAGTTGCATCAAAACTATTTTGATATTATTTAGCAAGTACTCTGAAAATGTATACTAGACTACTAGATATTGGTAACCAAATATAACTAGTCTAAATTATTAGGAATTTATTCACACCCTTTTCTCTGTCTTGAAGTTCTACAATAAATTTTACAGAGCAATTTTTACCAAGCAGACTCTTCAAGCAAAATAAATCTGCATTTTGTCTTTTTATTTTATGCATCTCAATTTCCTTTTATGTAGACTAGAAGACCTCCAGAGGTCCTGTCTAACCTCAATGATTCTGCATGATTCTGTTTTGTGAGGCCTGGATATATAAATTTGCATACGAAACAAGAAAGCATAATTAGATGGCAAAATTGCACATGCTCCTTAAAATGACCAAAACATGTGTAAGCAAAATGATAAAAGAATATGAGATATACATGCAGTTTCAAGCACAGGTACATCTGTCTGCAAAGAAAAAATTTTGCCGAAAGCGGAGAGCTACACCTCCAGTATTTTAACTAATCAGAAAGATATTAAAAGGAAGAAATTAAATCAAGTCAGTGTTCCTTTGTGTTCCTTTGTTTGCTTTTATTTACTGAGATCATGCTAGTTTTCCTGTAAAGCTGTGTGGAAAAGATCAAAGGTAGATATCAAACAATCTTGTAAGAAGAAACACTGATTTACGGAACTACATTGCAAAATATTCAAGTATTCAGACACAGCATCTGCTGAGTTTTACCAGAGAATGGTGTTGAAAAAATTAAAAAATACCCATTTTTTAAGAACAGATTTAGATCTAACTCTGAAAAACTCACTATAAGAGGCACCTTGAAAAGTTCTTAAAGCATGCATACACAGAAGCAGAAAAGACATATCTAGTTTCCACAACAATCAGTTAGCTACCATCCAATTTTATGCTTGTATGGGTGACAAGACGTAGAAAAATTCATAGCTAAATACTACATGTTGTTTAATTCTGTTTAGAGTCATAAGCCAAGTTCTAAACATTACCTCCTCTAAGAAAGAAAAAGTAAAACGAATTTTAACTTAGGGATGCAAAACTGTCATTTAAATATAAAATGGTGGGAAATTATATAGGTATTAATAAATTGCAAAAAAAGTGAGGTCTGTTGTACAAAAAGAACTGAGAGAAAAACATAAAGTCCCATATGTGCAACAATTCCTTTGTCCACACATTTAAGAGCTAATTAAAATGTAACAGAATTAAAACTATGGAGTTAAATACTGTGTATATTTTTCTCTCTTTATCTAAATCAGAATTTTGAATTTCATGTAAATATGTGATTTCAGTGGCTGCATCTCAATTACTCTCAAGCAGATTCCAAAGTTTTTCCTTATGACCACATCAGTTCCTCTTTTAGTGGCTGTGGAGAACAGTGTGGTGGCATCAAACAAGCAAACTTTGTGAGCAGTCAGCATGGGAGGTTAAACGAGGGTCCTTGCACACACAGGCAGAGTGGTCCACACTCACATCCTATACTGTATCTGTGACACACGCCACATAAGGCTTGACTGCCACCTTAACTTCCAAAACCTCATGAATGTACACTTACAGAGACAACAACATTCTACCATGCTTTGTTATCCAAAGCCTTTTTAGAATTAGGTGCCACCGTGCTGTTGGGTGACATTTTTTAACTTTCCACTTGAAAGGCAGGGTTGAATTTTAGTCAACAGGAGTAATCTGGCAGACTGTGCTGAGTATGTAATTTGCAAATTCCTTTCAAGACAAAACATCACTTGGTGACTGCAGGACTTTATTCAGAATGAAGTAATGGAAGTTAGAAGGATGTCAAAAAAAAAAAAAAAAGCCTGAAAAGCAGTGTGTTATGGCAGTACTAGTTGGTTCTAGCCGGAGGTAAGTACTCTTGCCTTTAGTACTGGGTTTTCCAGAAGTTTTTGCAAGGCATGCCACCATGTAGTCTACACCCCCTCACCATGCTACTACATCCAGAAAAGAAAGAAGACAAAAAGACACAGATAAACAGCATTCTAATGTCAGGGCTGTTTGATTTGAGGCATTACAGTAAAGATACAGTCCCAGAAATGATCTATTAGCCCTGTACCGACCAATACAACATAAGATCCATAAAATAACTACAGAGCAGAAGCAGCATGATATCTCCAACAGTCTGTATTAGGCCACAGTCTGGACCACCAGGAAGAAGCTGCAACATGTTTCCTGAAAAACCACTACACTGGTTCACATGATTCTTTCATCTGTTAAAGGCTCTTCAGGAGCTCTTTTGTCTGACTGTCCAGCAGCCAGGTGTCCTCCCAGCATCTGACTGCCCCCTGAAACATCACAGATATTAAATGTTTGCCCAGTCCTGCAGGAAACACTAATAGAGCATGTTAGCTTCTGACCCAGCATTCTTTACAGTGTGTCCTGTCCTTGCAGCAAGATTAATGTGTGCACCAAACTGCAGTTGCTTTTGGCTGTAGAATACATCTGGGCATGGTGATGCACAGAGGTTAGCTGCATAACAGATGTCAAAAGGATCTTGTTTGTCAGATTTCAAGCTGTGTGGTGTGGGTGTTTCTGGGCAGATCTGGAGAGGTCTTAAACAGCTTCTCACAGGGATGCAGATACCATGTATATTAAACAAGGCTATGCCAAAATGCATGAACACGCAAGGATAGACTAAGATTTACAGGAATATATTATTGTCATCTCTACACTTCCTGAATTATTGACTTCACAGTTGTCACCTTATTTCTCTTCTCTCTTTTTGTCAGTTTCTTTTTTATAAAGCATATGTTTTCTTCGATTACATCTGAATCTATGTTCTACAGTGACTGATGAAACATCTTTTGTTGAGAACTAACAGTAAATCAGAAAAATAATTTTCAAAGGAGATAAAGCCTGCATGTAGAGTTCTTTTATTTTAACTTTATCTCAGGGGACTTTTAACCCCTTTTATTTTCCACTGTCTTATGCCAATATTGAGATTTATATGCAACATACCAAAAATCTACATTCAAGCTGCCAAAGCATGCAGGATTCATCCTTTATTTCTGTTAAAAACCCCAAGCATTACACAGTTTCTTTATATGAAGAACATTAATGCTGACTTCAAGTTGAACACACAGGTAATACATAAAACATTTTCATTTCACTTATATTCTTTTAAATACCAGTGCTTCTAAAATGTTTGTACATGTGATGTAATTTTTTTAAGCACATTAGTTTGCTGAACACATTTAGTAATATTTTTTCTGAAGTACTAACTCCTTTTCTTAACTCATGAATCTCTGTCTTTCAATTCCATTTTAGTAAGAACTGCCAGTTTTACTTGATGGTTCATAAGTAAATGAAGGAACCATGGTTACTGGGAGAATTAAATCAAAGTTTAGAGTTTCCATCAGTCACTTATACATACTAACTCATAAACAGCCTCCTTCATTTTATGTGAGATTAATTAATAAATTGATTATTAAATGATTGAAAAAAATCCTAAGTTTTTGATGTTTTTAATGCATTACAATTGAATAATTTGTACTAGATTTAAAATCTAAGAAATCATTGATTTTTGATATTTCAAATTTTGCCTTTGAAATTCCGTTATTCTTGATATCTGTTTCTACAATATTATAACATTTCTTTTCAAGTCAATTAAGTGAAATATATTGGAGTTTCCTCACACATTCACTCCAAGCAATGCACAGCGCTCTTCTGTGGGAGTTATGCAAGGTAGCACCACTCATCTGTTCAGTCAGCAATTTCTTCATCACTAAAACTGCCAAACTACAAATAAGACTGCAGCTTGAAATCTGTCCTGAATTTATGCACTAAACTTCTAACAGAAGACTTGCTTTTCTTCAGATACCTCTAGACATTCTATTTTTAGTAAACAATTTTTATGCTCTTTATATGTAGTTTAAACTTTATTATCCACCTTTCTTGTTTTTGGAGGTTAAAAATCCTCTGCCCTCTCCCATGACCATCAATATAAACGAATCACAACACTGAATGGGACTAATTCATTACTCTGGTTCCTGTCTGCTAGGATATGTGTTTAAAGAGCTTTTACTTTCATATTTCCTTAGCTTCACTGGGATGACAATATCATTATCACTAACATTGAAAATAGAAAAAGAAACCCAAAAAAACTCAGCAAAGTCAGCAAATAGCTACAAGAGAACAAAACTCAAAATGACTGAAGATGTGGTCTGAAATCTCACATCTAGGGCAGAAAATACTGAGTATAGCTACAGTGGACTTGGAGCGCTATATCAGGTTTAAAACTTTTGATGCTGATGGCAGAAAATGTATTAGGTGATGCTTATGCTTTTCAAACTTGCTCTGTGTAGTTATCAGGATGCCAAGCTCCTTTTGCTTCATTTTAAAAACTCTGAACTACACAGCATAGAAACTGATTTAAAGATTGCCCTTATATGAACAGCACCCCTGCTTACCTGGCTCTATGACTACTATCACCTGTATTGTAATGTAAACCCCAAAACAGTTCATGCTCATACAAGCCTTGACATCTGCTTCTTCACATGCAGTTCATTAAGACCATTTAGACAGCACCAGCACTTAAACCACTCTTAAATTCCATTAATTTTTTTGCATATTTAATTGCAATAATTGCAAGAGTATTATATAGTAATATTTGTATTAGCAAAAGTTAAGGTTTAAAACTAACACACATCAGAAAGGATGTTTTCCTTTGATTAATCAAACTGTGTATTTCCCATATGGATCATTTAACAGAAGCTGATTTTAATTTCAAGTCAATAAAGTTGCAGCGGGGATGAATTTGCCTACACTTATTACAAAGCAGATTTTCTGCATGCAAGCAATTGACAACTGAGTCTTCTAAGGTTTTATTGAAATGAAAAACAAACTGGTTTACAGCATTCAAAACCTCTAAAATACAAAAAAAGTGATGCTATTTAATTTCTTAAGCTGAATGGTATCCTCTTCCACAAACTGAAAATTAAAAATCTAGGTATGTACCTATATAAACAGAACAAGGGTTTTGTTCTTTAATTTTATTGACAAATAATGAAGGTGGGGAGTGGGGGGTAATATCTGCTAAATGATGTTGATGCATTGCTAGCATGTGACAACCCTCTTGGCCCCTTAAAAATGTGTGTAGAGTAACAGTACTGCTGTAATAAACCCATAGTCTTTCACATTTTAGTTCTCCTATGTTTGAATGAAGCAATTCAAGACATAGAGCTCATACAATTAGAAATTCCCATTTATAGCCTCGCAAAATGCAAGAAAAGTAATAATCAAGAAGAATCTAAATAGCCAAAGATGCCAAAGAGCATAAATCACAACTTGGCTCGTATTTCTGAAAGGCTGTGGGAAAGTTATCACAGCAATGCTGTTTTGAGCCATATTTCAGTGATAAAAGACAAAAACCTCAGAATTTGAAACCAGAGATAAACTGTGGCAAGTAAACCTGAGAAGAAATGAGGGACCTTGAGGTATGAATAAGAAATATAGGACATAGAATTTATTTTTTTTTCCACACAGATTGAAGAAGCCTAAGAAGGACAGCTAGATCAGAACCCAGTTCTGCAGTCACAGCTTCACATATAAAATTTCTGCATAGTAATTTTCAACCACATTTTTGATAGCTGCTCATCTTTTGCCTTTGATATGCAGCATGATGCTCTGCCTAAGTGGAAATAAAACAGCCTGAACTTTGCCACATTTGCCAAACTTACTGATTATATATGGAGAGGAGGGGCTTTTTTGTTGTACAGGAACACTGAGGCCAGCCTGACACATCAATCCCAAAGCTAAATATTCTGAAGATGTGAAGAACAACATCTCCCTACAGAAAGTCAAACCAGTGAGGATGCAGCATACAGACATTCTTATAAAAGAACCAGCAAGTGATAATAGTCATAATTTAACTAAAGGCTGCTGAGCTGACCCAGCTGGCTTCAAACACATGAACGACTGCCAACCACTTTATACTTTGAGAGCCCCATAGTATAAGTCCCTCTTGTTACAGAAGGGACTTGCAACACACTCCTTCTAGGAGTGCATGTGGAGATTCCTCCCTTGAGTGAGGACACCCACTCAAGGCTACTCCTTGAGGCGGAATGAAAGAGTTGCCCAGGGACATAGGTATGGTTGAGTAAAGTAAATCTCCTACTAATAATTTGCTAGTCTTAATATAATTACTTCAATTTTGCTTTAAAAAATAGCAGATATAAATATACTCTGCAGGAAGTAACTCTGATTGAAGTTTTTTTGTCTAATCATTATCACCACCAACTTCAAAAATCAACATACTTTATTCATATAAATATGTTTGGTTTGCTGTCCTTAATTCTGTTGGAGAAAGTTACATAAAGGCTAAATTACACCTACATAAACCACTAGACATAAACTTTTGACTGAGTCTGGGACTAGGATAGATCCTGCCTCACGTTGACTCCTCTCTAAGAAGGAGTTTACAAAGCAAAGTGTTTCTTTCTGAACTTTGTCCTTGCTGTCCTTGACAAACTTTATCTGAAGCTTCCATTCTATTGCTTTCTATGAGATTATTATCAGGTCTTTCTCATAGTCACATATTATCTGTATTTAAAACTATCATACAAAACAACTAATCTTAGCATCTAAAAAACCAAAAGGGCATTCAGTGCAGGAAAACGATGCTCTTCAAAAAGAGTTGTCACTGCCTGATGAAAGACCCATGTCCAACTGGTCTCAAAATGCACAGCCTTGGAAACAGAATCCCCAAATACTGCAAATGGAAGAGACTTACAGGGTCACCAAACCCACCTCTTAAGTGAATGGTCCATAAATGGATCAAACCTGCATCCTTGGTGTTATTAGCATCATATTCTAACCAACTGGTGTTTTCATCTCCACAGTCTCTTCTTCTGATTTTAAAATTTGCAAGTTAGGATGATATAGGGCATTCAGCCAAAGTGTAAGATAACAGAAACACCTCTTTGAAGATTACTAGAACAAGGGGCTTTGAATAGTTGGGGAATCTTAAGACTTCTCATTCACAGTTCCTTTCTGCATGAAAGAGACATTACTGAGACGAAGGAGACTAAAAGCAGGTGTCATCTGTAATCTTACCAGTGTATAAAAAGTCTCCATGGCTGTCCTTTAGGACAGTGTCATGGTTTAGTATCCTTCCATAACTAGATTTTATAGGAAATCATTCAATGTCTTCACAACTGTCCTTCTATTTTAGAATGGTTTAAATAATTTAAGTTTTATCTAGGAAACCAAGTATTAGCTGAAGCTGCCATAACTACTAAAATGAGCGGATGAAAATTAAGAAATACATAATCCAGCTTCATGTATAGCTTCTTAGCTGTTTTCTAGTCTTGTCTTCCTATGTTGCAAACTGATAGATAGGGATTAGGCTCAATATAAAAAAAAAGTACAGAAACAGAATGGAATCTTGGATATATTTCAAGGAATTAAAAACAAGATCTCCCCTTCAAAGAACTCTTTTGAATTATGTTCTCTTTTTGGAAAACAGTACTTATCTCTGTATATTACAACAAAACCAAATCAGATGTACTATATGAACTCTGAAGTTCTTCAGTACTACCCCTTCCTTCTGAATATATAAGCCATCATTTTCTGGATTGTTAGGGAAGCTCTTGGCCAGATTTCAGAAAATACTGTGAGAGAATGACTAAGAGACACATTTTGAGGGCCTGATATCAAAACTGCTCACTCACAGGAATAAATCATGAGATATGCTATTTGAATAAAGACTGAAAAGTCCCATGAATGGCATCTGATTCTGAAACCTGTAAGTTACTTTTGCTGTTAAGAAATGAATGAAGAAATCTTCCCTCTTAAAATCTGAAGAATTAGATTAATCTACCCAAGTAATTTTCAGAAATAAATATAGGTAAAACAAGTATGTTTTGGCTTATACATGTAGGGAAGTTATGTTTTCTAAGGATTTTTTTATAAGTGGCATGGAGAGCTTTTTCAATAGAAATCAAAACTACTAAAAAATTTCATCTACTTTTGAGACAGAACATAAAAAGAGTATATTAATGCTTCAGTCAGACAGAACTTTCTAAGGGAGGTGGGTGTAGCAGTTACTTCAGTGGCCTCAAAGGTAGAATAAGCCTAATTTTGTAGGAAGGTCTAACCTTATTTTAAGATATTCTGGAAGTGAATATCAATTAAGAAAACATGTATAATCTTAGAAGAGAAGGAGCAATTGCGTTTATTTTTTCAACTGTCAGAATATTTAATATTTAAGGAACTTAACTTTCAAAATTGTGACAGGTACTATAAAATGAATATTAGGTTTTAGTAATAATTTTTGACAAGTAGTAGTTACTATGTCAAGAAGAGTTTCAGAGGCATTTTGAATTTGAATCAGCGCAACACAAAGGCACTAGGAAATGGTATTCATAGTGACAAACTTTGCATCATTCACACAGAAGGTAGGCAACTTTATTTCACTCCCCCTTCTGCATTAACAGTAAATTAGGTGAGTGAGAGAGTCAGTGAATCCCATTTTACGTTTCTTCAGAAAGCTCTGAAGACATTTCTCCTCAATTAATCATTATGTAAATATATCAAAGGAGATAGTTTATCAAAAGGAAAGCATACTGGCAATGGTTCAAAGACCTATCAAAGCCACTATTTCGCTCAGATTTTTCATCACCAGCATACCACACAGCGCTGTGAATCAGTGCCCTATAGTAGGAAACATCTTTTTTTGTGCACTGGAAAGCTTATATTTGAGTAAAGAACTTTTATACAGGTAATGAAGCTGTAACTGTGTAGGATATAATCTGAGCCACTCTGAGCCACTTCTAAGCACTATACTAAAAAGGTGTTTTTTTTCTTCCTCCAGCAGAGAGAGGTACTAAAAAAATGTCATTCCAAGAGATTTCTGCTGAAGTGAAGGTTGTGGTCTCCACAAATTTCTTAGGACAAACTGTTTTGGAAATGTGACAGACTTCATTGCAAGTCTTACATCATTCTTGGCTATTACTATTCACTTTTACCTGATGATAAGCAATCTGTCTCCCTTATCATAAACTAGAAATTTCACATAGCACTTGTACACCTTTTTGGCACATATTCTGACAATAATCTGAGACTGAATGTAAAACAAAACTTAATCTGGGAGATTGTCTCCTCCATAGGAGAATGGATTCTTGCAATAGCGCTATTCTCTTCTGTATCTCTAGCCTCTGGTCATATCCAGGTTTAGGATGCTGTACTAGTAAATCCTGCTCTGCATGAAATTTGGTTCACTGCTTCCAATATTTAACCTTCTTTCTCTTTTTCTCCAGCAGTGAAGGGAGGATCACTTATAACTCGTCACTGTACATTTTACCTGAGGCACTTATTTTGTTCATAGATGATGAACAGAAAATTTAATGAGAAAACAAAAATAATGAAACTTCGTTGCCACCACCTTTCACTACACCACTGAGTTAAAGCAGCATTCCCACTTAAATTTCTGTAGTGATGTAATTTCTTGTATATAGAGCATTATGTCAGGAAATATAAACTAATTGCGTGGAAATGGAAAATATGTATTTATTGTATAAATATCTGTTACAATGAAACAAAAAACCCCCATGGTTAGCTCAAATGCACAATTCATCACAGTTTTATAAAGTTTTAAAACTTTTTCAAGCTAATAAACTTTTACACGCTCTTTACAGAGCAGCTGCTTTCACTTAGCCACCTGTATTTGTTTCCCTTGCACAGTGCTCTTGCCCAAAATGTTACACTCCTGTCTTGAAATTTAAAACTAGTAGTGATAATTAGCCATAGTCTCCATGTCCAAAACTATTTTTATAATGAGACATTGAGTTTTTACAGTTAAACATCTGCATTTAATTAACTTGTAGACTTTTTATATCCTTCTTTCTTTCTTTCCTTATTTGTTGTTTTGCTTTTATTAATTCCAGGGTGAAACAACTAGGTAAACCCAAAATTTGAAACGAAATTAAACCTGTTTTTTTTAGCATTTACTTTTGTTCACTTCAAGCTAGTGTGCCATCCCAATATTTTACTGACTACAGCCACAGAATTCAAAGAAAATGAAAGCAAGCACAAAGCATTTTGCACTGACCAGTCAGCTTTAGTACATCTGACACAAGACTGAGTACTTTGTCACTATGACAGCATTCTGATGAGGTTTTCCAGAGTAATTAAATTAAGTTTCCTAATACCAGCTACAATCTCCAGTGATGTTGTACCAAAACATACAAATACGTGTACATAAATTCTGATCCAAACATGTTACTGTGCAAACTGGCTTGTACTGATAAATGAAAAACCCAGCGTGGTTTCATGAATCGGGCCCTGGGCGGATAGACAGGGACCTTCACCAGTCACATTCCACCCTGAGCTGCGGGCATCTCCCTGGTCAGGAGCTGGACTGTGAGGGGGTCAGACCAATGAGCTGTAGAGAGCTGGCAGTTTTGAGCTCCCTATATAAGAAGGCTCTCAGCAATAAGACAGGCTGCTTGTCCCACAGAGCTTTGGTGTGTGTGTGATGTCCCTGTCTCCAACCACCGACCCCATGGAACACTTGGATTTTAACGTTATACAAACATTCATTTGTGATTTGTGTTTCTGTCTTCTCAAATATACATCCACCACTTTAATAGGAAATAGGGACACTTATTAAGAACAGATTGACACAGGTATGCAATAACTTTATCTTTTTTAAACTTCACTGCAAAAAAAGCCTGGTAGATGAGTATTTCAGATGTTATTGTACTTTCCTTGAGGATTTGCCTGCTGCTTTGAAGAATGTTGCACAGCAGTAAGAGAACTGTAGAAGGATCAGCAACAAGTTCAAAAATACTATCCATCAAAATCTTAAACCCCCTGACATTTATCACCAAGTTCTAATATATAACTAGATGTATCATCTCCAGTTTTATTTAGCAAAGTGATATGTTTGTATAGTTTACAACAAAATGAGGAGGACAGTACCTTTGAGCTGATGAACATGTTTGTGCTTGTCATTTTTATCACTACTTTAATCTCAATCCTCAATAATCCACTTTGGTACTTCTGGAAAATCTATTTCAGCCTTCAAAATGCTGATTCACTGACTCTGCCACCTGTTTCAGTACACATGATGCTTTCAGTACAGCAAAGCAAACAGAAAGAATATTGACACCCGCAGTTTCCAAGCAAAAATACTCTAAGTATACATATTTAAAACAGAAAAGCTATATTTTATTTCCATTATTGTGGGTTTAAATTACTACAAGTGGCATCAGAGAGATGCTGGACGGCTCCAGCTGGTTATGAGCCAGCATGTATATCTGACATGCACAAAGAGAATGTGATTTTTTAAGAAAACAAGTGCAGTGTCAGCCTTTTAAAGTCTGCTTGTGCTTACGTGCACAAGAATATGAATAATCTGCAGTGGAATGACAGATACTCTACAAGTTAATGGAAGTGTCCAGTCTGATTCCATTTTGGCCTTATGTAAGGTACAATTATAACAGGGTGCATGGACATGTGCAGTTCCACTTCTGCACATCTTTGAGTGACTTGACCTGACAAGAACATAAAAGGATGTGGTAAAACTGGTACATGCATTCTCCCCTACATATACAGTATCTCCCTAATTTGGTGCTCTAGTCATTACTCACAGCATCTTGTTACAAGTATTTAACTTAAAAATATATGTCATTTGACACTTAGCACTTCATTAATCGGTACATATAGTTGAGACGCTATGCCAGATCCTCGACTGGGAAGTTAGTACAACTCTCCCTAACTCCTGTATTTAGATTCCAATAATTTTTTTCATAGTGACCTGAATAATAAAATGTTGCCAGAGAAATTTATTATGGAGCTTTTAAAAAGTTGAGATTTGAGATTAAAAAGCTGAGATTTGAATTGCTAAGTGTCATTTGGCACTTAGCACTTCATTAATTGGTATATATAGTTGAGACGCTATGCCAGATCCTCAGCTGGGAAGTTAGTATAACTCTCCCTAACTCCTGTATTCAGATTCCAATAATTTTTTTCATAGTGACCTGAATAATAAAATGTTGCCAGAGAAATTTATTATGGAGCTTTTAAAAAGTTGAGATTTCACCAATCATTTACTTTCCATGATCCAAAATTTCTATTCTTATAAAAAGAATTTTAAAAAATGATATACTGCTTCTCTTCAAATCCCAGTCAATTTCTGGTTTTGTGTATTTGTGTAAAAACCTGTGTTTTTCAGAGTTCATGCATTATGATCTAAGTACTTCCCCACAAAATTTGGAAAGAAGCACTCACAAATAAGAAGAGATTTGAATATTTTAAGTTTGAGGTTTCAATGCTTTTTATACAGCATTGACTTCTGACTCAGTTTTACTGGCGTAGAGCCTCAGAGTATAACAATGACGACTAGAAAAAATAACAGAGAAAATGGAATTGAGCTAGACTAATGGAATTTCATGATTAAGAAATATAATCACATCTGGCTTGATTATCTAGGATACCATCTTTGTTGGTTGAATGTTTAAATTGTAGGTGGTATGCCATTATTAACTGAGCTTTTTTATTGTTCCAATTGTTATTATTGTTACAATATTGGGAAAAATCTGAATTATTTAACAATGAAGAAAAATTACATTTCCATTCATTTAAGTTTTTGTCCCTTGGGAAACTCAATTTTTAAAAAAATTTCATCACTCTGGATATCCTCTTTTTCCCATAGTATTATGACAATATTAGTCCTCATTTGTGATATTCAAAAATAGCATTATAATGTTTATGAAACTAAATCAGCCAATCTCGACAGACAAATGACTAATTCAGGGATTTTTTGTTTGCATCAGATTTAAGACAACTGGTGTATAACTAATGCATAACTAAGCTGTATTACTTCTAATATTATGTTTCACTTAAAAGCGTTTCTCAGACTAAAAAATGTGTATTTATGCATATTCAGATCTCATCTTTAAAGGTCATCACTGCTTTTTACTTTTAATGACAGTCAATATGGACAGCTACTGGAATCAGTCTATATAATGTATGTAATAATAAACAAATTACAGTAGTGGTTGTGAAGAAAAGTTTCTACAGTTTTCGGAAAAGCAATATTACTGTTAAAAACCTTGATGGATTGAACACTGCAACTTCTGCAGGCTACCATGATCCAACTTTACTTTTTCTTCAGAAGTATTATATTACTTAAAATATTGGAGAAAATTTAAGTAACAGTTAAAATGAAAATTAATCCAATCCAGCACAACTTACTAATGTTTACGTTGTCTTTTCTTGCCCTTAAGAATTCATTTTGTGAACTGAGACTCTTGTGATCTTCAAATTCTTTAGGATCATGCTAAAGTCTTCTTTAGCATGATCCTAAAGAACTGTAAGTTTCTCTTTTATCAGGAATTACTAATCCAAATATTGTATTTTTAGGTATAAAATCACTTAACTTGCAATTATTTTCACTTTCTTGAAACATACATATAGATAAAATGTTAAATAATAAAATAAAACTCATTTAGGACAAAATATAAGGCAAAAATATAGATAATAATAGGATGTAGCCAGACAATATTTTTCCTTCATTTTAAGGAAGGAAAAATATTGTCTGGCTACATACAATTATTTATACAATTTATACAATTGTATAAATAATTTATACAATTTATACATCTATATTTATACAATTATTTATTTCCAACTGCAAGCTAAGGTCTAACAGCATTATTGTTGTGGTGCTGCTCTTTAAGCTTGTATACCAGCGTAACTTACTCTACATCCTGAAACATTATAGGATTATAGGATATCTGTGATTTGCTAGCTAGATATTATATTAAAAAAACATACTGTTCTCTCTGCACTTTTGTTTTTTTTTTTTAATGTGTAAACTGTTATAGAACTGTAGACTGCTTTGAGTTGAAGTTTTAGCTCTCTATATTTAAAACATTTTTAGAAGTAGATCATGATAAACATTACAGATGTATATATGTATACATACATATATCTATATATAGGTATATTAGATGTAGAAATACACATAAACACATCATATATATAAATAAATGTTTGTGTGTATGCATATACATATATAATAGTAAAAGAGAAGCTGAGTCAATCCACAAAAAAATCATATATATATGTATACACACACACAGAGAACCCTTAACATCCCTCTAAATTCTAAATATTATTTATTTGATATAGCAATTTAAGGTGGCTAAAAATTGTACTTTACTAACTGGATTGCAAATAGATTTATAAATTCAAGAACTCACTTCTGTTTACTCCTGGGTAGTCCAAAGAGATTTAGTCAAGGATCGAAGCCAAATTGATTAAAAACCGTCCAAGAATAAGAACTTACTCTCTGCCTCTAAGAGATGTGGATTTAGAGCTTTAAACTTCTAACTGAGACATTATGTATATTACACTTTTGCCTACATCATAATACTTTATTTTCTTGGGTTTGCAGGTTTCAGTCCTTATGAGGAAATTCTGTCTACTTATACAGGGGAATAAAGATGTAGTACAGTAACGATTTCTTTGCTCTGAAAACTAATGCTTGTAGAATACTGATCTTTGTTAATAAATAAGTAGATGGTAGTGAAGCTGTTAATAATTAAAGGTGGATACTTAATTAGTTATGCATTAATATTTGAATCATTTTTGTTGTGGTTGTCATTGTAGAAAGAAATAACCTTTATTGTATTACCAGTCTCTCCTTTTACTGGGCTCCAATAAAATCACAAGCTAAACAAAAGGAAATAATTTCCAATTGCTTTTGCCAGAATGTTTGTTTTATAGTCGTGCAATAATAATAATGCTGACTGAGTGTAGAAACTGTCAAATACTGCAGTTTGTTGAAAAGTTTATATTCTGCCTACCAATACTAAACCAGTTTCATATTTTAAGAGAAGACCAAAATAGAAGCCCAAGCCTCACAAAAAGCCTATGACATGCTTTAAAAATTATGCCAACAAATGAAGAGGAATACAGATACCGCACATAAAATTCAGACAGGAAGGTCCACATGATCTTAATTCTGACAATTAAATTTTACTGTAGTTCCCAGCAAAAAGATAAATTTGAACAGAAACAAACCTGCTGTCCTAGTCAAGACTAGAATGCTATAGTAATGCAGCAGATGACAGATTAAAAAAGGATGTTAAAAAGCTCACATTTTTTACAATGCTATTTGTTGGGAAGCAGAGTAATAAGCTTTCCCTTTCTTTGTCATGAGAGATATTTTATCCAACATCTCCCATCTCCCACCTACTACAGGCAGTCACAAAATAACACACAAAACCAGGCTGCCCAAGTTCTGACTGTAAAATTTTTACATGCTTCGCATTTTAAAGTGTCATAGAGGAGCTTCTCTTCTGGAAGGTAATTAGGATTTTTGGAGAGCTATTAACATGTAGCTTTTTCAAAAATAAGACAAGCAACAATGTTCTATTCTGTTACACTGTTACAGGGTATATATATCCGCAGTATCACAGACTTAGCTGGGGGTGAAAAGGAGGAAATTAAATTGAATGCTTTTGTAAAATACACAAGTATAGAATGAATTAGAGAAATTTTTAAATGGTTAAATCAAATATACAAATATATGATACTCCATACCACGACATTATACTCTCACCAAAAAGCAAATATCTGCTCTTAGGTAACAAAGCGTTGGTAATTCAGAGGTCAAAGTACAGCCTTTAACAAAAAACTCAATGATGAAAAGTCCCCCACAAATATTATGTTGGTTTTTTTAATTACTTAGTATCTGAAAATCTACCATATGAGCTACCAGAGAAATAAGAGATCTGATTGCTGAAATTTCACTTTCAACTGCTATTCCTGTAGTAATTAAGCATTAACAAGTATGTTGTATTTTACCGAGCAGGATACTATACAAAAGGGCTTGGAATGGGCCACAAATCAATTGCAAACCTGCCCTCAGCTGATCATATTATAGGGGCCTTTTACAGTTAGATGTCAGCTCTGAATGTTGATTGCCCAGCCATAGCTTGCCAAGAGCTACATGTTCTTCCTTCCTTATTAAGTTACATGAAAGTGAAAAGATATAGATCTGGATTTCAAATCCACTGATCTGTAAATAAGGTACAAAGAATTACATTATAGGAAATCTTGGTAGTATGGTTTATTATTAAGGTTATCCATTATTTCCAGGTATTTCAAATTCAGTCAGACTTATAAGTAGACTGAAAATTTGCACCTTTCAAGTTTATTTCCTCTCTTTTTCTAGTTTTGTTTTTGTTTTTTCTTATCTGAGAAATGCCTTTAGCATTCTAAGATTCACACAAAGATTTTGTTCATTATTAGGTGATGAGTATGTGCCAAGAATATGCTTTTTTTCCACCTTTTTCTTATCAACCACAACAATTGCCTGATATATAAAACAGAAACAAATGATCAAGATATTATCAGGTTATCAGTTAACCCTGAAAGGTCTGCCTGCATTACTCCACAGAAGTACTGGAACTGCTGTGATTTATAGGCTAAGACCAGGCACAAGAACTAAAATGAAGAAATTTATTTTGCAGTTCATTTCCATATGCTTTCTTTCAGTGAAGAGAACATTCAATAGAGGAAGATAAGAATTTGATCAAAGACGAGAAGTTTAGACTGGTACAAAGAACACAGTGACTTAAAGTGGACTTCTGTTATAGTTAAAGTAACTGTACCCGATTCATCATAAGTACTGAATGTGTGAGTATATGAAGGAAGTATTTAAGCAGGCCGAATAAGGGAATGGCAACGAATGACACGCAGAAAGAATAAATTGTGATGTCGGTAAGAACATGTTCCCTGAATGTTGGTTTCTTTTTAGTTAATTTGTTTGTTTCTTATTTTTTTGCCCATAAATATGTATGCTGTAAAATGAAGGAAAAACAAGGTCGAAGATGTTGCACAAATGAAAGATATTGTCAATATTCAACTTTTTGACATGGATGAGATTACTAAGATACTATTTGCTTTTGATTTGATGAGAAGTCAAAAGCTTATTGGTACCAAAACATGAATAATTTGCAGGTGGCATTCAATTTTCATAGGGATTTTGAGCTGGAAAATGTATTCTGATAACTATTTTCATGTTATGTGGGACATCCTGTATCTGTAAGATCAGTTCTTACCTGTGACAGTCAGCCAGGAGCACTGCCTTCATATATGGTTTGAATTTCTGGTAGTTCAACTGTGAAATTGAGTCCAGGCAGCCTGGAACCTGGACTAAAGGCCAGAAGGACATTTGTAACCACATAAGCCAAAACTGCCCCAGCAAGCACAAAGCCACAAAAATAATGGCGCCTTTGTCTTTTCTGATCTTAGAAATTGTGAAAATGTTAGGGAAATGAGTGTAAAAGGCACATAAAAAGACCTGAGAGCTATTGCAGGTGGCATACAGCCAGAAACTGTACTGGGAATATGGTTTCCCTCAAGCAAAATTTTGACATTTAGAAAATTCTTCTTTTTTTTTTATGTATGCCCTCCCAGGATGAGGCTCCAGCTGCTTCAGATCCTGGCACTAGGTCAAACAGTACAGCAGTATTCATACTGCCGCTTCTGGTGTTATAATGCTGTGTGCCAGAAATCCCAGTTCAGTCTCAATTTCACCAATTTTTTCCTGGTTTCTTTGCAATCCCCAGTCCCAGAAAATGATGAATACCTGAGGGAGAACTGCTTAAAAGCAGCTCACAAAATCCCACTCTAGCTGAAAATACTGCCTTTGAGACTACAGTGAGAGGCAAGATTGGTTACACAGATGAATCTGAAAACAAGTTTTTAAGAATTCTGGGAAACATGAACACAGACAACTTTTCTGGATTTGTTAGAGAAAAAATACCTTGCATGCTATTGAGAAATGAGAACAAAGAAATTGTGGGATTTGTGCTTTGTCATTTGAGTGTGAAGAATCCTACGCACACGTATGGCCCCCTTAGCATCTCTACCCATACCAGTCTGGTTACGTTAATCTTTGTTTCCATGTAAGCATAGCAGAAAACTTTAAGGACCCAACAATACTCACATAACTAATTTTATGGGACAAATACTCATGTAACAGCAAAAATAAGACATTTGTTGCAGTTATAAACAGAAGGTGAGGTGGGGTTTTTTGTTTGCTTTCTTTTGCTTTATCAGGAAGTAAGCTGAAATTACCTTTATTTTTTTTTTTATATATGTATATGTATATATATGTGTCTAGCAAAAGATTAAATGATAAAATCTTTTTCATAGTTCTGCAGGCTAGAAAAATAATCAAGGCTTCTTAGCTATCCAGAAGGCAAAACAATCTCTTGAGGAAACACTGTAAACAATGTAATGACTTGTGAAAGCTATGATTTCAATGGATCATTTCCTTTTTGCCTGAACTGCTCTTTCATGACTACTCTTCTAAGCTTACCAATTTCAAGGTCGACTTTTTGCTAAATGGAGACAGCTGGCCTTCTGCATCATATTAGAATCTAGTCCTGTGAGTATACACAGATATTACTTATTATACAGTGATTTCCCTACAAAATGTATTTTAAAGTTATTACTGCTATTAGAGGGTGTTAAAAAGGTAATATAGAATGAAGTCTGGGTAAGTAAAAATAATTTTTTCCATATATGAAAAAAACCTTATACCTAAATGTGGCCACAGACCTAGGGGGTAAGCGCAAAAAGCAGAGTCACACAGAAAAAAAATCATTGAACTAGTTCTTTAAAATAAAAGGAACTTGATTCATCATTAAAAACCAATAGCAAAACCAAACTCTGTTCTGGTTTATTGTATTTTAAGTTAGATAGGAGGCACATACAATTAATGAACAAAGAGCTTTTGCTCCTATTTCTACTGAGTATTTGCTTCTTAACAAAATGGTAATGTATGGATGTGCTAAACTTTGCAAAACTATCAGAATACTTACATCTTAGTAATTCAGAATAGTCTACCTCTTATAGCTGCATCTTGAAAAACTGTAAAGCTTTCACTTTTTAAGGAAATAGAAGATATTTTTTAGTACAAGATATATTCAGGAGCAATTATTTTATAAAAAGAAGGAAGTGGTGTCCCTTTTGCCACTAGTGTCCACTTTAGAATGCAGTAGTCTTTCTAGCAATGCACTGAGTAACATATTTAATATTAAAAAAAATCAAAAGGCTAATCACAAAGTGATTGTATGTGAGAACACACTGAAGATCTAAAGAGATAAAACGATATAAAAAAGGAATAAACAAAGGAAAATTGCATGCATTGTCCAGAATTCTTACAATTAATGGAGTTAAAATGTCTACTTAAACTCTCTTGGTTTATGAATCAAAACATGCTTATAAGATGTCTTGAACCCTTTGCATATAAATAGTGTTAAAATACATTGAAAGACATAAGAATGATCCATTTAAAATCTTATTAAAAAGCGTTTGTGGGAAATAAACTGGAATAAAAGGAGAAAAATCTAAATTATTTAAAAAACCCAGATTAATTGTTCCAGTTCTTTTTCATTCCAAGTCAACCCTGATCTTGTTTGATTTAAGGTACTTTACAATATTTAGGCTCCTGAATTCAAGATCAGTACATACTTTGCTACAGTTAACATTTTGTGGTCAGCTCTTTTTTGTTTGTTTATTTTTGAGCTTTATTTAAAACATCATAGCGGTTTTATAAATGGACTTAAATTGCAGACATCCTATTTCAGAATTAAAGACCTACAGTAACCACAAACAAAGGGTTCTGCTTGCCAGATGTAAATCTATGATCCCTCTCAACAACAGCAAAAGTGAAGATTCCACTTCATCCCTTCATTCTATATTTAGAAACCAGGTGCACTTCAACATGAGGCAGCTTAATCCCTTTTAAAATGTTAGAAGATGAAATACCAAGGCTTTCTGAAAACTGATTTATCAGTGAGCTCTTGCCACTGCGTTTTTGACAATTTACGGTTTAGAGTCAATAGACACTTTTGATTTCCCATCAGAAAGACATTTATCTTTCTATTGCTCAAAGATCTGATAGTAAAAGAAGACTTCAGCTGCTTTATATCTAAAAATAAAGAGCAAAACTTTTACTCAACACTCAAAAAACAAGTAAACTATAATGTTGAAAAAAATTTTGATGGAATCTATTCATACATTTTCTTAATATTTTTATTCAACTATTAAAATTATTCTAAAACTCTGTTTTAAAAATTCAGAATTTTCAAATGAATTTGATAGTATTAATGAAATAAACAGTTATCATCTGAAATGATACTAAAAGCACAAAGCGTTCTGTATTGTATCTCTGTTAAAATTCCCACCTTTGTGTTTCTCTTCTTGCAGCTCGCAACACTGGATATCTCAACTGTGTATATTTTTAAATCAATGACACTAACTGATCAATGACACTAATTATGTACTTAAAATGCTGCCTAAAATTCAAAATTGTATTAGCAGTACATGTAGTATCCTGCTCGCACAACATATTCAGTAAAATATCTATTTTGTTACATTTGAGAAGTTTTAAAAGAGATAATTTAAACTTATCAACAAAACAACAAATCATTAAGTGGAGAAAAAATATTTTTTCTATTGTATTATCTACCATTCTTGGCCCCTATTATGCTCTTTCAGTCTTCAGAGGGTTTTTTTTTTTTAATTGAACATAGCAGCAAAATACTAGCCTAGTAAAGTAGCAAATGATCTTAACTAATTTCTTCCCATTTTTCTGGACTTTTAGTTACTAATTAATTTTTTTATAATTATTTTTCACAAAATTCCCAGGTAATGGACTCAAAATTCTGGTTTGAAATTAAAAAAGTCTTAAAAAGTCTTGTAGATCCCTACTGAATTTTCAGGTTCATTATAATATTATGAGAAGCAATAATTAGTTCTGAATACAATAAATTACCTGTCCTGAGACATATTTGTTAATGTAGGCAACAATTTAATAATTTGGATTTTACTTCTGGTTTTTATTTTGGTTTTTCCTTTAAACCAAATTCATTAAACAGTATTATTTAAGACTACATTTCTCTTTGCTTATCTTTGTGTCCCAAAACAGGGGATATTAGCCTTTTGGTGATGATATTGTGAAATATACTCATAGCAATGTTGAATTGCCATTAATTGCAAAATAAATTTTATTTTTCTGTTCTTTTTCAGGTCACAGATTTATCAATGATCTCTTAATTTTGTAATGCAAATAGTACAGGGAATAATCTATGAGTGAGACATCCTGCAATCTATGCATGCTTCAGGCAGACAGCAACCTTAGCATGAATTGATACACAGATATCTGATAGCACCACTGTTTCTATTCACATTAATTCTCTACTTAAGGATTATAGAATACCTCAGTCAGAAAGTATGATAAATTCATTACAAACACTCAGTTTCTGACCTCAGAGTGCTTGAAGATCTGACTTTTGCAATGACTATCACTGCCTACATGCAATTTAGCATGTTAAGACACTGGAAAATAAAACACCAAAATCACCTTCTAGAAAAAGTCTGAACTGAAACATGTGCATAAATAAATAGGGAACCCTTCATTTTCTTCCTAGACACAGTCATGATGAGACTAATGCTCAGCTGTATTTCAGTTCTCAACTGAGAATGAAAGCCATAATAGTATGTAGAATAAATGACTATAAAATGGAGAAGCTTCTACCCCCAAAAACAAACAACCCCATAAGACACTCACCGGATAACAACAAAAAATTTGATGTTCTTATTCTCAAGACAAACAAAACAGCAGTAGTGCTGGTAGTCTTGATAAGTTCACATACCATATAAAGGACAATGATTTTTTGTAACCTAAGATACTGAAGACTGAGCAGCTTAATTTACTGATGACCTTTTAGTTTTATTTAATGTGGTTTATAAGCTATAATCTACAATTACCAAGATGACACCAGGAAGAGACCACAACAACAGAAAGAACATTAAAGAAACTATTTAAATTCTAGAATACTCATGACACTGTAATTTAGGTCCCTGATATTTTAAAACTGAAGAAACCTACAAAATCATACAAAGGAGCTGGTATGCCATGTTCATGGAAATTTTAAAACCCATACATGAAAGCTTTTTGGAGGATCCATATCTTCATAAATTATTTAACAGTAGAAAATTACTAATAGAAATATCTTAAATCCTGCAAATGATATAAATATTATTTTATGATAAATTATAATCTATTGATTCTGAAATTGTGCTGTTATTATATAATCTAAACCTTGACAGAATTCTTAATTTTGATAAATAATAAAAGCAAATGAAGAGGCAGGCAAAAAAGGTCTCCAAAAAAAGATCCCTCCGTAAAGGACTTAAAAATATTTATAAAAATTTCTACTGAAATCATCCAAATCAGTTCTGCCCACACTACTATGCTATTGATCATCACACCAGGAAATCAAAAAAACCCCAACAAATGCAGCCTAAAATTACATTAGCACTTCTATTTTTGCATAAACATCCTGCTGATGTAGTTATTTTACCCTTTTCTACTACTTTAAGCCATTGGGAGGAGTTTTGGAAAAAACTCCCTTGAGAATGAAGGAAATCATAAAGTACACAAAGTTGTCCTGCAAGTTAATACATCCAAAGCTAAACCATTGTAGTTTTATGTGATATTTGTACCAGGAGCAATGACTAGAATTAATTCCAACATGGAACAGGATCCTAGTGTGTTGTTTTATTCTTCTCTGTAGGGCTCAAACCTTTGTTATATGCTCATTCAATTATCTACATGAAAATAATTTCCAACAAACTCTCTGGTTAGCAGTTGAGATACTGCAACAGGCAAATTTTTTGAAGAACGTTGGATACAGAGTTCATTGTTTACTGAAAATCTGAAGAAAACAGAGCAACAAGTAGATTTTTTGTTTATTTTACACCTATTTTTATGACCTAGCACTAATTTCTCTGTCTAACTCTTTACATGCAAGAGGTGGTAATTGAAAATTATTCTTCTGGAACCTAAATTATTCCTGTTTTGGGATATAAGACTGCTAGACAGAGACTGCTGTTTTCATCTGGCCCCAAGAGCAGTGAAATTTATTCAAAACAGCTAAGTAATAGAAATTTATTGCTAATTTCACTTAGCAACTGCAAAGTCCAGAGCAGGAGCAGTTTGGGGCAGAAAGTTAAAATATGTGAATGAAAAAGGTACTGCGTATACAAAAATACATTGTGCTAACCTAGTGCCATTATCTAATAGATCTGTCTATTTCACTTATTTTTTATTATTACATCTACCTTTGAAAATAAAATCCTATTGATGAACAGAAATCAAAAAGCTGAGACTAGTCAAAGTCATTTTTCACCAGAAAATTCTTCCTTATATATTAGTCAGCTAAATATGATGAGTCTGATACTTTCTACAGACCTCTTCCAAGAGTGCCTGATGTACTTTCAGCTCTTATTTCTTATCTAAAGTAGCTTAGTTCATTATTTTCTGTCTCTTTGAGGTATCTAAAGATGTAGATTATAACGTAATATATAAATTTAACATGAATCCATAAAGATTACAGAAATATTTTTATGAATTGTATAGGCATATTTATATGCCCATATGACACAGAGGGAAATAGTGACAAAGTATATTCATTAGAATAACACCATTTTGAAAAGCTTTGAGATTAGTCTAGGAATTCTGAGTTCTCCATTGAGCCAATTGAGAATGGCACTAACATTGCAGTGTGACCAGGATGATGAAAGGGGAAAAAAACATGTCTCCTAATGCAAGAAAGCTGATTCTTTAAGAAGCTAAGGAGATCTATTAAAAATGAGATGTCAAAAGATAGATCCCGTGTAGAAGTAAAGTCTCAGAACTCTTTGTAGAGGTGTGGCAGGAAGAATGTTTTCTATTTTTATAGCATTCTCCTTTAAAACTGAAAATGTTGTGATTCTCTAGAAATTGGCATTTATGACACTCAGCCTTATTTTGCACTACAACTGAACAGGACATAGAAAATTTTGTACTTTTTTTAATTCAGGAAAATTTTCCAAAATCTGGTTTTATCCTATTAAGCAATTGTTGCTTTTTATGTTTCTTAGAAAAAAATATTTAAGCTCCTCTACCTTTGGCCCAAACATACAAAAGAAAAAAAGAATAAAATCAGATGCATCATCACTTACGATCTATTTTTCCATCCCTCAAAAAATTAAAGGATGCATGATCTTAAATTCTTTGCTACTGCAAAGCAATCCTGGGAGTCAAATTCTATTTTGACTCTCCAAAGGACATCATAATGATTCAAATTTTGGATAAAATTCAGCCTTTATCTTAGAATTTAGAAGTATATTATTTAGAACTATCTAAATCCAGAAAAAAATGCTATATCCAGGTTTCTATTTTTTATTCTATTAACTTTAACAAAAAGGACAGTAGACGTGGGCTGTAGCAAACTTTATTTTTTAAGTCAATTTTTATTTGATCTTGTTCTCAAGCCTGTTTAAGGTTGCTTGTAAGAGTATTTGAATACTGTAGTTCAACACAAGTTTTTAAAAAACTATTTTTTTCCTTTAACTGCTGAGTTGATGCTTAACTGTTGAGTGGATGTTTTCTTTAACTACTGATTGCTAGAATTCATTTATCCATTTTGATCTACTTACTGTGAGTTCTCAAAAATTTTTCTATTCCCATAGCTATATTTCATGTAGAAAAAGAGTTCCAAACAATTTCAAGAATGAGGTACCCTTATTAATATTTTTTACTTCTTCTATGCATTTCACCATGGATTTTGTGATTCTAATGATGGAACACATGAAATAGCTGGCTGAAACCTCTTTTATGCTTTGTTATGCTTAAATGAATTTTGATGATAAGTCTGG
Source organism: Haemorhous mexicanus (assembly GCF_027477595.1). Classification (NCBI taxonomy): domain Eukaryota; kingdom Metazoa; phylum Chordata; class Aves; order Passeriformes; family Fringillidae; genus Haemorhous; species Haemorhous mexicanus. Next base: position 49,155,411 of record NC_082381.1, on the reverse strand, counting down.
AGTTAGGTTTCTTAAAATAACTACAAATATTCCAACTCCTCATAAATGTTCATGAAAGCACAATGGGCTGCAAATATTTAAAATACTAGTGAATTTTTGATCCTATTTACTCACCCTGCTTAAGTGCAATTTAGTTCCTTCTTTCTATCTTTCTTCCTTTTTTTGTCACTTTGTTTCTCATCCCCACTTCCTTTTGCAATATTAGAATTACACCATATACACATATGAACAGAAGATATAGCAAAACAAAAGCAGCATTAATTCAAATTTTGACATTAATGCAATAATATTGCTTCAAATTCTACCTTTATGAGGCTGATATACTCCTGAGAATTTTTTTAAATTTTGTAAATGCAACATATGCATGTGCAAGGCCATATGCAACTTTCCTATGTGCCCATACAATTTTTTAAGGTGTATAATACCCTTATTAAAAACATCTTCTGCAGAAAAAGTGAAGCTGTAACATGGTATGAAAAACAATTTTGTAATTAATATGCAGAGAGGTCCATGGTAATGTTCTTACTGAAAGATATAATTATTGTAATATCTACAGAAAAAAAAAACAACAAAAGAAAACCAGATTGATTTCTTTCTCAGAAACTGCATGGTCCTGGACAACAGAACATCATTATGGCCTTTATGAAGAAATCCCTGTAGAAGTTCTTACTGTTTTTTGTTTAAAAGCAAAAGACTGAGATTGTTATTTTTGCCTTTTTCCTAACGTATATGCATACATTAACAGGTAAGTCATAAAAATGTGTCATGATGTTAGATGCTTCAACTTAGATTGGCTGTTTGCTTATAAAAACATAATGATTAACATCAGACTTGATCCTTTTTTTGTTCTAGTTTCCCTTTCTTGCTTGTTGTATTAAAGTAAAATATCAGCTTTAATAAATTTTTTTTGCATACTGCTGAAATGGAAGGGGTAAGCTTTTCCTAATTATCTTTTGGTGACATACAATCCTAACTGCAATTAAGTTTTATTTTTAATTTTTCTGCCATTTTATTTTAATTGTTAGCATTACATTATGAAGATTAAACTTCTTCTTCTAAAAATTGATGAAAATTGACTTTCTTATTGTGTAGGAAATGTTTTTCTTTTTTTAACTCTTGACATTTAACTGTTGACTTGATGTTTTCTTTAAATACTGATTGCTAGAATTCATTTTTCCATTTTGACCTACTTACTGTGAGTTTTCAAAAAATGATTAAAGTATACTGTTTTACAAAAAGAAAAATAAGTATGGAGCCTACAATTCCATATTGAATAAATGATCCTTTAAATATTCCTTGTAACAAAAAGAATGCAATAAAGCGTAGGATATTCAGTGTAATGGTAAGGTAAAGGTAATGAAAAAGACAAAGAAGTTCCATATATGCACCAGCCGGGGAAAAAAAATAGACCTGCTGTTAAGGCATTCAAATTTCAGGCTGCTTTTGAAAAACTGGCAGGGTAAGCTGACAGCATAATTAAAATACATGGGTTTCTTCCTACTTCAGGGAAAGAGAAAGCTGTAAGCCAGTATTTTTGGCTACTTAACAACTTCTATATTCAATTTTCCTCTGTCACATTTTGATCAATTAATTGTGTGTGAAAATGGGGCAAGATAATCACAGCCAAATCCTTATCCAGCTTATTTAGCTGTCCAAATATTAAGGCTATTCCAATGGTAGGTTCACTCTTGTAGAACAACTGTCTTCTGAATTTTCTTCCTGCAAGGTTTTAGAAGTCCATTAATGCAAAAGAAGGTCTGTGTTCTTGGGTATAAAGGCTCATGGTATGGTGATTCATAGTGCAATTAACGTATCTTTCCAAGGGCATTGGAATGGTGAATTAGAGAGTGTGTACAACCAGCCTGACAGCGCACTGCAGACAAACCCTGAAAATGCTGAGCTCAACAATGACACAACCTTCTCTCCATGTGGTAAAGGGCTCTTTCACAGACCATGGTTGGGAGACAATACACCAAGAATTTGCAAACAGAGCAAGCCCTCTGTAGCGCAAGACTTCGGCTGAGTACTCATCATGTAAATTACTGGCAATGAGTGGACAGAAACACATCCTTGATGGTCCTGGTTAGATATTGGCATTTAAATTCCTATCACTATCCCGGGCAGACATGTTCTAAATGCTGGCTGCTTTTTCCCTTATTTTGGGATCTTCAGTTCACCCAATAAAGAGGTGCACTTTACCTTTGTTCTTTTTTCCTTTTTGTTTCACTTACTCTCTTGTGAATAGATTCGTAAAAAGAGAGCACCTCCCCTGAACATTTTTTCTGTCACCTATTCCCACTGGCATAGGAAAACAGCCTAGAATTTCAACCAGACTTTCAGCATCCACAATTTTAGTACACAGCTCAGTGGTAAAGTATAAAGCTATATAGAAAATAAGAATGTATTTTTTTTTCTGCTTGGTTGTGAACAGGTTTGTCTGTTTGCTTTTGGTTTTTGTTTCCTTTGGTTTGGTTTTTTTCTTTTTGCCAGGGAAGAAGCTACGGGGGACTGCTAATTTATTCAATTCCCAGATTAATCTCACCCACAGCTTTGTAGAATACAGTTCTTCTTTAATAAGTATGACCTCTGCTCCTTCCTCTAAATACTTTATAACTCACCCTGTTAAAGTGTTTATTTAGATTATATATTTAGGTATATTTATATTGTATATTTAGGTATATCGATTACGTATTTCTTCATAATTGCTTTGCCATGATTATTCACTATTTCACCAATCTTCATTTCATTATGCATTCCATCATAAATTACTTGCGCTTAGTTCCATATAGTCAACAAAAGTATTGAACAAAGCTGGCCTTAGAGTTTATTTTGAACTTCTCTGAAAACACCTTTATACAGTAATGATAAATGCATTATGAGGTCCACCAGCTAGATCTTAATGCATTTAACTTGGACTGCACAGATATGGTGCTATTATTTAAAATTAAAAATTCATACAAAATTAGGCCAAAAGTCAAACTCCACTTCTACTAATTCCCTGCATTTTATAGGTCTTCTAGCTTCACATAATTAAATTGGGTTTAAAATTTTTATTTTTCCATTAAAAATATTCCACTGCTATTAGTGGTTGGGGTTTTTTTACTTAGTTCTTTCTACTTAATTTTTCTATCCAATTTTCCATTATTGCAAGCAAAGCTGATGTCAGAGTAACTACTTTAGCAGTTAGCAGAAGTATTCATTAGCTGTGCTTGAGTATCGAGTATCTGAAAACTTCAGGGAATCAACGAACTAGTAATAATTAAAACTCTGAAGAACATTTAATGAGTTATTCCTGGATGTTATCACTTTCCCTAACTGCTAATGGATTGGAAATTTTATCTTTTTGCTTTACAGAGAGAAAGCTAAAACATATTCCCAGTTAGTTGTTTTACTAATCATTCTCTGCTTTTATCATTTTTACTATGTCTTCACATAAAGTACAAATTGTACTTTTATTTTTTAGGCTTAATTTTTCTTTCCTCAATCCCTTTAACTTTTCCTATTGATTTTCCACATTTAGTAAACCAAGTCTACAGGGTTAAAGAACCATTTCAGTGCAACTTCCCATGTTTCTGATAAATCTGCTATTTTTAACTTTCCCTTGCCAACTGAAACAGTGTAGGTGTATATGCATATTTAGTTTATTTCTTTATTGATGAAGGACAACATTTTGACTCCCATATAATCTGTAAAAATCCCATGTAATGTGTAAAAATTAATTAATTAATCCCATGTAATGTGTAAAAATACTCAACTTTTTTCTGTCTAAAATACAATCAATTTCCCCTAACTTCGGCATTTTAAGATCCAAGCATATTATTGCATTAAAACCGCAATCTGCTTGTCCTAAATGAATATTAGGAGGTCACAATCACTCCCAGCCACTAACTTTGGCTGAAAAAAGAGATGTTTTTATTCAAAGTAGAGAATGACCTGTATTAAATGCAAACCTACTTTCAGTTATCACACAATTTCTTTTAAAACTCTAATGATGTGTTCATTGCTTCCATAAAATCACAGATAGCACACGTCATATTTTCTAATAACAGGGGGTTTTTTCCAGTCTCTATGGTTTAGCAATCACTTCTTGTGTCATAAATATTTTTGTTTATAACACAAATATATAACGACTAGCTTTGTTGCATCCAAATAAAACTTTCACTTATATACACTTATAATCAGGTTTTGCATGGGAAATTCACAAAAAAGAGTTAAAGACAAATTCAATGTAGAATATGTATTCCTGGCTCCATAGCAAGTAGCTATGAGAGTCTCTACTCTCATTGAAAAATAAAAAATAAAATACAAGTTTAAACTAATTTAATTAAGATTAATTTACTGAAGACTGAAGAAATTTTCATCTCACCTCATCTACACCATTACATAAAGTTATGTCTGAATGAACCAAAAGGTATCTAGCCAAACAATCTGGTCATATTATTAAACAATGACAAATGAATAAGACATTCAAACTCTGTTCAGTTCCATGAACCTGAGGTACACAGAATGAGAAGGCAGACATTCACAATCTTCTAATTAAGCTACCTGCTGTTTTGTATCTACATGAGTTCAAATGAGACCAGATGTAAGGTTATAAGCATTTCTAATGTGTGCATACAGTACAGGGCAAAGTGAAGGAAATTATAAATCTAAAAAATGCACTTTAACATGGCACAAACAACTTCATAGCACATGAAGAGAGCCAAATGGAAAAAGCCTTCAAATATACATTTTTAGGGAAGACCAATATGAAAATGCTATCTTTGGTGATAATACAGGAGTTATTTAAAATTCTAAGAGCATATACTACTTCAAACTAAGGGAACTCCTTCCAGGATATATAATTTCCACTGATATCACAACTTCATTCAAAACAGAAGCTCATGCTGATACGGCATGCTAGGTTAATAAAAAAGATTGGGATATTCCTTTTTTACTATAGTGTTTCTGTCTATCAGATGTAGCAAATATTCCAGTAAATCATGGAGGTTCCATGACAGAAATTATTTTGGCAAAACAAAATATTAATAGGATTTATTTTATATACCTCTTAATTAATTAATGCAAAATATAACAATGGACTATATGAGGGAAATTGTATTTGAATTCTCTAAGTAGCCATCACTAATATTGTGGCTGAATTATTAAGAATTAGATTTTGACCTTAAACACAGTATTTCAGTGAAGTTTCCTAGGCTAGTGCCTTTGAAATAGTTTATTCTTCAGATTCCTCATCGATAATAATTAAAAAGAAGTCAGTACCCATAGATACGGCCTCTTCAACAAGCCCACAGAGCAGCTCCAGCCACTGAGGGCTCATGTTGTCAGGCAGCTTACCATAGGGTGAGAATTTGAGATTCATTACTTCCTTGAGCTGAGACTACATTGTCATTCATGGTTGGTATACAAACATCAGACAAAAATTATTTGAAAGAGTAACATATGCTCTTGAATATCTAAACTGTTTGCATTTCAACACAGAATTAACAACTGACCAATAAAATTCACTCACCCTCTCTTCGATTAAGCCTTGCAAATCCAGGGCTGTGACTGCTAGACAGCTCTGATGAGCTACTGAATGATGACTGAGGCAAAGCAGACACCAGCTGATCATCACAATTATCTGCCAATGAAAAATATCACATTCACGTTAATCCAACAGAACCACTTACTGGAATTGTAACAGAATCAACTCTGCATCTGAGAGCAGCACATCTCTAAATATTGCCTCTTGCTGTATTATGTGTAGAACTATCAGTACTGAGGCACAGGTTTTGGGGTTTTTTACGCAATATTTCATGAGACAACTAGACAATAATTTCTCATGTCCTTTAACCAGCAGGTTTTACCAACTTCTGACTTAACTTCTGAGATCATACTGAGGAATGGTTCACTGTCACTCATTATGATTTACGTGAACAGCAAGTGACACTTTCAATTTCCTGTTGCATCACCAACCTTCAACCTCACCACGTGTTTTTTATTTACTTTTGACCTGATGCCAGCACAGGTCTTTGCAATCACTTATAATGTGCAATCACTTTTAATACAGTTGTTTCTAAAAAAAAAAAAAAAAAAAAAAAAAAAAAAAAAAAAAATAAAGCCAAGCAAACTGAATGAAATTAAATAAAAAAGTAATCTCATTCCTTTTAAGCACAGTAAACATGACCAAAAGGACAATTTTTGCTTCGCAAATGGTATATGCATTTGATACAGACACAGCAAAATAATCATTACCTCACAAATATTAGTATGCAAATCCTAACATCATACAGAATAAAACCTGAGCATTTCAGAAGAAGAAGACTTAACTGCAGTTCACAATCAATTGTGCAGAAACAAGCAAACGCTAATCAATACTCTAGCTTTAAATGCCTCTCCAGCTGAATTAGTATACAGGATATGTATTCATTCTCCATTTAAATTTTAAATGTATCAATTGGGAATCAATATCTGATCTAGTTCAGCTGAAAGAAAATTAAGTTCAAAAAACTCAAGTGCAGCAAGTCCTTCCCTAACTATACTGGGACTGGCATCAGTTCTTTAGAGAAAGAGGAAATTATGTCAAATTTTAGTCTTTATGAAGTGTTTCTTTTCAGGACAATCACATTCTTCAGATGCAACTAACAACTGACAAGTCATAGGTGAATTCTTCTTCTTCCACTCCTGTCTACCAGGATTCACAGTCAAAACCCATAAATATTAATGAATACAAAATCTTTTCCTTACTTTAATTAATAATTAAGTGTTTCTGCTAAGTAATTATAGATATTTCTAATTAACCGCAGACTTTAATATGAATGTCCGAAGGGGATTGTTGATCACATTCAAAAATTTTGGTTTTGATGTTTTTTAATTTAGTTATTTGAGGAAAACTCTTTCTAAAGGAAAGGCCTAGTAGAGCCCTTGACTGTTAAGAGTTAGAAGTTCTCTCCTCAATTCTGTAAATAATATCCATTCCCAACAAACAATAGGTTTTAATAATTGCTCTTGATAAAGTCAGATATGCCATATTCTACCAAGATCAGAGTACTTCTCTCATGAAAAAAAGAAATAAAATTATTCTTTGTTTCACAAATTTACTTCCTGTTCAAGATTGGCACAATAAAAAATGAAATGAAAAAATTTATACCAGTCTTCAGTGTCTAACTACAAACTCATTTTTTCACTTCATTATCCACAGATTAGATTTATAATGGTGAAAGAAGCTGTACTACTTGTGACAAATTGTCCAACTGGTAAGCACAAAAAAGAAAAAAAAAAGGAAGGTCTTATGAGTAAGAGCATTGCACTGGCAAGACTTAGAAAAGGATCTCATTAGTGAAAGATTTCTTTACAGCACAGAAAATAGAAAGAATTTATTAGTCATAAATTGCATTAGAAAGAGAAGAATATGATGATGCTGTTCTTCACACAGAGAGCTACTTACACTGCTGATTCAAGGGAACACTTCAAGTGTCACTCATCCCTTTTCTACCACCAAAGACTACACTGTAAGTCTAGTTACCAAGATGAATATTAAGAGGAAAAAAACAAAAGGCATTTTTACTCAAATCTATCTGCATGATGATACAATCACGGACCCACAGAATGACAGAACAGCTTGAGTTGGAAAGGACCTTTAAAGGTCATTTAGTCCAACCCCCTGCCATAAGCTAGGACACCTGCACTAGACCAGACTGCCCAGAACCCCATCCAACCTCATCTACAGTGTTTCTGAGGGTGAAGCATCTACAGCCTGTCTGGGTAAACAGCCCCGGTGTTTTACTACCCCCATCATAAAAAAATTCTTTGTTGTAACCCATCTAAATCTACCCTCTTTTGTTTCAAAACCATTTTCCCTTGTTCTATTGCTACAGACTTTCTTATTAAGTACTGAAAGGGCCAAAACAAGGTCTCTGTGGCAGCTTCTCTTCTCCAGAATGAACAATCCCAGCTCTCTCAGCCTTTCCTAGGAGAGCTTCTGCTCCATTCCTCTGAACACTTTTTCAGCCCTCATCTGGACCTGCTCCACAGGTCCATGTCCTCCCTGTGCTCAAAATAGCAGAGCTACTTGCAGCAGAATGTCTCATCTCTCTCAAATGCCTCATATTTTAAATATTGATCTTCTGGTGAGAGGTGGCATGTGTTATGAAATGAATCATCAGGAATGAGAGCATGCCATTAATACACAGAAGCACCAGTAGATAAACAACAGCAGGCACACTACTTTTAAATCACCCCTGGGTATAACTCTTCACAAATTTCAATTCAAAATAAACCAAAAAAAAAGCTACATTTCCGCTGGATGGATGATACATCTGCCTTTGTAATGTTAGCTTCTGCCAAATACATTTTTCACCTTTTTTCTTTTTAATGTACACGTTGGAAAGGAATCAATGGTACTGAATTATTCTACCCAGATGGTCTAATACATGTGTATTTGTGAAACACACATATTGCTTTGAGATATTCCCAGAAGAATTCTATGAGCACTTAGCATTTATCATATAACAGTTTATGTCAAACTTGATTTATAATAGAAAGGCACATAAAATTTTGAATATTAGAAAGAGGTATTATCCAAAATCTAACCGTCCATGATATGGCTTTTTGCCTTTTGAACAATATGAGAAATGAGCAATTTGTCACAAATAGATATACACTGAATAATTATACATTTATTTTACAACAGCCACTATGCTTTATTTCAGGAAAATGACTTCATATGAACTTCTGCTTCATGGCTTAGCACATGTAGCCTAAAACATATTCTTGTGGTAACTTCCACAGTGCAATTTAACTCAAAATTTAGTATGAATTCCAGAGTGAAATCAATGCACTTTGTAGAAATTGTCAAGAACCAGATGGTCAGTATGAACTTGCTTCTCAATGTAAATAAAAACAAATGAAAGAATAGTCTTTACAGGGTGCCAATTCTGTATGCTTTCATTTACATTGGAAGATATTCCACACGATGGAAACACTGTTTGAATTCAGTGCTTTCTCACATGCCAACAGTGACTTTTCCTTTCTCTTGGACAGCCTTCCACTGTTCAACAGAACACATCTTGCCGCTGAAGGCAATGTAGGGCTTACTAGTGACATTTCACTGAGCTTCTTCTAGGCTAAAGGAATACTTAAGTCGACCATTCTAACATGAGATTTAAACCAAGGAATTTTAGTTAAAAGTTGTCCATCATATAGCATTAATTACATTTTTTGTGATAAATATATATATTTTTAAACAATACATAAGAATACCAAAAGCATAAAGAAGTCCTAGGTTTCTTTAATATGCACAAAAATCTGGTGACAAATAATGTTTAGTGAAAGAAAAAATATATAAACAAAATACATATTATCTGTTATTCAAGAAAAGTTATTCAAGTTATATAAGGCATGCCTTTCCACATATCATAATTCCAGTGTGAGTTTATCAAATTTATAAAGCAACTGAGGCATTTTAAAGGAATAAAACTCTTAAGTGATGCATGTATAAAGTAAGCCTATCATTTCTCTTCCAGCTCCAAACAAAAACTATTATGCATAAACAGAGTAAGCCAAGAAATTTTTAATACACAGGTACTATAAATTACATAGATCATGCCACATGAACTACAACAAAGGAGTTCAAATAGGATATCATCCTATAATAATAACAGTTACAATACCAATATTTACAGTTATCATGACTATGTTTATAACATTATGGTTGAACAAATAAATTTTGTTTCTTCCACCAAAGCAGCTGCTTGCTGAAATAAAAATTTTAATAAAAATAGCTGAATACTGGGAAAATCTGAGATTTATTTATTCAGAATGGATAGGTGTATATTTTAATTTCCATGTAGTGGAAAGGACCTGATTTTATTTACAGGCATAAACCTCCTCTTTTCTGTGAAAACTTCAAAAAGATATGGCACTGATTTTACTTTGAATAGAACAATTTCTTTGTCTGAATTATCAGCCTGCTCCACAATAATGACTAACAGATTTTACTGCTTTTCAATTTGAGTGCAAATTTACTCTAAATAAGCAAATGTCAACATGCCTAGCTACTACAAGTTGATGTGAAAAATTATATTTTGTTCATAACTATCTAAAAAGTACATGCATTACATTGTCACATTGACTTTACTCATGACATATCTTAGCTTGAACTAAAACATCCCAACCAAAGTGCATACACAAATTAACATATTGCAATTTCACTTATTTTCCTTTTTAATGAAATTATTTTCAGCTATTATATTGTTGCATGCACCTATTTTTTCCTTAAAATTCAGTTTACTCCAAAACTCCCTCAACCGACAAGAACAACCAACTCTTAATTAACTATTAAACTTCTCATAAGGCAGGACAGAAGTAGCATAGAAGGAAAAAAAAAAAAATGACATTTGACTTCCCTAGAAACCTATCAAGTTCTTCAGTAGGGAAAACTAAATACCTAATCATCAGACAAGTAGAACAGCTAAAAACAACTAGAAAAGCAGTCACAGTGGAAGAGAATAGAAGAGGCAACAGCTCTGGGAGTCTCTCAGAAGTGTAATAGTGTTCATCTTTACCATGTAGGTAAGTCCTAAGAAGAATTAACTTTGCTATCAATTTTTAATAAATTAATGCCTATGATAAAAAACCTCGTGAATAGGAATGAGTTTCATAACAATAAAGCACATATCATACTGTAGCAACAAGACTAGTGCTTGCTAAAACCTAAAAAAAAGGCACCACAAGACCTACCCTCCAACAGGGATTTATTAAATCTTTGGTTCTGTCATGTGCACTTCAAAGTTCTTTTCCCATCACTGTGAAGACCAAATATTCTATAGTCTGTCTACTCTTTTCAACAAAAGAGACTTTATTTTCCCCAGGAGTGAGCACCTATGTCATTTTACCTAATAGAATTTTTAGGTATGTTAATTGTGGTAATTTAGACTTTGGTCAGTGTGCAGGCTTGTAATTAGTTCCAAAACATTCATTGAATTTAATGAGATTCCTATGGCATAGCTAAAAAGAGATTTCCCCTCTCCCTGTTTTCCTGAGAGGTGTTGACCATTGTGTTGGTCCCAGTCTTAGTGAAATCTTCATCAATAAGAGAAATGAGGAGAAGTCGACAGATTTACAGACCATTAGACCTCCACAGTTTCAGGCCTTCTAGCTACACAGTGTGCAAAGTCACTTAAGATGAACCCAGCCTGCCATGACTGCTGCTGCTGCTATATGCTTATGCTTGCATTTGCCTCCTGGACAGGGATAAATTATCCTTGATCAGAGAGCCTCAGAACTTCTTTATCTTAGGTCTACTGCTGGCTATTTGTAGCTAGAAGCTTAAAATCAACTCACTAGGAAAGTTGCAACGTTTCATTCATGCCTTTTGATAGCCACCAGGGTTTTCCATTCTCCAGTTCAGTTTATGGAACACATTAGGCATTTCCACATAACTACCTTTCAACTGCATGTAGTAGCCAAATGAGTTCATAATGCCTTACTTCACTAAGATTTCTGCTATTTGCTTATTTGAAAGATGTTAACCTTTCAAGATGAAATTTTACTTGTGAGCAGCTCAGGCTGGTTTTCTTTATTTTTTACTTAAACACAAGTTTTCATTAATAGATTTCACTTATTTCTCGGAGGCTGTGGAGAGAGAAGGCAGGGAGAGGGAGCTGATTGTCCCAGATAAAAAAAGAAGGTTTTAGGATTTTGAAACAGCCTCTCTGGAAATGTAAAGACTTTATCAAGGAGATAACCCACATGGCAGGGCTGATGATTTTCTTGAACTTGAAAAAAAGTCTTCCAGTCTTCTGATCATCTTTTCCAGACAGCAGCTAACACAATTTCAGCACAGAATTCTGACAATTAGCAGTCAATTATTCCTTTTATATTCACATGAGGCATGTGAATTTTACTCTAACAAAATACATGAAACGCTGTATTTTCTTCCTTTCAAGGAGCTATCCCTTTCCACAACTGAAGCTATTTCATGCCAACAAGAAATCAAGAACAGCTAGTGAGTACAAAAAGCCAAATTTCCTCTGTGTTCACAGACAACCTTGTTGCTCTCCAGGGACGTAAAAGACTTTTTGTGACTGAACACAGAGAATAGGATAAACACTGCAGTAATATAGATCAGAATTTAATTATACAGGAATGGACGGGATAAAAAAAATGTTTCCCTACAGACACTTGCAAAGATTCACACCTTGCAATATATCTTCAATTGCTGGCATGTTTGTTATATAGCTGGAAATTATGTTTTCCTTAGGTTTTTATTTGTTTATTTTTTACTTTGTTTTTATCTGACTACATGATACTTTTGTTCCATATATTAGGGAAAGGGAGCATGAAAATCCCAAAGAGTTCTGAAAATCCGTGAGCAAGTGAAATAAAGGACTACCTTGTTCTTAGTACTGAGAAACCAGCCGTAAGTCAGAAACTCTACTACTACTAACTGGCACTAAAGACAAGCAAATTAATTCACTCCTCATTCTATTGGTTATTTCCAGAAACCTTCAGACAATGATTCAATACAAGGCAAGTACTGTCACTAAAACTTAACTCTTAATTCCTACTACCATTTGAAACCAGAAAAGTTCTTTTAAGTTCCAAGATGATTATATAAAGACTGCATTTTTTTCATTGATTCCAATTACATTTTTTTATTTGTGAATTCAGTACTGAAAAAGCATATAATACAATAAAACATTAGACTAGGACAAATTAGACCTGAGAGGTGATGGGGAAAATGGATGACTTCTAGTCAGGATCTTCTTATTAACTTTGAAGAAATAAGACAAAATTTATTAATTAGGCAAATATGATTCAGTAACGCTTCAAGATCAACGTCTTCAGGATGTATTCCACAGTAAATCAAGTAGAAAGGCTTCTACTAGATGGGCAAGTTTTGTGTCTTTTGACTTAAATGTCTACTTCTCAAAAAGAGTCAGAATGGTAAAATTAGGATAAACACTTTCCAAAACATCACAGAATCAGAGTTTTGTAGGTTCTTATGGGCCTTATTTGGTTGTATAAACTCAAAATAATATTTAATTATTATTTCTATTTCTGAAATATCATGCATTTTCATTGAGTTTTCGTGGGGATCTTAGCAACTTGGACTACAGGTTGAAAAAAATTTCTAGTATAAAAAAAGATAGTAATAAATTAAATGTTAGTAAGCATGATCTTCTGGGTAAATAATTTAATTCAGTAAGTCAAATTGAGGTTTTTCTGGGAAAAGCTTTGAAAGATTAATGCACTTTATAATGTCTGTTGAAGTTTCTCAAGCACGCATAGTAGAAAAAACAAGGTTTTTAGAGAGAATGAAAATGAATATATATATTGTAAGGGAGTAAAAAAAATAATTACAATTTATAATTAAAATATTTCATATAGATCAAAAGCACATAAACTTTACCATCAGCATTCATTTTTTCCCATGTCATTGTGTAATATATGAAAACGAATTTTGTAGCACCATGAAATGTTCATTCTCATGAGCTATGTCTTTAAATTCTTGCTGGTTGATTACATTTTCACCATCTTAGTGCTATGCCATAATGTTTTTGAAATTTGGAATATTTTATTAGAAATAAATTCTTTTCATCCAGAATAACATGGTCAGATAACATATACATGTTTCTCGCGATCAATAAAACCCTCTTCACCACAAGAGAGGATATTTAACATGCCTTGCTGCCAGAAGTACACAGAAATCTTTTTGGTTTTTCGTAAACCAGCAGGTGCAGAGAGAATTCACGTGATAGAGGGAAAGAACTGTTTGTTTGGTGCGATGAAAGCTTTGACTGTGATTTAATTACATCAAACTTTTCTCAAAGGTGGAGGGCTTCACTTAGACTACACTTCACCCAAGCAACAAACTTCCCATTATTAAAAATAAAAAGAACAGTTCTCCTCTTCAAAATGAGGGGAAAAAAAAAAAAAAAAGGTAAGATTTCACAGGGAAACATCAATGAAATTCAATGCCTTAAAAAATAATTCCAAACCCCCGCCTCGTTTAATCCATGACTCTGGCAACAGGCTCCTCACATCACTTACTTACTTCCAAAGGCATAGGCCAGTTCTGCTCTGCTTGAAAGTATCTGACAAGCAAAGAAACTCAAGAGGCCCAAGATCACTGAGGGCAGTACAAATAAAATCCTTGTTATCGCACTGTAGGAAAAGAGGAAAAAAGTGCATGCACTTACTCATTTCAGGATTAAAAGGGTTAATATACCAAACTGACTCCTCTTACAGACTGTAAAAACTGTCCCAGTAATTAATACTTACACACACTGTGTAACAGTATTTCACTGTTGTAAATTCCATTTATAAATTTAAATATCTTTACTGCTAGGGAATAATATCTTTTTTCGAGATCTAAGATTTTCAATACAAGATTTAAAGTTTACCTTCAGCTGTAAACCTTTTGATCATGCTGTCTTCTCTCCATACAAAAGAAATAATCTCCTTTCTTCACTATCACTTGTACTGTTTCAAGTGAAAGTTTATACCAATGGTGATAAAATTACCTCAAAAATTCTTAAATAAAACAAATTATTTCAGTCTTATCCAGCAAGCCCTATTTTCCACACCCTGCATCACTCTGTAGGCATACTTTGAACAGTCAGCATTTGCAGCTTTTTCTTGAAGAAAAGGTACAAGCAGAAAAACTGGTAGCAGGAATCAATCCTCTGCGCTGAAAGCAAATTTTCATCAATTATTTTCATATACCATATTTGTGAAATTTTCTTATCAAGGCCCAAGATGCTGTTCCATGAAACACATGGTATGTCTCCAGCTATTCTTTGGCTGTCTTCACCATTGTGAGCACGTAGCTCTTGCCTTGGTAGATCTGCAGGGGTGTGATGCAATCAAACCTCCCCTTATTTGTATTTTGATCTGAGCTGAGTCAGTTGGTTAGAGCATGGTGCTAACAATGCCAAGGTTGGAGAATTTGATCCCTATATGGATCATTCATTTACAAGTTGGACTCAGTGATCCTTACTGGTCCCTTTCAACTCTGAATATTCAGTGATTCTGTGACCACTGTCTACCATACCACAGAGGCTTTACTTGGTCTGCTTGATCCCAGCACCCTTCACAGTTAAGGATAACCTGGGGGATAGCATCCCTGGGTAAGTCCACCCCTTGACCACAAACTCATCTGGGTGTTGCATCTCTTCCCTGATGACCTGAGGCATCATGGGCCCACCAAGTCAGAAACAATTCACCCTTCCAGTCCAGATCCTCCTGAGGCATTTTAATCTTGGCAGCTCAATCCACTCAGCCATTGTTGCGATGTTCTTCAGCAGCCCAGCTCTTGGGCACATCTGCATCTCATGATGAACTTCTACAGCCAGTTTCTCTATCCAGGCAGCCACATCTTGCCACAGTTCAGCCGCTCAGGTGGGTTTGTCTCTGCACTTCCAACTGGTCTTTTTCCATCTTTCTGGCCTCCTCCACAGAGCATTTGACACTATCCACCAGTCAGTGTAGAGATAGAGTGCTGGCCATTTCTCTTCTTCACTTCCACATTCAGCAGCATCTAAGGCCGGGCTTTGAGCTCTGACCTGATCCACCCTGTCCCTCAATAGCTTTTGTGACTCATCGCGTAGGGCATCCATTTTTGACGTACCCCTAAAGACGGCAAGAACCATCATCTCAGACCATGTACTGCTTTTCACTTTCCAGTAGATGATTATATTGTGTGGTCTCCTCAGCACATGTCATCTTCCCTTCCTCCTCTGATGATGATGTCCCAAATTTTTGCCTTCAGGCCAGTTAGTGATGACTTCTAAGATCCCTGGAATATTGGGGTTTCCTATTTGAGCTTGCTGTGTGAACAGCACAACCCACTTACTTCACATTACATCAGTGTCATGATGTGTGGAAGGGACTTTGAACATCCATCCCAGCACTGGCACTCAGGCTGCCAGGAGGAGCTGTGCTTCAGTGCCAATCACTTCTGAAGCAATTCTAATCACTTTATAAGCTGTCATATTTCTTTTTCATTTGGGGTTTAACAGGCCTCATATCTTTTGTATTCACAACTCCAGAACCTCATGAGTCATCTTTGAGTCTCCCTGGGTACCTTTTGCTAGTCTCCAGAAAGGACAATTCTCTCCAAATGCAGCGTAGAGCGCATTTTTGGTATTTTGTCCTGCTCTGACTGGCTCACGGGCTACTTTAGGAACAATCCCCCATTTAATTTGTTCAAAAGCTTGTTGTTCTTCAGGACCTCAATTAAAATCATTCTTCCAGGTCACACGAGAGAGAAGGTTTACAATTATGACTGTGATCTGGAATATGCATCCTCCCAAATCCCACAACACCCACGAAAACCTGAATTTCTTTTTCACCCATTGTGGGGGACAGAGCTGCTATTTTGACCACATCCACTGGAATCTGACGATGTCCATCTTGCCATTCATCCAGGTTCCCTCCAGTACAGGGTTAATTTTTGCAGTAGCCAGTAGACTAGGACAGTCATGTTATTCTCTACCACCTCATGTCATTGAGGATGACATGAGGTGGTACAGAATAACCTGACAGGGTGCAGGAGAAGGGGAGAAGGGCTTCCTTCCTATTGAGCAAGTGTGGTGGACCAAGACGTGGAGTAACTCTGGTTTCATGCTGGAAGGAGTGGTTTGGGTGACTGGTTCTGTGCCAGCGGGAGTGGGGGATAGTATGGCAGAAGGGGCATTTGGGTATTGTCTGTTTTCAGGGGTTTCCTTGGTGAGCAGTAATGTTTATTTTTTTGTACACTCTGTTGTTAGTGTGGCTGCTGTTGTTGCTTATTTCTTTATCTCATTGCTGCTTCTCATAAACTGTTCTTATCTCAACTCTGATGTTTACTTTTTGTGCCACCAATTCTACTCTTCAGCCTGCTGCAAGGGGGAAAGGGAAGGCAGAAAGGAGCAAGTGAGCAGAAGTGTTGTTTGGAGAGTTTCAGTAGGAACACTAAACTGGTGAGTACTATTCCTAAAGCATGTCACCAGCTTATTCCTAAAAGATTGAATTTACTGGGGAGGTCCCTTCACCTTACTTTCTTTTATGGCAAAACCAGCCTTCAGGACAATTTTAATTGTCTTCTCCTCTTCCTCAAAACTTCCTTTGCTGTGTTGCTACACACTGTAATGTCGTCCCTGTCCTGCAATTGGTCTGGAGCCTCACCCTTTTTCAGTGCAGCCTGGATCAATCCATGGCAAATAGTATAGCTGTGTTTCCAGTTCTTGGCAGTCAGTTCCAGGTGTACTCCATGCCCCTCCAGGTGAAAGCAAATTCATTCAAGCCCTGACAGTCCACCATCAGTTTCCATTCTCCATTGGACTTACACACTGGCCATATGGGGCTGTTAAAGGATGAGGGAGGCTTGCTGACCACTCCCTGGGTCTCCAGCTTACAAATCACCTCATGGCTGGGGACCACAGAGTCCCACTGGTGCAGTTTTGCTGGCAGTGCAGTGCAGTGATAGTGATCAGTACCTGTTGTTCTTCAACCCTCAGCAGCCCCACAGCAGAAGGGTCCTCTGAGAGACCAGGCAAGGTATTCATCTGTCTGATTTCCTCTGTCTCCATAGCAGCTATCCCAAAAGCCTAAAAAGGACCTTTTGGGTCCTTGAAAAACCCTCTCATGAGGTAATCTATGGCAAGGATCCATGCAGCTTCTGGCCTAGTCACAGTGGGGTGTTTTGCCATTCATTCCCAGCCAGGCTCACTCCAGCTTCCAGTGCAGTCAGCTGTTGGGATACCCCAGAAATAGAGATGGATTCTACCCCTACATATCTCGATGGTATCAGGGTACATTGTGCTCTGCTGTCAACTAAAGCTTTATACCCTTGCATGTCTGATGTGCCAGGGCATGGGATCCACACAGTCCGATAGATCTGTCCCTTTTCCAATAGATTTGTCCCTTTCCCCTACCTGGCTGGAGTCAGGGCCCCTCTAGTCCTGGTCATGGCTGTCATTGCTCACTTCTTGTAAATATTAACTGAGATCCCTTCAAGAGGACCACAAGTAACACCAGCCTGAGTGGCATTTACTGTTGAAGAACTTCATGTGCTACCTGTTCTTCCTTTCAGATAGGCGCGCCACTAGTGCAGAAGTGGGTTTTCCATCCTAGTTCCTCATGTCCTCTCTGTGATCATGTGGGTAAAACCCTATGTTACCTCATGGCATGGACCCTCTCTCTCCCAAGCATAGGACGCTTGCTCCCAGTAGAAGAGATGCTGGTCCATTCTGGCAGGGCATGGGACATCTTCCTTCTAATTTGTTTGAGTCTTTTGAGTCTGTTTGCAGTCTTAGATAATCTTTCCAGAGACAAGATACATTTTGGCAGGGAGGAGAAAAGATGATCTTCACATTCACAGAGTCAGGTAGTCACCTGAAGCATTGTTTGTTCTCCTTCTTTCATCGATACCAACGCTAATGGGATGGTGTACAACAGTGGCACACTCTGTACAAACTTCTGCCACATAAATTGTGGTACACTGGTTCTCACATGGATCTACAGAGATCTACAGCTTGTTATTTGAATCCTTATAGATTACCTCCAGCACAGCTCATTCTCTCAAGTACTGGCTACTTTTCTCCATTGTGCTCCAACACCTTGGGTGCATTTTTAGATCACCCTTGAGAGAATACCTTTCTCTCATGCTTGACAGGAATCACCTCCAAAGGCTGAGAGTTTCTGTCCTCTTCCCAATCCCCTTGTTAATGCCTACATCCCAGAACAGGGATCCTAGTTTCTTGGCTTCACTACCATCTAGCTTCATATCATGGGCCATGATATCCCAGTGTCAGGGTGGCCAGGTCACATGGGGCCCATTCAACGGGCAGATGAAATTTATTTATATATCTCTGACCTCACCCAAGAATAGAGTCCAGAGGACTACCTCTTGCTCTGTCACTTCCTCCTGTTTTGACAGCCCTGCTTCCTCTTCATCCCTCACTAAGCTAATGGATTTGTTCTTGAATTTATTTTTTTTTTTTTGTACAGGGGCAACTGCTGCTGGCATGGGTTTTTCCTCTGGTTCAGGTGCAGTCTGAGTGGCCTTGTTGCCTGTTGCTCTGCTTTCCTCTCCCTCCCCAGAGTGCTTTATAGTAACAAGCAGTGCCTGGAAAGTAGCAGTCATGGCCCAGCATGTTGCATAACTTTGCACCTCTCTGGAGCTGTCACAGAATTTATCTCCCAGATATTCTGCCACTTAATCAGGGTCCTGTAGTTTTTCAGGGGTGGACTTCTGAACCACTGAAGCAGAATAGTCTTTCAAAAGCTGGCCCATTTTCTTCTACCTGTCGCACCACTCAGCCACCCTCAAGGCCAGATGTCTGAAAACACCCTCCTAAAAATCTCTTTTGTCACTCCTTTGTTGGGACAAACACAGGTGCGAACCACACTCAGGAAACCCTGCAGACCTAGCAACAGGAACATGCCTTCCTTAACATCAAAGGGAAATTCAAAATTCTCAAAACCTGTTGTAACAGGCTTGAAGGAAGAAAAGATGGAGGGTGAAAGGCTGCAGGAATTCCTGGTCCCCTGCTCTTTCCAGTGGGTACAGTTATTAACGGATTCCCAAAGGTAACAACCAAGCTAAGGATAGCACAGCAACACTCAATACACTTTCCAAATTTTCTTCACTGCCCTTGATGTTTTGATGTCACAAGTTGGTATCACACAGTACAGTAAAAAACCAATTGTGATCCCTTTCCTTGCTCTGAAAAAGAACATCCTAAGGAGCACATAGCGCATATATAGGAATATATACAGGTAAGGTACCACAATCACATGAAGGGACCAAGCAAATTGTGACCAGTAACTCTTGATCTAAACCCACAAATGATTAGACCAAATTTGATTCTAATCTGCTCTGGAAATAGAAACAAAATAAAATAAAGAACAGTAAAAGTAACAACACTAATGATAAAGTGTACAGGAAAAGAGAGGAAGGATTCACACTGCTCACCCTCTGTGCAAACCCCTGACAACACCCAAAATCTCTCTCTTGCAGGCTAGCTGACACAGAAGGGATCCCTTCCCCCATCCCCAAAAGATGACATGAGGTGGCATAGAACAACTTCTGGGTCCTGGCCATGTCCACTCCTGACAAAAATTCATCCTGTCTTGGCTACAACCAGGACACCTCATAATAGAGATGTTCCAGCTCCCTAGTCAGTTTAACAGCCCTCTGCTAGACTTATTCCAGAAGCTCCTTATCTCTCTTGTTCTGGGGAGGCCCAAACTGGACACTGCACTCCAATTGTGCCTCACCAGGGCTAAGTAATAAGATCATCTGCCATGAACTGCTGGCAACCCTCTTCCTATTGTACCCCAGGATCCCACTGGCTTTCCTGGCCTCAAAGGGCACACTGCTGGCTCATGGACAATTGGAGAAGGACTGCCAGGTCCTTCTCAACAAAGATGTTTTCCAGAAGGTCAGTTTCCAGCCTGTATAGGTCCTTGTCGCACTTTTGTATCATCAGCAAACTTGCTGAGGAGGCAGTCTATTTCTTCGTCCAAGTAATTTTATTATTAGTAGCATGCAATTTGTATCCCGGCATATGTTACTGACAAACAGGACTAGATGAAGTACCTGTCTCTCAGGCATCCTTCTAAACAACGCTCAGTCCAGTGATCTCACCTAAGTTACACCTGCATACTTCGAGCTTGGCTCTGAGACAGTTTTAATGGAATTTAAGATTTCCTATATTAATAACACAGAAGGCAATTCTTTAATCAAAGTTTTATCCAGCAATACCTCACATGACTGAATTATTGAAATATATAAGTGCTTTTATCATTGGTTTTTAATTAATATGTCATTTGATCCTTCTGATTATTACTAAATTTTTAAGCTTAGGAATTAATCTGAATCCTACAGCCTGAGCTGATGTCCCACAATAGATCAAACCTACATGATGTTACACAAGTTTTCTTCTTAAATCATATCCAGACCTTTTTGAAGGTGGGTTCTGCCACTAAAAACTTTCATTACAACTTTATCAAAGTCCAAATACAATTCCTTTTCACCTCCTTTCACAAGTTTTTTAACCACTTTATAACTTGAAAATGCCAGTAAGGAATACTGGTATTACGACCCTTTAGAACGCGTGGACGTGAATGGACTACAAGGAGGAACACCTTCAATTTTTTGTAATATCTGGAATATCAACTGAAACCTGGTATCATCATGTATAGCCAACATTGTAATAGGCTGTAAGCTTCACCGGCATGTATGATTAAATCTGGTATAATTAAAGACACAATGAAAACCTAAAAAAAAATTAGGAAGAACAACAACAAAAGCATATTACATTTAAAAATATTTTTGATTTCACAGGAATACCCATGCAAACTTACTGTACTGATTTTTTTAATAAAAATTAGCAGTATTTTAAAAATAGGAAAGAGTTTTAAGCAGAGGTAGTATCTCCATATAAATTTCATAGTTGTTTATCATGTTGTATAAGGGTACAATAAAAAAAATATAAATACTTACAGCAGAAATGTTATACACTCCTCACAAATCTTGAAGCTTAGGCATGCACACCTCATTACATGTCTCTGCATGCTACAGTGCATTCTCAATTATTATGTTTTGCTGGAACATACTTCTCTTTCATTTTTGGTGACATTTTCCCACTTGCCCCTTCAGCTAGAGTGAATTCACACACTATTACCTTTTGCATGCTTTGGAAGAATTATTCTGAGAGCTAACATTTCAAACTACCTGCATAGACAGATAATACCTTGCTCTTATCCAGGCACTTTCAACCTCATTAAATTCACTTTCATTAAGAAAGAAGATAAAGAAAGATTTTGGAAAATTTCTTTTTATGAAAAGTGAAAGCCCATAACATCAGACAACAACATATATTTTTTGATTTCTCTTTGTCTGTCAATTTTTTGCTCAATTACTTTGCTGTTCAGTCCTTATGAACCATAGCTGCCTGTTCAGGACTGTTTGTCACAGAAAACACCAGCTGGGGAGAGCTCCTCCATTAATGAACATGCTGTGGTGCTCCCTTTTGAATGCTTCCCTACAGGCAAACTCATCTTCCATGTCTCCTGCGGATTCAGAAAGATATAATTTTTCTTCCCATATTTCCTTCTAATCCCTTCTTGAGATGACCACTCTTCATAACTAAAATAATCTTTGTTCCACTTCCTGAAATATACACTTGTATCTTCTCTAGGCTGTCTGACATATCTACTCTGCTAGGTAGTGAACAGCTCCTGGCTCCAAAGAGATAATACCCCTTCCCATCTCTTGGATTGGAGCATGCTACCACACATGCTTTTTGCACTGGATGAGTTACTTAGTTTTTATTGGTTCACTAGGGAAGACTAAAAACACCTGTGTGTGACTATCCATTTAATCTGTTTGGGATGGGAGAGAATTTGAGGTGACCTACATTATGCTACATCACAAGCACACTCTAAAATGTCCTGCAGGTTTTGGCTGCAGTGCAGTTAACAGAGAAGACTGAGTTCTTTGCTGAGATAAAAAAAAATGTTTTTGAAATGATGTCATTTCCATGTTTACCAAGAAAAAATATTCTACAATAATTTAACAAATTTTAAAATACCAGGGTGGATTCCACATATTAAATCCCCTAAAATGCAGGCTTCAGAGGGACAAAATCTGGCAATTTCTTCTGTGACTGGAGATCCAGAATGGATACAACATTTCTCTAGGAGTTATACAGAAGTTTCTCTTAAATATCTGAACAATTATTTCCTCTCTAAAATAAAACAAATCAGTATTTCACATGAAACCCAACTAATTAAATCTAAGATGAGTAAAGAATAGATGGAATAGCAATAATATCAGAGGGCAAGTTTCCACTCCTGGTTCAATGGTCAATTCTGTCCCAGGAAGAGAGACAAAGGAAGATATGTTCCTTTCCATACCTTGCTAGTTTTGCAAATTTACTCCACCTGGTGCAATGCTAAGCAGTGAAAGTTTCAGTTCATGCCATATTTTTTTTGGGACATTTCCCTGAAAATCCTCCCAAATACTTTTCTCTGTTAAACTGAATTTTGGCAGTATCTGAATAACCAGATACTACTGCAATTGCTATTCTTGCTGATAATAACAACATGAAAGAAATACAGAGAAAAAAATTTTTGTAAGACTTTTGGATAAGTCTTCATATAGCAACCATAATTGCAAAATCTCCTCCAAAACTGGTGGCATTATTGCTTGTAATGACACAAAGTGGAGGGAATTACACCATACATCTAAATAAAACAAGGGACTGTAGACAATTTTAAGTTATGATATCTTAGCCTTATGACTTTAACAGCGATTTGGGTAGTAATAATCAGCAGCAGCAGCGGCAGCATCATCATAAGGAGGGCCTCTTACAACGAGGACTTTAATTTCCTTGCAAGTTTATTTGAAGCTGTCTGTGTATCTGGCACTGCATTAAAACGTAGCCTGTGGCACCATGCTTTGCCAAGCCAGTCTAGCCCAGAGAAAGGACTTTAACTACTCAATGCTATATACATTTTTCCATTACTTTAGCACTGTAAATGGAATTGAATATGGGAACTCCCTAACATATGTCCAAATCACTGAACAGTGAATCTCAAAATAATACTTGCTTTATGATGTTTAGGCATAAATTTAAATTAGTACTTAAGTTTATGACAATAACATTAGTACAATATGGCACTAGTGCAAGGAAAAAAGAGTACCATCAGTGTTGTACACAGTCAATTCTACATTTTCCAACAGCATACTTGTACAAAGTAGGGAAATTATTTCTTCTTTCTTTCTTTTTTTTTTTTGTTTCCTTATAAATACTTTCAATAACTAAATTATGAAACAAACCTTTCAGAGATTTTTTGAAACCTCACTCCCAACCAATTTAACCAAAGTGACTTAAAGCATGTCAAATAACGGACAGCTCCCTATGAAAGAACAAATCTATAATGTACAAAACAAGCCTGTCTTCCTTGTGGTTTTTTGTTTCTTTGGTTGGGGTTTTTTTTGTTTGTTTGCTTTTAACTGCATTTCTAAAAATGAATGGCAAAGAGATTGAATTTCAAGATATTGTTTCGTCAGCATTTTATTCATCATTTCTTCACTTGAAGAAAACATACCCAAGATACCAAATATTTTATCTCAGGAAGGGATGAACACAGGATTCTGACTGCAATAAAGTTTTATTCAAATTCAAATAGAAGCCACATGCGGCAGAAAAGCAGTGGATGGCAGCCCATTTTAAATTATGGTGTCTCTTCACAATGACTTCTACAGTGATTTGGGAAAGAACTGCCTTACAACATGGAACTTTTGGTTGGTTGGTTGGTTTGGTTTTGTTGCACAAGTTCATTGGAAGCTAACTGTGTACCTGGAACTTCATTTCAACAGTAGACTAGAAAGCGCAGCAGCATAATGGGATTGCAGATCAGTCTAGTCACCACTAATTTTAGGAAAGTTTAAATGAAACCTCAAAAATTATGTTAGTATAATCTGAGAATTTTAAATTATTTAAACTGAAAAGTAACATCTCAGATGTTTATTTTCACATAGTAAATTATTTACTGCTTTTTCTTGATAACATTATGGCATTTGCAGATTTATATCCCCTGTAATCTGTAATTTTCAAAAAAGGTAACTCCCACTGAATCTTGTTACAACAATGAAATCAGCAGAAATAACTGCCTCAGATAACACATTTACATAGCTACATCTGTGTTGTTTTAAGGAAAGCAAAATAATGCAATAGCATTGTTAATTTTTGTTAATTTACTCTGCCTGCAAAAACCTTCAGTGTCAAAAATCATGTAGGCTCTTATTTAACATTCATACAGGAGAGCAAGGCTAGAACTGACATGATTTAGGACCTTCTATAACACCTCAAAGTCATGTAGATCCCCCTAAAGAGGATGATTTTCAGGTCATCAATTCACCAGCTTCATGACTGTTTTAAATTATGAAAGCAAGAATATTTATCTAGTCTAAAGCATTAGAGATTATTTTGTTTTCCCTCAGCAGAGATGAAAAGCGTGAGAAAAAAATAAAAGTCATTATGACCTCACTGACTTTTAAGTATATCATATCACCCTTTGAATCATTACCAGCCTTCTGCAGCCATATCTCTGAATGTTATTTTCCATAGGCGAAGTCTTGCAGTCTTTCCTGTATTGCTAGGTTATTCACAACATTAATACATTTTGTTTTATTTTTTTTAAAAAAACACTCAATATCAACACTCAAAACAAAGGAGCAGCCCTTTGATTTCAGAAAGTTAAGGTGAGACTTTGTACTGCTTAAAGTTAACAAGCCTTCTCTCATAATTATGTTAGCATAGAAGATGAAAGCATTTTGGATGCAAAACTAAGTTATGTACACATATATAGGGGGAAATTGACTTTATTAATCTCACAGCAATTTTTTTTTCTTAAGATTACACTTACATTAACTGTGGGATTAATACAGGACTTCCAAAACATAGGAGTACTTTCTTTTAATTATGAAAACACAGTGCCGACAGGTGCTGACAAAATCCCACTTAAGGAGGCAACATTATTTCTCTAAATCATTACGGCAGAATTTCTTTGCTGCATAGTGAGCTTTTCTCCTCTTAGTACACCTAACAAAATATGGGACATATCACAGTTGCTTGGAATTAATACATAACACAGTTTATCACATGGAAAATCCAAGTCCCATATTATGTATTAAAAACTTGTAGTAGAAAGCCAAGCAATAATGGAGATACTCATCTTAGAAACTAATTTTCACTCCTAGCTACATAATTGGTTTAAATTTTTTTAATTTTTCTTTTTTTTTAACTGTGAATATTTTTCCTTTTTTCAGAGAGTTGAAAATAAAAATCCTTATATTACAAACATCTATGGTTTCTCAAAGTAAAGAATTTCATGCTTGATTTTGAGGAATTTTACAATTTTAAGTTACAAAATCAATTTGATGTTAGCACATGGCTTATCTTACCTAGACTTCCTACATCACATTACACTTTAATATAATAGAGGCCTCTTATTATTTAGTTGCTATGGAAAAACGCATTTACAAAAAAAAGGATTCCAGTAGTTACGAAAGGTTACACAGACAGTAAGTAAGGAGTAAAGCTCCAAATATTTCAGTAAAGAGGGCTTAAAAATCTTTACAAGAAACTACTCAAAGCTGAAGCACTACATTGAGTATGAATAATAAAATTTACTAAAAAACAGGAAAAAAAATCAAAGGGTAGCAGTGGTACGAAGAAAATGAAAGCAAACTTTCATAGGTTTTTAAATTAACTGAAATAAATTATTTAATCTCTCAATTAATTAGATCCACAGTCAAGTACTCTGAAAAATAGATAATTCTATAATTAATGACAACAAAAAAGATCTATTAATACAGCATATAGGAAAACCTTAATTTTACTTTTTTCTTCTTGCATTAAAATGTGGGTAGAGTAAAAATGTAGTCACAAGGCAAAAATTAAGTCCAGTAGGTGGTGAAGAAATCCTAGAAGAGTAATATCACTCACCAAAGTAGTATCATTCACCAAACTATTAATCTGTACCAATCTGTGTCTGCAGGAACTGCAAATCACACAGTTAACTGATGCTGAAAAACCTCTTCACTACCACACCAAACGGTGTCATGCTCAGTGTAGAAAACTGGGGGAAGAAACAGAAGGAAGAATTGCCTTTGGAGCAATTCTCTTTCATCTTTACAAGTCACCATTACTCCTGGTAGAACCCTGCCTTCCTGGAGATGACAGAACACCTGCCTGCCAATGAGAAGTTTTGAATGAAGTTCTTGTTTTGCTTTGCTTGCATGCATGGCTTTTGTCTTTCCTGTAAACTGTTTTCAGCTTGACCCATGACATAAACACTCAAAAAACAAAAGTTACACCCCAAATTTACCCTCCTTTCATTTTATATCAAAGAGTATGTCTAAATGAAATAGTTAAGTTTTTCTATCTTAAAAATAACAATAACAACAATCCTACAAGCCTCACTATGCAAACAAAAGCACTGAGAAGTTTTCAGAACAACTTGGAATTTGGCAAGTGACAAAATAAAAGTGATAATATTGAACAAGAGATGCATGATTGACAGTGGAAACTCTATACTGTCATCCAGCACTGAAAAGAAGGAAAAAACTTTGTTTAACCCACAATTTCCTCTAGAGTATTAGCATTGCCACAGACTGATGCAAAAATATCAGAAAAGTTTAAATAGATTTATAGTTTACATCATGTTTTTTCTTCCTTCAACTATACAGATTAAAAATACACTTAATTCTATGGATTATAACTTTGAATAGATTAAAGAAATAGAAGATTAACACTCAAATATTGATGTTGTTTTGGAAGCAAAGTGTGTTGGTATTTTGTCTGATATGTAATTACCTTATTATAAAAGCCTGTTCATTTTTTTCATTAAAAAAAAAATCTTTTTTCTTTTCCATAGAAGACAATTTTAATATTTGCATTATAATAAAATAGGACTTTTAAACTTCATAGCAACTCATTGTTAAAAACTGAATGGGAATTTTTATTATTACTAATTTTAATTCTACGATTCACAGAAAGATTCATTTATTCAACCATACACAACTCAGTGGAATTAGTTATTCACTGGAGATTTGTTTTTAACTGATAGCATGAGATATTTGTCAAGTGTTTAATTTTGCAGAAAGAGCATTTAAAGCTAGTTTCAGAAAGAGGGGCTGCTATGATCATGTTTTAGAAGAGTTTGTGATAACTTATCAATTATTCCCAAAGGCAAAATTTCACCATTTCTAGGTTTGTAAAGACTGAAAATATTCACTTATAATTCATTTACCATTTCTATTGTTTCTTGGTAAATCTGGTTTTAATTTTAAAAGGTCTTAGCACTGGGAAGGACTGGATCTCAGCACTAAGGAAGTGAACAGAGCATAAATTGCTCTTCCTTTTCTTATGGAACTGCTATAGGACTGTTTTATTAATCAAGAACTCAGAGGAAAACACACAAGTTTAAGTTCGGTTTTCTTTTTTATTTTTTTTTAACTTGAATATTGACTTGAAGTGAAATCACACCTAAAATTCATGTTATTCTTGGAAGTATTCTGTTTTGAACACAGATGATGCTCAGAGGGATAACACTCCAAAAGTAGGTATCACCCATTGTAAAGAAATTATTTGCATGATAAAGTTTAGATTCACTGCAATTACAGAATGTGGGAGCTCAGCACATCACTCCTGATGTCCAGAGCTACCGAGAGAACCCTTGGGGGGGCTCGGGAGTCTTGGAATGTTGCCAAAAGCACTTGGTGACTTGATTTTGATCCATCTAGAGATGTGCCACCGAGGTATGAGGAAATGGAACCTGCGAGAATCACTCGAGTGTAAATAGTGAAGAGAAGATATCATTATAGGGTGAATCACAAATTTTGGGGTTTTGGTACAGGGGGGTTGCAGAGACAAGATGGAGGAATCAGGGTGTGCCACCAGGCTCTTCTTTCTTCTTCCTGTCTTCCATCTTCTGGAGTGGTGTTGGCATTTGGGGATTGGTCTGGGATGAGAGTGTAGTTAGTGAAGAAGATGATAGGTATTGGGGACAAAAGGTAAATAAGATATACGTAGTTTTGTTATAAAAGATGCGAACGCCTTGGGGGTGGGCAGAGTGCCTTTGGCTGCCGTGCTGGTCAGATCCTTCGGGCAGAGAAGGGACTTTATAGATAAGAAATAATAAACAATTCTGAAGACCAAAAAAACCTAGCGTCCAGACTCATCTTTTGAAGCCCAGCGTGCAAGAACCATCCTGAGCATGTGTGGGGGCAGAGACAGACAGCCGACCCCATAACAGTATAAATCAAATGCACTTCTGATATGCTTAATGCAGATTTTTTTTCTACAACAAAATTCTTCTATTCACAGTGCTAAAAATAAATCAGTTTAGCATGGGGTATTTTATCTCAACTTTCCTAAAACACTTTTTATTATCCTCACCCTTCCTACTTTTGCTCTTTTTCCCTATCCCCTCCAGACAGATATACTTTTGGGGTTTATTCTGGTTTTAGTTCGATTTCAGAATTTAGAATTTTGCTTTTTTCAGTGTGTCTCAAGCATCTAGCAAGCAGTAGAATGAAGCTTTTACACTATTTGCACATAGTCGCTGATACCTTTGCAGGCGATTCTTTAAGGGACTATAAGGTATTGAATCATGACACAAGCGTTCACCCAATCTTATTCAAATGAACTGTCTTGCCCTACACATCAAGAATTTATGTGGTTAACAAGATGGATGAAGAAAGAAATGGAACATTCCTCTCTCTGGCCAATTGACTTTATTCCCCCTCTGACAGTGGGTGGAAAATATATATGAAATT
The DNA here is from genome assembly GCF_027477595.1 of Haemorhous mexicanus. Lineage (NCBI taxonomy): Eukaryota > Metazoa > Chordata > Aves > Passeriformes > Fringillidae > Haemorhous > Haemorhous mexicanus. The sequence continues at coordinate 49,126,085 of NC_082381.1, read as the reverse complement.
AAAAGATCTGTAATTCACAATCTCTGTGAAACTAGAACCTAGAATTATTAATCTATATTCCATTCCAAATTTAAAGAAATAAAAATCAAGGAGCAGTACTATACACATCCACATTTTTTTCCAGTCAGATTTTCTTATTAGACTACTTTTCTGAGATGCTCAGCAAGAACCTCAGAATTCAGTGCTTTACAAGGGTATACACTTTCACTACAAAACAAGGCTCTAATTAAGAGCACAAAGAGACTTTAAAAGGGTTGAGAATGAAGTAAATTATCTTTAAGCGATGTGATTAAAGTATTTCTGTCCATCATTGAAGAGAATTTGAGTCAAGTTTAATTGATTTAAAGTAGTATATATTTAAAACAATAGCAAATTTGCAATCACATCATTCATTTCTTGGAAGGTAAACAAGTAAAAGTTTTCAATCACAACCAAAAATGATTTAAAGTAAAGTGGTGCTTAATACTTTTGCCGCAACAAACCTAAATGCTCTCAGATGGAGATGGTGCAAAACCATATTTAGGAAACCACAGACTGTCCTTGTTTAATCTGCAAAATTCATAATGTTCTCCTTCACAGCAAACTCATAATATTTACAGTAAACGCAAATAACAGCAAATAAAAAAAAAAAATCACAGACTTATTTACCGACTTTGAAGCAAAACTAGCCAGTAAAATATCTGCCCATCTTCATGTTCAATTTACTTTTCATTACATTTGCTTCAGATAGATATACTACAAACTTCTTTTCTGCACTTACAGTTTAACCAGGAGCTTACAGTTTCCATGGTGTTCTGGTGCAACACAGACCACAACTGAAAGAAATTTCTCTCTCCTATTTACTTCACAATACCCATTATTGTGACATCTGAGTGTGTAATTTTCAAGACATTTACCTTCACAAAACTTCTGAGACATACCAGATGGTGTGAGTAAACAAAGAAAAGGCTTGGTGGCTGTCTCACAAGCAATTTGTAACTAGACAGTTGTTTTCTCACAATTCAAACAAGAACCTAAAAAACCTACATCAAGAAAGTGTTATAATGTTTAACTTGGTGCCCTACAAAAATAAGACATAATAATTCTGTAACTGTTTTTACTACAGTGTGTATAACTATTTATGTCTCTCCTCTATTCTGCTGTCCAACTTTGCTTTATGTTTCCTTATTTCAACTCAATTTTAAGATTTTAAGAACAGGAGTAGTTGTAAAGATAGTAAAGTTCATTAAAACTTTGAGATCATGAGGGAAAGGATTTTATTCAGGATGCCAGATGGACTTTCTTCTGACAAGGCACCAGAAAATCCAAACAATCAACCACAAATAATCACAGATAAATGCTTACAGTGGTACTCAAAAATGTCTTTTATCAGTTTATATACATTCAATTTTATATTGCAAAATATAAATCTATGGAAAAATATAAATCCTTATCAGTTTATATATATTCAATTTTATACTGCAAAATGTAAGTCCATGGAAATTTCAGTGCTGACATTTTCTTTTTCCTCCTCAAACAGAAACAAAATTAATTCATACAACATATTTCACATTTATTTAAATATTTCTAATTTATTTAACTAGAAAACACCTAGGTATATGAAGGAAAAATATTTTACATTTTTAATAAAAAATTTAAATCAAATTTTAATCCAAGTTTTAAAGAAAATTTTTAAATAGAAAAACTGTTTTTAAAATTAGATATATGAAATACAAATATCCAGAAATTCAATTAAACCTTTCCTTATTTCAGCTTCATTAACTACTCTCGATCCTTATATTTTTTGGAAACAGGACCAAGCCACACTATGACATATCTGCATGCACACATTTGCCACTTTTGAAGTGGTAAAATCTTCAATCAGCTCCTTCTTCAATCAATCAGCCAACTTATTCCCCTCTGAGAAATTCTTATTTGTAGAAATGTAATGATTTTATTATTATAATATCAGATCTCTTAAGTTGTTTTTGTTTGCCCTTCTACTTATAAATTTCATGTTTTAATATGACAGAAAAATAAAACTTTAAAGAGTAGAAATGAAACAAAGGTTCTTCTCCTCTACAGTAGAGAACAGTGTATGTGCAGTCAAGTAAAATCACTGTGTGTGGCAACTGAAGAAATGTGCTGATAATGTCTTAAATACTGATGGGAAAAACCAAAGTTGAAAAAAGCTCTATCAAGACTGAGAGTTTTGAAAGGTTTTAACTGCCTATGAATAAGGCTTACACTCATCATTTTGAAAAGTCCTAAGACTACTGACCTTTAGCAGGAGAGTTCATGGTGAGCCTGCCAGTAAATAAAATTTTAAGAACAAACAAACAAACAAAAACAAACAAAACCCAAAAGACAACAAACCAAACAAAACAAAACAAAACAAAACAAAACAACAACAACAACAACAACAACAACAACAACAACAAACAAAACAGAGATACATATGGGAGATAGATAACTACCCCTTATTCCCCAATATTTTTATATTAGTGTCAATACTTAGCGCAGTCTGCTGAAATTTGCTCTAAAGCAGGTCAAAATTATTTTTTTGGTTGTTTTAGCATTCTAAGGTTGAAGTAAAAATACTATGTTTTCTTCTTATAAAAGTCATAGATATTTACAATCTGAAAGCTTATAAAAGCTCAAGTCAATCACGCAAGGTCATCAAGTTTACTTCCTTTCTTCCTGTATTTTTATTCAAGGTTGAGAAGGCACAATGTTACTGCAGAATACTAATCTTACTCTTTAGACAAAGCAAACAAAACCTTAAATCAAGCAGATAAATACACAATCTCTTGATATCAAAACAATAGATGATAAATAGTGAAGAAAGCATATCTTATATAAGTTATCTCAATGGACTGAGTGTCATATAAAGACACATTTTAACGTAAGCCACTGGAAGTTCTTTCCTATCAAAAGTCAATGAGGTACTATTATATTACTTATTTTTTTTTTAATGTAACAGGTAAAAAATGTAACACGGTAAAAAGTACCCTAAAATTGGGATTGAGCCAAAGTAATTTTCATAAAACCATCATTATATTTAACTGCTTGTATTTATTCAAAATGATGGGCCATTACTGTTAAAATGCAGCACAATTTAATCATTTTCTTTTAAGTTTGTACAAACGGAGAGAAGTCAAAAATTTGACTGACTTCAGACAAATGACAAACATAGTACTTTTTCCCTGCTTCATCTAGAAAAATGGCTATGTACTACTATTTCAACTACTTAAAGTTATTAATGTATGTTATTTCCAGATCTACAAATGTAATTTCAAGGTATATAAATGCAGACACTTAGAATCAAGTTCCACAATTTCTGAGATCTATACCAGATTTTGAAAAGACTTGATTAGCTGAATGACATAAATTAATAACTCTCACCACAAAATCAAAGGGCTCTAAAAATTTCTATGCAGGAACATGAAAGAGATATATTTAAGCATTTACAAAAAAGATGCTTAAATAACATACTACACAAAATATTTCTACCGGGCACAACACATTTAGGTAATTAAACAGAGCTTACTGCTATTAGATCTGCTTTTGTTTAGGGAGGATCTAAATTTTACTAGGTATTTTTATTAAATGAAAACCATTTATTCACTTGTAACAGCTCAAATACATTACTTGATCTAAGCAGATTAAGAAAAGCAACAGAAAAGCCAACAGTACAAAATTAAATTAGATTGTTCCCTCATAATATAATAAAAAGCAAATATAAACTACATGCGAAGTATTTTTAGAAGCAATAATACCAGAAAAATTTCCAAAATTCCTATCACTTACACATTTATTGACTGCTACCATCTTATTTTATGATGAAGTTTAAGAATTAATTCTGAGTACATGTGTATCTTTTAATATCCATGCTTCTGCATATCAACAAGTACAGAGTGCCTATGTTTATTGATGAGACATTCAACTTTGCTCTACACACATCTCATTTCCTCTTGAAGCATGAAAACATGAAGGCTTAAATGTGAAATTTTCTTGCTCCAACAAATAAAATGTTACCTACTAAATTATATAAGAAATTCTCTCAAACGATTTTATAAATGTGACTGATGACCAAAGATACTGAAGTACAATGCATAACGTGAACAACTGGAAAACAAAAAAAAAGTCAACAGCAGTGTATTATAGCATCCCCACTCTGTTCAGAAGTGTCTGTCTCTGAATTCCGAAAACCTGATACATGTTACTACACGTGCAAATAAAAGCACCATAAACTAATCTAACAGGGTGAATTAGAACAGAGTAAGTGGACAAAATCCTGTGTAGTAAAAATACAGAAAGGAGAGGATAAGAAAGGTAGAATGGCTACAAAACTGGGAGTAAAAAATGTGTAAATCTGACTTCAATAATACATGAGAATTTAGGAAAATTCTGAGAGGAAAGAATATTTAAGAAAATGAAGGTAAATCAAAAACTAGATCAAATGGAACAAAGTTTATCTCATGTAGATCAAGTCAAATCTGTGGTTTTCTGTGACAGGCAATTTTTAGACAGAAAAGCAGTGGCTGATTTTATCTATTGTTATATAGGAAATTGCTAGTCATTCATGAGTACATGAGAAAAGGAACTACATACTGCATAAAAGCAAGAAAATGGCCATATGAGACACTGAGAAGGGAAGAATCAAACCACCCATGACTTAAGTAATCACACAATCAAGGAATTCCTTAATTTCATTAAGACCATGAAACAAAACCCATAGATTTATTCATGAATTCATCTCCCTGTACAATTAGGTGTTATCAATCTAGAGCAGAATCAAGATATCAAAAGACAGAGCTAGGTGATGGCAGTGTAACAGTGAATGAAGTCTGGCAGCAGAAAATACAAGGTCACGTACCTGACCGGAAATAAGAATTTCAGCTCAAGCCAGAAGCTTATTACACAGACATGAATGAAGTGTACTAGTCAGTCATAAGATGACATAAAATTACTTACAGGTGTAAAAAAACAAGTGGATGTTTAAAATTTATCACATTCAATTGCTGTCTCAACATGAAGAATTACAAATCCACACCCCAGCCCCAAAGACACAGATATAAACAATTTACTATAGGCCAGTCCTAGTGGATAACATCCCAAACACAGCCCTCAATCATCTGGACAGACGAGAAAGAAAAACAGAGCAGAAAATTGTAGGGGTTAGGTTTATTTACTTTTTTCCTTTTTACTTATAGAATTTTTCCCTGGAGTTACTAAGAAACATTAACAACAGGGTACTTAAGAAAAACAAAAGAAGTGGCCAAGCTCAGGGAAGGAGGAATCTCTCTTTTCTGGGAGTTTCTCTCCAAGAATTTGGTAGGTAAGGGATGGGGCAGGGGCAGCTGCTCTCTCTCTCTTGGCGCTGGAGGAGGGCGGTCGGAGCTGCTGCTTGGAGAAGGCAATTCGCTGCTGCTGCTGCTGGAGCCCAGCCCGGAGCTGCTTCTTCTGCTGTGATGTGAGCCTCTGCTCATGAGAACAGCCACTGAACTGAGACCTTATTATCCCCCACCTCACTAAAAGAGGGACCCATCCCCGACTGCTCGGGTGCCCGGGATCCTGAGCTCGCCTCTCCCCACCTTGGTGGGAGCCGGGCTGTTGCTGTCCCGCTCTCACCGCTTTTTCGGCACTGCTCGGAGTTTTCACTGCACTGCAGCCCCGCACGCCCCACCTGCCGAGACTCCTGTCCCGGCTTGGTGCTCCTCAGAGTCCTGCTGGGACAGCGGGATCGGCTGCCCCAGGGTTTGTAAGGCGAAGCCTCTCCGCCACCCCTTCCCGTCCGGGCCGAGCCGCCATCGCCGCGCGCTCCCCGCGCCACAGCGCCCCCTGCAGCCGCGGGGGAGTCACCGCGCCTGCCCCGCCCCCCGGGAGCCAGCAGCGCCCCCGCTGGCCGTGCCCGGAACTGCAGCAGAGGGAAAGGGCCCGCGGCCGAGAAGGCCGGGCCTGGGCTCCGGGCTCTGTCTGGGGTCAGCGCCCGGCCGTGCGGGTTTGTTTGCTGTGTCATACAGCCAGTAAAGAAATGCTGCTCCTACCCCTCATCTCTTTGCCCGAGAGCCCCTTCATTTCAAAATTATAATAATTCAGTGGGAATAATTCAGTTTACATTTTCCATTCCAAGGAAGGCTCCTGCTTTCTTTAGCAGACACCTGTCTTTCAAACCAAGACAAAAATAAATCAAGGTTTTGTTCATTCTGGATTAAGAGATTTATAGAAAGGTAAAAAATTCCTTTTTCAAGGGTCATTTTTCACATCCTTCCTTACACATTCACAAGGAAGAATACAGTAGTGGGATAGAAAACAAAATCCAGTGTTACTGATTGCTTGCTCTCAGATGAATGATAGAGCTCTATTGAAGTAATGACACACTATAAAGGAGTAAAAAATACTGATGAAACCAAGTCTTAAAAAAACTCAAGTATTAAAAGACCAATTTCAAAATATTGACCTTTCAGTGAAAACCAATATCTTGTACCTACTGTCTATTTAAAGTTTCCAAGCCCACTATAATTGAGGGCCAATTAGAAACATTTGGACAGACAACCTTAGGAATTCCTGCTTTATTTTGATTGCTAACACTATCATATCCATGTGAGTATAATACAAGTAAAGCTATTTAAGCTGCCTATGTGAAATAAAGAAAAACAAAAGTAATGCACAAGGACACTCTCTTTCAACCTGTTCCTGGAGTACAATATTGCAAAATTATGATGAGATCTTTCAAGAAAAAACAGAAATGTAAGAAAGGAAAAAGATCTTTATTGCACTCTCTCATATTTCAGTAGAACTGAAATACTGTGTTAAAATAACAGTGCAAAAATACCACATTCAAACCAATTTAGAAATTGGTTTTAAAGAATTAATAAGGTCTTTGAGATATAATTTAATTTTCAATTTACTTGCCAAAAAAATCTTGCAATTCAATAACTCTTTTTTCAAGAAGATTATTTTGAAAAAAATCCAACTTCATGGTTATAAAACCAGCCTGTGTTTTTAGCTAATTATCACATTTCTTATCATTATGTTAGTTTTCTAGTAGTGAAAAAGTTGTATGAGATATCTACTGTTGCGCTTACTCAAACTATGAAAAAAAGATCATTTCGGGCTGAAGATGGTATCTTAATCTCTTGGCAAATACTGAAATCTCAAAAATACAGTAGATGAAATAAATACGGGTTCCTTTTTTTCTGAACAGTATGCACTGTCTGATAGAATTAATTCATTTTTTCTCTTGGCCCTAGTTTGTCAAGTCTTTCTTCACCTTTTCAATGAAGGAAGTCTTCACATGAAAAGAAAATCCCTTCCTGGACTTTTCTATTTAGTACTACTTTCTCACATTTCTATACACAGCTGTAAAAATCACCAGACATTTGGAGACAAAAAGACTATGCTGAACTGCCTGTCTTATCTTGCTGGTCTGCTTAAAGAAATGTGATTCACCTTTAGAGAAAACAAAACAAGCAATCTAATAGCATAGCAGAATGCATAGAAAAAACACTGCATTTCATTATTGCTTAATGAATTTACCTATGATTAAAATAAAACTCATCTTGTCATTGCATGGAATGCTCCTGCTCTAATTATTAAAGTATTATCTATCCATTTTCTCCTCAAGATAGTGCCTAATTACAATATCAAACTAAGTGTTTTTTACTGTTAGATCAATAATTTAAACTTATGGTGGGGGCAGGTGGAGAGGCGAGGGAAGCAGCTGTTTTGAGGGGCTTGACTGAATTCAGCACTATCAGAGACATACACATCTAGAGGAGGTCATGGCTGTTTTTCTCCTCCTTTGACATAAACCAGTGTTTTCACTTTGTTCAATGGTGCTGCATAAAAAAGTTAGAACTTCTACTAGTGACAGAAAAAGACATATTAAGTGAAGCATTCTGTTGTTTGGAAAGGCATCCCTTCTTACAGATGTGAGCTCAACAAACAGCGGCTGTGAATGGCACACCGAAAAAACCACAGAAATGTTTGTGCAGGATGTTTGGCATTTGTATTTTTACTGTGAATGCATATCTGAACTAACTCTGAAACTCACTCTGAAGAGTAACAATAGATATCTTCCTGATCACCCTAAGAAAGGGTCTGCATTGGTATCTGCAATTTGATTGCTTGTGTCCTGTGTTAAATTCACAAATCTGAATATAAACACAAAAACATCAACAGGAAAACCATGTTAAAACTGAGCAAAAAAGAAAGGTCTAAGAGAGCTCTGCAGTGTGAGGCACATAAAAAAACAAGTAATGTATGTCAGCAATTTCATTAAAAGAAATTTTAAAGTCACGACTATAGAAATAAAAACAAAAACTCAACTGGTTTGTGAAGTAATTCTTTACATATAGATTTATGAGTACAGTTACAAGTGCTATCTTGCCACCCTAAAGAATTCATTGATATTATGTATTAAAAATTCATAAAGTTTAGCTCCTGACAATTAAATGATGAAAAGTTCTTTCTTAGCTGCTTTTGTGGTTTCCTTTTCCCCAGATTTTGAGTTACCTGGCAATACAATCAATGTTACCTGAAGTTTCCCAGCAATAACACCAATTCTCAAATCAAAATAAAAAAATAGCTAAGATGCAAAACAAGGGAAAAATCAGTCAATATATTCTCGCTCTTTTAAAGGTGCTGATGCCAGCTACGTTCCTGTTGAAATCTTTTCTTGAACATGAATGAACTGGGAGCCTAGAATGGGACTCAAACTTAAAATCCTTTAGAGCCACACGCAGTTATTTCATGCCTTAGCTGAGGTAAGTCAGGAAGCTGTTTTATTCTCTTCCACAATTAGAATTAATTCTTAAAAAAAACATTAGAAAGACTTCATTTTGTGCAACTGTTTGAATACTGGAGTTACACAGGAGGTGTATAATATCAAAACCCAGCATTAAAACTACACAAGATAGCAACACTGTGCAGTGCTGACACACACAACCAACCATTATGAGTAAACCCATTTGCTAACACAGAAATGATGTGTTACAGATGGACTGTCAGCAGTACACAGGTTTAGTGTCTATCAGGCTCTTCTTTCTTTTATGAGTTGTTGCTTCAAATATTCAAATATATGCATCACTTCCAAGTTCAAAGGACCTATCTACTCATATCCTTATGAAAACTGCACATTTCTCACTAATAGTAAGAAACAGTAATGAGTAGAGCGGCCAAGGCCTATTGTGGCAGCCAAATCATGTGTTAGAAATAGAGATAATTCCAACTCTTGGAAAATTTGCCAGGGAAACAAATGAGGCCACGGTGAATGAAACAATCAAGCATCTGAATTTCTGATGCCTGCAAAAGAGAATTGAGGGAGTTCATGAAGTAAGAGTCCCTTACAGTCTAGTTCCACAAACCTCTGTTTTGACTGATCATGTAACATTATTTCATACTACAGCAAACTCTGCCATTGTAAAAAAACTTTAAACTGAGTCAATTTTAAAACACACACACCAAAAAAAAAAAAAAAAAAGGAAATAAAAAGGAAAAAAAAATCCTGCATAGAAGTGTAAATATTTCTAGAGTAAATGAATGAATTTTCAAGTCCTAAAAATAACTGGGAGAGTTATCATTCCTCAATTTTAATACTATTTGAAAACATATTAGACTAAGATATGGGCATTTTTGCTTTGTCCCTGTCTACAGTCTACCATTTCAAACATAGTATTGTGTGTAAGTTGGGTACAAATTCTATTTTAACATTTGAGTACAAAATCAGTCTTTTCAGCTACAATTAAAAAAAAAGGAGTTATCTAAAAGCTACATAAGTAGAAAAGTGGAAAGGGGAAAGTCAAATTCTAACTAGTCATCAGTAGTAAATCTGTGATTGAGAAATAATTTGGTATAGAGGGCAAGGATGCCTCAGAAGGGAGTAAAGAGTCAAGGAGGAAGGTTGCCAAATACACGACTCCCTACTGTCTTACAGCAATCCAGGAATACCAGCAAGGCGCCTGGGTCCACATTTGGGCAGCAGTACTGGGAGAAGGCCTGGACTCAAGGATGGGCTGAGGTGTGACCACTCACAGGGCTGGTACTGGGTGTAGTGGTTAAAAAACATCTGTCAAGAGGCATCTTGTTTTAAAACCACTTATTGAAGTAGGATTCTGCTCACTGTATCATTCATTGATTACATACATACATTATATATATATATATATATATATATATATATATAAATTTTTTTTAAGCATGAACATGTGTTTTACATGCCTTGACAGATCAAATAAAAATTCCCCAACAGCAGTTTAAGCAGAATATCACTTACTATTGACTATTTTAAAAAATGTTTTATTTTCTTTTGAGTTGCACACTTAGGCTCTGAAAATAAAACTTCTGTTTAGTCTGAAAGAATAATACAATTCTTCTTCCATAAAATTCCATATTCTAATACTGATAATACTGATTGGGCATAGCATTTCTTCTCTCAGCGATGATAGATTAATTGCTGTAAAAGTGACAATGAATTATTTGCTTGGAATAAATTTAAGAGGATCAAGATACTATCTGTCAAATATTTTTAGGCAGATATTAAAAGATAGTATAAAATAGATCACTATTTATACTCCAAGAAGGTAACATACTGAGTGATTACTACCCACTGCTATTTAACACCTATTTACCTGGTTATGTTTTATGAAAAATTACAGTTTAAGAAACATCCAATATTTTAGAATGTTCTAGTCTGAAAAAAGATTTTGTACCAAACAATACCTGATTTTCTGACTGAAATTGTCCACTACTATAAAAGTGGTTCTAACATATTTTTAGCAGTGAGGTTCCAAAGTCAGCAGAACACTGTCTGCATCACTGCTTTCTCCTACACATAGGTCTTTACTGGCAAGAGGCAGGGTAGGAAGGATGACAGAAACATTTAAAAATTCTTCCTGGGTCTTCCTGGTTTAAGGTTAAATTTATTACATTTATCCATTGTGAATTACTGAGAAAAGGGCACATGTCTAGTTTGGGATGTTTCCCAAACGTACTTCTACATTAGTCAAAGCCACAAAAATAATATAAATAATTAAATATCCAGGCCATCAGTAACTGGCAACATATGAACAAAAATTCAGATGTGAAAGATGAATGAATCTTTCATAAAAAAAAAAAAATCTATTGAGACTGCATTAAAGCATTAAGAAAGATAAGGATACATGTAACTATAAAAGCTAACATGTAAATATGAACATCTTTATATCTGTAATACTCAAGTATGCACAACCATGCACTGAAACTTGACACAATTTGATTCTACTCAATATACGTTTTCAACACCTGCGGCATTATCTTAGAAACACTTCCACTGAGACATTATGAAAATATATTAGAAACATCAAAACAGAGACAACTCTCTTCGGTACCTCCATCACACATACAGACTTTACTAGAGTTGAGAGCTACATCAGAGAATTCTGTTAGAATTTCTCTATCTGTCCTTGTGTAGAATATCCAAAGAGAATATACTACCATCCTTCCCAAGAAGCAGAATACGATCAAATTTCTATGTAGTCACTGCAGAGATACAAGAAGAAAAGACTTATTTGCCATGGTAGAGTCCAGACCTCCACCCACCCTCCCACAACATGACCCAAAATGGTGAAAAAAAAGCTTATTTTCTACTGCAGTTGCCTAAGTATAACAGAGATAAAGTCCAGCATAACTGTGGATCCATCACTTACCCATCACTCTAAATTTGCGGCAGTCTGACTGTATGTCTACCACTGCTGGGCTACAAAGAGCAAACTGGCAAAGAGATGTAGACAATTTGCAAAGGGTTTGAAAATAAAAAAACTTCATTGCAGACAGTACAGAAATGTACATATGGGTACCTGCACATCAATCTTCCTTTTCCCCAGTCTCTACCTCTTAAATTCTTTATTTTCCTGTCCACAGAGAATGAATCAGAACACAGTAAAGCACAGGTATACAGCCTAAGTATGATCTATGAGGTAATGACTGTTCACAAAAGTCAAAACAAGTTGAGTAGATGGAGGTTTTTGAGCCCTTGAGAAAGCAAAAAATAAAGTCACGATACCCCAAACTCATTAACAATATACGAAGAGTAGATGCTGAAGTGATATTCCATTAAAAAACCCTAGACATTGCCTATCATAACTGAAAGGATTCTTCAGGAGAATGCTATAGCTACATATAACCTGTCACCTGTGTCTAGGTAAGAGTTTTACACTTAATTATTGTTATATGAACTGCAAATTTTACCCAGATATTGATAGTCTCTTAGAGTAACACTGGGTCTGTCGAAAACTAACAAAGGTTTGGCAGCTGATTGAGCTATCCCTGAATTCCTTCTGTATTTTATTTTACTTGACGTCCAAATAACATTTTTACAGAACTGTGCCCTGAGAAAAACCCTGTCCTAGTCTTCTCTTGTTCCAGGCTAACCACTGCTATCTAGATCTTCCAAAAGTACACCAGGAAATGAGATTACAAAGCACTGTGGTTCTGTTTGTTCTGTTTTACAGGGAGAAAAACATATTCAGTGACATATACATTTGTTTACAAATATGCTCTATGTAAGAGCAAGTATGTTAGGAGTAAAATTATGGGTTAGTATTTGCGAACAAATTTTATGATAATCCCTCCTTTCTCCAGGAGGCTGGTTTGCTCTCAGTGTTAATTACTGGAGAACATGTCTGCTCTTTGGAGAAGCAGTCTCTGAAACAGAACTTGCTTGAAAACAGAAATGTAATCTCTGACAGGTATGGTGGAGGTCCAGAGCCTGCTGGCATGGTGCAACTGAAACACAGCCCTAAAACTTCCACACTCAGCCTCATAAAACTAAGAGTTTACTGCAACAAACTTTATCAATTTCAGGGCAGAGCTCAGCAATTGTCAGTGTGCTTCACTGCATCCAGATAGTCCTGAAAGAATTTAGTTTTAAGGGCTATTTCACCCTTGAAAATTAAAATCAATCATCTTGATAGTTCTTATAAAAAAGCTACCATTGGTTCAGAAAAACAGCAGTAGTTTTTTGCTACAGGCATAGAAATTCCCCAACCACAGGAAGTATCTACCATTCTAAATGTCTTTTTCTTCTCATATTTACATTTTGTCAAGCAGGACAAATGAGTAACTCTTGTTTGTTATACAGTTGTGTATCTGAGTCCTCCAAACAGGGCACAGCAAAAGGACTGATACTTAGAAAGGAAATAAAGAGACCAGTCATATTCAAGCTATGCAGCATATCACTGTTGAATGAATATTCAGCTCATTCTTTCTAAAGCTTTTATCCAATATTTATTTACGCAAAGCTGCCATTGATTTCCCTAGGAGCTTTAGTTATAAAGAATAAGGATGAGATTCAGTGCTATTTTTAATTGAAACAAAAACAACTCTCCCCCTGAGGAAAAAAAAACAAAAACAAAAACAAAAAACCAACCCAAACAAACCAGTTACTAAAGATTGCCTATTCTTCTAAAAAAAAAAAAAAAAAAAAAGGGGGCAAGTAAATCTCACTATTATTACAAAACTACTGCAAACTAGACCACTGCAAAGCAGATAGGCTTCCTGTCATTGATTGGAAATTATACTGAGAGCCACAGTTTATTGGCTTGAAGCTTCCTAATCTAAATAACAGTCAGTCTGGATAGTAGAAAGGCTTTAAAGTTACCACAAAAGCACCAGGATATTTTTATTTTTATTTATTATTGTTTTATGAAAAGAAATGCTGTGGAGTTTTGGTATTTTTTTTCATAATAGAGTCTCTTTCACTCTATGCTTCCTTTAGAAGAAACAGAACCCCTACAGTTTTGACAAATGTAGGGTTAAAATGGAGCTTTAACATGGTTTATCAAAGGGGTGGAAAGATCAGACTGTCTCAGGTGGATAGAACAGCCAGTTTCAGCTTATTTAATTTAATGAGATTGCACTTTACCAGAACATCGCATATGGTCAAAATACCTATTTCACACTTTCAGGAATGAAAGACAATCTCACTGGAAGGACATTTCCAGCTCCTCACTTAGTCCCTATGTTTTGTCTAGCTCTAGCAATGGCAGCAGCATTAACCCCTGGGAAATCAAGGAGAACCTTTGTTACCAAACACAGGAAAGGGAGACTCAGGGAGTCTTAACAGCAAATATGAATGAGTTGCCAGGTATAGCTGGTGATTTCTGTACAAAATAATCAATACAGATTGGTATCCTTTTTTCTAACACTTATTTACAGTAGGATATTTTGACAAAACTGGATCCCATCTCATCTAGTGCAAATGTCTACAAAGCATACAGATTACCTATTTACTTGGTCAAAATCAGTAGTGAGAGTCAAATGGCAATACTTAACTATTTACTTGGTCAAAATCAGTAGTGAGAGGCAAATGGCAATACTTCAAATCCTGCAAATCCTCTTTGAATGTGATTTCTTCCTTCCATCTTTGTCATAACTTCACGTAAGATACACTTTTTTTCTTTCATATGATTAAAAAGGGACTTAGGTAGCTCAGATGCAAATATCTAAATTTCAAAATTCTAATTTCATAGAGATAAATCCCAATTTTCCTGTCTCTGCGGAAGACAGAAGTTAATCATATGTCTCAAAAGTAAGTAATATTTACAATAAAAGGAACAAGGAAATTCTCCCTTCTCCTGCTAAAATGTATAATTTTATTTCTAATTCCAAAAGTCTTTGAGCTTCAAATGGGTATTTTCTTATTAGTATCCCATCTAACACATCATCTAACTTCTACCATAATTAGTAATACTGAAGAAACCAACTTTGCCTATTCCCTTAAATTTTTCAGATAATTATAGAATATCCATATTGAGCACATCCAGTCTAATGTAACTCAGGATGCAGCAGAATGCTGCAGGTAAACTACACCAGTGTTTTGGGCTCCCTGTACGCAACTTGGTTTGTCTAGAACATCATTTTTATAGTGCATGTTCCCCTCGAATGGTTTTACTCTTGCTGTCTTGCTGAAAACCTCTGCTCCAGGCCTTCTTTAATAACAAGATATTCTGTTTTCTCTCCAGGTGAGGTTATATGGCATCTGAGTAATAGTATTTTTTGTACCCTGTTTAACGGTGTATTTTATGAGACTTTTTTTTGTTCTTCAGAGTTTTCTATAAAGTTATTTTTTCACAATAACTCAGAACAGATCAAGCAAAAAAAATTATAAAATCTTATTTTTAGAAACAACTAAAGTTTTGAAAACACTTTCTACTTAGATTTAGAAGAGGACAGAGGAACACTTGAAAAAAGATTTTCTTCAGCTGTTGGGTGAAAAAAAATTATATTAAGTAATAAAAATAAATTCAAATATTCCAACATGCGGTTTCTAATCTACTTTTTCCTCAAGACTCCATATGCAAATATTTTAATTGCTCAAATAATATCATAGAAACAAACAGGCACTCTAACAGTAAGGAACAAGCAATAACTTATTCTTGAACACAACTAAATAACAAGATCTACTTAATGAAAAGTTATTAGACCCATTACCCAGCTGGACAGATTTTCTAACCACACTTTTTCTCTATCCTTTGAGACTTAAGGCCCTAGAGGCACTTTTCTTTACTTCCTTATTTAGTTAGTATGATATTTAAATAATAATTCTGTTGTTCTTAATTTTAATCTACTTAAAATGAAGTTTCCAGGATTTCAATCACTTTTCAAATAATTGCACTAAAAATGGTCATTAAGTAGATTATGGACAGTATAGCTATTACCTCAGGTCCACACAATATTTTGGTTCCTAAAAAACAGCATACCAATTTGTAGTAAACACTTAAAACTTTCTTTTGAAAAGCAAAGTAATTGGACACCAATCCTCCACTGTGTTTGACAGATTTAACTCAAGGTTACTGATCTCAACTTCAGATGGTAATAGATGACCTACAGAGTATTCTATATTCTACAGAGTATAACATTAGCCTGTAATGGGATACTCGCACATATATAAAACACAAACATAAGGCAAATAAGTAAGAATGATTAAATACAGAGATACAAAACATTGCAGAGGTAAAATTTCAGCAAACCACATCTGGTTAAACTCTAACAGTAAAGATGCATCACTTTTTACAAACAAATAGAGCAAAACATTTTAGTCTTGACAGCATGCTGTTTCTCCTATGTTTTATGTTATTTCTCAAATTTAGAAAGACAGTCCTAGTTATAATGATATTTATCTAATATGTATCAGCATACTGAGAGAGACACCTCTTCTTCAATTTTTAATCTAGAAGTCACACATAGGCTCTGACTGCCAAAATTAAAAGTTACAAAGAAATTTTATACTTAAGAACTACCAGATCAATTTAACAAAACACTTAACAGCGCAAAATAAAAGAAATTGTACAGAAACTCGTAATAATCAATGTTTTCTCTATGTTTTCACTATTTCACTACGTTTTCCTCTTCATAAAACAACTGAAAACTCAGAGAAAAAAGCAAATTTTATCTTTTTAACTTCAGAAACATCTTAAAAATAATGTATACTTCTGGAGTTAGTGACAGACACAGACATGATTAATTTTAGTACTTGTTATTTCTTCACTGTTTTTAAAAAATTGCCTGGAGTGTTCTAGGAAGGAAAGCCCTTTGAATTAGTGATGGCTCTCACAGCTCCCACCTCTGTTATCACCTTGTTAGTTGAGAGCAGCTAACATTAAACATTAAAAGTACTGAGAAGCAGTTCTAACTTCCCCACAATCCTGTGTGATACAGCACAATAAACTCTCAGATCTACAAGCAGCACAAAGGCACAGGTTTATCTTAGGGGGAAAGAAAAGAAATATTTGAAAGATGTAATGCTTCTTGACTGTTCAGTTGTTCTTTCATTTGCTTGTTTGGAGTGGGGAGGTAGCAGGATTAAGAAGGGATGGGGGCGATATTTGTCCTATTTTTTCTCAGCTAAACTTGTTAGAAGGTGAGATTGTTGAAGTTTTTTCACAAGATGAATCAGTAGACAGAGTACTGGCAAGTATATCATATGAGATATTGTGCTGATTTTGGCCGCGGTAGAGTTAATTTCCTTCACAGTGGCTGGTATGGGGCTGTGTTTTGGGCTTGTGCTGAACACAAGGTTGATAATATAATTTTTTTTTTTTTTGTTATTGCTGAGCGGGGCTCAAACAGAAGAAAAATCTTTTCTGCTTTTTGCACTGCCTCAATGGAAAGGAAGTTAAGAAAGCATGGAAGGCTGGGAGGAGACACTGCCAGGAGAGGTGACCCAAAGTGATACCCCAGACTACATGGCAGCATGCTCAGCATATAAAACTGGGGGAAGGGGGAGGAAGGGGTGAGGCATTTGAAGTGGTGAGGTAACATCTGAAGTGATGGCATTTGTTTTCCGTAGACACTGTTATGTGTGATGGGGCTCTGCTCTCCTGCAGACGGCTGAACACCTACCTGCCCAAGGGAAGTGGAGGAAGCATTCCTTGTTTTACTTTGCTTGCGTATGTAACTTCTGCTTTTCCTATGCACAGAATTAGAGAATTTCACAACATTCTGAGTTGGAAAAGAGGATCATCAAGTTCAACTTTTCTCAATCCACAAGTTTTCTACCTTTTACCGTTCCTCATCTTTACCTGCTGGTGGGGGAATCACTGAGCAGCTATGTTGGGCTTAGTTGATGGCTGGGGTTAAAACAACACAGATCTATAAATACATGACAAACTATCAGTTTGTAGATTTTTTTCTAATGCAACACAAAAATGCCTGGAAAGGATATTAAACTTGAGCTTTGTTCCTCATATACAATACAATGACAGAAGCATGCATTATTTTGTGAGCCTTTGGCAAATTGTCTTAGTCAAAAGCTGTCTTTCTCACGGATGAACACAGATGTAGGCTTACGTACTCTTATGTAAGAAAGAAAGCAAGCAGAATGACCATGACTGAATATTTATGAAAACATGAAGAAGTTAGTGCTTCCTCCTGAACTTCTGACTGGCATTTGATCAAAATAAAGTATGTCCTAATCTACACAGCAAATGTAATAAATAATTAACATATATCCTACTGGATTTTCTGCTTCTGGTTGATTCTATCCTACTTTGACAACATCATTAATTGTCTCTCCAATCATGACTCCTCCAATCATGATGAAGTTTGCTCCATCCATCCTGCTGAGTGGGCTCAGGGACAAGTGTATTCATGGGAATACTAAAGCCTGGAGCAATGGGATGTAAATTGTTGATTACACTCAGTGTAATCAATCCAAGGCTTTTCTGTGAATTCTAAGCCTTTAAAGTCTAAAAAAAAAAAAAAAGATAGATTTTCCTTCTGGTATTAGTTTAGATTTGATGTTGATGCAAGTTTTTGATGTTACTATACAAACAAAATGTGAAATATATCAGAGATGTCTGTAATGTTTTATTCACGTAAATAATTGCCCAGAGATGGCCTGATCTCTCATGAGTTCTCCATTGCCCTCTCATAGCAGAGATAGATGATAATAAACAGAAAATAAATATTAATGAGGAAAAAAGAAAATTAAGGGGGGGACTACTTTCTCCTCCCCTCCAGTTCACATCAACTACAAACTAACAGTAAAAGAATTACATTTTAAATAAATTGGTTTTGATAAACAGCACTTTAGTATCATTTCAATGCGGTTCCATAAAATTGTCAGTTATTCTATGGAACTGTTTGGTACCAATAATTAACATCGGAATGGTAATAATTTCAAAATTGATATACAATGTTTTCCTTGTAGAAAGTAATCCCTTCCCAGCAGGTAATACTTGCACAATGACTTGCATCTGATGGTATAATCAAGGTATGTATTCACTCAGTCCTCTCTCTGAAAACTTCATTTGCATTAATAGTCATTCTCTGTCATCTTTAGAGAGGTCCTCTAATCTAGCACTAACAAGAAATTCCTGTTATGTAAAATAAAATCAACAGCAATCATAAGAGTAGTAGTAGTAGTAGCAGGAGTAGTAGGAGTAGTAGCAGTAGTAGTAGTAATAATAATAATAAATGCTTATGGGCTTATAGAAATTGTGATCATCACAGTACACGTGAAAATCTGAATTCATAAAAGCTTCTGTAAAACGGGAGATTTAACACAGAGAAGTAGATATGCAGAAGTGAGAATTTGCATGGAAACTCCCCAATTCCTTTTACTTTCATTCACTGCAACAATTTCCCTTAATAATTTTTAGTCACAGCTGACTTGATGTGTATAGCAGGTTCAATTATATTTTCTGCAACACTTCAGTTTTAGAGAGTTTAAAAAAAAAGCCCCCGCACTTACTGGAGTACCAGTTTCTGGCAGGTTCTCAAGTGATGATTTAGTAACTTGCTGATTTACAACAATAGAGCCCGTTACCAATAAAATAAAAATGTTTCATAGCTCCAGTGGAAAAAACTTATAGCAGTACTTTCCTTAATCTTTCATTTAAAACTCACACTTGACCTTATACAATTACTTACTAAGTCTGTGCACTTCAAACTTCTTTCAACTACAATGGAACTTCAGTTCTTTGGGAGGAAGAAGGCAGAGGAAAGCTCTAAGCAGCACAAGTACAGATAAAATATTAAAAATATTAAAATTTTTGATAAAAATATTAAAATATTTGGAATTTCAGCATCAATTATTACTTCTCTTTGTTGGAAGTGTCAGTGTTAATTTTCAGGGAAAAAAAAAACAAAATAAGACACTAGAAATAAAATTTCATATTTTAAATGAAAATTTATAATATTAAAATATTAAAAATATGTCTGTTAGCTCCCGACAACCTAAGAACTTCAAAGTCATTTTACTCAAAAGATGAATATTGCAATTTCTTTAGGACAGAAATAATTTGAAACACATCAATTTTTGATCTAGGAAATTTTCTTTGGTCAACTCATTTGGTAATATTACCAATGACACTTCAAGATGAAATTTAAAGGTCTTTAATTTTGTCATTTCTTACTGGCTGCTGGCCTAAAAGGCAAAGTAAAACTTAAGTATTCAGGACCTATTACTACAGAAAAACCATAAAATTAAAATAGTAAAAATATATTAATATAGAGGAAAAATTAAAATCCCATCCTATTGTCTTTGATGGGTGGCAACCTACTGGAAAATCTAGCTATCAAAATTCATTCAAGACATTCAAACTTTACCTGGTTTTGTAAATGGGTTTTAAGTACATTAATGCCAAGAGTAGAAGCACCTACTGAAAAGGATTTCAATTCCTGGTTAACATCACAAGAAGAAAGGAGTAAACTAAGTTCAAGTAGGTAGGTAGTGGCTCCTTCATGGATCTACCATAATCAGTAACTATAAAAAGCCTTTCCTCCTAAGGTAATTTTTTTGAATTGTAACATGCTAACAAAATTCATACCATGATACTTCAGATGTAAACTGTCACTTCTAAAACAAACTACCTCTCCCACAGAAATTTTCACTTCCAAAACAATATATATATAAGGGGTTTTTTTTCCAGATTAAATATTGAAAATGAACAATTTTCATCAGGCTGGCCAAGTTCTCTCCATCTGTTAGTGTTCATTGTTTAATTTAAATAATTTATCTTTCCCATAATAATGATGTCTTGTCGGTAGCATGGGCAGAGTTCTTGTATTTTCAATTCAGATGAGTGTTTAGACATCCTTGTTAGGATTTATTCCTAAACAAAAATACTCTGCATTTATAAATAACAGCATATACATGAAAAAATCTGTTCATTCAATTCAAACATTTGACACAGGATTTTTCCCTGTTTTGAGATGTATCTGAGAAAGCCAGTAGTGAACGTATTTTATACTTGATTTGTTTCATCCTTCAGAATTCTATATTGGAAAGAAGCTTGAGCCTCTTCCTCAAACCTTGCTTCCTAAATTGTAAGAGTGACCTCTAGTGCTTTACTGCTTTGTTGTGTGCTGCAAGTCTTTTTTTGCAATGGTTTTAATATGCCTCCCTGTAAGCAACTGATTTAGTTTCGTGCACAGTGCCAAATGCTATTAATGTGCAATTCAATTATCATGGTCTTGTGAAAATGGATGTATTCATAAACTGTACAATGCAGAATGATGAAGAGAATTAAAGCTGTGACTGGATTGCAGCAGAGTGTTTAACATGAGGAACTTAGTATTCATGTTTAGGGCTACACTATGCACTTGAGTATCAAATGAGATATCATTACTGAATGACAGCACAAGATCATTCTGGTGCTGCAATGTGAATGTCTGGCTCATGGGAGCATGTTTAGTTTACAAACCATCCATATGCAAAACCCTAGGCTATAGATCCATTGAGCACTTCAAACTTCTCAGCCATTGCTCAAATGTTTCCAGGGAGCTGTCCCCTACCACTGGGATGTAAGGTTATTCCTGAACATTCCTCATTGCTTTGCATGCACTTTCTTCCCATAGAATCATTACTTCAGCCCTTCCCATTTCTGTGATGCACAACCAGTGCCTTAACAGGAAGGGGAGAAAATATGTTCAGGTCAGGTTATGAGCATCTGGCATTTAGGCTACTGCACTACCACGGAACATAAAATTAAATCCTTCAGCTTGTTGAAGCTGAATCAAATGGAGCAAGAATAACTCAGTTCTATTACTGAATTATAAAAGCCCTGAAAATTGATTACTTAATAAGTTTTTTCTTTTTTAATTTAAGGTAATTAACCTAATTCAATACTGGAAACAGAGATTTTTCAGATACACACATATATATATATATCCTGTATGTGTGTGTATCTATCTAGCTGCATATCTATCTATCTATCTATCTATCTATCTATCTATCTATCTATATATATATATATATGATTTGCCTCTTAGAGAGCAGATTGTCCTTAAAACTGTAATCATGGTCTTTATTTTGGGATACCACTCCACTGGCAAACTCATTAAAAAAAAAAACAAAAACAAAACAAACTTTCTATTGTAACTGTTATCATTCTCTTCTGTAGTCATGCATGAACAATACTCCCTAAGCAATCAATGCAGAAACCTTAAAGTCTTGCTAGCCATATTTTTCCTTGTTACATTTCTACTGCTTTGAACTGCACTGTGATTGCCATTCAAGCTGAGTGCCAGCTTAATCCAGGATATGCAGACACCAGCTTTCAAAATTTTCAAATGCTAAAATCCACTACACAATAGAAACACTGAACAATAGAAGTCTGCCAGTAACTTCCATGTAAGACAAAATTCCTTGGAAAATACTGCACTTCAAAAGAGAAAACAAAAATGAAAATACAGCTGAACATGCATCCCTTAGCAAAACGCTGCTTCCAGATACTCTTATACAGTAAGCTTTATTAATAACATTCTGTACATAGACTCATGACAAAAATCTATAGAAGAGTTTTAGAAAATTTTCAGGCTAGCAGCTTCATGACATGATTTCAAAGCACATATGTTTATCTCAAAAATTATATTTATTCCAAATGCAAAAAAAAAAAAAAATTTCATCCCAGAAGTTTTCAACACACTCTGGATTGAGTTTTAAATCATATGCAATACTTACATTTATTCCCTGCCACTGCCATGTGCTGGCGATGAACAGACAGGAGAAAGAGCAGTTTCAAGAAGATTTCAGTGACAGAATCCATGTTCACAATCATTGAGGCACCCAAAAGAACCAGAGTATTCGGAAACAGCTGTGCTGTACTTCAGTCCTGCTCCTGCCTCCTTTCCACCGCCTCTCTCCGCCTCTTCTCGCAGAGCTTCCCAGGGGCCAGGCACCTCAGCCAAACGCGCTCCGCATCTCCTGGCACACGCACGCACACCTCCGGATCTGCTTCTCAGTCTCGCAGCAGCAAGCCCCGAGGTGCAGCAGCGAGGCCCTCCCCCGCTGGCACGGAGGCACAGGGGGCTGCACCGGCAGCGGGCTCGGCACGCCGCTGCTGCCGGCAGCCCGCGCGGCGCGGCGCTGGACACCCCTGGCGGCGGCACCGGGCGGCCCCGGGGGGCGGCGCCGGGCGGGAGCGAGCGCCGCCGGCCGCGCTCTGCCCGCCCTGCCTGCGCTGCCCGCGCTGCCTGCGCCTGGGCGCCGCTGGCTCTGCCTGCTGAGCAGCCTTTCCCGGCGTAGTAATTTTTCTTCCTTTTTATTTTTTTAATTTTTTTTTCTTTTTTTACACTTTCCGCTGCAAAAGCTTTGCGAGTTCTGCTCTGTTAAAGGAAAGCGATTTGCCTGTAGGAGAGAGCCTAAGCCTGCGAGTAAAATGAGCAGCCTGTCTTTACATCAGGAGTGAATGATTGACTGCCCCTCAGGAAGCGGCACCACCACTGTCCCTGGAGGGCTTTATCGCTATTAATGCTGGCATTAAAGAATTACATTCTCAACTCCTAAGAGTAAACACCTAAACATAATATAAATGTATGATTGCCCCTGTCTTTCCCCAAATACTTTAGCCCCTACCACATAAAGCATTTTGCTTCCTATGCTTTCACAAAGCTCTCTTTAAACCCTCCTATTGCTTGTGTTTGGGAAATAGCTTCATTTGATAAAGGGCTTCAGAGGAATTTTAAGTCATTGTACTCAAACTATACCTTAAAATTGTATGGTTTTGGTTTGGGGTTTTGTTAGGTTTTCTGTTTGTTTGTTTATTTGGGGGGTTTTTGCAAAACAGGCTGAGCTACTGTAGATGCTAACTCTAGCGACATTATTTCTCAAGTGTGAGAAACTGCGTAATAACCGCGTAATAACAGCGTATTAGCAAACTCACGACATTACTGAGGGTAAAAGCTGCATTAAAGGACCACATCAATGGCCCCATCACCGCTGCTTCTGCAGTGCTTGCATTATATGAACTGCCTGTGTTCTTGCAGAAATTACTATGACAATACGAGACTGTATGCCTGGTGAGGTATATAAAAAGCAGACTTAGCATTTGTATATTCAGCCCAGTGGCCCAAACTTCATCTTCCTCCTTCATGTGAGCTATCTAGCAGCTCCTATACACCAATAGGATTTTTCATCCTAAGTGATACTGCTGTGTGTGGGTTAGACGCTAGGTACAATGTCGCTGACTGCTCTCTCTTCCATGTTGCAGAGACTACAGAATTTTCTGCAAATTGCTATGTAGAACTGTTCGGTGTCAAGAACAACTGTGGGATAGAGACAGAATTAAGCTCCCGTAGCTTCTGAATTTTTGTTGATTATTTAAATCATTTTCCTCACCTCTTGAAGGATACTCTTATTCATCTACATAAGTAAGAGTAAAATGTGTTCTGGTTTCATGCTACCAAAGCCAAACTGTGTTAGGTGTTACAAAAGCTTATTTCAGCTCACCCAAAACAACTAAAATAAAAAACTTGAAAAGCAGGTTTTTGTTCCATCCTTTTAAAAATCAGCATGATTGAGTCAAAGAGACCTATTTCTAAATTGCTATATTGGGTAGAAAGTTTCAAGTGAAGTCAATAATCTGTTATGCAGCTGGCCTTCCACTTCTCCATGTCAACTTTTATTTGAACAAAAAGGCATGAAGAAACTGTATTAAAGATTATGTGAATCATAACCTGCCTTCCAACTCTCCTAAATCAACCTTTAAATTCTACATTCTGTTTCCAGAGTTTAGTACAACCATAGAGTCACTGTCCAGAAGCTGGATTCCTTTGCTATATAGTTCCTTGAGTTAATGTTGACCTTCTAACTAAATTAATAGGAGCATAAAAATGTTCCATGTGCTGCATCCCATCCCTAAAGAATATCCCATGAGATGGTCCTTGACTCTGCAGTTAGACAAAATTTCATGCTTAAAAATAGGACAAATATCACATAAAATCTTGGCAAGGACTTTCAATGTAATGATGTTCTTTAGGATTAGCTCTAAGATCCCCAGGGCTTTGAATCAGAAAGAATTATTATTCTGGTAATGTAATGCAAATTCAGTAAAAAGGCCAATGCCATTGTGGGTAAATATTTGTCTTATAAAATAGCTTACAGTCACCAAAAAGGAACATCTAACAGACAAAGGTCATAGAATTTTCTGCTTTTTTTTTTTTTTTTTTTTTTTTTTTTTGGACTGAATTGCATGCAAATATACAAATGGATATAATGTACTTTTATAAAAATGGAAAAACTAGTCTTAGAATAAAATGGTATGCCGAAACATGTACATATGTTTCTGTTTGGACAGACAGAATTACTGAAGTCTATACAGTATGTATCTGGAATATCAAGATAATCACCTATTTATCCTGGGATGAATCTTTGATATCTGGCACTGGTAAAGTGCATAAAGTAGCATAGCTTGACTCACACAGAATATTGCAACCTCCTCTTTGCTTCTGCATTGTATCTTTCTCCTGCATCCCTGAAATATTTCTGCTCACATAATCTTATCTCTGTATGCCAGCATCTCGTTTGCCATTTCTCTTCCATACAGTGTCCAGATTTTTCACTAACTTCTGAGCTCCTCTTTGTGAAACCCAGACAAATCTTTCTGTTTCTTACAAGCCTCTTTCCTATTGTAATTTTAAAATTTCCCCACTCTTCCAATGTTTTGTTTTTCTTCTCATATCTTACTTTTGAAATTTCCCCCAAACATTAAAAAAATTACTCATTTTATTTGCCTTTGAAATGAAACATTATGACCACTTGATTTGATAGAGAATCCTTCCCATTTGATCTTCATATAGGTATTCTTTAGAAAGACTGCAAATTCCCCAGAAGAACTGTGTCTTGTTACAAATTAATCCTTACAGATAAAAACTCTGCAAAGTTTAGCTGTTCAAAACTTTAATTAGTTGACCTGGGTATTGCCAGCCTTCATTTACAAATGAAGGACCTTGTGGTGAGGTCCTTTTTCTAGCAGACAAAAACTAACAGAAATTATTACTCTTTAAATTATTTACACTGTAACTTTTTGTCTTTAAAGAATAAACACTTTTAAATTCATGCTAACCATACTCCTGGTATTATTGTGATCTGCTTATTAATTGCAAACCGATTTTAGAAAGGACGGTTATAGGCACTTCTGCTTCTGGTACAAAATCCACAACAGGACATTTGCTTTCAGTGTATCACAGTTATCCAATACACATTATTTAATAAAAACAAAATAATAATTTGCTTGCAAAGGACAAAAAATAGAAGTATGAAAATTCAACAGCACTCACACTGGCTAACTGAGAATATTTGTTTTATTCCCAGTAAATTCTTCATGCGAAGACATCAACCAAATTAGAAATTAGCTATTCTCTTAGTACCTTCTTCATCTCGCCCTTCACTAATTCAGCTCCATCAAGCTCACTTTACTATCCAACTAACAGTGACACTGCAACTTTATTTCAGGAGGCTAGAAATAAAGATAAAAATTTTAAACCTTTATGTTCATCTTTTCCTGTTTAGTTTCCTTGGTCCCTCGTCTGCGTCATGGCCTTGGTTAACCCTCCTTCTAGTGCCACCTGCTGCAGTTGTATTGGCATTACAGCTTTCTCTTTACAGCATCTAGTTGTATCATGCAGCTGGAGAATGTGTCTTTTTAATGCAATCGAATTCTTTCATGATCACGTAAAATCTTCCCCATACTGTTCCTAACCCTGCAGAAAAACACTGCTGTAATTGTCTGCAGACACTGCAGAGAGCAGAAATGCTCAAAGACAAATATAAATCAAAAATAAATGAACAGAACCACACAATGCCAGGTACACTAATAGTGATATTTGCAACGTTTTAAAGCCATTTTTAAAGAAAAAATAATTCTCATATCCACCTTATATTGCTACATGTATTTTTTTAATCATAGATCTCTATATAGTAGGTATGACATAGAGTAAAAATTGATTTTCAGAAATAAGGATAGCCTAACTACTAGTCTTAACAATGTTGTTTTTTTGGTTTTTGTTTTGCTTTGTTATTTTCCACTAGGGTCAGGATAGCACAGTTTGTCTTATTGCAAAGCCACAAATTTCCTCTTAGGCTGTATTTGTTAAAAGGGGAGGGAATGGAAGCCATCTGTGTATGGCTCATTTTACCGCTTACTGCAACTACACTTATTGCACCTACACTAATGACTTCATTAAGGATTTAAAACCTTTTTTTTTTTTTTCTCGGTTGGGACTCAGAACACAAGCCAGAGCAGACATGGCTCCATGCACCTACAGAAGAATTCATGCCTTTAGCACTGTTGTGAATCTGTGTTTGAAGGTTGTAACAGGATACGTGGCTACACAGAGAGTTCTTTTGCTGCTACTGTCTGACCATTCAGGTTTTTCACCTGAAAGGGTGCCATGAAAATCCTTGGGGTGACTTTTTTTCAGGGTGCTTCTTCTTAGCCCTTTT
Organism: Haemorhous mexicanus; assembly: GCF_027477595.1. Lineage (NCBI taxonomy): Eukaryota > Metazoa > Chordata > Aves > Passeriformes > Fringillidae > Haemorhous > Haemorhous mexicanus. The sequence goes on along the minus strand of NC_082381.1, from coordinate 49,098,895 downwards.
AATTTCACAGTCAAGAATTTTATTATTTCCATCATAAACACTCTGTGTATTGTGCCTCCCAACACAAGAAATACATAGAGGGTACTGGAAAATGAACTTATACACACAATCATAGAATCTTTACGGTTCAAAAAGATCTCTAAGATGATCATGTCCAACCATTACCTCAGTACTGACATCTATGCTATCAAATCATGTTCATAAGCACCACATCCACATGCCCCCTAAATTCTTTCGGATATGGTCACTCCATCATTTCCTATGAAGTCTGTTACACTGACTACTCTTTCAGTCAATAAATTATTCTTAACAGCCAATCTAAATCCCCCTGACACAATTTGAGGCCATTTCCTTCTTTGCTGTCACTGGTTGCCTGGGAAAGAGGCTGACCCCTACCTGGCTGCGCCCTCCTTTCAGGCACTTGTAAGGTCTCCCGTGACCCTCCATTCCTCCAGGCTCAACAAACCCAGCTCCCTCAGCCGCTTTTCACAGGATGCTCCAGACCCTTCACCAGCTCCACTGCCTTTCTCTGAACATGCTCCACTGCCTCAATGTCTTGTTGAACTGAGGAGTCCAGAACTGAGCACAGAATTCGAGTGGCCTCACCAATGCTGAGTACAGGGACACAATCTGCCCTGGCGCTGCTGGCCACGCTGTTGCTGACACAGGCCAGGATGCCATTGGCCTTCTTGGCCACCTGGGCACAGCTGGCTCATGTTCAGTCACACCTGAGCAGCACCCCCAGCTCCTTTTCTGCCAGGCAGTTTTCCAGCCACTCTGCCTTCAGCCAGTAGCACTGCCTGTGTTCGTTGTAATCCAAGTGCAAGACACATCACCTTGTTCAACCTCATGCTGTTGTCTTTATTCCATTGATCCAGCCTGCCTGCATCCTCTGCAGGACATTCCCACACTCTGGCAGATCAAGACTCCTGTTCAGCTTGGTATCACCTGAGAACTTACTAAGGATGCATTCTTTTCCCCTGTCCAGGTCATTGATGAGGGTATTAAACAAAACTGGCCTCAAATATTTTTCTAAAAATTTAATGGTGACAATAAGAAGAGTTTTAATAGCAACAGTAATAATAATACCAACAAGAATAATAATAATAAACAACAGTGTTTAGTAAGGATTTTTAACATCTCACATGTGGCATGGGTATTTTTTTAAGGGATGTTATTCACAGTAATTTGTAGAAATAAATGTATAACAAAAGGAAGCAAGAAAACAGTATTGAAGGACTTGATGCTAAGGTACTTTGGTGATTTTTTTTTTCCTAATTAGACCATGTCTTGAAGGATAGAATACTTAAAGGCATGGAGACTAGAAAGGCACAGTGAAGGCATAAAATAGAATATAGATTTATCAAAGGCAGATCATAGTATACAAAGCTCATAGTTTTCTTTGATATCTGATTCCTTCCTAAAGGAAGAATATAAATTTTTGACACTGGATGCATATGAGTATGATACTGTTATGATGTTTCTTTGATAATGTAAAAAAGATGGAGGATAGGAAAGCATGTGTGCAATGAATCAGAAGGAAAGGCAGCAAAGAAAGGTGGAAAAAGTGTCATTTATGTATAAGCCTTGCTTAATGTATTCATTCATGGCTACAGTGAAAAAAGCAGGAACAGGCTTGCTGGGCTTATGATTTGGGAGATTTTTAGGAAAATGCATTTGGTGTAGGAAAGGTGTCACACAGATGACCTTCTCAAAGAAAAGTTAGACGATATGCAATAGTAAAATATGCAAGAATGTGGATTATCCGAGGCTGATATTGATGACACCAGCTGTAAGTCAGTTCTTTAGTTGGAAGCAGAAGATCCTAGATGAATCAGCCAAGTCTGAGATGAAGATAAGCTTAGCTTGAGCCACAAAAAAAAAAAAAAAAAAAAAAGAAGAGATCAATTGTAACCTGCAAAAGGAAGGTTTGTGAGCTGGGAATGGAGTGAGTGCCAAAGAATCTCAGCTGAAAGGCCAAGGGACCCAGAGACTCCCTGTCCCATGCTGTGTACCAGTGTTTTGAAACACGAATTTGAAAATCTTCAAGAGTGGTGAAGAGCCAAGAACCCAAGATCCATGTGTTGGATTGGGATGCAAACCCCCAGATGGTCTGCAAATCTTTTCAAATATTTGCTTCTTTTGCCAAATGAGTCAAGTAAATCTTGAAGAAGACTCTGGGCTGTGACTTCCATTTTACATAGTTTCCTTCAACAGAAACAGAGAATTAAAACTTTCTTTAGTGCTTTATGAAGACTAACTTATATCATTGCTCAACGGTTGTTTGGCTTGGTATAATTCTCATTCACAAGTAGCATAACCTGGGCATCACATGGGGTTCTTAGCTGCCTGGCTGAAATCTGGAGATTTCAGGCACCTGAAAGTCAGGTGAAGCTGCTTGCTGTGAAGTTGTCTGCTATCATCATTCCCAAGGATACAGCTACAAACACAGGTATAAATAAGACTACAAAGCATCCGGCCTGGAGCTCCAATATGTCTTTCTACCTGATGTATGAAAAGTGAAGCTCAGCTCTGTATTTCTCTGTTTGAGATATTTCCTGTATTTCTTTCTATATCAAACCTAGATTTCATTGCCAGGAAAGCAAGAGTCATGAAACTATATTCCATAATGAGTCTGGGTTTATTTCTCTATGCAAATTACAAGTCTCCTTGAAGTAGGAATGTACTGTCCTTGAAGAAGGACTATTAGGAAGGTAAACACGAAGAAATTGTTTATGTGACTTTTTTTTTGACTGTATAAAAATCAGCACTACAAGGCTTTAGTTATATGTAATTACTTCATGTTCAAAATCTATCAATTCTGTGGAAAGCAGTCAAGTGTTCAGTTGTTGTGCAACAGAAGATGTAACTTATGCAAGCCTTATTTCCACCATGTTAGGAGAAAAAGGCATATAATATGTCTTCTCTATCTAAATTTGTGTGAAATTGTTCATTTGACAGCAGAATTGGGATACTAATCTGGTGCTTTGTTGAAGCAATGTGTAACAGAGAGATAATACAAAAGAAGAAAGCTAGTAAACAGGTTTCTGCAAGTTGAAGAAGATCAAAAATATGGGACTCAGCTCTTTCAAAAATGTGACTATCTCTGAATTGAATGGGTAGGTCTCACCTGCATTGTCAGCACTGAGAGTAAGCTGCAAATAGCCAATGATTCATTGATCTGGGCTGTATTTTACAAACCAGGGTCAGACTCTACATATTGTAGGTTAACAGATGTTGACATTTTTCAATGCATTGAAACATACACACAATTCTCTGCAGGGAAATTATTTAATTCCTTTCTTTTGGTCCCTGTTTTAGATAGTATTTTGCAGACATCAGAAAAGGGAAAATCACTTTATATGTTCTTATTTGCGTTTCCTTTTTTATATGCCTATGGTGATTATATGCAGAGTATCCAGCCTGAATATTCTGCATTATATGTGTGTGTGTATATATATATATTAGTAATATAAACATCACATGATACAATGAGAAACTCTTAATACCACTGCCTAGCTGGTAAATATGATCATTATCTCTTCAAGGTGTAAGATTGCTTTGGAGGTGTGTTTCAGGTAAGTAGTCTCTCTTTATTTCATTATAAAACAGACACTGAGAGGGAGAGACATTTGGGATATGAGCAGTGACAGAAAGATTAGCAGCCACATGAGTAGTTTTCCCCATCCGTATCAGCGAGCAATCAAGCTCTTGCAAATGCAGTTTCATTCTGAATGTAAAATGAGCAATTGTCTTCTCTGATGCTCTTTGTATAAAGCCAAAAAGAAAAAAACTTATTCTTGTGCTTTTTTATTTTATTAGAGACTTGACTGGACAAATTCACTCACTTGTTTACACTGTCTTTTTTGCTGAATAATGCATTAAGAACCCAGACCAGCTCTTTTCTGGGAATGAGAAATCTTTGGGAATTATGGTTTTTTGTGTTTGATCTCTAGGGAAATCTCATACAACTTTGAGATACAATATCTCAAAGTCCTGGGATGACAAACAAGATGTAAATGAATCAGAGGCACCTCTGATTTTCCCAGATTTTACTCCATCCTTACTGCCAGCAAGACTTCTCACCCAAGATTGGGAAAAAAAACAAAACCAAAAAACCCAAGAAAAGCAAGTAACCAGTAGTTTTAATACACTGTGTCATGTAGTATTGCCCTATTTGCTCTCGTGCTCAATACTTACCCTGTGCACACTCATTCTGAAGGCAGCACCTGTCTTTATATATTAATTGCTCTTGCCATGCTGCCACTGCAGTTTGCTTAAAACAATGCCAACTTCTGAGTCCAGACTGGTGTGTTTTGAAGCAAGAACTAATACTCAGTCTGAAAGCAGCAGAGCATCCACTACACCTTATACATTGCAAAGCAGAGGAGTGCCTTGAAAGGGGTACTGCAGAGGCTAAGCATCTGTATCTTTGCATTAGGAATCAAGATTCCCTTCAGATCCTCACACTTGATGCAATTACAGGGAAGCTTATGTTCTTTAGGCCTTCCATTCTTCCATTTATCCCTCCTGAAACAGTAGCTAATGCCCTGGGTTTTCCACAAACCAAGGTTTAATATTGATCTTTCTCTGCACTTTTGCCATAGAAGGGAACAATTTGTCTGTAATATAACCTTGATTGAGCTTTGTGTGCCCCTGTTGATATCAGCAATACTGCTAGTGAAGTTAAAAACTAAACAGAGTTAGGAAATGTGCAGTTTTTACAGAAATGTAGAAGAAAGTAAGGAAGCAACAGACAGACCAACAAGCATGAACATTAATTATGTCATGCTGGAGAGAAATGCAAGGGTACTTGCAAAATTGGTTAGAGTCAGCTAAAACAATCAGGTACAGTTTTGTTTCTGTTTATCACAATCTCAGAAGCACACATTGGCAAAGACTGGACATGTATTTCTGAGATTAAAATATCTAAGAAACACAGGAAAAAAAGAGAGGACTTTTAGGTTTACTTGTATTTACTTCTAATTTGACAAAACTAGAGCTTCTACAGAACATACCCATTGCTGCCTTCAACAGAAACTCTCCAAATTTAATGAAAACTAACAGAAAGAGATTCTATACTCTCTTTAATCCCCAGCCGTGTTTTCTTATATACAGTAAGAGCAACATAGTGAAAGCCATCTATACTGCCAGTATGAACTTTCTTCACCTCAAAACGTCTTTGCTTTCTTCTGAAATCTCTTTAAAAACTTTAAATGCATAGTCAGTGCAATACAAGTCATTATGTTGAAAATCTGACAAGATTATAAAAGGATAGGGCTTTTTGCTTTTTAAAGTCCTTGTTTAAAAAAGTCACATTGTTGTATACTGACAAATCTGCTTATTCATTTGTATGTTATACATGATCAAACAGTAATCTCATATATGTCATGTTCAATATGTTTTATAGTTGTTATCTTCTTTTGCTATTTCATGCTTTAATAATAGGGAAGAAACAAATTATGTATTCAACTGGCTTCTCTGTCTTTTAAAATGCAACTTCATCATACACATACTGAATGCAAATGATAATAAGCTATTTATTTCTTATATAAACTCTATGGGAAACAGGGATAGTTAAAACCTGGGACTTTATATTGAGGACAGAGTAATGAGATTTAACTGATTTATAACTTCATCTGAATAATGCTTACTCTTTGCATTTAATATGTAGATGGAAAAGAGTTAGTTGATAACTAAGGACATTTTTATATGGATCTGGTTTCAAAATTCAAAATACATTTTTTCAAAATAATATATTTCAAGAATGTATTCATTTTTACCTCATTTGGTTTATTTGCCAGAACTTTAGAATACTTGCAAACAACAAAACCAATACAAAACTGTCTCTCTTATGTCTGTGTACAGGACTATATTTCCTGTGTTCCAGTCTCAGTCACAAACCTATCAATGGGAGTTTTACTAAAATAGAAAACAGACTCACAGCAGAGTAATAAAAAAAAGAATAACCTTTTATACCTAGATTAACATCTTCAGAACAGGTGCCTGTGATTTTATTTCTGTTACCACATATGACATTAATTATTGGTCTAGGATATCAAGGAGTTGATATATTCTTGGTGTTTTGACTAATTGAAAATAACTAAGTTCATCTTGGCATTGCTTTATATGTGATTTCTCAGCCTTTGGAATTTAGTTAACTTGAAAATTTCAGTCATCTTTAATAACAGAGGAAGCATAAGCCGATAATTTTGGTGCTAATCTAATTCAGGTTATTGAGTATTCTTTGTTAGCACAGCTTTTCTGAATAAGTCTGAGCCATTTAAGGCAAGATCAAAAGAAAGGCAGCAAAGACTTATGAGCTAGGTGTTCCATCCCAAATTACAGAGCCACCTACTAGTCTTGATATCACCTTTAATCACCAAAGTACATCTGTCTTCCTGGGCTGAGCAGCAAACCATTTTTCTCAAACGTGGCTGACCTCCATAATTACAGCATTCTCCCTGCTGCATCTTTCACAGGGCAGTTATAACCACTGTCTGGTGAATATATAAGGAATTTAATTATTTAATACATTACTGGCAAAACCACCCAGGCATTCTAACTTTCCTCTCTCACAATGGCCTATACATTGCCCCATGAGTGGCAAACACCATGCAGCCTCAACAGAAATGAAAGCCGTATCTCTCAGCTTCTTAAAGGATGGATTTTCAGTGGTAGAAGGTAGTCTTTCCCATTTTCTGAAGCTATTCTATTGTCAAAAAAGTATTTTAAGATTTCCTGGCCCATAAAAAAATGAGAAAAAAAGCAAGCTAGCAAACATGATATTACGGCCTAGGAGTCAGGACAATGCATCTGAACTTCCCACAAGCATCATGGATTTGGTCTCTCTTCTGGGAAGTGCCTGCTCTATGCAGAATGCAGAAACAATCCTGAGGGAAAGGCTCCAGGTTTGTTAATTAGCTCTCGTATTATGTCAGCTGTGGAATTGGGCCTTATGCCTTTCCTAGTTCCCTCCCCTTTTTAAGTTTATAGATAACTGATATTTTCTGATGGCTGCAATGTATATAAAAAGAAAATACTGTTAATTATGAAGTGCATGGATAATGCAATAGTGAAACCGTTTAAATGTCAAATATAATTTAATTTAGTAATGCATAATTCAGATTAAAAAAAGCTTCTCTTTTGTGGTAAAATAGATCTTTATTGTTTTGGTTTTTGTTTTATGGTTGTATTTTAGGCATAGTTATAAAAAATTAGATAACCTGATAAAAGGATTAACTAATCAGATTAATTAATATGTAGAAGAAGTTGCCTCATATTTATGGGACAAAGTACTTGTGATAAAAATTTGTGTCTCATGAAGCAACCTCTTTGCAAACTTACACCTTAGGTAGCCACAAACTATATTTTATGTTCATTCTTCTTAATCTGTTCACTTTTCACTTGCCTCATTTACAGGCTCCTTCTATTGGTTTATTACAACAGACAGTAAGAGAAGTTTCTATTTTTTCTTTATTTTGTGGTTCTCTCCTGTGTTTCAGAATTATCTTCAGGGGAATTAAGCTCAGTAAATAGTGTAGTAATACATGCAATAGTACCATCACATGGAAAAGCAACAGAGGAGTTGTAAAAAATGCAAAATCTAAAAACCAAACAGCAAAAAAACAAGCAACCTACACACCAACCAAAAAATCCCCAACAAAATGGAAAACCCTCCAAAAAGAAAGCAAAGTTCTGCAAAGGAGGCTGCAAAAGTCTGCAAAATGTAAATTTCTTCTAATTTATATTAAAAATAAATTAAATCATTAACCATATATATGATCTCATTCTGCTTTTCCAATGGAGTTTTTGGACCAGTATATTTATAAAAGCATATATTTTGAGTATACTATAGCAAGGCCTATTTGGTTTTACATGTAAAATGCACATAATTAATTGACTTCCAGAAGCAGACTTGTTCCAGACTTAGATTATATGACTGAAGGACATTATATCATTTTCATGGCAGTTTATGCTGAGACCTCAACTAGGGTATTAATGCAACAAGTTGATAGTGGTTAGAGCCAACAAGTTATATTTCTGTTTTAAGAATCAAACAATTGAATCTTCTCAAACACCATTAAAATCAAAAGCTAAGTACAGAAAAGCGTATGGATTTTAGTTAAAATAGTTATTAGAACAATTGTACCTTAAGAAGTAAAGGAAGGAATTAGCTAGTAGTATTCATGGCCTCTCAATTTAAGTCTCTAGAATCTTTCCAAGTATTAGAAACACAACAGCTTTGAACCATCTTGTGTAGGTGAACTTTCAGGGCTGGTAGTTCAGATTCACAGGTGGCTCCAATTCTTCAAGAAAAGACTGGCTGATGACACAGAAAAATAATGTTTGTAAAATGTTGTTCTTACTTTCTACTGTAGAAGCAGAGTACAAGCTTCTCAGGGAAGGAAGGCTGGCAAGTAATTGAGATGGAAAAGGAATCTAGATAGAATTCAGCTGATTTATAGAATACCAGAATACCCAGTTGGGAGGGGACCTCGAGGATCATCTGCTTCAGCCTTTCCTGGAAAAAGCATAATATAGACTACATGGCCCAGCACCAGCATGATATAGACTACATGGTCCAGCTGAATCTCAAAATTGTCCAATATTGGGAATAATTCACTGTTCTCATTGTAAAAAATTTCTCTTCTTTCTAATCAGAATCTTTTCAGGTTTAACTTGTACCTTGGATTGTATTTTCCCAGGTGCAAGATCCTATACTTGTCCTTGTTGAACTTCAAAAGATTCTTTCAGCCTATTGAGGTGTCCGTGTAGGTGCTGAAATATTCACTAACTTTGGTTTTTCCATGTGATTTCTTGTAAAAAAAAAAGGATTCTCAATCTTCTTTGTAACCACCCTTTTAAATACTGGAACATGGTGATAAGGTTTCCCCTGAATCTTCTTTTCTCAAGGCTGAACAAATCCAGTCCTCTCAGTCTTTCCTCACATGGCAGGTTTCCCAGTCTTTTAGTCAGCTTTGTGACCTTTTCCTGGAATCTCTCCAGCCTGTTCATATCTATTTCATATAGCAGAGATCAAAATTGAAAACAGTATTTCAGGTATGGCCTGACAAGCACTGAGTAGAGTATGGCAATATCTTCTTTATCTCTGCTGCTGATGCAGACCAGCATCCCACTGGCTTTCTTTGCCACAGCAGCCCGCTCTTCACTCATATTGAACTTCTTGTTGGTCACTCAGGTTCCTTTCTACAGAGCTGCTGCCCAGCTGGATAGATCCCAGCCTGCGCTGCGCTTCTGGATTGTATTTTCCCAGGTTTAATTAACAAGACCCTGTACTTGTCCTTGTTGAACTTCATAAGGTTCTTGCTCGCCCACTTTTTCAGCCTATCCAGGTGTTCCTGAAGGTGCTTAAATATGTACTTACTCACTTGATTTTTTAGCAGCCTCAAAATTTCATCCCCACACTTGATCCCATGATCCAGATCTCCTATTAAGGTATTAAAATCTTTGGCCTCGGTTTTGATCCTTGGAAGATTCCCTCAGGACAGGTTGCCAGTGTGAAAAAGATCTGCTTACCTTTGTTGAGGGATTATTAAGCAACAAGAATAGCATCATTTTAAAAAAAAATTTGTTCTCTGTCACATGGTCTGTTTTACTTATTTACTAGCATTTTCTTTATATTCTATCTGTATAGAAAGCACAATTATTAGTATCTTGGAATAAAACATGCAGGCATTATCTGGGATATGAATAAAAAATGGAAAATTAAAAAAAATGAAATGTTACAAATTAAATATGATCCAAGTTGATATTTGTATCATGATGTCTAATGTAACCAACTTTTTCTACAAACAACCATTGCCAGAATGTAAGAAGACTCATGTTACAAACATACACAACAAAAATGTCTGAAAGGACTATATGGCACATTTTCCCTCTCTTTCTTGATTTTAAATCTGTTAGGATAACTCCTCTGATTTGAGAATTGTCAAATTTGTAAACAAGGCTTTTGTAGCATCTGTTTTATAAAACAGTTCCTTTCATCTTCAGTTTCTGTTATCCACAGACATCCACAGCCAAAGAAGCTTCTCTTGTTCTAGCTGATTCTCTGTATCAAATTTGAGTCTCTAGAGGCTTCAGGAAATTTTAATTTTCCAAAAGCTGTAAGAGACCTGATGTATGAGATTACTCTGTGCAATGAGTTCAGAGCTAGCAATTTCTGAGATTTGTATATGCAAAACCTGTTCTCCAACACAGGCTGGATATAATGAGAAATGGGGAAGGGATAAATGTCCATAATAAATTGCAGAAGGTTAAAGACTGAGCTAAAATGAGGTATATGAGAAAGGCATCTGGAACAAGCAGAAGCTGAAGCAGATTTTGTTAAAGTCATCCAAAGGAAACTGGAAACTTTGTACCTGGTAGGAAAACTCAAAGCTTGGAAGCAAGTTTTTCATGTGTCAGTGCTCCTCTGTGGAAGCTCATGAAACTCATAGGTGAAAATTTCTCTCTTTTTTGGCAGTACCAGTGTTAATAGTTGCTGCACTCATTTGTGCTACACAGCTATAGTGGATTTAAAGAGAGCCCCAGCTCCGGAGAATTCATCAGTATTTTTGTGATTATGGTTCAATACTAGCAATGTTATCCTATCTGCTGCTAGATGTATACATGAATATAATAATGTGAAGATGAGAATGTCCCAATTAACTTAAAAACCATTTCAAAATAGTTTAATTTCTTATTCCAGAGCAGTTTATTTGCTCTTGGAGCAAAAACCAATTTTACAATGGTATCACAATGTATAAGATGTGATTATCCCTTCCAGAGAAGGGTGACATTATTGTGACAGTAATCCTTAGGTGACAAAATACATTGTTTCCCCAGTTTAACACTTCAGAATGCCTAATATTCTAATAAATTGAAAAAACTAACAGCATTACTGAAGAATTCTAGCTGCACTTCCTTAGTCTTAAAAACAAAACAAAACAAAACAAAACAAAACAAAACAAAACAAAACAAAACACCTTATTTGTTTTTTAAGATCCTGTTTTCTCTATGACATCTTTTTTATTTTCTGACTGACTTTGTTTACTCTACAGCAACTATCCACATGACATTATCCTTTAGTACTAATTGAGGTACAGAAATAAAAGTAACTAAAACAGCATTAGGGTGATGAAAATTTGTGGAGCAAAAGTGTAACCAAACATTCAGAAGCCTCATTTCCAGAGATAAGGAAAGGTTTGCATAGCCTCTTCTTATATTTCTGAATCATCCTGTCATCATTAATTCAAATGTGCATAGCCTGCTGTAGAAAAATATTCACAAACTGAAGGCAGCAAGTTATGCCCAGAAAATAACACACTAAATTCATATAAGTATATCCTGACCGTATGGAAAAATTGTGAGCATAACTTTATAAAGCAGTGGTCGCTCACTGCTGGAAGTGATCATTAAATGCTGCAAGATAAAGATCCTTGGGTAAGAGCCATCCACCACTGGCAGTGCCTGGTCTGTTCTGTGCAGTGTTTATGCCCTCTACTCCAGCTTGAGTGTGGACTTTTCTAGTTTCAGAATACAACCTGCAGTAATTCAGAAAACAGGTGCTGTAAAAGTGATGTATCTGTTTTTGTATGATTGCCCAACAACGAGAGAATTGTCTGGCCAGTGATCTATGTCTAGCTCTGCTTAAACTGTGGAAATACAGTTTCACACATTCTTCATCTTCCCAGAGATTTCTGCTTCTAACTTTACAAAGGAGTACTTAATGTGATGTTCAGACTCCACAACAAACATCATATACCTTAGTTTTGAAACTCCTAAGAAGTGTTTGTTTTCTTCCAGTTTATCGTCTTTCACACTGTGAAAGTTTCACACTGTGAAACTTTTATTTTTTTCTGGAGTCATCCAGATTGCAGTGAAGGTGTGCTCAGTTTTGTGCCTTTGAGATAGCATTACAATTAAGGCATAATCCTAGGCAGTTAGAAGATAGTATTCTGCAATTAGAAGTGGTACATTGTCAGGTGACAAATGACAGGGAAAAGTTTTTTATCCCCAACAACAACAGTTCTATGAAAGATTGGAGGCCATGTCATCATACCATATCAAAAGAAATACCAGAGACGGGATTTTTTACTTTTTTTTTATAACGACAAAAATCTCTGGAAGAAAGGAGCTGGAAGAAATCTTTTGGATTTTGTAACGACAAAAATCTCTGGAAGAAAGCTTTTGTGTTCTAGCTCGGTTTGATGAACAGATTGTCTTTCTTGAACAATTTAATTTGTGCACCTGCAGTATTTAAATACAGACTTTCAAACTAAAGCAAAAAAACAATAAAAGCCATGTTTAGTATCTTTGAGTTAACAGTTTGCACTTATTTGGTTTTGTCAGACTTCATGTTCTGTGTTCATTTGGAAGACAAATGCTTGAAATTAGGCACAGAATGTACTCCTTTGTTGGCACCTAGATCATTAATTGACCCAGTTTCTAAGTATTGTGAAAATAATTCTGAGACTTGGAACAGAAGTTGGAACTTTCAGGAAAAAAAAAAAATTAAACAAACAAAAAGAAACACCACTGACTTGACACCACTTCATTTAACATCAAGAGTAAAGTTCTGTTCTTATTAGTAGATGCCAAAATCCACTACCCAGCATGATTCACCAGGGAGAAATGCATTCTAGATATATTTTCTTGTACCATTGACTGGTATTCACATATTTAATAGAAATAGTGAACATTGGCTATAGACATTGAATATTCAACTCAGAATAGTTTGAGTTGAAAGTTAACTTTTGAAGTTGCTTTAGTCCAACCCCAAATTCATGATGAAAATTACATCATGCTGTTTGACATCAAAATAATTGTGATGATATTTATGATTAAAAGAAATAAAAGACAGTGAAAGCAACCTATTCTGCTTCTAATTGCAAACCTGCATTAGTGGAAATGTCACATACAGAAGAGCCAAATGATACATAAATTTGTCCATTTGACTATGACAGAAATGAGACATTAATTGGAGGAAGGAAAGAAGAATTTGGTTTTTGGATCTTAAATAATTCCTGATACAATGCTTTTTATCTCATACACTGATTTCCTTTGCTTTTATCTTCAAGGAGTTCCACATACTTGATATGATCTAGAGTCTAAGCCTCGAGTCTCAGCCATTGCCTTCATTTCCCATACAACTTTGTGCCTCAGAATATTAAAATAACCTGCTGAATAGGTGCCTATTGGAAAAAGAGTCTGAGATACAGGTAATATTTCTGCAATTCCTGTGTCTCCTACAAGTATGTTTTCATGACTGAATCAGTAAGGGGAACTTACTTAAAGATCCTTCACTTATATTCTCAGTTTTCTCATATTGGCAGTCAAAACTGACACTTGGTTTCTTTACAGAAGTTGTTCTTCTGAAAAATTGCTCCTGACTGAAAATGGGAAGAGCAGCAGAAGAGGAGGGATTGTAAAATACATTAACCGGGCATTTTGACTGAAGTTCTGAAGCAATCAAAACCTGCAGGGGGCAAAGCCACAGCTTGCTTGGTTTTCTTTTCTGACTTTCCAGTCTCTTAGACTTACAGACTCTTACAGACTGCTAACTTATGGCCCTGAGTCTGGAAAAGAGAAGTTGAACAACAGAATGAAGAAAGCAAAAGAAAGACAAACAAAAAGCCACCAACCAAAATCACAAAATAAACACGTAACATAGCGATGTTACCTTTATGCTGATTACAAAGAATAAGCTAATTTATTGTACAGAAATCTCCTAAACCCTTTCACTTATCAAAAAGAAGATGGTACCATCTAGAGCATTCTTTGTAGTTTTCCCTTTATTAATATTCTCTGACTTTTGCCTTTCTTCTTGTTTAAATTCTTGCCTCACCACTAGCTTTCTCTTTATCTCTTCTACCTCGTTGTCCTCTATCCCGCCCCTGCTGGATTTGGTAATGAATTTACCATTATAAGATACAGTTTCTGCTCTGCTTCAGAAATTTATGCGATATAGAATACAGAACATAAAGGTAACTAACCATGAAATACGGAGGTAAGCAGCCACTATGGTGGCAAGAGACACGTAGCATAAAAGTAATACCAAAAAAGACATCTAAGGTGATTTTAAGAAAACAAAAACCCTGCTGAGATAAAGAGATCTCTCAGACCTAAACATTCATCACCATGAAAGTAATGAAGGTCCTTTAAAGGATAATTATAGACCCTTTTGAATACTTAAAGCCCTGTTAAGAGTCTGAGAAACATTTAAATGGTTTAGTGGAGTCATTACAAGGCAAAGTATACTGATAGAAGGAAACACACTATCAAGATGATTAGGTGCATTAGAGCTAATAACACATCATAGAATATGTATCAAAATTATTTACATATTAAGATATATATTGATAAAGTTTGGCCATGAAGGAAATGCCACCTGAACTGGTTACTCCAAAGATAAATTCTGTGGAAGTAAGATGCAAAATTACTATATATTCTTCATAGCCCTGTGTAAAACATATTTGGTAGACTGAATAGCGATGCTTATAGTCCTTTTTTTGCTTAAGAGAGGTTCCAGTGTATCAGGATTCTCTAATTTGTCTGCTTAGAACAGATGCACAAATTAAGTAAAACGGGGCTTTTTTCCTAAAACACAAAAGAGTTTCATTACAACTATGTATATATATGTACACCATTGGCAAACCTGTGTAAAATTAGCAGTAGTTTGTCCAAAACCTATGCTCAGGCATAACCACTTGAAGTTTGTGAGATAAAATACATGTGAGCAGTTTCTGTAAATCTATTTATGCATCATTTTCCTGCTCAAAACTCAAAAAAGAAATAAACATAGGTTGCAGATTTTCATTTCAGAGCATAATTTTGGACTCTAAATATATGGCCAAATTCTTTGTTTTGTAAAAGCTTATCTTTGTAAAAAGAAAAAGATAAATTCAGCCAGCTGGATCTGACCTCAGACCACATGGTGATACCCTTATTCATATTTGTGAACCTACAGAATGACTCTACTGTATAGTTTCATGAAGCTGCATTCTCTGAAATTGTTAATAATTAGGATTTGAAGATTGGTGTTGGAACAGATATTTAAATCGCATACAAAAAGGTTGTGTTTGGTTTTTCAATAGACAAAATATCTTCAAGGATCTCCTTTTTGCCCTGATTTGCTCACCAGAAATTACTAGCATTAATATAGCAGACAGAAAATTTTCAAGTTAAGTTGCTTGTGAACTAATAAAATAAAATTAAATTTCTAAAAAAATTATTCCTCATTATATTGCTTTAAAAATCTATATTGATCAATTCTTTCACATCAGAATGTTCTAAAACTTACATTTTGAACCATAAAAATACAAGAATGTGTTTTATCAATTGTAGAATGCTAGTGATTTCTACTCTTTGTTTAATTTCTATGGGTCATTTCATGGAACAAGGTAAATAACATTCAGAAAACTCAAGTAGCATGCCTGAACTTGCTTTTGATATTAGGAAATAAACATCTGAATATATGGATAGTAGCTTGGCAGATTTGCAGCTGCCCCAAAATATTTTTCACAGTACATAATCAAATGAATAAATAAAGTCATCAAATATTTTTTTCTATTTGATAATAACTGTATGTACACCACCCACAATAACTATGACAGGCTTCTTTATGTGTGAAAGTTTGTCTGAACTGTCTTTGCAGCCGAGGTAGAGCTTCAAGAAGGAGCACAATAAAGAGCAGGGCAGAAATAACCCCTGGAGGGTGCAGACACGTAGCCAGTCTTGGCTGCGTTGGTAGCCTGGGGAGGCATGGGCTAAGCACAGCACACTTGTGCCAGAAGCCTAGATGCAGTACAGCTCCACAATAACAGAAGTACAAAGATGTCTTTATATTCCTCTCTCCTCAGCTACAGCCAGGGATTTCTCCCACCCTGCTCAATACACTCCAGATCCATAACAAAGGTGAAGGGCAAAACAATTCTGAAACCCCAGCTGCTGTATTTATTTTGAAGATATGCATGCTCAAAGATGCTTTGTAGTCACAAACACAAATCAATACTTGACAGATTCACAGCATTTCTGGAAGGTGTACAGGAAGAAAAGCAAAAATGTCTCCTGGTAGGGGTAGCTGTGCATAAGTAAGTATATTGAAACTACTGATAAATGTGCAATGTAAGTTATAGCTGGGCATGAGTTGAACAGCAGCACAGACATGGTTGCCTTGCAACAGTCACTATTAAAAAGCACATAGCACAGCTGAAACTAACCTAAGTGAAAAGACAGAGTAAAATGAATGATCTTTAATTCATGTATGTATTTTATGAGGCTTTTAGGTTGAATCTTTGATTATTTTTAAAAGACTGGTTTTCCAGATCAGATCTTGATTGAGTAAAGGAGCAGTTTGTTTTTTTAAGGTATTGGTAATTGCAATATGAATTTACATCACAGAAAAAAATTTGTATACAAAAAATAAGACCAACTGTTCTCCTACAGCAAATAATTACATCTTCTATTTATATGCTATATATATTTATACACTTTCTCTGAGAAAAAAAGGCTGTCAGCCTTCAGTTTTTTCATACAAGATCAATTGTGGATTATCTGTGCTGTGGAGATTCATACCACAAAAATTAAGTGAAAATGCTTTAGAAAACAGCAAATAAAAAGCCCTGTATGTACTCAGGATTCTCAGAATAGATGTCTAGAAAGTAAGCCACACTCTTAAATATTTGAACATTGCATTACAAGCTGGGGATTTTTTAAGGAAAAGTAGCTGTCACATACAAAAATTCAGCGTGGGTGTTTACTCCCCTAACTCCCTGTCAAGGTGAAGATAAGCTGATGTGTATTTCACCTTAATGACTGTATGTAGCTCCTATTAACTCTAACAGTCTAATGTATTTGTCAAGAAGAACAAGGCCCTGGAGTCAATTTGTAAAGTTTTTATGAATTTCACTAGTCGGTTGAAGACAAAATGCAAAAATAACATGTTTACTTTGCTTAAAGAAAAATTAAATAATGCTAGGTGCTTCAAGAAAACAGGAAAAACCTAATCCCTCTATATTGTCTCATGTTTTACTAGACCATACATATATTTAAAAGCAATTCACAGTCTGCTGAAATAAGTAGTCTTCATTTAAATGGGAACAATTAGTCAAATGGAGCTTCGAGCTACAGATGTGCTAAGCTGTCTGCTAGTAGTTTTATCTAAAGATGCATCAGGATGGAAGACTGGCTTCTGAACTTTATTTTTTGGGTTAGTTAAAATCTGTTCCCAGAAGATCAATGTATATATCTAGAGCTGTGCACAACTCATATTTTTGTTCCTATGTTTTGTGAATGCAAATTCCTATTTTGATTAGTTCAGAAAATGTAAAGGTGTCCTCCATCATCTTCATTATCATTTCAGACCTCTGTCCCTTGTCTGCGATTGTGAAGTTCTCATCCAGTCCCAGCTAAGCAGGGAGGTCCCAGAACACCAGGGTCGTACAGCTAGTCACTGATTACCCCATCTGAGGGCCCATCTACAAGGGCAGGAAGGAGCATCTGGGAAATTATAGATTGTCAACCTGGTCTTGTTGCCAGGAAAGGTCATGGAACAGATTGTTCTGAGTGCAATCATACGGCGTAGAGAGGACAACCAGGGCATCAGGGCAGCCATAATGAGTTTGTGAAAGGCAGATCCAGCCTGAATAACCTGAATAACCTTCTTCTATAACAAGGTGACCTGCTTATTAGATGAGCAAAATAATATGCATGTTGTCTATGGACTTTGGTAAAGCCTTTAGCACCATATAAATAATTTAACGCCATAATACAGTGGGTACACTGTATTCTTCTGGAGAAACTGGCTTTCCATGGTTTGATGGATGCGCTCCTCAATAAGTAGAAAACTGGCTGAGTGTCCAGGCACACAAAGTGGTGGTGAATATAGTCAAATCCTGTTGGTGGCTAGAGCCCAGTGGTGCTCCCTAGGGCTCAGTGTTGGAGCCAGTCTTGCTTAATATATTTATCAATAATTGGATGAAGAGATCAAGTGCACCCTCAGTAAGCTGACAGATGGCACCAACTGAGTGGGAGCACTGATCTGCTGGAGTGTGGGAAGGCTCTGCAGAGAAGGATCTGGACAGGCTGGACGATATGCAGAAGCCAACGATATGAGGTTAACAAGGCCAAGTGCTGGGTTCTATCCTTGAGTAACAACAGCCCCAAGCAGTGCCACAGGCTTGGGATGGGCTTTCTGGGCTGGAGAGCTGCCAGGTGGGAAAGGACATGCTGATGGCTGAACACAAGCCAGCATGTGCCGAGGTGGCCAAGAAAGCCAATGACATCCTGTCCTAGATCACCAGTAGTGTGGCCAGCAGGACCAGGGCAATGATTTTCCCTCTACTCTGGGCACTGGTGAGGCCACACCATGAATCGAATGCTCAGTTTTGGGCTCTCACTACAGGTAACCCACTGAAGAGCTGGACCACGTCTGTATGTCCACAGAAGGGTAATGGAGCTGGTGAAGGGTCTAGAGCACAGGTTCTATGAGGGGCAGCTGAGGGAGCTGGGGTTTTTTAGCCAGCAGAAAAGGAATCTGAGTGTAGACCTTATCACTCTCTACAATTGCCTGAAAGGAGACTGTAGAAAGGTGGGCATTAGCCTCTTGTCCAAGATAACAAGTGATAGGGCAAGAAGAAACACTCTCAAGTTTTGCCAGGGGAGGGTTAGATTGGAAAGTTTTCTTCACTGAAAGAGAGGTTAGGCATTGGAATTGGTTGCCCAGGCAAGTGATAGAATCACCATCCCTGGAAGTGTTCAAAAAAACGTGATGCTGGCATTTTTGAGTGTCATTTAGATCAGGGCTGGGTTGATGGTGGGACTTCATAATCTTAGAGGACTTTTCCAACCATCGTGATTCTATCAATCTAAGTTCCTGAAAGAGGAGGAATTGTCCTGCTCCGTTCTGCTCTGATGCAGCCTCATCTTGAGTGCTGTGTACAGTTTTGGGCACTTCTGTATACAAAGGATATAAAGCTATTAGAGTGTCAGAAGGAGGACAACAGAAATGGTGAAGTAGCAGCTGAGCTCACTTGGTCTGTTCAGCCTGAAGGAGACAGAGGACAGACCTCACTGCAGTTACAACTTTCTCATGGAGGGAAGAGGAGGGGAGGCACTGATCTTTTCTCTCCGGTGACACTGACAGGACCCAAGGGAATGGCCTGAAGCTGTGTCCGGGGAGGTTTAGGTTGGATATTAGAAAAGGTTCTTCACCCAGAGGGTGAATGGGCCCTGGAACAGGATCCCCAGCGAAGTGGTCACAGCATCAGGTCTGAGAATGTGAAAAAGTGTTTAGACAAGGTACTCAGGTACATGGTGTGATTCCTGGGGTTGTCCTGTGCAGGGACAGAACTTGGACGTTATGATCCTTGTGGATCAGGATATTCTATCATTCCAGGATTCTATGCCCTGACTATGTCTAACTTCAGTATGTTGTGCTGTAAAGGTTCAATCACAGCTTATTATGCTACACTGACAGTCTTCATATCCCAACCATTACCTTAACCTTAAACAGGCAAAATGGAAACTTAATCTCTTCAAGTTCTTTGAAGGTTCGCTTTTTATTCCTCTTGGTTTTTTTTTTCCCTTTTCCCCTTTTTTTTTTTTCTTTTATTTTTTCCTCCTATGGACTGCCCCATTACTTTTTCTATCATCTTTTACTAATATCTGAATACAAAATTTAATGCAGCTCTCTCTCTAGATCTTCACCCCTCTATATTCTAATACTTTTCTGCAGAAGAATATCACATGAAAATTGCTCCTCTTATCTAGTGCATAAATAAGCATATTGTGCCAATTCATTTCCCACAATTTCAATTCTGAAATGACCTTGGTAAATTTGTCTTGCCACACCATGAAAAATTCATCTTAGAGGCCATTTATTCGCCCTTTTCTTTTAACCAAGTTTCCTCATGGAGTGGTCACTTTAAATCCCACCACTTGATGTCACATTCCTGCATTGAAACAGTACTACAGTTTTGCTTACATTAAACTCTTTGATAAAAAAATAATATTGTAATGTACTTTTTGGTAAAAGGAAGCAGTGCACACACCACTTCAAACCTAGATGAATCTACAAACCCAATTCACATAGACAAAGACCAACAACGAATTTTAGCTATTGTTGGAAACATTTATCCCAGCAATCTAGAGTAAAGAAAACCAAAGAGAATCAGTCTCTTTAATATTGGACTAACCTGAATACAGTACTTTTAATATTTTACAGGGTACTCACTGATTTCTAAAAAATTTATTGGGGTTTATTTTTGCATAGCTGTAGGCCATAGTATTTCCTAAGCATCAACATTTTCCAAATATATAATTTCAAAAGATATTTATGCAATTGAGTTACCATATTATACATCTTGTTTGACTTGATAAACGTAGTGCTGTTCCTTGCACAAACCACACTCGCAACACAAATCCTGTAGCTGCAACACAGAAAGGAGATTAATGATAAGTTCAGAAAAAACATGGGATTTTTTAGTCTGTGAGGTGCAAGACATAGAACTTCTTAACTAATTTTTTCTTCCCCACAGCACGGAGGAAAAGTTTTTAAATGACAGATGGGAAAATGGGTAATCAGTTATGAAGTGGATGTGTTTTCATAGATATCATTCTGCCAGATGTTACATTAAAAGTGGTATAATTTAAAATTACTGCCTGCTAAGAAATAGATTCTCTCATACAGACAGGTCGCAATATAGAGCCCCTTAAACCCATTTGGAAGTAGAAACAAATAGAGTGGGTCTTCAAATTTGTGGATTCATTTGACAATTGACAATCCCCATGAAAGCTGAGACAGTACACTTACAGTAATTATGCATATGAACAGTCCACAGACAGGACAAAGAAAAGACCATTTACTTTCTTCCTTAAGCATTTACCATGTTTATTAGTCAAACACCTTGATTATTAATATTTTTGGGTCTTTTCCCTCTAAACTCTTATACTTTTTGCATCTGTAGTCCTGATTTCTGTAGTTACAAGTTGTGTTGTAGGTGCTGTGCAAATGTGTGAGTGGACAATTTGTTACGCACATGCTCTCACAGTAGAGATGGAATAAGATCTCTTTACTACATTTAATAAACTGCCAACACAGTTTTTAATGGTGCACGTCTCCAAGTATAAGAAAACTCTGACTGGCTTTTGGTTTGCAAAACATGAAATAAAACTGTGCAAATTATTCTAAGAGGTATTAGAGTTCTCTTATTTTTTCAATTTTTTTAATAATTAAAAACACCCCAAGATGTTGTAACTAAGAAAATGAAACTAAATAGCTGAAGAAATCCATAATTTCACTGATGTTGCAACAATAAAAATCAGAAAATTCATTCTTTTCTGTGCAACACTTATTGGAATAAGGGGTTTGGTATTTGATTTGTTTTTTAAATAATGAAACATAGAAAATTTTTTAATAAGCAGATTTAATTTCAATTTCAAAGCACTTGACAGATTCCCTCACAGTCTGCCACAATACATAGTATTTCATTAGAAATGAACAGAGATAAAATGGTGTTCCAAAAGAAGCGACAAACTACTAGACAGCAATACAAGTCCTTTTCTTAAAGGGTGAATCTATATGTACTATCACCCACAATGTATTTTTGCCTTTAGGTAAATTCTGTGTAGAAGAAGCTATCCAAAGTTATCCATTATGCTGAAATAGGCTATACATTGTGTGGAGATTCACGTCCTTTTCCACATGCAACCAGCAAATTTTGTCATATCTAAAAGAACAAAATAATATTTAACTGTGTATGATGTCATCCAAAGGTCAAATCTTATCCAAGCCATCCACAGCTTTTAATTGGACCAGGATATTCACTTTTAAAAGATGGAATAATTTTCGTGTTAAATTACAGTCTTTAGCTGATCATACAGATTTAATTTCATAGATAAGGGGACAGGGGTGCATCCAAATTCATTCAGGGTAAAATTACCTCAACAATTTATTGTAGAGATACATCATGGTACCAGTTTACAGAAGGCCCTCCCTCAGCTGCAATTAAAACCAAATTACCCCATTTTAAAGGCCTGAAGAATATAGCTACAGAGTTCAGACAGCTTTGGGAAAGCAGTAAGAAACTTCTACTTCCCCAAATTCCTTAAAAGAAAAACAGCTCTTATGTGCTTCCATATCTTCTGCAGTAATCCCTAGACTTTTTACCTTACAAAGGGCATTTATACACAACTGTCAGGTGCACCTGACACTGTTATGCAGTAATCTTGCTCCAGAGAGCCCCAGTGTGGAAAGCCAAATTGGAGACAGCTCCTTAGGTCAACCTGCTGCTGATTCAGTGATGGCCAGCACAGGTGGAAAAGACCATACCCACACATTCCTTTCTCATACTTTCTAACAGCAGCTGGACAGCCTTCTATAAAATGTAATTCAAAGCATTTATTTTAAACCTTTAGACATTGAATCTAGCACTCTTTCAGACCTGTGCTACAACACTTGCTCCGGTTATCGAATGTTGCTGCTCTATCTCAGCCTTGCTAGAATCTTAGAGCCAAAACTGACAGTTTACATTAAACCACATATTTGCTTACTACCACACATACATGGAAGAAAAGTACATGTAAAAAATCTCCACAAGTCAAAAATTATGAATTTGTTTTCAAAGATAGAAAATCACAAAATCTAACTTCTGTGGAGTAGTGAGACAAGTCTCATCCTCAGTCATTACTATTTCCGGGGTATGCAATCCTCATCAGAAATAGACATAGCTCATCACTGTTAAAAAGGTTTCCAGACAAAAAAAAATAGTTACCAGGCAAAGTTTATTCATAGCATTAATCCAGCAGGTGTATTAGTGTAAGGAATCAAAAGGTTATACTATGCTTTAAGTCAGTGTTGTCAATCAAATGAGGAGAATAAAGTAAAGAGGTTACAAGCCAAGTAAGATTTTATTGCCATCTGTTGCCAAATGAAAATTTTTCTTTCTATTTCACAATATTCATTTGGTCTTCAGAACAGTCTAAGCCAACTGAAAAGGTAGACACAGAAGAATTTTGTAAATTTATTGGCGGCTCATACTTAACCTGCAAAATAAAGGGAGGGAGTGAGAGTAAAATAACTGAATAGCAATCTGTCAAAGATTAGAAAAGTAGGCCAGGCAAGAGTGGGCCAAAAAATTATTCTTTTATGCAGGTTGAAATTTTTTTTATAGAAAACTCATACATGAATTCAAGAAATAAGACAGTGTGAATGATCGCAGCGCCTCTGGATTGTGGGAGATCTGGGATGAACTCTAGCTACTAGAGTGTACAGTTGCCACAGATTTAAGACACTATTTCAGCAGAAACATTTTTGGTAAACCCTAGGCACCCTGTGGAGCACAGGAAGGTATCAAGACCCACATGATGGGTGATGGAAAGCCAAGGATCTTCTTGAGATCTTTCACAAACTGGAAACTTATACTTCCAGTTTCTTTCAATGTTATCCTAAGTCTCCAGATGCTGAATTTTAAATCCTTGGAGCAGACAAAAATGCCATCATAGTTTCCGTGTAAAAGCAAAATACAAGGAAGTTTGCTGCATCTAGGAAGCAAAAGTTTACACATTGCTATGTGACATAGAAACCCTAATAATGTGTATTAAACACTAACAAAAACTTATTTCTTTCTAAGAAATCTAAAGAGAGTAGATGAAAGGAATAATTGTAGACTATTTGCCTAGAGTCATATGACATTTGAAACTTTAGGTCAAAAACTGGAAAAAAGGCATTTAATTTTTGTTATATCTATCAGGGGAATTACCTAAATGCAGTAGTATGTACTGCATTTAAGTATATAAACCTCTTTGAGAAGCTTCTCATGAAAGAATTCTGGAAAAAACAATTTGGGTACAGCTAGTACAGGGTGAAGAATGAAGGAATTTGTATTGTGCCTTTCAATTATATTATTAGGAGACAAGTATAAAAATACTTATTTTTCAGAAGTTACAAGTAGCTTGAATCTCACAAATCCTATTATAAATAATATAATTGAGAAGCTCTAATTCTCAATTTTTATTATAATTTTTGCCATGGTTTAATTGATTATCTATTAAAACTGATGGATTAAGAATATGGAAACTATGCTCTTGCTGCAACTATGGAAAAATATATTCTTATTAAAATAAAGCTCTGTTCTCTTTAGATCAGTAAATGTTTCCACTCTTTCTCAAATTTCATTTTTATATCTTCTTTTTTTATACATATCTTATGATGTTTTTGATATTGGCTGTGTGTGAATCTAGAGATATAGGAATGCGATGCCAAAGTATAGTTTCCTATTTTTTAAAGGAAAATTAGCAGACTAGATTATAAATTTTTGACACCTACTGGGAGGAGAAGCCTCTTCTGTCTTCTGTCCCTCCCTGCTATATCTAAAATCTATAGTAATCTACATTTCACTACCCTAATTAAATTCACTTTCCACCCAGGCATAAACTTAAACCTACATTTTTATTGTGCCATTAGAACTAGCATGAGGTAGGGAAACACAACTGAATTGATTTGGAACGTAGTGATTTTTATGCAAATCCTATGACTTATATTGTCTGCTCTTTCATCAGGTCAATCCAGGTAACAGGTTACAAGACTGAATTATGTTTTCTTTATAACTCTGCCTTTATGGTAGAATATTGATTACTAGAGAAACAACAGCATGAGTGAAGAGAAGGCCAGTACAGTGCTATTCTATTGCACTTTTTAGTTTTATTCCAAAAAAGTTTATTAATTTGATGCAGATTTGCAAAAACGTTTTGTACCTATAAGTGGTTTTCTTCTGGAAAGGCTTTAATTGAAATTTAATAATAATTTTCTATAATGGACAGTAGGAAAACACAATTTTAGTTGTTCCTGGCCCATATAGGAATTTAAGACAAATTTGATAAAAGTTTTTATTGCATTTTCTATCACAACAATAACAAAATTTGGGTTCCTGTTCTGTTTTGTGCAATTATCCTGTGGCTAATGTATTTCTCCAACAAATATGTGACTTATTTCTCTTCCTTTCTATAGGTTTTTTTCCTCTCTTTCCAAAAGACTCCAGTATCTGTCAGGCCATCTGGTATTTTCAGGTGGCTTTTACTTTTAATCGCTCTTATGAAGAAAATGAATACGGATTGCTTAGAAAAACAATAAACCCAGGGAATTATGATTTTTTTGCCTGAGAAGTGGATTATCATGTGAGAGATTACCATTATTTATTAGGATCCTAAATTTCACAGCACCTCTAAAAATGTGTTATTCACAGGGACCTACTTTTAGACCATATGACCTTCCTTAGGATAAGCCCTACCTAGCAGACACAAACCCATTTTAAGAGTGACACTGTCACCCAATATTGCTATTGTTCCTGCTGTACTGTTTTAAGATATGCTTTTCTATGGATAGAAGATTGAACAGCTCTACAGAAATGGCAAATCTTTACTAACTTTGTGGATCCTAAATGACCATCCTCATGGTGGAAAGGTCAACCAGGGTGCAGAACACTGAAGAGATCACAGTTCTGCCACCTTAATCTATAAACTATTTCAGTCTATTAATACTCAAAGACAATTCATTCTCCTGACAAATCAGAAGAACCAAGGGGAAGAAATTAATCAAGTTATTTGGTAAACATTATAATGAGCCTTGGAAACTGTAAAATTATTAAATCACATACAATGTAAAATTAGCCGATTTTCACTGTTTACAGATTCCACAGACTAAGATATGTCTATTGCCTCATAGAAATCGCTGGCTGAACAGATGAAATTTGCTGGACCAGCATGTAATTCTCATCACACTAGTCAGAAACCCAGACAAATGGGTGTGTCTTAAAATTAAATGAAATTTTGTGTCTTCTTTCTGTTGCCTGGACTGGAGTCTTTGAAATTAGGCTAAACTTTATAGATCTTAGTATGGCCTCACCTTTCAAAAACCAAAACTTGGTAGATTTGAAGTCAGCAAATTCAAGCAATTTCACATGTATAATTTCGTCAGTTTCAAGATTATTTTATGGCAGAAATAAAATACCATAATCATTCATTCCTAAAGAAGAGGAAGCAAAGACACTTCCTCCACATTTTGATTAATTAACCTTTATTGCACAATTTAAAAATGCTGGCTTTAAATATCAAAATGTTGACACTGATCACCTTGAACAAGTTTGATAGAAGCATTTCTTCTGTCAGCATGCCTATCTTAATTATACCAACCTTCACAAATTTAGAATCATAAATTTGTACCATTAGCATAATTCCTAATTTTAATAGACCATGATTGTCAGATGAATACTTAGTTCAGAACATACATAGCACTGCTAAAAGAGGATCTTGCTAATGAAATATATGCTTTGATTAATAAAAATGACATTCTTCTATCAGAGTTGTGAACTTCAAATAATAAATGCCTTTTTTTATTCAACATACTTTAACTGTAGACTTTGAGAAAATTAAAATGTCAGTTTAAGGGTTAGTTATGATCCTACACAAATATTTTTGATTATTAATTATTTTATTTTAAATTTTTACTTTTATTTTAAAATGCTGATCATCCTTCTACACATGACCATCTTTTATTACTTTCCCAGTAAAATACAATTCACTGGAAGTAGAGATCTTATTTTTACAGAGCTACTTGTAACCTGGTCACAATTCAAAATGAGAAGGCAAAAGTAGAAACATTTGTGCTTTATTTTCAGATGCTTGGAAGAGTTGGTGTTGAACCTGTAACCTTCACCAAGACTTACCAAGGCAAGAAAGACTTCGTATATCTCCTTTTAAGATACTTCTGTGCTAGAGAATGGTGAGAAGATTCACATAAACAATTAAGTAACTAATGAAATTATCTCAGCTCCATATTCATTAGTATATCTCACAATAACAGCATACATAAAAATTCACTTAATGGGATTCAGATACCTCAGAAGCTCTCTCATACAAAGAGTTCAGATACTGTTAAAAATACATTTTCATATTTATTTGTGCTACCACTTGGCTTTTAGGTGTAATCAGTTGAGAAAGGTGCAAGGCAAAGTAAAATCTACACCAAAATTACACAGCCAAATATATATTTGAATTTGAGAATCTTCAGGGTCAAAAGTAGCAGAGCTGTTTGTGCATAAAGTGATTTTACTCAGTCAAGTGTTATTATGAAATAATACCTCTCAGAGTTACGTTTTTTCAACGAATGCTAATAAACAATCCATGACATCACTGCTCAGAATTTTTCTCTTACTTCCCCGCAGTGTTTATTTCCATGTTTTTAGGTAGAAAATGTTGTAAAAGTAAAAGAAAGCCATCAGTTATGAAGGAATAAAAGGGGATTTAATACAGGTTTCCTGTGAAAGTACAGAGGTCTGTCTCAAGATATGTTTCTCAGAGAAATAATGCAGTTCTTGGAGATTGGTAGTATGCAATTTGAAATGCCATTCTGTGATGTGTCAAATTGTCCAGGGATGCTTATGAGTATTAATGATGGTGAAACAGCCTACAAGTATTACTGTTACAGAGAATTAAAGACTTTAACACTAAATTAACTATCCTAAATTCAGCATTAGTTTGTAAGTATCAGAACAACCCCATATTTGCCTGCTCACACCAATGCCTTCATTTGTCTCAAATGAAGTATGAGACAATTTTGGAAAGAAACTGGGAGATTCCCTAAGAAATGTAGTCAAATATTCACACTGTTGCTATTTATTTAAACATGTTAAGTCTAATTCCGCACCAAAGATGGCTAGGACACCTAGAGAATTATCATAATTTGGATATTTATCAAAAAGGAATGGTAGGTATGAAGGCAAAAAAGCCTCTTTTGTTTCCCTGAAAGAACCTCTTAGATTTCCCTTAGCCTTTTTTGACAATGAGGAAAATACAAAACTGAACCAACGCTCAAAGTAATGGGTGGTATACCACTAGCTAAGGCAGACCTTAAAAATTACTTTCTAAAATTGCCTATAGGCTTAAGAAAAATAATTCAGTTTGTAGATTTTCTATAAAGAAATGAATGTAAACATTGATATTTGGATATGTCACAGTTATTTCATGACAGTATATGTATGGCATTTTTTACTATGTATTTATTTTCTGTTGTTCATTTATCATAAGAGGTATTGATATTTATTTTACTCAAATTATACAGACCCTGGTTTTGAAGTCATTCTTCTAATATCTTAAAATACTCCATATTTGAGGAGATTCTGGGGAAAAAAAGGAAACATCCTTTTATTACCTAGTTATTTGAAATTAAGTAAACATCCTTAACTTTCAATTATTTATCTAATTTTGAAATTGATTGTACTATAAGTACATTAGACCAAGTGGTGTTTTTTAACTTTTTGCATATTTCAATGTCTAGAAAAAAGATCTTTTACAGGGCAACTTCACAAAGGTGTCTAATGTATCCTACTTGATTAGTAATTGCATTCCTATTCCCATCTTCAGATAGGCATCAGTTTTCCCTGCTTTCTTTGGAATAAAAAGCCAGTCTAACGTATTTATATGTTGGTTTCCTATATTTCATCCTTATTTTCCCTTTTTTTTGATTTGATTTTTTTGTTTGTTTGGTTTTGGATGGTCTTTGTTTTGTTTGTTTGTTTGTGGTTTGGTTTGTTTTGTTCTGTTTTGTTGATTTTGAAATTTAATCTAAAAAAGCTACCAGGCCTTTTTTCAAGGAAGTCTTAATGGAAGGAGCAGCCATATCTCACGACACTTCAGGACATATGAAACTGCATTTATGTAATTCAGAATGTTTATGCCAGTTTAAATTAATTCAAGCCTGTTAAGAAAGAAATACATTTTTCTTCAGTAAATGAACGCTTTAAATTTGAATTAGGCTATATGGTATATCGACCCCTTCTCACTTGAACTTCAACAGATAAAAAATAGTACAAAAATAATATTCAGGCTCTTCAAAGTTGCTATTGAAGTTCTTAAAAAATTTGGATAGCACATTCTGTCATCAGCTATGTTGTGCAGGGTCAAGAATAAAACTGAATTTAGGAAGTATATTATATTTTATAGTATCCATAACAAAATAAGATATTCAGAATGGATATAGGATTTTTTTCCTTGAGGACAGCCAAGCATAAAAAGTAGGTTATCTGTAGAGGCCATTTAGTCTCCATATCCAGAAGTTTTCAAGCCCCACTGGATGAAGCCTTGAGCAACCTAGGGTGAGATCATAACTCCTTCTCCAAGAAGGAAAGAAGTTCCTGAGGTCCTTCTCAACCTGAATTATTCTAAAATTGTTTTTATTCTCATTGAAGGGCAAAACCAGAAGAAAAACATATATAAAAAGAAAATCAAATGCTTTTTAAAATTATCTTAAAAAAGAGGTCCAAAATCCAGTATCTGCAGATAGCAAATCTGTTATTAGTGGACAGGGTAACCAAATGGGTTCTGAAATTCTTTCCCATTTTTCTTGTAAATATATTTCCTTACATGATTTTTTTAAATGTATTTTTCCATCAACTTTTCAATTACTGATAGTCCAATAAATTATTAATACAACAAACACCCAAAAATTTAAATAGACCAAAAATGCTAATGAAGAGCTTTTGCTTTTAAAAATACTTTTATTTTTATTTATATGATACCTTTAAAAGTATAGAATTATTACATAATCTTTAATATTTCTCAATATATACTTAATAGATTAAGAAATAATTTTTCTGCATTTGAAAACCCCCACTAAATGCAGTACAAATACTTTTTCAGTAGCCATCCTTTCCTAAATTCTTACAAAGCAGAAGCTCTACTTTGTTTTTAGACACCGACTAAAATACATTAATGTAAACAGGACTAAAATACATTATTTAAGTGCAAACATCTCTCTTGCTGATTTAAATAATAATTAAATTTTATTATTTAAATTACTACATATAAATAAACTTGTGGAGTACAAAACACACAATTATATCTGTGGTGACATCTTAAACTGAAATTTGAAAATGCGGTAGCATTCCGAGATCACCGTGTGACACAGGAGAGGAAGGTTAACTAGCAGATTAATTGGTACATGTAGTTTAATGAGAAAAACTGAAAGAATTGTGCAGATAAGATAACATTATTCTCAAATAAGTTCATATTTCAATGACTTTAAAAACAATAAAAAATTTACTAAATGTTGTTTCATTTCATGATTATGTTACTACATTTCATTCCCTTCCAAATAATAAACTGCATTTTCCACATTCATAGGAGGAATAATAGGATACTTTAAAAAATATACTGAAATATACTATTTACATTTAAACAAAATTCAAACACCATAAATTTGTTCAAAAGAGCCAGATATTGTCAACAATTAATAAAAGCAAGCATAATCTAGAGTTACATAATAACAGTTTAGACAACATCAAGCCATATGAATTTTTCCAGGTATTAAACTAATGTCCTACAATCAGTTTCACTCCACTGCCAGCTGTGTCAATTGATGCATACCTTGCCCCAGTTTTCCTGGTTACTGATGGTTACCAAATGACATTCTTTCCTTATGGACCACAGCATCATCAGTTTCCAAGTTAATCTATCAAATTAAGTAGAAAGAAAGTTTATTTTGCAGTGGATGTGCTCTGAAATGCAGAGTGGAAGTGAAATAGGTCATGCTATAGGTATCCCCAGGAGAAGTTTCTGAGGAGGACTGTCTAAAGATAACAGTGAAAAGTCAGACAGTCCCCTGAAACCATTCTTCCCACAGACTAGTTTAGACTAGGATTTACAAAAATAAAAAATTATGAAAAAAATGCAAAATATTCATACATAAATTACATCAATCATTTTGCACTGGCACAAAAGGTAATACAAGAGAAAAAGAATAATTGCAATTAATTTTCTCCCCTCCTTATTATGTTAAAGGGCAGACTGTCAGCCCTTTAAAATGCAGAGGACTTAATGCTGCTATAATGGTAACTAGTAACAAAGTTAGGAGGATTTCCAGTAGTGATGCCAGCAATTGATCTACTCTATTATTTACAGTGGCTATATACACAGTTTAAAACACATTATATTTCAGGGACCTAATTTCTTAATTTACTGGTAAAGTTCATTAGTGACAAGGATATTACAGCACTGAAAGAGTTTCCTTCAGTCTTGTAAAATTTATATCTCAGCTGAACATGACCAAAGAATTTCTGTGTTATAAATAAGGTGCATATGTAGCAGTCAACTAGGCTTGGGTTTACACAAGAAAAAATCTAAGTCTAATCAGGCTGTAAAATTGAGTCAATATTTTTAAGAATAAATAGAATCTATAAAAGTACATAAAACAGTCAAACTACAAAAATATTTGTCTTAGTAACTGCTGGATGACTTTGCTGTTTCTCACCCATCAAATTCAGTGAAAGAAGCAGTGAATGTTTTAACTTTAAAGCTTAAAGACCTGCCTGATGGAATAAACTCTTGGCTATTTAAACTAAGAAACACATCAAGTAACCTTCACAGTATTTATGAGGCCATGTCCTGACAAAAAAGCTGTACTCAAAATAACAAATATGTACAATACTTTAGACCAATATTTAGGGACACTTCTGTACATTATGAAACTAAGCTTCTGAATATAAAAGCCAAATTCAAAAAGAACATTGAAGGAACTCTAGAAAATAGCTGTTACAGGAGACATTAAGAGATCTAAACTCTTATCAAAGTATACCATAAGCATTCAATAAATATCCCCATTATTTTGTACAACTTCTTTCCTTCCATGTCCCATGACTTCCATTGTGCAGACCTGAAAAACATTTGTCCTACTTTACAGACATGCTGACTTTGTAGAGAAGGCTGTTGCTCATGGTGCCCTCCATCTCATATTGTTCTGTGCAGGAAATTTAGGAACGTCTGACAACTGTGATAAGGACCATCTTTTTTCAACTTGAAAAGTGAAATATTACCATTTCAACTCTGCCTTCAATGAAGCAGGATGAGTATTTAACTCATTTTGCATGTAAGAACTTCTAAAAAAGTAATTATTCTTCCTCAGGTTTTGTTTATTACCTAATATAACTTTTAAATGGATATATAGGATTTTTGTTGAAAAAGTCACATGGCACTACAGGTGGTGCAGAAGTGATCTATTCCAGTCTAGCTGGTGCTGCTTCACATATTATGGTTTTTTATTAGTTAAGGAACTGCTACATTAATATTTTTTGGACTTTATTTCTACTACATATGTTAACTCATCTCCTTTTAACTGAAACCAGAAAACTACACAATAAAAATTTTATTTAAATAATCTTTGCCAAGATACTGCTTTACAACTATGCAATGGTCAATCTTATCTTAGCCTTAAGTCCCAGTTTAGTACAAGTAACCTAAAAAAATGTGACGGTATGAATAAAGAAGACTTAAATTGCTCTGAGGAGGAGGAAAGAGGAGTTGGCATTGTAAAAGAGGGTGATAAAATGTTTTATTCTATAGTTTTCTGCTAGGTATGGCTACCAATGATACTTCTGTTCAGACGTATATGATACATTTAGATATTTTGCTTGGACAAAAACATTTTTTATCCTGGTTAAATTCAATTGCCTACTTTTAATGTAACAAAAATATTCTTTCTGTTTAACAAGTGTCAATGCAGAATGACTCAGCAGAGACAGTCTACATAATTCTTGGAGGTAAATTTAACCAAATTCATAGACAGGTTCCCACATTTTATTCACCTCCCACTAAATGCTCTTTTTAGGACCTACTCTGAATCTGTTTTTTTCCTAATGTATGTTACCTGTGACACCTAAACATCATGATTTTCAAGTTTTCTGTGGTAATTATTTTCTTCAAAGTGCTAGTAGAAATGCATTCTCTTTATTGCATGCTTAGGGAAGCATTATCTTATCACTCACATTGTTGAATCTCTGCTGTGTGTAAACCATGCATATGTGGCAACTTAAGAAATGGTACTTCAGTGCTAGAAAAATGCTGATTCACTGGCAGCAAAATGAAATTTACCAAAATACCACATTCTCAAAGGCATTGACTAATTTTTCTTTTTCTTCTGTTCCTATACATAGTCTACATGAAGGGTAGGCACTGCACAGCAAGAAGTAGCATAAGTGTAACTATGACATTATTAAGAGATTTTAAAAAAACTGCAGTCAATTTGATAAAGGAAAACAATAAAACAGTCAAAGCAAAATAAGAACAAATAACCAATTCATTAATCTGAATCAGATTATTCTACTCTTAATGTGCCACTTATGCAGTGATCAGATAGGTTTGTGTATTTTTATATATGCTGCCTAATTTAACAATGGTTTCCACTTCAACAGTCATAACCATTTGGTAGACGGTATAAGACAAGTATAATAATTTTCAGCTAACCAAGAATTTTGATGATGTATTTCATAATGTTTCAAATTATTTTATAGGATCATAAAAATCACAGAATATCCTGAACTTAAAGGAACACCAAATGATTATAGAGACCAACACTTGACACTGCTCAGAAAAAACCCCAAAATCACGCTGTATTCCTGATAGCCTCATCCAAACACCACTTGAAGTCTAGTAGGCTTGGTGTATTTTAAAATGCCATAATTTGGAAAACAGGACTCACCTATTTCTATGTACTTTCACTGTAATCTGATACAATTAACAAATTGCATCATTTCTCAGCTAGGAAAAAATCTCTCTGAAGCATTAGCACTATCTCAGTCCAAAAAAGTTCAGCCTAAGAAAAAAATTTGCAACCATTTTGTACACTTTTTGTAAAAGTTAAGTATATATTCTGTGCATATCTCTCCCTTTGGGCTTTTTTGTTTTGTTTTGTTTTTGTTTTTCCAAGAAGAAGTTACTTCTGAAATAAATGCAAAAACATCTTGCCATCCACTCTGCAGCCACAGTCAAGTATTTTTCTTTGGGATTCTACAGGGCTAAGGAAGATGATGCAAATAAAGTTAATTCTATCTAGTCCTGGTTCACAAATTATGAATTAATTTATCTTCCTAAGTTTTCTCTTTTCAGTGTTCTGTCAAGCTGCACGTGGTACCTTATTCCAGGGTCTTTGCAATTTCACATCCTGTGAAATCTATTGAACTTAGTCTAATTATTCCCATGGCAGAAGAAGCCTACTAAAGGCTTGAGTTGGATTTATCCCAAATTGCAGTTCACAGAATTTTAAATTTGTGACTGACATAGATACCAAATTTGCTGAAGTATAAGCCTCTGCTTAGAAGAAAAATAAGTAAATTGTCTTTTTCCTGATTAGGACTTTTGCTTAAGTAGCTTATCCAATATTATCATATTTTATTATGCAGTGGTCTCCTGGAACATTAAATTATGCCATTATCTAGAAGTTCAAGTATTCTTTTCATTCTACAAAACATGCATACTAAACTGTCATTTATTCCCAAAATAGAGAGCAATCCTTTAATAATAGAAAAGAAAAGTACAGATATTAGTCAGGCACTTTACCTCTTTAGCAATACAGTAAATCTAGCAGCATCCAAGCTTTGTTGTATATTATAGTGCACAATTTACAGTATTGATATGTTTCTAATGCCTAGACTGTGCACTGGAGCACATTAGAAATTCATTGTCCATAACACTACGGTAAGTTTTCATGCTGTACTCAAGTATTAATCAATCTGATTCAAGAGCCATTTCAACCAAATCTTATATTTTTACAAACTCATTTGTAAATTTTTCTTGAATAGGCAGCTAAAATTCATTATTTGTTGTACAAAGAGTGAAATTACTGCAAAGTAAAATATGTCTGCAATTCTTCGTTTTCAGAGTGACAGAAAACATGGCAAGTGAAGAAATATTTCTACACATTAATTTCTTAACATTTCTTTGGAGTCTTTTGCAGAAGCTTTAGTTAATGTTCAGTTACATGCTGTAACTGAAGCTGTGTCTATTTGTAGCTGTGCTAAAACCACTCATCATCTTATAAGAACTTGTATAGATTTTTTCCATTGCTGCTGTCTGTACCCTGATATATCCATACTTCAACAGTCTCATAAGTTCTTGACCTTTATGTTGTCAAGCAGTGGTAAACTCATCTAAACACTGGAAATATTTTTACTGAATAAACCAGAAACACAAAGTCTGTCTCAGTCTCTATAAGCCTGAGAGAGTTCCTATAAATAATACAATAATAATATGAATAATATAAGTAATTCCATCTGTATTTCTAGCTTTCAGGAGCTTCATCCTGTAAACATTGCATCTTTCACTATATATATATGTGTGTATGTATATGTATATGTACATATATTTAAATCAAGCTGTCAGTTGATTAGAAACAAAACACAGTCTCAATTACTATTTTTGAGTTTCAGAGGATAGAAAATCATTAATTTGTAATCTGTAGCCATATTTAAGATGTAAAAATTTATTATTTATAAATTTTACAATTTTTATTTGCTTCCTAAAACTTTTGCTTACACCCCATAACTGCTTACTTAAGGGGGGGAAGAAAAATATAATCCAAACATCTGACTGACCTATGTGTCTTAAACAAACAACAGCATTACGTCTTAATATTTTAGCACTTAAGGGGGTCAGGAAAAAGTGTCCAAGAAAGTAACGATAAACTCTTTTTATTTCCTCACTGAGTTTTGAAGTACCTGAGTGTAAAATATATAAAATGAAAGCTGTGGCTCTCTGTCTGAGAAAATGAAAATTATCACCTCCCTCTCACCAGAAGGAATAAAAAATATTTCTGAAAGAGAAGAATCAGGTTAGATATTTCTCCCATTTTTATGCATTTCCTGCTTATTGTCCAATCTTTCTCAAAAGTTTTTAAAAATTAAGATTCGCGTGAACAACATGGGTAACAGAAGATTCATTCTCTTAGCAAGAGAAACAGTGCCAAAATTCTTCATAGTCAAGATTTATTTATTATTCGATATTTGTATGTTTTGGACAAAGCATATTAAATAATATCTGGTCTGGCAGATGTTCCTCTGCAGTAATTTGCCACTTAACAAACAATTATGGCCAGATTCAGCCTGGTACTATAAGTTTTCCAGCTCTATGGAAAATGTTGCATACACAACACTTCCATTTTTTGACAAGGGCAGAATACATACAGAAAGATTTCTTCAGGACATCCAGTGAGAACAACCCCTAAAATGAATTTTTTCATATGTGCTTAGTTTCATTTTGCTTCATGGAAGGGGAAATGTCCTGGGGTGAAAGAGTAGAAAGGGAATAATTTTCTTTGCCACCCCCTGCCATAAATCACTCTAAGGTGATGCCTCTCCTGTAGGGATAATGAGGGTGCAATAGACAGAAAAAGCAATTACTTAGTTTGACATAAATCAACAATACAGAATATGAATACTGCTTTTAAGTTGTCTTATTTCAGAAGAGAAGGAGTACGCTTTTGTTACTCTAATTCAAAGTGACAAAACTACTACAGATTTCTTGCTTCCAGTTTACAGGGGCATTATTCTAGTATTTCTGACAAATACATAGGAGTGTTTGCACTTAATTTCAACAGGGTCAGATGTTTGCAGCTGTATTGATTGGATCACAGGTTTCTTTCCCTGCTAGTACCTTGATAACATTCACCCTCTTCAAAGGAGTCAGGTTCAGAGAAGACTCTGCATTGGAGACTGTAGTCATCTCTATGCAACACCAAAACTTTAGTCTTTCTGCTTAGATTGATATACAGGGTATTTACATTTTTATTCTTCCACTTTTCATTTGCTATTCAAATTCATCATATTTTTATACACATGTTTGGAAAAGTAGGACTTTCTCTTACAAGTTTAGTTTTCCCTCTAGACTACTGATTTGTTTTTCATTACTAGAGACTTGCTGATGCAACTTAGCTGCAACTGCAGCCTGCCTTTCTTCCAAAGACACTGCAGCTTGCAGTTTATCAGCTTTGAACAGCATCACAGCATCTGTTTTGCACCAGAATCTGCTGGTTTGTTATAAATCCAGTAAGAAAGGCACTCAGGCTCAGCAAAGTATTAATTCAAATACCTTTTATTAAAGGTAACACTACACAGAAAGAGTAATTTTAAGTCTCTCAGATGCTGGGAATCTCAAGCTGTGCAACATCAAATGTGTCTTCGATCTTTGATCAGGACACAGCACACAGTGCAGCTTCTGTCTGTGATAGAATACACTTTAATCATTCACAAAAAAGGAATTTTTTCCACTGCCAGATGTTAATAATTTTACACAAAACTTCTTTCTGAATGCTTAGATGATCTAAAAACACCAGATCGCACAGGTGTCATAAGTGCTGTCTCAAGTGGACACTACAGTTCAGTGTCTTTTCACAGGTTGCAGCCTTGACCTCTGCCGCCCCAGTCATTTGGAGAGAGCTGTCACTGGGGAGTCCAGGTGTCACTGGAGATCCTCATCATCAGCCTGTGCTGGTGGCGCAGAGCACTGGAGCTGCCCTAGGACTGGTGCCATGAAGTGCTCCAATATCCCCGCCATGGCTGATTGCATTCCTAGTGCACATGCTGGACACCCCCTGGCTCAGTGCACAGTTGCAGGCCAAGGGTCTATAGGTCAGTGGCAACTGCACGGCCCCGCAGCACGGGGTTGGGTGGTTTGGGGCTCAGAAGGAATGGTATTGCATTATGTGGTGTGGCGAGGCATGAGAGGCTACAGGGTGGGCCCAGAAGCAGCCCCGTGTCCTCTGGGTGTTGCAGAGCACTGGAAGTGCAGCAGAAGAGCGGCAAAAAAAGCAGAGTCGAGAGTGGCCCTGGCACCCAGCACCCCACAAATGGCCAACACCTCATGGCAGCAATAACTCTGGACTGTGCCAGGGGCTGTCCTCTCTTGACAGCATTTCTCCAGGCAGGTGCAGGAGCCCACACTGACCTCAGAGAGGCATTGAATGCTGAGGGAGAATGCCAGATCCAACCCCAGTCTCTCACCCGATGCCCTCTCACCTCTGCCCATGCAGTGCTGTCCAAGAGCTGAGGAGGCCTGCTGTCCACAGGTCCTGACAAGGGGCCAGGCTCTCTTCCCTCTTCTCTGGACGGTGAATATGGAGGCTTCAAGAAAGAAGTGCCTGTCCCCACTGGCCTACCTGCCCATCCCTTGGAGCCTTGAGGAACCATGTGTCATGGCACAGCTCCATTTCCAGAGACTCCTTCTTCTGGCCCCATGCCATCATTGACCTGACCATTCTCAACTACATGGAACAATGTCAGTTCTGCAGGCTTGGCCTGAGGACAGTAAGGAAGCTGGGGATGGTCTTTCATCAGGATCCCCACTGGAGCTACTGTCAGGAACAGACCCAAAGTGTGGCACTTGCTGGAAACATCAAGGAGAGGGCACAGAGCCCTACAATGGGGAGGTGCACCCCCGCAGCCTCCCAGACATGGCTGTAAACAATGATGTGCTGCTCCTGGAGATTATCCACACCCTCCCACAGATCCAGGTGCTGTCTGAGTGGAACTGAGAGCCACTGCAGGAGGAGCTGGTCCAGCAGAGAGAGGAACTGGGGCCTGCAGAGGTGTCTGTACAGTGTCTGCTGTTCCTGAGGTTCCTGAGGGACAGTGTCCCCTCAAAACTGCTGCAGGTGGATGTGGACTAGGCTGCAGATAAGGGCATAACCCCACCACATAAGCCCTTCTGTAAGCTCCTGTGCTGGCAGAGCTGGACCCAGAAGATGATTATTAGAACCTGAATTTCATTAATCCTGAGCATCCAGTGAATTTGGGGTCAGGAACCCCCTGGGTTACCCCAATCCTATTCAAATTGTGAAAATATATTTATGTTAAAAAGAAATTATATTCTTTAGCCCTGGTGTTATGATTCTTCAATCTGTCCCACAGATAGGGGTGCAACACCTTCAGTGCCTGACCCCAGGACTGAGCACTGCTGAAACCCACCAAACTGGGGGCTTGGGGTATCTGGTACTCCAGTGATTGTGCTGGTATCTGGTGAGTTAGATGTACTGGAGAACTGAGGGTGGATACCACCATGAGCAGTGACTTCAGTTCAGGGCAGTGCTGGTTGCATGGTTGGATTTGGAAAGGCATGAGTCTCCTTGAAGGCATAATTCCAATTATAAGTTCTCAGTAGTGGTAACTGGAGCTGAGGACACGTGTGTGAGTGGGTGAGAAGCTCAACATAACTCAAAAATCTGCATTTGCAGTCCAGAAAGCCAACCACATCCTGGGCTGCATCCAAAGCAGCATGGGCAGCAGGTCAGGTGAGGTGGTTCTTCCCCTCAGAAGTTCTCTCCTGAAATTCCCACTGGAGTACTGCACTCAGACTGGGCTTTTAGAAATAAGAATCCTGAATTTACAAAATACGATATGCTGTCCAGTGCAGATGCTTGGAGTTCTGCTCCTTTACACTGTGAGTTTAGCTAATCTCAGGTACAGTGAAAGTCAATAGCATTTTTTCATTTGTCTTCGCCAGCCACTCAGCTTGTCTTTGCAATTATATATAAATACAACAGGACCACTACATATTTGGAAGATGAAAAATCATCATGGCATGAGTGTTTAGAAGGGTCTACTTCTGAAGAATTAAGGAAACTCAGAACTTATGAGAGAGGAGAAATCATTGACTAAATGGATAAGTTCATCTCCATTGTTACTGATGAAAACCTAGCAGAGAGTGACTAATTCTGTTTTTTACTAACATGATTCATAACTCCTTTTATCATTTGCATAGAAATAAGTGGTGATTAGGATCTTGTTCAAGATCTATATTAGGAAATTAACAGCTTTGGCAATTATCCTGTTACAAATTTCTCACTTTTCTATAAGCACTCTCATGAGATGGCAACAGATTCCTTTCATTATGAGAGTCTTTACCAATGGCATGTCAGTCTGGAGGCATTAGTAATGTCTTCTCCTGTTTAATGGCGTATCAATGTTTCCTTCTTAAAGAATAGTATTGTAGCAGTCAAAGAAGAGTTATGCTACTTAACTGCTGAGGCAATTTTCTTACATGACACTTGTTAAAATCACCCGCTAAATGTTCCCTTTTGATAAATGTATACAAAGAAATAGTTCAATTCCCTGTCCATACAAAGTCTCTTCTGTTGAAAGAAGGCAAGGTAAGATATATGTAATGATCTCTTAAGATCCCTCTGGTTGGTAGCACAATTTTCTGCCCCGCCATCCAGATCATTCATAACAGAATCATAGAATGGCTTGGGCTAGAAGGGACCTTCAAGACCTTCTAGTTCCAATCCCCTGCCATGGACAGGGATGTCACCGACTAGACCAGGTTGCTCAGAGCCCCATCCAACCTGGCCCTGAGTACCTCCAGGGATGGGGCATCCACTTTTCTGGGAAACCCATTACAGTGCTTCACCACTGAGTACAGAAATTCTTCCTAATAACTAGCCTAATCTGTCCTTTTTTAGCTTAAAACTGTCTCCCCTTGTCCTGTCAGTACCTGTCAATGTAGAAAGCTACTGTTCCTCTTTTGTGTAAGCCAAATTTAGGTACTGGAAGGTCCCAATAAAGTCACCCCACAGCCTTTTCTTTTCCAGGCTGAACTACTCCAACTCTCTCACCTTGTCTTCATAGGAGACTTCCATCTCACTGTCTGCTTGTCCAGCCCATACTTCAACAACTTCTCTATGAAAATTGGAGACTGAGGTTTTGTTTTTAAAGTAAGGCTTATACACTGTTTTGCTTGTAGCCCATTAGTGGCCTTGAATATTTAAAAGGACAGAGGCATTAACTGGCGCTGACTTTACCCTGTGTTGTTGTTAATATATTGTATACCATGTAAATCATCTCCTATGCTGCAAAGGATTTAGCAGTTTGTATTTTCCATAATCATTCTTGTATTTTTCAACTGCTGTAGTGCACCAGACAGTCACAAGCCAGAAACTGCATCATGATACAATGGCATGCCAACTGTGAGTAATCTATTGCTGTACGTGCTTCTCAATAAAACAGATGCATTTGCTTGTACTTTTAACTTCTAGAAGCAAAAACAGATACTGAAATTAATATGAGTAGATTAAACAAAAACAAGAAAATATTCTAATACTGTTCACTACTCAGAATAGTTAATATTAGACCATATTAGTTCTGCTATTGAATGAAATTCTCAAATGAAGATGTAATGCTTCATTAAAGAACAATAAAAGAGTTAAAAGAGAAGTTCTCTGTTTCTCTGTCAACTTTCTCTACCTTTCCCCTTTTAATGTGAATCAGCTTATCTAATGACCTAAAATGATTCAATAATCAACCTTTTTCTTCACAAAAATGTATCTTTTCTCTATACTCTATAAACAGATCTTGAAAAATATACCAATTATCTTAAGACCTGCTTCTGCTCTTCTCAGCCCCTCTGGGATTGCATTTGATGTCTTGCACATAATGAAAGAGGAAAGAAATGCTGTCATGAAGGAAGTTTATTGGAGAGTACTCCTGCATCTACCATTTCTGTAGGCTAGAAGATGCTAGTCTCTACTGCTACAAATTGAATTGCAGAAGGTAAGTGTGCCAGCACTTTAAAGGAAAAAAAAAAAAAAAAAAAAGTAGAAGTAACTGAAGAAAATGTATCTTCAATACAAAGAGTCACCTAAGCCTCTCCTTTTGCCTTTTATAAGTACCTTAAATACTTTAGGCTCCCTTTTTGTTTTGCTTAGATTATTTACTGAGGGTGTTTGGTAGTGGCATATTTGCTGACAGTCAGCTTCAGACACACAGCATTAGATCTAATATGCAAAAAGTTTTAGAGATCTGTCAAAGTGGTAAGTGCAAACTGCACTTTTCTTAACTCTTTAGCTCAGCTGAAGTTCTTCTCTCTATCAATTCTTTGCCCCAACTCACATTTGCATAGAAACTTTTCAATAATTTTGTCATCATTCCACATTTGGAGGAAAAGGACAGAGCAAAGGAGGATTAATATTACCCAAAAAATTTGGTTTTGGTATCCTGTGAAAGCAAAGATTTGTGCTCCTTCTCCCCTCCTATTCAAATGATGGAAGTTCTAAAACTGAAGTGTTTTTATGATTAAAATTTAAGCTCCCTAACCCTATTTGTGTATTGCAGAATCACCTAAAATGCTATCCAACAATATTTTAAGCAGCAATTCCTAACAAAAACTTTCTTTAACCAAACAATCTGTCACTAAATAGAGTTTAATATGTACCATATTGGAAGTGAGTGTGGTAAGACAGAGAGTCAGCTGAATTTAGACTCTCTTTTAAAGCAGAAAGGGATACTAATTAAAGCAGGAAGCCATAAGCAGTAACACATAGGCACAATCTGACTCGTAAGAATAAAGTAGTAATGAAATTGATAAGGGGCCCCTGGAACATGGGAATGTTCATTTCAGCAGGATTGTGTGATAAAGTACCCTGTGAAAGGGGATGTCAAGGGAAAGGGAGAAGCCATTAATAAAACATGCAGAGTGACCAAAGTGACAAGTAAACATAGTGGAAGCAGAGTCAACACAGTGGCCAACATCTGAAGCAGTGGCCAAGCACTGACTGATGGGCTACCAAGGAACTGCAACAGCAGGGGCTTTGCAGACATCAGGGGTGAAGACCGGGAGTTGGAAGGCTAGTGCAACTGTGCAAACTGATGGAGAACTGTGCAGGGGAAGGGGACTAGGAAGGAATTAAGGAAAGGTAGGCAAAAACATTATAAAACGCGCTAGTCAAATGTAAAATGGGACAGTCAGTTAGCTTTTCTGACTAAGACCTGCATATGATCACTGCAGACCATCCTATCTTCTTAAATTATTTTTAACAACATCTCTACATAATCTCAGTTATGCTGTGTGTGTTACTGCTGCAAGGGCTAACTAACAGCCTCTTGTCAGACTATGTGAATGAGTAGCTCGGCGTCAGCAGCTGGAGCAGGACCACAGTTCAGTGCTGCATGTGCTTGGTGCTGACTGCTGCAAGGGGCTGGGTGTCTATACAGCTCCCCAAGTGAGTCTGCATCCTCTGTCTGTATCATTTGATTGCAAACCATAAACAGGACAGTCCTTAACACTATGTCTGTTGTGAAATGCTTTATTCATTCTCCCCAGGACGTCAGGACCTCAGTACTTAGTTAATATTGGAATGGTTCATGCTAGTAAAATCTTCTTCCAGATAAGTGTGAATTATTGAGTGTTCCCTTGCTTACCATCATATTTATAATTTTCTAAGCATGCCTGTCTTTGTATGAAGAACACCATTTGATTGTATTTGAGGTGAGAGAATTATTTTACAAATTTGTTTTAGTGATATTTTAATATAACATGGGAAGAAATTTCAGGTGGATTGAGTGAGGACAGACATAACATTTTTTATTATGCTTCACCTTTATGAACTAGAAGTCCAGCAAATATAATTACCTTCATGGATTACTGTAGTGAGTTTTCTTTGCATTAAAGACTTTTATTATACATTGGTGCCAAATCAAACTGCTATGTTTGCCAACTATAATTCACACTTGACTTCTTAATTTCTGGTAGCTACACAAATAACTGATTTTTTGGCCTGTAAAAGAAATAGGACTTCTTTTGAGCTCAGCAGTATAGTTCAAAAATAATATGGCAATATTAAATTTACATATTATGTGAAATTAATTTCTAGGAATATCATTAAGATAACAGATGCTTCATAGGACCAAATTTTAAACCTGAGACAGTAGCCTGAAATCAAGGAATGTCTTTTTTAAATCTAACTTAACGCTTGACTCCAAATTCTAAGAATGGATATATCATGAACAATATCATTCCTTAGGTTTGTGTGAAAAAACTTTCCATCTTAATGGTTTTCCCCAGCAACATTTGGATTTGCAAAGTAGATAAGTAATTGGGAAGTATTACTTCACCCTCATCTAAAAGGTGTATCTGAGACTGCATTGTTTCTTCTCCTTGAGCCCCTGTTAATCTGCAGTTCTTCCTGAATCCATAGTACAGAATGTATTTACTTGGGCTTTGCTGGGAGTAAAAATTGCCAGACCCTGCTGACTCTAATTTTAATTTCACTTAACCCATGAGTGGGGTACTTGTCTCAGGTTCTTATCTCAGACATAAATCCTAGTGTTATGTTTAACTTAAAAAATAGATGATAATTAGTACTTGTGCTGCCCTTTAGAGGACTAAATATTTTAATATTCAAATAAATAGTTTTGGCTCAAGCCAATTAATGAGTTCCTTTTTATTTTTTCTTTTTCTTTGCAGATGTAAACTGATCTCTTTAGCTTTTATACCAATAAAGTTAATTTTCAGGTTGGGAACTTTATATGTATTATTGAAAATATGATTCTATCTACAAGTTTTTTTTTCTTTTTCAACCTCAGGAAGTTTTCTAAAAGGAGACTGTATTATGAACTGAATTGAGTTGTGAAACCAATCTTTTTTTTCCATACCCATATATACATATATGGGTACATACATGAGATGTAAAAATGTATACGTTTATAAATTAGAAATATATCTGCTATGTGCATAACAGGAATATATACATATTTTTTACATATATTTTTATATAGCCATTGTGAATACTCCTGAGTTAGAAATACTGATAAAAAAGCCACACTGTTTCAGGGTATACTTGTTATTAATTTAGTAGATATTTTATTTCAAGACTCACAAAGAGAGTTCTTTCTGCCCATTTCATCTTATTGCCAAAACTGCCTACAAACAGGAAACAAGGATACCCATTATTTTTCTATACTGCTGACAGCAGTGCAACACATGCATGCTGGCTATCACAAATGAACACCATTCTGTATCAAAATGTGAAACTCAACTAAAATAATTTCATACTAGGTAAAAATACTATCCTATCAAAGGAAACAGACTATCTATTCAGAAAATTAGTATCATTTGATATTTTCATTTGATATCGCCTTGAAAAATTTTCTTTTCCTTCAGACTGTAAAACAGTATGTAATGACTGGAGTGCAATTCAATGCAAATGTTTTGTTTCTCTCTTAATACATAAG
Source organism: Haemorhous mexicanus (assembly GCF_027477595.1). Taxonomy (NCBI): domain Eukaryota; kingdom Metazoa; phylum Chordata; class Aves; order Passeriformes; family Fringillidae; genus Haemorhous; species Haemorhous mexicanus. The sequence continues at coordinate 49,054,073 of NC_082381.1, read as the reverse complement.
CTTTTTTAATAGCGAGCTTCACATTTTATGACACTTTTAGCCTTACAGCTTTATGCTGAGTCATGGAGTCTTTTATGTTATTTATGTTCAACTGGAGATTAAATTTCCTGTTTGTAATGATTAAAAAGTAAACTCCTAAAAAGCATTTGAAATCTTTCAGAGACAGCTCCTTTTGCCAATCTATATACTGTTTCCTAGTTTCTAAATAGAATCTGTTCACTTCTACCCGAGTCTGAATATGGATTTAAAAAATAAAAGTAACAAAAAATTTTTTATCCATCTTTATAGATTTATAATGAACAAATACATATACATTTTAAAGCTCATATAAAAACACCTATCTTCTCAAAATGCAAAGCAACATGGAAGGGTATGTGTCAAACCTCCTGTATTGAACTTTGTATAGTAAAAACTAAGGTTTATATATGCTTATTGCAATTAATAACTATAATTTATAATAGCTTAAATTATTTTAAGTATATCATCAGGAACAATTCAGTGAATTTCAGGCTTAAAAAATTGATAATTTTATTTTATATTCTTGCCTCTGCATTTTTATAATACTGATAGAAGAGAAAAAAGCAATACTACTTTCAGGTGTGAAAATTACTAACCCCAAACTAACATGCTATTCTGACAGAGAACCTCTACTCATTTATGATAATATTTTATTCCAATAGAGAAAAAAAAATTCAAAAATTAAACCTGCATTCAGCCAAAACCTTTGAAAAATGAAATTGTCATTTAAGAGTGCATCTAAAAAAAATCCATTGTAAATTACAGAGAAGAAGATCTAGATTTAGGAGTAATTAATAGTTTAAAAATGCTTGACTAGTCCTGAGAAAATGAGACCGGGGTTACTTCAAAATCAATCGAGTTAGCCCAAATTGCTATCCTATAAAAAATAAAGTAGAGCATGCCTTCTCTGCAGACTTCTATCCTGAGCCCAGTTCTGTGTCAGATAATTTGAATCAACTTTACATGTACATATACAACTTCATGGTTGTCAGACATGGAAGAAGAACTCTGTGGCTTCTGAACCAGCAGTGCCACCACATGAACAGAGGGAAGAAGCCAAGTGTTTGTTCTGTACTGCTGACACTAGATCATCTGTGTCCAAGCAAGATCTATCGACAAACCCAAAGTACATCCCACATGATGTGTACATCCCCGTCACACCCCTAAATTGCATTGTAAAAATAACCCTAGTCTCTTAGTGCCCCAGTTAGAGACACAGTAGCTTTTTGGTATAGGTGAGTAGTGTAGTACAGACTAGCTGACTTTCCCAGGAATGTTCGCTGCAAAAGCAAAGTGCATCCATTATTCCTGGCAGAACTTTTAACCTCTGTTAAGACACTTCTAATCATTGACTTTTTCAGTTTCAGATTTAATTTGGAAGCATGCCATATCAGGGAGAAGAGCTAAACTTACATGGAAAAATTGTTTCTTAACAAAATAAATAACATGGAAATCACATTTGAGTTAATTGTGAAAGTAAGTTAACAATACTAAGAGTAAATTCAATTTAAAAAAGGTAATGTTAACTGGAGGCTACAAAGAAAAAAAATTTCTGGTAATTTTCTAAATGTTTTTATTTTGATGTGCCTTTAGAAATACTAACTTGGAATAAAACTTGAATTTTGTGCCTGAAGTGGGAGATGAGTTCATTAACAGTGCTGAGTAAGTAACTATAAACAACACAGAAGTAAAAAAAAAGTAATAGCATTGATAGGACAGCTGATAGAGAAGAAATAAGACTTTATCTGAACATTGTAAAGTTGAAATGTCTAAAGTTGAAAGTTTATAACAGATTTAGTATAGATGCATCACTAATGGAGTGATTTTGTCAATATCATTTTCTTGCTATGTAAATTTCTCATTCTGAATTTTTAAATTAACATTTCATTCTTGATTCCAGTTACCCAAACCCTTTTTATTTCAAGATATAAAATTCATTATTTTCCTTAAAAGACATAATAAAATAAACAAAAGAATTTACTTCCATGTGATAAGTGGATGAAAATATTTAATGTATTGTTCCTGAAAAAAACCCAAGCCCAAAAAAGAAGATTGCAAATTTAAGAAAAAAGTCTGTAAGAAGGAAAGTGAGATATAATCATTAAAAATAACTTAAACCTCAAATAAAAAGTGCAAATTCAATATTCACACAGAAAGCCAAGTAATTTGCTTTAGAGGCAATATGCTCATGTGAGCCTGAAAAATGTGTTGTCACTGAGCAAATCAAGATGAGATAGTTTATTCCAGTTTGAAGATGTCATACAGCTTTGCAGCTACACAGTCACAATTCACTTACTTTATATGCAAGAGATTAAAGAAGCAGCAGAAGTCTTGCAAATTAGCATTCCCAATAGTATGATAATAATATGCAATCTTTTAGTAATAATTTTGCAAAGAATATGTACAGCATACTAGAAATTCTTGTCTAGTGTGTGCTTTATATGCATGGATACAAATGCACATAGTTGTGTTTCACTAAAAATTCACTAGCATAGTTGACTCTCTAGTAATCCTATCCTATAAATAAATGCAAATTTGGAACTGTGCTGCTTCTTTTTAAGAGGGCTATTGATATATTTTTTTTATCATTTCAAATGTCAATCAAAAAGAAAATTTATCCTCAATTACACATGAAAACATGTTTCAGTTGGTAAATGGATCAAAGAACTAGTCTTTTTTTAAGACTGCTTACATTTCAATAAAACAGACGTCAAAAGCATAATGTATCATATCTTTCATAAATGAAACTTTGAAAGTAATATCTCAAATTACCTCAAAATTTTACTGTGACTAATTTGATATTTTTCTAAGGAAAGAAATATATTTCACCCTGTAATTTGGGCACGTGATTTAAGCACCTAATCCTTTCTTTGCTTGAATGCAGATTGGTGTTTTGGTAGGGTACTTCTGCAATTTTTCTTTCCCAGGGGAAAACAAAAAGAAAGTGTTTTAGGAAAACCAATATAAAACATACCCCAGGGAAAGTATTTCCCTACAACTGCAGTCAGTAGTTATCAAGGTGATTAACAATCACAATGTCCAGTTGTTTGTAGGCATGAATGAAGGCATTACATGTGCTGAAAGGCAAACAGGATACCACTATGTGTGCCATTAATTATAAGCTAAATAATATGCATGTCATTGTGTTTGTACAACTCAGATCTTAGACATTACATGCAAAGAAAGGTTTGAATGTAAAGCTAGTAATGAAGATGGAGTATAGGCTACAATGAGGGAAGCTGAGAAGGGCAGGCTGAATTTCAGGAAAGTTGATCTGTCTAGTCCCTAGCTTTTAGGATTCCCCAGCTTTAAAACCACTTTGACTGTCTCAGCCCTATAGTGAACCCTTAGATGGGACTCGGCAAGGATATGACCACGTCTGTGCCAAAGGATAATTGCAAAAGAAGAAAGAAACAAAAGAAAACCCAAATGAAACTTAGAAGCAGAAGAATGATGACTAATGGGACCATGATAAAAAATTTTCAGAGATGGATTTTAAGAATGACTTTGAACTAGGAAGCAAAACAACTATTGTGAGTATAAGTGTTCAATATGAGCTGGGTAAAGTAAAAAAGGGAAGAATCATCACAATGAATAGAGATACTTACTTCAGCAAAACACACTCAAAGATTTCTGAACTACAAAGCAATGCATCATATATGCAATTCCAAACAAAATACAGAGACATAATTGTACACAGATGTAGCCTCTTCTTCTGCCGGAGATGGTTGTCTAGCTGCTGGTGCTGATGGACGAAGTAGGATACATTATAATGTCCCTAAATGTATTTTGCCACAATTTCTGAATACCTTGGCTTAGTAATTAGGCAAAGTATATTGAGCTTTGCTGTTGAGGCCAAAGACATGTGCACCAAACTCTATTTTAGGGGTTTTGTTTCATTTTGATTCCAGTAAAAACTTTCATATCTGCCTTGACAGCTAGGAAAGGAAAGGAGTCTGACAACAATTCACTCTACACAAAAGGTACGGGACTGATACTCAAGTGTAACAAAATATTATAGCTAAGATTGCTAAACTGTTCATCAGATTAGTTGTTAATATACTCTACAATGTTACTTATGTCAACCCTTCTGAATAAGGTGAAATTGAGATTTTAAACGAATTTTTGAGTGGCTTCAGGATTCCCTTTATACTTAGGTTCTTTGTGTGCAATTTTTATTCCCTGTATGTTCCCTGCACCTACAATATTTGTTACATTATAGGAAATAATACACTGTATTTCAGTAATTACTGTATGCCAACAACATTGTTTACTGAACATGAAGTACTGGCCCTTGCTTACTAAAAATTACATATTACATAATTACTCAAAAACTGGTGATTTTCTTCATTTTATCTGAGCTTTTGGCACTTAATCTTCTATCGGTAAATTGTTTAATCCCTGCCTTTCTTTATGTACTGACCACCCTTGCAATGTGGCACAATTTAAATTGCCATTTTCCATATGTTTTAAATAGATCCTTTGACTTTAATTTATCTTCTGCATTTATCTGCTACCCCAAGTCCCTGCACTGTTGTTCCTGGGGCTTTCATTTCCATTTATCTTTGCTAGCCTCATCACTGTTGACGCTTGTTTTGAATGTTAGTCAGACCAGACGGTGTACCATCTTGAAGGATCCACCCTGTACGCCATCTACCTAATTAGAGAGGCTCAATTTCTAAGGCAACAGCTTGCAGTGTCTGAGGGATCTTCTGTTACAGATACCACGACAAATCATTATTCAGAGTGACATTAATTAATTGGTCTCTTCCCGGGATTTACTCCATTTTGGCTAAGACATCACAGCATTTTATTTATATTAGCTCCCCCTCCTCTTCAGTTTATTATCAGCTTGACTTAGGAATCCTAAACTTTTATAATTCATATGAAAGATAAATCATTTTCTTGCTTGCTTCTGAAGCGTCAGTCAATGCTTTGTCATGGGCTTGTGGCCCTTTAGTTGCTTAGCTGACTGGCTGCTTCCCCAAATCCACTCATCACTGCTCATAACATATCTGGAAAGCTTTGGGATTTCCCCAGTGGAGCATTTACTTATTTTATGGTTGAATTATTTCCTTCTTGGAAGGGAGACAAAGAACTTGTGACATAAACAAGTTTCCTCCTTCCTTTACCGTGGAAGTGATGGTGAATGTCAGCCTAATCACTAAATCTTTTCAGTACACTTCATTTCAAGTGCTCATTTTCAAAACTGCTCCAGCAATCAATATTTGCTTAATATTAAATGTGCTGTGCAAAAATGGAATATGTAACTCCTACTTTAGAACAGTAGCAGAGAACATTCAGTGATTTAATGTAACCGTTTCTCATAGAAGGAAGCACACATTAGCCTTCTCCCCATCCAAGTGCCTCTCTTCCTTCTGCCACCTCAAAAAAAAAATTTACATTAGCAACAAATGTTTCAAGAAGAAAAAAGTGCCAATACACGTTGCAGCATATAAATTTGTGCTAATTAAAGGAGAAGTATTATACTGAAGCATCTCAATTTGCAATGGCCAAACTTAATTTATTAATTTTATTCCATACATTTAGACTTAATATTACATTTTGTTTGTTCACTAGATATTATTGCAACTAGCTCGCTAATTTTTAAAGCAACCTTTGGAAAACCATGCCTTGCAAGGTTACTATTAGACACACGGAAATACACTATTTCAGTAGGAAGTAGAAAAATATAGGATATATCAGTGGTCACACTGCAATAATCTGAGTTCTGCTTCTGATGCATTGCTTATGGTGTGGGTTTTTTTACCCCCATCATTGATAGTGTAGATCCTATTTGCAAACAAGGTAGCTGCACATGCAAATATCAGGACATAATTTTAGGCCTTTATCCTGAGTGCAATTACTGACAGGCAATGATGTGAGTGTTTAGAAAGTGTAGTTTTAGAAAGTAATATTATTTCTAAAATGCAAATATTATTATTTGATTTGATTTATATTGATCTGGCCATTTAATTTGTACTATATCAATAGTTAATGACAGTGGAATTGATAGAATTTATGTACATCCACTTTGTTCATAAAATCAGTTCCACAGTAAGATACATTTTGTTGTTGTAGTGGTTTTGGTTTGCCAGTTAGAGATTTCACCAATTTTTAGGTTTCCTGGCCAATACACCAATTAGTGTGCTGGCCAATCACCAGTGTACTCACTTCATGCTGTGAGACAGGATTAGGAGAAAAGCAAAGCAGGCTCAAAACCTTAAAAGGGTATAAAGAAAATTTTATTAACAATAACTAAAAGAAAAAAAAGTAGTAATAATCAAAACAAATCATTTAGAACACTTCTCCTCCCCCCACAACCTTTTCTTTTCTACTGAAATTGTAAAGAAACAAAACCTAAAACTTCCAGTCAGTTTACCACCTCTATAATAGTCTTTTTCAGTTCACTTAGGGAGGAGTGAACAAGTCCCTCTTGTAAATGTTATGGAGACTTCTCCACAAGAAGAAAAAATACTTCTCTTGTGATTCTCAGCCACCTGGGGAAACCTGCAATCGTGAAGCCTTTCCCATTTTCCACAAGACTTTCCACAACTTGTTTATGGGCCATTTTAAAGATGAGCAGTTCAAAGACAAAAGTTCTCATTATCTATCTCTAAAATCATCTTCATCCCTTAGAATAGACATCTTTTTCTTCTCTCCCTGGGGGCACAGTGTCTCATCACTCATCTCTCTTTCTCTGTTCAAACTTCTCATGGGATCACAGCTACTTTAACTATCTGCTTACTTTAGCACGGAGGCCTTTGCTCGATATCCATTTGAACGCTTCATCTCCCCATAGTTTCACATGTTACAGGGAAAAGAGTCTTTTCTCCATAACTTATGAAAGGATTTAAGTCCTAAGATCAAGACATCTCCTCATCCCTCCCATCTGGGACTTTTTTCACTGACAATTATGTCTTCATGTTGTGCCTCTACATGCTTACATCTTGTTCCTTTCTCTGACTCGAGGGAGGATTGAAGCACTGAAAGGGTTAACATCACACCTGGGGCCTGCCAATGTTCACCTCACCCCATAACTTGGGCAGGAGCTGTGACTGGGCTGAGTCAGGATCAGCTGCGTGGCTGGTTTTGGTTTTCTCTGCACTCAATTCTGCATGGGCTGCAGGGGCCTCTGGTCTCAGCTGCGCTGGGGGGAAGGGGCCCGGCAGCGGCATCTTCAGAGCCACGGCCAGCCCGGCTCCGGCAGGGGCCCCCAGCCTCCGCCGCCTTCCTGCCTGGCAGCTGCTGGCACCCAGCCCGGCCAGAACAGGGCTGATGGGGCGGCCAGCAGGATTCCCAGGGAAGGGGGCCCAGCCTGGCCAAGACAGGGGCCAGGCTGGCCGTGTTACCTGTTCTGCCAGCCGAAAGTTCCTGGGTTTCTTTCATCCTTAACATGTGTTTTTCACAGAGGCGTATCCAGCTTTCCAGTGGCTGGAAGCTTTGCATCACTTCCCTGGATGTCTCCCATGCAAAACCATGACAGTTGTATTGCGCCAATAAAACTTTCCCAAATTGGCTTTTATGTGTTAAATTCTCTACCAAACAAATTTTGCTTAAATATTTTAACATATACTTATTTTCAATTCTTGCTTAAAAAGTTAAATTGAAGTTAATTTCATTTTTTTTCTTATTTCATCAACAGGCATAAAGTAAGAACTGTAAAGTGGCAATTCCCATCGCCCTGTCCTTTCTCCAGAATTATTTGGGACTTTGAAAAGGCCTTCACTATTAATATTATCAAAAACAAAATAGTAATTATCATTTCTAATCTTATTATCAAGCTAATAAATACTGTTTATTATTATTAACAATAACCTTTAGCACACAGTTTAAAAAATTCTCATTAAGTATTTTGATGTGTAGAATAGGCAGAAAAAAACAGTCATGGTATTTTAATTTAAATAACTTAAATTGGGAAATGGCAAGTTCAAATTTAAACATAAAGATATTCATTCTTTGAAGGTGTGTTGCATTGTGTAGGTGTTCAATATATAATAAACCTGATTAGTAGGAAACTTCGAGGGCAAAGTTGAACCAGAGTTTCCTTGATGACCTTTAAAATGCATGGAGACTATTTAATTGCATGGAGATGTCTCCTGTGAGTTGATACATATAACAGAGATTCTCCTCAGTGTCCAGGGCACTTGATCAGACCTCTAAATGCAGTTTCTTTTCAAGGTGCAAAAATAAGAAATTTTTTTTCACACAGACAGATTTCTCAAAAGGTGAGAAAGGAAGTTCTCTCCTGTTTCCCCAGAGTGGCTCAAGCGCCAGGCTGCAGGCTCCGCTGTCTGAAAAGACTCACCCTGCCCTCCTTGAATTATATCACTATGCAGAACATACTGTGAGAAAGAGTAAAAAGTGCAAGACTACTCTTGCTCTTGAGAAGATTGAATCTTTGGTAGCAAATCCCGTACATGCATTGGTCATCGTCCCTAATGATTAGTTTTTACCTGTGCTGTTCTATATTACTTACAATCTTTTACTCCTAATTTATTTACTCCATAGTTACATACAAACTACTCCAAAATCTAGCAGATTTTAGTAAAATTCATGTAAGGCACAAAGGTCACAAATATCTAAATTTTATACAACTGCATAAGCAAGACATTTTTTCTAAGTACTGAGTAATCAATGCATGGGTGTAGAGGAGTATTAGAGCACATTAAGAATCTGGTAGATTGTAAAACACACTAATTAAATAAGCTGTAGTAAAACATAAAGGTCTGTTTCAAAAGACTAAACTCTGAAATTGATCCAGATTTGAAAAAATGATAAGAAAATTCTCAAGGAAAACATTAGAATAAAATTATATTAAATACTGCTTAGAAAAATTAAGAAATCTGTGCACATATTTTAGACATCCTTTTTAATATATCCCTTGGACTTAATATATCCCTTGGATGTTAATATATCCTTTGGAGTAGAATGAAATGACACTAAATGATCAGTGGCATATATTTGGCAGGTTTATTTTAGAACAATTTGGTTTCAATGGAAAGGAGGAATGTAGCCATTTTGTTTGTTATCTAAGTTATGGACAATATAAAATTATAAAGATATCACTTAAGAAAATAATTATAATAGGGAAAGAAAGAAAAAAAAAAAGAAAGTACAGCAGTAGATAGTGGAGAAGAAAGGTATTACCACACATGAATCCAGAAACAAGGCTTGATTGTTGAAATTTAGATAAGCATTGGTTGAAATGATGGTTGCAAGTCTTGATTTGTGGTGGGGGTGGGGGAAGCACACCTGCCACATTGGTTTCAGGTTCAGCTGGGAATGCCCAGGTACCTCTGTAGTGGCAGGGAGTAGTACACTGTCTGTGGCAACACTGTGAATCGTGCACAATAGTCTGGGGGGGGCCCTTCAGAATGTCTTCATGGTCTATAACTCCTTCTAAGACATGACTGCTGTTTCCTCCATCAGTTTAGTTGAGCCAGTTATGCCTAATTGGGAGGAACAAATACTGGAATTGGACTGGAATAATAAAAGACGGAGTAAAAACAGGATCGAGAGCAAAAGACAGAAAAACACAGAATAAGCTATTAGCCAGATGCTAAGACTATCTAATGCCTTAAAAGTAATCTTCACTTCTTTTTTCAATGTAAGAGAAGAGCTATCAGGAGGATATAGAAAATTATACTAAAAAGGTTTCAGGACAACACTAATGCCACTAAAAACAACACTGATAAATGACTATAAGAACAGACTCAATATGCAGTTCAAAAGTGGCTATCAGTCTAATCATCTACTGTTATCTTCTCCATACTTCACATGTATGTTTACACTTCAACACAATTAGCCAAATGCTCACTTTGGAACATTTGAGATCTCCAAAAAACTTGTTTAGCAATTAGACTGCAGAAAGCAGTCAAGTGTTTCATATATTCAGTACTGAAAACTTACAAAATTCTTGTTTTCTGTCACTGTTACAACCTTCAGTGTTTTTAACAGATATACAGCAATATGCCCCATGGATCAGAGCACTCTAACCACCACACACTGTTGATGATTTCTGCAGATTTTCTGCCACATAGTAAAGCATTATGATATGGTGAAAACAAGCATTCACAATTTAACTAGATATGACAAGGAAAAAGGAGTCACTGCTTACTGTAGTATTGCATTATCTCTTGGTATAGCTCTGTAATTTACAGCCATTTAGAAACAGCACAAATGAAAGGTTGCTAATCAGATCCTGAGAAGAGAGCAATCTCTAAGTCTAAATTTAAAGTCTTTTGAAGATTAGATTTGCTGCTGACAGATAGATAGTACATCTATACTCTCAGACCTAGAGAAGACATGACTGGGGCATACGTGCAAACAGTAAAGACAGCTTTGAAACATTTTTGGAATTTCTATGTCACAGAACTTCTCTGGACAATAGCATGGTTTATAGTTCCTCGAGGTGGCACTAGGTTGATTGCATACATGACTACACAACATACAGTGCTATAGCACAGAATGTGAGTTGGAGTCACTAAGTATATAGCTGCATAACCTTGTATAGCCACATAACCTACACTTACTCTCAAGTTCCAATTTAATTTATAGACATTATTAAAAAAAACCAAACAAAACAAAAATAAGGAATGTGTCTTCCACAGACTGTATGACTTGTTATTACACCAATGGTGCTTTAATGGTTTAGTATTAGTATAATTGCATTGTCAGAATTAAATATAAAAAGGCCTGTATAGACCAACTAAACCATTGCATTCATCTCTTTTAGCTGGTCAAAAGTTTATATGTCACTTCTACTCTTCAAGAAACCCTCAAACAGTTAATTTTGGAAACAGTTACAAAGTTTAAAAATAGCTGAGAGTGGTCATGTTTGTCAAGAATTTCAATCTTGTATTGAAAGTTCATTTTTATGTCCAAACACAATTTATGTGAACTGCCTTTCATTACCATCTTTTTAAATTAAATTCTAATTGCTTTGGTACTTCAAAGTTATATCCCTGACCTAAAATTAATTCATTGTTTATATTCGTTAAGCTCATTGGAAGCCTGGGAGGCTTCATGATCTGTTCTCACTGTCTAAACAGAACCACTGAATTACTCACATACACAGAATTTTTACTAGTATCTTGCCTGATATATCATTTATTATTACTGAACACCTATGACAATACAATAAATAATAAAGTTTGATTCATAGTGTACTAGGAGTAGCCTTCTCTTCCTAAAATTAATGTGTTCTTTATAAGACCTTTTTTAAAAAAACATTTTTTAGGGAATGAAGCATCCTTTTCATTTCTACCAATATTACAGACAAACAGGAAAATGGAAGAAAACAAACAAACAATTTTTTTTTTTTTTAAACCCAACAAAATACAAACCAAATCAACTAAACAAAAAAAAAAGCCAAACCACAAACAAACAAACAAACCTCTATCAACCAACCAACTAAAACTAGCCAACCAAACAAAAAAAACACTGCAGTAAGAAAGTCAGTATGTCTGATATGGAACAGTGCATGTAAAGCAGCTTGCCTACATTTTCTTTTCTTCTAAGCAAAAAACTGGAAGTTCTCCTGTTCACTGAAAGAAATGGGATCCAAAAATTCTACCAAAAATGTCAGCCAGTAATCCAGAATGATCTACAATAAAGGCCAATGGCAGAATTCAGGTTACAGCAAAAGCCCGGATGAGCAAACCTTTTATCTTAGTTAGAAGAGGAGAATCCAGTTTAAGCAACAGCAAAGCAGCATTCAGAACTCAAAACTGTGTGAATCCAAGAAAAGAAAGGAGTAAAATTTAAGGAGCTAGTAAGTGTATTTACTTGTTCTCATGTTTAAGACAGTTAAGATATAAACTTCCATATCTCCTCCTCCATGGTGAGGAGATATACATAAAAGTATGAGATTGAACAACAGCCTACGCTAAAATCTTGCAAAATTACAGCTTCTAATACAAGGATTCATTTTCTTATTCTTGTAAATTTCAGACATCATTTCATGGGCGGATGACTGAAAGACGCATAGAACTGACATTTTCAAAAAAGGTGATCTGAGCTACCCTTATACTGCACTGTACATCATAAGACTCTTATATTCATTGTGCAAATATGTCTGTACAAATATCAATTCAAAATACTTAATCAGAATGTTTTTCATATTGGTTACATTTCCCATTTGTAAAGCTTTATGGTCAAATATTAACAAGGACTTTCAAAATCAATGTGAGTCGTATCCTAACGCTTGTGATTTGAAAACCCTGCCAGAGAGAATAACATCTCAAGTTGTGTGTGAATTGTGCTTAGAATGGTAAGACCTCTCAATTTTCTAATACCAAAATTTAACCAAATAAAGCTCATCAATTCTTAATAGTAACCAAAGAAACAAGACATGTACAGTGTTAATACTCTCGAAAAAATGGAAAGTAAAATGTAACCACCTCCATATTCAGAAATACAGTTATTGCAGAGGCATTCTCCAGTCTGTGAGTCCTGTGTCCTGTGTCCAAGTATATGAATGCAAACCTGTAAGGGTTGGCATTCACATACATGATGAACATAGTGTATAAAAACATCAAAGTAGTTTAGAAAGCATGATAGAGAAGCAAGAAGGAAACCATCTACCCTGCACAAGTTTTCACAAGAGGAATCTTCTAAGGTTTAAAAGAAAAAAAGGTTAGCACAAAGAATTTGAGTATTATATCTCCATTACAAGAAGACAACATTTTAAGCACTTGTTAGCAACAGAAATGTTGCTAAGGAAAACACCTTATTATATCACTTTCTAAACACCACGTCATTATCAACTAAGGCTTAAGAGACAACATATTTCATGCCATTGTGAATATTTCTTTATAGAGAATATTTCTCTCAACCTGATTCCAACGCAGACACAGCTGCTACAGAGAATGGAAAAGAAAAAAAGAGAAAAAATGCAATCTCAAAAGAGGAATCATTCTGCACTCTCGGGTAATGAACACTGGGCTCACTATATGCCCTGCTGGTGACTTTAGCCTCCAAGATCTTACTTCTCTATTGAGGCCTGAGCAGTCTTTGAGCTGCTTGTTAGGAAGGACACAAACTGACAACAGTAGCAGTAAAAACACAGAAACTTCCAAGTTTTCCAACAGGGCTTCCAAGACTACCTGACAAAAATTTAGCTTAACCATCTGAGGTACTAGCTATTGTATTAATTTGTTTGAAGATGTATCTCACATGTTTCTAAAACTGTAAGGTTTTTCCAAAACTTTTTTGCCAATAGGATTTAAAAATGCTTCTAACACACTTAATCTAGTTGAATGGAGAACTGTACACTGGAAAAGTGACCCCTCAAGCTCAGTCTGGAAATGTATACCTGTCACTCTTGTGCCAAGACTAACACAGGAAGAACAGGCAGGAGGCAGTATTGTAGAAAAAGCAAAGAAGGATTTATGCAAGAGAACCACGCGGTTTTTATAGAGTGATATGATAGATTCTATTTGATTGGTTAACTAACAAAAACATCTTCCTCACACACTGTCCTTGAGAAGAACAGAAGGAAGAAGTAGAAAAAATACACACCTGCAGTTTGTTTACACTTAACAAGTTATCACATCCTTACAACTCCCTAAAAATTCTCACAAGCTGCTGAGAGAAACACTTGCCATTTCTGTCTCTCAGTCCCATGGCATCCACATATACGAAATATCAGTATCCAGCTCTCTCACTATGAGCAAGATTAGGCTGTATCACATAACCATTTCTGGGAAAAAAGTCTACTACTATAAGTCTGTAGTAGTAATGTCTACATCTCCACATGGAGACCTCAAGTCCAGATAAATATATCCATGGATGAACTACTCTCCTTACTCAAGTTTTTATGAATTGTGGCCCATCTCTAAAATAGGGCCAGTATAAAAGCAGATGAAGGACTCCTGAAATTGGGTGCAAGCACACATATGTCCACATATACAAGTCTATAGCTGTATATAATTAAAAAGGAAGCGACAGTCCTCCAAGCTAACATTTGAGATAATAACAAATACTTGGTACTGCTGGAATAAGGTATTTAATCTCAGTCTACAAAAGAGCACCAATTTTTCACTCCAAATAAGAAGAAAAAATGAAGAAAAGAAAGAGAGCTATGAGGAAGGGAGATGTCCTACATATGAGTAGACTCTTCAAACTCTTTCTTCTCTACTTTGGTGTATATGCAAATAAAACGTAATAAATGAAAACCTAACCTAAAGTAACTTGTTTAACTCTTTCGAACACTTACAAATTGCATTTCTCTAAGACTTAAGATGGTAGATAAAATTATAACAATACAAACTCACTTTTACTTACACTACAGAAGACAATCTAAAAAAGATATGTGTGTTTTTTTAAGCTCACAAACTATTCTGGAGGTATGAATGAAACTCAGGTTTTAATATAGTTATTTCTAAATAAATGGCAGTAATAGGAAATGGGCCTTATTCATTTATTATTAAATACACATGGTCTTGAAATCCTTGATATTAAAAGAACTTTTAAATGAAAATTATTCTACTAAGTATATCACCAATGCAAAATACACTCATGTTTAGCAGCGAACGATGAATTCTTCCTGGATTTGTGGGGTGGGGTGGATTTGTGGGGTTTGACTAAATTTAGTTTATATTTTTTTCTGAAATAACTTTTATGAGAAGCTTTCATGATCAAGATGGGCTGGTTGTTCAAAGACAAGCAATATACTTTGCCAGACAAATTACAAATTTGAGATGAGTAATAGTCAAGTTACAGAGAGATATAGAAAGACAAGTTGTGAATACTCCATATCCCAGGAAAAGAGATACTTTGCTTTTTTTTATAATGAGTCTTCTTTCTGAAGGAGACTGTTTCAAGGAAAATAAATCTCTGTCATCTCACTGCAGAACAGAAATTTTCAAAGCTTCCAAATATACATAGAAAACCAGAACCCTTGTTTTCCCGCCAACCATTTTAAGCAGAAAACTGATGAAAGAGAAAGTAGTAGATCTGAAACATTCTGACAACTCTGTATGTAATATTTTAGCATTGGACTGCACTGTGATAAAACAGTCAGCAAAGACCTTTGCAATTATTCTTTATGCGTAATATAAATTTAAGCACTTATCTATGTTCGGTAAAGCTTCCTATCAGCAGGTATTTCAAAGTGTTATACACGTAAGCTTTATGAAAGAGACTTTTTTAGAAAGCAGCCTAGAGATATAAATGCTTAGAAATTACTTCAAAAACTGTTAGTTAACAAATGGTAACCATATAAAAGTTTGGGCTCAAGTGTGTACTTTTGGTCTTGAAGAGCAATTAAGCACAATTTCCTAGCTGTGGGGAACCAGGACTGAGTATATGATGAAATCAGCTTAGATTTCATCAGATTCAGTTAAAAAATAGAAGAAAGATGAGCTGAGGGAAAATGATCACTTTTGTAAAGTGCAGTTGCTCTGTGTTTACTTCACAAACTGACTGCCTTGAAGGGGTTCTTGATAGGTCTCAAAGCTGCACAAATAAAAGATGTTAAGCTTTCAAAGCAACAGAATCTAATTGAAGGAAAGACTTGAAACCCATAATATAAACTATTGCAGCAAGAAATGATCCATTCATGGCTGACCTAAGTGGCAGAACAAAAGTTTATGTAAATTCAGTTCTGTTATTTTTAGAATGAGCCCTCCACCAGTGTGCATAAGCCTTAAGGGCAGTATTAAGAAAAAGCCACCTAGTGCTTCAGAAATATCCTTTTCATAGTCTTTACAAGTAGGACAACAAAGCAAATGCACAGAAGGAGACTAACTTATTCATGTTTTTCAAAGAGCTGTTTTTTCAAAGAAACAATTTGTGTCTCTCACATCTCCCACTGAAACAAACAACAAGAACAGTTTACAATCTCAGTAAATAATATTTATTCCCTGTAGGTACATTGGAAACTTCAAAAGAGCATGAGAAAATATGTGGCATAATCACAGTGGGATGGGATTTTAGAAGATACAGAAGACACAGCATGCCATCTATCACCAGTCAACATACAACCACATTTTCAGCAGTTAGCAAGTGTTTGCAAATAAGATGAGTAGTATCCTAGAATATCCAAAAGACCTTTTTCCTTTGATAATCCATTTGTAGATTAAATGAAAAATTATATGTACACTATTTTTTGACACTATTAATTTGAATAAAAGCTGAATAGCTATTAAAATTACTCTTTTTAACTTCTGGAGTTGTAAAACTTAAGATGTAAGCAGATAGTTACTTATCTGTAGATATGTAGAATCCTGACCTATGCTTTCAGTGTAAAGGCAAAATCTCACTATCATAAGCTATTCTAAACCACAAAACTGAATTACTGAATATTCAAATTATAAGCAAAATGTAACTTCAAATACTAAATGAAGCAAATTACAGCACTCTGAATGAAACTCACCAAATAGTGCAGTTGCCAAAGGGAAAAATCCACTTAAGGTTGGTACAGTCAATTTTAGCTCTTTAACTTGCACATCCTGGAATCATGAGACACACTATCCACCTAGTTTTAAGGAATTATCATTAAAGCAAGTTAATCAAACCTTGTGAAAAGTTTAAGATGCAAAGGAAATTAGCTGATTATCAGATTTTATGGTGAAGCTTTTTCCAAGGTTTCTGTAAGTAAAACAATACCTTACAAACACCTTTCAATTTGGACCTAAGAACACAAACACAAGGGGAATATGCCACTTTCATTTGTTCTGATAATTCATATTTTCTGACAAAATTAGATGGACACTCCAGTTTAAGGTGTACACCTTAATATATATGTCTTAAATTCCACATGCTAAACTGAAATGTCAGCTTTAGGTTTTGAGGATGAAAATATAGAATATTTTTAAGGTCTGAACTCTTCAGACCAAGCGAGCTTTGCACCCATTTGTCACAGTGTTCCAGTCAAAATTACTGGTTGCAAGTGGCAACAGAGTTGCCAGCCTCCAGGGTGGTGATCAGCTTAAATGGGCCCCAGCTGCAAGATCTGTTCTAGTTACACCACGTCTACATATCAAAGACTGAAGTACTGATTTCATTTAAAAAAAATCTTACAAAGTTACCCATAAATTTCACCAGAGTGTTTAGTCTTATATGAAGACTCCAAAGATCCTTGTGGGTCATATTATTTTCTCCTATAGTATTTATTATTTTTAGTAAATTTTCACAATTTTTCTTGGCTTTCCCCTATAATCGTCTTCTTCACTTAGTGAGTTGGGTTGTTTTGTTTTTTGTTTTTTTTTAATATGAGAGGCAAGTTACATTTTCATTGTCATTTGTCTTAAATTATTATGAACACATCATAGGACTGAAAGCTTTCTGTGCCAAGTATATTACATATATTTTTCCCTGCAATGGAGAAAAGACACACACACGCACACACACAAACATACACAATGTATGCCATGTATGTGTAAAACTGTATGTGGAATTGCAACATATTTTTCCCAATTACTAATGTCCACAATGGCCAATGAATTCAAGAGTTTCTCAGAAAAATATTTATTACATTCTACAGAGATCAGCAAGTTATTGATATATAAGAATATCTGATAAACTGTATAGTGTAAAAAATATGCAAAGATAATAGTGCAGAGATTCACTTTAGGCTTCCAGGGAACATTGTCCCATATCTCTTCTCTTAGATGTAACTGAGACCCAATCATCAGAGTACTTTGGTTTGAAAGGCAGGTGTATGCCAAGGAAGGTGGAAACCTCCCTTGGAATGGAGAATATGACTCCCTTCCCTTTGATTTTTATAACTTTGAAATTGAGGGGCTTGCAGGCAAAAATATGGGGAAAGGAATAACAGTTATTTACTAGCATGTATGTATATAGCCCAGCAGGCAGGGGGTGCGGGCTACAATCCTGCAGAAAAAAATCAGAGCAGTGGCAAAGAAACAGCGGGGGCTGGGCAGTGGCAGCCTGGCTCCCAAACACGGCAGAGCGAGGCTCCCATGAGTGGGGAGAGAAGAGGCTTGGGGATGACAGGGTTCCCACTGAGGCATGTGAGCAGATGGCAAAGGGTCCCCTATTTGGTGAGGTAGGGTGAGAATAAGGTCCTAGTACTATGGCCGTTCTTACCAGCAGAGCTCCACTCATGGTAGAAGAAAGGCAGAAGGAGACAGAACCCCGCCGTGATAGTGAATTCTCCCCACAGCTCCACAGCCTCTCTCCCCTCCCAACGCCGAGGGCACAAGAGAGCTAGGAGCTGCACCCAGCCCCTCTTCCCCAGCACAATTCTCAGCTAACTCTGCCCTTCCCAAAGAAATCCCCAGGTAAAAAAGAGTAACCAGCTGGACCCCTCCCCTGAGCTGTGGCCAATTCTCTTGTCTCTCATAGGTACCCAGTCGTTACTGTCACCTAGCAACATATATGGGAGAAAACTCCCAGAAAGAAAGAAACAAAAGGCAGAAACTTAAACCCCAACACAGGACTCTCCTCTTGTAGACTTTGTGAGAATTCTGATGAATATTCTGTCGGGAAGAAAACTTTCCATTCGATGTAAGTTAGTATCAATCAGAACTACATAACTACAAAACTTATAAAACAAGTAAAGAATGAACTAAACGTGTGATTACCAATGACATGAAAACTTATGACGTGTTTCTTAGCTTTCTAGACTAAAAATTGAATTTGATTTTTTTTAACTAACAGTCCAAAGGGAATCACAACTTGAATAGTTCTTTCTCATACGTATGAGTGAATATATATATATATTTATATTTATATATATATTTATATAGATACAGTACAGATCCTAATTTTTTACAATATTTT
Source organism: Haemorhous mexicanus (assembly GCF_027477595.1). Lineage (NCBI taxonomy): Eukaryota > Metazoa > Chordata > Aves > Passeriformes > Fringillidae > Haemorhous > Haemorhous mexicanus. The sequence continues at coordinate 49,035,302 of NC_082381.1, read as the reverse complement.
CTTTTCTTCTTTCTTATTTCTGTTGACTGTTTTTTTGCATGTTATGATAATTATTAGGAGCAATACATTGCTACCTGCCAAGAGTCTATCCCTCATATGCTGTGAGTAGGCAGGATCACTCTACTGATATAATCAAACATCACTAGGAAATATTTATGTGCCTGATTCTGTTGTACTAAGTTGTGTCAATCATAGATTCTCATATTAAAGGAATCTGCTGTCTCAGTTGCTCTCGAGAGATCACTAATATTTAGAACAGGAAATCTTAGTTACTTGATCTTTTTTCCTAGATTTTCCAAGGGACATGTAATTAAAAGCTTAACTCTAATTTCACTAAATTTAATGGAAGAGAGTTCTGAATTGAAAGGTAGTCTGCTGAATGCTAAACCAGATTTTCTTTATGGCTCTAAGGCCTGTTTTTTCTGCAGCTAGGGAAAAATCATTCCATCAACTGTAAACATTGACACTGCTTTTATAAAAGATCTACTGTAACAGTTGGAATCTTCTGACCATTTCATTAGTGCTCAGTAGGTGGTCTGAAAATTCCTCTCCCGGCTTTAACACAAGCCCCACTTAATTTTTGTGTTTATGTTGTGCTGGTTCCCACTGAATAAAAAGGTACAGATTCTTACCATATATGCTTGTCAGATCATGCACAAGATGTTATTACTATGTATGTGCTAAATGAAATATACTGAGGTGACCATCAGTTTATACCTCAGTTCCTCTTCTCCATTTTTGATACATGAAACTTAATCCTACCTGCCTTTTTCCACAATACTCTAGCTGTGTGTAAGATGTAGTAAATATTTGGAGCTTTCCTTGTTTTTAAGCTCTTTCACATACAATGTTGCATAGTATATGTTTACACACATATTAAAAAAACCACACAGCCAGTGTGTATGTAAAATAAACAATAATAATGAAAATTCTTTGCTGTTATGCTAGATTGCTGTATGCCTAACTATGCCTATCTCACTAATACAAATATTGTCCTATACTCAGGGAGTACAGTGTTATTAGAAATCGCAACATAATAAATTGCCTGTTTGCTGAAAACGAGCTACAAGATAAAGCATCCCATTTATTAAAAAAAGGAGCCATGAAATGGGAAGTTATAAAAACAAGACTATCCCCAAAGAAAACCCCTAAAGTGACAGTCTCTTCAAAAACAAATTAAGGACATTTGACTGAGATTGTAGCAGTGGCAGGTAGAGTGCTTCATAATTGCTACCTAAGTTTCCAATTCAGATAGACATTTCAGTTTGTAGCTGCTGAACAATAACAGAGAAGAATAAATGTTGTTGGTTTTTTCCTCACCTAATGACTGAATTGAAATACTCTGTAATCAGTAGGTTACACATCTTCAGTTATTGCAAACAGCAAAACTACAATGACAAAAGAATCACACCATATCATCAGCAAAAGATGTAGGTCATACTGAATCACAAAATTAATGCTCCCAAATTTATACCATGTAGATTTACGTAAGCATGATTTTACACAAATTCAGATTCTTATGAAGGCTATTGACACAAAAAGATTATGAAAAAGACCACACAGTGGAGTTACATATATTCTGATGAGTTTCTAATTAGTCTGTAAACGAGGAACTTACGAAGTTAACAAGTTATGTTGGTCTTTGTTGAACAAATCTTTAATCTTATTCCTAGCATCATCTAATTTGGCATTTTGATAAAAGATCAGAAAAAAATTGCTTGCATTTCCCCTCATAGTCAAAACCAGTAAAACAGATGGTTTTTAATGGTGTTTTTATCTCTATCCTGATATTTTTTCCTAGTAAACATAATGCTGGAATAAAAAATTAATTTTAAGAACTTCTAATTCTTACATGTCACTTTCAAATGTACGAACAGATGTACTGGAACTGAAATGCTTGCAGCCTCTATAGAGACATTTTCTCTGAAATGTATTTAAATACAGGTGATCAAGATATTGGAGCACACAAGATGTCTAACATGAATAAACCTAATACATGTTGAATAAAATCTGAAGAGAATCGTGCATGTCCATACCTAGGTTTTTCTGTAAAGAACAGACCTTGTGACAATATTTTTAATTAATTAGAACAAATAGTTGTTTTTATATAGGATAGGTAATAGTAGGGCAGAAATTCAATCCTTAAAATAGCAAGCATTTTCCCCTAAATATTTTCAACTCTTTATCTGTGATTTTTGTGTATTTTTTAAATAAATGTCTTCATCTGTCTCACTTTAACAAGAATAACTTTTATGAAACATACTTTTTACTTTCATTTGCTTTTGTTGTTGAAACACCAGTACTTTGGGGTATTTGTGTTAGTGATTGGTTTTGGTTTCTGTTACTAATTGTTGTAGACAACTATCTTTCTTGGAGACACTACATCAGTAGTCTAGCAAGATATACAAGATGATCACTGTAACAGTAACACATCATTAGGTGCAGAAAAAAGATTATGATTGTAGCAGCTGGAAAATTAAATCAGCCACTTAGTTTCTCATTTAATAAATAAAATTATAAACTGAAATTTAATAATTAATTTCCTGGGAGGTTGAACCTAGCCTGTGTTTGGCCCAACATGTACAAATCTTGACTTAGGTTCATCATTCCCTCAAGGTCACTTTGGATCTTCCACTATTTTAATTGAGGCTTATTCCGTCAGAAAAATTTAAAGAGAATGAGTGATCCACAGATACAGCTGTGATGCATTCTCAGAAAAAAGACATTGCAAATTTAATTTCATTTCCCTAAAAAGAGAGTGCCAAGTGCAAACTTCAACACAGACAATAGGCAGGTAGTGTTGACAAATTAGTAGAGAGTGTGTTCACTAACATTTCTTAAGGTACACCTGAGAATCAGATACATCAAATAATATTTTTTTACAGAGTTTTTATTTTCTAGCATGTCATATGCCATGCATTTGTCTAAATAGTTGTCAGTTTATGTTCTGGTACAAGACACACATATACTTATGTATAGTAGACAGGCTTTTTTCATCGTCCCTACTCATTGCCCTACTGAAGAGAAACTTTCTTCTATAGTTTCTGAGAACTGAGTCACAAACAAAAGATGACAGCTGACCTGATAAGTCACATACCCATTTCCAGTTATAAAAGACAATGATGGAGATGTCAAAGTTATCTCTTAGTTAAGCTGAGTCAGTAATTTCTGGATACATGCTACCCACTCTCCTACTTTACCCTACTGCATGATATTAATAGGATGGCTACTGCCCTAGGAATTTTACATCATCTAAGGGACTACAAAATGCTAATGGGATTTAAAAAAACAAAAAACAAAAACAAACCAAAGTAAACCAAACCAAACCAAAAAAAAAACACCCCACAAAAAAAAAACCAAAAAACCAAAAACAATCAAACCAAAAAAACCCAAAGCAAATGAAAAAAAAAAAAAGGTTTAATACACAATCTGAAAAGAATGAAAATCCTTCACAATTCTCTTACTCTGACCCCTATGGTCTGGACCGTGTTCCAGACCAGGTACGTGTATGAAGTGAGGGAATTTCAAGAAGCCTGTTACAACAGAAGAAATTATAAAATGCAAGAGCATTTGAATGCAGCACAGATTGATTTAATTCAAGCTTCATAACTCCCATTTCATACATTTCATAACTCTGCTACAAAAAGAAATTAAGGGCAAGTAAACACTAGGGTATGATATAGAGATCCTCCCAATCTGCCTGCATAACTCTACAGTGTCTGTAACAGCTGCTAAAGGGTATGTGCAGAAGCATGCTTAGCAACCACTGCACAGTAACTCACTCCAAAATTCTACCTCTCAGAAAACAGAAGTTTCCAATTCAGATAGAGGCTTCATTTTGTAGCTGCTGAACAGTAACACAGAACGTGGCAAGACTAAGATCAGATCATGAGTAAATCATCACTCTATCAGTCAATTATCTGAAATAAATTAACAAAAATAAAAAATAAATTGCAAGATCAGATCATGAGTAAATCATCACTCTATCAGGCAATTATTTGAATATAATTAACAAAATCCAAAATAAATTGCAATATACTCTTGCAATTTATTTTTATCAAATCCCTTTAGAAATCTTCTACCAAATCTTTTACACTTAAGTAAGTACTCCTTCTACAAAATCATAATTCCCAGAAAAGGTTAACAGCCAAAGTTCAGTAGAAAAGGGAAAATATCTATTGAAGCTATCACAAGCTGTGATCATAAAGTTCTATGCCAAGTTACAATCTAGCATATCAATCAAAACCTATTTTGATATTTGCTTAGAACAGCAAACATGTCACATTTAATTGCTGAAAGCCCCCTATAAAGAATAGGGAATGGAGGGACAGAGCAGGTGTATGCATAATAAAATAACAGTGAACGGCATCTGGCAGCAATCCACACCAGTAAATGAGAGCACGTAAAGTCAGTTGGTTTTACATGTGTATGCAAAAAATAATGCTTCCTCAGAAAATGATTTTTTTTCTGTCCAGTCTATTGTGGTGTCTTAGCACAAATGAAACCATAAAGAAGTTTGTTACAGACACTTTCCACTTCCACTATGGAAGGGAGACCTCCTGTACAGTCTTTTTTAGCAGTACTATCTAGCCATTGTAATGCTTCAGACATAAGCTTCATAGCTTCGTACAGCTGCTCACTTGTAAGTTACCTAGATCTAGAGATATCTGGATTTGGAAATAGCTTATGAAGGTGCAGGAATTTTCCTGACACAGCTCATATGTTGAAAAAAATAACTACTGTGGATCCTTTGATCTTTGCAAAAAGGGTTTATTGCTTTATTCAAAAGCCTTCTTTTTTTCTCCGCACTTTGTCTAAAAAAAAATAAATTCATACTTTGAGGTGGCTATCATGAGTCTATATTTTCATGAGTAACCTAGAAAATTAATCTTTATATGACTGCAAGGAGCAACAACTCCAGAAGCAACAAATTTTCCAAAACAAATGCTGATTCTGGATAAAAGTTCTGGTTTTCAGTTTTTAATCAGGCAGATTGGTTCATAAAAAATATTTTCTGACAGCAAGATCAGCTTCATGGTTCCATTGTTTGAATGTTACAGCATAACATGGACTAAGGATCCTAAAATATGACTTTTCTCACATACTTCCTCCTATGATTCAGTTTAAACACTGAAGAGGAGAGGAAACTAAGTTTCCATTATGAAAGTGGATCAAACCCAGAAAGGTTCAAAATATACCAAAAAATCATGATTAAAACCAAATGAGGTTGGATCTTCAGGCCAAAAAATTTGATATATTTTATTAATAGTGGAAAGAAAAGAAAGAAAGAAAGAAAGAAAGAAAGAAAGAAAGAAAGAAAGAAAGAAAGAAAGAAAGAAAGAAAGAAAGAAAGAAAGAAAGAAAGAAAGAAAGAAAGAAAGAAAGAAAGAAAGAAAGAAAAAAAAGAAAAGAAAAGAAAAGAAAAGAAAAGAAAAGAAAAGAAAAGAAAAGAAAAGAAAAGAAAAGAAAAGAAAAGAAAAGAAAAGAAAAGAAAAGAAAAGAAAAGAAAAGAAGAGAAGAGAAAAGAAGAGAAGAGAAAAGAAGAGAAAAGAAGAGAAAAGAAAAGAAAAGAAAAGAAAAGAAAAGAAAAGAAAAGAAAAGAAAAGAAAAGAAAAGAAAAGAAAAGAAAAGAAAAGAAAAGAAAAGAAAAGAAAAGAAAAAAAGAAAAGAAAAGAAAAGGAGAAAGAGTGTGGGTGTAGGGTGGGGTGACATGGAGAGAGTGCCACAGGTTAGCTAGAAACATGTCACCCTTCCGAGGGTCCCATTGACGTCTCTTTGCTCCCCTCCATCTGGTGCTCTTGAGGCTGCCCTGCAGCTGCCGTGCCACCCGCCACCCCGAAATGTATGGAATGCCGTGGATGGATGTCCCTGCGGGCAGGCGGGGACGCCCAGGTGCCTCCCTTGCAGGGACCCCGTGTGACAGCGGCCCTCGCAGCGCCGCGGCTCTGTGGCGCCGTGCTGCCGTGCCCCGGAGCGGGGTCCGGGAGCCCGCGGGGGATCCTGTGGCGGGGCCGTGGCACCCCCGGCTCCTTCGTGGGCTGCGGCTTCTCCGGGGCGAAGGGGCCCCTCGGCCGAGCCCCCTGCACAGCCGGGCTGGGCGGGCACCGCCTCTCAGCAGGGCCTTTCCCCACGGCCCAAAGCCTCTCCCCGCCTGCGTGCGAGGCCTGCGCGGGCCCGGCCCCCGAGAGCCCTGGGGCTGCGCTCTCCCTCCGAAGGTGTCGGGCCTGTGCCCTGTGAATTTATTCTTCTGCCCAGCCCTGAGTTGTTACTTTATTTATCTTCATCAGCGAGCGGTGTAGGGCCTCAGTCAGGGCCCCATTCAGGGTGTGGTGGTCTTCTCTGCAGCTTTTGTAATAGGCAAAAGTCCTTCATGGAGATGTTTAAGTCATAAACTATAATATTTTAGTCTCTGACACCACCTCAGGCATAAATGGTCAATTAATGAAATACATTGCATGGAAGCATAGTTAGAAATATTTCTGAATCCATTATGGTGTACGTTTTAAATCATATATGAATTAAAAATTCTTTGACTTAGTAGGTTTTCTGTCTGGGGACTTGAGTATTGGCACACCAAAGAAGAGCAGGGAAAGAAAACAAAATACACAACAAAAGGAGCATTGATATTTCATTAATTATTACTGTGTGGCAAATTTGTTAGGTTTATGTCAGATTCCTATAAAAATACTTTTATTATCAGGAAAAATGGTACCTCAAGGCAGTCACATCATCATTTAAACAAAACTGTCTCTGTAATCTTCATATTTCTGTGATTTCTTATGAAGTGACCTAAGGATTTTTTGTATTTTCTAAATTTATAGAATATCTTTCAGCATTATCCTTGAAACATTATTCTTATTCCTAAAAGCATTACTAAAAGATACTATATCTATGTGGGTCTATTCAGATTCATCATGATAAAACCTTATCTTGCCTTTCTCCTTGTATTTGCACACAGAGTTCATGTTTTTTCAGCCAATATAAATATACTTATATTTCTATGAAATATTATTAAGTTTTTTGGTCTTCAAAACTTAGTAATATTAAAAAAAAAAAAAAAAACAACGAAACAACCAAAAACAATGAACAAAGAAATAATTTTAGAAGTTTTATTTCCTCACAGGGATTTTAGGGAGAGCTTGAAGACACAGGACTTACAAATGATATCAAAAAAGCTGTAATGTAAATCTGGAGTGAATTATTGTTGAAGGTTCCTTCCAACTATTCTATTCTAGTCTAGTCTAGTCTAGTCTAGTCTATTCTACCCTACTCTGTTTTGTCAGACATGAATATGAAATAGATTGATATATTTTATTTCTGTATTTTTCAAGGTGGTAAATGATCATATTAGTTTAATATGAGATGTCTTTCCTCTGAAATTACTTTATTAATTTTGAACTCTAACTGCAGTTTCTTTTAAGGTTACTAGAGAAAAAAGATGACATAGTATAAATTGAAGGGCTTTTCTGCACCATGTTTATTATTTATTCTGTCATAATGTTTAGTGTTTATTTGTGACAACCCAGCAAAAGAAAGAATATGTTGTTATTGATTCAGTTCCATGGGTGATATGCTAAATGGGGTTCGTCTGATATATTTCAAGAAATTGAATAAAAACAAAAGGCAATGCCCTTTTCTGGTTTTATAGGGATTGCCCTGGTCTGATCATCAATTATTTAATAATTTAAATAACTGGTAGCGATCTTCTGATTTTTTTAAATAATGTAAAAAAAAAAAAAAAAGAAAAAGGAGGAAATTCTGTCTGTTTGTGTGAACTGTAATTTCTTAGTTCTTCTTACTTTAATTTTTTTGCAATTTTATGGAAATAACCTTTGCAATAGATTTTTAACAAATGCCTTAATTTTTCTTTACCCTATTTTTAAAGGCTATTTTTTAAAAACTGTACAAATTTTTTTTTTATTTCCCTCTTCCCCACATTTTCAGAATGACTTTTCATGAAGATTAAAGACCAGCTTTCTATTCTGGTTGAAATTTTTTTGCATTTTTTTTTTTAATTTCATTGATTTTTTTTTTTTTCTTCTTATTTTTATCAAACCAATGTTATTTGATATCTATTTGTAGAAGTTGCTCTTGTACTACACTAAAAATATTGGATAGTGGTAGCCCTCATGAATTTCAGTAACTGCTCAGACAGTATCCAGGTATTTTTTAAAAAGCTAAATCAAATACATATTGCAAGAATTGCCTATTCAGTAGAACTACCTAATGCAAGGCAGTAGCTGCATCTTCCCCTGGCTTCAAAATCAAATGCAATTAACGGCTTTTAAGAGTTTTCACTTTTGAAACCCTGTGTTCAAGGTGTGATTTTTTCAAGACTCTGTAAATTAAATTCCATGCTAACTTAAAGATTCTCTAAGATTTCTAGTGCTTTGTTTTCACACTTGTCTTTAGGTTTAGAATATTATTCAGAATTGTTCAATACTTAACTAAATGAGCAATACCTGTTCTTACCTAACACACACAATGTCATACGATGAAGGAAGAATTGTTAAATATTTTTCATCTTTATTATTCATCTTTGCCACATATGTGTAAGCAGTATGTCTCAGTATGGGGATGAAGACTCAAAAGTCAAATCGTAAGTTGAAACAGGCATAAGACTGAAGAGATAAAATGTTCGGGTTTTCCTACCACCCATAAGTCTGCCATGCTGTTAGGTAACCTGATGCAGTGTGAAAGTGTTCAGAGACCACAGAGATTTTCATACTCCAATTACAGAAGACGTGAAATAAAGAGGAAGGGCAATCCTTTTGAACTTCTAGAGTCACTAATCTCAGGTGTTATAACTTTCAGTTAGTAGAAGTCACACATACGTGCAGAAGTACTGGCTTGTATGTGTGGTCCTGAGCATCTTGTTTCATTCTTGACAGCTACAGAATTCCTCACACAGTCATCCACCTCAATTAATCAGTCACTCAAATCAGGTATAGATCGCTTAGAAATCACTTACTCTCCATAGGATCTCCTGACTTGGAAAATTACAGTTTCTTTCTGGTCACTGATTTATATAAGAAAGGTAGCCAGCATTCTTTAAGGAATTTGTGTAACAAAATTAGTAAATTTTAAGTGCAGGAAGAATATATATATTTTAGAGCTGCCTATACATACATAGGGCATGAAAACCATTTTCCAATGTCTAGAGCAGTAAGTATTCTAACTAAAAAGTAAAAAGGCAAAAATATAAATAATACATTTATTGATCAGAATAACTAGCTTAAATTAGGGCTCCTGCAACACTTATATATCTTTTTCATACTAACTAGCAAGATTTCAGGGAAGGGATTAGATCAAATGGCGGAATACTTGCTTAGCATGTGAGATGTAGTAGGATAAATGTCATTCCTGCCTTTGGCTGCCAGGTGCACACCTCTGCCTTTATCAGCACACTACAGGTTTTGTTCAATACTGGATCTGATGGTCACCAGCATGACTTGATTAGAGGCGGCCTGGCCTGCAATGACCATGTACTTTGGAGTTTTCAGTTCTGAGGGATGTGCATCAGGTAAGGAGTAGTTAGATCTCTGAACTTTAGGTAAGCCGACTTCCAGCTCTCAAGGGAGATAGACAGTAGGATCCCCTGAAGACTTCCCTCAGAAACAAGGGAGCAAAACAGAGCTGGAAGATCTTTTAGGAGGTTTTCTATAGAGCGCAAGAGTTAGGAAACCCCAGGAACAAGAAATTGAACAAGGAAGGCAAGAGGTGAAGTTTGGATATGTAGGGATGGAGTGATGAAAGCCAAGGTGAAGCTGAAACTGAACCTGACAAGACTCAAAAAGAATAATAGGGAGGGATTATACAGGTACTTTAACAGAAAAGATAAGTAAAAAAGGTATTCTCCCCCTGATAAGCAACAGTAAACTGATAGCTTACTGATAAGTGAATGAGGGCAAGGACAAAATAACTCAACAACTTTGACTCTGTGTTCAAGGGCAACTTCTACTCCCACATCTCTCAGGTGGATGGGGACAGAAGGATGGGTACTGGGGCAAAAAGCTCCCTCCCACACAAAGATCAGGTTTGTGACCACCTGAGGAACGTGAATGTGCATAAAAGTACAGGACCCAATTAGATGCACACCAGAGTTCTGAGGGCATTGGTTAAGTAGTTGCCAAGCCACTCTCCATATTTGAAAAGCTATGGCAGTAGGCTGAAGTCCCAGGTGACTGGAAAAAGGGAAATATTGCACCTATTTTTAAGAAGGGTAGAAAGGAGGACCCTGAAAATCATAAGGTTGTCAGCCTCTCTGTGCTTGGGAAGCTCGTAGAACAGATCCTCCTACAAATTATGTTAAGGCACAAGAGGGACAGTGAAGTGATTTTCAGGACACTTAGTAAGCATAGCTTCACCAAGGGAAAGCGCTTCCTGACCAACTTAGTGGCCTTCTATAATGGAGTGACTCAATCAGTGGACAAGAGAAAGGCTACAGATGTAATTTATCTGTCATTTATCTGTCACTTATCCTGTCATTTACAGGACTTCTGTAAAGCCTTTGACACCATCCCCCACAGCAATAAATTAGAGAGAAAGATGGATTCAATGGGTGGACTGTTGGATGGATAAGGAAGTGGTTGAATGGCTGTAGAACCAAGTGCAGGTTCCTGCACAAAAGTTGAGTCAGCCACATGTATCAACATAGTGTGGGGGATGAAATGAGCAAGAGCTGCCCTGCCAAAAAGGACTTGATGATGCTGATGGATAAAAGGCTGGACATGAGCTGGCAATGTGCGCTGGCCAATTGTACCTGGGGTTTCTTGCCAAACTTCCATTAAGTGCATGTCTCTAACGGATTGAAGGATGTAGACTTCAGTGGTCTATTTCTTTCTCACACTCCATGATAGTCCTCAGGCTCTCCCCTTCCTCTTAAAGTTTAGCCACCAGGCTGAGCAGATCATCTGCTTAAGTCTCACTGCACACAGGTGTCATCTGTGCTGTCCATCCATTTTAATGCCAGGCTCAAGCAGTCCCTGCAGCTGAAGACTTGGACATCTTCATTCTTCTTAGGGAGCTCTATCTGGGTCACCATGCTACTGTAGCAATGGCTTTTGACCATGTAGAAATCATTACTCAGTCTGTTCTGATGGAGAAAGCAAAAACCATCAGGGGTACTTGTCTCAGGAGCCAGGAGAGTCCTTGCGCCCTCTTATATGAACGATCCTGCAGTGCTGTGCCATGTCCTTCTGACACACACTCTGGGTTGCTCACGCTCCCTGGAGGTGTTAAAATAACCCACAAGGGCTTCCAGGTCTGAACAGAGCTCTAGACTGCTGCTTGGGTGTCCCAGAGCAAACTAATGCTCATTCCCAGACTAAACCTCTGTCGCCTCTGCTGCTGCTGCTGCTGACACTTCCGCCCCACTGGCAGGGTAGGTTGCTCTCAAAGTGATTTCATTTTTACAGAAAAGCTGACAAAGTTTTAATGTTGAAACAAATCAGTATGAAAATAAGACAAACCAGTTAGTTTAACCAAGTATTTAACATTAGATCTTCAGGGATTATAATTGTTTTTTTAAAACTTTTGCAATTAATATTGATGTTGGTGGATGTTTATATGTCTTATTCTACTGCTTTGTACTTGCAGTAAATTCTTAACCCATAATCTCTGCTATAGTCACTCCCTTACCAGAATGGGCAGATGAAAGGGTGGTGGGTTATTTGAAGTTTAATTTCCATCTGGTCTTAAAACAATTGCAACATGACAATATAAGAGTAGTGTTTACAATCAATGACATTGGAGGTCTTTTCCAACAGCAGAATTCCATGATTCCATGATTCTGTAGGTTTAGGGGCTGGGGGTGAATTTGGTTTGGTTTGGTTTGGTTTGGTTTGGTTTGGTTTGGGATTGCTAGCTCAATTTACAGATATTGACATCTTGCATAGCTTGCCTGTTGCCTAATGGCAATGTCCAGCTGAGTGAACTGTTGCACACCCTACTTATTCAGTGTGAAAAAAATGTCTGGGGACAACTCTTTTGGTTGTTTGTAAGTCAGATTTGAATGGTCTAGATTTTAGAAAGTAAAATTACCTCCATCAAATACCATGACTACATCAGAGAAATTAACAAAACTTATTTTGACAGGAGTTCCATGTTCAACTCTGTAGGTCGTCTGTCCCTTTTTTCACTTTCTTGACCTTGGGAATGCAACGTTCATGAGCTTACAGGAAGTGACATTTGAATATTAAACATCTCTTATGTTATGATGGGCAAAATTGAGGAATTATAAAACTTTTACAATTGATTTATCAGTATGAACTGAGGGATGACTTTATTGAGAACAGCCCTGCAGACAAAAACTTGGGGATACTAGTGGATGAAAAATTGGGCATGAGACCTGCATCAAAAGAAGTGTGAGCAGCATAGTGAGGGAGGTGCTTTTGGCCCACTCCAATCTCATGAGAACCCATGTGAATTCTGACATCCAGATCTGGGTTCCCCAGCACAAGAAAGCCATGAACCTGTTTAAATGAGTCCAGAGGAGGACCACAAAAATGATCACAGGTTTACAACATCTCTTCTGTGAAGACAAGCTGAGAGAGTTGGGATTGTTCAGCCTGAAGAAAAGTAGCCTATGTAGTCTTTATTGCAGTGTTCCAATAGGTAAAGGTCTTGGAAAAAAGGATTAATACTCTTTACTAGAACCACAAGAACCAGAACACTCCTTATCAGTGATGAAACAAGGGATTTACATTTAGGTTGTTCATAAGGAAGATGTTTTCTATTATTAGAAAACAGAAATATATAGAATAAATATAGAAATAAATAGAAAAATTTCTATTGCATACTTAGGCACTGGAGCAGGTTGCACAGAGGCATTATGCATATTGCATCATTGAAAGTGTTTAAAGTCAGGTTGGAAGGAGCTTGGTACAAATGTATCCCATGCCTGTGTCCATGACAGGGGAGTTGCAATTAGATGATCCATGAGGATCCTTTCCATCTCAAACCATTCAATGATTCTAAATATTGAAATATTTTGTAAAGTACAGGTATAACACTAAACCAAGCATTAAATAACTTTTGTAAGTTGTGTCAACAAAAATAAAAGTGCATCTCATTGTACATTTAACATGGGGTTTTTTTATAATGAATAGACCAAAACAGTTTTTATAATGAATAGACCAAACATAATATCAGATGTACACTGCAGAAATAAAATGCTTTATCCTGATTTTGTAATTTGAAAAAGTGTCAGAAAAGAATTTTAAATCAATCTTCTCACATCAAAAATATTACAGGAAATTACTACCTTTGAAATAAAATCACACCGAACACCTAACCTATTTCTAGTATTATTTTGGAATAACTGATGGCTTAATCTTATTTTTGAAAAATAATATGGGAGGAAATTTCTGAAACCTTTTCCTCAGCTGTTGTATTTTGAAAAGGTGCAGATGTGAAGAATCTTTGTTCTTGAACGTCTTGAATACCATTGTTACGCCATTTGTCTATCAGGTACTTCTAAAGTGGCAAAACAGTGAAATCTTTGAGAAAGGAAGAGACAGGAAAAAGTTATTTTACTTGATGAGTACATTAAGTCACAAAATAGTAAAAGTATCAGTTTTTACCTTTAGAGTTCTATGAAGCATACAGTTTTTGCAAGAGTCATGATTGCAGTACCACAGGAGCAGGCAACAGTTCACAAAATAATATCAGACTTTTCATAAAAGATTTATAATCTAACTTAGGATATCTGGAAAGGGTTTGCATAAATATTATAAAAATCCCCTAGTGTCTCCATACCAGCTTGGCATAAATTATTGAATTTTGACTTTATCGGTAGGAAAAATATTTATATATTTCTCTCTTTCTAGGTGGACAGAGTTGACTATCAGAGAGAAAGGATAAGAGAAAGTGATAAACATAGCCAGGAAAGGGCATGCATTTCTATGACTATGAATAAAAGGTGGAAATGGCAGGAAGAGTAACAATTAGCTAAATCTTGAGCTTGAAGATGGGAAAATCTTGTGTGGTGAACCATAACCTTGGGAGATAGGGGGATAACATGCTGAGTAGAGAGAAGAACATTCCTAAAATATCTTTTGCATTATAAATAAAGCCTGGAGGCTGTTTAATGAATGTCAAACTCAATATCTTTTCAAAGTGCTACTTGTGCACTATTTCCCCTTTGAATCATATGAGCATCCCATTTCTGATCCTTTTCAACATCCCATGTGTTGGAGGGGGAACGCTGAAGAAAGTATTTCCAATGTATTACTCTGAGCTGCAAGTGTGGAGGGACAGAGGGAAAGAGCCTGGTAGCCAGTATGTTTGGCTTTTTCTTTGTGATCAAATATGTTTTACAGTGGATTTTCTTTTCATCTGTGATGTTAACTGCCAATTTACAATGTATGTAAGTATATTACACATTTGCTATTGTTCTTCTGTGAGTAAGCTTCTTGGAGGTCCTAAAATATCCTGCAGAAATTTGATGTATCTCACTATTTATCAAAATTGCTTTTTTATTTTATAATGTATAGAATCATACAGGGCTCTGGTTTATTAGTATTTAGATATAAGCACCAATTTTCCTTGAAATTTGTTGTATTCCTGGTGTACATTAAGTATGGGGTTTCAGCAGTTTCTGTTTTCACTGCCATAGCAAAATTTAATAATTTTATGTAATTTATCACTTTATTAGTACTTCGTCATACCTTGTGAATTATTCTTTGCTTTAATGGTGTTGAGCAAGTCTAGAATTAAAGAATTAGAAGGTTTTTCGTAGTCTTTTCCTCAGTAGTACTCTGCATGAGTATTAAGTGTCCCAGAATTTACCATTTCACTCACATTTCCTGATAAAACTACTACCAAAATTCTATGTCAAGAAGACTGTCCCACAGATTCCTGTAAAAAACCAAAAAGACAAAAATCATAAATAGGCTGCATGTCAGGTGACAAATCAGGTTGTGTATGTTTTACATTTTGGCCAGTTAAAGGATTTTCAATGAAATTAGGAGAATCATCAATATCAATTTTATTTTGAGAGAAATGCTGTGACTGCATCCTTCTTTTCTTTTTTTGTACAGAGTGCATCCAAATGTTACCTCAATAATTTTGTGCCTCAGTTTCATGAAGTTTCTTGTTATTTTCCTCCATCATTTTTCTGTCATTCTGAGTAATTTTAGAAACTACACTTTTCACAAAATACTGTTTTTGACCATGTTGAAGATATAAAGGGTGATATGTCCTTTCAACATTTTTCCAGTTTTCATCTTTTACATTTATTGACAGTTGGAGAATTATCCATATGCTGAAAAAATATATCCATATAACAAGTTTCCTTTGAAAAATGTGATTAGATTAAAATATTTGTGTAACGGCTGCTCTTCTGCCTGAGCAACACACGGCTCAGCTGAAAGTCCTTATATTTGTTCTGCAGTACTGTAGAACTCTTTGCTGCTGTGAATAGACCATTTTGGACTTTTCTACCCAATTCTAATCTAGGTCGTGTCTCTCAGAGGTGCTATAATAATAGGTTTAATTATCTCTCAAAAACATGTAGACTATTGGTGCTGGCTGGATGCCAGGCACCCACCAAACCCTCTTTATCCCTCTCCTCTGCAGCTGTAAAGGGCGAAAAAAATATAACAAAAGAGTTCATTGGTTAAGATTATGACAGGGAGAGATCACTCACCAAATAACAACATGGGCAAAACAGGCTCAAATTAGAGATATGAACTGAATTTATTACTGACAAAATCAGAGCAGGATAATGAAAAGTAAAATAACACCTTCAAAACACCTTACACCCCACTGTCTCTTCTTCCCAGCTCTACCTCCTCCCCTAGCTGAGCGGGAAGACAGGAAATAGGTGTGTTGTCATTGTTTCTACCACTGCTCAGAGAAGGGAGTATTTATCCTGTTGCAGTGTGGGTCCCTCCCAGAGGAGACAGTCCTTTGTGAACTTGTCTGACATGAATTCATCTCATGAGCAACAGTTTGCTGTGAACTGCTGCAGCACGAGTCCATCCCATGGCAACAGTTCTTCCCAAACTCCTGTATTGTCTGTCACTCTTCCATAGGCTGCATGGAAGGCTCTTCCAGCATGGGCTCCTCTCTCCATGGACCTTCAGTGGCCTCACAGTCTCGTCTCAGACATCCATCCGATCTGGCTTGGGCTCCTCCATGGGCTATGGGCAGATCTCTGCAACCCTTCAGTCCTCCATGGGCTGCAAGGGCACAGCTGCTTCACCAGGGGCTGCAGGGGAATCTCAGCTTCAGTGCCTGAAGCACCTCCTCCTCCTCCTTCTCCACAGACTGTAGAATTGTTCCTGTCACATGTTCTCACTGTGCTCTTCTCTGGCTTCAGTTACAACTGTGCAATAAGTTGTTTTTTCTTCTTCTTATAAATGTTTTTACACAGGCATTACCACCATTTCTAATTGGCCCACCTGTGACCCGCAGCACATCCATATTTGGAGCTGCCAGGATTGGCTCTGCTAGACATGGAGGAAGCTTCGAGCAGCTTCTCACAGAAGCCACTCCTGTAGCCACCACTACCAAAACTTGGCCATGCAAGGCCAGTATAACAGTAATGATGAGTTGATCTCTTTCATAAATCCATCCTGGAAATATTGTCTGATCTTTCAAGAATTATTTTTTGTCTGAGGAGAGAACGTAGAAGAGACTAGGGTGCTTGAAAAGAAAAAGCTCACCTAAATATGAGAGATATTACAGACTCACAGTCTTTGTCATTATTTAAATTTCTTGCTTTGCATTTTGCAACTCCATAAAATTAGTTGCATAGTAGTAAAAGTGCAAGATTACTGTATTCTCACTTTTCTGAGAACCAAGTGAACTTTCAAGAATAAATATATTTTAACCCTGGACAGGCCTCAAATAACATAGCTAGCTATTAAGAAGAAATAACATAATTGATAATTTTTGGTTAAATTTTCTAGAAAATTTCTGCCTTTAAAAATGCATCTTTATACTAGTTATTCTCTTCTACATTGTAAAAAGTTTCTGGAAAGATTCTTTGTAAGATATTATTGAAGATGAAGATTTCTAAATTATATTCATGGTAATTATTTCTAATACATAAAATATTCATTAGTCATTAAAGTTTCAACTATCAGTTAAGTTGGTTTATAATAAATTCAAATTTAGGGAAATGTAGTAATTAAACTGAAAAATTCTTATTATAATTACTGTAAAATTGTTAATTGGTACTACATAATATTGTCAATAAATATTAGACTTTAAAGAGGATTTAGAAGAAACATATTTTCGCTGAGAATAAAAAAGTCTTTAAAGTCATGGCAAATGTTTCATCTACTCATTAAAACTACCATGTAACTGATAAGTTTAAAAAAATAGGTTTTAAAAACAGGTGAAGATATGTCTTTTTTCTTCTATGGCACATAAAAGAAAAAAAAAATCTGTGATGTGTATTTGTTTGAATAGTACAATTGGGCAAATTTCTGCATGACTTTGAAATAAAAATGTCCCCAATTCTGTGTGAAAGATTTCAAGGCAGCAACAAAATTTGTATTTTAAGATGAATATTTTAATTTGGCTACAGCTTTCTAGGTCTGACAGGAAACTGAGGATTCTTCCAGGTCTGGACACTTTAATAGAGTGCTGAAGGAGTGCTGTACATCCTGATACATCCTATCAATCCCATTTGTTTTCCCATTATTTTGTTAGAGCTACATAAGTGTGCAAGAAAACCAAGAAAAAGGGACATATATTTGCTTGTTTTTACACAAGCAAAAACAATCACAAACAACACCCCCCTGACAGGCATGTTGCCTGAGTAGGGTGACATCACCCCTTTGCTGAGCCCAGTTTCATGCAGGTGCCTACGTCATTGCCACTACTGCCCTGCGATGCTGGAGGTTGGCTCCCATGGGTTGCTTCCACCTTTTGCACTGATCCGCCATCCTCCCTTTTGGCTCACCTGTGCTCCCTTTTGGCTTATCTTGGCACCAACACCTTTGATCTCTCTGCTGTGCTAAGGGAAAAAGCAGTCCCATCGAGTGTTAACACCCTGTCACCCCAGCCTTGCTGGGCTCATATGCATTTTGCTTCTTTCTGTTCAGCACCATGTCCCAGAGCCACACTGCTGCCTCTCTTCAGCACCACAACCTGCAGAAGCATCAGAGGAATGCGGGGGGAAAGTGGATGGCAGCACAGAGGACAAAGTCCACAGGTCTGGTGCCAACACCTTCCTGCCACTCTCTCTGGAAGGAAGGTGTTGAGAGGCAAAATGATGCACTCTTGGTGGGGCACTCAGCTTTTCCTCCAGAATCCACAGACCCCACAGTGATGGGTGTGGTGTAAAATAACAGCCTGGCCATGCCCACATCATGCTAAGATCCTCCACCTCTCTTCAACTAGGACATGTGTTCATCATTAAACCACGTCCCTGAGTGCATGTCCCATCTATACATGTCCCATCTTTCAAAAATGTGCAGGAATGGTGACCCAGCTACTTTCTTGAGCACATTCTTCCACTGCCTATGGACCCTTTCAGTGAAATTTTTTTCCAAATATCAAATTTAGACCTTCCTGGTGCAACCCGATGTCAATTCCTCCTACCTGTCACTTGTTACCCTGTCTCTTGAAGAGATACTTGTTGTTCTCTCTCTTGAAAAGACAGAACCTGTAACCTCCTTTCAGGATGGAGAGAGAAATAAGATCTCCCCTGATCTTCCTTTTCTCCAGCCTAATCAACTTCACCTCCCTCAGGTGTTGCCCACAACATTTGTTCTTCAGACTCTTCACCAGGTCCATGGCCCAACACCTCAATGTTTTTGTAGTGAGAAATGAAAACCTTCAGAGTGCAGCCTGCAGCCTCACAAGTGCCAAATGAAGAGGGAAGATCCCTGCCCCTCGTCCTGCTGTCCAGAAGCCAGGATGATGCTGACCTTCTTGGCCACTGCTGGCTCAGGTTCAGCTGGTTGTTGACAAGCACTCCTACCTCCTATTCTGCAAAGCAACTTTTCAGGCACTTTGCCTCAACCCATTGGCATGGGTTGTTTTGAACCCTTTCACGTGACAAGATTCCATCACTTCCCTGGGCAGCCCATTCCAATATATGAAAACCCTCCAGTGAAGAAATTTTTCCTGTTGTTAAACCTGAATCTTCCCTGGTGCAACTAGAGGCCATTTCCTTTCATGTTGTCACTAGTTGGCTGGGAGAATAGGCCCCCCCCCACCTTGTTACAACATTATTTCTAATTGTAGAGAGCAGTTAGGTATCCCCTAAACCTCCTTTTCATCAGCCTAAATAGCCCCAAGTCCCTCAATTGCTCCTCACAGAATGTACTCTAGGCTCTTCTCCAACTCTGTTTTCCTTTGGACATGCTCTGGCACCTCAATGTCTTTCCTGTTGTGAGGACTGATAACTGAACACAGTACTTTTGGTGTGGCCTCACCAGTGTCGAGTACAGATGGACAATCACTGCTGTGGCCCTGATAGAATAGGAGAAGACAATAAGAGAGCTATGCCTGATACTATCAAATTATGCAGCATGGAGAACTATTTAAAATAACAACCGATAGCTACCAGAGTAATTTCAAAAGTGTCAGACATAGCATTTCAGTTGAAATGCTTAACTTCAGATTACATGCATATGTCTGTCACAGAGTCCATACATGGCTTTACTTTTGAATTGATATAGTCAGGAAATTCACAACAATAACATAAGCTTGAATATTATAAGTAATATCTTTATAGGAAATTCCCACATAAATTAACAAAATTTCAAAAACACATGTCTCTAAATAAAAAGCATAGGAAGCTGCATTATATAACTTACTTCATAAATATTTTAAAATTATGAAGTCCTCACACTTGGTTTTGTTTTTATTATAAGGAATTGTCACATTTGATCTCTCTACCCAACAGAAATTCCTTAAGTCTTACTGGATAAAAAAAATCACACCAGAGTATCAAACAAAATTATTGTTACAACAAATGTTCAACAAAGAACAGCTTATCAGAAAAATAGTGTCTCATTTTGGGTTTTTCCTCTCTTTTTATGGTTGATTTTCTCTGTGAATTTTATGATAGCTGAACAAACTCAGGCCTACAATTATCATTTGCTCTATCTCCTAGCAGACTGTTTAGGAACACTTTATTTTTCATATTGAAGTGTGGTTTGCAATTATTGTGAAAATAATTTATACTTTTACAGCTTTTAATAGTTTTTTAAGACCTTCAGTCTTGTAACCTGCAGCATTCTCCTTCCCAATTAAAATTAGACTAATATTTCATATCTATTCTAAAAACATCAACAAAAAAAAAGGCAAACACCAAACAATCTTGCTAAAACAAGCTAGATTTCATTAAGGACTATTTTTGACTGCTGTAGTGATTTGTTTTTGTTAAGGAAGACCAAACAGATTAAGGAATATGGGTTGTGTTTTACTATATTATGATATAATGTATATCAAGAATATGTATTAGCCAAGGACACTTGGCCTTTGCTTCTGTAAATTCCTGTCAGAGAAGAAAATACCAATAATGTCCTCCCAGAAACACCATTATACTGATAAAACTTTCCCAGCTGAAGCTGGAGAAGAGAGAAATCTGATTTTCTCTTAGGCTCTATATGAAGGATTTTTGCTTCTGTGAACATGCATTATTAGTAATTCCCTTATCACTCTCTCTGCAGTCCTTAAAACCTCTTTACCTTTACATATATGCTTTATGAGGATTTTGAGTACAAAGCCTTTGGAATATATGTTACTAAGCCCACTGGGATGCTAGTTTCTATGAGCTCACACATATACTTTTATGTATAATTACCTATTTTGCTAGCATATTTCAGTGGATTTGAAGTAGCCAATGCTTAAGCTAATATATTAAACATAGAAACAAAACACTTTGCCCTCAGGAACAGACTTCTTTCTGAGCATGAGATGTTAAGCCTTTTACCATTGCTAGCAATGGACCACTAGGGAGAGATAGATCTTCACAGACTTCCAGCAATGTGTGATTTTAAAATTCAGTTCTCAAGTTATAAAAAAATTAGGAAACTTACGTTAAAAAAAAAAAAAAAAGAAAGAAAAAAAAGATAACTATCGGAATGAAACCTTTACTTAAAAATAGCCTGCAAATAACACAGATCAGTGGAGTCCACCACAAGAAAAAAAAAAAAAAAAAACACCTGGAGAAGAGGCAAATTCAATATGGTTTTTTTAGATGACATCTGGCAATCTATTTTACTAGATCTATTGCAGAATGGTTGGACTCCAACCATCTTTTCCAATCTAAATGATTCCCTGTGTTAGAATGCCCTTCCTTCTTTTAAGGTCAGAATGGGCATCATGATAGTAATCTTGCCTGCTGAAGGATGTTGGCTTAAATCAGCATCTCTAATGTAAAACTTCCAAAAATCATTAGTAAAACAGTGCTTTCCATGCCTCAGCTGAAGCACCAACAACTCCTAGGGAAGAGGAGAAATTTGCAGCTATCCCTGTATTTGCACTGGTGCTTTACATCAACAATTGTGAATTGTATAGGGTAATTTCTCCAGTAGCTAGGCAACTGCAAGAACTTCAGCAAAACGGGATTTGGAGGGGGAGGTGGGGCAGGTGTTGTCAGAAGAAAATCAGTCAAGTCTTCTCTTATTGTGTTCTGGACTTTCCTCATTATAGTTCTAATCAGGAAAAAGATTTCTGTGCGCAACTCATCTCCTGAAATTGGTACTTGAAGGGCCAGGTAGATTTAGGTGCAAAAACTTCACCTAAATACCACAAGTTAAATACACTTACTCTCTTGTATATCTGGGCTCTGTTAAGTTCCATAATTAGATATTTCTCCACCTGTGTCATGTTCATAAGGTTTCACCAGGGAGTGGTTGAAATAAGGGACCTACTTTAAAAGATTGTCCTAATTCTATTGCCTCTCCAACCAAAGAGGCTGTGTAAGGCCCAGAAGGGACTCTGCCTAAAAAAACTTCATAAGGTAATCTCACATTTTCCTGGAAGCAAAGGCAATGATAATCCAAACCACAAGTTTTAATCTCTCAGTATTGGATAGATGGCACTTAGAATTTTGCAGCTATTTCCCTGAATCCATGTGAAACTAAAACAAAAACAACAAACACCTGATTTAACTATTAACAGAAGACTTTTTCTGCCAAGGTTTTGCACAATGATAAGCAACCTCTAACTAGAACTGCCTAAGTTTCCTCAATATGGTTTTCTTTTCTGACACTAGATAGTAAAATGGCTACCTATTTAATATTTTTTTTGTTGGTGATTTGATAGACCAGCATTTTGTAAGAGAAGGAACACAAAGGAGAGGAGAAGAAGGAACAGTCTAGTTATTTTTAAGAATTTTCACAAGTCCTAATCTTATTTGGGATCTACTCCAAAAGCCATCTAAAACAATAGAAAGAATTTTTGAATTCAGTCATAGCTAAATAAAGCCTTATAAATATAAATCTTGACACTACTTTAATTATGGAACTTTTCTAGTACCTCTATGCAAAATAACACTTCTGTAAAATGGCTTTGTCAAGAAAACACTTTCTCCTTTTTGATATACAATGGCAAGCAACAATTAACATAATTACTCCTGGTTCTCATTACATAATTATGCAATTTATTGTACAAGTAATTAAAATATTGCAATTTAATAAATTGGAGATGCAAAACATCTAATTTATATGCATAACTGCACTAGATTTTTATTGCTCTTGTAGTTAGCTAAATTTTACTATAAATTGCAATAGGTTTACTTGTTCACATAGACATTATTCACAACACTGTCAAACATCTCAAATATTATTTACACTGAGCAGTCAGGAAACTATTTTGGAGAACCTTATGTATTACAACTATTTAAAATTCCTCCAGAAGTTAGTCTTAAAGTTATGTATAAATTAATACATAATTCCAATACCCAGTGTTACATTAAAGCAGTTTCTACACATAAATCATATTACACCTCCATGTTTGGTGTAAGTTATAGTTTTTAACTTATCTATTTTGCTGTGCTTCATCTTGTGTAAGATAATTTATATTTCAGTGCATCTACGGTGGTCTTCAGCTGCAATATCGAGGATACCAACCTCAGAGGTGGTAGTTTTAGTTTACCTAGTCTAATCTCTGTGCACCATTCCTAATCAATTTTAAAATGGTATGATCTTCTGTATACTGATGCACAGTCCAATTACAAGATTAATTTAGTGGACTCTTTTGTTCGATTCATTAGATTTTAGATTCAATATGAATTTTTCTTAGCTTTATACTTATTGGAATTTGCTAATTATTCATCTTGAATGAGGACAAGTTCAATCTTTATTTCCCATATTGAATTCACTTTCCCAAATGAAAACAGACAAAAATAAATGTACAGGATTTATAAATATTCTTGACAATGAAATTTACAATTTAAGCATTAATTAACAATTAATTTACCTCTCTGCGATGCACACGATCAGACCGATAAGTAAAAAATTTTCAAATTCCCTACTGTATTCAGTACCATGTCTAGAAAATAGATAATCTGTAAATCAGTCTTGTCTTCATCATCACACAAACTTCAAAGATTATTTGTGCTAGTCTCAGACTTAGTTATTTCATATTTACTTCAAACAACTTGATGAAAAAAAAACTTGGAATCAATCTCAGAAAAAGTACATACAGTAAAACTTTTTGAGATCTGCATTAAAAATGGAAGAAAAAATATAAACTCTAATTTCTAAGTAAGGAAAGGAAAAAAAACATATTGGCTCTCTTTATACTGGTCTGTAAGAGATTTTGTAGTTTTTACAGCAGAAATACACATGTTGAATTGTAAGATTTTTTTTCTCTCTCTCTTAGCTTTTAAATTTCCAGCTATATATAGCAACAAGATCTGTATAGGATAGCATATCTAAATATACTATACAATACAATTTTAGATTAAGTTCTATTTTTAGGTCAAATTGGAAAACTATACAAATGGCTAGAAATAGATAGGTATTGATCCATGGCTCTGTATGCTGTAAAAAAATGAACACCAGTACTTTAATTCCTCATGTTTAGCCCATGACAGTGCTTTACAGTTAGGAATATTAATCTGAATATGAAAATATTTACTCTGAATTAAATCATTGCACATTTTCCACTTCTTTTCCAACTTTAATGTAATATTCTGCATCTTTAAGCCTTGCAGATTTCTCGCTTATTGTTATCAAGGCAGTGATGTGTTTTGACACAGCATTTATAGAATTAAACCTGTACACTGCTTTGTATAATCATTTCTTCCATTTGGTAAACATGAACCTGTGAAATAGAAATTAAATAGAAAAATAATTAACAAATATATCTTTTAAATGGTATAAACAGTGTTCATAGTTCTCAGATTTAAGTGGAAAAACTATGCTACTTTAAGCTATAAGGGTGTTGTATTTTTTTCTTTAGCTCAGTTTCACCTATGGAAATGACACTGTGACAATTTAGTATGAATTATTCTGTCATTACCTTATTATCCATATTTATATTTATCTGAATTCTTTTAATACATAAAATTTATAGTAATTTGTCAGTCAGAATTTAATTGTGATAATTCAGTATTGTATGATTTTATAAACTCAAACTTAATTAATGACATCCAGCTTCTGTAAAGTCTAGTGACTAAACAATTTTAAGCATACTCGAGGGCAAGTTTGCCGCATTGTAATTCGGAAGGCAGATGAATAGGTAGACATTTATATGCGTACAGGGAGATAGAAAAAGCATCTTACATTCTGCATCTCATAAATGATCACAGCAGACCAAACCTTCAGACTTAGCAAAACTGGAAAGGTAAAGAGGACGAGCTAACAGAGAGACTATTTATGAGAGAGTGACCAGAGCACAGTGCTGTGAATCAAAGATCAGAAAATATAGTGCCTCATAGAAATACTTCCAGAATAAATATATATCTGTGTCTGACTAAAGGATAAGTTTTGTGAAACTAGGCATGCAAAGAATTAAAGGCATAGGTACCAAGCAATTACTATCTTAGCTACACAGACTAAATTGATGCTCTCATATGTGGCAGCTGTAAAATTACCTGTTGCTAATGCAGAGGAGCTGTCTAGAATGGCAGATCCTTATGTACTGTTCTGGTCTGAGTGGCTGGAAAATGGCAAATGTTGAACAAAATCAAAGAATTCTTTAGGAACAGTAAAGACTGGAATGATGACTTTCCACCCCGCTTTTACTGCTCAAAGAAAATGTTGACCTTCAAGAACAATAGACGCTATCGTAAAGTCTTGCTTTCATGTCCTTTCATGAAATGTCAGAGGTGAAGTAACTGTTTGAGGAACAGAAATTAAATGTAAAATGGTTTTTGAAAGCAATAGAAATACAATGAGACTTTACAACTTAAATATCCAATCTGCATTGCATGGGAAGTATTCTGATGAATTCTTCAGACTGGTCATACTGTCTGTGTATTGCATATTTTAAATACAATTAGCACTTAAGATTAACCTTACTGCATACTCAATTCCATATTTGTTTCTGATTTCTCAGAAATATTTATTTATCATATTATCTACTCTTATTTTCTAAACATAAAATTGGTAAGATATAAAATTCAAGTAACAGTAATATAGAAAGAGTTATGAACCAAAAAGAAGACAAAATCTGGGAAAACCTTTAAAATCATAAGAGAGCACTTTTAGATTATAATTTAAAATTGCAAAGACACACAAAAAATCTAATCCTGATTAAAAATTTCTAAACACTGCAATATGTGATTTTCAAAGTGTCATAATCACAGGAAATACTTAACAAAGAAGTAAGGCATGTAATTTAATAGTTTCCTTTCTACTGATATTTAAATATTTTCTTAATGTAGTTGGTTTAATTCTTCTTTCTAATACTGAGAAAAGGTAAAATTCTATCCTCTTGGCTCTACTTTGTTGATTTTACCCACTTCTCTTACAGCAGTAGAATTTCTGGAGTTTAGTTGAATTTCTCTGTCTGACTGATATTTTATTCAAAGACCAAATTGAAAAGGAAGAGAACTCTTATTCCTCCTCACCTTTCTTTATGTGATGCAGAAATAAAACTTTACTGTAGTTGAAGTCTGTTCAATTTTAAAATGAAAGTACATGAAAGTGCATTGAGCTGTGCTTAAATTTTGCCTTTTCCAATCTGAGGCATAAATGTTTGGTCATGAGAACATTCATATAATATTTCTTCTAATGTAGAGAAAGACCGTGAGCAGTGGACCTTAGTTAATATGTCTCTTCCATTTCTCTCCTCCCTCAATGTAATTCTCCCAGCTCAAACAGTATTTTCCCCCTACTGGTTCTAACATGTTGCAAAGAAGCACTTTTGAGACATAAACTAAAGAGGAAGATGAAACACCAGGTGCTTGCCTATTCAAAATTTAAAAATCACCCATGACTGATGCTGAACTGCGAATTGACTAAGAGAAAACTCATATGCTGTTCAAACCTAGCTTTTTTCATACTAAGTCAAAATTGTATGTTGCATGTGATAGGAGAAGAGACAAGCTTGCTTTGTATCGAGTTGAGAAATGTAGAATGTACATCTTTGATAATTCAACACTCACTTTGATACTTTACCATAAAATAGGAAGAAGAGGATGAGACAAAACAGCGAAGTTGTTTTGGGTTTAACTGTCAAGGTGTTGGCAGTGGGGTGGGAGGGCTGCAGCCATGGTGTCTGTGAGGAGTGACACTGGCTCTGCTCAGCATCTGCTACACAGACAGCTACAGCTGGCTCCAAAAGAGGCACTGCAAGTCTCAGCTGGGACCCTCATCCAAGCTTGAGTGTCTATATGAAAATATCAGCAAATCCCTGCCCATCAGTGTGAGGAATGAAGAAAAAAAGTCTGAGAAAGGGCCCTGAAGGCACCAAAGTTAGATGAAGCAGGTGAGGAAGAGCTTCAGACACTGGAGCGGGTACACACACTGCAGCCTCTGGAGTACTTCTTTTCAGACCAGGTGGATATTTCTTAAGGTCTATGGCGAGCACCTGCTGAAGCAGTGGAAAAGTATAAGAAGGAAGGATCAACAGAGAGGATGTGCTATAAACAGGCCACAATCTCAATTTCCATGTGCTGCTTGGAGAAGAGAAGATGGAGAAGCTGGGAATGAAAAAACAGTGAAGCTGAGACTGTGAAGAAGTAAGGGGTGAGAGGGAGATATTACAGTTTTTGGTTTTGATCCTTTTCACCTGATTCATGTTTTAATTTATAATAAATTAAATTTATTTTCCCAAGTTCAGTTTGTTATCCCTGTTACAGCAACTGGTAAAAGACCTCTGTCATTACTCTGACTTGTCAAGGCTTTTTTCCTACCCCTGTCCTGCTGAGGACAAGTGTGACATTGTGTTGGAACTCAGGACATTCCTTTGGGAGTCCGGAGTTTCCTGGGACCCTTGCCAGGGGTCTCAGAGACACTGGCACGCAGCCCAGAACACCAGCGGGTTCAATTACGAACCACGGAACAATTTACCACCTTTACATGAAGAGATAAAAGCCACAATAGTGTAAATAGTGTAAGAATAAAATAATTACAGAGTCTAAATGTAGGTTTCAGGATTTTTGGTATAGGGGTTTCTGGTGACAAGATGGAGAGATTTGGGTGTGTCTGCCTTTCTTCTTCTTCTCTACCTCCATCTTGTCTGGTGATGTTGGCACTTTTAGATTGGGCTAAAGTAGAAACTCACTGTCTAATATAAATGATAGGTATTAGAAAATAATTGTAAATATTGTACATGTAGTTTGTAGTATATAAAGATAACACTGCCCTGGGGGTGGGCGGAGTGCCTCTGACTGTCCTGCCGAATGGATCTCCGCTGGACAGAAGAAAGAATTTTATAGATAAGATAAATAAACAGCCCTGAGACCGAAAAAATGAAGAGCTCTGACTCCTTCTTTAAGCACCGGGCTGGGAAAAGAGACTTTCGAACTTTTCTCGGGGTCACTCTGACCAGCTAGAAAGAGAGTCCCCGGCAACATTGTTCACAGGGGTCTTAGGATGAGGGAAGAGATGAGAAAGTTGACGTCATGTTTAGAAGGCTTGGTTTAATATTTTATGAACAGGTAGGATGAAATATTTTGTTCAAACCAATATTATCTAGTTGTATTAAACCCATATCAAATATATTTAGAGATTTCTATATGTTTAAGATCTATTTTAGTAGAATTTTCATTTGCATGAAACACATAGACAACAGGAGTTTTTCTCTTAGAAGCCTTCTATGCTGGCTGGTTTCCAAACCCCCACCCAGCTTGTTTCTCACTTCTTGTCTGTCACCGATATGTTCTATGAAAAATCCTTTCCTTTGGATTTTTTCCTCCTGAGAAGTGAGAGGCCTCAAGAACAAAATGCAAACAATTCTTATCTGCTGCTGTGGAATGCAACAGGTGGATCTGTGATTGGTCTCATCTGGTTGTTTTTAATTAATGGCCAATCACAGTCCAGACTGTCTCAGTCAGACACAAACCTTTGTTATTAATTCCTTTTCTATTCTTAGAAGCCTTCTGATGAAATCCTTTCTTCTATTCTTTTAGTATAGTTTTAACATAATATATATATTATCCTTTTAAATAGCAAAAATATAATCCAAATTATTACCAACATTTACGTACTTGGTGTTATTCACCAGCAAACAGCACCTGCATTCCAATGTTATTAACATGGCAGTAGTGGCAATTTTCAACAATATGCTTTCTTGAATCAATTCTATGAAAAAAGGAAGAAATGTCTACTCTCTCACAACCTACTGTAATTGGCTTGGATATTTGTTGATCTGCTAGTTTATTTTGTTAAGTGTTATTGAAGATAAACAATTTTAGATATTTTCAGAGGGAATGAGGAAGAATTTACTTTTTAACACTGTTACCCAGAATAACTCTGAATGAAATCTCTGCAATACCATTTTTATATATTTTTGAAAGGAGGTGATGCCAGAAGGCAATGCCTCCAGAGCACATAAGAGAGTCCTAAAATTTCCCCCAAGATTCATATTTTGAGGTAAATTAATATTTACTTTGTTTTGGTGCACTACTTTGTCAAAAGTAATGTGTTCACAGCTATGAGCTATTAATGAGAAAAAGGCATAGTGACCTTTAAAAAGCAGGGAGATAAATCTCCCAATTTTGGAAATTAAGCTCAGATAAGTGAACTTTAACTGCAGCTATCACCTGCATTTTTTATTCAGAATAAACTTTTGTCTAATGCTTGCTTTCATTATTCATTTTGCATGTTTCCTGATAGTGCGACTAGGAAGTGTTAAATTTTATTTTAGACAAAATTTTCAGTAAATCCAGCTGCATTTGCTGGCTAAAAGTGCACCTATCAGCATCCAGGGAAGGAGCACCTAGGGAAGTAACAGGCTGTATCTTTGAGAAGGAACTCAAATCACTAATATTGCTTAAAAATGCCAGACATATTTCCAGTCTGTTGAGAGCAACAAAGAGCCACATAGATAATGACAGTAGTGAGGATGTCTGCCGTCCTGGCTGGATGGTTGTCAGGGGCTAACCCTCAGCACCCCTGTGCTGGCAGTGACAGCTGGCAGTGGGACAGGCTGTGACAGCCCCTGCCTCACTGCCTTCCAGCAGCCACAGGCTCTCATCCTCTGCATATTGTCCAGGGCTCTTATGACTATATATACCTGCAGGCTCCAGCAGGTTTCATCACCCCACCACTCATTACCTGGTACCTAGGCCTGTTCTCTTCCTCCTTGCACCCTCTTCCCCCATGTCCAAGGGCTCTGCTGTCCTACCAACCTGCACTGCCCAGTCCAGACCCGTGACAGCAGCGCCCAATTCCCTCTTCTTGCCTGGACCCATGACTTGGTACTGTTCTCTGCATCACCACTGGGCTGTGTCCGGGCAGCCCAAAGTTCAACAAGTTTGAAGAAAGACCTCATTTCATCTAAAGTGCTTCAACAATGTGTCCTTCATGTTCTCCTGCTTCTGAGTTCTGCTGCTGTCCAAACCCTCTGACTAGCTGCCAGGCTGCAGATCCAAAAGACTTGTGCATCACCATCTGCCATAGACATGGGTCATGCTGACAGCCCAAGCCCTGCTGGGTCCTTCTGCTGGTGCCTCTTACTATGGGTAGCTTCTCTATGATACAAATCAGATCTGCAAGGAATCTCAGTGACTGGTCTAAAGCTGCCATACTTCATGGTTACATAAAAGACAAAGTGTACTTAATGCTGTTCTTCCCATGAAGAGAAGTAAGATTGTACTTTCAAAATCCATTGCTATTGAACAAAGTCCATTTTTTACTGGACATTAGTTAATGGCTAGAGCTTACATATATTTTCCCTAGGAACATTGCACAAGTCTAGCTAGCAGACAAATCAAAAATGGCAGAAATATTGTATCAAAAATATTGTGGCCAGCAGGACCAGGGAAGTGATTGCTGCTTTGTGCTAAGCACTGGCGAGGCCACACCTCTGAGTGCCATGTCCAGTTCAGAGCCTTATGTTTCAAGAATGACATTAGAGTGCTGAAGGGTGCTCAGAGAATGGCAACAGAGCTGGTGAAGGATCTAGAGAGTAAGTTGTATGAGAGGCAACTGGGGCAATTGGACTTTAGTCTAGAGAAAAGGAGACTCAGAAGGAGACCTTGTTGCCTTGTTGCTCTCTACAACTACCAGAAATCAGGGAGTAGCAGGGTGGTTGCTTATTTTCTCCCAGATGACCAGGAACAGGACAAGAGGAAATGGCCTCAAGCTGCACCAGGTTGGAGGTTCAGAATGGAGATCGGGAAGAATTTCTTCCCTGTCAAGATTTTCAGATATTGGAATGGGCTGCTCAGGGAGGTGGTAAAGTCACCATCCCAGGAGGTGCTCAAGAAACAACTGGCTATAGCACCTAGTGCCATGGTCTAGTTGAGGGGATCTAACTTATCAATCAATTGTTGGACTTAATGATCACATATGTCTTTTTCAGCCTTGATTATTCTGTTATTCCATGATTCCGTGATAAAGGCCACCTCAGATGCAGTTATATTTTATTATTTGCAGATCTACAAAATTGAAATTATGTACCTACTCCAGTCAGTAGTGGAATAAAGTCTTGTTACTAATTCTGTATATCATTATATAGTAAATGACACATTTTAACTTGAAAGTGCCCAATGACATTCTTTATTTCACTAAATAAAGCCCAATTGTATCAAATACCACCTGGGCTTTTGTCCGTTGCAGTGCTTGTTCTTATGTCAATTATTTTACATTAATACAAAATATGCCAAAGGTAGAACTGATTTATGAAAGAAATTAAGTAGAGAAATTGCAATTTAAAGTAAGGTTGCTTTTCTGTACATTATACTGTAATATGCCTAATGATGTCAGCTGCATGGCTGACTAATCTGTAATTCTGAGCAACTGCTGTATCACGGAATCATGGAATTGTTTAGATTTAAAAATGCCTTTATGATCATTGAGTCCAGCTGTTAGCCTAACACTGCCAAGTCCACTCCTAGATGAACAGAGGAAACGTGATTTATGTATATTTGGGTATGATTTAATGCAAAAACATTATTTTACAGTGCAGCGACCTGCAGCTCCTGCAATAAAGGCTCATAGATTTTCTAGCACTTTTACCAATGAAAATGACAATAGAAGCTTTGTGAAATGTAAAGATAATACAGAGGTGTGCATTTAAACACACCGAATTTACTTTCATGAGACCTGACAACTTACTTGCATTGTATCATTCTACCATGGAGAAAGACAATAAATAAACCCTTCTAATGACCATGATCTTGCAGAGTCAAAAATTATATTGCTTGTTTGGAATGTTATTGTTAATATCACAGAATAGCAGATTTCTCCACTTACCTATTAAATGTGTAAAAGAGTTCCAAGTAAAGCAAGACTCATATTAACCTGATTTGAAAGTCTCTCTAGAGCTCAGTTTATCTTCCAATAGTACACATTGCAGTTAGTGCAGTATTGCGTTAATATTTAAAAATAATCAAAAATAATTCAGACCACCTACAAAACTGAATATAAAGTAGTTCTCAAGTGCTGATATAGCTGATATATATTAGTATAAATGCTTATTTAAACCCCAAGAAGCTGTCCACAAAAATATTCTCACAAAGAACATTGAAAGTACTGGAAAATACGTACATACTAGCTGATATACTTTAGTATAATGGAGACATGGATTCACTGGAGTACTGCATAGTTACCAAGAGAAAAGCTGCAGCATTAACATGTTAATAAATAGTTATAATTATTTCTAATGGAGACACTGCATTGTCATTGATAAATAATACATATTTTATATCCTGGTGATAAAGCAATTAATTAATGTCACCAGCATCCTTGTATTACTTGTTGTTACACTCTGGGATAACAAGTATCTTTCTATTAGCTACTAAATATTCAGAAGGACATCTTGAACAGCTTTAATTAAAATGTTTTAATTGCCTATGAAAACCCCTAATGAAAATTCCTATAGTGACAAGAATAGCAAAGCCTTTCATACTGCAATTATATAGATGTTCTTCATAAGCCCCTTTCCTCCAAAAGTTTGGAACTGATCTAGTTCCTAGGAGTGGAAAGAGTTAATAAGATCTCAAAACAATGTGTATTGGGAACAAAACTACATCATTATTTATTGATTCCTTCACACTAGATTGCTGGCAAGCAAAATTCACTTAGAATGGAAGCATATGGTTGCTAATATGCAAGTTATGGAATCTTTTCTTAAAAAGGATTTTGACAATGAAACATGATGCGTGGGTGGGTGGAATTGTGAAATTCTCTAACCTTAGAGCTAAAAACTTAAACTGTGACACATTTTCTGTCAAAAATCAAGCTATTTAAGAAATAAAAGCAGGTAAGATTTCCAATTGAAATATATCCCCCATAGAATATTTGGGAGTTTGTAGTCACTGAACTCATATGACTAAGTTTTCAGAGTGCTCTTTCCTCTCATAAGATTTCCATGAGAAACATCTAATGAATGGATAGCAATTCTTTGAAGGCTTTGAGTTTCATCTGCAGATCAAAACTTCAAGTTTTAAACTCATCACTTAAGTAATTGAAAGTTGGCTCAACTTCTATAAGTACTAACACCGCTTCTTGCTGTTCCTGTTTATGTATTTATAAAGCAATGCAGGTGTATTCTAAGCCTGGTATCTATACTTCACTAAAAGTAAATCTCTGTTTTAACAATTTCTTGTTCAAGGTTAGGAAGATATTAATCTTTAATAAAAAGAGATCTGAGATCTCATGGATTCTTTGCACAGAAGATAGAACGAAGGTTATATCAAGCTAGTTTTATTTTGGCTTTGCATACAGGTATATATAAGCAACCTACAATTCAGTAAGTAATAAAAGAGAAAGACAACTGCTCTCCTTTCTCATTTATGTTATTACCTCTGTGTCCTTGCCATCCATTAATAAAAATAAGTTTAAGAACAGAACCCAAAATGGAGAAAAATGTAGGTCAAATTAAGTTTGAGTTGCCTTGATTTCAATTAATATTTTGAAAAACAATATTTGAAAATATAAACAACATCCAAAGATGTCACCTTAATATAACTGAGAAAATTGTTTTCTCTATATTGTAACAACCATTTCTCTTCAATATAAGGTCAGTTTGTGGGAGGTTACTCTTGTCTCTGTCATCAGCCTAACTACTCTGAATATTTCTGAAGGACTGAGATTGAATCACAGCTACACAGTTCAGATTTTTTCCCTATTTGCAGACTGCATTTTCAATTTACTCTTTCCAGAGAGTTGCTTATGGAAGCATTTAATGAGGCTAGGAGCTTTCATGAGTACAGAACAGTAGATGAGTTAGCTTATTAAAGAAGAGAGATGCTGTTTCATAGTCAGAGACTGAGTAGTGGTTCTCACAGCAATTTTGGAATCCCTGCTCTGTTCTGTGCCATCATGCCCTAGGCTTACAGGTCTCTAACCCATTACCAGTTTACTTACCCAACAACAATTTCTGACATGCCTCTCCCATTGGCTGACACTCTTGATAATATCAAAGGTCTGCAGAAGCACTAGCTAAAATTGTCTTCAAAATTATGTCTGAGTCTTACCAAATTTAACAGAGGGAAAGAGGTCAAAAACATTCATGTCTTTCCTTTAAATCAAGCATGATGCACTTCTTCAGCAAAATATTCTGTGTTTATTATATTTATTCTGTGTTTATTATTATTCTGTGTTTATTATAAATCTTTTACAAACTGTGTTGGTTTTGGTTTTTTTTTTTTTTAATTATGCTATTGATATCCACAGCAGTATAAATGATGATAAAGCCAAAGGAACTTATGGGCTTTTCAAATCCCTGGAACTTTGAAGGACTTGTAGCACTGTATTTTGGAAAAGTTTTAGAACAAATCCTCTAAAGCTGTACTTGTGAGAATGATGTTGAGACTCTCTTTTTGTGATCTGGTAGCTGAAGTGTTTACCTGATAATACTGTATACCAGAAGCATCCAAGATCACACACAGTCACCTAGAGGTGACTTAATTTTTCAGGCCTTTGGGATGGTATATCTCAGGCTTGTTTTCTAATGGAAAGGTACTATTTCTCCAGGTCCTGCTTTTTAAAATCATCAAATCATTGAATTATAAGAACCCTTCTGTAATGCAGTTACTTCAAATTACTTATAATCCCAAATTAAGACAAATGTTATAAATAAACTATCTGTATTATCTAAACCATACAGCTTTGTTCAAAATACTCAAAAAATTCTTAAGCAAACAAAACAAATTCCACAGCTTAACTGAAGTTACAACAGAAGGACTGGACTCTTCCCTTCCTGAAAAAGCATCAATCATGATTTCTACTTGGATATAAGCATCTTCACTTCATGGAAATTGGACCTGATCTCACATACCCACGGAGGATTTAAAGTGATAATCATTCATGACAAAAATCCATTTTTTCCCCCTTTTTTCTTCCCCTTAGTTAGAGAAAATGCTTTCTCTATTTTTAATTAAATTGTTTATCTGCCATAGTTAATTATACATTTATCATATTAAGAGTATTTGTTTGCATTTCATCTCTCAAAATTTCCCCATTTTTTTCTGGGAGGTGTAAAACTCCCTTTCCTCTAGTTCATTACTAATTAATATTCGTCATGTAATTTTTTTCACAAGATGTTACACTCAGTAGCCATTTGTAGATTAGACAAAAATATGATCCAAAGATAAGTGTTTTCTGCTGTCTACATAAAGCAATAAACTAAAAACTAACAAGCAAACAAAAAAGAAAGCTGTTGTGGTTTAAGGAAGACTTGTTTTAAGGACCACATTTAAGGACAAGCTAGCCTGTGAAAAGGTCTCTTGGTTTCTGGCCTCTGAAGAGGTAAGTGGCTGGGCCTGGGTTGGTGCGCTGCTTGGCTGGGATTTCGGCTGCCTCCAGACCATGCCACTGGGACTGCGCGAGAGCCGAGAGTGACCGCAGGGCCGGGACTGCTCAGCGGGACTGGGTGCTGCCGGAGCAGAGCCGTGCAGCTGGGGCTTATCTTGGCATGGCTCACAAATGAACTTTGTTTTACTCTGCCACCAGCACCAGCAGTGGACCCATGACCAGTGCTGGGGATGGCCCCGAGGCCAGGAGCGGCTGGGGCCAGGAGTGGCAGCCGCCAACACAGTCCAGAAGCGGCCATGTGGCTGGGACTGTGTGGTTGCAGCATTCTGGGCGTGACTTGCAATGGACTTTGTTTGCTTATCCACTTTTAGCCAGCCATGCTGTGGACAGAAGGACAAAAGCAGCAGCAGCAGTTTTGTTTGTTTTTCCCGGTGCCCCATATAAAGAAAAGGGGCAGGGGTGGCTTGGGCAGCCAGCGCGACTTGCACAGTGCTGGCAGGGACCATGTAGTCAGCAGTGAGAGACACAGCAATTCCTCAATTGCAGAGCCTGGATTAGATCAACCTTTCAACAGTGCAGGACTCTGTAAAAGCTGTTTCAATTGATAAAGCTTGAGAACAAATGAACCTACAAACACTAATTCTCTTCCAAATCAGGAAAAGGAAAGGGTGAAGACGCAGAGAGAAGACAACATGGGACAACACTGAGATCAGTAAAGAAGTCAAATTCTAGATGGAAGGAGATTGAGGACTCTTAGTCTTGGGCTGAAATTCTTTTGTGAAGCTATGGTGGAGATACATTTTTAGATATATCAGACTTCATTTTTTCCATGTAATTCATGAAAAACATGGGGGGATGCAGCACCCACCTGCAGCCCATGAGAAAAGTGCACTCATACTGGAATGTGTGGATGCTGAAAAGCTGTAATCCAGTGGGAAGCTTGAACAGAGAGAGATGAGAGAGATGAAAAACTTTTTCCCAGGGACAAAAGAAAAAAAACCTCTGCTCCCAGAGATAAAATAAGAGAAATTTTGATTTTTGTGCTAGAACAGCTCATCCTTAAAATAGTACCCCATAAGTTGACAGGGCCCATGAAAGCAGCCAAGATTGGGAAAGCTGCAAGGCATGAGAGGAACCTTCACACTGCAAACAGGTTTTCCTTTCCTGGGCAGATGATTCGCTGTGACATTGAAGCCACAAGAGAGCTGTTTCTTGTGGAGAAGTCTCCATGGCATGGCAGGAGAGACTCATAAACTATAAATAAGTGGACTGAAAAAAGATTATTTTAGAGGTGGTAAACTGACTGAAATTCCATGTTTTGTCTCTTTATGTTGTCAGTGGGAACGAAAAGATGTGAAGGGAGCAGAAGTGTTCTGAAGGTTTATTCTGATCTTCTTATAAATTTTTCTTGTAATTCTGTTAATAAAGTTTTCTTTATACCCTTTAAAGTTTTGAACCTGCTTTGCCCTCCTCCTCCTAATACACATCTCACAGCAGGAAATGAATAAATAATTTCTAGTGGGTGCACTGGCATTTGGCCAGCACTAAACCCACTACATAAATTGCTGTGTTGGCCAGAATCTCAGATTGGCAATCCCAAACTGCCACGAAAGCCAAAACAGACGCTGTTACATTCAATTTAGAAACAGACTCTGTGCTTTTCTTCCACTCATTATCAAGACACAAGAAATTAAAGTTATTAATGAGTAAGTTAAAAGGCTGTGGGATTTTCTCTCTCTATGCTACAACATTTTCCTACAGTTAGCCTTACAAATATGTGGAAGTGAAATATTTATTTATAGTTAAACTAAAAGTTGAAAGGTCAACTCAAATGAATTCGTAGTTTTTTGCTCCAAAGAATTAAATAAAACCCAATGAAACAAAAATCCCCTAATACTTACAATCCTAAATTACCCTGTAAATACTGTTCTAAAGAGAA
The DNA here is from genome assembly GCF_027477595.1 of Haemorhous mexicanus. Taxonomy (NCBI): domain Eukaryota; kingdom Metazoa; phylum Chordata; class Aves; order Passeriformes; family Fringillidae; genus Haemorhous; species Haemorhous mexicanus. The sequence goes on along the minus strand of NC_082381.1, from coordinate 48,998,072 downwards.
AACATAGGGTGTCACTATAAAATAGCATTTAAAAAGCAGCCTAAAAACCAAATAAAATAATTAAGTAGCTATCATCCTTTCTTGAAAACTGTGCTCTTAAGCTGAATTTTCAAGCCTTGACTGAAATGTACCCAAACTTACTGTCTTAACACCAATTCTTGGTCATGCTTGAAATTTCCATCCCTGGCCTGTGCTACTCCAGTGCTTATAGTCAGATGCTCCTGTTTCTATGAATGGTGGTAGTGAAACACTTTTGTCAAGAAAAATCAGTTCTTGGGAAATGCCTCCGATGACTGTCAATATTTGCAGTAATAGCCAGCCCTAAAAGCACTTTCCCACTTCCCCCACAGAAGTTTGAGGATTAACCCGGATCAGGGAATATCCAGCACAGGCAGGAAGTATAATGCCATACCTATTCAGCCCCGCAGAGTTCAATTCTCCAGGCTGAATGCCATGTCTAAAAATGTCATATTTAGGAGCCTGTTAGAGTCAAAGAGCATATACCCAAGGATCGAGTCCTTGTGGAATCATATATAGAGCTGGGCAAAAGTAAAAGAGTTTTGGTGTAAAAGCTGTTTAACTATTAACGTCAAGTTGCAAAATGTATGGAGAGAGGCATGGTGGCTATTAACTATCCACAAGAGCATTTGAATTAAATACATGGAGGTACACAACCTGATCCACTGCTCTAGTACTGCTCAGCATTGTACTGGCTGCGTAATTCAGATTATATTGAGAAGGGAATTCTAAATTCTAGGCTGTCTGTTCTGATTCATCATGTGCCATGAGAGACACTGGTCATTCAGAAGATTCTAAATGAGGGAAAATCAAGCTTGGTAGTGGGATTAGGCCTGATGTTAGACTCCAGTAAGTGAAACTTCTTGGTTCCTGAAAATGGGAGAGAATGAAGGAGATGGTACATGCTGCCTTAGGGTGAGAATCTTGCTAACCTGCACAGAACCAGGAAGGAAGTTTGGCATGAAATTGTCACTGCAAGAGGAAGACATTCTTTCACAAAAAGTGCAGCTGGTAGATCAGCATCTGTCAAAAACTGCATGTGCATAGCAACAGAGCAATGTCCTGTGTGTTAAGTGCTGATACAATGGCTTATGGGTGTGTGTGGCATGGAAGAGTCACCTGGGCTTTGTTCATCTGACTAGGGTGACATAGCAATCTCTTAATCCTTGTGTAATACAGGTTCAGAGTGTGGAAAAAGTAGGAATGGGTAAAGGGAAGCTTCTTCCACTAAATTCCAGCAGGGTAACTTTGTTTCTCCAGAATGAGCACGGGAAAATAAGGCCCATCTAGATCATGAAGCAGGGGGGATGTAAGAAATGATCATATGTTAAATTTCAGCTGTTGTGGGCAACTGACACTTGTCATGATACAGAAATATAGGCAGCTACACACCTGAGGCAGAGTTGTGCGTGATGTGTTTTGAGCAATGATTTGCTCCTGCTAGTTAGATGAGTCTTGTTCTATCAGCCTTGACCCCAAGGACAGAGCAGAGTCCCAGGTCATTTCATTTACAGACACAGTAAATTGTGTGTTTTTTTTCTTATGGATGAACCCTGGAATTGTATTCTTCCTGTTCACAGGGCAAGGCTTGTCCCCTAGTGACAAACTTTAGATACACATAATGGCAACTGAGTTAACAAGATTAATAACTATAGGTATAAGTACTGGCCTCATGCTGTAAGAGCTTCTTCCATAAGACGAAGACAGCTGAAAAGTCAGAGAAATAGAATTTCATTAAAACAGCAGCCACTGATTATAGAATACTCAGTCACTAGATTCTACCTAGCATGTGTATTCCTATTTTCTCAATGGAAATAATCCATGAAATTTGACAAAGAATATTGCAGACAAATTCTAATCTAACAGGCATTATAAAAAAAGAAAAATGTTAACAGTTCAGGTGACACAACTTCATACCGTACTTTCATTCATGTAAGTATTTGTATATTTATACTTTTCTTCATAACATATTCACGTGCTGTAGCAAAAATACAAGTCAATCAGGCCACTTAATACTTAACAGAGAAAGAAACATCAAACAACCCCCTGCTCAAAAAATAAACAAAAAAGCTCCCAAAAAACCAAAAATAAAACTACAAAAGCTTGCTGCTATGTCCTAAGCTAAGAAAGTGGGATTTTAAAGAAATTTGACTCAGATAAGAAGAAAAACAAAGCAAACCATGGAAGGGAGTAGAATGAACCTGGAATACTTTAGCTATGTTAATTTCTCTTGCTTGTAGCTTCAAGCGTCTGTAACATCCTAGCAGTTAATACCTTTAAAAACAATAAAATATGCAGGGAGAAGCAAAATTATCCATATAGGGTGGAAAAAGAAAATTTCAACAATCAGATGCTTTTATTACCTTATTTTCCACATTTCATTTCTATCACCAGCTTTTGGGCAATAGGGTAATATGACTGAGGGCAAATACAACATTTTTCAAATACTATTTAGCATTTTCTTCGCCTGATTCACACATACAATTTTTCTGTTAACAACCTGAGCACATTCATACTTGTGTGTCATAAAATAAACTAACTACAAACAGCAGTCCCTGTCCCTGAAACCACATTCCACTTTACTTTCTGCTGCCTGCCTGGAGAATTCTTATGATACAGAGAAGAGAGTACACCTGGTTTACAACACTGACAGGTGGTTGCTGTCTCATTTCCTTCTATCCCTTTAGGAAGCAAGACACTTCAGCTCCCTGTTGGTAGCTAAAGGCCCCACAGAGTTACACCAATATTCAGTAAATTGCCATGAATAAATAGACTAAATTACATTTATCGTAACAATTCTTCTTAAGATGCACATGACACATTACACAGCAATTGCTGCTGGGGAAGCAGAATTCAGAGCAATTCATATAATAAACCTATGCCTAGAAATGTTAAAATCTTCAGTAACTGCTGCTTTCAAGAAGAACTTCAAAACAAGTAGAATCCTTTGGATAAACTGCACATTTATAAAAACGGGCAGTGAACTGAACCTTGGGCTGACTGAGAGTACACAGAAAATTTGATTTTAATAGTGGTTACTTCTTCCACATGTTTTCTATAGAAAAAAAATCTCCATTAATTCCTTATCGCAGACTGGGTTACTCTTCCCTTAATTGTTAATCTAAAGTCACCATTTTCATGGTGGAAAGATATCATCTGCTGAGAAAACTAATCAAATTATTTCTCTCATCGAATAGATTTTAAAAAACCACCAAAAAAGCAACAAACCAAACCAACCATAAAACCAACCTACCTACCTACCTACAAAAACCAAAAACCCGAACAAACAGAAGAAGAAAACCCCAAACATTAGGGCATACACACGATAATCTTTCCAGCAAGGAAAAATATGCACATTTATTGTACATAGCTCTTATATCCTGCCTGCATACCCTGAGTTTGTTTCATTTGATGTTTTATTTAATTTCTTTTCATGCTATGAGAGTACGATGGCCAATAGGTATAGATACAAATGTAGACACATACTTGTAACAAATTCTCAGATGTCCCTGATGGATCTAGTCAACAGAGATCACTGTCACAATCTGAAAAATTTGTGCAATTGAGTAAAAGAATTAATGTTTTCATTAATGTTTCTGCTGAGCTGATCTGTTGGAAATACATAATGTATTTTCCAGTGTCCAATTTCCTGATGTAATTTATATTCTGGAAAGCCAGCATTTCTACTTTTACAAATGGATTTCAAAAATTGGCTCTCCCTAGAAAATAGTAAGAATTTCTGATTATTTAGGCTAAAATTTATAAATTAGGAGAACCACCTAAATTAGCAAAATGTATGAAAAAAATATGGTGAGTCTATTGAAGACAAACTTTCCTTTACACTCCAGAAAAGGGAAATAAACTTTCTTTAATTCTTGTGCCCTTTAAAATGCATTAGGGAAATTTAAATCCTCTCTCTGAACAACACAAATACAGATCTTAGAAATAGGTTGATCTTTGAATTTTACTTCATTTTGAAGTTCAATCATATACTGCACATATATTCAAACCTAGGTATTCCACACTCCTTCATATTAAGGAAACAGATTACTATTTACAGTCCTTATCACTGCCTGTATTTCAATATATGTAAAGCTATCAAATGAGGATTAAAGGCTTCTGAGAATTTCAGTATGTAGAAAGATATCAAATACAGTAATAACTACAATTAGCTACAGAAAAAAGCAGATGATGATTTTACCAGGTATATATAATGGTTGCTACTATAAAAGAAAGGTCAATACAAAATGTAGATTATAAATCTACAAGGTAGTACCCTGACTGAAATGCTAGCAAAACACCTTTGAAATAAAAATTTATGACAGAAAATATGTCTTGGAAAAATTTAAATATATATTGCTTTCCATGAAATATTTAAAGGAAAGTGGAATCTAAAAAAATGGAAATTGCATATTGGTGATTCATTTTTTTTCATCATTAGTTTTCAAAGATCAGCATTACATAATTTTCTGATACCTTATCAACAAATTGTACCTTTCCTTTTTCATCTTCATGGGAAACGTTCATACAGTGATACCTGTATGAGAAAAAATTGTGTGATTATAGCAGTTTCTCATCAAGAAAATTGTTCCAAGCTATAAAAGAACAGTTTTCATACTTGGAAACTCTTTTTTCTGCACCCTTGCCAGCAGATATTTACAGTAAGCCCTAGATACTACTTATTCTTATAAAATAATATACATCAATATTCATAAAATAATAAACTAGCATTGACTTAAACCCCAGTATATTAATAGCCAATTAAGACACTTCTTCTGGTAAGACAGTTTAAGGAAAAGAATAAATCTTAACAGCTAATGGAATTCTCTTTGCATTTAAAAAAAAATATAATTTTGCCTTTATTTGTTTAGAGGGATTATGATAAGAGGGCCTTGAAGATACTAAATTATCAACAATCACAGCAAATTTACGTAGGTTTATAGATGGGTCTGTTGGACTTGTCAGGGATTACAAAGCACACAGATAATACTTCTCTAAAGAAATTCTCCAAGTTACAAACCACTGAAAACTACTTCATTAAGAAAATTACTATATATTATGTACACTATATTGTGTTGTGTCCAGCTCCTCTCTGGATATCTTTTCAAACTCTCAATTCTAGGAGTAGTCTCAGTCCTTCATTCAACCTTCATTCAATAAACTATGATTTGACAGCACATCTAACTAAACCGTAGCATCCTGCTGCTTCTGCCTTTTCCATCTTATTCTTCTTTTAGTTCAGTACCTAAACTGTCACTAAACTGACTTCATTCCTTTAATGTGTTTTCCATGTTAACTGGAGTAACTACCACTACACGCTTGGCTGTCTTCAATAATTTGAAATATTTTCCTCACTGTTAGGCTTTTATGAATAGATATACCTTACAACATGATACCTGAATATAGACAGAAACATGAAATGCTCTAGGGATGCCTTTGATGAACTTTTGCTGCAGTTTTGTTTGAATGCAGTGAACTAATAATACACATTTTTTCTGAGAATGAGGGCAATGTTCCATAATAGTACTTGTGTCTTGCACTACTAAAAAGAGAATCATACCCACGTTCTAGTTATATTTAAGGAACAGGAACTGATGACTACTTCTTGGCAAAAAAATCACAGAATAGGCAAAGTTGGAAGGCATTTTAGAAGGTCATCTTGTCCAACATCCTTGCTCAAGTAAAGTCATCCTAGGGTATATTGCAAGTGTTTTTTCAATGAAGGGGTCTTAGAAGCTCTTACTACACTGAGTAATAGGATTATTTTTATGTGAAGATATACAGATACACAGTGACTCTTTCCTTTAGCAAAAGTTCTGTATCTGCTTGATGTCTTTCATAATTCATTATATGTCCAGCTGTAAGGCCATTCTGTATTATGCTTTTATTTTCTTTCTGTCTGACTAACCCTGTAAAATAAATATTTTCTATACACAACTCTTGTGTTCTATTTTTTGTGTCAAAGTCAATGAGAATATTGTGATAATCATGATATGGTAATCAGATCAAAATCACAAACCTTGAAATTTTTTATGCTGCAGATATCTTTGCTGTAAGATTTTCTTAAAGTCTCTCTAAGAACAAAAATTTGACAATTCAGAGAATGAAAATACCTAACACTTTTGTGGGATGAAAAGATAAAACAGGAACCAGTAGCAAATAACTCCCCCTTCACATCCTCAATCACTGATTTTGTCAGTGTTGTCTCACAGGCTAATGTGTAAATCAAACAGGCCATGACCTTCCTTGAACTCACAGATACATTTATATTATGTTGAGCTGGCTTTTTTACCTACTCATGATTTGGTTGAATTCTGCCACTCATAAATTATACATCTAATATTTCTTGGAAGGTCACAGTGGCCGGTAGCCTGATCCTGCTCTTCACAATAGACATGCAGAAAATAATTATTTAATATAGCATGCAGGAAGAAAAAGATCGGACTATATGTTTTTCCACAATTTTCTCTGAATTTGCTTAGTATCTTAATACAGTGTTAAAGGATTTATAAAATTTAACACCTGCAAAATCCCTCATGTATTTTTCATTAGCAAACCCATCATTTGGTAGTCAGCAGACTAACTTCTAAGTCAAGTTCCCTAATTTTCAAGATTTCAGTTTTCACACAAATGAGGAAAAAGAAACAATATTCAGATATGATCCCTGGAAATAATCCAGACTGCTGTTATGAACTTGTTAAAGTGTTCATTTCCTTGATTTATTTGTCACATACTTATGCCAAAACATTATGTCGAAACGTACACAATCTATTGTCAACTCCTACTTCAATATCTATACTATCTCCCAAGATCTCAGGTGTTCTACTAATCTTTTTAAAATCACTGATTATTTGGCAATCTTGCCCTTTTTTCCTCTCTTCTATATGGTTAGAAAACAATGGGAGGCAACCTGGTATTTGAGCAGTTACATTAAAAATTATTCTTTAGAAAGAATCAAGAAGTGTACAAATTGGATTAGCCTTTATGGTCATCTTACAGAGGCACAGTAAATTAACAAGCAATTTTCACATCGCTGCATGCACATAATAACTGAGTTGGCAGAATTACATCTAAATCCTTCATTTCTTCCCCTTCTATCGGTTTGGCTAGCCTCCTACCCCTTGGTAACTGTGAGATTTTCTCCCTTGAAGTCAAAATTTTACTAGGCATGAGTAGAATTTAAAATAAAACATGTGCTCAGAATGGGAAAACTTGAAAAAAATTTTATGAAAATCAGGAGAAAAGTGCATTCAGGTGTGCACTAAGCCAGACTTTTTCTCACTGCAGTGAGTTTCTTTGGTGTTTCTTCTAATTCATTCATGTGTGAGATAATCTAGAGCCTCTTGCAATTTACCTTTATCTGTATCCACCAAGTCTTGACTATATCAGTTGTGGTAAGCTTCATCCTACTACTCATACAAAAGCTTCAATATGTTTTTAGTTTCACACTTCCAAATAAAGAATGGTTAGTTAAATATGTGGCCAGATTCCATTCCATGTACAACTGGCTGATACACATAAAATCAGGTTCATAACACAGGCACTTAGTGAAAAATCAGGGTGAGTAATTTCGATGATGTTTTTTCATTTTGCCTCTAAATTATTAATGGTCAGAGGACCTGTGACAGTATGCATAATTCAATTTAGATCTTTTTCTTATTTTCTGTAATTTATCGTGAGAATAATTTGTTCATACTTATCTATAACATTCTGTAAAATCTCTATCCATGTTCTGGGGTTTATTTTTTGCACTTACTTATAATTTTTTGGTATCCAAGTCTGACAAGATGTTATGAGAGTATTTTCTCCCACATAAATATTTCCTGTTACAGGATATGTCTTAGAAACCAGTGTCTTACCTGCTCTTATTCCAACATGAAGTAAGACTGAAATTAAATAATTGATCATGGAGCTTTAAATGTCATTACTTGATATGTCTTCATTAAATTTCAAAAGTTACAGTCAGGTCACATGCAAAGGTTGTCCCATAACCAGGGGCAGCCGATGTCACCAAAAAGTCTAGACCCTATAGCATGTCAGGCTTGAGGGTGACAGCATTGCTCAGAAGCAGGGCAGGGAGGAGAGGGCCTGAAACCCAGACCAAGAAATACTGAAGTTTCCTGGCAAGTAACCGAATATGAGCATGGCCTCTTCTTAAATTTCATCAGGGTTTTACTAAAAGTAGACAAAATATTTTTTTTTAAAGGAAACCTCTAGGTTTTGGCAAGAAACACTGTAGAAAAACAACTAACCTGAAGTGAAAATTCTGCATGATTGGGTGTGAGCAGTGTATCCAATTCCGTATTGCCCTTGGGGCTAGTGTCTACAAGCCATAAGGGTCCAAATATATCCAGTGTAATCTGTTCATACCTGCAATGTTTTTTAAATGGCCATACTGTTTGAAGAGATCATAAGACTGCTGCAGTAGAAAAAGAGATTAAATAAAGGTGTATATTGACTAACATTCCCGAAGTTGAAATCATCTGTCATTTGGAATATTGCTTAAGATTCCCTCTTAGGAGATTTCTAACAATATTGAGAATTTCATAACCATGGAGCACATAGTATGTGCAAGAGGGTAAATGAGAATGTCTTAAAAGGTAATAAATAAATTTTAATAAAAATTGTGCTACAAACAAACTGTATCATTGATGTATTGTTATCTTACAATAAGAGATCTTTTAAAAGATAAAAAAATAAAGTTTTTTTAATAAAAAGGTGACACCTTATTTTTCTCCCACTTTTTTAATAAGGGTCAGAGCTGAAAAAAAAATTCAAAGAAAGATCCTATACACCTTCTTAGGAGAAGCCTTTCCTAATGTGACTATTTTAATGTATAAAAGTAGAATCTATTCTTGCCAGACATCAGAAAAAGAAGTTAATCCTAACTCATAGATGGTATACATTTTTATTTCAAATTGATGTTGAAACAAGCCACAGATTTATATTCTACACTTAAGGGCTTTTTTTTTTTTTGTCTCATATTGTCATTGCCTGCACTGTCTCAGCCTGTTTGGAGCTCTCAAATTTGCAGGGCAATGTACTCTGTCAATTGAACTTTACTTTATGAGCTCATCAGGAAAGAAAACAAACACAAAGCAGAAGGGCTCAATCCCCTTCATAAAGGTTAGTCTAACATGCATTCACTTAATTCATGAGGTTTCTATCTCACAACTTCTTTGTTTCCTGACTCCAACTCACAGTTTGTAATCTTCCACTTTGTAACTAATGTGCAAGCCAATGAGTAAAACTGTATCCTAGCTGAGGGTGAGTGCCTGTCCTCCTTCCTCATCAGGGCACAGGCATCCCACAAAAGGGAACCACAAAAGTCTCTTCACTCTTACTGGATCCAGCTCAAAACCTTATTTTTTGTAAGCAGACTCATCCATGTCTTCCAGCTTGGAAGGTATGTCTACACTATTTGCATAACTTTGTGGATTCTGAAGTAACTGCACAACAGTCAGCATACAGGAATGGTGGCTGCAGGAGACAGAAGATTTCAAGTGACAATGGCTGCATAATGACGTTCAGTCCTTCTTAGCCATAGAGTCCAGGATGCGCTGCTCCCATCATACCTCAAACTTTAGCATGGGCTGTTCAGCCCCTGGGCTGTTTGACTGTTCAGCCAAAACATGAGCAGGAGCTGAATAAAAACACATGCACCAGTTCCTTATCACTGACCAAGAAATTGCATAAGTTTGATAGCATAAGGAACAGGCTGTTGATATGGTAAATCAAAACCAAACCCATTCCCCATAAATCCAAATTCTTAATCATAGAGTGTACATTCAGTAAACTGCAACAGCAATCATTTTCTACTTTACAATTAATTGTAGTACCACAATATTTATTTTAGCATGTTTTCTTAAACACAAATTATTTTTATTACAGTATTTTATAAATTTAGACCATTTAAAGTGCAGCATGATCTTTTGTTGCAACTTTTTGGGTTTTGCCACAACTAGATCAGACACAATTTGCATATTGATGAAATTTTCTAAAAACAGCAATATGTCTTAGATGTCTACAAATGCACCTTGCTTAATACATTCATTCTTACGAATGAAAAAATATAGTTCATAAGCATGTCAAACATATAGGGGTCAAAAAAACACCCCAATTTCCTGCCTTTGTATTGGCGCACCTGCAACTTTCTTGGAAAATCCTCTAGCACTGGGGGCTCCTTTTGAAGGAAATCATTACAAGTAGCAAAATGGAGAGATGTAAATGCATAAGTTTTGCCATTCTTTGAAGTCAGGAAATGCTAAAGCATCCAACAAAACATTTTACTCAGATTCTTCGGGCTTAGGTGAAATAGTCATAGGATGAAACCTACCTGAAGGTGTTGTTCAGATAAAATAAGGCCTGGACTTTATTCCCCCCATCTGATAAGTTAGCTAAGCCTGGCATTCCCTGGAAAAGGAAAGAATCAGAGGTAAGTGTATGGGGGAAGACTCCCTGAAAGCATACATCTAGCAGGCTATACTTGGTGAATTTTGTGTGGGAGAAATAAAAAAAAAAAAAGAAATCCCACAGCTGAACCACTAACACACACATTACATCCTTGTGGCACACTCAGGATGGGAAAAGAGAGGTTGATAACAGCACCTCAGGGAACAACCAACAACTAGCTTTAACTGTGGGCAAAGTCAGAGATTAGCATGGGGCTTTACACTCAGCAAGGTCGCTGGTGGCTTATGCCAAAGCTGAGTTAGAAAGCAATAAATGGTGGAGAACAGTCACCCCTCAGTGCAACAATATCCACATCTATCCAACAGCCATGTGAAGGCTATGCACATCTGAGTTTCCTACACAGAGAAACCATACACTGTCAAGGTCCCAAATGTGTTCACTGGTTGAATGTTCTGTTTGCCCAACTCTGTGGTGCTGGTTTTAAAAGAACTCAGAGGAGTGGGGTCCTTGGTTTCTGTCACTGTCTTTAAAACAATTACCTTTCTGTGTGTGACAGAACAGTTATCTCTATCTGCTTCCTGCACCACTCATTCTTTGAAAACAACCTCTACATTTTATATTAGAGAGGACAGCATGATTTTGTTCTTGGGGCTTCCCTCTTCTAAAGTCCCCAGTAAAAATCTGTACAAAACATGTTGCCTGAACAGAAATTTGGAAGGACTCAAAGTGGTACACACCTGCATGTCTCCATTTCATCTACAACCAATAGATCCATGAAGTGATCCTGTGTTTGAAAAGCTGGTAAGAAAGCTGCTTAACCCACCCTAAAAGAAGCACAGTGTAGCTGAATTCTTGACCCTGAATTTCCTATCAGGCACCTATCTGTTTAGATGTCAGAATATACTGCTTTAGGTGTGAGGATTCTCCCCAAACCTGCCCACACTATTTCCCAATAACTTACAGGTTTTGAGAACTGATGGGCATGTCAGTTCTATCTAGACAGATCAGTTCTTCCTAAGAAAGTATTTTAAACACTGGGCTAAATTGGACAATTTTAGCCACTAGGTAGTTACAACTACAAGATTCGCAAGTCCAGATGGCAAATAAATGACAGCACAACCCTCTGCCATAAGGAGCTTACCTTATATGAAAAATTCCTGACAGTGTGTGATCTTTGTTTTAGCAATGATAGTGGAGCATGGACAAAGGTTGTCAAATGTGGCTGAGAGCTAGTATTTTTTTTCCCCAGCTTCCCTACCTAATATTTATTCCCAGATTACAGAATGGAATTAATGCTTCATTTCTAGTGAGTCCAAACAGGTCACGTGACAATTGTGACTACATTTTTACACATTTTTCTCAAAGTTTAAGGACCCAGTAGTTCCTGGCATATTCTATTCTCAATGAGTGAACTTGTGTTGTAACTAACTGTGAGCTCTTTCCTTTGCAATATTTCTTGGATCACTTCAATTATTAATCTCTAAAGAATGTTTTTCTTTGCAGAATATTTATGGAATTATATAACATTAGCTGCTGTTTTTGTCACTGCAGCAAAATTATACAAGAATGGTGTAAAGTATGAAAAAAAATCTGTTCAAGGTTATATCAAGATATGTTACTGTGTCTGGTGAACTCATGTATCAGTTTACCTGAAACCTGGAACTATTTTCCTAGAGATTTTCATAAATATCCCTTTTTTCCTGGGATCTGATATCAAGATGTCAGCAGTGAGAAAGTTGTCCAGGACTGACTCCATTTTGGAGATCTGAATGACTAGCTACAGAAAGACACTTTCAGTTGCATGCTAATATCACTAAGTCACTGTGACATTTTATTAATTATCTAAAATCATACCACAGTCATATTTCTGTTAAGTACAAATTATTTGTAAATAGTATCTGCATGAATTTTGTTTGAAAAAGAATAGCGTGTCTGTACTAATTTGCTGTAGGAATTAAATAATTTTATTCTTGAAAAGGACACCTAGATTTAATTTAATTTTTGTCAACATAACTGTAACATAATCCTGACAGTATATTAACATATATAAACAAAGTATTCTCTGCTGATAAAGACAATGCTACATAAAATGCAGACAGAATGATAGTTTAAAATAAAGGTATTAAGCTATCATATCATGTACTAAGGCTCTAACTAACCAGTTGCCATGTTAGTCACTGCAGAACAAGAATAGTAATGCCTTCAAATTATTAACTCTTGTGAAATTATTTTCAAATTATTTTCTCTTATTTTTCTCTTTCCATCTAAATAAATATTGCTGAGATAAATTTCAAATGATTTAGTTCCATTGAAATAAGTGAACATTGAATGATGCCGCCCCAACAGAAAAGTTTGTAGCCCATGGTTTGTGGTGTATCATCACAATTTTAGAGCGGATGAAATTGTCTCCATCAACAGATAAGAACTTTTTATTTCCTTGGTTTGGAATAGAACACATAAAATCTATATCTACATAAAACTTAATTCTGATAAATACACATTATGCATAAATTCAAACAATAACTTGGTAAATACCAAGAAATAAAATAAACGTGCTCAAATAACTCAAATGATATTAAGAATTATTAAAAGAATCGCATTATCTTTTTAGCCTATGTTAAATGTTTTCAGCTTATGATCAGAAGGCACAATGGATGCAATTTTGTTGAAATATAATTAAGTGTCTATACAACTTCTGATATGATCTAAAAGTTTGTAGCTCTGATGTAAAATATTACTACACAGGATCAGGTGTGTAATACCTCATGAAAAACAAAATATATTTTTTTGTGGTGACCTAATAAGGGCATAGCAGCTTTTTGTCTTATATTGATTTAAGTCATCAATTAACAAAACCATTTGCAGAGTGATTGTGAAACATTTCCTGCATAATTTAACAAAACTCTTACTGAGCTTAAAAGAAACTACATGACAGTGCAATCTCCCTATCATTTTTTTTTAACAATTGCAAAAAAATCCCATTTCACTATGTGAAGATCCCCATTGTGAGGATTCTCATTTTGATGGAGCTCTGTGTTCCTTTGTGGTGCATCTTTTTTGCCCGCTCCCCAGGAGCTTTCTTTGAAGGCCTACAAGAAATTTTTGAAGTTCTCTCAACTTGTAATGTTGCTATACATTGAGGTAAATACACAGAAATCTAGTGTTTGCTATTATTGGTATGAGTTATCAAATCATCTTGTACTTATTGACAGAACTGTACAAGTCATCTGATTTCTTCATGCTTACAATGTCATAAGACAATTGCATTGGGTGGAGAAGTTCTAATCCTTCTGATTGCATTTCTTGGACAGCAAGAATGACTACTTCAAAGCCTAAATTAAATTTAAAGTTTTCCCTATTCATTCTTTCTGAGTTTAAGGGATACTTCTTTGAATGTTTAAATTCTTTCTTCCTTCCTTTCTTCTTTTGAGTTACTAAAAAAGGGAGAAAAATCCTTAATTTCTCCTGCATATTTCCTTTTTGTTATCTTATTTTCAGAAGAAAACTGATTTTTATTCTCTTACGAGGCTTGTATGTTAACTGCTGATTCCTTACATTATCTGGCTTGCACTTCATCTTTAATTTGCCACTTGAATGCTTACTTAAAAGGTGATTTGAGTAGATTTAAGTTCATACTAAGATGAATGAATTTCAGAAGCACTCTGTTCTTGTTCATTCCTTGATCTCCTTTATATTATTTTGCACCGTCCTTTCTGTAGCTCTTTCAAACCACTTCTGGCTACAAACACACCCTTTGGATGTTCTCTGTGGATAAGCAATAATTTCCCAGTATTTTTTGTTCTTCTGGTTAAAAATCATTCCAATGAAGATAAATTTCTAGTAAGTTAATTTTTCATTTAAAAGTCTTAGCAATTATCACATTAAAAAATGCAAATGACCAACATGTTTAAAAACTATTCAATAATAGGCCGAAATGTTAATAATCAAGTCCCTAAAGTGAAAACAAAACATTTTTATTAAAACTGGATTTTTCGAAAACCACTTTCTCATCGATGTAGACAGAAAGGAATGACTATTGCCACAATGAAGGCTGGTTGACTTTGTTTTTATTTGCAATTATGAGGCAACTCTTTAAGTTATAGTATATTGACAGTACTAAATATGTATGAAAAAGATATCTTTTTTTTTCTGTAGGAGCTGCTTTCCATGCTGCACTAAAGCAATTGTTTAGAGGAATTGACATAACATGAACAGAATGACAAGGCAGGTTATTGTGAATATTAGCTACACAGCAATCAGTTGACCCTTTACTTTGTGAAATTATTGACCTAATTCCCTGACAGCACTGGAAAGGACTATGTAGAATCAGTGGTAAATCTCTATTGTTTTGTTTTGTTTTGTTTTCATGCTACATAGATCCGGTGACATTTGAAAAATTATGTCAGCATAAAACTAGAGTAACAGAGAATTGTGTCCACTTTTAACTAGTATTCCAGCAAATTTAATATCGGGGTTTTTCCTAAAATATTTTCTGCAAAAATATAAGCAGTATCTTTTCTTAGAGAAAATAGAAGGATTTGTTGCCAATGTATTTCATCCCAGTCAACTGAACTGCTGTATTAAACATTCATTAGGGGAGATAAGGAATTTGTAATACATGGTCCATCAGTATATACAAACAAATATAAAGACATACACACATATATTTTTAAGCTTACACCGTCCCAAATTGTTGTTTTATGATTGTATATAAAAACAACAGTGATCTACAGAAAAGGCAGACATTATAGATTCCTGGTGCCTAATTCATTACTTGTTAGTAGATCCAGGACACCACACAGGGTTCCTTCTCTGTACAGATTGGGAGGCAAAGAAGACAAGAAGGTACACTCACTTCAAACCAAAAAGCTGCAGAGACATCAATTCAGCAGGTCAGCTGTTTCCTTTTGATACTGAGTTTACTCACAGAGACACTGGCTAGATTAGTGGACATGACATTACTTATAGCACTGCTAAAATAGCAACCAGGAAAAAAATATGGGAATTGTTGCATATTCATCAGTTTGCTTTTAGTCATAATTTGTATCAAAGATATGTTGCCTATAGATGGTAGTAAGAGCAATGTTTTTCCAAACTGGTACCTCTCAGAGGAACAAAAATGAGAAAACCTGATTTCAGTTTTGATTGTATGATCAAATGGAAAATAATTATGAAACACAGGATGCCTTTCTTTTAATTTAATTCTGGATGAATAGAATGTGCAGAGAATAATTAACAATATAATGTTCACTAATTACTGTCCTGCTACTGGAAATTGGCATTGATTCATAAACTACACTTGCATTACTCCGAGCTAATTAAGTAATCTCATTGGTCAGCTTTTAGTTTTTACCAGATTCTGGACAAATAATTTAAGATTCTAAACAATTTATGTTTGAAATGATTGCCCTAAACAGTATTTATTTTTTAGAAACATAATGTGTTTTCATTAAAATGTCAAGCACTTTGGAGGCTGGAAGTAAAAGGGCCAAGCCAGTTAGAATTCTAGAGTTTTGGTTTTCCTGGTACTGTAATAGCTTCTCTTTGAGTATTTTCTTACTATTATAAGATATTAATGTTCTATAAACTTTCAGATTAGCTTTTGTTCTCCTATGAGTAAAAAAACAGAGGAACCTTATTTTGCAGACAATCTTTTTTGATCATATATATCTAGCTTTGAAAAGAATATGGATCACAGAAAAATAATCAACTATTGTTATATGAGCTACTTTGCTTAACTTAGCCAATAGAAGTGAAGTGCCAATTGTTGAAGAAATAAATTTTTATTACCCTTATGATACATTTTACAAAAACTGTTGTCCCTGTTGACAGTTCGCTTATAAGTGCAACCTTGCACACTAAAAATTCTGTTTTAGGGGTTGTGTTTTTGTTGAGAGTTTGCCTAGCCTTATATCAACTTTTAGAAGAGCTCTCCAGGAACTGCTACACAGTTGTAGTACTTTATTAAAACTTCACCACAAAATCACCCAGTGCTCCAGTGCAGTTTGATCTTTGCTCCCTTCCCCTGCCCTCTTCTCCCTTCTTTAATAGCCTTTCTGCTGTCTTTCTTAGAAATTTAGTCCTGAGAACAAGCTAGAACTTAATTTCAGGTAGATATGATTGCAAAGTCTATTGCAAGTCCTGAGACGCAAAAGGACAAATATGGAGTATATGACATAATACACATGCTAGTCATGTCCTAGAAGAAATAAAGCTAATGTTTCTGTTATTACTACAGTAAATTCTCAGCATGCTTGTCAAAACAAGTCAGAGCAAAATTTAAGATTATGCTGAAAATTGTGTGATTGTTATTACAGCCAATGCTGGTTCAATAGATACAATTATTTTTATTTTTGGGGGGGTTCTCTGCAGGTTTTTTTGTTGTTCTTCAGCACTGTTTATAGAAAGGCATATATCAATTTAGGCTTATGTAACACCATTTTTGGTTATTAGAATTAAATGTATTGATGAATGAAGATACTTCAAAATATTGCCAGCAAATTTTGTTCAAACCTTTTGAAGTCCATTCATCCTCTTCAAGCCCAATGATCCTCTGGGCCTTGCAGGAGTTGTCCTTCAGTAACAGAAACACAACTGCCATTCAACCTCTCAGCTTTTCAGTAATAAACTCCATAAAATGTATTTTATAAGGATTTTTACTAAAAGCTACAAAAATACAGGTCATCCCTTGGAACAACTTAGGCTAAGTCATGAAGCAGTAAATAAAATATCAGGCATTTGTAAAGGAGTGTAGTGGAAGCAAAGAATGAATCAACACTTGATCAAATCAGTCTGACTACAAATAACAAACAAGACATATCTATTTGTCTTAAGATAGAATACACTTCTAGTTATGCAGGTGGAACAAAAGAGGGACTCCAGTTCTGGTTGCAGGCTTAGCCTCAAGTAAATACTCCCACCTCTCAGATTCCCTACAGATGTAATTAAAAAGTTACCCTTTTTTAGCAATGTTAGGCAATCCTTTATTTATTTTATTTTATTTTATTTTATTTTATTTTATTTTATTTTATTTTATTTTATTTTATTTTATTTTATTTTATTTTATTTTATTTTATTTTATTTTATTTTATTTTATTTTATTTTTTTTAATAATTTATCAAAGAATTTATAGCTATTACCTCTATCTATTTATTGATTTACCATACCTTATTGACATTGAAATTAATTTTTATTTTCTTTATTATTGTTCAGTTTAGATAATATTTCAAAAACTATTTTAAAAATTATTTTTTCCCTGCATTGGGGTCACTTGTTTTTCAAATCTGGTCTGAAATCTACACAGTCCAGCTGAAAAATTTGAGTTTAACCCAAAAATTTTAAAATCTCAGTTTTAGAAAACATTTTTGATTAAAATTTAAATTCCAATTTTGTCCTTGTCGTGGTTTGAGAGGAATTAAGTTTTTGGGATGCTGTGGTCAAACCAATAGGTGCTCAGATTTGAATCTCGGCACCTGTTGTGGCCACAGGACATGGATACACCTCTGAGAACACAGTGGCGGTAAAAGCTGAGAACTCCCAGGGGGAAGCTCTCTTGGGTTCTGTCCGTGGAAGAGAACAGAGCTGCCCTGCCCGGCTGCGGGCTGGGCCGGGGAGGGGAAGCCACGAGGGCTGAGTGAGGTAGGCGGGCCTGGGACAGAGAAGGGAGGTGAAGGTCCCTGCAGGATGGAAGGGTGGAGGAGCACTGTGAGACATCGGGCAGCCCCCCAGCCCCGAGGGAGAGAGGGAGGGAGGGAGCCTGGGCCTATGCCACCTTGAAATTTGATAGCACGGCCTGGCTGAGAAGGAAAAAGGCGGGGTGCTGTGAGAAGGTGCCCAGCAGGGCAGTGTGAGAGTTCTGGACAGGCAGAGCCTGAGATTTTAAGCCTTTTCTTGGATGTTCCTCCTGGATCATACAAATGCTGATCCTCCTGGAGCTGAATGAGGAGAGAGATAGAGGTGGAATAGCAGGAACTGGGCAAGTGTGATGAAAGTTGGTGCAAGTGAAAAATGTCCGAGAAAAGTTGAGATGAATTCTGGTGGGAGGAGATGAAGGAGTGGCCTTTGGCTGGACTTTTCTTGTATGGGCATGGACAGAACCATTTTTCCTGTGACACAGAGACTGCATTTAGGGGGAGGCCACGTCTCGGAGCCAAGAGAGTGCAGTGATGTGATGTGAAGGAGTGCGTGAACAGAGACGACGGGTGAGGAGGGTGGTGGTGCCCTCGATCTTTGGTGAAGGAGAAGATCTCTGTTCTTGAGACCCCTCGGCCCCAGGGGGTGAAATCTGGGGGGGACAGGTGTCCCAAAAGTGAGAGACTGTGCTCTTTTTGGAACTGGGCAAAGCACCCTTAGAAGGAAAACCCTAGAAGCAGCTCTGGTCCATGCGCAGTGGTGAGAGCACTGGGAAGATGTCACGATGGCAAATGTTCTCCGGGCGGTGCCATGTGTGTCATGGAAACACAAGAGGTTTCAACTGTGTTTCCTGGGGAAACCCATGATGCAAGAGGGACTCCTCTCTTCTTGATGAACTGAGAATTGATTATCTGAAGGGTGGTGATGGACTGAGAGTTAGTGATCTGAGGGATGGTAACTGAATTGAGAATCCAAGGTTTTGTCTTCCTGTGCTGTGTTGGAAATTTGGTGGGGGGAGGAGGAATGTTTGGAATGTTTTCATCCTGAGTTCTGTGTTTCTCTTATATATTGTAGGTTAATAAAGTTTTTTTCCTTTTATTCCTAAGCTGGAGCCTGCTTTGCTCTATTCCTGGTCACATCTCACAGTAGACACTAGAGAGTATGTATTTTCACGGGGGCACTGGTATTGCGCCAGGGTCAAACCATGACAGTTTTCAATCTTTAATAACTTCTTTAGATAAAGGAAAAGGAAAGGCATTTATTTATAATAGATTATAATCATAATTTGCAAAGTTCAAATGGCGGAAGCAAGTGGTTCTGCTCCTATTCATATTTAAATCCTCTCTATACTTAAGGATGGCTTTTCTAACTAAAAGAGAGCTCTGAAATCAAGATTCATAGACAGGCAATTCTGCAAGAGCATCATGTCAAGGCCAGAGGAACCTGGCATCAAAGTAAAGCTGCTTTTTTATTATCATTTACACAGACCTATCCTACCACATGGAAGGCAAGTAGACATATCATCTTCTCAAAGCTTAATCAGTGGTCTATGAAATATCTGAGAAACAGAACCCTCCATCTCTGACTCTAAGTGGACCCTATATTTAACCTCCAAATATGTGTACTTTTGAAGTAGCAGAAATTAGGCTATTCATTATTTCTGTTTTCCCAGTTTTGTTGACTAAATCATATACCACATCTGACACAAATTCCAAAGCTAATTCTTCTTGCCTATAGAGTTTCATTTTAAGCAGATAAATGTTTTGCAAAAATCTCTCAAAATCAAATGCTCTTTGACATGGACTACCTGCAGACTCAAAGTCAGGAATCCTACTCAGGAAACACTGAAACAGCATTGGTATGATATTAGATCTACATCACATGTAGACAGGAGGGCCAAGACAGATTTTGTTAAAACAATCAGCTGCACAGAGAGGGATATATTTTCCTCCATTTCTTCCAAAACAAGCAATAGACTTTCCAATAAAAAAGGAGTCAGGTTAGGACAAAGCAGTGCGGAAGGCTTTACTCATAATGTGAAATCTCTTTTGTAAAAAGAAAAAGAAACTTTTAAAATTAGTTCAGTGTTAAAATACTTTATAAATGTACGTATGCATATATATATCACAGAATAAAAATGGTTCTTGAACATTAGTATCAAGAACATGTATGAGCTATATTATAATTACCAGTTTGTGCAAGTAAGGTCACTAACAATTTACTTTTGGTAGTGGGTAGCAATATGCTTCCTTTCTGGACTTTCATGTTGTTTTCTTGTCTTTCATCTGCTAAAACAAATGACAAAAAGACAGGGCATCATTTTCATAACACTGTGAAGCACATCAGTACTGATTTCCAGTAAGTATCATATTCTACATTCACACACCTCATGCAAAGATAACTCAGATTCTAAGTCTATGGAAATAAAAGTGCTCTGGCACTCCTATCTTTAAATTGACTGTCAAACGGGCATTTCTACTCTCTGGAGATCTAATTAGACTTGCAGTGTTTTATACACCATTCCTAAAGGGATGGGAGCTACACAGCATCTTCAGTCTATGCTGCTGGTGTCACTGCTCTTCTGTTTCAGAAATGGTTCTGTTATAAGTAGGATTACCTCTCCCTCTATAAGAGAAATTTTCATTACCTTTATTAATTTATATGAGCTGATGCAACTATGTTTTCTAATGCATAGAATACTGATGTTTTAATATAACTCTGTGTATGAAAAAGATGCCAGAGAAAATACAGAGAAGGAAAACATATCAGTTTTAGAAATATATCTCAAGGTACAAAAATAATTTCCAGCTATCACTAAGAAATTAGGCTAAGAGTTAGTTGTAAACAATTTTTCAAGAGGTAGACTATTTTTTGCTTTTCTTCTTTTTGTGTTCAGAGTCCTAGATATATTAAGTATAACATTTGGTCATGCTACCCAGTTTTCTGAAAAGCACAAAGCATGAACAAGGAACAAAGTCATACTTGCGTTTAACTTATAGATACATTGCTCACAGCTTTGTACAGCAGAAAGAATTGAAAAAAAGACAGGTCATCAACCAAGAACTAGGGGAGGGGAAGGAATGCATGGGCCTTGTAGTAGTAAAACTGAGAAACTTGTTTCATCTGAGAAAAATCAATTCAAAAGCAAGAACACATGAGATATATCCAGAAAGATATTTTTAATAGACTATTAGACTATCTTAAAAAGGGCAAAGAAGTCTTTTTGACCTCTTATGACCTCTCCTTCCATATACTTTGGCTGCTGTGTAGCCACAACACAGAGACAAAAAGCAAAAAACTACTGTAGAGACATTTTTTGTTGTTCTGTATGCAGAATCTAAGCAAAACGAAGGCCCTGTGTACTCTCAATATTAAAACTTTTCCTGTCTTTACATAATTCCATGACTAATTAAGGAAAAATGAAAACAGTAAGCATCCTCATCCTTTTTCTTCTTTTTCTTTCTTTTTTTCCCCCAGAAGACTGCAGTATTGGCACTGCATTTTCCAGTGCTTGAAGGACATCTCTGAGGACAGCAGAGCTTTACACGGCCCTTAATAACTTTCTGTGGAGGCCTTCTTTAATATGCTTTTAGGTGGATTTCACAAGAACCAGCTGAGTCTTAGCAGAAAAAGACTGATACCTTTTATGGACTTCACATAATGTGTCATGTGAAAGTTAATGGAGTAGCTTCAAAAAGGGGCAAAAGCATCTTGCTTACATCTGGCAGTGGTTTGGTTTAACAAATAAGTGATTTCTTATTTCCAATATCATTGCTTCTTGCTAATGCCAGATTTCTCAAATTAAAATACAATATTCTGAGCTGTAAGGAGAATGAGTAATTTGGAACCAAGATTGTTCTATACCAGTATGACTAATCACAGGCTGCAACCTTATATAGCTTTTTCAAATGTCTTTCTGACACTAAGCAGAGTGTTTTGCATCCAATTGGGAATTCCGTAACCTTGGAATTTGCAGACACACTAATAAAAATGTACCTGATTATACAACGAGCAACAGTGGGAGTCCAGACTGACAAGAAGAGAATACCTAAACAGCAGAAACTCAATAGACTAGAAACCTGAGACAACGTATTTCTCCAGTAGATGCAGCATGCTACACATTTTACAATACTTTAGTAAAATACCTCAAGTTCAATGGCAAAATGATTATATTTTATACAACTGTGAATTAACATCCTAAACATTTTTGACCAAGACTACAATTTCTTTCCTTTTCCTTTTTTTTTTTTTTTAATATTTCTTTCTGAAACAAATATCAGGCCTTCTCTGGAGAAGCAAAGTGAGGAAAAGGGAAAGAGTTTTACAATATATGAACAGAACTGACCATTGGATGTCAAACAATTTTTAATAAGTTGCTTTGTATTTCCACACAGTAAAATGAGATGCCGTTTGTTGGGTTTTTCCCCACAATAGAGGAGGATGGGATTTTTTTTGTTGGTTTACTTGTTCTGTAGTGACCCTTTATTGATCAACAACATACGCCCCCATGAATTTTGATGTGTAGCGCACTAGTTTAGACTATACGTTTCTGTTTCATATCTGATCAAATCAGAAAGGAAGAACAGCAGATCAGCAAGCCAAAGTCATTAAAAATTCAGAGGTAGTGAAAATGAGGAACTGGGCATTAATTAGCCATACACTATTTAAAGCACAGAAGTACTGAATCATGACACCATTTCACATATTTTCCACCCTTTGTGCAATTATGCTATCATGGCTGCTTAAACTATATCTGTTGTAGTATAATAAGCCTGAAAGCTGCTGACCTTTCCCTTAGAGCATACCCTTCCCATCCTGCTTGCTTACTCACCACATCCTTCATGCTTAAAGTTCTTCTTTACTTTGAACACCAAGTTCAATATTGTGCTATTATGAAACAACTGCAGACAGCTAATAAACAAATACAGCTTGGTGCCTCCAAAAAATCTATCTGTAGCTATTTAAACTGTATGAAAAAACAGCATGTGCTCTTAAATTCACCAATTAGAATCCTTTAAATCATGTAATAAAAAATCTCACTTTACTATAGAAAGGTCACCTCAGCAGCAGTAAGAGATGTTTGCCAGAAAGAACTTTGACCACAGTCCTCAAGATCTATTCCAGGAATGGCAGAACAAGGCTAGCAGCTTAAGACATAACATATTTCAGACATTGCAGGTACTGGTCTTTGTCATTTTATGATGCATTTTGTGCCCCTGCTGCCAAAACTATTTCATGTGAAACAAGTATAAATTCTCTTGTGCTGGATAAATCATTGTGAGAAGAGTATGGATCTTTTTCCATAGCATGTAAAGGAAAATAACAATATTAAGATAAATGCACTAAAGGTCAGCAGTACTGACATCTTGTCAGGCTCAATTTAGATCCTGTGTTGACTAATAAGTACCTCACTTCAGTTATTCAGTCTGAACACAAGAATTCTGGTTGCTGCTAGTACTGTTCTTTCTCAAAAATACTTAAACCAGGAAAATATTTGTCTATATGGCAAATAATCCAATTATTTATGAGTCCTAGAAAAGGTCACAGAAATAATTTTCCCTCTGTCTTACTTTTCCAGTTTTTCTTTCTTTCTTCTCTAGCAAATAAGTGGGGATACTATTGCCAAAATTTCTGAAACAGGATAGCAGACTTACTTTTATGTGCACCTACAGAGACTTTATTGCAGGCAGCTGAAGTCAAAACCAAGAAGAAAAATAGTCACTTTAAACAATATTTCTTATTTGACACAACAGTGCTTATTAAAGCTGTTCCCTAATTAATAAGATAGACAAAAGAAGAGTATATGGTTCTATATTTTTGTATTCTAGACCCATGTGTTTTTTCCCTTACAGCATGTTGTACTACTCCTGTTGATACCAAAAGCATACTGCAGCTCATTTAGTCAAAATACAGCTGGAATTATTATATAATCATAAAAGGTATGACTGTACCAAAAAAAAGAAACAGCCAAATAGAATTGTGAATGGTGGAACTGGAATTCTGATACCTTAATGTGAACCTTGTGTCTGCATTACATAGCAAAAGCCTCCGCTATCAACTGTGGTGCAATAAACTGTGGCACTCCTGCAGCAATTTATTTCCTTTTTTGAGACCATGAACTTTGAAAATAACCTAAGATGCAGAGTGCCTTAAATGGGAACAGTGGTGAGATATGCTTGAAAACACACTCCTTATCCCAACTGAGATACTAATGAAGGCAAAAGCCTCAATATCTAATCATTTGAACATATTTTTGTGCCATCAAAATAAAGAAAAAAATAAATCATACATTGTGTGCATTGTGCTGGAACTCATGACGTTTACCTTTCCTTTCCAATTCTGCTGCATTGGAGTGTATATATATAGATATATATATATATTATATGTGTGTGTGTGTGTGTGTGTGTGTGTGTGTATTTATACACACACACACACACACACACACACACACACACATTTAAAAAAACTAATGCAATGTACTGTCACAAGAAATGCTACTTCAAATAAAACCAGATTGAAAATGTAATAACAAATCAATACTCTAAAGTTTCTAAAGTTTTGAAGTTTGTTTTGGCTTGTTGGTTTTTTTGTGTTTTTATTTTTTTTTTTTTTTGAGGTTTTTTTCCAAGTTAATGAATGGGTGAAACTATTACAAGTCCAAACTGCAGTATAATCTAAAGTACAGGTGCTCCATCATCACTGTCATTGCATATGAAGTAACAATTCTTGCTCCAAAGAACGAGGTCAAGAACACTTGCACCAGTCAGAAAAAGAAATGTGTATTCCTATCTTTTAAGCATAGTCAAAATCACTATCAAAACTGAACTAGCTATTGAAGTTTTAGGCTCACCTGTCCATGAGCAAAACCAGAGTAGCTTAGCCTCAACCTTGCTTTGTGTGCTTTGCAAATATTAACAAATTCATTGTCTATACTATTACTGATAAATCAACCCTCAAATTAACAGCTATTTAAATACTCACATGTTGATTTATTTGATGCTGAACAACATATGAAGCTACCACATTTTTCTAGAAGCGTCACTATATGAGAGTAATTCAGTGTTATAACTCAAATTCAAGCAATACCTGTTATTTAATATCAGACAAAAATATATGGTTCTACATCTACTGGGCATTAATCAGTTTGAATTATCTCAAATCCACTGTGTATAAAACAATAAATGAGAAATAGCCTGGTAATCATTATTCGGGGAATGACATTTCAAAGATATGTCAGACAAAATGTTCAAAGTCATCAGATGCATGAAGTAATTTCAGTATTTCTCTGTACGGCGCCTCATGTTTAGAAAGCTTGTGTTATTTAAAGATGAAACAATATACACAGTCTAAAGTTATTTTAAAATTCCTCTTTTTAACTACAGTAATAGTCCATCTTGTAAAAGAATACAAAGTTCTTGGAAAAAGAGTACATAGAATTACTGAATACTTGGGGTTTTTTTGAAATTCAGCTGTGCTGCTATGACAATACCTAAAGTCCTCTGGCCTATCCTGCGTGCAAAATGAGGGCCCCGTCAGTCAACACTAGATATCTTCCCTTTTCAATCCAGAGTAAAAAAGCTCTTACTTTTCCTTATACAAAGCCTGTTTTCCAAAATTTGTCTTGGCAAAAGCTACAAATCCATCCATGGAATTTTCATGCATGAAGTAAATCAATACTTGAAGTACTTGAACATCAGACTCTCCTACACACTAACATTTTGCCTACTCGAATGTCTCCTTATTTCCCAAGCTTTGGGAGCTGGATCTCGTCCATCTAGTTTTCTGGAAAGTTCTTTATGAGTTAAATAGAGAACAAGTCCAATTATCTCTCCACACATTGATTCTTTCATTTCAACTTTGATTCCTAAACACATTTATTTACTATTCTCTTTGTTTCATTGCTCTTGTATGTTTAATTAAACCAGAAATAAATATATTATATACTTCATAAAAGGGGACGTTTTGGTCCAAAAATTTATAAATTTTAATCTAGATCCCTTCAAAAAAACTTAAAAAAACCCAAAAGATAAAAAATCAGCTATGAACTGGGAGGTAGATTTTAAACAATATGCTCATCATGAGTTCTAAAAAACTTGTGTCACACATTTTTTCTTAGTTATTTTGACATAAATTTTATATTTCCTTCATTGTAAAAAGATGAGAAAAGCTTTTATTACTACTTTTTTTGTAGTTCACTGCATTATGGTTGTTGTTAACTTTCTTTTCCTTTTACATTTCATGAAGTTACTATATAAATTACAACAATTTCATGTTTTATGTTGCTTTTCAAGCATATTTTACAGAAATTATACTCACATATTTTTCTGTAAATGCAGTACCGAGATAGATGATGTTGAGGATAATGCATGTTCAATAGTCATATTCTAAAATGTCTTATTGATTACATAAACTTAACTATTTAAAGTAGCTCACAGAACTATTCCAGTAAGCAAAGGCATGACCTTAACTATGTGGTAAGTAGACTGTTATAATAATATATTGTAGTCCTTAAATAATTTTCTTAGAGTAAACCTAATGATGCAGTGAGATTTGATTAGATTGATATATAGACAAATGCAAAAGTTTTCTAAAGTTACACTTAATATTATATCTACAAACACAAGCAAATGGCTCAGTGGAATATCAGCTAAGCCAAAAGGAGTCCTGATTTGAAATAGAGACTTAAAACATTTATTATCATGCTACTCAATTACTGTGCCTTACTGAAGAGAAATGCATCAACATATTTCTCTAATAAATGGAATGAGCCTTCCACTTAACCTGATAGCAATTATTTTTGAAATTTATTTTCTTCTGTCACAAGATACCAATTTCAGGAAATTAATAGACCATCTACTTCTAGCTGGCTTATATAACTGTTAGAACTGGCACTGCTTCAGCAAACAGGCAGTGCTGCATTGATTGACTTTGACAGGTGTTGCTTGTGGATGAAATGGGAAAATTAACTAAAGGATTCAATGAGGAACTTGTTATATTATGCAGTGTGACTGTTCTTGTTTGTCTTTTGTATTTTCCTTTTAGATTTTTCTTTTAAATAATAGAAATTCATCATTTCTACTGGAAACTCTTTTTTTTTTTCCGTTAAGCAAGAAATATCTATTTCCTTACCTCTCTGAGTTTTGTCATAAATTTTCTTTTTGCTTTGTGTTTGTGTTATAAAGACATCATGAAGATGGTTCTTTATAATAATTTTCAAGTTCTTGTTAAATGTTTTCATTGTGATGAATATATAAAGCTGGAATTATGTTTGCATTTCTTCTGTGTAGTACTTCCTATAGATTAAAATGAATGTGATGTTTTATTTTTGGAAAATGCCAGTGGGATAGCAAACAGATAGCCTTCAGACTGGATATATGCTTTTCAGTAATAGAAATAGATAAATAGACTAAGGTTTTTCATAGGAACACCTATCATTGGTCCATGAAGTCAACTTCTAGAAGCTTTGAATGCTCTTGAAAACAGTATTGAAGAAACTAAACCTGTAATTTTATGGCATTGTTTATAATTTGATGCCACCAAGGAATTTAAACATACTTGACTAAGCTGATGATCAGGAATTCACGTGACAGCATATATATCATGTTGGCATTGCAACTGTAAATTTTATAAATAAATCACTTTGTGGAGCATATGCTTTCTGTTCACTGCCTAGTAACATGATACAGTGCTATTATATGTGAGGATTTTTTATTTTTGTATCAGGGCAGTTATACAGACAAGGAAGTGAAGCATTATTGACTTCATAATATTTTCATATTCACATTTAAATCTTGCATATGTAGTGGAATTGATCTGCCTGTATCTGTCTCAGATATAGTAATTTGAGCACTTTGTGAAGTCAAAACTTCACAAAAACTTTTGTGTGTAGGAAAAACATGCTTTGCTACTTTTTAAATGAACTGAAATGAAAAAAAGTTGATATTTATTTACATTCAAATGTCTTGGAGATGCAAGGAAGTCAGGAAATGTACTATGTGCTTGAAAATTATATATATTATATTAGAATAATTTGGTATTGGAATTTTTTCTGCCATGCCTTCTTCAGATCTGAAATAAAATCTGCAAAATTTAAAGTTCAGTAGATGTAAAGGTTGGGAATGTGGGAGTTAAGTTAAAGATGGAGCAAATAAGTGTCTGCTGGTAGTTTGTGGAACCAAATATGTGAAAAAGGGAGTGACAAGTAACATGATTATCTTATAAGAAACAGACAGAAAAACATAATTCAGAATGTTGGGAATGAAATGGGTTGTGTGGTGGGAAAAGATGGGGAACATTAATATGCAATAAAAGCAAATATGAAATGAATGTACTGTCTTAGATCATTAATGTGCTATAAAAATAATGTCTGGTGCACACAGAGATCAAACACTTGCAAAATAAGCAACAAAGAATTCACCATTTCAACATTCTCTTATTGTGCTGTTTCTAGCCGCTGAAAACTGCTACACTTTTAGGTTCAATGAAATTTTGTTAAGCCTAATAGGAGTAAAACAAGAATTCAACAAATGGGGTGATCACATAAACACAAAAGCACAAGCCTCTTTATTCATTGCGCAATGCACTGCATGCACTATGTACGTAGGCAAGGATGTAGTCCCACAGTACCTCTCTTCTAAACCTGAGATTATTTACTGCTGCAATTCAGCAAGTCCTTTCTTCTTTTTTCTTGTGTTTAGTTTAGTTAGGGCCCCTCACTACAAGACAGACAGAAGTGCAGGAGTGAGTCCAGAGAAGGGAAACCAAGCAGGGTCTGGGTCTGGAGCACAAGTCCTGGGAGGAGCAGCTGAGGAATCTGTTTTAGTGTAGCCTGGAGAAAAGGAGTCTCAGGAGAGTGTACAACTACCAAAGGAAGTTGTAGCAGGGTGGGGAGCAATCTCTTCTCCCAGGTGAGACCTCATTCTTCTACCAGTGACATGATGAGAGAAAACGTCTTCAAGTTGTGTCAGAGGAAGTTTAAATTGTATATTAGGGAAAAAAATCATCACCTGGTTGTCAGGCATTGTAAAAAGCTGTCCAGGAAAGTAGCTGAGTCACTACCCCTGGAGGTATTTAAAAGATGTGTGAATGTGGTACTGAGGGGCAAGTTTTATTGTGAGCTTGACAGTGTTAGCTTTATAATAGGACTTGATTAAAAGTCTTTTCTAGCCTAAATTCTATGATTCTACTTTAGCACTGAAGTAGTCTTGGAAAGAGGGGGCTATAAGGTTGCTTTCACACCTATTTTAGATTCAGATAAGTACTCCAAGAAGAAAAACATGTCTTAGCACTATCTGTGTTTATTGTCATGTGTTATGAGTTCTAAGCATGTTTTAATGTAGTCCATAAGAAAAACACAATTTGGAAACAAGGACCTTGAAAATATTTACTATCTTTGTTTTCTGATACCTACATTTTGGTATGTGTTTATATTAAAAGATAGACCTATATGTATTAGAAAACCACACCTCATCAAAAACTAATAAATTAAATATGGTATCTGCTTTAGTATTAAAATTGCAAGCTCACTGGATTGTGTATCCAACTGACACTTATTCTTCATCTTTCTTCATCTGTATCAGAAATCCTCTAAAAAATTCCTTTATTTGCAAATGTCAGCAAATATATTTTCTATGATTTTAAAATCAAGCAAAATTTGGACTTTTCCTTCTAGTAACAGAGATTAAAATAAGTATAGAGAAAATCAGTTTTGTGTCAGACCAGGCTTCTCACAATTGTATTATGAAGCAAAAAGAATTTTCCTTAATTAAAAATAGGACATTTGACAGAACTACTTCCAAATGTATGTATATCTAATGGAAGAAATAGATGACTAAGGTCTTGAAATAAAAATGTGAAAAAATAAAAAAATTTTGTGATTAGATCTCTAGTTGAATGACACAGGTGTAGAAACACAGACACACGTGACTGTTAATAAAAAAAAAAAATAAGTTAAATTTCTATAATGAGATAAAGACATTAGGTCTGCAAGAGCTACCAGGTCACTAATTACAGCTATTAGAACTAAATTGTTTGAACCATCCACAGCAGAAACTCTTTGATGAACTGTTGGATATCCTGGAAGGTTACATGTGACACTGTGAAACTTTGCTGAGGATCTCTAAATGAAAAAATCAGCAAATGTCTAATACATTATCTGACAATATTAGTCTCTCAAAGACATCTATCATCAGAGAATTAATGAGCTAGAAGAACAATACTAGAAACTAAAGATACTAGAACCATGAAGAGATCTTTGTTTTCTGATTATTAGCAAGTATATTGGTGGAAAAAAAAGGCAAACCGACAGATTGAAGTAGTTTGTACAGAAGTCTCCACAACTGGAATTGTTGTTTAGCACTCCATGATATTCAGCAGCTTTGCTTTAGACTACAGTATTTAGTTTCAACATGTTCCCATTGTGCCAGTGTTCCAGAGCTATTCAGGCATCACTCACTGGTTTAGATTATTTCTGCTGCATTTTAAGATGAAATTTATTTAGTAATTATTTAAATTTCCTCAGAAAGTAATATATTTCACAAGCACCAAAATCACTTCATGAGCAATTTACAGTGAGGGGTACAATAACAGAAACCATGGTACTACTGCAGGCTAAAATAGGAAAACCAGCTTATACAGTGTAAGATCTTCATTTTTATTTTACAATTAAGAGGAAAATTTAGCTGAAGGAGAAGATTAGAATAAATCCAATGCATATATTCCATTATTTAAAAGTCCTGATTTAAGATGCTGGTAAAAAGATGCAGATGAAGTGAAGTCAGCTTCCTACAGATAGACATTTTTAGTGTCACTGGAAAATGTAGGTGATGGTCTCTAACTCCCAGCCTAAGATTCAATGCTGGGGTTCCTTTGCAGATAAAGACAAGAGACCTGCCATGCAAGAGGATGCAACACGGAGTATGAACAGGCAAATTAGCCTGAAAGCCATGTTGATGACAATAATATGTTTGGTAGTCCTGAATGGAAGCTTGTGAGTTCTCAATTTAGGTTTTACAGGGCACACTAGTGTCAAACAACAGATTGCTTCAAAGAAAAATAAAAACAGAAAGTCCCTTGAGATACTGCACCTGTATTTTATACCTCAAGAGAGCACTTCTTGGAAGTTTTGATAAATTATAATTAAGCTGCAGGCATGAAGTCAGTTGTGTGTTGCAAGAATAAATAAATAGAGCATATAAAGGAAGGAAAAGCAAAGTCATCTCTGTTCCTACAAACCAGTGTAATCATGCATCCTCAAAATACTCTTTTTTGGAGACCCATATGAGTATAAATCCCCCCTGTATACCCTTTATTGGTCACATATTATTTTTTTCTTGGTTTTCCTGTATAATTTTTCCACGTCTTCATCACACAGGCTCTAACTCCATATCCAAATGTAATGCTACCTACTCTCTTTCTGCAACTTTCAGGACATCACTTTTTCTATTTTCACATAAAAATGAAGGTTGCTTTGGCCCTCAGTATCTGATTTGTCTCTCAATGCCTCAGGAAAGCAAAGACCCTTGTGCCCAGTCAGTCTGTCAGCATCCCAGTAGGGGGACCCTTCCTGAACAGTTTCTCTGAATTGGAGGGCAGTTGGACTGACTTGTTCTGGGACACACTGACAGCATAAGGGAGACCCCTCAGTGGGTCTTCCTACTCTATGACAAATTAGTGGGTCTTTCCATTTTATTCTAGCTGCTCACAGCAGTTGCCAGTGCCTTTGAAGGGCTCACACCAACAACTCTTTATTGATGGAGAATTGTGACAGGTTAAGATTTGACGATTGCCACAGACAGTACCTAACTGCAAAAAATAATTCAAAGCAATATACAGACAAGCTCCAATCCCCCGTGAAAGCACTCAGCATGCACAGGGTATGGTTCTTACCCAATATCGTTCTTTCCCTACGGGAAAGAAGACAGGTTGTCAACGAATTTCAGTAGTTACAACTAAGTCTTCCCTAACATTTCCCCTATTCTTAACTTTACTTTTACTATTTCTTTATGTTCAGGTGGAGTTTGAGCTACTCCTTTGTTACTGATCGGTCAATAAAATATAGAGCACACGCACAGTGAGGGGTGGTCATAACCTTGAAGTGAAGGTGGGTAATTTTGGGATGGAGGTGTGCATTAATGTTATAATCAAGCTATAATGAACTTGTATTAGTTCATTATACAACAACCTCTCTTTTTCCTCTAATTTTTGCCCCAGGCATCTTTGCTCATCTATGCAATGAAGCTGGTTTAGCAGTTTTTCTACTTATGGATTAACTTTTCTGAACATCACACTGACTAATGCTCAAGGAAAAGCTGGTGTCCATTTTTATTAGCGAAACTGATGAAGTCATAGCCAGAAATTTAGCTGAATTGTGGAGCCCTGCCATATTTACAAAATGTGATGGAAGTGTGGGAGGAGGACAATGCGAATAATTTCTCTAAAATTTTCAGAAAAAAAAAAAAAGAGGTCTCAAATTGAAGTTGGGAAAAAATCCTTTTTTGGTCTTTAAGGAGAACAAAAATACTATGTATAACAACTTTCATTTAAAAAGTTGAAAACTAACTTTCATATAAATCTTTTCACTGCAATGGATAGTTAAGTGACTAGAATAAAATTGAATAGCACTCTCTTTTTCACTTGTCTACAGCACTTTAATAGACATTTTATGTCTTTTTTCAGTATGATTTCTTTTTTTGTGTCTATTTTGAAATATTTTAGTACATTTGTGTGACAAGAAAGAACATTTCATTGAGGTTTCAATTAAATCTAGTTTTCTATGATTATATGCTCCTAAGAATAAATATATAAGAGAATGGTAAGGAGAAGACATTAAAAAATACAGTTCCAAATCAGGTGTGTCAGAAGAAGACTGATATTTTACATTTTTTGTATACTCTCAGAATTCTAATAATTGCAATTATTGAAAAAGTAACCTTTACTTAAAATACATCATGTTTCCAGGAATGATTTTATACTTTTTAGGGGATATTATTTGCTCTATGTATTATTATTGAACGTACTTCTGGCTCCAGGCTGTACTTGTGACAAAAACATTAATGGTATGCTATCACCACTTGCATCAGAAACCTCTTAAGTACAGCTATACTGCTATTAAATTATCAATTTACCAAATTTTCCCAGCTTGGAACAGTTCCGTTTGTAATCAACTAACTTTTCTATTAACTCAACATTGTATGCATATCAGCGCTTCTGGGCTTTGTCTTATTTTCAATTCCCATGTGAAAAACAGCTGATAGAATTAGTGCAACATGGCTCTCAGTTTTTAATCTAGAAGGACTTTTTGTTTTATAGATTAAGATTCCCTTTTATATTCATATTTAATAATATTTTCCCATAATCTTTTTGATTTCCTGTTGATTTTCATTAAATATGCCATTATGATGTGTTTAGCTTTGTAATGTGTTTTAAAGTGAATTTATGAAGACCTGATTAGAAACTTGCATGTCTTCACAAAGCAGAATTTTCACATTAAAATAAAGCTCTCCCAGGTTTAAGAGGCCATTTGTTCGGTCTCATTAAAGTAATCTGAAATTACGCTATTTCTTGCAAAGAAGTTATGATATGTCATGGATGTCAACTATGTAAAATCCTGCTCAGTATTAGTTCAGGAATTTTACATATATATATATGTATATGTATGTGTGTGTGTGTGTGTGTATGACTGTTGTTTACAAGTCAAACTAATAATCATATTGAAAAGTCAAAACATATTAGCTTCCACTTATAAAACATATAAATACATTCAAATTTGGTTTCCACCCTACTTACCTAATGCTGGTAGAAGCATGCATGAGGGAAAAAGGTGGAAGAGAATATCTGAGAAAAAATAGACTTTTTTAAAGTCATCCATTTGAAGAAGGAATGAACATGTATCTTGGTTCACTAGGATCTCCCCATCAGCAAGAACTATTCTATCTTTGGAGAGAGACCTTTGGATAGATCTTTGCCAAAAAACCTAGTGTGACACTTAGTGCTTGAGCATGTGAGATATTGGTACAGGAGTAGATCATAAAAACAAAATCAGTTCTTGGCCACCTGCAATTATTTTTTTATACAAAAAATTCTTCTTAAAATCTTTCCGTAGAATTAAACTTGCTGTTCCAAATGTTCTAAAAGAGGAAGTAAGAAGACCACACAGTTAATCTGTAACTCTGTCAACCTTCAGAATTTGTCCTCAATTTTTTAAACCACAGAGCTGTTTTTTTTGCTAAAAGGTGTTGAAAAAACCCACATTTTTTGCGTATTTTTTGCATTTATGTGCAAAAAATATATAATCTCAAAATGGAGGAGTTACTTTTTTGAAAGACATTCTTGATGACAATTTAGCCACATTCTTTTCCTACTTTCTATTCATAATAGTTCTCATTTTCATTCATATTACCATCTATAAAAAGCAGCTACAGGCTTTTTTCAAAAGCTTAGCTGAATGAAGTAAAATGTACTTCTCCTTTCTTTCGAGTTTAAAAAGGTTTTTCTTTGCAAAACAGTAATTATTTCTACTTGTCTCATACCCTTTGCCACAATGATTAACCAGATAAAATTTACTGAAGTGACAATTAAAATTATTTCCTGTCTGTCTGTTCACTAACATTCCTTACTACTATTTTTTTCCAGTCGGGTGAATGTGCAAAGCTCAAGCTTCCCCATACAAACAAAAAGAGGCCTGTCCCATCCATTTAACACTGTTTTAAAATAGGCTAGTTTTGATGGTTCACCATTTGTTAGATGCTCTGCAATTTAGGATGTTAGCAAACTAATTGGACTTGTCTGAATCATAAATAGAAAAAGAATTCACCTAAGCCACATGGCTTGAACAAACAAGCCACAAATGTTTATGTTCTCATAAACATTTCTTTTCTTGTCCAATCTACCATTTCTTGAGAATAGGGCCGTCTTCATAGACAGGAAAGAGGCCGTTAGTCTTCTGAAAAGAAAAATTAGTTGCTGTCCAGTTGGCTGCTGAGGCGCTTCCTTCGACTTTTATTCAGCAGGTCTTTGGGGTTTTTTTTCTTTGTGCACAATGATCAATGTCAGATTCTGAAATATCTTTCTATAAATTGTCCAAAATTAACTGAACTTCAATTCTGTTTAATGTTTCTACACTTGATACAAGCCAATTAAGGATAAGCAATTATATCACATAATGTGTCCGGACAAGCTATGAAATTTGTACACCTCTCTTGTTAAGAATGTCAGATTAATGTCCACTCTGCTTAGGTTAAGCAATCATAGTTAAAATTCTGTCAAAGCTATGGCCTATAGTGTTTAACTAAAAGTGTGGAACACCAGAATCTCTTTCATTATAAAATTATCATAAGATATCTGGAGAGATATTGCAGTAAAGAATTAAGATGAAAGTCCAGGATTGCTCTTGGGTACGCTCAGAGCTGTATAAACTCAGAGACAAAACACTACAGAAAATTTTGGCTTAATATTTCACCAAAGTTACTGAACAGCAAAGCTTTCATTATTACAGATAATTCTTCTGAAATCTAAAATTAAGTAGTGGCTCAAGAATTTTTAAGTGGCTACCACAGGAAGCATTTAGCCAGTATTTGTTAAGACTGATGTAGTTCTCCTGTAAGAAAGAACATAAAACTGTAATATATAAAAGAAACCGGTTGAGACTCACCAAAACAGTGTCATCAGAAAAATTTAGAAAAATTAGAAAAACGTTGTTAGAGGTTATGATAATACCTAAAAATGCTATTAGGTGTTACTTAATGAATAAAAATCTAGATATGTACAAACATGTTTGAGTCCCTGACAGTATATCATATACAAGTAGTGATTAAAATGATTGAGTACATGTTAAAACTGTCATTTCAAAGGATGCAAATATTAACTTTTACAAATCCTTGGCAATTCTGAGTTGGTAAAGTATGGGACTAGAAAAGTACTTGAATAATTTGGAGGAAAATATGAAAGTAGTGCACAAACAGACACAGGAAGTGCTACCTTTCAGGATGGATTTTTGAGAATATATGATTCATATTCCAGTGAATCACAATTTTTACCAGATGGCCCTCAGAGGCCTAAGATCTCTTTAAACCAGGTACATATTAACTGGTAGAAAAGGACAAGTCATGAGTAAAAACGAAAATGTATTTAAAAGTAAATGTATGAATATTTAACTGCAGATCATTTTACAAATAATAGTTGACCAGATCTGCAAAAGGTCCCTGCAGATAGAGAGGAGTGGAAAAGGAAGCAATCTCTTTTCATGACAGGAATTTTCATTTCAATAGATTCTAATAAATTATGTAGAAATGTGCCATGGTTTAGGAATTGTACTCCCCAATTTAATGCTCCCACTGAGACTCTCCAAACCACACTGCTGCTCACCCAGTCACTCTCACCTTCCCATCTTCTCTGTGATAGGCTGAAGAGGATAATTGGAAGCATGAAATGTAATGACCATAGATTGAGATAAGAGCAATTTACTGGATAAAGCAATGAGGTAAGAAAAATAACAATGACAGCAACAATACTAAAAACAGATGGTCCAAGAAAGGAAACTCAATTGGTCACTGTGGAAACTGCACCAACAGACAGTATTGAATGGCTCCTTCTGCCAGGATTCCCCCACAGCTCCCTCTGGCTCCAAACTGATGTTATATAAATACACCCTCCAGCTCCAAACCGGTGTCACTCCACTGCTCCATCCACCATGCTTGCTCCACCAGTAGGAAGCAGCTCTTCCTGAAAGAGACTCCCTTCCCCTGACCCCTCCTGGCTACCACAAAAACTCACCCTGTCCTGAGCAGAATCAGGACAAATGCCATTAACATTTTCCATAAAACCTCCTAAGTGAAAGAAGCAAGACATATAGCCTAAGTCAAGATTCTTTGTCAAACATTTGATCTGTAAGATTTAAAATTTTGATTTTAGGAGAAATCACATAGAAATTTTTCAGGCATTACACAGAGCTGTCTAGTTCAGTATATATCTTCAGATATGGTATACCGGCAGGAGTAGGAGTCCTGTGAAGGAATGTGATGATAATAAATGGTGTTGTACATAGCTCATTCAAGGAAAAGTTGAAAAGGAGGTTGTTAAACTTGTGGAAGAAAAGGTTACAGTGGAATCTTATCCATGCATTTAGATATCTCATTTGAAAGATGGACCGAGACATTTATCACTGGTACCTTGGAGCAGGGTAAGAGTCAATGGGCAAAGCAGGTTCCCACTAAGCATATAAAAGGCCACTTTTACATGGGGTAAAACCCAAGCATGGCTTTCCCAAAGAATTTGTGGAGTCACTGACCTTGAAAAAAGTGCAAAAACTGAATACAGCCCTTAGCAACATGTTGTAGCTGTAACATTAAAGAAGGAGACTAAACTAGGTGATGGGTAGGTCATGTTTAACCAACCTGGTCACCTTTAATGACCAGGTGACCCACCTAGTGGATACAGAGAAGGCTGAAGACGTTGTTTATTTGGATATCAGCAGGGTCTTTGACGCTGTCTCCCACAGCATACTCCTAGACAAGCTGGCAGCCCGTGGCTTGGACAGGAGCACTCCTTGCTGGGTTCAGAACTGGCTGGATGCCAAGCCCATAGAGTGGGGGTGAGTGGTGCTTCATCCAGCTGGTGGCCAGTCACCAGTGGTGTCCCTCAGGGGTCTGTGCTGGGGCCAGTTCTGTTCAATATTTTTATTGATGATATGGATGAGGGTTTAGAGTCTTTCATTAGCAAATTTGCAGGTGACACTATGCTGGGAGCATGTGTCAATCTGTTAGAGGGACGGAGGGCTTTGCAGAGGGACCTGGAACAGTTGGATGGATGGGCAGAATCTAATGGGATGAAGTTCAATAAGTCCAAGTGCCGAGTCCTGCGCTTTGGCCACAATAACCCCCTGCAGTGTTATAGGCTGGGGATGGTGTGGCTGGACAGTGCCAAGGAGGAAAGGGACCTGGGGGTGTTGGTTGACAGTCGGCTGAACATGAGCCAGCAGTGTGCCCAGGTGGCCAAGAGGGCCAATGGCATCCTGGCTAGTGTCAGGAATAGTGTGGCCAGCAGGAGCAGGGGGTCATCCTTCCCCTGTACTCAGCACTGGTGAGGCCACACCTGGAGTATTGCATCCAGTTCTGGGCCCCTCAGTTTAGGAGGAACATTGAGATGCTTGAGCGTGTCCAAAGGAGAGCAAAGTGGCTGGTGAGGGGCTTGGAACACAAGCCATATGAAGAACGACTGAGGGAGCTGGGGTTGTTCAGCCTGGAGAAAAGGAGACTCAGAGGTGACCTTATCACTCTCTTCAACTTCCTGAAAGGTGGCTGTAGTGAGCTGGGGGTCGGTCTCTTTCTCCGGGCAACAACAGACAGAACAAGAGGACACAGTCTCAAGCTGTGGCAAGGGAGATACAGGCTAGAATTAAGGAGGAAGTTTTTACAGAAAGAGTGGTCAGATACTGGAATCATCTGCCCAGGGAGGTGGTGGAGTCACCATCCCTCTATGTTTTTAAAGAAAGATTGGATGTGGTGCTTGGTGCCATGTTCTAGTTGAGGTGTTGGAGTGTGGGCTGGACTTGATGATCTTAAAGGTCTCTTCCAGCCTAGAAATTCTGTGTGATTCTGTGTGTGATCTTACTGATTGACAGGCAGCTGAACATGAGCCAGCAGTTTGTCCAGGTGTCCAAGAAGACCAGTGGCATCCTGGCCTGTATCAGGAATATTGTGGCCAGCAGGACAAAGGAAGTGATTCTTCCCCTGTACTTAGCCCCAGTTAGGTCACACCTTGAGTGCTGCGTCCAGTTCTGGGCCCCTCAATTTATGAAGGATATTGCCATGCCCGAGCATGTCCGGAGAAGGGCAACAAAGCTGGTGAAGGGTCTCGAGAACAAGTCCTGTGAGGAACATCTGAGGAAGCTGGTGGTGTTTGGCTTGAGAAAAGTAGTCTTGCGGAGACCTTATCACTCTCTACAATCACCTGAAAGGAAGGTGTAGCCACGTGGGGGTCAGCCTCTTTCCCAGGCAGCCAGTGATAGGACAAGTGAACACAATCTAAAGTTGAGCCAGGAAAGGTTTAGGTTGCTGTGTTAGTTTGTCATGGCCTGCATGGGTTTTTGGTAGTGGAGGAAGTGCAGAGGTGGCTTCTGTGAGAAGCTGCTGGAAGCTTCCACCATGTTCAGCAGAGCCAATCTCCGATGGCTCTAAGCTGGGTGTGCCTCAGGCCAAGCCTGGGCCAGTGAGAGGTGGTGGTAACTCCTCTGTGATAACATTCCTTAAGAGGAAGACCAAAACAAAGGGAGGCACAGTTTTTTTGTTCTAGACAGAGAAGAGAAGGAGGTGAAACTTGTGAGGGAAACAATGGAGACGCCAAGGCCAGCGAAGAAGGAGGGGGAGGAGCTGCTCCAGGCCCAGAGCTGAGATTCCCCCGCAGGCCGTGGTGAGGCCGTGGGGAAGCAGCTGTGCCCCTGCAGCCCAGGGGGATCCACGGGGGGTGCCGAGATCCACCCACAACCTGTGAGGGAGATGCTGTTGCTGGAGTGGATGGATGCTGGAGGAGGCTGTGATCCTGTGGGAGACCCAGTGGAGTCTCTTCCCTTTGAGTTCTACACAGTCACTCAGCAGAATCCCAGCTTGTACATAAACAATATTTGACCAAGCTACTTAAACTATTTTTGTTTTTGTGTAAATTTTTTTAAAAATAAACATATTTTAAATACATAAAAATATGTTCTATTTTAAAACATTATATTCTAAGCTAAAAATTGTATAATTAAAAATGAATGGTTTATCTAGAACTATGTTTGCACTGCTATGTTGAAGTGTACATGCATCAGGATATCTGAAAGGATTATTGGTGAAAGATAAGTATTCAGCCTGAAGGGGTTTATCAAATAAGACAAAAGAAGCATCATCATCATGCTGCTGAAAAGAAAAACTGTATAGCTCAAAGTAGAGCTGAATTTTTGAAATGTGAAGCGCTTGTCATATCTTTGAGATACAGGTGTGGAAACAGGGAAGAGGTAGAAACATGGAGGACTGTATTTTATTCTCAATTGTAATAGAGCAACACAGAGACAAACTATAGAGAATTGTCTAAAAATTTAGTTCTTCTATTCCCAAAAGTGGAAAAAATCTACTTTTGTTCTATTTTGTCACGTGAAAGAATGGTCTAGCCTCTAAAAAGATAGAAATACAGAATCATGGAGTAGTTTGGGATCATCACCTCTCTGCCATGGACAGGGATGTCATCCACTAGACTGGGCCGCTCAGGGCCCCATCCAGCCTGGCCTGGAACACTTCCAGGAATGGGGCATCCACGACATCTCTGGACAACCCGTTCCAATGCCTCACCACCCTCACAGTAAAGAATATCTACCTAGTATCTAATCTATATCTATCCATCTTAATTTAAGGTCATTCCCCCTTATCCTTTCTCTCCATCCCCAGCCTTCTTGCAAGCCACTTACAGGATTGTCATAACTCCCCATCTTGATTCCTCTGCATTGACTGAGAATTTCATTCTACTGCAAAACATGTAGATACACATTAACCTTATTGTAGCAAAAGACCATTTTACTATTTTTGAGAAAGATTTATCTGAATCTTTTTTTTCCCTGTAGAGGATTTCCCTATTGAGTATTCAACATTGATGGAAGATTCATTCACTATATTTTGCCATGTTCAGACTCGCCTTCATTGGCTTTGCATTTTTCCTCTGAAATATATTTATTCAGCACTTTCCCCTTGTAAATAAGTTGAATTCTATCAAAAAGTAGCAATTCACAGGCTTAATTAAAAGAAAAATAAACAAAATCTACAGAGAAATAACCTCCACTATGGGAGAGAAATGTAAGTAATTTGCTTTATTGGTGCTTTTTCTTTGTCACATTTTGCTTGAAGCTGTCAAGGTGGGAGGCCAGTAAAAGAAAATAAAAGAATCTTTAATGAAAAAAGGTCTTCAATACTCCAGATACAGATATGAGAAGGTAACTAATAAATATGGATCCTTATTTTCTTTTTAGTTTTTGAATCCTTTTCTGTTGCTGAAACTGCAATTGAAACTGCCTTTTATTGTCTGTAAATAAAAATGTTCAACTTTTTTTCCAAAGAGCTGTTTGTATTAGCAATATAATACTCTGTTTTATATACAGAGCTGTAAAACATTATATATTAAATGATTTAAAATAAGGTAGGCTTTTCAATGCATATTTTGTGGGTTAATAATTTATTTATATGCGTACACATTTAATTCATCTTGACAAAAAGCCATTCAATTCCTGTTTAACCAAGACACAGGGTAGTAACCCAGGAATAAATGAAGAAGCATGGATTAGGCTATGTCCATAAATTAAGTCAGCCTAAAAAACCTGAATATACAATTGGGGTGAAGATCAATGAAGTTTTCTGGTCTCCCAAAACTCCTGTGGACATCAGATGGTAAGCTCTGAGGATCAGAGTACAGGTCTGCCCAGGGCACCTGCCTGGGTCCCAAACTGTTAGTTACTGTCTTAGTTATCTCCTTCCAAAACAGATTTATCTGCAGATAATTAGATGCTGATTGCATATAATGCATTTCTTAAGTGATCTTTTACTAGTAGAATATAGTCATAACTCATTTGATAATACAAGTAAGAAAGCTGATAAATATTTTTAGGATAATTTTTGGGTATTCCACTTTAAAGGCAAAATTTTCTGTCTAATTCAATATATGTATTTACAGTTATATATCAAGGACTCCAGAGGATTTTAGCTCCTGCCAGAATAATTGAATGCCAAACATCTGCCAACAATCAAATCTGCTAGAAAACCTTTTAAGTATCCCAGGAGCAGAAGAAAATAAAATAATACTGTAATATTCAAGTCTAGTCTCAGAGGTGGGAAAGGGAATAGAAAGGCAACAACCAATTTTGGTTTGATTAAAATTTTTCAATTTACATATAATGTAAAGGTAATAATTCTCTTTTCATTTATACTTGGTGGCAGGTTTATTTAAAATACTCTAAACAAGAGTAGCCATCATTCATTAATTACTGAACGCCAACAGAAGCAATACTGCCATAGAATTGCTTTACTAAACAAAGGTATAAATTATGTGAATCTTATGCAGCTCTTGGTAACTTTTTTACATTACTTTTCTTTGCATGAGATTAAGGAGCGGCAAAAATTACCAAATGGTGTTTTATTAATGGCTTTTGTTGAGAGATCTTTTTGTTGCAAACAGCACCTTGAAGTATTTAAAATAATTCTTGAAAAAAAATAGTTAAAATAAATTTCTGGGAAAAAACCCAAAATATATTCAGTCTATTACTTTTACTTAGAGTTTTCTTTTTAAGGGTATTTCATTATAAGGAGTGCAATAATCCATGCTTGTGGACACCATGTTACAAATCTTTATGCTTTACTTGCGCCTGGTGTCTCAGAAAATAGAGAACAGATAAAGTTTGTCAGCAAGGGACAAATTACAGACAGAGCCAACTTCTAGGAAAATACAGTTCACCCTGCTGTCATAGGTTTCAGAATGTATTTTCCTTTGCTTATACACACTAATTCTTTGTGAAAAAACATATTCAGCATGGCCAGAAGTCTCTGCTAGCTGGAGGAGCAATCTATGGAAGTGCATGGTGAGTCTAGCATGCTTGTAAAACACAGCCCAGGGGGGCGTCACAGATCACTGTACTCAAGAATTCACAGTAGCAGTCACCTTTGAGTGACTTCTGCTCCAAAGGACTAAGTCATCAACACAGAATAGTTTCATGACAGCACAGAAGCAATGGGTCTACTGCCATAATTAAAATTCTGTCCTATTAAGAAAGTGGAATCTATTTGAGGGATAGACACAATCTAAATTTCACCTTCATCTCTTAGCTAATATAGCACTGTAAAGGTTAGAATTAAAAAAATAAAAAAAAAGGAAAGTTCTGATCCTTGGCTTAAATGTTTTATGAAATAAAACATTTGACATGGTAGCAATATAAGCACAGGAAATCAAAATGCTTTTTCTCCACATATTTGGTAGTACTGGAGAGAATGAAAAGCTATGTTATCTTAGTACAGAGTTTCAAGTTCATCATGTGAATGTGGGCTTTTCTGAAGCTTTATGAAATTTTATTTAAATTTTTATTTAAACCATAAAGGCATCAGTGAAAAACACTTTGTTCGTTTTATAGATATATGGGCCATAAATTTAATTCACTGAACTATCTTGCTCAAAATATTGTTTACAACTACAGTGCATGTGCACTCCAGAAATCCTGAAATAAGGAAGTCAACATCATGGTTCTGTGCTGTAAAAGAACATCTGGAAAGCTACAGGGTTGATGCTCTCATCAAATGAAATTCACTGCAGCACTGAAAAACTTGATGACATTACTGGAACAAGGTTTACTTCTACTGGACCACATTGAGTTCCTAAAGGAAAAAAATTAAGGGATACAAAATACTGCTTTTTGTGCTGTTGCCTTTTTCCCAGCCTGGAGATGAAACTCAAGTTAGTTTTAGTAAAGAGGTAAAATAAAAAGAGATCTTTATTTGAAGGCCTTCAGAGGCAGTTATGGAAAGATGTCTACAAAATTCTACCCCCTCCAGCAGGGTGAGTACATTTTTA
Source organism: Haemorhous mexicanus (assembly GCF_027477595.1). Lineage (NCBI taxonomy): Eukaryota > Metazoa > Chordata > Aves > Passeriformes > Fringillidae > Haemorhous > Haemorhous mexicanus. The sequence continues at coordinate 48,954,437 of NC_082381.1, read as the reverse complement.
TAGGTTTTAGGAAATAGGCATAATTGACAAAAAGCACAAATTAGGAGGAAAAGTGGTGATGCCATTCCCTCCGCAGGCCAAGCCCCTTCTCTGGAGCCCCCCTTCAGCACCAGTTGTGCTTTGTCCATGAGAATGTATCTCGAAGGGCTGTTCTCAGCCTTGGTTCCCAGAAGAACCAAGGTAGCACAGGGCCTGGTACCTCCTGGGATTGGAGCTCTGGAATGTATTTATCTTTCTGCTCAGGGAAAGGCCATGGAAAATTACTGGGAAAACTAGCTACTAATAGAACAGGTGACAGAGTTACAAATGTATGTGTAAAAAATGTAGAGAACATATGAAAGTCAAAACCCAGATGACATCAGTACAGCATGTTACTGATTGTGAGGTGACAGTGATCAGCACTTCTCAGACACACTAGGATATGTAGGGCCCCAGACCTAGCAATATGCAGAATAAATATTCAGATTTGTTAAATAAAACTAGCATCCTGAGATGGCTTGTGGATTCAAATGCCTCATCTCCCTTAAGATACTTTCCCCTCTGCTGCTCACTGCTGTCAAATACTGCCTTTTGTGAGGCTCTAGAACATTTGAAACAGGTCACCTGGACCTTACAATGAATTGCTTAGAAGACCAGGGAGAGAGAAATGGCAACAATGATTTTGAAGTGAGAGAAATAATTATTTGGTAAATTCTATGAGTATAAAAAGCTCTTTCAAATCAATTTCTGAATTTACTTCTTAAGATTGCAAATAATTCTACAAGATATACCGTGTTGTAACTTGAAAAATTCACTCAACAGGGGTTCTGCTGTATAGATGGGCCTCTACTCTGCGACATCAAGGCAAAGAAACTTAGAATATAGCAAAGCAATCTGTTGAGAGATCAATTTAATTTTGCTGTGTTCTTCTGTAAGTCCAACATGGCACCTTTTTTCCTAAGGTATGTCAAGAAGAAGGACAGATAATTTAAGATACATTTGTCTTTGCAGAAAGGAATCCACAGTTAGATATTTGTAGATGATTTAGCCCCCACAAACCAAATTATAAATATAGCTTCCAGTTTCTGATATAGTTTTGTGGAACATATTCTTTGACTTAGAAATTGAATTAGTTGATTTTTATGTTAAAAATGTTTGTCCTTCCTTCATGATCATTGTGTGATGGTTGTTTGAACAACACATTAATAACAATAATATTCCTTCCTATTGGCAGGACAGGTTGAGAGTATGCAAGATAAAACAATAATTTAATTTATAAATATAAATTAGCCCTTCTAGTATAATAAAAAACTTATAGTTAGCACTTTTATTGATTCTAACCTGCAAATTCTGTGGTTTTGCATTTCTGTTGCCTTTCCTTTCCCCTAACAAGTAGACCAGTGAAACGTAAATTGCAAGGAAGACAGCAAAGGTGCTGGCACTTAGTCAATATATAAATATTCAAAATATCACACAGAAAGGAAATGTTAACAGTTATCAAACAAGCCTAACTGGACATATTGAAATACAAAATTTTTGTAATTGTATCTAACACTATTCAAAAAGGTTTGAATGTTTCTGGGGTTTAGTAGATCTTGCATTATTTCATTTTTTAATAACTATGCAGCAAATAAATTTTTCTCCATCAGTCTTCTCTTTCACTTAAACGTTTTTCTATGCAGTGTATGTAAATTCATTGTTAAATAATTTTAAAGTCTGAGACACATTTTCTGTTTAAACTTAAGCTGACCAATAACATCCTTTATTCCTACTCCAAAACTAAACAAACAAACAAACAAATCAAACAAACAAGGAAAAAATCCCACTTCCATATAATATAGCATAGTTCCCTCATTTTTACACAGTCCCTAAACCCATTTTTATCTGTTCTTAAAATCAATCACCACTGTGTTAAGTGAGATTGCATGCTTCTAACAAAAAGATAACAGCCCACAAAAAAAAAAAAAAAAGCCACCAAAAAACCCTAAACCAAAAAAAAAAAATACCCCAAAGGAAAAAACCCATAAAATCAAATCCAGAGCAACCCAAAAAACCAAAACCAAGCCAACAAAAAAACCTCAAGAGAAACAGATGAAGAATAATGTGTTCTTACTGCTTCAAATTAGTAAAAAAAAAAATCTGTTAAGTATTTTAAAAATGTTTTAATTAGTATTGACAGGCACATGATTATATAATAAAATATTATTTTAAAAGGTATTAAAGTCCTGTGACACTTTCTTGTGAGTTTTAAATGCACTGTTAGTTGATTATCACTGTTAGTTGATCCTGAGAACCCAGGATTTGAATTTTGGTATAACAAATGGTAGATGAAGGAATGAATATTTTGAAAAGATGGTTAGGAAAAGACAAAGACAGAAGGGATGCACAATTTTCTCTGTGAGCCTGCTGATCACTCTGAAACAAGTTTGATGTAGCATATATACAGTTCCATTTGAAGTACATACTGCATAGCACTAAACCTAAGTTTTAGATCTTTATGGATCTAAGCTACACAGATTTGGAAAGGTGTTAACAGCACTGATGAAGGGTAACTAGGCTTAAATGTTTTAGTTTTCTGGCTTCTTCAAAAGAAATTATTATTATTCTCTTGTATAACTCTCTGTTAGGAAAAAATGCATGTATTATTTATACATGAATTTAAAATCCTGAAGAAGCTGCACAAGACAAGGTACCCGTGCCTGGTAGTGCCACCTGGTACCTTTACTTTACTTTACTTTACTTTACTTACTTAAACTATTACTTCCAGTATTATGTTATTGAAACCAGTTTTCTGGAGCATATGATACTGAGTCTTACTAAAACAAGGAAAATATAAGAAAGCTGCTGCCATAGACCATAATAACAGGCATCACAGACAAGCTATACTTAACCTATACCAAAGGCTGCATTTAATAAGAGGAATCAAAGATAACAGTGGGTAGTGAGCAGTTTCTACTTCCACATAATATAGGAGAAGAATATATTCTTTAAATACATAAGTGAATGATTATTTTCAGGAAGCATTTCAGCAGAATGCTAAAAGATAATTTATAACATACTTGTCAAGGGTGACTTCTTTTTCACAAACTTTGAAAATTTGCTAAGAGAATAGTAGTAGAGGAAACCTGAGTTTAAGAATGAAATCCTAATGCCAATTCAAGAACTAGTTGCAGATGTTGATTAAACTGTTAAAGACAGAATTAAATTGAATTATAGCTCTCACTATCTATAGCTCTCACTATCTCACTGTCTCACCTAGATGGGGGTTATGTTCAACATCAGTTCACCTGTCATAATGGTTTAGTGTGGTGATCAATAATTTTTCCAAAAACTTACTCTTTATATTTTATGATGTTGTGAGGCATCCCAAGAAGCCACAGCAACCTCTTCCACCCTCACATGGACACTCCGTGCCTCGAAGTGTTCAAGGCCAGGCTGGACACAGCTCTGAGCAACCTGGTCTAGTGACAGCTGTTCTTGTCAATAGCAGAGTTGTTGGAACAAATTGACCTTTAAGGGTCCTTCCAGTGCAGGCTATTTTATGATTCTGTGATGATCAGCAGAAATTCTGTTGGCCTGGGAGGCTGATGAATAACTAAGATTTGAAAAGTCGTGACAGTACAAAAGAAAGTACCTCTTGCATGTGTTTTTCTTTTCAAGGTGATCAGGAAATAAAGTTTTTCTTTAAGAAGGACACATGATTTGTTTCAGACTGGAGCTCAGGTAATTAATAGATATTTGAAACCGTTTGCCAAATATTCTGTTATGGTCAAGAAGGTGAAATACCTAAATTATTTTTCCCAAAAATGTTTGTAAAGTAAGATAGAAAGAAACACTGTACCTTTGTGTTAATTAGTAGGATGATTTCTGGATGTGAGGGCAGTTGTGTTAGCACTTCCTTGTCCTGCCCTGCAGAAGAAAACAGAGCTGGTAAAGACAAATCAGCCCCTCCAAAACTCATTGAGAGAGGTTTAGATTAATAGTTATAATTACTTTTCTAATGTAGGGAACATATTGTTATTCTGAAGTGATATTTGAAACAAACATGTCCAAATATTTGAAAGAAGGAAAGGGTCAAGGGCTATACTGCAAAACGTGGAAGATCTTATTAATATCTTGAAGTTAATTTAAAAAATACACAAATGAATATAAATTAATTTTTATAATATAATTCTGGACCTGGAACCTATAAAACTTTTCAATACAAATCAGACCCAGCTATATTTGTATTCAGCTTAAAGCAAGGAAAAAGTCAGAGATATTGCATTAATCAGATATAATAATCTGTGTTTAAAAAAAATCTGTAAACTGGTACAAAGTAGGAGAAATGCGCTGACAGCTTAGCACTCTTTGCTAACTTTTCCTAGTAAGGAGTTCATATTTCATTTATTTCTGTTTAAAAAGCCAGAAATACAAAAACCAAAAAAATAACACCTATTGGTTACTAACTAATATAAATGTAAATATTTTTTTTTTATTTCTACATCCTCCATAAATACATCATATATTCTATATGGTATACAAAATACATGTTATTTATAGCAAACAGAAACATGTATGATTTTAAAGAGTTATCTATAAGTATTTTTAGGAAATGGTCCTTTAGTACATGTATTACAAATATATAAGTTGTTCAAATTTTGAAAAATACACCACCTTATTTTTTAGTGCTGATTTTGGTGTGCCAAATAGAAAAGAGGTTTTTTTTCTTTTGAATAATTTTATAAGTACTTGTGCCACCAGTTGTTTATCATATTTTCATTTGATGATGTGTTTCACAATATCTTGGCTATAATATTCAGGTCATGTCAAAAAAGGCAGAACCTTAATTCTAAATTTGGACAGGAAAATAATGAAAGGTAACCAGTCAAATGCTCTGCCTGATGACAATGCTGAAATCTTTGTAAGCTTCTTTGCATCATTCAAAGGCCAAAAATGCTGACAGCATAAAATGAAAAATTTGTCTGAATTTAAATAGCCCTTGAACCAACAGGATCCTATCAGACTCTTGCAACTAATGTAATGCCTGGGAAACCACTGTTGGCAGAAGCTCAGGTCATTTCTACACCACTTGTGCCCCTGCAATAAAAAAATCTTTTCTTCCCAGCTGATATTTCACACTTTGTAATTTGGCTACTAAATGGGTAAAGTCTCCAAAATGCTGCAAACTAAAGTGAACAGATTGAACGTGTTTTATAAAACCTGAAATGCATACAGGTTTTCACTTTTTCTCCTTAGGTTTTACTGTTATAAACCTTTGCACATATAAGAAAAGAGTTTTTTTAAGAAATGTATATGCTATGTACCTATTCAGAAAAAAATATATTTCATGTTACATAAATACACACCTATTGTAGTACTTATGACTCAAAAGATTATTTCAAAATGTGAAAGCTAGACCAGATAGATTTAAAACTAAAAAAATACACTCAGGTAAGTGCATGGATGCTTTAGCATTAAAACTGCTCATAATTTTGGTAAGTGCAAAAGAATACTCAAAAAAGAGTTAAAACTATCAAAATATAATACTGAAGTATGTTTTCACTACAGGAACATAATAACAATAAATACTAGGGTTACTTTTTTTTTCTGCAAGTCACAGTGTAACTGCTTCATCACTTTGAGTTGGTGATTCAGTGACTAATAAATCCCTTGAAATTCTTCTGTATGCTTCTTATATTTTATGTCCATACCTTCCATATATAGAAAAACTCTTTTAACATTCATTGAAATAAGTGTTACTGAAAAAGAAATGCAAAAACAAATGTAGAACAAACTTGCTGAATTAGCAAATTAACATCCCATCTGTATTTAGTGTAGAAATAAGATGTTTAGCAGTGACAAATTGAGACACTTTGTGTAAAAAAATCTAAAATTTAGAGTATAAGTTTGGTGCATGAGAGTGAGTAATTCTCTGGATTTGGGAGTAACATTTATTTTCTCCCATGAAACGTTTGTTTTAATACTGTGACAGTCATGTCAGAAGGCAAAGGCAGAATGGGTATAAAATATAGTCCAAGCTTTTCATAGGCTTAGTAAAGAGTCAATTTTTTTGTCAATAGAAAGAGTTAATTGCTCTTGCCTGTTTTTAAAATAACACCCCTTCAATTTATGTTTTTCAAAACTATTAAGAAGGTAAATCAACATGAAAAATCAAAACAAAATATGAGTCAGATTGTTTTATTTTTTCCTTTCATGTTTAATTTTTTTTCCAACTATTTTCTGCATTTAATCAAAATCGTCATAATTACTTCCTGTGTATGTTTGAGACTGCGCTCATTCAGTTGTCCATGTGAGGAACAAGGCATGGTGAACTAGAGAAACAGATACACCTTATAAATAGGAAATTATTGTATGCATTCTACTACAGGATGATACATACTTATTTGGTACACAAAATGTGTAATTTTTAAGAACTTTCTCTACAATACTGGAGATACATGCTCATATGAAAGGCCAAAGAAGAAGGCTTGCAAAAAACAAGGTGGCATTCTACATAGGCTTTTAGTGAATCAATTACACAGAGGAAAGCAAACTTCAAAAGTTCCTGGGTTTTAAGCAAAATAAAATCTTTGTTTTATTGATTTTTTATGACAAATAGCCCTTTTCCTTTCTTCCTCACAGTTTCCCACAGACACATATCTTCAGATGCACGGTGCAGCATGCAATCTCTGAAGAAAACAGACAGAAATATAGAGAAAGCTTGACAGCAGATGGAACCGAGGCTGTTCACATCCTCACAATAAAAAAGCAAATGAACTAGTAGTTTTTTAGAAAACTTTTAATTTTCTTTTAGAAAAGAAGGCTTAAAGGCTGCATTCTGTGGTGCTGACGGCGTTAACTCCTTGGTTTTTCTCAGGTCAATAGCAATTCCATTAATTAGCACAGCAACCAGTCTGCAGAAGCCAGCGACACTGACTGGCTATTAAATATCAGTGTGGGCATGTTCATAATATGCTTCCAGGCTCAGAGACAAACACTATTCAGACAAGAGTTTCCAGGCCATTCTTGGTGTAGAAGGTAGATTTTACAAGATATGTCACCTGCAGGAGGTGACGTATTCTATTAAATAACATTATATCTAACTATACCTGGATATGGACATATATGAAAGTTAGGATATTTATAACATATATAGCTGGAACATTTTCCATGGATTACAGAGAGAACATGATGGGGTGGAGGACAGGAGAGATTCAGGGAGAGCTGGAAAAAAGCAAATTGCAACACATTTCCTCTTCAGTCCTTCTTTGACATTTTCTATTTTTTATTAACTTGTCCAGTCTTCCTTGATCCTATACAAACTCTCAGTACTTGTAGAATAGGTTTTTTTTGTTTGCTGCTACTTAATTGTCATCTCTTTGATATCTTTTAAGAGCTTATAAATAGTTTTACTGTTTGTTCAGGAGCACATTTACCCTTTTCTAGCTTCAGTGATAAAAGAGATAAGTTGTGAAATGTGGAGTGTTTTGAAATGAAAAATACTCTAATTTGAGATCATGCTGTTATAAGAGTTCATTTTCAATTGTCTTTTCTAAGGCTTGCACTTGCCTTGGCCAAAAATACCCTGGGCAATATTTGTGCTAAAGGAAGGCTTCTTTTAACTCCTTAGGTCTTGTTGAGATCTAAGACCTTGTCCACTTTTATTAGATTCAGTATGAAATCATAAAAAATTTGAGACAGACAACAAACTTGAGAAAATACAAGACTGTCTTCAACCTAGAAAGTGCTAACACTTTCCTCCCTCTATGATCACAGAACCATAGAATGGTTTTGGTTGGAAAAGACCTCCAAAGTAATCTAGTTCCAACTCCTCTTCCATGGAGAAGGCAATAGAGCAGGTTCCAACAGACCAGGCTGTTCCACCCCCACCCAACCTGTCCTTAAACACTTTCAGAAATTCACAACTTCTCTATGAGACCTGTTCCGGTGCCTCACAACCTGCACAGCAAGGGGTTTTTTCCTAATGTCTAATCTAAATGTACACTTTTACTGTTTGAACCCAATCCCCCTTGTCCTGTCAAAACATACTCTTGTACATAGTGTCTCTCCATCTTTTTTGTACATTCCCTGTAGGTATTGGAAGGTCACAGTTCTCATGACACACTGAATGTTGCCAAGCTCTAAGGAGACTGCTAATTGAAATGAAACAACAAAACAAAACAAAACACCCAAACAAACAAATAAACAAAGAAACAAACAAGCTTCTTATTTAATTGAAATTAAACTATTTAAAATAATGAATGGTAGGCACTGCTGTCTGTAATTGCATTGCCACCAAATGAGAACACAAATTCGGAACATTTTGAAAATCAAAATAAATTTTTAAAAAACTTAAGTACGAAACACATTTAAGAAAACAAAAAAAGTGGAAAATAATTTTAAAATTAATGGTGGCAGACTAGCAGAGAAAACAGCCAAAGCATCAAAGCAATAAAGTTCAATGAAGGCAGATATGAATGTCATAAACATAGGAAGTATTGCTAAAATAGGGAGATGGTCAGGTAGAACCACAGGGTTACCCATTCTTTCTCCATTTTGATGTCACAGCACATGAACATTAAAGTTTTATTCACTACAAGGACAAAAAAATATGAGCTCACAGGAGAATAGCTCAGGTTTAATTCCAAGGCACTGCTCTTAATAGGCTGCAGGATTGATAGAGAAGACTTGCTCTAGCTCATTAAAATTTGTCTTGCAATATTTATTGACTGTGGAAAAAAATTTACCCCTACACATAGTAAAAGCTTTGAACAGTTCAAGCATGCCCTTTGGAATAGTTAAAGCCTAAGAAATTATGCAGTACACATTCCCTTGTTCTGTTCTCCATATCAGGCTTTACTTCCTGATCACTGATCTAGCATTACCTGGGATTACCTTTATTGTATTGCTAAACCAGTAAAACCTAAACCTAAATTAAAAAAAAAAAAAATCAAACTGTATAACTAAGTTGTTTTATATCTGAACAATGTATGGCGGAATGATGCATCATAGTTTTTGCTTTCAAAATATACTCAAAGGTTTTTGCAAAATATTCCTTTTCCCTTACAGGAGTTTCTCACGAAATTGCCAAACATTGTGTTCAAGTGTTTTTATTTTTTTCAAGTACTGGCTTATTAATTAAAATATAATTAATTACAAACTGTGAAAAATAAAAATGAATCTTTTTTAAAGATAAAAATAGACTGGAAAAAAAAGAAAGATTTGGAGGGCAATTTATTTTCTCATTGCCCTAAAATTTTCTGTGGCTAAGCAGGTAGAAATCAATTTTCTGAAAATGTTACAGCAGCTAATGAAAAGTGATGCAAAATATTGTACTTGTACTTTTTTTCATCTGAGAATTGATATGAACCATTTGACAGGTGTTGGTAGATTCAACAAACTGTTAAACTAATAAAAGCATTAGAGGAATATCTCTCCCAGTAGAATAAAGCACTGCAAAAAAATCCATATTAAAATATTTGGTTGCTGTAAAATCTTAGTCCTTTTTTTTTGAACTTAAAATAAACCAAACAAAAAAAGCACAACCTAAATACATTTCTAATTCCTTTTGCACTGAAAATGTCAAAAAAAAAAATTGACATTCTGACTTTTTCTTCATAAAATAGACAGTTTTGATAGAGTGGTTTGTGTTCAGACAAGGAGCATGATGAATTCTGTATACATTCATGAGTAGCTTTAACTGACAAAGTCTGATTTTATTTTTCTATGGAAAAAAAAGAAAAAGAGAGCACTCCATCTTGACTTGTGTTTAAGATTTCTGTTCATACTTATTTAAAGACTTTTGCTCTTTCCATCTGTATGTGAATTACCTAGTTACACAATATTATATATATCTTTATTAAAGGATCTAAGGATTCACAATGTGAGTATACACTGCAGTTCACTGTGTCTGATTGCTAATGTCCTCCCATTTTTGAGAAGTTAAAGAATGTGATTAACAAATAATAGGCAAGCACATCAAATAATAAGCAAATCAGATCAAGAATATGAGAGATCAATGACAGAATGTCAGCAAAGCTATAATTCAGAGCATTATTTCTATCCCAATATTTGAAAAAACAATAAAGGAACAAGATTTATTATTTCCAATCAGAATTGGGGGGAACAAAAAGTGCAAAATAATAAAGGAATGCTAAGAGTATTACAATGCATGGATCTCAACTACTTGATATATCTTCAGCTAAAAGGTAAGTTGAGACAACTAGGTTGAACTAGATTTGCTGAATCTTAAAAACCTCATAAAAGTTAGACAAGATTAGATGTGCACACAGGCATTTTTTTCTTTTCTTGCTTGTTTGTTTCATCTGTTATGAACCCTTGGGGTGCATAAATCATTCTTTGTTTGAAGAAGTTTATGTTTGAAATCGCTTTAATCATTCTCTGTCGCAGGGCCCCATAGGAAAAAATGTCTCTCAGGTTTACAAAGTAAACACGAGATTAGAGTCCTAATATTCAGTCTGAGGGGTAAAATCATGTAGCTTCTCCTTAATGAAAAGTTAACAAAAATTATCTCTAGTAAAATATATAGTAAGGGGTACAATAAAGCACCTAAACTAGAAGAAGTCAGAAATAGGCTAAAAAAACCAATAAAATAAACTCAATGAGATGAAGACTGTCTTTGTCCATAAGCAGCTACATTTACTAATGAAATAAAACAAAACATGAGAATAATAAACTAGGCACAAAATAATTTCATTGCAAATTTAGATAATGTTGAAGAATGATATCTGGGACAACAGACATTTTGCTGATCACTTAATTACAAAACCAATATTACATGTAATACCACTGCAAGTTTTTTTTTAAAAGCCACTAGAAAGAAACAAAACAATTTTTGGATCAAAATTCACAAAACCCCACATATTAAACAGACTTATGTTCCATAATATCAAACAAACAAGAAAGGTTGTCTAAATATCTGAATTTCAGAATTTACTTGGGCTTGGGAACACAGACAACTATATTCTGGACTACATCAAAATAATTGTGATCAGCAGGTAAAGGGAGATTCTGGCTTTGGTGACATCTCACCAGAGAACTGCATCAAGATCTGAGGCTCCCAGCACAGGAAATATGTGGACCTATTGGAGTAGGCTCAGAGAAGGGCCACAAAAAGTATCCAAAGACTGTAGCACCTGTACCAGGAAGACAGGCAGAGGGAATTGCAGGTATTCACCCTGGAGAGGAGAAACCTCCAGGGAACCTCACTGCAGCCTTACAGTACCTAAATGGGCCCTACAAGAGGGCTGGAGCAGGATGTGTAGTGACAACACAGCAGGAAATGGCTTCAAACTGAAAGTTGATTTAGATTAGTTATTAGGAAAAAATGGTTTTCAGTGAGGATGGTGAGGTAGTGTAACAGGAAGCTCTTTTGGGTGGCTGGTTAAAAACAACAAATGAGAGCTTGAAGAAGAATTACCATTCTCACAGGGATGGGTAAGCCTATATCAGGGTTTTAGTTTACTGAAGTTAAACAGAGTATAAATAGGAATGGGATATGGTGCAGCAATTTCTCCAGTCTGCCCTAAAAAACTATTCTTTCCTTTAGGACACAAGGGAAAAATCAAAAGGAAAAAATTCAAGAAAAGTGCTCTAAATAATATAGCAAAGTAACTCACATTTTTTTTGCATTGTGGACCACTGCATTTTAATTATCTAATTTTTCAGGTGTAGGAAACAGAGAAGCTGTAAAAAAACTAAAATGTATGTCAAAAACCATGGATGTCTGATTTTCATAGAACAAATAATGACAAAATGTGTATGCATTTTTCAGAACTATCTCACTAGACATTGAATAAAGTAGGTGGAAATTAAATAGAAGTGAGGAGATTTCAATGATATAAAGAGAAAAATGAAGAAGAAATGCACATCATAGAATATCATCTCCTCTGTAAGCTCCAGGGACAGCCCTCCAGTATCAAAGAATTGTTGGAAGCTGTGGTGGCTTGATCCTGGCTGCACACCAGGTGCCCATCAAAGCCACTCTTTCAGTTTTCAGGTAAACAGGGGAAAGAAAATATAACAAAAGGTTTGTGGTTTGAGATAAGGGCTGAGAGATCACTCAGGAATTACTGTCACAGTCAAAAGAGGCTTGGTTTTAAGTTTTATTGTCAGTCAAATGAGAGCTGGATAACAAAAGCTAAGAAAAAATATAAAAACAGATTCCTTCTTTTTTTCTTCGCTTTTCCTTCCCTTCCCTTTTCCTTCCCTCCCCTCCTGTTTCTTTTCTTCTTTTCTTCTTTTATTTATCTTTCTTTTCTTCTTTTATTTTTCTCTTTTTTCTCTTTCTTTCTCCAAATATGAGTATTCTATGTTTGCAAATACAAAAAGGGCTGTTTGAATTAAGGTTTTTTCTGAAGATGGCAAATTGTAATTAGAATCTAAAGATTTACATAAGAACTGTTATTTGTCTTAGATTATTAAAATTCTGCAGGAACAGAAATTTAAAAAGATAGTTCAGTTTCTCTGATAAAGTGAAGAAATTAAACTGGGTTTCTTGCTTACCTAGTGACTAAAAGAAAGAAAAAATTTTACTCCTTTAGTCTAACTTTTTATGCTATATTCAAGTAAATCAAAACTTTGTAGAGGCGTGCATGTGCCTAATTCTTTGACTGAATAATAGAAAAGGCTGTGTTATGTAAGAACTGAATTTTGGGGGGGGGTTTGAATTAAAAAAAGGGGGAAGGGAATGTCATATAAGCATTGTTAAAACTCTACTATGACAGAATTTTACATGTCCTGATTGAGACCTCCTTCATAAAGGTAGGTGATAGGAATTTCATGCTAGCCTTCTCGTAGAAAAAAATATCAAAGAATTGGAAAGGAGATTAAAATATGTGACACGATACAGCATTTTGTTTCTCTCTACAAGTCTATTTTCAACTTAAATTAGAAACACTCTACAAATGGCATTGAAGTACTTCATTAGAATCAAATAAATTTGTCTTAAATATTTACTGCTAAGATTGAACTTCAAATTTATATGATTCAAGGAAAAGTTTGAATTTTGCTAGATACTATTCTTAAGTCATTCAGAATCACCAGCAAGTATAACCCAGTGTGCTTCAGGATTTGAAACATTTGTTCCACTTTTCAGGAAGGAAATATTTTTATTTGGCAGACTGAACACTCCTTCTTCCTGAGCTTCATCTTTCAATATTTTTCCACATGTCAACATAAACATTAATTAATAGCTTTAGCACAAAACTAAATCATTAATTTCCCTTCCAGAGCTTAGATTGTCTATATTGCTTCTATGACAAAATTATTTGCCTATTTGAATATCATCTTGGTTTTGGGACAGGATTTAAGTATTGTGAATATCTCAGATTACGAATGGTCAGCATACTACAGGTCCCCTTTCTCCATATATTGTGGACAGAATTAAAACATCTTTCTGTCTTTGATCTACAATTCCAGACACTTGAAACAAAAGCAGTTTTTCTTTTTGTGCTGAAAATTCTATATCATCATTAAGAATTTGACTTTTCCATGGTTGTGATTCCCAAAACACAAGCTGAAGCTTTGTTTGGCAAAATTTTTTAATAAAATCTATGGTATGCCTCTTTTTAATCTGTCTTCTACTGAACATAACTTCTGAAAGTGTTTACATATTTGTCTTAGGTTTGGTGGTTTTTGTTTATATTTTGCCTTTAAATAGAGGTTATTTAGAGTGCCAAGCTGAAGAACAAATCTGGCCAATAACAAAAGCAGAACTCCCTTTTCCCTCTTTTCCCTTTTTTTCTCTTGTCTCTTTTCTCTTCCTTTTGCTTTTTTCTCCCCTTTTCCCTCTTCCCCCTTTCCTTTTCCTTTATCCATTTTTTCCTTTTTTTCCTTTTTCTCCTTTTCTTTTTTCTTGTAACATCTACAAGTTTTTTTAGTTCTGTGTGAGTAATTTTCACCAGTACTTTTTTTCTCTTCTCAAAGTCAGTTTCATATCACACTACTGTCAGCACATTTATTTATTTCTTTAACAAGTGTTTAAGGGTGAAGTATACTTTTTCATTTTGAAAGAAATAAAATATATGCTTTTGAGTTGTTCACTTGTATTATCACAACCAACCTTAAACCTTTGCATTCCTTTTCCTTTGGCTGCCTTCATTATTTTTGTTGATATCTTTTCTCAGTCTTTCATCTATGCTGATGTGAATTTCCTACTTTGGTGTAAATGCATACCCCTTATATCATAAAAACTAATGAAGATAAGACCACAAGTTAAAGAAATCTTGAAAACTATTCTTTAAAAAAAGGTTATTTCTAGCTTTACATAATTAAGTTTCTACTCTCAGGAGAAGCTAAAAAACTTCCTGAGATAACCTGCAGAATTTTTGATTACAAAAATGTAAAAATAAACAAACAAAAAAACTGTGAATGTGTTATGGTAAAATGAATATATTAGGAGCAATTTCTGAACTAACCAGAAGAGTGGTTGCATCTCATAACTAGCCTCACTACTCCCTTATTTCTTCTTAACTGTCTAATTCTTTTGCTATCCCATAACCAAGTCAATAATGTGGCCTCGGCAGTCACACAAGGATTAGTTGAACTGTCTTTCACTCAAAATCTCTGTACAACACTGTCTTGGAAAAGTGGACTGCAAATGCAACACAGTCAGAAAGGCCTGTTCTTCTTACTAGTGCAGTTTAAATCACCAGCTGAATTGATGGAAAGTCACTGCACTGCATCTGGTCTTCCCTAAATGTGACAACGTGACATTCTCTTCAGTCATCAATCTGACCCAACCCAGTGGGGGCCTGGTGAGCCTCAACATTAGGCTGCAAAATGGAAGGCAGAAGGTAAAAGCATGTCTGTGGCACTGCACTGGATATTCCTCATAACCTGATGTCCTGATTCTATGCAATAGTCTATGCAATGTGCATTTTGAGATAATGGTAAGACATATATTATTGATGGAAAAATTTTGAGAAGCCTCCTTGCCCATATTAAACAACAGCATGATTTTGGAATTCTTCTACTCTGAAAACATTGAAATCATCATCACCATCATCTTGGTTTTCAGAAGAAGAAAAAACAATTTTGGTCTCCTGCTGCTGCAAAGCTAGAGAGTGGGTCACAATGTTAATATCACCACCTTGACAAGTGCTGGGATACTGTTTTGTAAACAAATTTGTTCTGCACTGCCCATGGTTTTGAAGAAAGAGAAAAGAAAGGGAGGGGTCACTTTTTCATCTTCATCATCTTCAGTGCTACTCACTGCAGTCTCTGGTCGATTCATTGTCATTTCTGCCATATGGATGAGTTTTTCAACCTTGGATTTATTTTATTCAGTAGATATTTAATTGCTGCCTAGGCTGATGGACTGGAAAGCTTACCTTGAAGTCCATTTTATCCATTAAATTTACAATAATGAAACATTAAAATTTTGAATACATAAAAACTAATCATTGATGTTGACAAAGGATCATTGAATGTCTGCTTCCTCCCAGTATGTAATTTTAAATTCTATTTCGTTTTA
Organism: Haemorhous mexicanus; assembly: GCF_027477595.1. Classification (NCBI taxonomy): domain Eukaryota; kingdom Metazoa; phylum Chordata; class Aves; order Passeriformes; family Fringillidae; genus Haemorhous; species Haemorhous mexicanus. Next base: position 48,938,980 of record NC_082381.1, on the reverse strand, counting down.
ATTATGTATGAAATTACAATGAAATGAAACAGATGAAACAAGTGTATAGGGGCATTACTTGCATGCTGTTTTGGTATTTATTTTTTATATTTGCAGTGGATGATTAAATCATAATAACTTGAAATTTATTTTACACTGATGTCACATTCTTGGTTGTTACATAGTCTTCTTTTGCATACAGCTGCTCTGAGCTACTGGGTAATAAGACAAAATTCTCAAGCTTATTTTTTCTGCCTAGATATACAGTTGAAATCTTTCTGTGAAAGTCATGAACCTCAACTGGGAAAGAAGAATAAAAGCTTTTGTAAAGGCAAACACTCAGTGCTTTAAATACTAGGCTTCAGGAAGCAGCCCAACAATTAATTTTCATATGATTAATTTCTTAATCAAATCAATCCATGTGACATGTACATGTAGGAAAAAATTGCATTCACATCTCCTCCTGCATGTGCATGCATTCCCTAGTGATCAAATAAATACAGAAGGATGGGGTCACCTGTGAAAACTTCCCACAGTACTGTTTCCTTGGAACATTTGCCAGCAAAACTCTGAAGGAGAGCAGATGATAAGTGACTTTTTGTTTAATGCACCTAACCTTATAAATGTATGCTTTCTGATACCAGGAGGCAGAATCTGATTTTTTTTGCCTTCCTTTCCTCTTGACCTAGAAATGCTTCTGGTAAAACCTCTGTAAGGAAAAGAATTCAAGTTCCCCCATTCCAATATGAATTTTGTAATTTTGCTTCTAAATAAAATATTTGATTGTCTGTATTTGTTATTGCTGCTGTTTTTTGAATGCCACATTACTGAGGGGTCTCTTTGAACCCTGAATTCTTATGCAAAACACCCAGCACACTGTATAGTCTTCACATAGGCTGAAATTATAAAATATTTTTTCTGAATTAAAAAGAGCTTGAAGTCCTCTCAAAACTAAAGTAAATACTACATATATCAGCAGCAGTAATCAATCTGGATTTAAATAGTGTAGCAATTCTATGAATACTTTTATTTTTGAAATGAAAAATATCTATCTTCTCATCTTTTAAAGGCTGTAAGGTTTGTGGGGGAAATATGCTGTGAGCTACCCTCTGCATGCTGATTTGCTTTCCTACCAGAGTTGCTATAAAATTGAAGAAAGTCCTTCTGAGACAAGAAAGATTTATTTCACCTGTCAATTGGAACTCAAATTTTAATGTGTTTTTGGAATAAACATAAAGAAATGTGAATATTTTTCATTGTTCTGATTATAAAATTGAATAATTATGCAGATAAAGTAGGTACAATAGTTATTCACTGAGCATATACCAAGTTACTGTAGAGGGACCAAGGCAGATTTTCAAAGTTCTGTAGTACTCCTAGGGAGTCCATTTACTAGCTCGGTATCTGCAGAAATTTTGTGGAACAGAAGAAACTCATCAATGTAAATGTGTGGATAGCTCACACTTGCTTAAATTGAAGAAGGAACATAAAATGGAAAATGGCTTCTTTGGAGCTAAGGTGGAACACAGAAATTTCTCTGTTCCATCTGTGGTACACAAATTCCAAATAACTGAGCTTTTACACCCCTGCTGTGCTACTGTCTGCTGTTGGAAGTTCCCACATCACTGCATACACCATTAAAATTTCCATTAGCAAGTTCTCTCCTGGAAATGATCAGGTGTTTCTTGGTCAAAACATGCTTTTTTGGAGCTTTATCTGGGAATCTTTTATTACTGTTTCTGAATCACAGTAATTTGACCAGTCTATAAGTGACAGCATCTAAATAACCACTCTGTTACTAAATTAGTAGGAATAAAATTGTTTCTGAAAGACAATGTCTCCCTTACTAATGACTTTAGTAATCCAACTCTATGTAATTTTTAATAAAATATGTGGGAAACTATTGGCTGTTGTCTGTTGGTACAGCAGAGTTGTCTTGTGCACAAAAACCAGTGCATTTACCTTAAAGCAGGATACCTAACTCTCTGTCCTTATTATGATGAAAAAAATACTTTTCTTGCTTTTTTCCCCTTTTTTTCATATCCTGCTATTCTGGGGTTAGACAAGACTTGTACTCATAAATTACAAAAGTTCTGGCAAGAAAATATGAACAATCTGTTTTCCTCGATGATTTATGAATGACACAGTGTCCTGACAGCAGTGAAGTCTAAGTCTCTGAGTCCAGAATCTTATGCCATGTTTATGACAATATATCCATATTAAGGATGTGGCATCTTATGTCAAATATGGTCACAGAGTTTTTAAGCCATGGAGCAACCCAGTTTGGAAAGGACTACAAAAGTCCTTTCTGTGGAAAAGAGAGCCTAGATGAAATCATCTAGCACACTTCAACTACATCCTGAAAATGTACAGGGATGGCAATTAACCATATACTTGGAGACAATGTTCCACTTATTGATGGTTCTCACCGTAAAAAATTTCTTTCTTACGTTAAAGTGTAACTTATAAGCTTTTCCACTTGTCTTTTCCATGTGTCCCCTCTGGAAAAGAAAGCCTCCTTCCTCTTTGTAGACACCCATCAAATACTGCGATACTTGCAGTGGTCCCCCAGAGCCTTCAGGGACAAAATCCTCATTCCAACAGTCTTTCCTCATAGAGCTGTCTCTCCAGTTCATTGGTCATCTTTGTGACCCCCCTTTGGTCTGTCTCCAGGCTGTCTGCATCTTTTTTTAATTGCGGGGACCAGAAACTTGACACTATTCCAGGTGCACCATGACAAGCACTGAGTATTTTGGGATTATCACTTCTCTCTCTGTGCTATTAATACCCCTGCAGATGTGTTTGCCTTCATTACTGCAGTGGTACACTGACTTGTCCTTCAGGGCCCTTTCAGCAGGGCTGCTCCCAGGCCACATGTCTTTGACATCCCAGGTGTGGGACTTCCCACTTTTCTTCCTTAAACTTCATTCTCTTCTTGATGTTTCACTCTCACTTTGTAAAGTATTTTCCCTCATTGTTCTGATCTTTTCTAGGATAGAGTTTTTCTTCTACCTAACTGGTATTGTGATGTTATTTCAGATTTAGTATGAGAATAATGATGATGACACACTGATGTTTTGGTTGTTGCTAAGTACAGCTTACCCTGTGTAAGTCAAGGACTCTTCAACTTCTCATGCCCTAATAGTGAGAAGGCTGAAGGGCCACAAGAAGATGGGAGGAGACACAGACAGGATAACTGACCAGCATTGGCCACAGAGATACTCCATGCCATAGAACATTATACTTAATATAAAAACTGAGGGGAAGTGGCTGGGCATCTCTTAATGAGGGTGAACAAGAGCATTGTGCATCAAATGTTTTGTATATCTTAGTGATTTTATCCTAATTATTACAATTTTTTTCTGTCCAATTAAACTGTCTTTATCTCCACTCAAAAATCTTCTAATTGCTACCCTTCTGTCTTGGTTTGAGGCAATTTATTTGGCAGACACTTGAAAATAAATTACTGCCCATTTAGTTTTAACCATTCCCCTTCCATGAATAAGGAGAGATGAATGTGAATGAAAAAAATTTGCTATAAAAGGAAACGGCAACAGGTAACAATTACACTAATAATCACTTGATAAAAAGATGCTGAATACTCATGGACTCCCCAGGAACAAAATAAAACAAAATGGTTGAGAAGGCCTTCCCCCAAGATGGCTCTCTCCACAGATGGCCACTCCATCTGAGAGACAGAGGCAAGATGGCAAGAGAGCCCCCTCTCCCAACCCCACACGGAGAGACAGAACAAAAAGAGAAAAATAACACAGCACAAAAACTGCTATGATTGCAAAAACTCCCTTTTCCCTCAAACAACAAGAAGGAACAAGGACAAAACAAAAGGATTCTCTAGTCCAAAAACAGTCAAAAGCTGTTTTCTTCATGCAGCCTCACACAGTCCCTGTTTCCAGAAGCAGTGGAGGCTCTGTCAGCAATGGTGGCTGGAGAGCTCTTGTGGCTGGAGAACTCAGGAACTGGAGAACTTGAGAACTAGAGAATTCAGCAGCTGGGGCAGTGGTGAACCTCTGCAGGTCTGGGGCTAGCAGTTCCTGCTGCAGACAGGTATTTAGAAATTACCAGAAACAGCTGTGGATTGCAAAATGCAGCTTCTCAGTTAGATAGGTATGGAATACAATGTGCATTATTTTTCTGGTCGGGGGAGGGTTACCCATGACACCAGTGTATTCTATCTCCCATCCTGCTGGGCCACTTGTCCACCTAGCCATCCAGTTTCAGGTCATCAGAAACTTGGCAGAAGTGCTTTCCATGCCATTGTCAAGGTCAAATGTGAAAGCACTGAATGGGCACGGGGCCCTCTCAAATCCTGAGAGAGCCAGCTTTGGGCAGGCTTCCCATCTGATTAAAAGCTTTTGAACAGCATGCTCTGAATGCAGCCTATTAGCTTGTTTCCTATCCATTTCACATCCATCCAACCAATCTGTATCTTACAATTTTTTTCCAGGAGAAGGCAGTGGGAAGCAGTGCTTTGCTTCACGCTTTGCTGAAGCTCTTGCAAGAAATATCTTCTCCTCTCCCTGAGTTAAGAGAAATGATCAGGTTAGTCTGCCATGACTTGATTTTGTTAAACCCATGCTGGCTTTCCCCATTGCCTCTTTATTTGTTTTCTAATAATTTATATGAGGACTTGTTTCATTACTTTTCCAGATATTGAAGTAAGCCTGTCACTTCCTGCTCCTTGAGTCCTTTTTGTAGATAGGCATGACATTTGCCTTGTTCCAGTCAGGAGGGACATCCCTTGATTTTTTACAGCTTATCAAATGTTATAGGCAGTGGCCTTGAAACAGTGCCAGATACTTCTTTTTACACCTTGTGGTAGAGTCTGTCTGGGTACATAAATTTATGCGGGCTGTATCCTTGCAAGAGATCACAGCTCAGTCCATCTTCCTGCACCAGTGTATGCAATGTATGCATCATAGCTCTTGTTTCGGTGATCTAGGGTCCAACTGGCAAAGACAGAGGCAAAGAGGATACTGACAATCTCTCTCTTTTCATCAGTATTACTGAAGTTTCACTCCCTGTTTAGTGATGGACCAAATCCACCTCTGATTTCTTTCCTATTTCACTGAAAGAGTTTGAGCTTTCCAGTTGTGAGCTCTCCTCCCAAGCTTCTATGATTCCTCTGGTATTCATAACTTGTGGGTTTAGTATGAAGCTGCCATTCTTCCTGTTTGTTACCCAGATAATACGCACTGTTATACATGCACTTAAGGTAGCTGGATAGCTGGACTTAGGTTTCTTCCCTTTGGAAAATGTTGGAGAGCATTCTTCACTACTCTGGTAGGTGTGTTTATCTACCCTCTTGCCTATGAATAAGCAGGTGTTACAGCTTTGGTCCCTATCCAACAAGTTAATTAATTAGAGGCAAAATATTGTAGAAAATTTTTGTGAATAGTATATTTTCTGAGAACTGCAATTTCTATCAAAATAAAAAACTTTTTTCTCATGTCCATGGTAGTCAAATCTTTGTTTTGAACCCTATGTATAATGGGTTAACCTAACCTGTACCCTTTTAAATTCAACAGAGGTGAAGTTCTTCCATATTTTGCAATGGTGAGCTTTCCTGAAGTGAATAAGGTGAACTCAATACAAGAATTATGGTGTTTCTATCATCTAAAGTATGAGCAAGCCAAAGGAAGAACGAAAATTTTATGCGAACTGTGCATACAGATTTAAACTTTTGTGTTTATACAGGATTTATTGATCAGCAAATTAGACACAAATCATATTTAAATAAATGAAAATAATTAATGTCCATATTGAATGTAAACTAGATAAACTTCACTTTTTCATATAGGGCAATGATCCTCTACACCCTCTAAATATTTGAAATCTTAAGTAATTAATATCAGGCATAGATTTTTAAGCAATAATCCTTGCAGCATTGAAGAATTTTTTTTTTCATATTTATAGCATCTGAAGTTCTTGTCATGGTGTTAATTAAAATCTAAATGAATGCTGGTGGCCTTTAAATTAGTTGCTCCTCCTTTCCTCATCTCTTTCTCCCCCACTGATTCATATTTTTTATTTGCGGCATTCTTTTCAGAAATAGGTTTTGAAGATTTTTTGTGCCTGTTTCCCACTTCAAACAGTGGAAATGGAAATTACTTTTTTGACAAAACCACAGCGCTTAATATAATATGTTTTCTAGGTCATAACTATGATCATAAAAACAGTAAAGTGCAGGGTATACTATAAATGTTTAAGGCTTAAATTCAAGTGAACACTTGAGAAGCAAGTAAAATACTATGCATTTTATTTAACATCTGTATTTCTCCTGCTTTTTGAGCTCTGGTTGTTTACACATCAAAGAAAAATTTAAAATAATTCAAGACAATTGACTCCTTCCACAAACGGGTCATAGTTTTGCATTTTATTTTGGAGACTGATTTCTAACAAGGGACTTAAAACCAAATCAATTGTCATAAGAGTTTCGTGGCAGAATTCAGTTAAGTAATATGGGCACAAATAGGTTGTACTACATGAAAGTATACTCCCTTATTTTTGAGTCATGGCTGCTTTTTTGTGTGCAGACACATCATCTCAGTAGTATCCTAGATGATTCAGAGGTAACAATATAGAAATATCAGTTTCCTTCAATTCTTGTGAATATCTGGATGTCTTTTCAATTGACGTCAAAGCACAGTGAAATTATTGCCTTTAACTAACACTATTAGTAAAAAAAAAATTAAAACAAAACAACAGGACGATAGCACATCAACCCTGCACCAGACTGACTATGAACTTCCATTGGTTTTCCAAGTGGTTTCTTGTCACTGAAACCTCAGTTGGTTAGTCACTTTAAACTGTCCATTTGTGTTAGACTGTCTTTCTAACTTAAGCAAATATTGCAAGGCTACTTTATTAACTTCAAATGAGCTTAAAATGTATTACAACTTTTATTCCTTACCAATTAAGAGAACTACAGTGAAAAGTTGAAAAAAATTTAAAAAAAAAAAGGCATTTGTATAAATTAAGAATTGTCTTGGTAAAGAATAAGCCTAAATGCGTTCTGATGTTCAGAAGGTGCTGCAGGAAATGCATCTGGATGTTTGAATTCTGTCCATTGATTATCTTGAAACATTTTCATTGACTGAAGAAAGCTGCCTGTGAGCAGTGCACAAGCTTTCTGTCAAGCATATCAACAGATTGTATAAAAAATGGATAAATGCTAAAATTATATTTTTGCAACCATATTATTTCGCAACCATAATATTTTTTCTCCTAGAAGATATTTAGAAGTAGATTAAGAGTGTGTGACAAAAGTCTGCTTCGGAATGCAAAGGCAGCTGTCTGCTATTTAGTCCTTGACATAAAGGGTCTTGGTAAGGAGGTCTTAATACTAAAGGGAAAGTCTAGACGTAGCAAGAATTTGGTTTAGAATAGCGAGCACAAGGTTTGTGCTCACTATTCTAGATGGCAATAAAATGCAACCTGGTATGCCCAAACTGCATCTAAACTCATATCAATGTTCTTCTTCTGGTGTATCATACAGCTGAATCAGCTTGTTGCTTTTTAGGCTGATAAAAAATTATGATCTTTCTTCTTTTTTTCCCTTACCTGACACATTCACTGTCTGTTACATCAAGTAGTGTATAAGTTTCTTTTAGTAGGACAAGGTGCACTGTTATTTAAGAGAACTCATATAAAGAACCTTGCAGGGGTAGGGCAGCAGAGAGACATCAGCACTTCAGGAGCAAAAGAGCGGCAAGCCTCTAAATCAATCCCTTCTTTTCCCAAGAGCATTTTTTGCTTTGCTCACATCAGTTACCTGTTTCGCAACTCACACTCAAGGAGAGAAATAGACAAACTAAAGGAAGATATGTTACAGTATTGGAAATGGATGGCTTGGTTTAGAGCTCTCCTAGGACAGCTTTGCTGTTTAGTAAAGGTATATGAAACTTGCAATCAGCTTAGATATTCCAACTAAAAATGTGTTAAGTAAAAATACTGATGAGAAAGCAGTGGGCCTTTTTGAGATCTTCAGAAGTTTTGGAGTTCTTTGCCACTCTTCTGTTGCTAGCTTGGAACATTCAAATCTTTTGGTGTAAGCTATGCATGTTTGCCTTTGAAACTCACACACACAGAAAAAAGGAGAAATAACAGAATGTAGAGATGTTACTGGACCAGAAGGGAGGTGTGTGTTTTTAGTTTTCTACTGTGGTTCAAACCATTTTCTACAGATAAATGCTTAAATGCAATGGAATTTCAGACAAAAAATTCTTTTACTCAGTCTGAGAAAAGAACACAAACAGATTAACTAATTTGGCATAAATTCCCATATTAATTACAATTTGAAAAGCTAAAATCCAGTCGGAAATTCTAATTGAAAAACTATCCATAGACATGGAACATCTATGGCTTCACAACCTTTTCTAGATATGAAAGTTAGATATAATACATTGAGCCAGCTACAGGTGATACAGGTGATACAGACTTTGAGCCAGATACAGGTGATAAAATTAGGTGCACCAAGAACGACAGAGTAGGGAAATACCATGATTGTTTCATGTAAGAACTAAATTAATTTTTCTTATTTCCACAATTTACTCCCTGAAATTTAAAAATAAGAATGTATTTTGTTAAATTTTCTGAATCACAGATTCTTTTAATCTATTTCTTGATGCTTTAAAGGTAATTTTTTTATGGCAACTTTTGGGTTATTATTTCTTTCCTTCTTTATTTCTTAATTGCCACTTGAATATTTTTTGCATTTCTGAGTCTTGTGAAAAAGCCTAATATTTCAATAAAAACCTTGCAAATTTCTCCCTGCATGATCCTACTTAACAAATAATCTGGTTTTCCTATGATCGTAAAAGTCCCATGAATTAACACAGAGGACTTCTAAAAATGTTTTTTTCTGAGTTTATAAAGAGAAAAGCATTTTTATTAAGCAAACTGACAACCTCTCAAACAGGCATATGTCTTTCCAAAAGCAGAGACTTCAATCTCTCAAAATTCAATCTCTTAAAATTCAACAAAAACATTTAGCATATTTTGATCATAAATAGTAGTGATAAGTGGGCCTTACCCTCGCTCAGTCTTCCTCTTTTTCAAGGTAGTCTCTTCTTCCTGCTGTTCTAGTTTTTAAACTTATGGTCTTGAGAATTCATGAATAAAGCAGTTGTAAGATTTTTCATCTTTGGCAAGAAAACTTTGTAAAACATTCTGCCTTTGATATCCACTCTGATGCCTCCATCAATGCAATTTGAGATCATCTGAAAGAAAAGGGAGTGATATTTTTTGTCAGTAGCAAACTACAATATTAGCCTGTGTTCTTGGAGAACTAGAAGGGAAGGAGGAAGGAATAAGATAAGTCACAATATTACCATATTTTCTGAAAGATGTATTGCTGGATCTTTCATGTGGTGAAGTAGACACTCACAAAAAGCATTGAAGTTATCTGTGGTACAGAGACAATGTATCTAGTACTATTTTAATGGTCATTCAGCACATCAGCTCCTCTGTCCTTAAGAGAGGAGAATTTGTATCCTGAGTAAATATGCAATTAAAGGGGAAAGAAGAGATCATTGTGGACAAGAGATCAGTAGAGACAATCTATCCTTAAACTGTGGATTTAATCTATCCTTAAATTCTAGGAGAAAGATCTGTTTGCAGGCATGCATTTAACTTACAGATTACATTGTGTCCTTCTCATCTGTGTCTCCTTACAGAGATGATTTTTTCTTTACAGCAATGTGTCTCCTAAGAAGTCATCAGTGGCCTGTTGGTATGACCAAGACATAAATTGAAGTACATCAGAGCTATAAATTCCTAAAGGAGAAGAGGTCATAGAATCAGAATAGTTTGGTTTGGAAGTGACCTTAAAATGTCATCTAGCCCAACCACCCTGCTATGAGCAGGGACATCTTCAAACAGATCAAGTTGTTCAGAGCCCCATCCAACCTGACTTTGAATGTTTACAGGGATATTTACTGCCTTTCTGAGCAGCTCTGTTCCCGAGTTTCAACACCACCATCATATTTTTTTTTTTGTTGTCGTGTTCCAATGAGAGGAACAGTGAAGAGTTCTTTCAATAAAGGATGGCTGGGAACTAAATTAAGCCAAACAAGGCAAACATTGCATTTGAGAACCATTTCATGGTAATGAAAGAGCAAAATGAAAAAAATTTATTCAATTTAAGAGGGCCAGAGAAGACAGAGCAAGAGGAAGAAAAATGGGAGATAGAGGGAGAGAGAAGACAGAGGGAAAATTGGACATTGCCACCAGAGGTTGGGGAGTACCCCCGATGTCCCGAGGTGGGGCTGTGCACACTGCCAGCCAGACACGAGGGGAGGGGGATCAGGCAGGAGGGCAGGAGCCTGGACAGGGTCACAATGAGGATCACAGTAGTGGGCAGAGTCAGAGGCGGGCAGGGGTAGATGCAGGTGGCTCAGGCAGGGAGGCAGAGATGAACCAGGCTGGGCACTTCTCATAGACACAGGGAGGCAGGGCGGATGCAAGTGTGGGCAAGAGCCAGTGAGGGCAGGAGAGCCAAAAGGCAGGATTCCAAAAGCAAGTTCAAAGAGCTCCCAAAGAGTCAAAAGGAACAAACAAAGAGCCCCCCCAAGGGGTATGATGCAGTTCTTTTTATGCCCCTGACTCTTTCAAAGTCCACCTGCAGACAAGAGACCATGGCCCAGTCGGATGTCCCAGTGCAGTCCATGGGCAGAGACCTTCCACCGTCGATTGCAGAGTGTCTCTGGGGTACAGTGTCTTCAGTGTTCCCCTGCTGACTCCCTGTCCCATGCGAGACATGAACTGCTTGCCAGGTTAAATCCCCCCAAAGACAAGGCTTTCTTCCATCTTCTCCTAGCTGCCTTCTTGACATGGCACAAGTGCAACCCCTCCCCCACGGGCCTCTGTCAACCTTTGTTGAGGCATAACAAAACTAAATTGGCTCCTCACACTTGTATTTAGTCTGAATATACTTTCTTTTAATTTAAAAAATCATTGACCTTTGTACTATCACAGTAGGCTCTACTTTTTATTAGAGGCTGTTTTTCTTTATAAACCCCATTAAGTATTGAAAGGCTACAAGGAGGTCTCCCTGGTCCCTTCTCTTCTCCAGACTGAACAGCCTCAGTTCTCTCAGCCTTTCGTTATAGGAGAGCCATTCCATCCTCTAGTATTTTTTGGCTCTCCTCTGAACTGCCTCAAGCAGGCATATGTCTTTCTTGTGCTGAGAACCTCAGACCTGGGTGGAGAGCTGTACCTGGGGTCTCACGACAGCAAGTGAGGGAGAATGACCTCCCTTGAACTGCTTGGTTACATTTCTTTTGATGCTGTCCATGCTCCAGGCTTTAATTTTCTCTCAGAAATGGTAATAATGTATGCATAGACCCAAAGAAGACTCTTATTTTCAACATTGCTGAAAACTTTTAAAAGTAAAATAGTCAGACTATTTTGGACCAATGATTTATTTAGATTAATATCCCATTGTGTCAAAAGCCTCTAAGAGATGCCTGCCCATTTTTTTTGTGCTAGTCAACTGGACATGGCTAGAGTACAAGTCTGAGAACTTATTCTGATGATTGAAGCAAAAGATGCCCATCGGCATAGCATAATCTGTCATAGCATAATCTGTGTCAATGAGTACTTTCCCAGAACATGTTTGGGAACAGTTCCGGGCTTCAGCACAAGATATTGGCTGTTTCCAGCAGATGCTAACCTTCAAGAAGGAAAAAAATGTTGTCTGGATGCAAACCATTCCAACCTACTATCTTAAGGGCTGAAAAAGTTTTTTGCTAGTTATAACTTTTGTGTTCATAGTCCATGGTGAATTTTTGTTGTATAAATTGATTCAATTATTTTCAGACCATAATAAAAGGACATGAGTTGCTCTGCTGCTTACTTGTGTATCATATCTCTGAACTGTGAACAGTATTCTAGAGTTAGTTAGGCTGAAACTTTATAGACTAATACATAGGAATTTAGTTGCCTATATGTTCTCATAATTATTATTATGTAAAAATTTCTAATGTCTTTTTTATGCCTAGAATATCTCTAAGTTGTTACAGTCATCCCTGTGTATCTAAACTGAGGATTGATCTTGTTCATCACCTTGTGTATTTAGCTGCATTTAATTTCTTGTAATGCTTTCTTGACTGGTTTTTAGAGTTGGCAAAATTGTTTTGTAATATTTTTTGACCAGTTTTAATTTTTACACTGATAGATAATTTTGAATTATAATATTAACTACATCCCCTTTTGAAAATCATTTCTGAATAAGATGTACAGTACTACTTGCAGGATTCTTGTTAGGGGTCTTTGTGCCAGAAACTAGCAATATCTTGATTTTTTCTTTGTGTTTCTTTTTTCATGTTAATACATGAGAGAAAATTTCCTCTTAGCTCTTAGTAGTTTATATGGTATTATGTGAAGGGCTGGGGAACTTTTTTAAAAAGATCCAAATATAATTTTGGGTTTACTTTGAACGACTTCCTGAAACAAGGTTTGTGATTATAGCATCTAATTGCAAAGTTTGGCCCTCTGAGAGAGTAAGGAGAGGAGACTAATCTCTGTGCTACTCTGAGACATGTCCATAGAAGATGCATAATCTGAGAAATCTATAAATGATAAACATTTATCATATTATCAAATGATAAATGAAGTATCTTGGGAAAAAGAAACAGAAAGGCTCTTGAATTTTCTTACAGACCCAAAGTTTAGGTTTCCCTCCATGCTGGACAAAAGAACCTTGAGAACCAATAAACATTATGATGGTTGTAATCTTTCAGTTGGAAGCTATGATGAGAACCAATAAACATTGGTTCTCATCATAGCTTCCAACTGAAAGATTACAACCATCATAATGAAAGCATTCTTGTTTGTTTTTCTAAAGATGTTTTATTAAAAATCAAGAGCTACCTAAACAGTTTGTTTTATTCGGACAGGTGGCTTTACCTGTTCAGTATCACCAGGTAAATGAAAACATCGTCATGTTCAAAGTCCCATATAATCTGTTCAACAGTGTCAGTATTTTCTCCCAATCATAGAAACTGAAGAAATAGCTGAAATGAACAAAACAAAGCAAATAAAAATTCTTGATAACAATGTTTTCATGAGTAAAACCGAAACCCAGCATCCACAACTAAAATATCCCCAAACCAACCAAATCAATCAACCAAAAAAGAAAAAAAGAAAAACCAGCAAAAAAAAAAAGAAAAAAAAAAAAAGAAAAAAACCCCAAAACTGAAGAAAAACAAAATAAAACAAAAGCCCAAAAAACCCCACAAAAAACCCCAAACATCTTTCTTTAGAAATCAATAAACAGATAACATTTCACAAGAGCTAAGGGGTGTCTCAAGCATGTTCACAAGGCAGAAGGAGAAAATACCAGTAAAAGAGAACTGAGTCAGGATACTCTTGAGAAAACTCAAGTTAGTATGACAAGATCATACAAATTTAGAGGAGAGGGGTGCCGACTGTGCTGATCGAAATAATTCTGGAAGTTGGTAACACATCAACTATATATTCCCTTCTCCCTTTCATCATGGAGGGAGTCAAAGCTTCCCCCTCTGAGGGCCTACGCTGTGCCACGTACACCCATGTTCCCCTGGGAGCCATCTGGGGACCAGCCAGGCTGGACTGACAGCTGAACAGAACTATGACAGCAGTTGGACTTGGGTCTGCAACTGGTGCATTTGCAGGTCATTAGGCTTTCCACCTTTGGAAAACATTGGAGCAGGTCATTACAGAGACAGTAAAGCCTATTTTGACCTCTAGTCTTTCATTATAATATAAAGGAGGATTTCAACAGAAAATGACTGGATGAGAAGTTAGTCTTATTTTAGGTACAAATCCATGTCTGTCAAGGCCAAAATCAAAACAGGCCACAGAAAAATTATTATGAATCTTCTTTATAAAGGAAGATCACTTTACTTAACAACAAAAGTAAATGAAGCAAAATATTTATCACTGTTGGAATTCAGTGGTAAAATCCAGTGAAATCCAAAGCTTTGGCTCATAGGAGATTCAGCAGATACATTATGCAGCATCTCTCTTATTTTCTTCTGTACAGTCCTTAACACAATACATTCTTTCCACAACTTTATCTTTATTATGCATCTGTTAGAACATTACCCTTGCATTTGCTCCTTTTATTCTTTTTTTTTTTTTTTTTCCTACAAAACAGAGATTGCACTGTCTTGTCCCTGAAGAAATGGGAGATAAAATTTTTGGTTTATTGCAGAGGCAAAAAAGTAAAATGACTTTTTCATTCCTAATTTCCAGAGCACTGTGATAGGATACGAGGACAAAAATAACTCAAAGTTAGCTCACTACATTTTATGAGTTTGAAGTCTGTGATATGGATACATTAGTTGAACAAGTCAACTGTAGCTTATTTCTCTGGTGGAGGCATACCAGGTCAGAGAAGCCAAGAAATCTTACAAATAGAAGTTAATGTATGAATGTATTCATTTTCCTTGTCTTTATATTGCATAATACTAACCATACTCATAAATATATACAGAAACATATTTGCAGTGTGATCATGCATCTCCTCCCAGACAGGAAAATGTTAATCAATAGAGAATCTGACAGAGAAAGTGCAAGAGCACTGAAATTAGCTGTATGTTTTAGATGGCAAAATATATGCACGTGTATGAAAGATGCTTTCTCTAAGTTGGGATATACATTTTTGAAGATAAGTGCACAGTTTTCTGCTTGGAGTTCAATGTATGCAATCTGCAGTATAAAATTATGCTATACAGTCATTAATACTCAGGCAATCTCTATTACTTTTAAACATAAACACTTCTAGTGTTTTCACTATCACACTTATAGAAGCAGAAACTAAATCATAAAATCATAGAATTATTTGGGTTGGAAGGGACCCTAAAGATCATCTTACATCAACTCCCTTGCCACAGGCAGGGGCACCTTTCACTAGACCAGGTTGCTCAGAACTTCATCCAGCCTGGCCTTGAACACCTCCAGCGATGGGTTATCCACAGCTTCTCTGGGCAGCGTGTTCCAGTGCCTCACCATCCTCACAGTAAAGAATTTCTTACCAAAACCTATTCTAAACCTACCCTCTTTCAGTTTAAAACTGTCACCCTTTTCTTGCAACTCTCTCCCAGTATAAAATGTCCCTTTCCCTCCTGTTTACAAGCCCCCTTTAGATACTGGAAGGATGTAGTGAATTCTTCATGAAGCCTTGTCTTCTCCATTCTGAGCATAACACTGAAAATATATTCTTATCCCAGATTTCACACAACAGCCTCTAGGTATTCTCTTTCTTATCTACTAGAAGCATCATAAAGGGAATTTAAATCTATGGATAATGACTCATACTTCTTTTAGATGGCACATAGTTTAATGCTGCTGTTCATACTCATGCCAAAGCTGTGCTAATTACAAATATTTCTTGCCAAGTAAAACATCAATGATTAGAACATGGAGGCCTCCAAACCTCTTAAATGTTATGCCCCTTAAAATAAGCCATCTTTTCTATTGTTCTGTCACGTTTGCTGGCTTTCCAATGAAGATTAAAGAGAAGATGTAGCTGTCAACTGAAGAAAATCAAGCAAATTGAAATCTTACAGTGTACCATTGTAACAATTAGACTTATTATAACAACACATAGATGGAAAAGCATTACACGCACATATATTCTCCTAATGAGCTGCTGCTGTGTAGAGATGCATTTTCATCAGGCAACATGTTCAGTGATCATCATTCACTGGTGCTAGACCAAGAAAAAAGTAAAATTTGCTGACACTCTTAGTAAGGAACATCTAGAAAATTTAATCTACCAGAAATGTATGGTCTCTGCAGTTAAACAGTAATGTTGTCTTGGAAAAGCAGCCCAGTGTATTGCAGTCAGTTAATTCAGATTCTCTCGTGACTTGCAATATGGAGCTGACTACAGACGGTGTATGAAAGTTGGCAATGAAAATCACAGTCCTCCTTACTTTAGAATCTGGGATGTAAGATTCAGTGCGATATTCTGTATGGCTACTGTTGTGTTAAGAGTACCACACTTTGGCAGAAAAAACCCTCCAAAACCTTGCTTTCCATATGGGCCTCAGAATCAAAGGAGCTGAATGTGACTAGGCTTCCTGATTTTAACCAACTTGGCACTGTAATTCTGGTTGCAGTCACAGGTGCAGCAGTAGTGTGGGCTACATCATTAGATTGGTCTCATTCGTGATCTGATGGCAAATTCACCAATACTGTAGTTAACCATTTCAACACTCTTTCTGGTTGAGTTCAGCAAGAACTTTCACAAACATCGATTTAACAGCAGTCCAGTTTTTTTGAGCAGCAGGTTATAGATTCCTTTATATTGCTGGTAATAAATTCACTAGACCTGCAAAATATTAATGTATAGCAAGATACAAAGGTGTACCCAGGTATACCTCAACATGGTTAGAGGTAACTTACCAAATCTTACCAAAGGGTCACCCCTGGTTTGTGGAGGAGAGAAAAGCAAATCCATCAATTTTTCTGTAAAGTAGCTGTATTCTCATTCTCTACCACTGAGAATCTTATATGTCAATTTATACTTTTGGGAGAAGTGGAGATGTTACTCTAGTCCAGTATTTGGTCACTGCCATCATAAAGGGCATGGGGAAAGCCAATTTTTATGTAAAAGAGGTATATAGAGTGTAACAGATTTACAGACTGAGGGTCTTGCATAAGGACTAAACAGGACCATCTCACATTAGCATCATTCCCTCTATTCCCTGGTTGTTTGCAATGATAAAGGTCATCCAACCTCCACCTGATACCCTATCACCTTCTCAGCATGACATCGTGCCATGAGCCTTATGCCTCATGACATGTCTCATGGCTGTGGGACTGATTTCCTACAGCTGTCTATGAAAGTAACATTTTATTATTCCATCAGGGTCTGGCCATCCAATCTAATGCCCTCCCTTTGAGTTTTTTGGTGCAAAGAACCACAGCTCTAAAGGAATTTGAAGTTCACCCAAGTGTGCGGCAGTAGTCCTTTTAATTTAACCAGTTTAGCTGTTTGGGGTTTTTTTGGGGTTTTTTTTGATGCTGAGGGTTAAGGTTTCATAATAGCAAAAGAATGTAAAAAGTTGTCAAAAACAAGGCAACGCACTGCCAAATAATTGTACATTTTGTGTTCTATTTCTGTACGAAAATGTATTTGATCTATGCCACTGTCATGGTCTGAGCCTGGCAAAATGCCAGTGCTTCCATGAGAAAACCTCTTTTCCTGGTATCTGCTGTGAGATGTGATCAGAGACAGAGAAGAGCAGGCTCTAACTTATGATTGAAAGGAAAAAAACTTTATTAACATAAAACTACAGGGAAAAAACACACAGAACACAGGACGAAAACCTTCCAAATTTCCTCCTCCTCCCCCCACTAAATTTCTTAATTCCGTTACCACCCTTTGGATAATCAATTCTCAGTTCTTTGAGAAGAGAGGAGTCCCTCTTACACTACAGACTTCACCCAGGAAACAGTCGAAACTTCTCGTGTCTCTGTGTCACGTGTGGCACCGCCCGGAGAACATTTTGCCATCGTGACCTCTTCCTTCCATGTCCAGTGCTCTCACCACTGCACATGGACCAGAGCTGCTTTTAGGGTTTTTCCCTTTAAGGATGCTTTGTCCAGTTCCAAAAAAAAGAGCACAGTCCCTCTCCTTTTGGGACACCTGTCCCCCCCATGTTTCACCCCCTGGGGCTGAGGGGTCTCTCGAACAGAGATCATCTTCCTCTTCTTCTTCATCAAAGACGGAGGGCACCAACACAACCCCCCTCCACCCTTCGTCTCTGTTCATACTCCTTCACATCACCGCACTCTCCTGGCTCTGAGCCATTGCCTCCCCCTAGGATGCAGTCTCTGTGTCACAGGAACTCAAGGGTTCTGTCCATAGCTATCCAAGAAAAGTCCAGCCAAAAGCCACTCCATCATCTCCTCCCACCTAGAATTCTTCTCAACTTCTCTCAATCTCACCAACTCCAGGAGGAATCAGCATTTGCAAGGTTTCCATCGTCCCAAGAAGGGTTAAAAGTCCCAGGCTCTGCCAGTTTGGTTCATGAACTCCCATGGCTGGCTGCCCTGCTGGGCACCCCCGCCTTCTCCTTCACTCCAGCTGCGCTGTCACAAGCACAGTCTGCTCTCTCTCTCTTCCTCCGGGGGGGAATGGGGGATGGCTGCCCAAAGCCCTCGCAGTGCAATGCTCCTCCACCCTTCGGCCCAGGCCTGGCCTATCTCCCTCCGGCCGCATGGCTCCCCTCACCCCTGCCCAGCTCGGAGCTGGACAGGGGAGGTCTCCTCTGGTCCAGGGCCGGAACTCAAAAGGAACTTCCAGTGGGAGTTCACAGCTTTTAACCCCCTGTGTTCTCAGAGGCGTATCCATGCCCTCAGTGGACAAACCAGGTGCCAATATTAAAATCTGGACACCGATTGGCGTGACCACACCATCCCAAAAAAAACCACTCTCAAACCACGACAGCCACCTTCTAACAATTGTATCAGTCTTCACTACTTTATATCTTCAATAATTTTTAAAGATATATTAATGATATATAAAATCAATATTCCAGACATTAACTTCCCCTCAAATTTAAAATTGAATTTGAATTTCAAATGTCTATCCTAACATCAGTATCAAGTAACACACAGCTGCCAAATTACCAGCACTACCTAACTTGGCATGTTTTTACATAAGACATAGAGTAATGGAAAGCCTTCCTCACTTTTTTCAATAGGCCCTGAAGAAACAGGGCCAGAACTGAAATCCTGTTTTAATTTCAGTAAGTGTTTTCTTTCTTGTCCAACATCTTTTCAAATGAAATAGACAACAGAGGCACAGTTTTCTGAAAGATCACTTTCACAGTTGAAGAAGTTTTAAGAAGACTGCATATAATTGACAATATAGTCATTGCTATTTTTACCAAAAAGGTTCTATCCATTTCAATTATACCAGCTTAGAACTGAAGTGGCAAATTGCACCCTCTGGAAACTACAGAACAAACTAAAAAGTGTTTCAGTGCCATTGTTATAACTCTTTTCTTATTTCTGCTTCACCTACACTTAAATGACTCATATTCTTGAGTAACCTCAGGTTTCTCGTCTGTCAGTGAGAAGTTCAGGACCCAAGGCAAGAGGACTGAACTATTTTTTATTTTCTTTTCTTAAAGGGACAAACAATCATAATAATGGAATCTGTAACTTCATTATTGTCTCTTTTTCCCTCAAGCACCACTCAAAACTTGTGTGCTACTGAGAGAATTATTAGAAAGATTTGGTGTTGTTTTGCTTTTTCTGCCCTTAAGGACAATTTCTGCCAAGAATTTCTAGTTAAATATTTTTAAAGTATCTAGCCTTATAGATATTTGTACTGCATGAACAATTGTTGTCAGGCTACTTTATCGTTAGATACAAATATCTGTATTATCTGATCCTATGCAGACATACCTAATTCTCTCATTCACAGCATGTGCCTACATAACTTACTTATCAATGATAAATGTAAGCATGAAAACCCTGTATTCATCTTGGAAATGTCCTAAGGCACTTCTGCTTAAGCATACACATTTTGCATAAAAGGAATCTGAACTATGTGTGACAATTAATTATCTGGAAACAAGAGCCATGAATAGTTCAGAAAACCTAATAATTGCTTATTTAAATTAAGTTAGAAAAACATAATGATCTAAGTTACACATACCCCTCTTGAATTACTTGAGAAATGAAATCTTGAAAAAGTAATCCATATATTGTGACATTCGAGCTATGTTTTCTTTCATACTGATTTTCTTTTCTATTTTGTGTTAGTCATCAAAATGGAAGACAAATAAGTCTTCTATGTAATTGGAAAATAAATCCCATATAATGTACCAAATATAAAATTTGGCAAACTGCAGTAAGTTTTTTCACTTACATCTTTATTTCACATCCTTCAGAAAAGTGTGAAAAAGCTAATCATTAGGAAATTAAAAGAAAAATGGAGAAAATAAATTACTGAGTTCTTTGACACCTGCAGAAACTACTTCATTTGCTCATATGTCATTTTGGTTTTTTTGGAGAGTATTATGGATAATATCTAAATAGTTTGCACAAACAATAGCAACCTTCAAATATAAGAAAAATATAATGGTTTTTTTTTTAATATTCCGGTCTACATTTTGTTTGTATGAAATAACCATACTTATAAACAAGAACATATACTTCACTGATAATTACCAGTTGTGTTACAAATGCTGTTTTTACTTCTTGAGAGGAATAATCTATACCCATACCAAATGTTGTTTTTTTCCTGGGCTGCCACCAGAGGAGAAGGCAGCTCAGGGTCTCATATCACAGGACACCCACAATGCATACCGGCTATGTTTCTGTCCTTTTGCTGTCTGTTTCAATTTACAAAAATATGTCTTCTATCAAGGAAAAATGAAAAATCTTCCAGTTTTCAAGCCTCATCATTGAGGAGTTCCACTAGTAATGAACTAAAAAGTTTTAATGAAGATTTAACCTTCAGAGAAGCAGGCTACAGCAGACTTCCCAAATCCAAAATGGTGCTCTCCCACTACAGTGACTGGATTTCTCCAGCTGAGGCTTAGAGCAAACCATGCTCTGTTCCATTGAATGGGCTTTTGAGTGGCATGCAGCTGTGACACAAACATTGCGGTATCCTGCCTCCTCTTTATGGCCGTGTCAGTGAATTTCTGATGATAAATGATTGTTTGGATTTTGCCACAGACAGGAAGGTACAGCAGAGACCTTAAATCCAATGAACTCCAGAGCAGGAAAAAAGGCAAAAGGGAGAAATCACACCTTACGTTTTCTTTTTCTTTTCTTCTTCTTCTTTTTTTTTTAAGCCCTGTATCCCAAGGGCTTTTAACATTGCAAGGGAAGTTGCTAGTGTGTTAGCTTCAACTGACACAATAGGCTAGGTAACACATCTTAATGTTTCTTAGGGAAAACAGAATGTATCACAAGATATCATAGAATCATAGAATTGCTTGAGTTGGAAGGGATCCTAAAAATCATCTTGTTCTAGCCTCACTGCCCTAGGCAAGGGCACCTTCCACTAAACCAGATTGCTCAGAGCTCCATCCAGCCTAGCCTTGAACACTTCCAGTGATGGAGATCCCCAAATTCTCTGGCCAACCTGTTCCGGTGCCTCACCGCACTCACAGTTAAGAGTTTTTTTCTAATATCTAATCTAAACCTACTGCCTTTCAATTTATAGCCATTGAGTCTTGTCCTGGCCGTGCCCTCGTAAGTAGTTTTCTGCATCTTTCCTGTAGGTTACCTCAGTTACTGTAAAGCTGCAGTTAGGCTGCCCTAAAGCCTTTTCCATTCCAATCTGAACAATACCAATTCTCTTAGCCTTTTCTTGTAGGAAAGCAGCTCCTGCCCTCTAATCGACTTGACCTCCTCTGGACTCGTTCACAAAGTTTCATTCTCCACAAAGTCCAGATTATTTTTATTTCCTCACAGTTCTCTTAGACTGTTATACATGAAAGAGTAAATTTGATCTATGTAAGCAGCTGTAGCAACACCCAGGGGTTTGCAACTTGCTAGTCTTACTTTATGCCAGGCTTCCCTTTCATTCTGCCTGCCCATTCTGACTTGTGGACCCTGTATGAAGGCTCAGGGCTGATGATTTGGTACCCATAGGTGCAATAGGTTTAACAAAGTGTTGACAAACAGTGTAAAGTTTGCACCAAACATTTATGATTAAATGCTAGATCCAGTTTCATATGTTACACATTCACAAGTAAGAGTTCAGTACATCTGATCCATATAGAAAAAATACAAAATGTACTACTTAGGTGCTAAACATCTGTACAAGGGAAACAATAAAATTTGATGCTTTTGAAACTTTTTATGGCCTCTGTATGTGTTCTTGAAGGATGGGTGCGCATAAAGAATGGAGAGGCACAAAGGTTTTTAGATTGTTCCTATGGCTTGGCCCTGAGAATCTGAAATCTTGGGCAAAATTCCCTCTTTAAAAGAAATTAGGTTTGAAGGAAAAAGACCATCAAATGATGAAGAGATGAATCCTGAAAGAAAAACAGACCTTGGCTAGCAGGGCTTTTCAGAATTCAAACCCCTACACTTTAGTTAAATCTAATGTTCAATCAAAAAGAATAAATAGAGGATTTGCATTTCTGTGGTATCTATAAACTTCTTTTACCACATGAGGAAACTAAGAGGTTATACACAGTATTTTAGACAAATTTTACTTTTGAATGTCTCCAGTGTTGAGTATTCAAATGCAATGAAGTCCACTGATAAAAACCTGTCCCCCACAGAATATTTTAGATTTCATAACAATTTTAAGGGTGAACAGGGAATAAATCTCTGTCTACCAAGCCAATCCTGAACTACAAGCTGCTCCTCCTTCTGGGAGTCTTAAAACTATATCATAATGACAATTTCGGTTTCTTGTTCACACTCCAGTAGCTGTTCCTGGAGACTCAAACCTGAAATTCAGGCCAAAATTGTTGTGTCTTAAAGATGAACTTTCCAAAAGTTTTTTGAGAATTCATTGTGCAGTTCTCCTTTACTTTTGATTCACTCTTCTTAAAGACCTCATTTAGACCTATTTTTAATATGCAAGCAATACCAAAATGAGTAAAAAGGTATCTTAAACAACTTTCTTCCCAGGATAAGGCACAAAAAAAGTTGTCTTTACACACAATTACTTGCAGACATCTTCTACTACCCTCAATATTAGCAGCTCTTACTAGTGCTGTTATTATCCTTGTAACATTTCTAAATAATATGCATGATAAAAATACAAATTTTTATTAAATGATACATAATACAAATAATTAATGTCAACAAGAAAATTTTATATGATAGATTTATTTTCAGATAAATTTACTATTCTACTTTATTAAATTTGTATAGGATTATGCAATAAGTAAGAATTGCTGCCTGGTGCATATGACTTTAGAAACTAAGAAAAATATATTAATATAGCATAGAAATATATACAATTATATAGAAAAATATATTAATATAGCATAGAAATATATACAATTATATAGGTACAAAAAACACTTTTCTAATTTACTATATACTAAACGTATGCTATTTATTTTAGTATATATAAAAATATTATGTATTATATGCACTATAAGTCAAAATAGAGCATATAGCAAAATGTTAACAATACATAATTCTCCTATACATTTTTTCTCACATAGAAATGTTTATCAGAACCCATGTTTTGTCTTTTGTCTTTCTAAAATACTAAGTTTAAGATTTACAATCATTTTCTTTTGCAATGTTTTCTGCAAAATAGAAGTAAAATCCATTTTTTCCTGAATCTTCAGTCTTTTGATTTTACTTTAAAATACCTTAACTGGCAACAGATGAGGTATAAATAGTGTGATGATTAATAAATGCTGTAACAATACTAACTCATAAAAATGCTTACATTTTAAATTTAAACAACTTGAAATAATCTGAAAAATCTATACCTGTCAGAGAAGTGTTGTCAAAAATCTGACAGCACCAGCAACTCTGTTCATCCACTTATCAGGCCCCAGTTCCCATACAACAAAAGGGTATAGTATAAAAGACATATTTGCATCTGGGTGTGGCAGGTGTAGGCAAGAAAATTCTGTAGATTTTTGGCTAAGAGTAAATGATGCTGAGAAATTTCCCCAAACTCATCTTCTGACTAAAATCTGTGAGGCAGAGCTGAGAACAGGCTGTTAAAATACACTGAACTGAAAGGATCTTTCAAAATTGCAAAAGCACAACTTAAATATTGGCATCCAAGAACGCACCTGTTACATGAACATACACAGTGGCAAGGTCTGATGCAGGTAATAGAGGATTAGGGGTCATAAATTTGTGCAAAGACTTTTAACATCAGGAACATTCCGCTCCTATTGTTGAAGGAGATATAGTCACCCGCAGTGACACTTTAATTTTGTCCTTACTGGGCTGATGAGTAGGTCATCTAATTGTGCAGTTCAAGATATTGATCTCACAGCCACTTAAAATATAAATTTAGCTTCAGGCAGTATTAGGAGTTCTGTAGGTTCGCAGCATCTCTGTAGCGGACACTCGAACATCTGAATGAATTGTGTGATAATGCTTCCTCTCCACAGCATTAATGTTCTTGCAACATTACTTCAGTGTGCTTTTTCCTGCACAATGTGTTTTAATTAGTATGACTGTTTCATTTCTTCTACCTGGTAATGAAATTTCACTCACACAGAGGTGATATAGGAGATAGAAGACGCTACGAAACAGCCCTCTTGTCAATAAAAACACTGGTCAGTGAAAATCTCACACTGATTTTAGCACTTTATTTAATGACTTAAATTAAAAACCAAATCACCAACTAACAAACAGAGCTCAGGAGTTCTGTTGCTTCTAGAAAACATTCCCCACCAAATATGTAGATGGGTGTCAGCTCCTGGACTTCCTCCTGAAAATCAGCGCAAGAAATGTGCCAAGTGAACTGCAGTGGAGTGCCATATCAGGATCCAAGGCAGCTCTCAAGTTTGTTCAGGGGTCTTATCAGATTGTAATTTGGCCAGAATGCCCAGCAAAACTATTCTTAGGGTTGTTCTGACAGTAAATCTGTCAACCCAGGAGGGACAGTATTAAGGAAACAGCTCAAGGAAATAATGGTATCTGAATGGTTTTGTTCATTTAAGTATATATGTGTGTACATTAATTTCTCCACATCCATTTTTTATTGATCATAAAACAAGTCTGTTTTTTTTCAGAAGCTGTTGCTTTACTGGCCTGCAGCAAAGCTAAAATCGTATTTTTTATTATTTTTAAGCATTCTAGGTTTAATTTGCATATCTCAATTTTTTATCAGTATATTAACAAAGATTAAAAAAAAAACAACCTCAAGATATTTCCATTCAATCCCTTCCTAACTATGAATTAATCTGTGAAGAACATTGATTTGCTTGTGTTTGAGAAGAACATTACAAATGCTAACATTAAAAATGGAGGTAATTTGTAAGATTTACTTACTCATTTGGACCATTCTACAGGCTATTTTTAGAATATGCTTATATAAGCAAACACTGCACATGTACATACTTTATTGTCCCTTGCATTATGACTTAAGCTACAACCAGCAACATAGGATTGTAGAAAATATAAGGGAAGTGAGGGAATGATGAAGAAAGACATCTTGTGGAATTACCAGATTTATTTATGAATTCAGTGCAAAGAAAAGCATGATCTTTGCTTAAAGTGATCAAAGCTGGGTAAAATCATTGAGCAAGTGCATTTTAAAAGACATATGGAGATTCTTGTCCCTTCAATAATCAAAAAAACCCACATGTGGAGGAATTGTAGCTGTAAGTTACAAACACTGCAGAGAGACTTGTTGTCTTCCAATGGTATTTCCTTCTTTAATCAATTTACAACTGATGTTATTTCCCTCACTTCTGTGTATTCTTAACCACTATGCTGTTGGATAAAATAAAAATACGGATTTTGTAACCACATGTGCAAAATAATGATAGACAGTCACCTGAAATGTTGCTGCCCTTTATTCAGTGACTTGGTAGCTGCCTAAGTACTTTCCAGTAGTCATTAGACAAGAGAATGTGTAGAGTTCAAACACTGGGGGAAAAGAAATTGTAAAGACAAATCCACCGTGGTAAATTAATGTAATGCATGAAAAGTTAAAGGTCATTTTGCAATTGTGCTCCTTCAATTCTCTTTGCTTAAATTAACATAGGGATCTGGAAATGGAGTTGCTATGTGTGCAGCTGTTTTACTTGTAGATCTGTTTTCTATTCTGCAGAAGGCACACAGATGCTAAAGTGCTGCCCTTTGTAAGAACTGAGAATAAGCCAACAGAAAATTATGTTGAGAAGATGAGCCTTTGGCATGGAACTGCTGTTAGTAACTAAGAAATCATAGCAGGACAAAAAGGAGAGTTGAAAAACATTATCTAAGTTAGAGGCATTACCTAAGAACACAACCACGAACCACTTAAAGGTATAATCTCACATTTTCAGGTAAAAACCTTGTTACAGGAGCAACACCAGAGCTACATTTAATGAGTCATGGATGCAGCTTCTAACCTGCTTCCCATTCTCCCTGTCTCTCTGCTTAGGTATCTTCTAAAGCAAAGTATTGACAGCTTCCCTCTTAGAAGAGTTGCAAACAAAACTTCCCTCTGAGTAACATTAGCAGCCATCTTCTTACTCATTTATGAAACTGGCTTTTTGAAAAGGTTATTTTTATCTATGCCAATAAACTAGCCTATTCAGTAGTTACTGAGATACACCTTTTTCTTGTCAAGCTGTTGAACTGGCTTTAAGCCTTGAGGCAGGCTAATATTTTGAGGTGCAGATAAAAATATCAATATCTTTCACACACTTTTTGGGTGATAAAATCGTTTACATTCTCGTTTATGTCACAGCTTGTTCCCAAATTTTTTTGCTAAGTATCACCTGCTTTTGTAAGCTATGAAAAGCAATTGATCTCTTTGCATTCAAGGACCAATCTAAATATTTTCCTCTCCTCATAAAACTTTCACTCCATAATACTTATCCCTTAGTGATAAGAAGATGGAATAAGCTCAGGATTAGGAAAAGGATTTTTTCCAAAGGTATTTGGTTTAATTTGATCTTACTGGGAGTTAAGTCCTTAACCACAGTCAAACCTGACTTGAATCAGATGAGGAAGTCCAGAATAGGAGCAGTGGTTCCTTACCTAAGACTTCCACTTTTCTATACATCTTGAGTCTAACATTTTCCATTATACTGTTTTAAAGGGAAGTGATTCTGACACAATATCAGCAACAATATGCAACACCTTTTTCTACCTCTTTCACAAGGGATTCAATAAGAATAATTATCAAAATAGAATACTGATCAGCTAAGGAAATCTGACAGTTTGTATTACCACTGTTTATTACATACACTCACAAAATAATCACTCTTTTCAAAAAACTGTTCTCTTAATAGAGTCAGCAACTCTTAGCTAAGGAAAAGCTCCGTTGACATCCCTTTGAGAAACTAATGACTGGCTTGGTCTGTGAGGAATGCAGTGGGGACTCTGCTTAGAAACACGTAATGTTCTTAAATCCCTCAGCATCAAGAAAAGAATATTTTAATTCTATTGACACCAGTTTTGTCCTGATCTGAATATGCAAGGATGGAGAGATTAAATCTGCTTGATTCAACTTTGCTAAACTCTGTTTTGAACATTACCTGCCACAGAAGGAGCTCAGCCTAGACTTATCAGACATTTAACTATGCACTAAATAACTTTCAGACAGTCCATCTCTTTTTCTTTTTTTTCTTTTTTTTGGGGGAGGGGGGGGTTGTTTTTTGGGTTTTTTTTGGGGGGGTGGGATTTGGTTTTGGGGTTTTTTTTTTGACATTGTTTTTTGTTGTTGTTTTTGGGTTGGTTTCTTTTTTTAATAGTCCTTTCACCTGCTCCTTTCACTGTGCAGACAGTGTTTTGCACATCCATGGCAGAATGAATAATGAAGACTCCTTTGTGTTTTTAATATTTCTATTATCTCTACAATTTTTCTCCTTTATCCTTTGCTTAAGGTTCCCTTGAAGGAATTACAAGTGACTAAATCTTTCCAGTTACTTAAGAAGTAACTTAACTAAAATATTTGTTTTGATATTGGAAACATGTTTCATCCTTTATCAAAGACAAAAAATTTCCTCTTAAAACTTCACTGTAGAGAAAGAGGGTACAAAAGCATCTGATTACCTGAAGAATTACAGAATGAAAAGGGCTCTGATATCCACTTAGTTCCTTTCCATCTTCTTTTATTCAGTGCAAAAGAAGCTCCTTGCCTTGCCTTCTCAATGGGAACACAGGGAGATGAAATATTCTAGTAAAATAACATGTTGTTACAGATCCTACAAGACAAGCAGCAGCTCTCCATCACCTCGGCTGAGGAACTTCTCATATTTGGCTAAGGACAGGCATTTATTCAAGTCTCAGGAATTCCCACAAGCAACTACAAAAAGACTGGGATTTAGAGTTCAGTGAAAAAAAAAGTCTATAGATGTTATATCTTACATACCTTTTGTACAGCTGGGTTCAGGCTGCCGTCCTAATCACAATCCGCTGTCAGTTATGTCTTTGGTGTTAGGCACAATTTAGAGTTTTTCATTCAACTCCAGAATTCCAGAGAATAATTAAGAACTAGAGTGAACGATCAGTCTTCTTCAGAACTCTGCTTGAAACTTCAGCGATTTAAACCTGATAAAAGCAAACTATGTTCCACTGTAGAAATTATTCTTGCCTGGAAGGTTGATATGATGGTCAGGAAGGGAAATTCTGTGAAGTCAGTGGCATTGACTAAGTCTAAAGTTGACATAAGAGGTAAGCTTGATAGAGAAACAATGAGTAGAAGATAATCTGATGGGGTCTTTCTAAAACATTGTAGAATACTTACTGATGGAAAGCCAAAGTTCAGCAGTCATTACTGACTGAAATCAAGAAGATTTCTTTGTATTTTCAACTATCAGAAATATCCATGGAATAAAAAATGGAAATTGTGCAATAAAAGTTGAAGTCTAAGAAAAATGAAAACAAAACCAAATACTCAGTATCCATTGACCTTCTATCCATTGTCCCCAATGTCTAAGCATTTTGATATCATTTTTTCTTCTGTTATAAAGTTATGGATTAACACTTGCATTCAAATATGAAATTTGAGAAAAATCTTGAGAAAATCTTTCTGTTTACATAGTAAAGCTATGAATACTCAAGATTTCATAGACTAAAGAAATATATTTAGTATACCCATGCCTTACCAATTGTTGGGTATTTTTGCAAGTTCTGCAATTTCTTTTGGCAGTTCTAAAAATGTTTTTTTAAAATGTAATATTTGAAATAACCATCTATTCTTAATCTTTCCTAGGCATGCCCCATACAGAAAAAGTGAAGAGTCCTCTCAGTTTGGACACCAGATAGAAAATTTTTTCTGAATTTCAATATATTGCTCTGTAGAATTTCTCTTATTTTTCAGACAGTCTCTGAAGTTTATTCTTATCATGGAAATAAAAAACCGAGGCTAGTTATTAAACCAGGTGCCACCTGACTGTATATTGTTGAAGGAAGATTTTTTTTTTTCATAGTTAGTTTATGCTGTCTATTTTATTCAAGAATTTCAACAGTTCCTGTTTTCCACACAAAAACAAGGAAGATAAGCATTCTGGTTACATGTTCAATGTACATGCACCTTTCCATTTTTTTAAACAAGGGCAAAATTATGTAGATTCATGGCTCTCCTTTAATGAAAAAAACCACCAAATACTGCTATTCAGTTTGCAGTCAAATAAATTCACACTGGATTCAAATAAGCAAGTGAGATATATGTATTCACAGTGATGTATCTTTCCCTGTTCACCCTAAAATATAATAAATTGAAGCTTTCTCATTGCATTCTGTGCACATGCTGGAGTTTCATCCCACTGTGTGTGCGCTGATCAATATGCTTTTACACTTGCATGGACAACCAGCAAATTCTGAACAGAACAGTCTTACTATGTGAAGCCTTGGCAGGCTTCACATTTCAGCAAGGAGTGCTCACTTTCTGATCAAAGCTTGGAAATAATCCACTGAAGCTGAGAGGACTATTCTGGTCTGACTTATGAACAGACAACATGAAAGAAATAGAGATGTTTACAAAAGAAAGAAATTTGTGTGCTTGTAAAGATCATTCCTTAAGAGAGATTACATTCAAAAAAAACTATCAATATTACAATACTTACATTTGCAAGTCACAAAGGACTGCCCATGAGTGTGCTTGATATATTTCTATGTGATGTGGCATGCTTGCCAAAAAAGTAATTATAAGTAAAGAACACTGAGGAAAAAAAATGTGTATAAATAACGAAGCTACAGTGACAGGTTTTGTATAAGAGGGGAAAAACTGGCAAACAGCAAGCCTCTAAAATATATTACTTCAAAAAATTGATGTCTGTATAATTGCAGATAGTGTCTTCTCATCATGCAATGCTATCTATGCAGATGGAGATTATATGCTTTCAGTTTCTATTCTTAAATTTATAATCCACAAGTATACCAGCATGGGTTTTCTTAGCTTGCAAACAACAGCTTTTTTTTCAAGTGCAGTGTGTTGCCTCTTGTTTCTGAAGGCTGCCATACAGACTTCAATAGTCACCTCATTAGAATTTGCAGTGTATCAGACTTTTTTTCAACCTAAGTCTCACAAACTCCTCTTCCTCCCTTTTGACATGATACACTGCTAGGCAACGCAGGTACTTGAACTGTAACAAATCAGATCACAAAGTGATAGGCCTGAAAAACACCATGCAAAATCTATTTTTTTCCTAAACTTCTTTCTAACTCAGATCAATTTATCGATCTGGCTTTTCACACGGCCACACAAAAACCTGTGCTGGCACACATAAAGAGATGTTTGAGAATGGACAGCTGACTTCCCTAAGGAGCAGCAATGACCTTGTCAATAATTTTACCCATTCTTGTCAGAAAGATCTTGCTAGAACAGCCTTCACATCAGTGAGTTGAAACTTTCTAATGATAACAAATATTTCTGATCCTAGGAGAACTACAGATATTAATTAATTATTATTACAAAAAAAAAAAAAAATTTGTTTCCATTCCTAACAAAGCATTTTTCATCCTGTGAGTTTTTCCCTATCCAAAAGAAAAACACAAATTTTACACCAAGAACTGATGCTTAGAGGCGCAGGTTGTTGTGGTTTTATTGGGGAAGGGGGGGCTGTTGCCTCCTTTTTTTAATGAAAATTTACTGTTACAAATATGTTACACCAACCCTCTGATGTCAAAATCCAAAGTACAGTAATTCTGTACTTGGAGGAAACCAGACAGAAACTCAAGAAAATGAAGCTCTTTTCAGTCCACAACAATCAGAATGTACTGGAGGAAGAGCTTCCAAGCTTACTCTGTCAGCTGAAGCCTAGATACAGATTTTGATTTCATTTATACCAGAGATTTCATTGGTGTCATTTACAATAATAATACAGTTTTCCTCTGTCACTTGAGGAAATTACTTTGTTTTGCTTCTAAGATGGAAAACATGTTTCTGCACTTCTGTTGAACGCAATCTGTGTCTAAAAGGGGACTTTACAAATAGTCATGTATGAAATGCAAACACTTGCAAATGTGTATAGATCATATGACACTTTTATTAGGAACTTGGAGGAAGAATAGGCTAGTATCCATGGAAACTCATTGCTTCAGAGATTACAAGGCAGCTAAAATGCTGCTGGGAGTAAAAAAACACTACATTGTATCACCTGCCTAAAACAAGTTGATAAATGAACAAAAATTCTATCTTCAAGTAAGAAAAAGCACAAAACAGAATTAACCTTGTTTATTAGTCATCACTATTCATTTGAGATTTCTCCACATGATTTATCTCATTTCCGTCCTAGCTGAGGAATACTTGCAAGAATGTCAGTATCATGTGCTGAAGTTCAGCCATTACAGCCCTGGCTCATAACAGGCATAGAACAAAAGTTCTGGCCATGCTGAAAGGACTCAGGCAGTGTCTCTCTTACATAATTAAATTCAATGTTTTTTTACCATTTGAATATTAACTGACATAAGCTCATAGTTTCAATGTACTTACTGCATCAACAATGTATGGAAGACAAATAAATTTGCACATGATTTTAAAAGGTAGAAGGTTTCAGAGGAATTGATAGATAGAATGCAAGATCAGGGAACTTGGCCTAGCTAGCATGGATTTAGGAAGTACAGGTCCTACTTGACAAACCTGATCTCCTTTTATAACTCAGTGATGCATCCAGCGGATAAGGGAAAAACTTTGGGTGTTGTCCACCAGGACTTCAGCAAAGCCTTTTATACAGTTTCATGCAGCATTAACGTGGAGAGGCTGGCAGCCCATCGCTTGGACAGGTGGTCTCTTTGTTGGGTTAAAAACTATCCTGATGGTTAATACCATCTTCAATGATCTGTATGAAGAGCTTGTGTGCAGCCTCCATCTCCTGTTCGCAGACAACATCAAGTGTTGATTTTTTGGAAGGGTCTGCAGAGGAACCTGGACAGGCTGGGTACATGGACAGAGGCCGAATCTTTGAAGTTCAACGAGGCCAGGTGCTGGGTCCTGCCCAAGGGTCACAGCAGCCCCAGGCAGTTCCTCAGGCTGAGGGTGGAGAGGCTGTAGGGTCCTGACAGAAAAGGAGCTGGGGGTGCTGGTCAACAGCAGCTGGACATGAGCCAGCTGCTTCGAGCCAGCTGTGCCCAGGTGCCAAGAAGGCCAATGACATCCTGGCCTGTATCAGCAACAGTGTGACCAGCAGGAGCAGGGCAGGGATTGTCCCCCGAGCTTGGCACTGGTGAGGCCACACCTTGAATGCTGTGTTCAATTCTGGGCCCTGCAGTTTGTGAAAGATGCTGAGGAGCTAAAGCATGTCCAGAGAAGGACAAGAGAGATGATGAAGGGTCCAGAGACTAAGTCAGATGGGTAGCAACTGGGGAAGCTGGGATTGTTTAGCCTGAGGAAAAGGAGGTTCATGGGTGACTTTATCTTTCTCTACAACTCCTGAAAGGAGGGTGCAGTCAGGTGGGGATTGGCTCCTTCTACCAGGGAAAAAGTGTCAAGACAAGAGGAAATAGCCTCAAGTTGCACCAGAGTATGTTAGGGTTGAACGTCAGGAAGAATTTCTTTATGAAAGATTGTCAAAGATTGGAAAACGCTGCCCAGAGAGGTGGTGGAGTCAAGTAGCTCAAGAAATTACTGAACATAGCACTTAGTGCCATAGAACTTAATTGATCCAGTGGTGTTTGGTCAAGGTCAGACTTGACGATTTTGAAGGACTTTTCCAACCTTATTGACTCTGGGAATCTAAGATGCATTTGTGAATTCCTTTATTATGATTTCATATTGACCATAGAGTTTTTTATTAGAATTTAGATTTTTTTTTTTTTTAACTGTACAGGAAGCATTCATGGACCTCAGAGCCAGGAACCCTAAAAGACCTCTAAGGCTCCAACTAGCTTTGACCTATAAGAAGACACAAAACATTACTGCCTCATCACCCTTGAGTAAATAAAAATGTCATGGATAGCAAAACAGTTCTGAGGTCATTCTCAAGGTGAGACTTTCCATTGACCTCAAAGAAAGTTTTGCTCAATAAAGGAAAAGTTTTTCTATTCAAAGAATAGGGGGAAAAAAGGAAAAGGATGCCAGAGAGTGAATATAACAGAACAAAAGGTTTAAGTGCTTGTTCATATATATGTTTTTGAGCTATTTGTTCCCATAAAGGGATTTTGTGATAATTAATTAAGGTAGATACTGGGGGGTTTTTTGCCTCATCAGCTTTTACATGCACAGTGAACTGAAAGAACAATATAGGCAAGACACCACATAGGTGCATGCTATCCAAATGCCCAGTCCTGAGGTACTGTTTGTACACAAGCACACTTATATGAATACATACTAATACATGTCCTTATGTATGATACTATATACACGTGCTGCCCTAAAAACACACTATTGTATCACAGCAATGACATAAAACTGACTTTCTTTTTGACCCTCAATATAAACTATTTTTTCCACTTTAAACCACAAGGTTTACAACCAACACTAGTCATCAGTTGACACAGAGGAATATCACTTTTGCTGATTATCAAATACTTGTTTCCAGTTTACAAATATCTGACTACTGAGTGGCTTTTGACACTGAAAATGAGTGACATGCTAACTGTATGTATATAAATGTTGTGATGTGGTGCCTACTGCTTTAACAAAAACATTCAGCAAAAAGAAAATGCAGAGTTCTTCCTCATGAAAAGAAAGACATTTCCTGCCTTGAAAAAGACATTTTACACTGCATCTAATGTACAAGCCAATGGTGGTTATTTGACTGATCTTTTATTGCAACCCCTACTGTTAAAGAGCTAATGGCTAGAAAATGAGTTGCAAGCTGAGTGCAGCTAGGAACTTCTCCAATTGTTTATGTGTAACCAATTATATTAAGAGCTTTTAGTAAACATTGTTCTTTATAATCTATTTCCCTGAAGAAGTGTCATTTTCAAATGAATATTTAAATGCAGCTTTAGTTTTGGTTAGCTTTTCAAGAAGATTTTAATGCAAAGGATATAGAGACGTGCAAAGAGGCCATTAGAAAACCAGAAAAGAAATAGAAGTTATTCTGCAGGATGAAGTGGTGAATTAACAGACTAATCTAATCTAAGGCTACTACATCTCACATCACTAGCATTGTTATTGCAGGGTTTTACAACCACATTCCTTGTAATTTCATCAAATTATTTCTTACTGACCCCCAGGAATGATTAATTCTGTTGACAACCTGAAGATCAAACTCAGAAAACTTAGCAAAATTGGCATCTGACCTAACCACCCTTTAACAAGATATGAGTAAAATTTACAGAGTTCAGCTATGCAGAATATTTTTTAAACTCAGATACATCCATAGATACCAATCTAGGGGGGGAAAAAAAAAAAACCCAAAACAAAAAAACCAGTTTCTTCACATCCTCTATAATGTAAAATACAGCATACTCACTATATAAGTAAGCCTTGACCACTCAGTTCCCATATTCTGTGGTCTTCACCATATATGTTTCCATATTTTTGCTTTTCTGGAAACTCAGCAAACTAAACCAACCATACTGCTGAAGTCCAGATGGATTTTTGTGCTATTCACAATCAAGTTAGATTTCTTTGAATAGAAGCTCTGCAGAAGTTATGAACTATCTATATTTGTAGTTCACATTGCCATGTGTCCAAAGCACTTTCAAGAAATACTTTTAAGAGGACTGATTTATAATTACTAATGAGTCTTATATTGTGGTCAATATTAGGTCTACTCATCACTGCTGTGATCTCACCTCGGGCCCTGTGTGCACTTTTGGGTGCCACAGTATAAAATAGGCATTGAGCTATTAGACAGTGTCTAAAGGAGAGCAACAAGGATGGTGACAGACCTTGAGGGGAAGCCTTATGAGGAGCAGCTGAGGTCACTTGGTCTGTTCAGCCCAGAGAAGACTGAGGACAGACCTCACTGCAGTTGCAACTTCTTCATGAGGAGAAGAGGAGGGGCAGGTGCTGATCTCTCCTCTGTGCTGATCAGTGAAAGGACCCCAGGGAATGGCCTGAACTTGGGTCAGGAGAGGTTTAGACTGATTATTAGGAAAGGCCTTTTTACCCAGAGGGTGACTGGGCACTGGAGCAGGTTCCCCAGGGAAGTGGTCACAGCTTCAGTCTGACAGAGTTAAGTGTTTGGACAGTGCTCTCAGGCACATGCAGTGTCATTCGACCCAATGATCCTTGTGGGTCCCTTCCAGCTTTGCATATATTTTGTAATTCTGAGGTCTGGAGGATTACCAAAGGCTATACAAATAAAATACATGCGTACAAACTGTTCAAGTATACTGACATTTGCTTTGGCTCTAACTTGGGATCTATGTTTTGTCAGAGTTTTTTTTTTTTCATCTCTGTTCATGATGTTATTGCAATTTTTGGTCTTTTCAGGTTATTCTGTTCTTTTTTTTTTCTGATGTCTGAGATGGAGAGCAAAAGTGATCTTGTCTTGTTATTCCAGAACAATCTTACAGAAATGTAAATGGGTATGTTAAGGATGTATGTTTACATACTTCAAAGGCTGTAAAATATGGTTCTCTCTCAATCACAACCATGTGTATTTTGAAGAAGTTTTTAGGTTGTGTTCATGCTCCACTGGGTAGTTTTATACACCTGAAAAATTAAATTTTACCTTACAAAATTCACATACAAAATATAAAAAACATTTTATTCATATGCAAACACATCTTTACATCAGGTCTGTGCTCTGTTTTCTGGGGGATAGATTATAACATTGCTGTAATTTAACTAGGACTCGTGAGACTGTATTAAGATGTCACAGAAGCTCCATTACTTCTCCTGATTTCTGCCTTCTAGGTCTTAGACAATTAAAATGAAATTTCAGATAAGGAGGTTTGGAGGGGAAGAAGGGAAGCTTGAGAAGCATTCAGAAAAATTATCCTCTGGGGGGAAGAGAGGCAAGATGATTAACTAGTTTTCCTTCAGCTCTTGTTGTTATGATTCTATACTCTGGAGAATGAATAGTTTGAAAATCTCTGTCTCCCAGACAGAGAATATATTCCTCAGACTCAAATTTCATTACCAGCTCAAGTTTCTCCACCTTATAGATGTTTATGAATATTTCCTGAGCATTTAATTTCATCATTTGCTTAAGTCATTAACATGAGATTTTTGTCCTTTAAATTCTTAAGAAATATCTAGGAAAAAACCTTTTTCTGCTCTGGAAGGAGGCTGAATTTTAATGCTTGCTGTGTAGCTTGAGGGATCAATTAGGAATCACCTCCTATTTAATGAGACTAACGAATGATTTTCACTCTGAATAGCAAAAGAATGTTGAGAAGGGAATAATTCTCTTTCCATTCTTATAATGGAATATCTAGTAATTTATTTCCTCAAAATACACTGACAAAGGTAGCAAGTGACAGTAACCTACCAATTTCCTTGGCACACACAATGAAAAATAAAAAGGTGTTTTTCGGTTCTTTTGCTTATATGTGATCAGACAGATACCTGATTGGACAAAAATCTAAGCAATATGTTCTGAATTCATCATAATACTGTGCTTGCCAGCTTGAATTATTCTATTTTTTTGACTTTGCACTCATCTTTCTCTTTATAGGGAATGTGGAAATGTGTTGTATGTTATGGACGCAAAAAAGGACTGATCATTTAGAATGCTGCATAACTTATTTCCCCATTTTTGGTTTTTGGAACTTTCATATGTGAGTGACAGCTTCCAGGAAAAAAAATCTTCTTTAAGGAAGGAAATATTTCACACACATGTTTGTTTTTTTTTTTTTACGGACCAAAAATATCAATTCAGGAAATTTTCAAGGAAAGGTCAGTGTATGCACTAAAAATTATTTTACTTGGTCACTCTTATAAGAAAAGTTTCAATTCTCCCAAATCAACTCAAATTTTCAATTTCTTTTTCCACAGGTTTTCCTATCAAAGACATTGTAGAAGCATGTAGTTTAACTTTCTGCCAGTCAATATACTGATTTCTTTGCATTTACACTATGTTTCACATAGGCAAGCAAGTCTAATATATAAATTATTGAACAGGCAAATGTATATCGCAGGTTTTGAAGAGTTATATGTAGCATGAGGAAGGGGAATCAATAAAATTCATTGCAACATCAACACTGTGTTTGATGTGGCAGCTGTTTCCTTTTTCTGCCTCAAGAATTTTGTTTTGACTAGAGCTAAGTAGCAGATGTTTATGAGCAATAAGGATCTATTACCTGTTTCAATGGGTAACATAAGTTTCTAAACTTGAATTTTCTTCAGAATTTCTTACTTAGATCACAAAGTGAATTCCAGCCTGATACTATAATGGATATTTAATAAGTTTTTTAAAATAATTTTGTTTCTTGTGTTACCTAATTCATTTTTCTAAACCTTCAGGAAATCATTGACTGTGAAGAAAGAACAATATCCATTTTCTGTTGTCTGTATCTATAATATCATTTCCTTGAAGGGAGAAGAAAGAGAATTTTTCAAGCATATATTTGAAGGTTATTTTGCAACAATGGAGATGTGAAGGAGGGCAATCTGCCATCTTGTAACACAATTCATCTCTGCTTCTCTGGTCAAGCCTGCTGAGTTCGACTTCATCAGTTACAGAAATCAGAACAGAAATTCTTACAGCACAGCTTGAAAATGCTGCCCTCATTTTGATCAGCTAAGCTACAGGGCAAGGAGGAGAGATGGAGACCTGTAATTGAAAGACATTTTCATAAAGGTTTGAAGGGCTTCAATGGACCTTTCAGCTTCTGGGATGACGAATGTCACCTTCGATAATGATCTAATACCTTCACAAAGGAGGGAGAGTTTAGCTTGGCCTCCACACTTCATAGCCAGACAAAATCCATCAACATGGAGCAGGAAGGACTGGAGGAACCAAAAATTAAAAAGCCCAACTGGAAACAAAGCGTTACTAGTCCTATTTGTCTGTCATCTCTATTTTCCCCACTGGAAGAAACTGTCATCTAGATAACCGAATATAGGGGACAATGGAATTCAAAGATCTTGCAAACCTACAAACAACAATGTTAATCCGAGCTGATGTTAAATGGCAGAAGAGAGTTTTGATTGAGAGATGAGACAAACTGTTGATATAACTGCATATTTTGATACTTTCTTTTTTCTGCGACCTCTCTCTAGTATTGCCCTGTGCCAACTAACTGCCCACAGAAATAACCATCATGTTGCAATTATCCATTCTCTTTTTGGAAAAATGACAAATGCAAGGTAAAAAAAAATGGACAAAGTGGACAAAACAAACAAACCAACGAACAAACAAATAAAGGTAAGAGTTTGGCACTGTTGACTTCTTCCTACACTTTAGGTTTACAACTTCAGC
The DNA here is from genome assembly GCF_027477595.1 of Haemorhous mexicanus. Classification (NCBI taxonomy): domain Eukaryota; kingdom Metazoa; phylum Chordata; class Aves; order Passeriformes; family Fringillidae; genus Haemorhous; species Haemorhous mexicanus. Next base: position 48,900,599 of record NC_082381.1, on the reverse strand, counting down.
ATTTTAATGATGGTTTTGATGGCACTGTACAGGTGAAGGATGAAATTTCCAAAGGTTGTTCTGTAGACTTATATTTGGGACAAGCTGCATTCAAAATAACATTTGCTTTCATCTGATCATGACAATGCACTTCTGAGTAGTCAGAATACATGTCTGTAAAACTTCATCTATATATTAAAAAAAAGTACATAAATCAATAGGTTTTTTTGTGATCAAGCATGAATAAAAATTAAGAAATATTTTGGACATGCTTCTGGATCCTTTTTAGGCAATGTGGCACCCAAGAAGAGCAAAGCCAAGTCTACCTGTTTTTTTTTTTTAAAAAAAAACCTGCTTTTTAAGTGTCTTTTGAATGGACACATCTTAGAATCCAGTTAGTTAATTTTTTGTCTCCTTGGGTTAGCTTTCCTTTCAAAAGAAAGTATCATATACTAATGTTACATGATGATATAAATAAATATCATGTAACTGTAAATAGTTCATTATGGTATTACAGGTCTCTCACTGTGAACTAACACATGAAGAGTGATGACTTCTATATTCTGTGCAAGAGTGAGGATTGTCTCTCCTTGCCTTCTTCACCCCTAAGACCTCAGCAGTGAGGATTCTGAAGGGTTATGTCAGTGGTAGTGTATAAACGTAATTAAACAGAGAAAACTGAAGCCAGGGAATAGTCTCACTGTCTTTTAAGTATTATATTTTTTTTGTCTAAAGGTTAATTGTTTTACCCTAAAACTTAAAGCAAAAGCTGAACATCAAAATGAGGAAGACAGAGGAGGAAGGTTTTTATTACAGACATTCCCGGTAGGCAGCTTTTTAATCACACAGTACTGACATTTTAATTTAAACAAAATAATTACAAGCAAGAGGTGAGTGAACCTTCTTGCATGCAGTACACAATCACACTTTTCTTAGCTCCAAAGAAGAAAAGTTTCAACTATTTATAATTAATCAAGTCCATAAATACTGCTATGTTTCTTTTTCTTTAGGTAAGGCAGTTTTATTTTTGAATGACCAATACATTCATTAATAAAGCAGAAAAAGAAACAAACCCCACTCAGTGTTATCACCTTTATAATATAATCCAACTTCATGAGGCTCAGCTCTGTGAACTCAGCACACTATAACTGAGGGGGAAAATAATTGTTGAAGGGTTAAAAAACCATTATTTTGTAATCACACAGACAGGTTCACTTACACAGCAACACAACTTTAAACCTTGTCAGTTAAGAAATTTGAAGCAAACAATAAGGCCAAAATTGTGAAATCATCACTATTAACTCAAGAGAAAATTTGCAGGAATCAGGGTACCAAGACCTGGAAGACTTCTACTGCCAGACAAAGGGCCATTCGATCTCAAGGAACAAAAGAGAGCATAATTTACCTGCCACACCACAAAGTGCAGAGCCATCAAAGATGTAGTTATACTGAACCCCATCAAAGATGTAGTTTTAATGAAACTATCAGAATTTACTGAAATGCCACATTGCATGATCACTGTTGCAAGTGTGGATGCCGCAAAAAAAATCACAGTTATGAGTCCTAATAAGGGTTGCAAACATATTTTAAGAGTATATATTTCTAAGAAAAGTCTACAGAAACCTTTGGTATTTCTCAGTGAGGGGGCAGCACCATTGCAAAGGTGAGAAAAATAAAATTAAAATTTCCCCTCTTTTGGTTTGTCAAGCATTCTAAACATGATAGACCATGGTCTATATGTTACCAGCGTGAACCTTCACAACACTGACTACACTGTCCAGCTAAGATCCAAGTAAAATGATAAAATGGAAGAGAAAGGAAAGAAAACTATAGTAAAAACAATAATTATTTCTTTTCCCTCTGGAATGGATTTTCTCAATGAAATTATAGGCAGAGACATTTCTCCATATAGCTAAACAGGAGAAAAAAATTGTATGCCCTGTATGTAAGTAAACTGTTCCACGTGTGGCAATATGTAGCAAGTCAGTAAATCTGCCTTTAGAATTGCAGTGTCTGTTGAAGCGTGTAGCTGGATAACGATGCTTTCAACTGAGGTTTGGCTAAATGGACAGGGCATGAGAAACTACAGGACATGACATGGGAAATTGGCTAGTGATAAAAAGCAGGATAGCAAGAAGCTGACAAAATCTATGACAACGCTAGGAGGAATGATCCAATCTCACAGAACATTAAATTAGGGGAAATTATTCACAAGTTAATTGGAAGAGTGTTAAGGCACAGAGCCTTGCTAGTCCAACAACGTCCCAGTAACCATAACCGTCATAAAAAATTTAGGTTCAGATGTAGTAAACCTCTAGTAAAAATGGGGGAAAAATGCTAGGTATAGAGTGGCATTGGAACAAAGAAAAGAAAGTGGGTGGCGAAAAAGTAAGCACAAAAAAAAAATGAGACAAAGGGGCTAAAAAGGTGCCAGTCACCCGTAATCAAGATGCTGGTCAGTATTGGTTGTTTGACTGGTATCTGTGATGACCAACACAGCCCATTCTATCCTCTAATTAGGCTCTATTTTGTAGAATTAAGTTCGGTTACTTAGCCACTCAGCTACTTTCCTGGGAAGCTTGGAACGGTTCTTGACAGCCCTCTTATTGAAGAACTTTTCTTAATATTCAATCTAAGCTTCCTCTGGAGCATTTTGAGGCTGTTTCCCCTTATCCTACCTCTGGTCACTAGGGAGAAGAGACTGCATCTTTTCAGGCAGTTATAAAGTGCAATGACTCTGTCCCCTTAGATTCCTTTTCTCCAGGCTAAACACTCCCAGGTCTCAGATGCTTCTCATAAGACATGTGCTCCAGACCCTTACCCAGCTCTATTGCTCTTCTCTGGACACACTCCAGAACCTCAGTGTTCTTTTGCAGTGAGTGGAACAAAAAGACAGACACAGGACTCAAGGTGCAACTCCACCAATGCCAAGTACAGTGAGATCATCATTGCCCTGATCCTACTGGCTCCACTATTGCTGATACAGGCCAGGATGCCACTGGCTTTCTGGGCTGCCTGGACACACACACTGGGTCATGCTCAGCATTCCCAGGTCCTTTTCTGCTGAGCAGTTTTCCAGCCACTCCACCCCCAGCCTATGGAAATGCATGGGATTGTTGTGACCCAAGTGCAAGACCAGGAACTGCCTTTTTGAACTTCATAAAATTCTTAATGGTTTTCATGACTGTGGTCTCACTTCTTCGTGAAAATGTACAAAATACTGGTGCACTTCAAAGTTACCTATTACCTAGCCTGCAAACTGGACAATAGGGTCCAGGCCCAAGAGGGTTTGGTTTGGGTACAAGACATAAGAGCACTTCAATCTGGACTTGCCAGCAAGTAGAACAAGGGTTCTGAGGGCTGTATAATGAATGAGGTAGAGGCCTAGGGTCTAACTGGCGGAAGAAAATCATAAAATCATAAAAAAGGTCATGGGTATTTTTGAGAACTACTAGCAAAATTTGTGGAGAGAAAACAGGATGCTCTGTTTAGGTTTTTTTGAAGTCCATGTGAACATAATTCATGTGCATGAGATGCCTGTAAAATCATAATTCTGTCTTGATGTGTTAGTGGTGAACTGAGTCTGCATATTGTGCACGTGCCTACAGGGAGCATGAACCCAGACTCACTATTGTGTGGACACAGGGCTGGGGATGCACCCAGCATCTCCTCATCTGTGAAGCACTGTGAGGGCTGTAACATCTCTTAGGGACTGCATTCTCATTGTTCTAGACTGCACTAGCTTTTTACCCAAGTGACTGGGGATGAAAACTCCCCCTAGGCGCACTAGTTCACCTAAACTTAACCATAACAGATTTTAAAACGTGCTAAAACAGTGATTCTGTACTGAACTGCTGTGCAGGTTGAAGTTTGTGATAAAACTTCTGAGTGGAACAGTTGGACACAGATATACAGACAAGCCATAATTCATCCTATCAGAAAGCAAATACCCCATGTCACGTAAACTGGCTAATTTATAAATTTTTGAAATTGATGTTTGTGTTTCTATTTATAGCCCACAAAATTTGTTCTACTAAGCATGTACTATCAAATGTGCAAAATGGTTGTAAAGTGTTGTGTCTTAGGACAGCAGCATTTTGGACATACCTAGATTCCACAATATATTTTGGTTAACTAAAAAAATCAAAACAAAAGGGGAGAGGACAGAAGTAACTTTTATTTTACCTGTGCTGATTGAAAAATTGCCTACATGTCCCAAGGCAAAAATATTAGAAAGCATATAAAATCTTTCTGATAACCACTCTAATGCCACCAAGAAGAACTTTTCAACTGGTCCCTTCTTAGGCTGTGAACAACAAAATGTATTTTAAACTATTTTTTTTTTCTTTTATTACAGACCATAAGAAAAGAAGCAGAAACCATAATCAACTGGAAACTGTTACAATAATCAGAAAACAGCTATTCACGTAAACGCAGACAAGGGAGACATTCATGGCACATTAAGTAACACTACTATGGGTAAATTTTCTTTGCACCTTACTCTGAAGGGGCTTGCATCTCAGGTAACAGCTGACAAAATACAGGGAGAGGGCAATGCATTCTCCAGTCCATAGACAGTCACTAGCTGGCATTTGCAGAGTTCATGCTAGGGCACTGTCAGATTATTACATCATGCTTTCTTTCCAAATTAGCCCTGCCACAGAAGTGTCACTTCTATCTGATATGTCTGCTCTCTGCTCCTATGAAATAGAGCCGTCATTCATGTAGCCTAAGAATAAAATGAAAACTTCTGTTGCCAGGATATGGATAAGAAATCATTGCAGTTTCTCCTCATTGCACACCTTTGCTCATTGCGCATCTTTTCTAAGTTACTTGGTCTGTCACCTGCTAGTGTACAGAAAAGATGCCACACTAGGCATGTCAACATGGGTCATAATGTGCTTTGAATTCTATTTTTTTGATCTAGATTTTTTCCTGTATCCTTATTCTTAAGATCATGATACTCTTCCTCAACGTAAAATATGCTTATCATCAATTTCATCCTGGGCAGCCTTACCTCCAACCAATATGACACAGCATGAACAGTGAAAGATCCCAGTTCAAGTAATCCACTACCACTTCAAATGTGTTTCTAAAGTCATTGCCATGCATTATCAGGATGCAAACATCCTCACTGCTGCAGGCCAAGAGGCGCACCTAGTCTCCTCTGTACTTGCACTGAGCACAAATGAACATAAAGCTACAAAGTTTGTAACCTTTTTTTTTATTGGAAGGTGCTCTTACGAACATGTGACTGATACGCTGACTAATTTTCTGCTGTCATGGCACATGTAATGTTACTATAGTATAGTAAGAACAACAATTTTTAGGGAAAAGAAGATTGTGTGTATGTTACATAGGCAATTGTTGGTTCAATAAAGTTCTTGAAAAGACCTCTCCTCTTCTTGTTTGTGATGCTGCCACTGCAGATGCCTTCTTTGTTTGTTTGTTTGTTTTTAAAGTGGTAACACATAAACATTTTGAATGAGGGCACACATTTTCTGGAAGATCCTCCTTGTATAGTTAATTCAATGGCAGCTGAAACTCACTTTTTCTGTTGCTTCAGAAAAGATGAGCGGTCCTGCTGACAGACTCATTAGCTGCACAACAGCAATAATAATCTTTGGAAAAGTGAGGTTCTAGTCTAAATTTCATTACAACTCAACACACAAATGCAAATTCACTAGCTCAGGATTCCATTACTTTTATGATATACCTTCACAAATTCTGTGCTCATATATGCAAAAATTATCAAAAGTTTTTCAAAATCAGCAAAAAAGATTGAAAATTAGGGGATGAAAGATATTGAATGTGAACAACTCTAAGTTCCTTAGTCAAACAGAATAAAATTTAAACTTATTTTCATAACTATTGTAGAAAAGGACCAGAACTCCTCATAAAATTCAACCGAACTAGAATTCAGAAACATCATATTTTGTTCTAAACCTATCATTCATAATTACAACAATAATAAGGATATTTATTACTTGTAATTTCATTAATCAAAGTATAAGTCTTTAATAAATAATTCCTAAATGCAAGCAAAATGTGACATCCTTGTTTGGGAGAAAAATTGAATTACGTGATAACCATTCTGCTTTCACAGGATTATGTGAATAGTGAGCCCGAATAGTGCTTTAGAATTATATTCTCTTTTCTTCACTCTTAATATTCTATCCCAAAACAAATCAGTTTATTCCATTATTTTTATCACATTATCACCAGCCTGTATGCCTCTTCAGTTTAATATGAATATGCTTGATTTAAAGCATGTGTTTAAGCCTTATGAGCTGTCCATGACTATACTTATTTTCCTTATCAGAAAGATAACTGTGTGCAGATATAATATCGATAATAATCAGAGCCCTTTGATGTATTATTTTTTTCTTCTCGGAAATTTTTTTTTCATTGCCTAAAAGCATGTTGTAAATCTCCAGTTGCCTTTTTCATTCTTCTTTCTCTTTTTCCTTGAATATCTGCACACATAATTCTCAACAATTTCTACGTTACTCAGAACTTGTTCTGTGAAAGATAATTTACTAAAATTCAAGACACATCAGTTTGAGTTAATGGAATCTTGGAATTAGTGCTCAAGTAGGAGACTACTTTATTTTTCTTCATTATTAATTTTTAGGGATTAGGTACATCTGAACTACCAGATACTCTTACTAACATTATATTTTTTTTGCTATTTCCTCCACTGCAAAATAAAGAGATTTTCCATTCCTGTATGTCCTATTTGTTCATAAGTGAATGCTTGTAATACGAACATGGATGAATTTGACTAAACTTACTTAGATATTTTGCCTGTCAAGCATGAAATATGTCATTTGTTTTCCTTTTTATTTAGTTCAGAAATACATTTTAAAAGTACATTAAAATAGAAAATGAAAAAAAAATTGACTTTCCTTCAGTTCTACAAACACAATTGTTGAACAAAAAGACATTCAAGTGAATTTGTTTACCTGGAATAGTTATTTGTTGCTCTGTTTATATGGTTACTTCTTCCAAAGCAAAAAAATATTTGAGAGTGAAAAAGTAAGGCGATTATCTTTTGACTCTAGCATCTTCACTTTAGGACTTCATTAATAAAAATCCAGTTAGTGACAGAAATATAGAGTGTGGTGCATAGAGTTTCAGAAGAACTCCCTTCAGACTTAATACCTCTTTTACAGCTGTTCCTCTGTAATGTGTAATGAAAAAACCCAAGCTAAGTGAACTTATATGTTCATTTTTGAAACATTAATTACTTCTTTGAAAATTTAAACTTTTTACTCTTCAAAACATTTAAATAGACCATCACTGATGGGATGGGGTAGGAAGTGGCTGTTTTGAGTCATTAGTCATATTGGTTTAAAGAGCACCAAAACTTGAGTCAGTAAAAACATTTTATCAAACCATAAATATTAAATATTTTATGTTCTTTTGTTCAGGCAAAGATCTATTTATGGTACATACATATACATATACAGGCAGTTATTGTCTAGTACAATGGAATTAAAAAATAAAGGCTCAAAATATTAAAATAAATAACCACTAACCCAGATAATACTATCACAGAAAACACACCAGGCATGGAAAATTTATTTTTTAGTATGCATACCTCTAACTATGGCATTATGACTTAAACATTGTTTAAGTCTTCCTTACTCTACACCACCACCACCAAATTATGCTTTGCCTTCCTTTAGCCTCTTCCAATTCCTACACTCCCTGTTTCCCTTTCAGAGCAGCTGTGCTGGTGCAGTGTATAGAGTCATGAGCGGCCAAGGAGCGTGGCAGGGTCAGCTCTTGGTGCCAGATAGAGCTTCTGAAAGCAGTAGGAAGGAGGGTCATGGTTCCATGTTGCCCTATTGCTCCCACAGGGCTGGAAACCCTGATGCTAGCCTCCAGAAAAAAAAAAGAAACAACAAACTAAAACAAAAATATTAACACAAATAATCCAAGAAACCCAGTAATAAAAAAGGTCCTCACGCAACAGACATGAGATGATGGATGAGCAGGGAAAGTAGTGTTTAGAGGGAGAAATTCTTACTTTCACCTAGTGCTTGCAAACCAACACAAATCATTTTATGAATGAATTAACACCATATAAACCTTGTCCAATACTAAGACAATATTACAAACAGTGTAACTGTCAAGATGTTGGTAGTGGGGCACAGTAGGGGTGGCATCTGCAGAAGGAGTTTTTACACAGATGCCTCTGCCTGAATAAAGGTGAAAAAAAATCATATGTTCAAATCAGTATAGTATGGATTTGATTTAACAGCAAATGAGAAAAAGAGACCCAGAAAGAGAGAGAGAGAGAGAGAGAGAGAGAGAGAAGGAAACAGGAAAAGGGGTGGAGGACAAGAATGAGTGACAGAGGCAGATTAAATAGAAAATATCACCACTCCATGGATCTAAAGGACATCCTGTTCATCCTTTCCATCTGGTCTTCTTGGTAATAAGATTATCTCAAAAACTATAGAGTCCAATGAATTAATATATATTTGGGCAAGGTGGGAACATCCAGGTGCCCCCTGGCAGGGGGCAAGTTTGGCACAGTCTCTTGCACCAGACTCTGGATCAGTTGCATTACTTTGCATCACGTGCAGCTCTCTGGTGCAAGGCCTCAGGAATGAGTCTGGGGGACACTTTAGGGTTATTTGATGGATTATGACAACGCTTAGCAACCCTTTCATGTGACTGTCCCATGGATGTGGTCCTCCTGGGCTGGGGGGTTTTACAGCTGAGCCAGTTTGTGTAAGGAAGGATGGGTGTTCAATCTCTCTGACCAGAGGTTATGCCACACACAAAACTCACCTCCTCTCCCCTTGGTTTTGGAGGAGTATGTGCAAAACTGGCCTCAGCAGGTGATGGTGTGAGCTATGACCTCCCCCACCCCTAACCAGCCAGGGGTGAGTTTCAGCACCATTGCTGGGTTTTGCTTTCTTGTGGATGCATTCTTCTCCCTCAGCTGTGCTTGCTTTTTCCTAGACCTGAAATAACTGAACAGTAATATAACCTTTATCTTATCTGAAGTTTCCTTAGGCAATTTGACTCACAGTCCAAAGTTCCTATTAGGAGGCAGCTTCAGGGAGGAGTGAACTTCAGTGGGCACAGTTTCTTTATACATAGTTTTGCCCTAATGGGCAAAAGTCCTTCATAACAATGTTTAAGCCATGAACCATTACATTTCTGACACAATTCCAGCTGGCTCCTCTGTGAACAAAACAGACACACCATGCACCAAACCTGACCCAGGCAGAGGAGTTTGTGGAGCCTTTGCAGAAATATTTTTTAAAAGAGGAACAATGAAGAGAAAGCCAAGAGAGTCTGAAGAAAAAAGAAGAAACAATCTGAGGGCAGGAGGACATCCAGGAGAAGACACTAGGAAGTCACACTAGATCAGCTGGGACACTGAGGAACAAAGAAGGCACAAGCTGTAGTGGCAGGATGGGAGGGGCACAAAAGCAGAAGGAAGGGAGAAAAGAGAAATACTCAAGGAAAGGATGGACAAAAGAGCTGAGGAAATACTGGAGCAAAACTATTTACACTGAGCAGGTCATGAGCCCCAGGCAGGGGAGAAACAAAGAGCTCCCCAAGCAGGGACTAGGAGATAACTATGAAGGAGATATGTCTGCTTCTGGTTTTTGAGAGCCTTGGAAAGGGGTACAGAGGGCATTAAATTTGGCAGCGCTGTTATTAAACCATGTCAGGGATGAAGCACAGAGTGAGCAAGTAACCCTCCAAATATTTTAATATTTGATATTATATCCACAAGACCACAAGCAGAATAAAAAAAAAAAAAATCTATAGTGTCTGAAAGTTATATCCCTGCTTACACGTGAAGCAGAATTAATAGGCATAGTTTTGGAACTCATTTTTTCATTCTTTCTATATCCCATGACTAGCGTTGGCCGCTTTATGTACAACAAATGAAATCTAAAAGGAGGTATTTTGCATTTTCTATTATGTACACATAATACAATGAATTGTTTTCCACCCTGTAGAATTTGAGGAACACATCAGAAATAAGTTAAACTGTAAAGTAAATGTACTGGAAAACCACTATGCAAAAACTTTTAAGTAAGAAATCCATCTCTTTTTTTCCTCAGCTATCTGTCTTCTAAATATTAGTCTCAACAAGCCCTTAGATGTTCACAAAGGACAAAAATTAATAGAGCAGGGAGAAACCTCAGTGAAGCTTTAATATTTAAAAGGACAAATAGGATGAGCAAGGTAATTACAGGAAGACATAAATCTCAAAATAACAAGATGGCTAGTGAGAATTTGATGCAGACATAGATTACTCTAATATAAATAATGCCAATCAGCACAGGTTTGGGGTAAAGCAGACCTTGTCAAATTAAGTTGATTTTTTTTTCCCTGATGGGAATACAAGCCTAGTTGATAACAGTTTCTACCAAGCATTTTGACTTGCTACTGCATGACATATCAATTTAGTGCTCTGAGTGATATACAGTTATCAGGTTATATTATAAAGACTAAATCAGCTTGTTCATCAATCTTAAATATGCAACTGCACAATAAAAGAAAAAAAAAGTAATTTTTTTAAATTTCACCATAGATTGTTACTGGGCACTGTACTATGCAAAAAAATTTTCCTTACTGAAAGCATCCCAAGCATAGTGACTGTGATAATGAGTCAGGACTGGTGACAGACCTGAATCTCTCTCTGCCTCCATGGTACCACGCTGACAGATCTGAATCTCTCTCTACCTGGTAGAGAGCATGGTACCAAGCTCTCTTTCAACAGAACTAGAGATAAAGACAAATTCCATGCACAAAATGGTTGAATTACTGGAAAGAACAATCTACAGAAAAAAAGACTCAAATGTAGTCACCTAAACATTATTACAGATAGTTTATATTTTCCTGGTATATATATGCCTTGGGAAAGGATTTTTGCAGGATATAGTGCCCATACATTTATTCTGTTGCACTGCAATTGCACTGCCAATTCTAGGATTCACAATGCTGGAGGTTTGGCTGGGGATTTTTTTTTAGGTGGAGAAAATTCAGAACAAGCAGAAAACAAAACAGATATGAAAGTCTTCTCTGTAGTACTGTGATTAGGCAACTACTGAAAAGAGAAGTTAATAAAAGAACTTTGTAAACTGGAAATGAGCCCAGAATAATCTTGACATTTTTCCCTAAGGATTCATGCTTATAGTGTTCTTAGAAAGTTCCTTCCTCCAAGATGGAGACCACAGATTCCCCAGGCATATTATGTATTGCAAGCATTATTTTTACTTAAGTTGTTACTAAAATATTTTCCTAGTATTTCAAGTTGTCATAAGGATGTTTAGGTCAAAACACCACTTCTTATCCTGGCTAATGAACACACTGTTCTTTTTCTCATGGAATCAGCACATCTTGTTTAAAAAGACAATCTCAATCTCTGGTCTTCAAAGTCAAATTTCCTCATAAATAATGAATTTTAGCAAAATAACTGTCCCTGCTATTTCACTGAGCTCCTTTCAGTGCATGTATAAGCTTTACTATGTGCAATATCCCAAAACAACATTTGCTGGAGGAGAAGTAAAGATTACTTCATGAGTCCTGTAATCCAAATTCCCTTTAATAAGGACCCTAGTATAGTGCTGTATTTTTGCATTTTACAGCAGCATTTAGTACCTTATACTCAGATATTAAGTCAAGCAAATCTGAAGACATCATCTACATACCAAAGCAGTTTTTCTGAATACTGTATTGGAATGCCTGATTATCTCTGCCCTGCTGCTCCCTTTTCTTGGAGAGTACACCACTTACTCTCACACTTTTCTGCTTGTCAGCATCACTTTGACTCCATATGTGCAGGGACTGTCTTTCCATCGTGTTATCTTTAAATTTAATAAGCATACATCCCCTATGGTTTGATAAGCACACATCTCCAGGCCAGATCCTGTCTACTTTGGCTTTTACATGAAAGCAGAATAGAGCACTTTCGTAGTTCTGTTTTTGAAATGTGGCTGTCCATTATATCCCACAATAAAACAGTGTGTCTACTTGTGGTTCTCTAGTTAATTCAAGTATTTGAAGTAACTTGTTAAATTTTCTTAATGTACCTAAGATCAAGGCACAAGAAATGAAAGTTAGGAAAATGAATCCTTAGAACAAAGATCAAAAAACTACAAGCTATTAGTTGCTTAAATATATTTACTGCAATCTTCATTAAAAAAAAAAAAAAAAGACTGTGTTGGCAAAAATAACTTCAATTGAAATTGTCCCAATATAAAGTCCTAAAGATACTGCTGAATTAAGTCAAGCTTTTATCATACTGGTTCTAGCTTAGGAATACGTATGAAAATCAAAGATATCCAAAGAATTATTTTTAAATGTAGCGGCTAAGAGCTCTGAAACTAACATGTTACCAAAGCTTAGTAATTGTTTGATGGGCATTCTAAGTCAACAAACCTACATGGCTATCTTAATACTTAGTTATTAAGACAGTCAAGTTTTTGGCACCACTTAAAAGCGATAGTCAAACAATTAATAAATAAATACTGAAGAAAAGAACCATTAAGACACATTTGCATTAATTTGAAAGCCATAAAAATTATTTCTAGAAGTATTTTCTATAGAAACTGTGTAGGACACTGAATGTCTACAATGAAAGCTTACTTGCGTTCACAGGGACATGGAATTAAAAAAAGATTTTTAATTTCTTGCTTGGAGACCAAGAAAGAAATTCCATAAGTCATGCTTTACAGTAATTCAAAAGATTATGTACAGCTGTCATTTCTCACAGTAACCATTTCATGCATCTGAAACAAGTTAAAATTTTATTCAAAACACTTCTTTTAATAATTTAAAGAAAAATCATAACCATTCTATATATTCCATTCTAATAGTCAAAGTAGAGCAGTGTAAATTTCATCAAGAAAGAATGCATGCTTACAATCCCATTGGGTGAAGTTTTTCTACAAGTTACTCTTATCCAGGTAAGTTTCGCAAGACAATGGGAAATAGGATAGCAAGTATGTAATTTGAAATCAAAGATGCATACATGGAAAGATGCACACATGGAAATAGAGCTGACCTGTTCCAAAGGGCAATCTAAAACACCAAAGAATTTTTAATATTTAAAAAAAAAGTATATATATATATATATATGTGTGTGTGTGTGTGTGTGTGTAAGTATTAAAAAATTTTAAAAATTTTATTTTTATATATATATAGATATATATATATATATATTTTTTTTTTTTTTTTTTTTTTTTTTTTTTTATGTCTTACTTTATTTAGGGCATGTAATTCCCTGGAAACGGGAAAGTGGGGGAAGAAGTAGTAAAAAATTTCTTCCTCTAAATCCCATTTCACATTCTGCAGTGCTTTCTCAGACTCTTCTAATTCCACTTGAAGGACAAAGATATGTCCCATATGTCAGACTGGGTCTTCTCGAGGTCCCTGAACTCATCTCTACATTGAAAAACTGTCAGAAGAACCCTGAGGTTCTTTGGGTTTTTTTCTAAAAATCTTTCTTATCTTGTGTTTGAATAAAAGAAAAAATATATCAGGTGTGACTTCATCTTTCCAGAAGAAGGTGCACTCAGGATCCTAAATGTCATTCTACAGTCCACGTTAACAGCCCTAAACCAAAGAGCATTAAGTAATTGCTGCAGACAGAGTTCACGAGTTCAGCAGTTCAGCAAGAGGAGAGTTTGCTGAAGAAGGTCTATGGCATCAGTGAAACAACCTTCAATTTACAATCTCCCTCTCTATCTCCCTTCTGAAATATTGCCACTTGCCAAAATGAAATTGTTAAAAAAGTTTTTATCCAGGAGTTTTGGGAGGAAAGTGATACCTTTCAAGTCATACACATTCTATCACACTACCTAAAGAAATTCCTTTAACTGCAAAAATAACCATCCACTCTGTGTTTAATGCAAATTAAAGATTTTTTCTCACCTAGTAACTTCTAAAGAATTACTTATATAAATTCAAACATGCTCTTTAAAATAAACAAATACGATAAGTTGTGCTGCAATTTCTTTTCTGAGCAGAAAAGACTATTAAGAAGGAAACAGATAGATAATTTACAAATACAAAAGTATTTCACTCAGATACCATATCTTGAAAACCATACGGAGATTTATTTGGAAGAACCCAGAGAAGCACTACATATTTTCACAATATGTTCTTTACTCTGTATACAAAACACAGGAAATCATTATAAAAGACTAAAAAAAAGATAAGAATTTTTGTGACCTCTGCTAAAAGTTTCCCAGTCTTCCCCCCAGCCTCATGTTCTGGTGTCATAGAAAAGAATCATAAAATTAATTTGAAGGGACCTTTAAAGTCTGACTCCTGTCCCTGCACAGGACAACTTATGAGCCTGAGAGTGCTATCCAAATATTTCTTGAGCCCTATGAGTGCTGCGACCACTTCCCTGGGGAACCTGATCCAGTGCCCAGCCACACTCTGTGTGAAGAATCTTCTAACACCTAAACCAAGAGCTTCAGGTCATTCCCTCAAGTCCCATCACTGGGCACCAGAGAGAAGAGATCAGTGTCTCTCTTTCACTTCCTTTTGTGAGGAAGCTGTAGACTACAATGAGGTCTCATGCAAGTCTCCTCTTCACAATGCTGAGCGAGGCCAGTAACCGCTATGATCCACTGGAATAATGTTGGGATCTCACTCCTGAAATAATATTATGGTCTTGCTATTAAAAGATGTCTCTGCCTAAATTAAGATGCAGACAAGACCATATGACAAATTCAATAGTACAGATTTTATTGAGGGAGGGAGGGAGGCCACAGTCACCACCACATGGGTTCCTGTGGCATCGTGCCAACACTTCTATCTTCTCAGTGATGGGGGTCCTCAGAGTGTTCTTCTGGAGGTAGCACCAGAACACAGTTTGAGCCTGGGTATCCAGAGAGATATGTGCTGTTATCATGACTTGGAATGGCATGTGTGTAAGCAGTTCCTTCCTTTCCCACAGTTTGCCATGATGGGAGCTATTGTCAGCATGGGATATGCAGATTTTCCTCCCCAGGCCTGGCATCCACCATTTGTTGCATCCAGGCTTTTCTCACAGTCTGCACAGGGGAATCTTGTCTGGTGTGCATTTTCAAACTAATTTCAAACTTTTTGACTCCATGTGCACCTGAAATTAACACCCTCCTCTTTGCCGTCTGTGCCTGTAGTGGTGGCTTATCTTCTGGAACTTCCTTCTTTGACAGGGGTTTGAAACAAATTGACTGCATTCTTCAAGTCCTGATAGTGACCCTCAGTTGCTTCTCATACAGCTTCCCTTCTAAACCATTCACCATTTTCATAGCCCTCCTTTCAGCTGATCTCTGAACAGCTTTATGTCCTTCATATTCAGGTGCCCAAAACTTCCCCCATCCCTCGAGGTGGGGCCACCTCAGTGCAGAGCAAAGCAGGGTATTCACCTTGCTTGAATGGTGGCCTACTACTACCCAAGCTGTCCTTCCCATCTGCCAGGGCTCTGCTGACTCATATTCAACCTGCCATCCACCAGGACCTCTAGGTGCCTTTCTGCAGTGCAGCTCTCCAGTAAGCATGGATCAAATATCAGATTGAGATATTTGTAGTCCTAAAATGGAAGCAGTTTCCTCAGTCCATCCTTTAAGCAATGGTTTTCTGAGAGGCACACCATAATTTTAGCATTTCTTTAAGCAGTTCTTTCTGCTCATTGCTGACACCTGGAGAACAGTGAGCACCACAAACCATTATATCTTGCTGTTATGAAGTAAGAAAAAGTGAGGCAACATAGCATAATGAAATATAGAATTCAAATTACTATATTTTGGTAGTAGCACCATCTCTATGACTTAGGAAGTATTAGAGAAGTAGAAAGGAAGATCAATATAATTTAGCTGTGATGGTGAACAATGTCAAATTTAAGAAATATGCTCTATCATACTGCCCACTAAGACATGTATTTCACAGGTTAAACTGAGCTAGACCAAGAATTCTTCTAGGAAAACTTTTCTGAACATTACTCCCTAAAATACTGAACATCAGTATTCATGTCATGGCATATGTAAGTCATAAAATATAAGTTTCAACTAGTTTTTACACTTGACTGTGATTTATCATTAAAAGCAGGGGTTTACACTGCCTAACAAAATAATATCTAACCACTTATGTACTACTTTCAGCAAAAGCCAGTCCACAGCAGCCCTACAGTACTGATGATAACAGCAGCCCTACAGTATAGATAACAGCAGTTGTGGAGAGGTTACAAGCACATTCAGTCTTTGAAACCTTTTCTGAGACCTTGAAGGCTAATGTTTCTCAGAGCTCAAAAATGAGAACCTAATCTCCCCTGGATCTACTCTGACCTGTAAACTCCCTTTGCAGTGCCTCAGCATTTCCCATTCATTCTCTCAAAAGAAGATTTTTGGGCAGCAATAGCAAATTTAGGTATTATAAGCAGTAAAATCCCAGATGTCAGCTACAGATCTCTCTCCCTCTTGCCCACCACAGCAGAATAGAGGAAGGGAATTGGAAGGTGTCCTAGGTAACCCAAGATGTTACTCTAGTCCATATTTATTTGTGTCCAAAACTGGTACTGTCACTCTAAGACCCTGCAGCTGGAAACAGAATTGTGGGACTGGAGTAGGGTGTTGCTTCTTTTTAAAGTTGAGGTTGCTCAAGCACCACTCTCTTGCCTCTTGGCTCTTGTTCTTTCCCTTCTGTTCTTAAAGGAAAAGAGCTGAGGCAGAGCAAGAGGAGGATTTCCTTTGTTTTCATCCCTTTCTTGTTTTTTTTTTCCCAGGGGGTTTGCTTTAGGAGGGCTTTCCAGGAGGCTGCATCTTCAGTTCACAACCACTCCAAAGCAAATTCTGTGGATTCCTGTCTACAGATGTGGAGTTGTTCCAGGAAAAACAGAACAGGCCCACTCCATGATATCACCCAGCCGGATGCTGGCCATTTCTGATGAGGAAAAGACAGAGTCCCACTGCAAATTCCAGCCACTGATTGACTTCCAGCCACTGGACTGTTGATACATTCCAGAGACTTTTGTTGATACAAATGCTGCTAAGAGATAAGAGGGACCTTTGACTGATTTTTGGACTCTAGGTTTCGTGGGGCTCTTTTGCCCATGCCATCTGTTGATTGTTGTTTGGGAGAAGAGGGAGTTTCATAACTGTGGAGGTTTGATTTCTGTGAGATATTTTTCTCTTTGTTCTGTCTCTCCATGCATAGTCAGAAGAGAGGTGAAGGCAGCCACCATCTTTTCCTTTGCATCTCCACAGGCGGCCACCTGCAGAGAGTGCCATCTTGGAAGAGGGGTTTCTCCTCCACTTTTGGTTTCTCTTGGTTCCTGGGGAGTCACAGAAATTTCAACAACTTTGTAACTAGCAATTTTTACGGTAATTTTTTCTTGCCTGTTGTGATTTCTTTTTCTTCCTGTTTTTTTTTTTTTTTCTTTCTTTAAGTAAACTGTTATTTT
This sequence comes from Haemorhous mexicanus, assembly GCF_027477595.1. NCBI lineage: Eukaryota > Metazoa > Chordata > Aves > Passeriformes > Fringillidae > Haemorhous > Haemorhous mexicanus. The sequence continues at coordinate 48,883,183 of NC_082381.1, read as the reverse complement.
TCCACTTCTTTCTACTCATATTTGTCTCTTCTTATTGGTAGCATGGGAGAGGTTAAACCTAAAGGGGAGGTAAATAATTTTTGAATATCTGTCCCCTTAACTTTTCTTACACTGAAACAGAAGGGTAAAAGGGAGAAATATTATGGTGGAGATAAGAGCATTTTAATAATAGAAATAAAATAATTATAGTAACAATAATCATTACTATTGTTGTTGTATAATGTAATGACAAGGAAAATTAAAAAACCAGGGGAATAAAGGCCAAGAAAGACAAGTCATGTAACTTGATACCTACCAGCAAACTGATGAGCAGCCTGTCCCTGAGCAGTGGCCCCCAGAGAAGTATACCCAGATGTTTATGCTGAGTATGATGCCTAATGGTATGGAATATCCCTTTCATCCATTGTGGTCATCTGTCATAGCTGTGCTCTTTCCCAACACCTGGCTGAACTCCCAGACAACTCACTGGCAGGGGCGGATGACAAGCCAAAGAGGCCTTGGCCATGTGTAAGCACTGCACAGCAATAACAGAAACACCTCTGTATTATCAACACCATTTCCAGGAGAAATCCAAAATGCAGTCCCAAACCACTTTTCATGATCAGTTCCAGCCATGACCAGTACAGGACAGAAGGCAAATAAGGCCTGTGTTAAACTTCTCCTGCCACACCAAAGTTGTCTAAAGCTTGAGAAATTCTACTGAGATCTTTTTAACAGGCTCAAAATCAGAGTATCAGATCAGCTTTCAACCCCTGACAGGCAGCACAAGTTACTCTTTTCTTTTGAAACAGGGAGACAAAACCAGAGTATATCTCTTTAACTATCATTGTTAAGGAAAGGTCAGTGGAGCATTTTGATTGGGTTCTGTATCTTTAAAATTGTGATTTAAAAGTCATATCTAGACTTAATTTCTTTATGTTTACTAACTTTCAAGAACACAAATAATATACTTCATAGAGGAAACTGGGAAAACAGTATTAAATATCATTAAAAAGCTATTCACAGAATATTTTTTCAACATGTTACCTTGTATTTTAGGAAAGTATCACTTTGAGCATTGAATTATTAAAGATCAGCAGACAGCGTGCAGTATGGTCTTCAGCTTCACTTAAGTGGAAATTGAATAAACCAGTCAAGATGGAAAACTATTTAATAAAGAGTTTCCACTGCTTTAGTAGTTCTAATAGGAAAAGAAGCATTAGATACAAGTAAGTACTTGTCTGAAAGCATTTAATCTATATGCAATGTATCTGGAAATTTGAGGGCTAGTTCCCAGTTTGGATAATGAAGTTGACACAGGTAAAAGTGCTGAATTACACATCATATTACTGTGTGACTTCCTGATGACTTGAAGAATAAATTTGACATTGACATGTCTAATATTAGGGGGTTTTTAATGTATGTGTCTCCCAGTATCTCTAAGAGTTTCTGATGTTTATTTATCTAACACTGACAGAAAAGCATTCTGTAGAGCATTTACTTAAGTCTTTTTCTTCCATAACTGCCATTTTAGGCTTCACTTTCCATTGTCTGTTAAGTAAGTCAAAGAATTCTGATTTTTCTGTGCCCCTGTTAAAAAATAAGAGGATTTAGAACAAAAATAAAAGACAGCAGCATGAGATCGAAACATAGAATTCCTCATGCAAAAGTATCATCCTAGTTAATTTTTTTTTTTTTAAAAGCCTGGGAAAGGTTATGAAAAAGGGTCAGATGAAGTGGCAGTTTCCCCCACAATTAAAATAGTGAACAAATGTCTCCATGGTTTTCTCTCTCTATATGAGAATATAGTTCCTGTGAGTATTCTAAGTCTAATCAGAGGTTCAAATACCCTGGCATCCCATGGAACAGTTAGCTGCCCTCAGAAAACTAAGTAGAAGGTAAGTATAATATTTCCCAGGACTCATCTTGAACTGATTTCAAGCTTAGGTCAGAAGTGCAATTTTAGCAGCTCTTTAACTTTACTACTGCCAGTCTGTCCAGTTTACTTTATTCTAGCTAAGCTCTTTGTATTCCCTTTTTATGACATAGACTCCAAAATTTGCTGCTGTTTTCTGTGAAGTGTGGCCTTCTTCTACATAAGGCACAAGGTAAACTGGTGATGCAAGTGGCAGTAGTCTTGCAGACTGGTTCAAAGAGCAGCTTGACAGATTTTAGAAAGAAAAAAATGCTAGATGCAAAAGATATTCTTCACATCTCAGACAGTGTCAAGTATGGGAGAATGACATAGATATAGATAACTTCTGTTATTCATATTAATTACAGTTTCTCATTCCTATATCTAGGTCTAATTACAACAGGATAATTAACTGAGGACTAGATTTATGTTGTTTCCCCACAGAAGAAAATCATGGTGCCTAAGTATTTCTCAGACAGGAGGTATAACACACAGTCCTTCACAATATTCACCCAAAGTCTATCAAGCTCTGAGCATAAACATATCGATATAGATACAGTCTTAAAATATGCATGTTAAAATTTTTCTGCTGGAATGAAATTTTCTGTAGAATATATTCTGTGTTTCTAAGGTTTTTGATTTCAGCTTCACACTAGAATTACCAGTTGAAAAACTTCTGCAGATCAGTATGATAGTTGTCAATCATGTCATTAAAAATCCCTAACTAACACAATCTGCACAAATTTGGGAAATTTTTAGAAATAGAGGCTAGTTCAGTAATAAACCAAGTGGTACAGTTCATAAAATCTAACTAGAAATCTTCACTTTTCTTCCTGAATATTCCTTACACACTACTCAAGGCATTTTCCATGGCAAGGACAGCACATAGCTTTTTTTCTCAATAACCAGATGAGTTGCATAGGATACACTTGTTACTAACATGTTGCTAAAGTTAACATAAATTGTACAAGTTAGGTAAATTGCTAGTATTCAAAACAGTTATCTGACAACATATTCATGCTGTTATTTTCTGCAGAAAGTACGACGCAGCCTGAAGCAAGAAAACAGAATAAGTCTTGAAAACCGTGCCATTAATTTTAAGCAATATTTATTACATTGATACAAATGGTTCATTAATTGCAAAATGACTACTGCTATGAGACCATACACTCAAGAAAAAAAAATTATCCCCAGGTATTTATTTTTTAATTGTGTGGAAGATAATTTTGAACCATGGAAATCTTGAATGGAAAGTTATATAAATCACAGGTCTTCATAAGACTTCAGTGAGCCCAGAGCAGAGAAAACAAATCATCAGTTATGGGGTGTCTTCCTTGCTTTGCCAACTGTTTCACTTTTGGAGGCACATCTGGAGTACTGTGTTCACCTCTGGGGCCACCTGCATGGAAAGAATCTGAACCTGTTGGAGGAGCTCCAGGGGAAGGCTGCAAAGATGATCTGAGGGCTGGAGCATCTCTCCTATGAAGTCAGGGTGAGAGATTGTGGTTGTTCAGCATGGAGAAGGAAATCCTGCAGAGACACCGTACAACAGCCATAGAGTACCTAGAGGGGGCTGCAAGAAGGTTAGAGAGGAACTTTTTACAAGTGTGGAGTGACAAGATATGGTGGAATGGCTTCAAGCTGAAGGAGAGTAGTTTTAGATCAGACACTAAGAAGAAATTCTTTATTGTGAGAATGATGAGACACTAGAACAGGTTGCCTAGAGGAAGCTGTGGATGCCCAATCCCTGAAACTTTTCAAGTCCAGGCTGGAAAAAAACTTTGAGCAACCTGGTGTAGTGGGTGGCATCCTTGCCCATGTCAGAGGTGTCAGACCAGATATTTAAGTTCCCTTCCAAACTAACCTTTCTGTAGTTCTAACAATTTCAATAGAGGTACAAGCAAGTAATCATGAAGGAGAGAAAAATGAAAACCTGACAGACACAGGCTCTGCAGTCACACATTAACACGACAAGAGAGTTAAGACACTACAAAGCATTCAGCACCTAGAACAGCTGAGAAGGACCAACAGCAAATTCTAGCATTGTAGTTAGTTTCCCCTAATTCTCCAGACTCAGTGTAGCTATTAGGAAAGGTTCCTTCTGCTTTCCAAGGTCTAATAGTCATGTCATGGTTTAACACTCAGCTGTTTTGACAAACTTTAGCTAAACAGCTTTATAAATTTCTCCTGTTCTGCCAGTAGCAGCTGCAGAATTTCAAGAGCTTTCAATTTTACATAGCTGATCCAATAGCACCACTTCACAAAAACAAGCTGAATGTCTCTATAATCATGAAGTGTATGCTGTGTATAGGTGGAAACTTCTTCAGCTGCAATCTGTTCTGTTCAGCAGCATTTGCACCCCTTCAGTAAAATTTCACATTCAAGCAATGAAGGCAAGTAAGCAGTACAGTAAACAGACAGCTATGCCTGAGATTTAGCTAACTGCTAATTTAGCTAATGACAAACAACTGAACATGATCTGAGAAATTATTGAATGTAAAAAAGGTGATTGGGAATGAGATAGGCCTAACAGAGAGCAGCACAAAAAGAGAGTGGATTTTTCAGAAGATTAAGTAGAGTTCAAAAAAGAGTACTCATGGGCTTTTAGAGGACAGAAACAAAATGTACTCATGCCCCAGAATCCTTTGACCCAAATTTGCTACACGTTTTTATTTCACTGCAGCATGTTTGGGTTGGGTGTCACAGAAGCCAGGTTGACTTGTATCTTAAAAAAGCAAACTGATTTTATCTCCAGGCATGCATTGGCTTGTTCAGGATTGAAACAAACTTGCTTTATTTAAAGACTTTTAAGGAGATATCTAGATGGATAGAAAGATTAGACAGACAGATACTGAAGCTTCTGGCTAAAAGGGCCCTGGAGCTGATTCACTATATTCAACAGAAAACCACCACTTCCTGTGCATAATTGTGAGGAGGAAGTTTAACAATTGAGATGCAGGAAAATTGTCAAGTTTGCAGTCTCGAGGACAAGTTCTTACACAGTAAGCCACATTCTGAATTGTAGTTAGTCTACACCACCAGTCTTCACTCTCTTGAGAACCACAACTCAAGTCTACATTTATAGCTCATCCTAAAATCCTCATGTTGTGGTACAGCAGTGCTTCAAGAGCCAGCCTTTGAAACAGTGTCAAGGAGCTGACCTCAGCTTGTTTACTATAGTTGTGAGAAATGGCAAGGCCTAAAAGAAAGCTAAAGATTCCTGAGGGAGACTAAAACAAAATTCTGTTCAACTAAGGTAATTCTTACATATTTATTTCAAAAATGATTGTATCAAGAAAAACTTTTCCATTTTTGTGCTTTGAGAGCAGGATCCTTTTCAGTAGTATTATTCAACACCAGAGGACCAGTTCTGTGAACAGAATGATATCCCAAAGCTCATCCTTTACTAGAAATGCCTTCCAAGTACTGATCACACCAAAAGTGAATCATGAATCACAAATCACATGTGATATTCTTTTTAATGAAGCAAGGACACCACCCTGAACATATGAAAATATTCAAAAAGGAGACAGTCTTTTGGCAGTCAGCCTGAGCTACCATCTGTTCTTATAATAGCAGTGGAATAAAGTGTATATATACTCTACTCAAAAAAATTTAAGAAGGGATATACTGTATTTTACTAGTGGTGTTTATTGGAAATATCTGAAATTGACATGAAGCTGAAGGACATTGATGTATTCTTCTACTTTCCTACAGTTTGTATCTATACATTCCAACAAAGGAACCATTCATTTGAGCAAGTAACGATAATTGGTTTTGAAAAATAGGTTATAAACAATGTCACATAATTTTAGAGTATTATTTCTGAAAAGATTACTTTTTATTTTTCCATCAATACCATGATATTTTCTATGAAGCCCCTTCCTAGTATTAGTATTGTAAATCTATCAGTAAATATATCCAAGAAGAACAGTGATACTCACTGAAGTATCAGACACATGATATTAAATTTATTATTCATGAAATGATGTGAACACTGAGCTCCTGTTTCTTTAGAAATAAAACTAATGACAGATCACAAATCTTCCTCCTATTTGGCTCCCACTGCACTACAAAAGCAGTTGTAATCTGATTACTGTGTAATCAGATATTTTTTAACTGATCATTTGCAGTCACTATACCAAATCTGAGAGCTCCATGATTATAAAAAACCAAAAATATTATAGGTCAGTTGAAAGAATTCATAATATGTCCTCCAATTGTAAATGGGATTCGGACTTTTTAAACCCTCATATTTCAACAACAATGAGCTATCCTAAGCCAAGAGCTTTTGTTTTAAAGCAGTCACATCTTAGTCTCCCATACCAGAAGAAAATAAGATTTAGCACAAGCTGCAACACTTTGCAAAAAGCTAAAGAACTCAGTAAAACTAGAAAAACAAATATCTATTAGACCACTACACATATTTTATGTTTGCATATTTTACAGTGATTAAGGGGAGAGACTTTAAGGAGAGGGTGTATATCCAGGGTGACCCAGTCACATTCCCTTCTGTCCTGGTTCAGGGCAAATTTGGGAGAGAACCCCCCTAGGAAAGCGGATTCTACCACCCCTCCCCCAACCGGTCCAGGAGAAAATACTTCCTTGGAGAAAAGTGGAAAAAAACTGTTTATTAAACAAGAAAACTTAATATTAAACAATAAAACCCCTTGCTGCTCCAAAGGAGATGACAAACCCAGAAAGTCCCCTCCCCAGATTCCCGTTCAGCTCACTCAGTCCCTCATCAGTCCCTCCGGCACTGGAAATGCCGTGGCCCAGGCCCGGCCCGGCCCACCGAGGCGAGCTGCTGGTGCTCTTATGGTTGTTCAGTCCAGAGCAGGTGTGAACAGGTCCAGAGAAAGGGGAAAAAAGGGGAAAAAAGTGCAGTCCAGGGAACTTCTTTGCCTCAGCTAGCTAAACTAACTAAAAAGCAAGGAAAAAAAGAGCCCTGTCCCGCCGTCTGTTCATCCGCAGAACCACGCAGTCCAGAAGCAGGAATGTGTAGGAGTGAGTTCAGTGTCTGAAAACAAACTGCGCGCCTCCTCTCCCCACCTCAATCTTTGAAGCAAGTCTTAAAGGTGCAAAACTTACTATTCAGCATAAACGGAATGAGACGATTGGGGATAAAAGCATCATATAGTCAACCTAGGACACCTTCCTAAAATTTCACCTCTAAGCCAGTATCCTCCCTTGTGCAGAGCTGTTGTAAGAGCTCCCATCACAGAAAAACATCTTATTACAGCAGCAGCCATTCAATATCAGCAACATGTCTGTGAAAAAGCACAAGTGCAAAACAAATGGACAGGACCAAATTTTCTTTTCCCAGAGAGACAAGGATACCATTTTTTATGTACTTTACTACCTCAAGACTCCAGTAGTGCTATGTGTAATTCAAAGACACATGCACAAGACTAGCTCTGCTGTATAACTTTATCAGTGAACCCCTGAACTCCCTCCCAATGAACTTTACAATATAACTCCCAGCATTTTCAAGACTCACAAATTTAAATTAAATCTCCTGTGTCCTACAGAGGAAAAGGGAAAGCAGCTGTTATTCACTCAGAAACCAACCCTAGACAAAGTTTTAGTCTGAAGCCTACCCTAGACAAAGGTTCACAATAACATAGCACTTCCAGCTCCCTCTTTCAGCTATTATCCTAGCTGACATATTAGACAATCTTTTCTGCAGCTGAGTCCACAAACTAGAACATAGTCCTCCTCAATGGCTTCTTTCATTTCACCTCTTTTTAAAGCATGTCACAAGTGTTTTACCAAACACTTCCATCATCATCTGAATAAAATTTGCAAATTGAAAACAGCTCCAACATATCTGAATTTGACATTTTAATGACTTGAAGTCTCCCCATTTTCTCTTCTTTCAGGACACCAGCCCACCATATCCATTTCCTGAGACCACTTGCTTGGTAAATTAGGCCCAGTGCTTCTCTTCGTTTGACTATTTCAACAGTGTGATGGTTTTCCTTTCACCTCTGCTACAGTTGTTCTCAATGCATTACCCACCTGCAGTCCTATGCAGCCACAGAAAACTGCCTGAGCATCATTAACCTCTACAATCCCAAACTAATGTTTCCATCCTTCTATTTCACAAGGAAAAAACAATTTCTGTTTGCAATGATGTTGTCCTAGTGGCTAGAGCAAAATAGTGATCACTGAACAGCCTTAAATGAAATGGTGAGTGTCCACCATTTCACAGGACATCTAGAACAGGGATAAAACTCTCAGTACACCTTAACAGTTAATTTAATCAAATAATGGGAGTCTGCCTTAGTTTTTAGCGTCACCAGGCTGGCAGTTAAGAATAGAAATAAATAAGAACTGGAAGTCACTTAAAAACACCCTAAGTATTTTAGCACACAATACCACTTAATGCGATCACACTTAGTGTTTACAGGCCTATTATTTTACATTCCTTAACTTTTCTGTTCTGTTTTTATTTATGAGTTTAAAATTATATGTCGTGGAGTCTCAAATACATAAATACATATATATAATTGTGTTTATTTACATTGTTTAAAAAAGATTTAAAAGGTGCCCAAATACAACTGCATCACATGCTTTTAAAGCTATATACTCCTAAAATGTACTCTTATTAAACATGAAAAATACTTATTTTTTTTCTTATCAAGTAAATCACACAACACTCTGATTTACAATGTAAAACAGATGCATTTTTGCACACATAAAAAACCAAAGAAAAATCCAGTATTCTCTTATGGCTACATAAATTAGACAACGTTGAAAGTTTCCTCTTGAAGGTAGTATAAAAATTTAGTTTATGTGAATGACATCCCTTTCTTATTCTAGTCTCTTTTTATAGGTATTCATTGTTATTAGAAATGTAATGCAATACTGAGACTCTTGCATTCAGTAAATCTAGTCTGAAACATATAAGGATTTTGCACTTTTTTCTGCAAAATTATGAACAGGAGAATTTGAAAATGCAAGTAGATATATGCAGCATAAATAAAACTGTGTCCAATAGAATCCTAATTATGTACCTGAAATTATTGATTTTATTACCACATACCATTGCATGTAAAATGAATATATTTTTCCATGTAAATTAAACAAATTACTGTACCAAACCAGACTGACACTATTTTTGAAAAGCCATTAGGTTATGCCAGAAAATTCATAAGGCCGTTGATATTCAGAGACTTATTTTGACTGAAGGACCAAGGTCATCTTCGCTGCTTTGAAGACATTTATCATATGATGACAATATCACAGACAGGTCATAATTATACATAAAAGTACATAAAAGTATCAATTAGAAGTTCATACACACGTATGCATAATTAGACCCTCAGATATGTAGTATGCATATAAACACACACACAATTCAATGTTATGGTTCCAAAAGGACTCCCAGTGGCAGAACTCCCAAGAATCAGTTGGTCTGAGCTATTGTTTCCACAGTGGTTGTATTGGGTCTGTCTGGGATAGAGCTAACCCTGAGGGTGGATGCCCCATTGTGACGCTCATTTACATTGCTAGGTAGAAGGGCTAACATACCAGGTTTTGGCTACTGAGGAGCGCTGCCAGCCAAGGTTGCAAGAACCAGCCCTTCCCCCTCCTCAGTACAATGGGGGTAGGCAAGACCTTGATGCCACCAAAAACTGGGTAATGAACTCTCCAGCCAATTCACTAAGTTGGAAAGCTGATATTACTTTACTGGCAGTGATGGAAGTATGAGGAATTCTTCTCCAAGCATGCATACCTGGTATTCATACACATCTCATTTCTCGAATACATGCATACATGATAATTATTTCTGTGGACTTATTTGGATACTCTGATATGTAGCTCTCTTAGCAATCTTTATTCTGACAAAAAATCCCTGTTCTCCAAACTGATATCTACTATTATGTATTGATCACTAAGTTCATAAGGAAGCATTAGCTGGCACAAGACTTGATGGTCACAGATGCAGGGAGCTAACACAATGCCACATTAATCTCTGGTTATAAGAACTATGTGATACAAAAGTAAGCATTAACCACAAATACTAGGGATATATGCTATCGTGCCAAAACACAAAGGATTTTCCAGTGTTTTCCCCCACTGCTGTAAAGGTTGCTTCTTAAGAAAATATTAGTTGCTCAATTACATTAGGACAGCCTGGACAGCCGAGCCAAACTGACAAAAGGGATATTCCATACCATATAGCATCAGGTCAAACATAAAAGCTCACAGGAGTGGACAAGGACATTCATTTTTATGATTTGTCTTCTGGAGCAGCCATTATGTATACTGAAGCCCTACTTCCAAGGAAGTGGCTGGGTATTACATGCTGATACAAAGCAGAGAATAAATATTTTGGCTTTCTTTATTTCCACATGTAGCTTTTGCTTTTTCTTTATTTTGCACATCTATTTTGACCCATAAGCTTTCTCCCATCCTATTTTCTCTCCTGTGTCGATGGTGAGGGGACTGATAGAGTGGCTTGGTGAGCACCTGGCATTGTGTGGTCTTTACCTGCATGTCAGATTTGAATAATCAGGAAAGGCAGTGATGAAGATCTGATGTGCTGCTCATACTGTAACTTGTTCTACAGGCTCAGCACATTTTACCGATCTTTAATTCACTTTGCAGAATATAAAAATTTATTTAAAGTATAGAATTTTAAAGTGTTGGAAAATAATTTGGAGAACAATAAAGTTCAATAGATCAGTCTGGCTCAGGAAGACAGTCACTGCTGATAAAAGGAATAAGATGTGTCAAGGACAGTGAATGACGAGAGGGAAATATGAGCAAATTTAGTAAGACTAAATATTGCTCATCACGTGAAAAGTCAAAAATATTTAGAATCTGACTTACAGTACTTCACTGGCTGCCAGATCTTCCCACTCAAAGTGAGAAATACCTGTTTCCATATCAAATGCTAACTTTTTGAAGGAATGTTAAATTTTGGTTTTCTGCCTGTCTCTAATTAGTGAATGAAAGTACATGCAAGACTCCCATCTGTTCTAACTACAAATTGAAGGTATTGGGTTTAGCTTGGTGCACAGAAAACCCCCCACACTATTTTTTAAGGATGTTCTTCAACAGGTCAAGTGAAGGAAATAATGTGACCAAAAAGAAAGAGCAAGGGATACAATTTATTTGGGAGAGAGTGACCAGTTGCTTTTGAATTACTATGTTTTGTAATGGATTTAGATTTCCAAAGATGTTGGTTGGTTTTGCTCCATAATTGAAATGTTTACAATACTTTTTTATGTGGCAGTGCAACTCTAGGGCATTTTCAAGTGTCCCACCGACATCTCACGTGTGCAACAGGTGCTATTGCTATTTAACAGGTGCTATTCTTTTAGAAGGAGCTCTAAAGGAAAAAAAGAATTTTCTTTATTCTTATAATTTTAAAGAATTTTGTGAAAGTCAGCAAACTTACTTAGTGTGCACTCAACTGCAGTACCTAAGTAATTTATGATAACACCAAAAAGATTTGAAAAATCTGGGTCACCCTAAAATTGAGACCTCAGAAATACCTGCTGAGGCCACAGTTGCCTCCATAGAGAGCAGCAGGCATGATTTCCCCAGGCATTTTCCTAGGGAAGGCTGTGAGAAGATCAGAGAAAAGAATGATAATTCTTATCTCCACTTGCTGCACCTGTTGTTGTGCGCATGTGGAATGTGATTTGCAGATTTGTTTACCAAAGGGTGATTCCTTAATTGGACACTGGATGGTGTCTGGATTGATTGCCGAATTGGATGCTTCTCTATTGGACTGTCTGTAAGGGGATGAGTTTCTTAATAGTATGATATGATATGATATGATTGATATGATATGATATGATATGATATGATATGATATGATATGATGCAATGATATAGCAATTGATCAGCCTTCTGCAATCATGGAGTCAATGCTAATTATTACCTGGCTGGGGTTCTGTGGCAACAACCTACCACTGGAGACCAACTGTTAATCTGATAGCTTGAGCCAATATTTTGTTATCCTGTTGCTCACTAGTTTATATGTTTTATAATGGCAACATGAGAAAAAAAAAATCACAAGTTTTGTGATGTTATAACCCCTGTTGCTGGTGGTCCCAGTCATAAACACTCCACAAATATTCTGAGCAAATAGTCCTATTTGTTGAGCTATTTTTATATTATCAGTGCCTATTTGTTCATATTCTTGACATCATGTAAAACTAGTTTCTGGAATATGACCAGACAGCTGATAGAAAGATTGCCCCTTATCTATGAGAGCATGGACTGGCAGACGTTTCTGATAGTCTTACTTTCCTGAATGACAATCATCTTATAAATTCTTATCAAGTAAATTATAATATCTGAAGATTGGTAAGAATGAAGAGCATAAAAACATGATGTACAATTTCATATTTGCCAAAATATAAACACCAACAGCCCTTCATATAATCTCTCAATATCCTTTCAACAAAGTTGTGAGACATATTTAGCGTTTGCATTTTTTATTTCCAGTGCAAGCATGTTTGTGCTACTCAACTGTTTGAGTGCATTTTTATGAGCTACTTTAAGAGGCTGCTGTAGTTTTAAATTTTGAGTTTATAATAAAGAACAAAACACTGCCATACAGTTGTGCATTTTAGAAATAGTAAGTCTGTATCTTTTTTTCACAATAAAGCATTTCTGTGGGTCTACAGGCATTTCCCCTCATGATGAGAAAACAGTATGACCTCTAAGACATAAGGATCTTTAAGATGACATGAAACTTTGATAGATGGGAATATCAAGGCATATTTGTCAAAGCAGCATTTCAAATTTTCAGTTTACTACACTGTTTCAATTTTCATGGAACAGAAAATCACTTGTGGAATCCCATTTGAATTTGGGTGGGTAGGCAATTAAAAGGACTTCAGATTTCACTGAACAATAGTGAGATGATGAAGATATTGCCAGATGGGTAAGAATTATAATAACTTACAAACTAGGGGTCTTTCCACTTTAAAGATTTAAAGCTTCTAAAAAGTTTTTACTTAAAGCTTCTAAAAAGCTTCCCTAAGATATTAAGCAGAGGCTGTGGAATTGCTCTTAGTTGAAACTGCAGTTTCAACTGAGTAGCATTTTATACCCCTAGTCTCCTATGACTACTCTCTGTGGCTACTCAAGCAGCAGGAGACTGGATGTTTAACAAAACCTATCTCTTCTAAGTGAAAACATACTAGGAAAATAACTCATGCTCCTAATTAATGGTGTGACATCCTGACATCCTACCAATAATTATTACCTCAGAAAAAAATAGTGTGATTCTGAAGTACAGCTTTACTTTTTTTCTCCCATAAAGTTCAAACATTTGTAGTGATAAAGAAAATCCTCTGATATCATTCGCGTTCTGAGTGAACAATACAGAAAAGGAACATTCACTGAGGCTATTGTCATTATTATGAGGTATGGCTTCAGGAATAAATTCCTGCCTAATCTAAAACTGTAAAGATCTTTTCAAAGGATAAGAATACAACATAAGTTATTGCCAGCTTGGGAGAAAATTTAAAGAGTGATTATTCTGAGGAATTTTCTTTATGGATACACTTCTTAAAGTGAAGGCAAAAAAACCCACCCAGTTATAGAAAGATCATTTTCCTGCCAAATACTTTCATCGCTGAATCTCAGTCAACACAGGAAACTATTTTCCTCTAAAGAGAATACAGAGTTTATTAACTTGTTTTTTTGCTGCCTTGCTTTTTATACTGAATGCTTTTTAACTACTGTAGGCACAAAACTTCTGAATGCTGAACTTTATCAGAAGCTGGAAACAGAAAATAAATTAGCTACAGCAGAGAAATTTCTGTTGCTGGCAGTCTTTCATCTGACTTCAAGTACAAGATGTCAGACTCTGTCTTACTACCTGTAAAATAATTTATACAATTGCGGTTTCAATAAACAGAATCTTTAATGGCTATGAAGAAGATGAGTTAGAAGACATTACAATTTTTATCACCTGGGTTCTGTCTGGCTGACAGAGAGCTTAAATCATAGAAATTCAGTCAATCAACCAGGCAATAATTCATATCCAGTATTAACATATACATTTACTTTATCTAAAATAATGATTTTTCAGCCTTACAGTATCAGAAGCCTTACTTTGTAATTAATCTAGGTAGGCTAGTTGGAATACAATGGAATAGTATAGGGTAGTCACCTACTACATAATTTAGACACTCACAAGTCTATGGGGACAGATGGGATCTGCCTAAGAGAGAGCTGGCAGAAGGTTTCACAAAGTCACTGTCCTGTTCTGGCCACCACAGAGTTAGTTTTTGCAGTAGGGGGCATGGCCAGGACCCACACTATACCACCTCAATTCATTGCTGGGGTCAGGGCTTCCTTCCAGCTCATGTAGCAGTGGGATAGATTGGGTGTTGTCAGGGGTTTCCATGTGAAGAGCAATGTGGATTGTTCATCTCTTTTTTGCATGCTCTGTCATTAATATTTTTGCTGTTACTGTTCACTGTCTTATTTCATTGCTTTTTCCAGTAAATACCTCCTATGCCATGCATGACCTTTTCCTTTAGTGCCTCCAATTTTCCTCTTTGCAGCCTGCTACATCGGGAAGGAGGAAGGGAAGGAACGGACGCAGTGAGCTGTGCATGATTTGGAGTGTTTCAGTGGTAACACTAAGTTGGGGAATACCATTCCTAAACTACAACAGCCACTTTACAATCACTTCAGATCTGATTTACTGGAGAAGTCCCAGCTGATGGAGTTAGCAAATGTGACATCCGTCTACAAGACGGTTTGGAAGAAGGATCTGGGCAACTCCAAGCCAGTCAGAGCTTGGTGTCCAGGAAAGTCATGATGAAGATAATGTTGAATGACTTTACATGGCATGTTCAGAATAATCAGAGGATCAGGCTCAGGCAGCATGGAGTTGTGAAAAGCAGGTTCTGCTTCACCAACCTCATTCCCCTCCATGTCAAGGTGATCCACTTCGTGGATGGGGGAAAGATTAAATGTGTTATCAACTTAAATTTTAGTAAAGATTTTGCTACATTTTCCCAAAGCATTCTCCAGGAGAAACGCTCTGTTTATGGCTTGGATAAGTGTATTTTTCACCGAGTAAACTGGCTGGATGGCCAGGTCCACTGAGTGAGAGTGATAGGAGACAAATCCAGTTGGTGGCTGCTTCCCAGGGCCCAGTGTTGAAGCCAGTTTTGTTCAATCTTTATACATTTTCTGAATGAGGGACTGAGTGTGTCCTCGGGCAGTGTGACACCTAGATGAGTAGGTTCTCTATGAGTACATTGATCTGCAGGTTCTACAGAGGGATCTGCATGGGTTGGATTAATGGGTTGAGGCCAAATGTGTGAATGCTGGGTTCTGCCTTTGGGTCACCATGACCCCAGGCAACCTCAAACAGTGCTACCAGTTTGGGGAAGAGTGGCTGGAAAGGGGCTCGGTAGAAAAGGACCTGGAGGTGCTGGTTGACAGTAGCTGAACATGAGCCAGCTGCACCCAGGTGGACAAGTAGACAATGGCATCCTGGCCTGTATCAGCCATAGTGTTGACCAGGGCGGTGGTTGTCCCTCCATCCTCAACCAATGATGAGGCCAAACCTCAAAACTTGCGTCATTTTGGGCCCCTCACAACAAGACATTGCTGGAGCATGTCCAGAGAAAGGCAATGAAGTTAGTTAAGGGTCTGGAGCACAAGTCTTATGAGAAACAGCTGAGGGAGCTGGGGCTGTTTAGCCTGAAGAAAAGGAGGCTCCGGGAAGACCTTATAGCTATCTACAACTGCCTGAAATGTGAGTGTCTCTAGGTCATGATCAGCCTCTTCTACCTGGCAATCAGTGACAGGACAAGAGAGCACAACCTCATGTTGTCCCGGGGGAGATTTAGGTTGGACATTAGGAAGGATTTCTTAATGGAAAGGGTGACTGGACTTTGCAATGGGCTGATGATGCAGGTGGTGGAGTCAGCATCCCAGGAGGTGTTTAAGGAAAGACTGAATGTGGCACTTATTACCATGGTCCAGTAGACTTGGTGTTTTTCAGTCATAGGTTGGACTTGATGGTCTCAGAGGTTTTTCCAGCCTGATTGATTCTGTGACTCTTTAATAATAATTGCATTGCATATTTGTAAATCACGCTATCCATATATTTCAGAACATATCACAACTAACATTCCTTTAAGAGTCTGTCATCCGAGGCATAAAACCCTCTATTCCAAAACACTTCAAAAGGTTATGTGATCTTTAAAACTGTAACACATTTATTTTATAATGACCTGGGTTTCTTGATGGGTCTCAAGTTGTCCATGAACTGGCAGTGCCCTTGAGTCCCATAGAGCAAATGGTATCCTAGGGAACATTGGGAAGAGTGTAGGCATCTGGTTGAGAGGTGATTCTCCTCCTCTACTAAGCCCTCGTGAGGCATAATGGAATGCTGTGCCCATTTCTGGGCTCCACAGGGCAAGAAATGCCAGGATCCTCTGAAAAGGGTCTTCTCAAGGGTCCCAAAGACGATTTGGGGTCTGGACCATTAGTCTAGAAAAAAGACTAGGAGGGAAGCTAATTAATCCATATAAATATCTCCAAGAAGGGTGCCAAGATTCTTTTAAGTGGCACCCCGTGACAGGATAAGGAGTTACTGCCATAAGCTAAAACAGATGATTCATCTCAACATAAGGAAGAAATTCTTTCCGTTGAGGGTGGCAGAGCGCCGTAATAGGCTGCACAGGCTGGTTAAGGAGCCTCCCCCTCTGGAAACATTCCAAACCACCTGAACGAGTCCCTGTGTCACCTGTTGATCTGGTGGATCCTGCCTTGGCAAGGGGGTTGGACTAGATGATCTCCAGAGATCCCTTCCAACTCTCACTCTGATTTATTTTTTTGTTATAAAGTTTGCATTTAACAAAATTGATTCTTTCTAAAGTTAGTCTCAAACTGACTCACAAAAACTAAGTCTATTCATAATGAAGCCCTGGCCACAGAATAATTTTCTTAAGTAATGGACATGGACCTAAGGAGTTTAAATTTTATGTAGACTGCCTTTACAGATCTGAGTGCAGAATCACATCAAAGTGAACCTTTAATTAGCTAGTTGTTCTCCTTTCAGAAGTATCAGATTGATCATTATCAAACCTCAGATTAAGTTGCAAATTTACTTCCATCTCATAGTTTCTCTTGCCATGTCTCTTCTGCAAATTCTGCTGAAATACTGTCATCTGATCCTGCACAAATTTAGTGTTCAAATTCTTGTAAAAATTTTCACTTTTACTGAATAATTTGGCCTCTTTTCTGCAAGTTTATAGGAAGATAGAATTTGTATGTCTCTGGTTTTGCAGCTTGCATTTGGACCAATAGCACAGAGTTCTAAAAAGGTAAATCCTTCCTTTTTCAAAGATAATTTTGTACCCTTTAGAGTTAATAATTTTACAGAAGTCCCCAGACGGGCTTTTTGCTAGGTGAGGTCAGAAAGAAAAAAGATATCGAAAACATTTCCAGAAGTGCTACTAAATCTTTTACCCCACATAAAGAAATTGTTTTAGAGCACAGTAAAAGCACTTAGTTTCCTATATTTTCTGTGCTCTTCTTTATTTTATGCAACCATTACCTTGTACTCACATACAGGGAATGGCTCTATTAAGTTGTTCTTGTAAATGTGTTGGCATCTGTCACTGATTTCCAAAATACTGAGGAAGGGAGAAACAAGCGCTAATCCAAAAATAAATTTAAGATTTCTTAATGACTGTAAATTATGAATAATAGTAAGAGTAGTCAGATTTGACTGTATATAGACTATACATATATGCATTAAAAAGTCATTCTTTTTGGTACTCTGGCACATAATATTAATATGTAGAAAAAAATTTCAGGTTTGCTTGTTTATTTGTTTTTTGGTTTGTCTAGAGATTATTCAAGACCTCACACATTTTCTGTCTAGCAAAAAAGAAACTGAAACTGATATGCACAATATTGCCTGAGAAAAAGTTCTATAACCAGGATTATTTTAATATAAAGCTACAAGATGAAGAATTACATTCTGAACAAGATTTAAAACAAATTAAGAAAATGTAAAATAAAAATACTCTTGATCATGGCTTTAGATTTGGCTTTTATTTTAGCTGTGGTTAGCGACAAAGCTTGTATTAAGTCATTCCCAAGATACCAATAGAATACAAAATGTGGACAATTCTTCGTAACAATAACCTATCAAATTTTGGAATGATTCAGAATACTCCTAGGAATCTGCCTGAAGTCAAATGTGTAAATTGCGGATTTCTTAAAGACTGGAGTTCAGCTCTAATAAAGTCTGTAGAGCAAGTGGAGGGCAGCTGCAATTTCTCTGTGAGTTTCCTTGCTTTAGCTGGAGTTTAAAACAGGGTTCAGGCTGCCATTTGTCTTGGCTGTAGACTTCAATGACTTGCTATAAATAATGAAGTTGCTGGAAAGCTGATAGAGACAGCTGGAATATAAAAAAGTTTTTTAAAGGTCAAATTGATTTTAACAGTTTCCTGTAATCTTCCCATAGTAATCTTGAAGCTCCCCTAAATTTCTGAATGAGAAATGTCACTTAAATAGGTAAATTTATGTAATGTTCCCTTCAGAAGTCAGGAAGATGTCCTGTTTTGGAGTCTTTAAAAAGCAATATTTTTAACTATTTCAGATAATTAACCAAGGTTATGCTTAAGGCTGGTAAGTTTTGGTCTATTTGAGAGTAAATTCAAACAATTCTGTACAGATATTAGATATCCATAGCTGATATTTTAGAATATTAAAATGCAGTTTCTGCATAGATTCTGGCAACAACATACAAATTAAAAAGATTTTCCTACAATTTTAAGAAGTAATTAAACCTTTCGGACTTCATTGGAGATATAGAGGAAACCTCAGGTAAGCAATGGCATTGCAAAAACATGTGACCATTGAACATGTTTTTTAATTTCACTCCTTTCACATTCTTTATAGAAACAAAGAATCATAGAGTCATAGAATGATTCTGGCTAGAAAATACCAACCATAAACCTAGCACTGCCAAGTCCACCATCTAAACCATGTCAAACCATGCCCTTAAGTGTCATATCTGCACATCTCCTAAACACCTTCAGGGATGGTGATCCCACCATTTCCAAAGGCAACCTGTTCCAATGCTTGACAACACTTTCAGTGACTAATATTTTTCTAGCAGTCAGTGTAGCTTAATGCAGTTACTAATGATAATTACTAATTACCTGGGAGAAGAGACCAACACCCCCTTGCTATAACCTCCTTTCAGATGGTTATAGAGAGCAATAAGGTCACTTCCTACACCTGTTAAATCCTATTCCCCTTATGTGAAATAGCCTCCTGCATGAAAGAAACATAGTATTACAAAGACATAATGGCAAATGGCATAATACAGTTAATGATTACGTTGTGCCTTTATAAGAAGGTGACATTATTACATTTGAACCAAGAGAAATAAGGCTTTGGCATGCCCCACAGATTGAATGATATGTGGACTTTTTAATGTGGGGTAGCTTTTTGACATAAAATAAAGAAATTTAAACTGACAATTATTAGGGTCTGCTAAAGTACTAATGGGACACGTGAAGACCCAGGATATACTGACTCTCTGTTTTCGATTTTGATTGACCCCTTGGGTTTGGCCCAAATTTAGAATTAAACTGTTTCTTCATCCTTTCCTTCATTATATTTCTAAAATTCAGTTTCAAAAGAAATGTTAATATGCTCCAAAGTGGTCATGCACAATGCATTCATGTATTGCTCTTATCCAAAAGACCATGAAATAACAATGATTTAGTTCTGCAATCAGTATTTATTTGTCATAAATTTATTTCTAAGAGACTCAAAGGATAAAGTTCTATTTCCAAACAAACTTATTTGTCCATATATCAAACTTCCTTAAGCAAGAGGTAGAAAACATAGGAGTTCATTCTAGGTGGGAAAAAACCATCCCAAAGGGACAATAATGGAATTTGAGTATAATAATAAAGGTGTTCATAAGTCATAAGAAATCCAATACAGAAATGAGGAAATTAAAATTGTATTGTATTTTTATAGAGTTTTATTGTGTGAACCTTGAAGACCAAGTATACCTACATTATATTTTCCCCCTTATTGAACTAATTGCACATGGAGATCAACTGTTGCACAGACACCTGCACAGAACTAAAATGCAACTCCACTACTGATGTAAATTTCATAGTCCCCAAAGTGGAGTTAGTTTTTTCTTTGGAATGGTTCTTGATTTCCAGAATTTAATAATTCAGTGAATTGATAGCTATTTTATTAAAGGCATTAAAGCTGCTGAGAAAAAAATGTTCTGACTTTTAAAATTTTTACAGACTAATTAAAATGCTCAGTAGCTGACTAATTTCCAAATACTGACAGGGAAAAACAGAAGACACAATCCATTCTTTTTTCCTCTGCAAATAAAGACTATTGAGTGAGTGAAAGTTTACTTCAACTAGTTTCTTTAATGACATGACATTTATTACAATGATTATGAATACTCTAGTGGGAAATATACTGAGGTCAGTGGAAATAACTTTGGATCCATAAAAATAAATTAAAAATAAGTTTTCAAATGCAAGAACTTTCAGTCTTTTGCAAACATGATATTGGAGGTCAAAGATACTCTAGGGAAAGAGTAATTTCATAATTCAAATCATACATAAATAATCCAGTAGTAGGAAATTGTAGTATTACTCTTGGAAACCAATTCAGTGATTGTGCACTGGCTTTTAACATCTTTAGGCAGCAATTGATTGGTCATGATTCATATGAATATCACTCAACAACTCTAGCTGCTCAGAGTTTTTTCCAGTGAGAAATAATTGCTTTGTTAATCTCTGTTCATCCTGCTTGTTTTCTCTCTCCAATCCACTGTTGTTTATGCTTCTTGGGCCTGAAACTTGCAATGTTTGTCCTTGGTCTCAAGCTGGAAAAGGACTGTTCCATCCACCCACTCCACAAAGAGAGCCTACAAACATGCATCTCAGAGCTACAAGCCTAGGCATCTAAAAAATATGAAAGCCAAAACTTAAGAAATCATTGTGTTTTACTCCTTTGTTTAATAAGTCTTTTCATGTGTAGTTTATCATTATCTCCATTCTCTGTGGCACATATACATACCAGTCTATGAAACTAAAAATATACTCATAACATCAGAAATGCAGGGAGCAGGATGAAATACACTGAAGAATAAAATTTCCTCTTTCATAATCAATGAGCCAACATGAAGTTGTTTTTTTTTTAAAAAGTGTGTTGGTACTACCTCAGGCAGTAAATTTTTAGAATGTTTTTCAGAATTGTATATGCGACAGATTTTGGTTAGCTATAGCAACATTTAGATCACTGCGAGTGAGGCAATAGTAACTATGAAGACACATTAAATGTACTGTGAGGCATTTGTAAAATACTGTGGATGAGATTCAGCTAGCTTTGAATCTACTTACTAACCTCCCCTAGCCGTCTAAGCTTCCTTTTTCAATCAATAGGCACTTAAAGGGTGCAATCCATCTTACCTTAATGAGTATGTCTAAAAGTAAGCTCAGATATTTCAGACATCTGCTTTAGGATGAGCTGCACTCTAATAATGAATTCTTTTCTACATGGATTACAATGGAAACCTCAGGTGTCTGGGTCAGATTTTAAGTATACATTATGGGTATTCAGAGTTATGGAATTGAAATTCACTTCTGTTTTCTCTTTTATTGGCATATATTCATATATTCAATTGTTAAACAACTGGACCTCAAGAATTTCAGGATTTTTCTGAGGAATAATGATCCATTTATTGCTATGACATGTATTATCAAGACAGTATGTTTACACTGCATTTGGGATAAACTTAACTTATCCATGAAAATTTGTAACTCGAAAGGATCGTTCCAAATATAGGTGATGTTATTGCAATCACTGCCGGCACAATCCATTTCCTATCCTAAAAAAGGATCCATCATAGAAGGCCACTGTGCTGGTCAGGCAGGACTTACTCTTGGTGAAACCATGCTGGCCATTTTGAGTTGCCTCCCTGTCCTACATGTGCCTTAGCATGGCTTCTAGGAGGATCTGTTCCATGGTGTTCCCTGGCACCAGGGTTCCTCTTTCTATCCTTTTAAAAGATATGTACAACTTTTCCTATGTTTCCAATCACCTGGGACTTCATCTGACTGCCAAGGCTTTTTAAATACCATGGAGAGTGTCTCGACAGCTATATCAGCCAATACCCTCAGGACTCTGGTGTGCATATAATGGGGTCCCCATGGTCTTATGTACTTTCAGGTTTCTCACGTGGTCATGAACCTGTTACAGCAGGAGGAACTTTGTTTCTCCTGTCCCCATCCTGCTGTCCATCTACTCAAGAGATGTGGGAGGAGAGGTTTCCCTTGAAGGCTGTGTCAAAAATGTTCATGGGTTGCTCAGCTTCCTCCTCATCCCTTGCAACCAGTTTTTCAACATTGTTGACCAGAGGAGGTCAATCTTTTTTGACCTTCCTTGTTCACCTATCCTTGTTTTCACAACCCGTGTATTTGTTTCTTTCAGTTTGATTTTACCCACAAGTTCCACCTCAGTCATGCTGGTCTCTTGCCTTCCTTGCCAGATTTCTTTCTCATAGGGATTGCTAGCTCTTGTGCTCTACGGAAGACTTCCTTAAACATCTGCAAATTCTGTTCTTCCTTTTCCCTGAGAGCAGTGTCCTAGAAGATCCAATTGCCCATCTGCTTGAAGAGCTGGCATGGCAGTTTGCTTTCCTAAAGATTGGGGACCTAACTTTACTCCTTACCTGACCCTAATCCATCAGGACTGCAAACCACCAATGCATTTTCACTACCTTAATATCTAATGTCAGCTTTCAACCTTGAGCTAAACATTCCTTGAACAAAACTGTGTTAAAACAAACCTACAAAAAATTCTGTAGACATGTGATGCATCTACTTGAATCTGCACAAAAATTGAGGGGGTTTTCAAAATGGCCTTTTCTATATATAGTTTCCTGGTAAAATTTTTTATTTCTAGCTTTTCTCACATTGATAGCAAAATCACTTCCAGAATTGCAGTGATTTCTTTTTTTTAATAAATATAAATAGATCTTGAAATGCATTTTTTAATTTGACAATATTAAGAGTCAATAACATGAATCTTGTATTATGCACATTTGTACTTTCCACTCTGTGTTTGTGTAGGGGGGTGTGCATGTTGTGTATAAAAAAATTACGCTGCTATGATCCTGGATACAATGGTAAATCCTTTATGCAGCATAATGCTGTTAAGCACCTGAATAAAGTTTAATGCCATAAAACAACATTTAATTATTACCTTGTCCTCTTGGGTATACAGTTCTGCTAGAAAATCTGCTGGGACTGGCATTTCATTGGAATCTGTCTCAGTGCCTTCCTGGGAGACTTTGCCTTATCTAAAAGAATTTAATTCTGCTTTTTAGATAAAAGACCTTCAAAAGTATATTTTTAGTGTTTTCTTCTTGTTCTTTACTTCTATGTTACATTTCCAACAATATTATATCTCATCTATTTCAGCCTTTTTCTTCTTTTAGCAGCATCTAGAAAGGAAATTATAACTGTATTTATGACAATTTAAATCCTGTTTGATCTTTGGAAATTATTTATAATTTTATGTCCATTTATATGTTGCATATAGCTGTTGAATAATTAGTTGGAAATTACTATGTTCAATTATTTACTCATTTTTCCTTCTAAATATAACCAATAAATTTCAAATAAAAGAAATTTTTGAAAAGCAAACCCTACCAGCAGAGACACAGCAAATAACATTTGGAATGACCACTTGTTAAGTGAACATTATTTATCACTAAACTCTGTAAAAATTCCAGTGTTCACAACAATTTGCATTACTGTCCAGCTCCACAAAGTATGTTGCGATCAACACAAGCTGATAAATCACCACCTGGGTATTTTAATACTCTTGTAAACAGATGGGGGCAGAGAAAAAAGTTCTTCATTTCTGTTTCTTAATTTCTGTTTTTACATCACCCTAGAAATTACATTGTTTTTATTTTTCTCAGCCCAGCACCAAACCTTTGGATAAAGTTATTTTGTGACTAAATGTCACAAAACTTTTAGTCTTCACATTTGAACAGTAAATTCTAACCTTTCCATGATCCATTATTGAAAGACACATTGTATAAATAGATATTCTCAGCTTTTTCTTTAACAACAAGTGAACAAATACTTTAGGAAACTGCCCACTAAAGCTTATATTCTCATCTCTCCATAGCAAAACCTTTGCTTCATTCTTTGGACTCTGGAGTGCTCTTGAAGAATCAAAACTTCATGAAGTTATTTTTTTCTAAGAAAGAATGGAATCCTAGAACACATATTTTTTCATTATTCTTAGGGACTAATAATAGGTTTACTGAATTCTGCAGTGAATTTTATACTGAAGTAGTAAGTTTTTAAATAAACCCTTTTTGAAATATTTCATACATGCAATTTTTTTGCTTACTATGTATCATAGAAAAGTTTTTATTAAGCCTAAATATCTGACTAGTATTTTATTGTATTATGAAATTTGTCATAGGGGCTTATTTTATCAGGATTATGAGGTTTTGTCTGGTTTTGGGTTTTTTGATTAGTTGGTCGGGGTTGTGCATGTGTGTCTGTGGTTTTGGTTGGATGGTTGGTTTGGGGTTCTTTTGTTTGTTTCATTTACATACAAGTCAAGATTTTTGGGAATAGGCTTACTCATGAAACTCATTTCAAGATACATTTTGATCTTAGGGAAAAGTAGATTCTTCCTCAGACAGAAGAGGACTGGAAGTTCCTCCATTCTGATGGACATCAGAACAATCACAGGCATAATGCAAGAATGTAATCTACTTCATTGACATTTATGTAAACATATCTAGAAGGGCTTAAGGAAATAGCAAGTATTCATCAGCGTATCAGTGTGAGAAAACAGCCTATCATTGTGAGGAGCTCCTCTGACCCAACAGGTGCCATTAGAATTAAATGGATTTTTTTCTCTGTTCCAGTTAGAAAAGGTAGTTGTTTCCAACTGGACAACTCTGACTGTTTTTATTAATATAATGGTGCCCATGAAAATATGGGTATTCTCCAGTGGTCATCAACAAAAAGTTATTCTGCTGTTTTACTGTCAATAATTTTTGTATAGTTTTACTTCTACTCTCATATATTGTGTGAACACCTATGTAAAAATGTAGAATATTATTATAGAAGATGTACTGCACAAAATTTCTCAGACCAGAACGTTTTCAGTTACAGTCTTCCCCCTACAATGAACATATCATTATAGGGAACAAATTACAACAAATATCACAGCTTCTAGTAAAATTCACAGATTCAGCCAGCACTGGAAATCCCATCTTCTTTTCTCCTAGCTTTTATTACTTTATTTGAAGTACATGAAACTAACACCATTTTAGTATTTGCTGTCAAGGTTTTAAAGTTATTCTCTCACACTGAGTTTTTCCTTAGTCCTGTGTCTGTATTAAATGAAAACTGCTATAAACAAAGTACTGCAGATATTTAGTCTTTCGTATTGACAAAATTAAAATATCCAGATTTGGTCGAGATTGTAAAATGGCATAATAATGACTTTTTCCAACTGATATTAATAGAATTACCTTGAGGGGAAAAGCAACTAGGCTTTTGGAAGGGTCTCAGGTAACTAAATTATTCAAATGGTAAAAACACAGAAGTTTTGAATCAATTTATTCCCATTAAATGAAAGAATAATTTGCAAGATAGATGTATCAGACATATTTACATCATGACAAGAAACGCTGACACTTTTTTCTCTACAAGCTCTAAGGTCTTATATTTTAATTTTATAATTTTTTTTACTTAAAGCACTGTGATATATTAAACACTGCTACATTGGATAAGATTAACATTTCCAGAGGGATTATTATGTTATCTGTTCCAAATAAAATTACGTTGGTCCTAGTATCTTCATGAAAAAGAACAGAAGATGTCAACACAATGAATTTACTGAAAAGAAAACCTGCTGATTGTAAGATATATTATAATTTAAGTGCTCATTACATCACCTGTTCAGTATATACAGGGGACCATATCACAGAGTTTTTTGATATGTGTAAGGCCTACACATGTTTCTGTATATTTGTAATTCCTACAACTCACTAGTTGCATTACAATAGCTTCATAACTTTCTAGAAAGAACATATCCAAGAAATAATTACCATTTAGACTCTTCGTATGTAGCTTGTGCCTCTTTTGTTCATATGTTAAGTATATAAACACTGATCTCAATATAATGATTTTATATCCAATCACAGACATCAGGAAGTTTATATTCTCACTGTCATTTTGCTTTTCTTCTGTTATTTATCCTTAGAACGAGTCAGATCTATTTAGACTCACTTGGAGAAAGTAGAAGCCTCCTCTTTTAGTCTTCACTGCTTTGAAGGAAAAAACCCATCCACTCTAAGAAAACTGCACAGCAAATCACAGTCCAAAGGGCCTCATCACTGGGTCATGCCCAAATATCCAGGATATCTGCATAATATCTTCAATTCTTCAATCTAGCAAAAAATTTTTCTCTCAAGACTGCTTGCACCATGTCAATAGCACCTAATTGCTAACAATCTGATTGCTACAAGATCCTCTGAAATCTAGACTGTTTGCTCTAACCTGGGTCTCTAGAAATCCGTCTGTTCATCTGTCAGTAAATTAAATGTGAAAGTACTTGTGTCAGCATCTTTTTGTTACATAAAGGACCAAGACCTACTTTTCAGCTACTACCACAATAAAAAATGACATTAAGGCTTGGAATTTTTTTTCCACTCAGCATTATTATACTTTTTCTGATAACCCCAGGAAGAAAGTCAGTGCAAAAATTCAGTCTGCAGGAATCAGAATTCAAGTGATGGTATGAGGGCAATTAGAATGGTACAAATGAAAGCCTAATTGCTGAAAGAGTATATTACTTGTTACAAGACAGAATAAAGAGCATCCTATCAATAAATACATCAGGGAAGAAAGCGGGAAAAAAGGTGGAGCTTTGTTGCATAAGGAAATTAATTTTGCATTCAAATACCATGCTCCAAACACAAATAATATCTGTTAGACTTATATCTCCAGAATACATAATTCATGTTGATGTAGTGCAGAAGTCTACACTAGGTGTTTTCATTTGCTAAAAGATGAGCAAATCATGCTTAATCATTCTACAGATTCTCTTTCCTCTTCACATTGGAAATAAGAGAAAATTCAAAATACTGTAAAAGTTGACTCCTGAACTGAAAAAAAATTAAAAACTGTGCATAAACTGTTTGCTACATTTAACACTCATTTTCAGATATTACTATATTTTTTTAGAATGGCCTGAGAACAACTTCTCATGAGGAAAAATGAAGCAAAAACATATCAGGAGGGAAAAAACAATTACTTCTTCTCCTCTTACTCAATGCTTGACTAAAATTTAAAAGTTGATCAGATGATGCAGTTTCAACAAACTCAGAGGTATATTTCATGCAATCTAGGGAACACGAAACACATTCAATATAAACAAACTAGCAATTATTAGTTGAACATTAGTAAGTAGAGTTTTTCACAAAAGTTTCTTCTGAGTTACTTAAAAATTTCAAAGGAATAATTCATCAGTTACATATTTACTCCAAAATGGAGTACTTCAGAATTATAAGACAATAAAATCAAAGCCTGGTATAAAAATTTAAAATCTACTCAACACTTAAATTAAAAAAAAAAAAAACAAGGGCAATCAATATGATGGTGAAAATATAAACTTTAGATATCTAATTTGGCAATATAATATTCTTAATGTAGAACTACCAAAAAAAAACCTTAAATGTTCACAACAAAGGAAGAACGTGTCAGCTTAAGTAAAGATACTCTGATGATCTCTTAGATTGGAAAATCCAAAGGGATTTTCCAACCTAAGAGATCATCTGCTGCCATCCAAACAGGCCCACAGGGATCAGGTAAAGATAGATACTAAGCTGATTTAACTAACTACCTCGGGTTCAGCTCTGTTTGCAGCTCTATGATGATCCATGCTGTAACATAATCATCCTGCCACTTGCACGCTGTGTTTTTTTTTTCTTTGTAACAGTGGAGTTACAACAATTTAGCCGTTCTAAAGATACAGCAGCAAAAGCATATTGTTTTTTTGTTTTTATAGCTGCTGTTTTTTACGCCTTTAAATCTGTTTTTCTCTCTGTGTACCATTCTATTTTTATGCATTTATTTTTCCTTGGCTAAAGAAGGAAAATACTTTCTATGTATAGTATCATTAAGCTTATGCAAATTCATTCTCACATTTGCATGACTGCATCAGCTCATTGTCAGAAATAAGTCAGGAGACTTTATTATTTTAGTTGGTACTCTGACAATAGTAGACCAAGCATGTATAAATTAATTACTTTCTCCTAAATTTCTAAAACATTGCCATATAGGAAGGTTTTACTGACACTTTTTTGACCCCAAAATGGACAAAGCAACTTCATAATACCTTTACTCAAATTTATTAAAGGGAAACAAGTTCCTGGATGGAAGACTATCTTCTAGATCCTTGGAAAATTCAAGATCATTGTCCTTCCTTTGAACAACAGATCTAAGTCCTGTCTTTTACAGGAGGCACTGAAGACTTTAATGATAAAAAGCTCCCTTTCCTTGGCTCAGAAGTATAAAGTTCTTCATATACCCCATCCAACCGAATTTAAAGAAAATAATTAAAATGTAAAATAATATTATTTTGCAAGGAGTGGATATTGCAGCCATCAGAAATTTATCATGACGTGTGGACACAGTAAGAAGCAACAATAAGGACAAAATAAAACCTGTCTTAATATAAGGGATTTTCAAGGGTAATCTCAGCAAACCTATTACTAATCTTTCAAGTGATAATGATTTCCTTTTTCAAGGCCAATTCTTGTTAAAAGGGCCAAGGTTATAGGGCTTTTTGCACAAGACCAAAAGGGTGTAATTTTTTCAAGTACATTAGACTTGGCCCAGTCAAAAGTGTGTAATTAGGTATGGTCAGGAAAAGTTTAAGAAGGCTGAGCTCATGCTCACTTATGGTAAGAGATGCAAAGAGAAAATTTCCTATATCAAATGTGATTGCTTTGAGCACTGGGCTAAAAAAAAACCCCGAAGTTAGGTCTTTAGGATTACATAGAATCTTTTAGACTGACTTAAAACTAGAGAGAACTAGAAACAGTTGTACAAAGATGAAAACTGTAAAACACAGGTTCCAAAATCCATCCCCCTCCCTACTTTGCCAACACATTTCAGTGTAAAATACAATTCTTTGCCCAGTAAGATGAGTTTTTTAGAGCATCTTTTACAAAAGATGGTCTAAAAAAGAAGAGCATCTTCCCAGTAGAAAAAGCTCTAGCAATTATAATACTTTTTAAGCTTAATTATATATAATTAAAAATAACTGATTATAATGAGAAAAGCCCTGAAGTAAGCAATATCTTCCAAACTTCCACCACCTTCCAATTTACCTTTCTAGGAATTTCCTTCCTACAGTTTCTAGCCTGAGACTTCTTCCAATGCTACATTCTGCTTTGGGAGTTCTTTACTTCCCTGACACTGATCGCATTAGATAGATAGATTTTTGGGGTTATATGTAAACCATGGAAAATTCATAATGGAAGGAAGAATATGAGGTGTTTGGAAGCATTGGACATTTTCAAAGCTGGTTTTGATGGAGATTTGAGTGACCTAATCTATTAGAAGGGGTCCTGCCAATGGTCAGTATTAGATGGTCTTTGACAGTTCCATCCAACCTAAAACTATTTTATGATTCTGTGATTCTAGTATATTTAAACATTGCATTCTCTTTCAGCATGATTTAAGTCTCAGCACATTAACACAGATGTATTACTGATCAGTGTTGCAAACAGCTACATATTGTCATTTGTGGAAAATTCCAGATAAAAATTTAAAAGTTTGAAACTTGTGTTTCAATACCAGAATTAAAATGGTTTGGATGATGTTTGGGTATCATAGATCATTCAAAGGGAGCTTATTTGTTGTATGACACAGAAAAACTTAGGCAATATTGTGTTTTTTCTCCATGTGTCTGATGCTTTGTACGGAGCTGCACCTAGCAATTCTATCATTTGTGCATGTGACTTCAGCTAGAGTTATTTTAATTAAGAATGTATGTCTGTGATTGTATGTCCCACTAACTGTAAGAATCAACATATTGATGTCAAAGACTTCCACGGTTATGTTATTAATTATCTATGTGTTTATGCTTTTCATTTTGATATGAGTGCCTAGGGCAATCTCAAAATCTTAACAAAAGAGTTGTTTGTCTGCATAGGTCAACAACAGCACATCTATATCATATCTTGATACCTGTATCATGGCAAGAGAAAAAGATTAATACATCTAGAGAAGTCCATAACAATAGTTTAGAATTTTCAGAATGTAAACTAATAAATTGGAAAAATGCAAGAACCCTGAAAGCTAGACTCAGTTATTTTCACATTGATATAATTTCATCCATTAATTCTCTTTTCATCTATAAGGTACCCTTCTTTTCATCTATAAGTCATCTAATTAAGGTATTATTAACTAAAATATTTAAATGCTTTATAACTTACCAGAAATATTTCCATATTTTTCTCATATAAGTTGGTTTATCAGTTGCTCTCACAGGGCTCTCAATTAGCAAATCTAACCTCCTACTAAATCGTTACTTTATGAAAAGTAGGCAGAATTAAATTGACTGATAAGAAGGTTGTAGGTTGTTTTCTTGCTCACCTTGTTATTATCTGTACTAAGTATAGTAGTGCTTATAAACATCATGATTACAGATTTCCTTTCTCCTAGGAAGGAGCTTAACATTCCTAGGAACTCTAAGTTTACAGGAGTAGAGGAATGCAATCAGAATTTATGTATTATTACATGTATCTTTTCACGAGGCTGAAATTAAGATTGTAACTTCTCTTTCAATGGAAACTCAGTAGCCTCCTAAAAGAACATTTTTAAGGTTTACCAGAATTTGTAAATTTTACTCTACTTTTGCTTAAGTGCTATATAATTACCAATGTGACCAGAAATATACTTACTTCCTCTGCTACTGCCTTTCACTAGGGAGAAAGATAGTGATTGTATTTACTTCAGTTAGAGCATTTTTGTGACTGAAACAAAATAAAACTTATGTGACTGAAAAATTTTACTACTGTCAGTAGGATTAAGTTTCACTGCAGTTCAACTAATTATGCCAGTTTTACTCTTCCACTGCTACAAGCTATTTGTCTAGCTTAAATTCCATGCTTGCTACTGGTGGACTTTTTATTAGGCCTATTTTACATGGAGATAAATAGAGGGTCAGAGAGGATTAGTGATTTGCCTAAGGTTGAACAACTCTCACTAGTACACAATTCAAAAATAAGCAAAATTAATAAGAAAATTTATGCATCATTCTCTTCACATGGAATAGTCGCAGAGAGAAATCTCAAATTTCTGTAGCATTTTGAAAGCATTTTGAAATACTCCCACATGACAAAGGAAAATTTAGCATTTGATTAAGACTTAGGCTGTTTTCATGTCACTCTGAAAACCAAAACCATAATTCCAAGTGTTGTAATTTTCATTCCCACTTTAGAATAGATTTTTATTTTCAAAATCTCTTTTGACTTAGATATTTTTAACAATTTTCAGTCAATAAAGTTACTTTACAAAGACGGAGATTCAAATTTCACAATTCAACATTTGACTCATTCTGGTTCCTTCCAAGCTGTTTCAAAATTCATGTGTTCAACAGCATTTGTCTAGAATATGACTGTTTGCTTTTATTATCCCAATATGAAATTATCTATTAAATTACTCTCTTCTTCCTTTAGTAATGCCATTATTTAACTTAGAGGAATCTTTGTGATTTATCACGCAAACTCATGATTGGTATATTTTCTTGTAGAATGCTTCTACCTTACTAGGTCTCCTCCCTTACTCCAGGTCCCCACCAAGCTTTACAATAATTGTTTAAATTTTTTTGATTCCCTTACACTTGAGGTTTCATGTCTGAATCGAACAATAATTCAAAGTGAAAATAATCCGAACAATAAACCGATCTTCAGTTTCTGCTTGTGATATTCACCAAGTTACCTGTCATTCTTTACATTCAAAGTACTTACCTCTTCCACTCCTCTTGAATTAAATTTGTATTTCTCAAAAATTCACTGTTTTGTCTGCAGTTAACCCCCTTCATCTGGAAACGAATTATGCTCACTATTTGTGCAAAGTGTGATCTGAGTTTACAGTCTGTTTCCTTTTGACTTTTCATTTGCTACATATTATTAAATTGGATTGAATAAACTAATGTTCAATTTGACAGATTTCAGCATCATCTCAGGACAGCTGTAGAGGATTGAGAAACTGCTAACCTAAATAATACCTTACCTGTAATAGAAGTAATTAATTTCATTTAAATTTTATTAGATATTGATAAGCATGGACTCTGGTGAGTAATTTAACTTCTGATCCTCTCTTTGTCTCACTTCTCTTCTAGCAGATATTCGTCTACCATTAAGATGAGTTGCAAGATTTCTATCTACTGTAATCACAGGGGAGAATTTTGGTATTGTAGTTTGAAAAAGAGTAACTTGAGTACTTCAGTGGGCCTCCGAGCAGAATGATATTCTTCAGAGGAATCTAGACAAGCTCAAGAAATGTGCCTCTTCCTGGCTTGGACCAATCCTGGTTTCAATACAGTTTGTGGGGTGAAGGAATTAAAAGCCCTCTGGAGAAAGACAGGAGAGAGGCCTGGGCATCCTGGTGAAAAGCTGGACACAAGCCCAGTATGTCTGTGATTGTATAGGAGCACTCCAGAAAACCAATCACATCCATGGCTACATCCAAAACAGCAAGACCAGCAGGCCAAGGGAGGTGATTCTCTCCCTCCACTGTGCTCCTGTGTGTCCCCAGCTGAAGTATTTTACCTGTCTCTACAGACTCCAGCACAGGAAAGACATAGACTTGTTAGAATGCATCCAGAGGAGGGCCTACAAAATGACTGGAAGAATGAAACAACTTTCTAGTGAGGAGAGGCTGAGAGGGCTGGGGTTGCTCTGCCTGGAAAAGGCTGAGACTTTTTCTGTCTTTTTATACTTCAAAAGGATGTATAAGATGGAAACAGACTTTTTAGTATGGCCTACTATGACAGGACAAAGGATAATGGCTTTAAAGATGGTAGATTTAGACTAGGTACAAGGATTAAGCTTTTTGTGATGTGGGTGGAGAAACACTGAAGCAGGTTTCCCAGGGAAGTGGTAGACATCCCATCTCTAGAAATATTCAATCAAGGTCCAGTTGGTCAAGCTTCTGTGCTACCTGATATAGTTGAAGCTGTTGCTCTTTATTGTATTGCTTACTACATGACCTGTAAAAGTTCCTTCCGAACTGAATTAATCTATGATTCTAGGGTTCTATGATTCTATGATATTATACATCTGCTACTTCATTAAGTAAATGTTTTCCATTTGCTATCTCCCTTTCCCCTGTTCTGACACACATTTGCTTATGTAGCATTATGATAATATGGAAGAACATGGTAACAGAGGCTCATTTTCCAATAATGACAAGTGGAATTTCTTTTTCTGCAACTTTTGCATGGCTGCCACATCTCTGATGAGACTGAGATGATTGTATGAGATTCCAGCAGAGGTGGGAGATGACCCATTCATGGTGGAGTTGGACAGGGCTCTGAGCAGCCTGATTTAGTTGATGTTCTTGTTTCCTCCAGGGAGGGTTGGATTATATGACCAGCCAAAACTGTTTTATGATTGTATTATTCTAACTTCATAAAGTAACTCTCCACCTGGAGTACTGGATAGGGAGATTATGCAAATCAGAGACATTTTAGCTGGCAAATGTATTTACAGATCTGGATTTTTCCTTAATCTTGTCTCAGTGTCAAAATGATTCTGGCCCAGCAAAACTGTACAAGTAATAAAAAAAAAAAAGGTTCCGATGAATCAGCTAGCTTTTCAGCCTTTGTGCCAATGAATTGTTAGTGTTCAGCAACAGACAAATTCCAGCTTTAGTGTTTTTAAAGCAGTTTGGGAGAAAGTGCTGAGTCATTTTATTACCATGCTGTGTTGAACACTCTGCAACTTTATTGGTCACCATCAATTGTTTAATCTCAGATGGGAAAGTAGTGAGGGGGAAAAAGTTTGGTGATCTTGCCAAAAAAAATAAACAAACTCCTGAAGTTTTGTCACAAGCATAGTAAGCAGAGCAAAATGTCAATATATAAGGATACAAAAAATAAATTCATTTGTTTCTGGTACTATTTTTAAGGCAAAAAGAATATAATTGTATGATACGGGATTTGATTTGGTTTCACAAGAATTGTCAGCATAGTTGGAGAATTTTATTCATGAATAATACAAATTTTCTGATTTTTTGTTCAATAGGTCTATCTAAACTGATGCCTAACGCAAACATTAAGAGAGTCATATAAAGACTCTGTGCTTGTGGCAGTAGAAATATATATTTATACCTTTATTTAACACAATTTTTTTTTTCATGCCCTGGACTCCACATTTAATTTGAATGAGTTTTTATTGTTATTTTTAACTCTATAAACTCTCCCCTCTAACACATAGTTAAACCACAAAAGATTTGAAGGGGATTTAATACCTTTTTCTTTTGAAGAAGAGAAAATGATACAGGGTCAAAAGTGATGGTGCAGCCCCTGATAAAAGTACTCCCTAAAAAGACATGAATAAGGACTCTTTCTAAGGAGAATCTAATTCACAGGAAAAAGCCAAGAACTGATTAAAGGTCATCTGAGAGAAGAACACGGGACTGAATAATTTATCATAGACTGTATTTTTTATATAATCTAAGTTTCCAAATTGGGAATTAGAAATTGCAGTGTGAAAGAAATTGTGGTTTTGTATTGTTAAGGGGAAAAGTACATGCAGGTCAAGTATAAAGGACCTTTTATTCAGAAAGTGACTGCAACCCACTCACGAATAACTGTCAAATTGACATTCCTGTGACTGGTGATCCAAATGAGGATCTTGATCCACTTATATTCCTTTCCCAAATGCCAGGACTTTTATCTGAGGTGATGGTCTATGGTTAAAGAACAAATCGTTGACGTATTATGAACTGTGTCTTTTTCTGAGCTGGAATTACAAGGAGAATCTTGTCCAACAGTATTGCATGTGAACTTATTTCATGAGTTACAGTTGTTTGAATGAAGAATTATGGGAAAACCTTCCTTTTTTTTACTTGATAATCTCTTTGTTAAGAGAGGAAGGTACAGTACATTTAGGAGCTCATTCTGGAGCTGTGTCAGCATTGATGAGTGCATGCTGAATCAGGATAGCAGTTAAAATGTTAAACAATCATTATTTCCTATTCAGAACACTTTCTGAGTCTTCACAACTAGTTTTTCTGAAGTATGATTTGCAACCCTTTTCACCCTGTCCTCCAAAAAGGTTTTAAAGAAAAATAACAGTGAACAGACACATGCTACAATAATATTTAAGGCACAATCCACAATTTTGGCTCTAAAATATACTGCATGAGGTGAGCCATGGAAAATGGTATCAGAATCCTGGAAATTCAGACTTTAACAGATATATACTAGTAGGAGCACAGTATTCAGCAAGTTGCAATCTACCAATGAAGTGTTCAATCCATTTGTTAACTTGTACAGCTAAAAGCAAATGGGAATAATATGCCCAAAAACTCTGTTTAAGGATGGACATTTTAAATAATCTTGATTTTGTATGCAACAAAAAAAACCCAGCAACATGCTGGATAACAATAGATATTAATTATGTCATGCATAGTTTTAAAGTTATTTTAGTTATTGTTAGTAACTGAATTACAGTAATTGTAGAGAGTTATAAGTAGACACTGGACTACATATCACATTCACATACAGTTATGCAGAAGATAAAAGTAGAATCAAGTAGAAAGGGTCAGAAGGGAGGAGAATAAATTAAAGACAATCAAACAATCAAAAGCTTCCACACACAAAAAAATCCAACCAACAAAAACTACCAAAATACAAACCTACTTGAACATCATTAGTCAATATTACTATGTCTTCACAAAACATTCCTGAATTAGAAAAAGATTTTATTAGTACGTAGTTCAAAATCTCAATAAACTAGCTTTTTTATTATGCAGCTTACCACTAAAACCAAAAATTGCTAAATTACAAGTACAGGGTGATAGTAAGTTGCAGGTCCAAGCTTGATGGCTGAATAGCAGAAAATTCAATCAAAATAGATACAATATGTTTCAGGGATTGATATCACTTCTTTCTATGCTGTCCTGGCTTCAGCCAAGGACAGGGTTAATTTTTCAAAGCAGCAGTGAGGGTTTGGAACCTGGAGCTGTGTGGCTGTCTGTGGGCTGTTACTCTATACCACCTATGACTGCTGGGGGGGTTGGAAGTACGGGACCCTCACTTCTGAGATGAAGGGGCACGGCTTTGGGTGGGAAAAAAACCTTCGTGAAATAGGTCTCCCTGACTGTTTTGCTCATTTTGTCAGGGTTGTCATGTGAGATCAGTGAGTGCTTTTCATGTAAAACACCCTCTTTTTGTGCACTGTTGTTATCAGTGTTGTTGCCAATACTATTTGTTTTCTTACCTCATTGCTGCTTCCTGTAAATTGTTCTTACCTCAGCCCATTATCTCTGCCTTATGTCTCTCTCTGCAGTGTGGGTGGGAAGAGGGGAGCAGGAGTGCCAATCCCAAACTACTACAAAAATAGAGAAAACCTAGAGCCCTGAACCTTCCTGAACCATTATAATTAAATCGGGATCTCTATTTCAATGTGTATACATGGACACATGGTAAGTAAAAGTTATTTTTAAAATATATTTTCAAATCACTGTGTTTTGACATGAAAAATATTCTAATAAAGGTTTTAATGAGCAATTGAACCAGGTATTTTGCTCTATTATTTTAGCTCACTAAGGACGTTTATAATAGCTGGCCAAAACACCAACAGAGCACCAAAGATGATCACTATTTTACCTCAAGTTATTTTTCACCATCTTTAGGAAATAACTTCAAAAAAAATACTTCTTGTCTTGGTTGTTGTTACTTAGAATAGTGTCTTCCAAACACCTGAGAACAAAAATAATCCCCTACCTTTGAGGTGATCACATATATTTGTTCCTTTTTTGTTTAAATTTTATTGTTTTATGGTTTTTATTTTATGATTCTGTAAGCAACTATGGACCACTCTACTATGCCCATAACTTTCATACTACTTCTAGGAATAATAATACCAATTACAGAATTCAAAAAAATATTCTCAACATTTTTCATACAGTTTTCAGAGCACAACAGTTTACTTTCCACACAGCAGACAAACTACTGGGTGGCCTAGTACTCTTTGCAATCTCTCTTTTAATCAAAAAGATAGCAGAGTAGGATATACACAATACGGTCATTATCTTCAGCATCCATGCAAGCTCACATAGAACAAGAACACTCATCATTTGACTTGGACAGTAACAGCATGTCAGTGTTACTCCATCATGTATTGAACTCCCTATTGATGCTCAAATTACTTTTATTACTATGAGACAAATTTTAAGGAAAATAAACTTCTACATGCAGCACAGCTGGTTCATTTCCAATTCAGAACTTTCCCCAGGAGGTTCCTCATTCTCTATCCCCAAAAAGGTTGACGAGGTTCCTCATCCTCTACCCCCACCACCATCCCCAAAAAAATAACCAACCTCCAACTTCTTGTTGGACCAGAAGAGAGCAAGTGATTTGAAGAAATAGTTATGGGAATAGTCTTTAACATACCTACATGGTGTGATTCTTGGAGTACCCAGCACAGGGCCTTGGTGAGAGGTCTACAACCTCACTGGGATTACAGAGACACGGAAGAACATCTTTATGGAGGGAGTGCTGCTATGAAGATGTACTGAGTCTTAAGGAAAGACAGGGTGGGCAGTCATGGAAAAGACTAGACTAGACAGCCACTGAAGGTCCTTTCCCACCTCATTTTTAAAGATGTCATTCTTCAATCTGCAGTATTTACAATTTGTTTTGTTTTGTTTTCTAAAAATTTAGTTTAAGTACTACGGTAAGTGAAAGAGGCATTAACAGAGAAAGAATGGGACTATCTGGTTGTGGAAGCATGAAAAGCAAATGAAGGAATCTAAGTAGAAGATGTGCCAAATGAAACTAGCTCAGCAGATCGTCAAGATCACAGCACATTTGCAAGTAGTTTCTAAAGCTGTGGGGTTTTGATAATGGGAATACAAAGTACAAGCTAAAACAAGAATCAAGCTATACCCAAATAGTCAGGATCAACTAAAAACAAGAATCCATTAAGAAATCAAAGAACAAAAGACAAATAACTGATTTGGAGCTACAATACACCCCTGTGGAAGATGAAAGACATCAAGCCATCTAAAAAAATGAAACTATATATAAATATATAAACATTTATATATAAATATATATATTTATATAAATAAAAACTATTTACATCCTTGTGGGAACAAAGGGGTTAGATTCAGCACACAGAACACAGCTCTTCTATGCACAGCTGCATACAAGTTGCCATTAATTGCCAAGAAGAAAATACACATGAGAGTACATGTAGGGAATTAGTAACTGACATATAAGTTTTAAGTCAGGTGAAGCCAAATTGTTTTGAATAGAATGAGAATATTTTTGGGCATTAGAATTCTAACCTGTCCTAAAAGGGAGGATGACACAGACAAAACAAAAATGTAAGGATTAGTGTCTATGGTAATATAGCAGGAGGGCTGAATAAAGGGGTAAATAATAACTGAGAACAGTATGGGGGACCAAGAACAAAGTGGAATTTGTGCTAAGCTTCTATTCCAATGCTACACTCACATCTAGAGAAGACTCTTGTATTTTATATTGTTTCTAAAAGAACAAGTTCTGTACAGAGAGATATTCCTGAAAGGCTAACAATAATCAAGATTTATTTAGGGTTTGGATTTGGAACAATATGGAAAGTTAAGTTTAAATCTTTAATTATTTGAAATCTCTCTCATATAGTAATATTTCAGCATTTTCTCTCATTGTGAACCAAACTCAATAGATGAAGCCTTTCAAATTGTTATGTTTTGTCCCTTGATCTAGTCTTCTTTATCATGAGGTTTGTGACTTTTTCAGTTTAAAAAACATTATTCAGTGATGAGAACAATATAATTGAGACCTGTTTAAGTCTAAAGATCTCTACTGGTTTATAATATTGCAAATATCTCTACATAATTAGAACTCTCCTTTTTACTTTTTCATTTAACAAACAAGCCCCACTGCAATTGCGCTAGAATTACATACCTAGAAACACAATAGCAACACAGCACCTGTGTATTGTTCAATATGGACATCTGAAGATAATTAGCAACATGAACTTTGGATGCATAAAAAGGACACACTATTAGAAAATAAGTTATTAGAAAAAATTCTTGAGGGAAGACCATTTAAAGTTGTCATAATAAATACATCTGATAATATGCAAGAAGAAGTAGAATAAACAGCTATTGTTTCATTTTTTCCGACCATTACCTTATTAACTCATTTGATTTAAAATTAAATATTGCTATTACATTGTATCCTTAAAATTTGTATTTTGCCATTTATTCATAAGCCAACTCCATTTTGTTTTCAGTGGATTACTATGGGTTTTGGCTTCTTCCCATTTTTTGGGTCTTAATTGAAATAGTTTTCCAACATTTTTTTCATAATGATCTAGAACTACTAACATAAGGCATTTGTATAAGGAGATAGGAGAAAAGCGTGAGTGTCCTTCACAACTTAAGTGAAGAGAATTTTAAATTTATCCTGACTGTATTCTAGGTGTTGCAGTCTTAATGTTTAGTGCATATTTTTATTCTTGAGCATGGAAAAACCAACACACAGCAGGACTAAGTTGTTCTCATTCTGTTTTGAGTATATTTGAGACACAACATTGCTTATAATCTGCGGCATCTTGCCTTGATATTTCTAATGTAATTTCCTCTGACTTAAACCTGAGGTTTTGACTTAAACAGAAGTTCTGCAATTCCTATTTTGCTTCTAAAAGATTCACAGGCAATGAGATTATAAAAATATTTTTGTTTCTCTTGTGTTTGTAACATTTTTCATACATTTTAATAAACACTCAGCTGAGATATTCTGGAAGAAAATAATTTATAATGTGAATGTCTACAATAGTTCTACATTCAGTATCAAAATTCAAATAAGAACAAACAAAAATGCATTGCAGAGGTAACAGCAGGGTTTTTTTCTAAAAGTACTAGAAGATTGTTATTAAAAAGCATGGATAGCATAAACACACTTTCTATCTTAAATAATGGGATAAACATGAAATTTTACCTTGGGAATTATTCATGAAGCTGAATATGACAGGATTGAGTTTTCCATCATGCTATAGTATTAATTTTATTCAAAACCAGAAAGAGTGCTTTTAGTAAGTGGTTAATTCCACAAGGAGAAAATGTGGTTTATAGCATACTTTTGAATCAGCAGGATTTATAGGTTTAGAAAAGCATGACCTATGCTGCAAAGAACCTGAAGAATCTCTGAATAATCAGAGATTATTCTTTCATGGAAAAGAATCCACAATTTCACAGATAAAATGGAAGAAAAAAACCTTAGAATCTGATTCTTGAGGGAGCTAAGGAAAAACAAGACACAATTGCTGTTTTAAAGTCACATTTAATGAAAAGAGAAATAGATTGCAATGGACTTGGATTCCATCCAGACTTACCGGCACTTAACAGCTGATGAAAGTAAACATCATTTTAAAACAGAAATGTTTAATGAAAGGCAACTTTAAGAGTATTTTCTGGAAAAATGATCTCCTAGCTTACTTTTCTACACAGTGCTTCAAAGATAAAAAGGTCATCTGTCCCTTAGAACAACTGAAACAAAGCTTTTTGTAACATTTTTGTAATGTGGAAAGCATTTTGGGGCATCAGGTGGGCTGTTCAAGAGGGTATTTGTTGAAATACCTAGGAAAAATTGGAATGCCTTCTTTTACTTCTCACTTTAAGGCGCAGTCATTTGCTAATACAGTAACTGGCAGTACTTAAAATTAGACCTAATTTTAAATAACTCCAATTGTAAATTCTGTTGTAAATAGGGGCAACATTTTTATCAGCAGAAGATGAGGAATGCCGGACAAAATCTTTTTTAGCTGCTGGAGTTCTACTGAAAATCTTTGAACAATATAACTTTGAATTGTATAACTTACAAGCACATTCATCAGAATAGATAAAAAGATCTGTGGAAATACGACTTCTCTTTTAGAAGTCTTTCAAAAATAGGCTCTATTTACCAAAATGGGCAAAGAAGTCAAAATATAGAAGAAAGTAGGAGAAACCTAATGCAAAACATATTAAATATATTCACTTTGGCAATGCTTTAAATTCCAAGGTAAATCCTGCAAGCATAAAATACATTTTAATGATATTCAATGAAAAAATATCCTCTCTTTAAAATATTGTTTTTACTCAGGTTACACTAACTTTCTTTTGTAGCTTTTCTCCAAAAGCAGAATGTAAGAAAACAAAATTTCTTTTCAAAAATGTCCTATTAAAGCAATCTAAAAATACCTGAGATATTTAAACTGCCAAAGACTGATAAGACATGTCAAGGAGAAAATTCCTCTCTGTATGGAGGAACCACACCATGTGACTAGAACAGTACAAAAAGGGTTCTCTGCATTCTCTCACAGCTCTGGAACAATGACTGAGGTCATGGTCAGCACAATGGGCAAATGACACACATCCACAGCTGCCAACCTAGGAAGGCAATATATGAAAAGAACACTGAGGAGCTCCATGCATGTGAGCAAACCCAGAGATCATACTCTGCAGGTTTGATATGCAGGATGTTGCCATCTGGCTCTGAATAAATACCTAAATTCCTGCAGTACTCTTTTTCACACATCTGCTTCTAGGATATTTGAAAGCATCAAGCAGGTACAGCCTTTTCAGAAGGCAGAATGTAATCATTGCCATATGCCACAAAGCATACTTTTCTAGGTGTTCTAAAATATTTAAAATGCACTGTTGAACTGTAAGTGTTCTTTTGGTGCTCACAAACTTCAATAAATGTACTTTTCAAAGTATCTTAAAAAGCTTAGCATAACAGTCTCAAAATTCAAGTCCTTGTCAAATTCAAATTTGCAGGCAATATTTTTCCCCTGTTCAGATTTATTATTTAAATTGGTTTACACATATATGATCACATCAACTTTTAAAATACCATCAGAAAAACTTGTCAGAACATTTTTGTGAGACAAAAGAGGGAGAGGAATAGCCTATCATTCACCATATGGACAGAATTATATATGAAGATATAGGATTTGGGTATAGATTGAGCACACTTGGCCCCACAAGTCAAGCACAGCTGCCTAAGGCCAGATCCATGTTGATGTACCCACTTCTCCTCTGAACACATAACACTATGTAGTGCAGGCATCTGATCTGCACAGCTTGGTATTACTTCTTCACATTTTTCATCAACCTTTCTATTGTCTTTTTAAGCACATTGGAGAGGTTTCACATTAAATCTTTTATGATTATTAGTGCTCGTCTTATGATTGTTTCTCTAATACACTTTTTTTAGAGTCTCAAGGATTTAATTGGATCCTGCACCCTGAATTAAACTTTCTGCAAGCACCAAGATAGTTTTTTGGCTATTTGCATTTGCTTTAGCCACATCTGTACTTACAGATTTTACTTCACAAAAAGGCCTAGGTTATTTTTATTTTGACCTGTTGGAAAACAACTTGTTAATATGTCTAAATCAGTATAATGAATCAGATAAGGTATATAGCACAAGAAAATAAAATCTCTCTTCCAGATAAGACAAACCAATAGGCTGAGTTTCAGAACTGGGACATAGAATTATTGTTTCTATCCTTCCAAAACATATATTTGCAACTGGAGTATGTTCCAAGTTTCAAGATTCAGATTGCTTACGGTCCAGCTATTCAGTAAAAAATTCAGATGGGAAATAAGACTAAATTTCCAATTGATCCAATGCCAGTTTGAATATGATACCTAGAGACCTGCCCAAAATACATCTGATTATCTTCACAAAGAAGTAAAATACCAAATTGTATTGTTCATAAGAGAAATTTCTGCTAAGGCTAAAAAAGATTTTATTAGAGTCAGAAATTATCTATAAGCATCTTCATGAAACTTGAATAGAAAAATGTGTTGCACTGGATAAATGGAAAAAAGCACATTGGCTAAATTATTGTCTTCATCTTATTTCAAACAAGTATTTTCTTTCCTTGTAAGACTACATTCTTATTTAAAGCCATCCCAATTACTTAACATCATGAGTACTCTTCAGTGTTGGATTTTAACATTTTGTTAAACAGTTCAAATTGCTGAATTCTGAATCACAGAATAATTTAGACTGGGAAGGGGTCTTGCAGGTCATGCAGACAATACTTCTGCCTAAAAGTGCTGTCGGCCTTCAAACTTAGAAGAGATTTCTCCTTCTCAAGTTTAGAGACCCTCTACATTCTTCATTCTCTACATTCAGGGCAATCCAATACAGACCTTTTATGGTGGAATTTCCTATCCTTACCTAAGCATAGCATCCTCAGTTGTGCCTCTTGCCTCTAGCCTCATGAAGGGCTTCCTCCAGGAGGGTTGTGGCACTGTGTGTTTTTAGAATCAGTTATTCCTTTT
This sequence comes from Haemorhous mexicanus, assembly GCF_027477595.1. Lineage (NCBI taxonomy): Eukaryota > Metazoa > Chordata > Aves > Passeriformes > Fringillidae > Haemorhous > Haemorhous mexicanus. The sequence goes on along the minus strand of NC_082381.1, from coordinate 48,839,644 downwards.
GTAACTCAATAATGGTTCGGTCCTCGGTTCCCCCCATGTACTTCCCTCACAATGGTTTCTCCCTATTTCCTCCCTTTTAGAGCTGCCCCCCTCCCCTGCCTGTCATGGTAACCACCCCCCTTATCTCGAGAATTCTCATCCCTTATTTGATGTATGGTTTGCCCCCGGGGTTTTTCCCCTCCTCTGTGTGATCCTCAGTGGCTTAGCTGTAACCCACACTCCTCCCTAGGTCCTCGTTATTGGTTAGCTTTGTGTCTCCTCCCATCACACCCACTCCCTTTATCAGCGCCCCCCTCATCCCGCCCCGTCGCCCCGCCCAGACCCCGTCTTTGTTGCCCGTCCCTGGTCCCACCGGGGAAGATGAAAAGATCCTTGATATTTATACGGGCGTCCACTCCTCCTTCCTTTGCTTCGGTACCTCGTAGCTGCGATCCCGCCTGCTCCACCCACGCCACAGACGGTTAACACTACCCAGGGTTCCGGAGGGAATCCGGGAGTGGCGCTTTGTGTGGCCATCTTCGGCCGGGCCGGGGACACCCAGCCGGGCTCCCTTACAGCCCCCGTGGCCGCGGTAGAGAGGCTACAGAGAGTCAGGCTACTCTTGCCCATAAAGACCTACTAGAAAGCTAAAGTCAAGCCCAAAATTTTGCAATCAGCCCACTTCTCTTTAGGTTTATATCATTCTAGGATAATACCAAGCATCCTCATCTTACTCCCCTATATAATATTTTCCAGCCCTCAAACCACATGATGGCCCTATATTGCAGTTTCTTTGGTTTGTCAAGGTCTTCCTTCTACTGAGGAGTCACACCATTATTAAGATGCCCTCCCACAAGGGCTGAATAACACAGAATCATATATTCTTTTTATGTTCACTGCAGTGCATGTTTGAGTGTGTGTATGTGTATAGTGTTTGCATGTGTGAGTGTATATATATATATATATATAAGTATACAGCATATATTCACACACACACACACAATAAGGATGTCAGAGTTCCAAGGTAAATTTCCAGTGAATATCTTTTCAGAGGACATCCGTATTAAGGTTCAGATTGCATAACTGTTGTCATTGTGAACCATCATTGAGAAGTGAAGAAAACAAAGGTAATGGCATTAGAAAGGAATGATAGATTGCTAAAGGGATTATCATGGTCTAGACAAAGAAAGACTGACCACACTGAATTTTTAGCATAAGCATAAACCACAAAACACATCACAAATTGGACTCTGCACACTCCTTTAATAAGATATGTTTGTGCTGAAGGACCAGGAGGAATAGATGGATGTGTTAAAAAAATAAACAATTTTACATTATTGGAATTATTCCAAGAGAGTCTGATTCTGAGCCCAAATATTTTTAAGGTCTTCACTTTAAGAATGGGAATCACAGGTTTATACCATAATCTTGCAAGGAACCTTAAAGATCATCTACTTCCAGCTCCCAAGCTGTTTGTACAGAGATCAAGACTGGTTGGGCTAGCAGTAGCATCTAGGGGAGCTGAATGTCTGAGAGTAACCACAGGAATCTCCTTAATTTTAGAAGGAAGACCTGGTGGATTCCTTTCCTCCCCCACTTCCGTGTTAGCAGGGTTGGTTTCTGTGTTTCTCCAACAGCAGAAAATGAAATCAATTTCTAAGACTGTATTGTTATGGTGTTCATTATTGACTAGCAAGAGGCACTGTGGTTATGTATAGAGATATCAAGACTTTACAGATCTATCTTTTCTCTTCCCACTGTTGCTGCTAATGAAATATTTTGCTTCTACTGGAGTCTCAAAGCAGACTAACCACAGGCTGCAAATGAAGTATTCTGTAATGGACCCCTCAAAGTCGTTCCAGCCCTTTAAAAGCAGATTTATAAAATCACGAATCCCTGAAACAGCAAAGTTAATACATTTCAAGGATCTATTTTGGATCCAAAATATAGCACACCAAACAAAATATTCAAGTGATACTTTTCTGCTGAGAAGACATGGTACTGCTATTACCTGTTTGTATTTTTGCATTTTTCTGAAACTGTGAATTCCCTCTAAAAGGATGCAATCCAATATTGAAAGAATTATAGCAATGAACAAAAAAATCTCTGTGGCTGTGTGAGAGACACTCATCAGTAGCACTTTGAAAATTAATGAGCAGATTAATTTAATTTCCAGTAAAGAGATTTGCCTAGGAATACAAATTCATTGTCTCTTCCAGACATAATTTTTAAGGTTTTCTCAAACAATAAAGATGGGGTAAAAGCTTGGCATACTTTCCCAGTTTTCCATTGTTTGAATTCTGGAGAAAATTACATATATTTATGTAAAGTACAATATCTTTGAAAGAAAAAGAAAGGTTATATTAGGATATTGTTTCAAATTATATTATTTTAGCTCCAAAAATTGTTTCAAAACTATTTCTGCAATTTTTAAGGTCTTAAAATGAGTTCCTTTATTACAAGTCTATGGTTAACCTAATTTTAATTTCCGCATAGTCTTATATAGCTTACATACAATATAGAGTCTAACTTCCATGTTTGTTACATGGTCTGCAGAAAACTATTGCTTTATTCTGAGATTTACATTTACATCTATATTTTTAATATCAGGAGGCCTTAGCTACATTAACATGTAAATGAGTGCTTTAACTTTCTAAGCTTTCTTTAGCAACTAGAGTTTCTTGTGTATCTGTAATTCAAGAGATCTCTACTTGCATACTATTTGTGGTCTCTCCAGAAAAAGGCTTATAAGACATATTTATTAATCAAGAGCATTGATGACATATTTTTATCTTTTTTTATTACATATTTTTAAAAATGTGGAGAAGAAAAACTGTAATCACTAGCTGTATTTTTTTTTCAATGCCAGAGATTTAGATTTACAAATTATGAGCTTGCCTTAGGTTTTTTCTCCTTCCCTGGCTTTCAGTCCTACCCATCTGACACCTCTCAAGAAATGAAGAACATGTTAATGTTTGTGCTTTATCCAGTTAGATTTTCCAAAGATTTTACACCTTTATGATGAATGCATTCAATAATCTTGGAAACAGAATAAATTACCAGAAAACATGGAATATGTACTTATTTACCATCTTCACTGTGCTCACTTTTGGCACAGAAGTTAAAAAGCCATCCCAAAATTAATGTTTCCACTGAGGAAATATTTGTAATTTTAAGTTAGCAACAAATTTTTATTGATAAAAAAAAAGTGAGATATTCTACCTCTTTATCAGTCCCATTCTGGCATTTTTCCATTTACTTGCTTTATATTCCAGAAAAAAATAGGAGCCTCTGCAGCACACACTTTATACACCAGTGCCAGTTCTGCATCAAATAGCTATAAAACTGTGTGAAGCTCCATTGACTCCAACAGAATCTGCAGGGGTGGACACATCTGCCCAGTCAGATCAGATTAAACTAGCTCTGGTAAAGCAAAAATGTCAATGACTTAAGAAAGGACAATTTCTGGTATATTCCATCCGATTCAACTGAATTAAAATTACAAAAGGTACTTATCACAGAAGTTACTGTGCTTTATTACTAAAAGAAAAAATTCTAGGGGTATCAATCATATTTGGTAGATCTACTGATCTTCCTAAATTTATGAGATTAAATATTGACTAAATTTATTGCGGAATTTTGGTATAAAGAAGTTTCAAAATTTGTTCAAAATCTGCTAAAAGTTAAGAAGTTACTGATAACTTTGTATTGCTGGTTCTTTGAGGCATTAATTAATTTATTTGCACAATATGCTGGTATGCATATCCCAAGAACTGGCAATTACCATGAAGAAGATGACTGCATCTATCTATACCTTTCTATTAATATGTAAATCAAACAATTAAAATTTTTATAGACAGCTAACAGAAATGAAAATGGGAAGGAACTTCTTTTATTTAGCAGTATGTTCCAACACAGGATATTTTCTGATTATTTAGATTACAAGTGAGCTATAGTCCTGCTCAGCTCATGAAGATTATTTTTAGGGGGAAGTGACATACACAGAAATAAACTGATATATCTATGCACTTCATCCATCCAAACAGAGAAGAAATAAGGGAAATTTAGACATGCTTTTTTTACTCCTCCTTGATGCCAAATTAAATATTATAGGGATACAAAGGACATAAGGAAAATAAAGCACAAGAACTTTCTAGACAATCTAAATAACATCAATACCTCCTCTCCAATGAAAAAATAAAAGAAGTGACCCAGGAGCCTTTGAGAGTGTTCATACTAATACTTCTGAGTCTGCAGGCTGTCCTGATGACAGCATTTGCCTCCAGGCAGGCACTTTTTCAGGTACTTCCCATCACATCAATGACCATTTTCCTGTTGTAACTAATGAAGGTAACTTTCAAGATCTTCTGTTTATTATGGAGCCATTTAGCTCCTTAATTAGTTTAACAGCATTCAAATTGCTTTTTGGAACCTAACTACTTTCAGCTACCATTAAACACCCAAATGGGGCAAATAACTTAAGAAAGCCATTTCTACTACTAGTAGAAAATGATTAATATCTATCAGATCTGTGTCATTCTAATGTGATCAACTTTAATGGATAAACCTTAACAATTAACCTTAACCTTTACCAAGTGGGATCACAGAAAATGTAAAAAAAATTAAAAATTAAAAGGAAAAACTAAACTGTCAGAATTGTTGCTGAATCAGCGAAGTAAAATATTTGCAGGAGACAATATTTGGATTAGATTACTAGGAAAGCTTCTTTCTTAAGTTATTTTATCAAAAACTGTCTTTCAAATTGAAGTTATTAGGAAAAATTCCAAAAACATATATATCTCCTCCCTCAAATTCAACAGGGCTCATTATTAGCTTTCCAAGTCAAGGAGTTTTTGACAAATTACTCTTTTTAATTAGCTTTAAAAACAAATTCCAACAATTGGAATTTGAAAAAATAAAAATAATTATACAATACTTAATGAAATATTAGCAACAACTTTATTGATTCTTCTTTGGATCATCTTTGCCTCTTCTGTATATGAGATTCATAGAGCAGATCATAAAAGTATGTCTTTATTAAAGGTTTTAATATTGAAGTATCTAGTATTTTAATTCCTAGAGATTCATAGTTCAGATCAGAAGATAAAAATGTGCCCTTACTAAAGGTTTTAATAATGAAATATTTCATATTTTAATGCCTAAGGCAATAGTGCTTTCCTTACAGAATAAAATAAATCCATAAAATCATATTTTTTACCTTTCTGTTTAAACCATTTCTCCTCATGTCCCCTAATGTGACAGCAATCCAAAGAGAAGGACACAGAGAGTGGAATCATGAAGGACTGTGTTGAAGAGCTGTATTACCTTCTCTGAGGAGTGTGAAAATATATTGAGCCAAGAAAGCACCAAAGGAAGTCCTAAAAGAACCCTGATATCTGCAACTGCTAAAAGAAAATAGAAATGACAAATAATAAGACAATAATGTAAAATAATGCATTTTAAATTTCTATTAAATTCCCATTTGTTTCCATGAGGAAGTACAAGGTTTGTATTGGCCCAGGCTTTATCAGAGTTCACAAACAGGAAGTAAATGTATGACTGAAACATATTTATCACTCCACAGAAAAGCATTTATCTCCTTCAAATTTATATTACATGGAGCAGTTCTCATTCCAGTTTTAGAGCTGCCCTTGGTTCTAAGTCCATTTGCAATAACTGGCAACAGTGTTCATTGCCACAGACTGTGGAGATCTTTGTGTGCAACCCTTTAACCTTCAATCTATCTGGCAATTTAATTGAATGCATAGAGGGTAAATATTAACATTTTTTTAAAGCTGAAGTGTACTTTGCAGCTGTCCAATTATACTACCTTCTAATTAGTTTTACATAATGACCTCTAATCATTTTGTTAATTAACTCCGTCTTTCTGTGAAAAATGTATTTACTTTGATGAAGTGGAACTATTTTCTTTGTTCTGTTTCTTCCTGTCCATTTCTGTGTCCTTTTCAACCGTCACAAATATATTTCATATCAACAACTTTCTTGCTTATCTCTCTGTGTTAGTATGGTATTATATGAGTATATAATTTTTTGAGTGAAAGAGAAGATTGATATTTAGACCTCAAGATCTTTTTATTTTAATTTAATCTTCAAACTAGAGCTTCCTTGATTAAGATAGTGATTATGTAATAATTTATAGGGTGCTGTTAAATATGTATTAGTTCAATGTAGACGGAAAATAAAAAAGAGGCATTTAATAATCAGGCCAAAATTTCCATGGTGGAATTAGGTTTTATAGAGACAAGAAGAACCCTCTTAGAAATTTAGTGATGTTCTTAAATGACTCTGACTTTTTAAAAGTAGCAAAGATTGTAACTGTGGCATCAGACATTGATTAAAACAACACCAGTACTTAAGCCCCAACTGATGATTGACTACATGCATATTTGACATGCTGTGTCAGATCCCTATATATTGCATATTAGACTCATACAGATAATAAAAATGAAAAACAACTTATATTTCACCAAGTATAATACTGCCCTAGAGTCTCCAGTGCCTTTATTTGTACTGCTGCCTCTTGGACTGGTGGAAAATTAACATTTGGCTCTGACTCACAGAATATTTCGATTATCATGCCACCCACAATATTTTTGATATTTTGAGGTTTCCAGGATAATATGGCTTTAAATATCTAATACACATCACTAATGTGTAAACAATATGTTCACTGCTTTCCCTCCAAGGTTGTTTCCAGAGGGATCAGACTTTAAATAACATATTTTCTAATGAAAGAAGGCTATCACCTTTTGTTCTTTGCATCTTTTAAGAAGCTTTAAAAATCACCAGGAACCCTTAGTTAACTATATGTGAACAAGAAATCTGAGTATCTCTAAAAATCAAGAAGAAATGAGATAAACCACCAGAGATGACGGCTCTAAACAGCAGTCCCCACTACAGCTGCATAATGGATAAGGGAAGAGGCCTTATTGGTGAGCAGTTACGCATGCATATTCTGTTGAAACACATTTTCCATGCTGTAACCCCTGCCTCAAGCAGACTTTCACTCAGAACAGTATCAAACAAGGCCAAAGGGAGATGGCAAGGTAAGCAAAACACAGCGGGCATTTCCCCTAACTTACCCTTGCACAGCAGGGACACTCCCAGTGTCATTTTCTTTGGAAACAGATGTCCTCAGCCACCAACAGCTCAAGAGAGAGCTGCGGATTCTCTTCCCACCCTCCACCAGCCCCCTGCACTCCAAGTAGATATTTGGTACAAATTTCACAGGTTTGTAGGTTGAGCTTCTTTTCCAAAAGGCATTACTCTAACTGCCATATCACATGGGAGCTGGAGCTGCTGTTCAATCTGCTATTACACATATTTCCCAAGTGGATATATTTTATTGGCATTTCCTGTTCTTCCATCAGGTACCAATAAAATATTTATAGATCCCATCTCTTAAAGCAGACTAAATGAGAAAAGGAAGCCTCATGGTAAAATGCTTTTTACAAAACAGAAAGGAAGGCAGTTCTTCCTTATACCTGAAAGCACAATGTACCTTTGTCTCAAAATATAAGCAGCTTAATCTGGAATACTGGGTCACTGCTGCATTTTGACTTATTAGAAATTATTCTAGTAATTTCTTTTGAAACATAGTCAGTTGGAATTCCTGTTTATTTGTTAAACCTATCACTGTAACTGGTAAAAACACTGCAAATTGACATAATGTGAACAAGCACTGATAATTAATAATAATGTAAGAAAAAATATAGGTATTTGGCAAATGTAATTTATATATTCATAGCTAACACTTTCAGCCTTTGAGGAAAAAAAAGATCATTTGAATGAGTTTCTCACTTCAGATAGTATGTTTCAATGAATGCCGACATTTTTATACATCTCTATTCCTTGTTTTGATGAGGATGACACCACCTATTCATTATAATCAATAATGGATCTGTTCCCTCTTAAGATTAGTATCAATTTGACACAACAGCAGTGAAAGAAAAACACTACCATCTTATTTATTTGGAATACACTGAAGTGAGAAGAGGAAACTAACAGCCACATTTGGAAATAATTTCCCATTTTTAAAAGAATGTCTGTGTTTCATACAGCTTTTGGATATTTCAGTGCAGTTTTCTCTACCTGTTTTTGCTAAGAGTCCTGACTCTCACTCAATTGAATTCAAGATCAGTATCAGAATAGTGATTCTTCCCTGGAGCTTGGATGACTCTTTAGCTTTCCTGCAGTTTAGCCCCATATCTAGATCAAATCAATTTTATGTATTCATGAAGTACGTTAGATGGGAACGTGGAAAGGTATGGCTCTACAGGGCTAGGCACCCTTGGACAGGCTTCTGCAAGTGTGTCAAGTCCCTGCCAGTGCAAGCTGATCACCTGCCGCACTTAACTGTTGTGCCAGTTTGTTATATAAAGCAAGCCAATATTTCTTAAACTCAATAGCATGTTCTTTCCACTTAATGAAGCTACTCATATGTGTATGTATGGGGGCAGTGCTGCATTGGCGGATTTTCAGGGGCTTGTTTTATTTATACAGGGCCTGGGGCTTCCTTTGGTAAAAGGAAGACTAGTCTAAATGGATTTTGGAGTAAAGCACTGGAGATTTAACTGAGATTTTAGAAATGGTCAGAGAATAAGTGGAAACAAACACCCCCCCAATATTTGAATTGTGTGTCGAGCCAATGAGACAGTTTTGTCACTAGGGTAGTTTTTTCACACTATAATTTTCTGCTTAAAGATTCCACTTCAAATTTATTTAATTGCAACATTCATCCTAAATTTTTCTTGAGCTTTCAATTCTTTTGCCTTTATTTAATACTGTTGATTAGTACACTTTATACTGCGCTTTGAGGATTTTAAAAATCAGAGATTTTTAAATTTCTGATTAAAGTTGGTAGTATCATCAGTGATATTCAATGTTTACAAATATTAATGTTAAGGCTGTGTGTGAGGATGGAATAAGAAATAAATAACTAAATAAAAGGAAAACTGGAAAAAACTTGTGACACTGAATAAAATTATTCAAACTCTACTTTTGATTTTACATTTTGAAAAACATTTAAACACTCCTAAATCTAACATGTAATATGAATGTTTGCTGAAGCATTGTTTTAACTAATATATAATATCAAATTTATTCATCAGGGTTTTTTTAAAAAAACACTCCTCCAGCATTATTTTACCTACTCTATAATTGCAAGAAAGCTATAAATGCAGTTTTAAACAGATTTGAGATGAATGATTTCTTAAAATATGAGTTTTAAAGACCATATGTAAATAAAATAAAAAAAAAATATCCCAGAACCCTTCCACAAAGCATTAAATCTGGCTCAGACTTGTATTTCTGTTACTGTAGCATTGAATTAATCTCTTAACTGGCATGTTAATTTTAGTTGAGAGTAATATGTAATTCTGAGACTACTTTCGCAGTGACCTAAATTCATTATTTTTCCAGCAAGACACAAAAGTCTAATTACATTATAAAACTAGTAACTTTTGTTCCTTCAATCTACAGCGACAACTGTCCCATTTGCATCCTATTTCTGCATTTTTGCGCTTTTCTTGCTCACTGGTAGGAAAGGAAGTGTCAGCTTGGCACAGCCGGCTGCTGGCAGAAGGGCTCCCGTGTGTGCGGCAGGTCTCTCGCTGCAGAGCAAGGAGCGGGCGTGGGGGACTCCTGCCCCCTGTAGACTCTCTGCAGTGCTAGAAACTCATTTCAAGCACTCACTTTCATCCAACTAATGTCAAACTCTGCTCGCTTGGTCTCATTTTTCCTCCTTATCACCATGCGCATTAAATTGCCATCGAGCGAGTTGTCTCAAGTGATTGTGCTTACTGCAGTGCTTATGCTTTCTGTCTGTTTCTAAGCAAGTAATAACATGCATTATTATAGCCTCATTTTTCTGTTAAATTTTCTGAATTATTTCAATAAACTAAAGGCTGTAGAATTATTTTGGAAATAATTCATATTGCTATATTATTCTGTACTGAGTTTGCTGCATAAATGAGAAAGTCATGCTTTCTAATACAAGATTAACTCTGGTTAAATCTAATGTGTTCCACAGTACAAGGAGTTTTCATATTATTTGGTTAATATCATAAGCAGAATATATCTTACCCTCCACCTAGCAGTGTGTGTAGGATTCGGCTGAATTAGATGTCAGCAATTTGGAAATTAGTTTCTGCTAATCATCTACAAATATGGTCTCAAAGTGGATATGGATGCATTCTAAATCTCTACTATCATTCAGAAAACAGTTTTGTATACATAACATGTCTCCCATTCTCATTTCCTGTGATAAAATGATAGACATGTATCCTGTTGAAGACTCCACTTTATTAAAGACTCATCACTTCTCCTAAGTACAAAAAGAGGTGAAAAGATAACAAGGGAATTTTGAAGCTGTGTTTGTCAGTATCCTCTGTAAAGTCATGACTACCAAGTTACAAGTCAAAAATGAGCATGAATGCAGCTAGGCCACAGGTTCCAGGATAAAAATTCACAAGATTTTCCCTATTTTTCCTTTCCAACAGAAGAAATAGTTAAAACATCACTTACCTGTCAGAAATGTGAAACATTATCTCATAGTTTCCAAAAAGCTAAAACACATCATGGTAATTAACAGGTTTACAAAATTCATTGTCCTCTATAATTGACATCTTGAGGAGTGTATTCTCTTTTCACAGTGAGTAGTCAGTATATAGAGGAGGAAAAAGGAAAAGAAAGTAAAGGAGACAGAGGTTGAAGACTAAGAAATTAGAGGAATGAGAACAAGAAAACAGCTGGTCTAGAAATACTGCAAGGCAAAAAGAAAAGTGAAGGTATCTATTTCCTCAGATGTGGGAAAAACAGAAATATTTTCCAAAGCTCTAAAGAATTAAGACGGATTATATTATTCCTCAGTGTATTTTTCCCCACTGAGATACAAGCTAGCTAGTTTTGCTGATGATAGTCAGCAATTTTAGAATCATAGTGACTTACCTTCCCTCTAAGAAAAAGGTGTTAAACTGCAAATGCATTTATTTTTGGAACAATTAACTTTAAGATTGTCTCTAGTACCCTGGTTTCAATTCCCAGTTTCTCACCAGAGACCCAGCTTACCTAAAATTTTACACCTAACCCTTGTCCAAGCACTCCAGCCTATTCCCATCTTCTTCCTCAAGCCCCCTCAGAGCTGCCTCTGCACTTCCCAGGGGATCTGTACACAATCAAACTTCTTTGAGAAGAGAAACTAGCTAGGAAGCAGTCTCTTTTTCACAGTTTACTACTACTTTGCCCTTTTGTGTTTCAGGTCAGTGTTTTATTCTCTCTGCATTCAAGGCCTTCCCTCCCACATTTCTTACACCAAGAAGAGGAATAAACTATTTAGTTTTCAGAGAAGGAAGACCCTTTGCTCTGTCTTCATTAGGAGCGTGCAGGGTTATAGTTATGCTGAAATTATCCATCTGCCCCAGATCAAACACACTTAAAAGGGAATAGCTATGTGGGAAATTCAAAACATACAATTCTAAGAGGTCCTTTTTTTAATATCTATGAACTTTTTTTCCAAGGCACATAATTTAGCCCAGCTGGGTACATTTTCACAAGGACATAAGGAAGAAAGGGAATATGCTCCTTACAAAACTTTATTTCTTCCTGCTCTAGACTATGGAAAGACTAGCATTCAGCCAAAAACAAAAAAGGGCCTAATGTTTTTAATCATACAGTATCTATGTGTTTTGTTAACCTTGTTATTGATTTTCTGGACTGAAATTTTATCAAAACAGAGAATGCCATGCATCAAAATTTTCTATACAACTGATAGGATATAAGACAATTTCTCTTTAACAAATAAATTCAATTATCTGCTATGATAGGCAATGCTATCAGGGTCCCCTGTTGAATAAACTGTGAAAGTATATTTTTATTTTACAAGGGCTTCTAATTCCACTGAATAATAAGAAATTTACACCAGAATACACAACGGTATTTATTTGCAAAACTTGTTTAACCATTTTGAAATACTGCTTAATATTAAAGTATTTCTGAGGAATTATTGGATGAAAAACCATTAAATACAAGAGAAATTATGAATTCAGACAAGGCTTTTGTTATTTTTGACTTTGATGTCAAATACTCTAGTTTTTAAATTAGAATATGATCAATTTCAGTATATCTAATTACACTATGACCAGTTCTACAGCATGTTCAAAAACTTCTAAATATAATTACATTTACCAAGACAAACTTTGTCTAAAGAAAAAAAGTTTTCAACATGTCATTCTGTCAGACAGAATGAGTATAGACTGTCACACCGAAAACTCAGATACTGAAAAACACCATTATAACCTGAAGGGATCAGGCCTTTAACAGAAAGAAAAATAATTTGTACTTTGTCTAACTGGAAGTTTGTGCTGAGCTGAGCTTCACAATATGTTCCTGAAAAAATTATCTATTCTTTATTGATCGCTTAGGACTGAAGAAGTCAGAGGTGAATCTTTTCTGGGTTGTTTGGTTGTTTTTGTTACACTGATCTCTTTTACCATCATTAAATGTCAGCAAAACAGCAGCTGCTTGTTACCAACTGCAACATACAGATATTTCTTGGATTGCAACTATCTAGGTCCTCAAATTCAAACACAGCTGTCTTGAATTCTTATTCCTCACAACTCATTCCACAGACATGGCAGATATGCTGGAAAAGACAGGAAATATTGTGGTAGTGCTGTCGGTATTTGTGGATTGCAAGTTTTCACTACTGTGACCTACTAAGATAATATTGAGAATTACTAAGATAATATTGTACTTTCATAGGCACTACACAAAGTCACAGAGAGATAAGTGTCTTCTAAAAAAAGGTACCCTGTATTTTTAAGGTTCTCAGCATTTTAATTATTACAGGACTTTAAAGTACTGAAAATAGCACTTCTAAAATTATTTCTTCCTTCTTAGTTAAGAAGTATCACAGATATTAAAGAATGCACTGGTTCATTTAAATCTACCTTTGTTTGATATGATGAAAATTTCGAAACATTTATGAATCATTTAAAACATTTCATTGACCTACTTTAAAAAAGCTTATATTAATAGGAAAAAGTGACTTCTTTTTCAGCTGAAACCTAGTTACAATGAAAACCCAAGGTAATTATTTCAGTCATCAACATAATCCCAAAAGGTGGTTTTTTATGTGGTGATCAGACCTCACTGATATTTTTGCCTCATTAAGTTTTATAATGCTGCTATTCCTGTAAGCACTTTGTCCTATAAATGCAAAACCACAGCAACCAGAACCAGCCAACAGAGACCAAGGGGGCTCAAGAGACACAAGCAGATTATTCTGTTGTTTTTAGTCTTGGGGGTAGTCCAAGTCATTTCAAGAGTAAAAGATAGAGAAATCCAAGTAAACAACATTAATGATAAATTTATATTAAGAATCTGAGACACAAAATCTGGAGCTTTTTTTTGATTCCCATTAAGTTTCAAGTGTCCTCCAACTTAAAGCTCTGAACAGAATCCATTGATGAAAAAATCCTGCAAGTTAATACAAATACCACAAAGCAAAACATGGCAAACAACTAAACCAAGACACAGTAGAACAGATGGGTGAAAAGTCCAGAAGGTCTGCACAGACAGAACAAGTTCTGTACAGCTGCAGGAAGTTAACCCTTACTTGGATTTTAGTTTTTTTAATTAGAATAATCAAGATATTAATCCCTAATAGAACTCCTCTGCTTTCAATGTAATAAACTACAGATTAAAACTGTATGAAGGTATTTGAAAGATGATATAACTATTAAAGAATAATATTTTGGGGAAACTTGGAATAAATCAAGTTTAAAAAAAAAAGTGAAACAAACCTTGTATAAACTTAACAAAATCCTTTTCTTGGTGATTTTGGGGAAAAAGTCTGTATCAGAGAGGCAAGAACATTTCAGGATCATCATGAAACCCTCTAGGTTCAATGGAAACAACCCAGCACTTCCCAGGCAATCAAATTCCTGACTATAGAAATTCTGTTCAATTCTGAAAATATTGTGATGAAGGATTTTTATTACTGACGGGAAAAATTATTTTTCAGCTGAACTTCTTAATAAATTTAATATGAATTTTAATACAAAGCACTTAAACCTATGCTGTAGTTGTACAAACTCTAATAGACTTGCACCTGTCCAACAACAACCATTTCCGACCTCACTTCTGTTTTTCTATGATCTCTACTTATCATAAGGAAAGCAAATATAAGGATGTTCTTCAAAAGTTATCAGTTGCTAGGAGTGATGAAGAAAGAAAGCAAAATTCCAAATAATTAAAAATTATACCAGAAAAAAAGAGGATTGAACAAAAAGTTCAGAAGTCTTGAACAGAAGCACAAAAATCTCTAAAAGCATATTCTATAGGAATATAAAATACATATCAGTTCCAAGACTCTTTAAAATGTGATATACACTTTAATCACAGTGTTATTGGAATACAAATATTGAAAAAGGAATTCACACATTTGCTCTTAAAAATAAACAAAACCCAAACAACTTATTCAAAATGAAAGAATTATAATAGTGTCTCATTTAGAGAGGCTAATAAGCACACATTTCCTTTTTTTCTGAATGAGAGTGAATTTTAATCCCTCTGCATTAGTTCTACTCTTCAGTGAATCGTAATGTTGGAGATAGAAGAGAGATTTCTGTATAGCATGTTTAATGACTTGAATAGGTTTTGTACTTTTGATTTGAGTATAGAATAAAGCAGACAAAATAACACAGATTCCTGCCACATTTACCCTGGTAGAAGTTTTAACTAACTTGCTGTTTGAACTTTGCTTTCTTTAATATCAGGCCAAGATGGATGTAATTTGGATTTATACCAGTATAACAAAACACATCCTATTTGATACAAATCTTACTCTTTCACTGCAACAGTCTTGCAACATGCTTGTAACAACCCCATCCATTCTGTTCTGGAACGTCTCCTGATTATCTGGAAAGTGTGTTGTGTTTTGTAAAGCGGCGAGCTAGCCAGAAACAGCTTAGAGACCTTATTCATTCTGCAGATGAGTCATAATAAATCAGATTGGAAAGGAGGCCAATTCCAGAGTTGACAAACTAATGTATCATCACTGTGTAGCCTTAGCTGACACAGGAATGTAATTTAGTTTTTAAAATTATTAATATCTGTATCTGCAAATTCATAATAATTTTCATGCTAAAAAGATCTTTCAAGCACCACTTCTCCTATGTTCTTTCACATTAAAAAACTTTATAAAATTTCAAAGGTGTATGTCACAGCATTAGAAGGGTTGAACTAATTAGAAACTAGACACAAGGTTAATGGGAGAGTAAGTCCCCTGCTTAAAATAATTCTCTATTTTTTTAGAAGAAAAATATACTAACAATAAGTACACCTACACTCCAAATAAAAGCAGTGAGTTATTAGAGAACTAAAATGCTGTACGTAGGTGATCAACAAGAAAGTTACAAGTAAAAATAAACCTAATCTGCAAGAGATCAACCAGGTCAGATTATGAAGACTTTATAACTTAAGGGAGTGTTCTTCCCCATTTGTCACAGCCCAGCTATGAGAAGTGGAGACTGACTCAGATTCACAAGTACCCTTGACATGGATTAGGGTGAGATAACTCTCAAAGTCTGTACGTAAAAACCAGCTTTAATGGAACAAATGCTCTGCAAATGTTGACCCTCTCACAATTATATTTACCTAAGCTATGTGGCTTTATGAGAAGTCAAGGTGGGATTTATGTTACTTAACAACTTAAAGAGAAAAAGAGAGAGTGGTGGACCAGTGGAGGAGGCAGGGGAAAGAGAGTGAGAGAGAAAGGTTGCCAGTCCTGGATTCCACATCACACCTGTCAACAGAGTTATTTGGTAGAGGCAGAGAGAGACACACAGACAGAAATTCTGGAATGCTGTCTGGGCACATGGTATAGTCACTTGGGCCTTGTCACTTACACTGTCTGAATGAAAAATAAGGAAAATCAATGAGATGTAGAGCACAAAAATGAATGCAAATTTATTGATTTAAAATATGGTCATAAGAGAGGGACAGAAACCAAGCTCAAAAGGATTAAGGGTCTCCCAACAATATTACATACATAACCAAAGAGAGACCATCATACAGTTATTCATTTATGTTTTGCTTTTTTCATTTCCGAACACTGTGGAAAACAGACAAATAAATCAGGAAATACTTTGGAGCAAAGACAGTCAAAGTCCATCATCCAATATTCTGTTTTCAGTTATAGCATCAGCATCTTTAGCACCTGAGTCATGATTTACTAATACATGTTAGGTGTTTGTACAATAAAATTGTATGACAGTTCTCATGTTATATAGTTTAGTAGTCTCAGTTTTCTCTTATGTTAAAAGTGTCTCAGGTAGCAAATCTACATAATAATTCAAAATACTTTGTAACTGCATGCAGAAAAGGAATAAAAAGAAATTTTCTGTTTAAAAGCTGAAGCAGAAAGGAGTGTTTTCTTCTGCCCCTATTCAAAGTTCTTCAGTAGTCTACTGACCTCTCATCCAAAAAGTTAATTATAGAATGGTTTGGGTTAGAAGGACCTTAAAGATCATCTTAGTCCAAAACCTCCTGCCACAGCAGAGACAATTTCTACCAGACCAGGCTGCTTAAATCCTACCTATCCTGCTCTCAAACACTTCCAGAGACAATGCATCTTCAACTTCTCTGGAAAGCCTATTCTGGTGTCTCACCTCCCTCTAAATAATTTCTTACTAGCATCTAATATAAATTTCTACTCTTTCAGTTTAAAGCCATTCCCTCTGTTCTACAATTATCTGCCTGCACAAAAAATTGTTCAGCTTTTTTCTAAGCCTGCTTTGAGTACTGGAAGGTCACTATGAGTTGTCTTCAGAGACTTCTCACAATTTGAAATGGCTGGTGGTATCCCGGATCTCTTTGTATCAGCATTATGGAAGAAAGGATCACCATTTGCTTCTGATCAATTTGATTTTAAAAATTCCTTTTAATTTAAATATGTACAATGATGATTGAAGTTACCTTTTAATGTTTATCTGTCCAAATACAATTATTTAGAAAACTATATAACATATATCTTCCTGAATACTAACTTTGGGTTAAGTAAATAAAATCCTGTTTTGAAGAGCTCTTATTTATTTGAGATCATTATTAATTAAAAAAAAAAAAAATCTAAAAATTAAAGAAAGAAAAAGTTAGTCTAGAGAGGAGTACCTAAACCATTCTTCAAAAGCTCTCTTGGAGATGATTTTGTTAAACTGACAGGTTCTTCATGAAGGAACCTGTCACAAACACATTTAGGTAGGGTCAATGGTCTTTACAAATTAAATGAAAAATAATTTGATTTTTTTGAGGATAAAATACAACAAAAGACTAAGAGATTCTGAAAATATTTTATAAAATGCTGTTACCCTTTTTAGTTGAATTTCAAAAAATTAATTTAACTATATTATCTGCTTTACTACTGATTTTGCTTTAATGATCTAGACAAATGTTATTCACAATAGTTATTGAAATGAGGTAACCTTTGGTCTTGTATTTCATAAGTGAAAGACTTTTTCAGAAGAAACAGAGTTAGCATTTTTTTTGTGTGCTCCTGCTTTTTCATACTGAATTATAACTTTCTTTAAAGATGATCAAAAAAAGTATATGTAAATGAAGTTAAATTCACTGACCTACTTCAGATCTAATTCAGCTTGGCCTCATCCTCTCATATTTCCTGACCTGCAGTGGTCTCTTCCTCACTTTCTTTTTATCATTATTCTTTACCCCTCTATAGCTTCTTCCTCTGCATCCATTGATGTTTCTCCTTATTATAAATGCTTTCTTACTTGACTGTAATTCTCTTTCTATCCCTCCTCACAATTCCTACTGTGGGTCTCTTAAAAATGTATATGAGTGCTAATCCATATCTATTTCCTCACTTCCTTGTTTTCATTCCACATAGCAATCCTATTCTAACTGTCCTCACAAATGAACAGGATAACATGTTTGGTTGATCCTTTTGACATATGGGAAATCATAATTTCTATGATAACCTGCTGTCCTTGTACAATAATGTATCCTGGGTTTTTTTTCTCTCTTATTATTTTTTGTCTTTAGGGAAATCTTTTTTATTCATCTTACTGCCTGATATTTCTCCAGTGGTAATTACAATTTCTTCCCTAGTCTTCATCCATAGTCCCTATTTTGAGAAATTATTCTATTCTTAGTGCTTTAAATTGTCATGAAGTAAGTTGCAGAGTTTACTGCACCTGTGTTTTCTGTTCAACCACACCTATGAACCTATTGTGTTCTTTACTTTGGTTCACCATTACCAAATTTGTGGAAGTGTTTTTAATTAAATGTTTAACTTCCTTCCTGAATTTTTTACTGTGGCCACTTTTGCAAACTCTCAGTGAAGCTACTCATGACTCTTAATTACATCCTTCTTTCCTGTCTTCATCAGTATTAAGCGCTCTATAATCTTACAATAAAAGGCAAGTTTGAACAATTATCTGGATATCTCTCCACGGCTATATTAGCTAAAGTACATCAATATTATTTTGAACTACTAGATTTGATTTAAAAAATAAACATTAAAAATAAAATAAGAAAATATATTGTGCAGCATTATCTCTATGAGGAGAAGGAAAGTTGAAGTAATCTAAATTAGTAATATATACAACATTCTCAACAGTACTCAAGGTAGTTTGTGTTTCTGTATATGTAATTATGTAAGTGTGTATGCACACATAGATGAAATAATTTTTGAATTAATCATAGAAGTTGAAACTGAAAAGGCCATTATGAAAGTATGATTATTCTACAGGAATAGACATAATATTTTTTGAGTCACATGAAGACCAAGACAGTGCATACTGAACAAAGGATTCATATTGTACTTACAAGACTGCAGGGATGCTAAATAGAAATGCCTGCCAAGTCTATCACAGAGGAAAGCTTTATTAAACCATAGTCATTAAGATGAATCCTAAGGGTTAGATTTACAACCCCCTTACTTGTTGCATGCAATATATGTTTTCTAATACTTTTGCATTATTTGATACTGTCTTCAAACTAGAAAGTTGTTATTGATGCTGTTGCGATCACAAAGGAAACCTTGCCAAATCCAACAAGTTTCCGACATAACAGGAGACACAAAGCACTTGAAGAGCAATCCACTGTTGGGGTGTTTTTTACACTTTTTATTCTCTAGAGAATTCAGCTTTTGTCAGATCACCCTGAAATCTCTATTTACACTCAATTTTAGATGGATAAAAGAGGGAAAATGAGATTCATTGTGTAGGTTAGGACCCCAGTTAACAGCAAAACTTTTATGAAAAAGGAAAAGCCAAACCAACAAATGCATCTTATTAGGTGACTTGATTTCAATTTCTCATCTGCTTTTCATTTAGGAGAGACCACAAGACAAATTTATAGCTTTTAAATGCTGAGTCGCATTACTTGAGTGACCTATATCTCATGGGCTTTGTCTGAACAGGAACTAATTACTTAGAGCAAAGTCCTTCCATATGAATGTCTCTATTCACTAAAGAAGTAATCAAAAATAAGCTACTTGAACTTCTAGAAATTTCCTGTAATCCAGAGTCTTGGTTATTAATGCACTAGAATACTGTAAAACTCATGCTCATCAGAACTGCCTGAGAACAGATTTTCTTTTAGCACAACAGAGTGATTCTTAGACATTCCCTCATGCTGGTTGTCCCATGAAGAGTTATTAGCTGTCTTGTCAATAGAGATTTCATGCAATGCAAATGTGTTCTTTCCCAAAAAATGGGTTGGTGAGGTTGGGTAAAACTCCCTTCTGAGTTTGTATCAATGTATGTGTAGAAAATCATCTACTAGGCTTACTGATTGCAAAAAGATTTTGGTGGAGAGAAATATATTAGTACTTATTACAGCTTCTTAAAATAAAAATGTTGAGTATGAAGAGAAAGGATTAGTTATTTCTCACTGCCATCTGTCAAAGTACCAAAAATCTATGTGAGCAAATACACTCAGTAAAAGCTGAGTAAACAAAACACAAAAAAACCCCTCAGTAAAACCAGAACTTTTGAGTCTCTATCGCTGCATTATAGGCATTAGTTTGTATAACATGTACAAGTTAAAGGAAGATCAGACTTGTGAGAAGGACTTCAAATGGTTCTACTTTGTACTTTGGTGCAAGTACAAGGACTGTGGCAAAGAATGTCATGTCTCCAGGAAATTAAAATTATCCTTGTCAACTTCTGAGAGATAAAAGCCCTAAACTGCTGTCTTCCCACATGCTGCCACAGAACACTAATATCAACATGATATACAGTACCAGTTGCCACTGTGCAGTAAGGCTAAACACCTAACTGATGTTAAGAGAAATAATATCTTTTTTATCTTAATATTTTCCTTTATAATCTCTTTCATGTTAATTATTTGAATATGCCCCTGCATTTTCTGAAGAATGTTCACTGATTTCTTTCCAGTTAGACAAAAGATCTGGGAAGTTCATTGTGGTCAGCTGCCTTCTCTCCAACAGGACAGAGATTGCAGAGGCAAATAATTTTGTCGTCACTGTTCATATATACAGTGATTTAAAGATTTGCTCATAACCACAGCAGATGCTACTCTAAGCAGCAGCAAAATCAATGTGATACAGTTAATCCTGATTTTCATCCTGACAGTTACATTGATTTCTGATTTTAAAGATTACATACACTGCAGAAAATGAATACAACAGGACGAATTGGATTTACAAGTATTTTCTTTTACTGTAAACTTCCTAGCCTCTTATGCCTGTTTGATGAATTGTAGAGGTATTCTGAAAAACATTTTTCAATCAAGCTGTAAGTAACCCTTAAACCTATTCTCAAGGCATTGTAAGATATCTTAAAATACTACATTTTCATTGCCTGCTGCTTTAATCCATTAAACATAGTGGAGCATTTCAGTATTAAAAATATTATTATTATTATTATTGAAAAGTATCATCCTTTGTTTCTTCGTAATATATAAGCCTCAGGATCTTACAGCTTATTATAATTTATAAACCTCAAATACTACATTCAGGGCACATAGAAATTGTAGATGCCTGCATGTGACTAAA
Organism: Haemorhous mexicanus; assembly: GCF_027477595.1. NCBI lineage: Eukaryota > Metazoa > Chordata > Aves > Passeriformes > Fringillidae > Haemorhous > Haemorhous mexicanus. Next base: position 48,818,607 of record NC_082381.1, on the reverse strand, counting down.
TTTAATTTTAAATTGTGGGGGATTTTTACCCTCCCAAATAAATAATTACAAATAAAATAAAATAAAATAATGTCCTGTGTTTCATCTTATTAGTGTTCTTATGCAGAGTAACTTATTCTGAGTGCACCAAGCTTACATGAATATTGTTGAAGCTCAGGTCAGCAGATGTTTTATAGCTGCAATAATGGAATGTAAACTACGGTTTAAATATGACCCTATCTATGCTAGTCATTCTGCCAGAGGAGAAAAAGAGGCATAGGACAGAAGGGTAGAAGACAAACTTGCACTCTCTGGAGGAATATCACTGCTGTTTTACTTGCGGATGGATGATCATCACTGTTAATAACAATTGAATAGGCAGTGTTCATTACAGAAACAAAATACACATTTGAAAGGCATCTCTCAGGAACCTGAAAGTTAAAGAGAGAATATATAGAGCACCAAAAAACAGAATAGCAGGTGAGATCTTTGTTTATCCAACCAGGACATGCCTAAAGTTAAGTACTGAGCTTATGATATTTGAAGTTGAAGAATGGTATCAGAAAGTAATGAAGAAATAACAAAGTAGAATGTAGTTAGAAGATTGGAGCTTTAATTGATTAATTTAGCAGTCAAGAAAATTTGTTTCCCAGGACACTGTCAGTTGTTATACCAAATACAAAGAAAATATAATTATTAAAATAAACAAGTTACAGCAACCTTTGTTCTTCTTTTTGTTTGGTCTGAGTTTTTGTTCATTTGCTTGTTTTTCTGGTTTGGTTACTTTTTAATTCCCAGGCCTCATTTTCTTCTTTTAATGTCTTTCTACCCAGACAGTTTTCTAATTGCATTATGGAAGACACTCTTCCTCCTTTTATTGGAAGAAATCTTGAGAGAAAACTCTGAGTCTACAAGTCTTGGCACCTTTGACATTGTAAAACCCACCAGCAGCAAAATCTCATACTGGATAAAAAACAAGCTCCCTGGAGAACATCTGCAATCACTGTGCAGCTTGCCAGGGAAGTCAGCTATCTTTATCAGCAAAAGAGTCAGGTAAGGAAAATGCCTAATACAAGGTACATTCTCCTAGAAGCCAAATATAAAGCAACCAGACTGAGAAAGCAGAATAATATGCTGATGTGATTAACAAATTTTACTGGCTTCAGTTCAAAACGTGTTTGGCATTTTGGTACTAAAAAAACTTTAAAATATTCTGACAATCCAAACAAACTGCTTTAATATTGTTTTGATAGTTAAGTATTTCAGAACAGTAAATTTAGACAAGCAACCCCCTTGCTGTTCTCAGAGAAGGGGGTAAAAATGTCTATTTAGTTTGGACCTTTATCCTCCAAAATCTAACTTTTAACACTGAAACTTTCAAATCATCTTTATGACTTCCCTTAAGTTTTACCCATTCCATTTTACCTGTGCCCATATTTAGATACCTCTTGTCAAACTCAGTCAAGATTTTATTCTTTTAATATTACCTCCAGCAGTGAATTGCAGAGCTGGAATGTAAATTTTTCAGTTCTTAAAATTCCATGCATTACAAACAGTTTTTTTTTTAAAACTCCTTACACACAGGTTTTCTTTCTGTTGTAATGTGTATATAGTTGATTTTTTGCAGAATTGTAGAACCATAGAACAACCTCTGTTGGAAGAGACCCTTAAGATCATCCAGCTCCAAAACCTTTCATTAGATCAGCCTAGTCTTCAACATTTGTAGGGATAGGGAGTCCACAGCCTTTCTGGACAACCCGTTCCAGAGCCTGAGCACCTTTACAGCAAAGAATTTCTTCCTAATACCTAATCTAAACCTAGCCTCCTTCAGCTTAAGGCCATTCTCACTACAGGTCCTCTTAAAAAGTCCCTCTCCAACCTTCTTTCAGGTCCTGTCTAGGCACTGGAAGGTGCTGTAAGGTCTCACCAGAGCCTTCTTTTCTCCAGGCAGAACATCCCAATTCTCTCAACCTGTCTTCAAAGGAAAAGTGTTCCAGACCTGAGATCATCTTAGTGATAAATTAACGCTATTCACAGCTTTATAGGCTCACAGTTTATTCCTAGGCAAAACAGTTAAGGGTCACAGAAAAGTTGAAGAGAGAGAGAAAGAAAGCAAGTTTACCTAGAGACAGAGTTACTTTCTGAAGTACAGTCTTATCTGACAAGAAAAAAATAGCCAGCTTTATTTTTTTTATACAATACAGTCTTTACAAAGTCCTATTATTTCTTTCCTCTATAAAGCCTCACCCTTTTTTAGGAAATTATACTTGTTATAAGGTTCCTCAAAAACAGCATTCATCTTTATATTTATAAATAGTATCTAATAAAGGAAGTACTGCATAGCAAAAAAAAAAAAAATATATATATATATGTACTTACTATGAGTATGGCCCACTTTAGCTGTGAGTCTGGAATCTGAGAATTCCTGCACATTACTCACCTGATTTGGAAAGATGTTTTGGTATATTTAACCTCAAAAAAGCTCAATATTAAAGAAACAGCTCAGATGACATAGTGAATCAGAGACTAATAATATTATTTCTCTTACAGAAGTGATTGTGTGTATATGTACTAATAAAAATATATACATGTAAATACATTTGAAGTGAATATAAGATTGAGAATACCTAAATAACATTAAATGCATTATATGACAGTAACTTATCCTGAAATGTATTGTGGTTTCAAAGCTAAGATTATTCTGAAGTGAAATCCAATCATTTTTTGAGGAATAGACTTAGATAAGCAAGGCAAATAAATCAACTCTAATTCTGCCCTAAGAATATTTCACACTAATTCAGTTACAGTTTTGGAACTTGCCAATAGTCTTAGATAACACATCAATAGCATTTCAAATGCCTTTTTTTTTTTTTTATTTTTTCCCTCTTAATGCAGTTACACACTCCAGAGTTTACATGTTTTGTCAGAAGTAACTGTGATAGTTGCAAACAAAAGTTGCCAAAGTTGCATCATGGCAGACACAGGAAAAGCCACATCAGTGGCAAAACTCACTTTACTAGCTGGTAATGCTTTTTAAATGCTACTGTTCAGAGTGCTGAGGCTGGTTACTCTTACTGACAGAAATACTTGACCTGTGGATGTAGGGGGTTTGGTTACAGAAGGAAAACATGGTAGTACTGAAAAAAAAAAAAAAGAAAAAATAGGATATGAAATATCACACTCATTTGGAAAAGGTGATCCTTTTAGCCTTCCTAAGTTCCTTCAACATGATAATCATCATTGCATTATGAATTTGTGAATGTAATTCCATTTCTCTATAAAAGATTTACCTGTCAAATCACGTTTTCCCCTGTGCAGGTTCAAATCATGCTTACCATAGCGCTTAGCGAGGTCAGAAGCACTGACCGGGTCCTTGGGTGCCTTCAATGTTGTCTAGGAAAAGAGATACTAATATTCTCATATAAGTCAATATATGTCAGCAAAACCTGAATTTTTAAAAGAGAAAGAATAAAATAACCTTACTGCTCTTCTTAGGTGATCAATAATTTGGAATTTTTGACATGCCTGGGTAGCAGAATAATGGCAGAATCAGATACTTGTTATTATATTGTACATTGTTTCTGCAAAGAGGAACAAAACTGTGACAATCCTTATCAAGTACTCAATCTAGAGGCAGAGGAGCTAGAATTCCATGATACTCCTACAGAAGCACAGACTTAGTAGTGTCACATAGGCAGTTTGTGATTAAACAGAAGAATGAACAGTTCTCAATTGAGCGCTGATAGTTTTCAGAAATGATTACTTATGAAAAACAAATCTTGACAACCAATTAGAAAAGTTACTATAAAACAGTTTATTTTGAGCAAGCTCTGAAAATTGTGTAAAAGCTACTACTTCTACTCTAAATAGAGAAGTGTAATCACAAGGCTATATTAAGCAGGAAAACACTTGAGGCATATTACAAATGCTCCTTTTACATAAACTGAAAAAGCTTATTGAGCTTTTTGGTAATTGGTAGCTACTGATAGAAAAAAAAAAAATGCTGATGAAGTAGCTAACATTGATTTAGACAGAGTGAAATCTGTTACCTTGCCCATTCAACATTGACTTGCCCTCTTTCACACTTCTCTCCCTCCCTGACACAATTTGACCAACATAATTCTACAAAACTGTAGACCAACCCAAACAACCCAGAGTTTAAAAGCAGTTTTGGTAACAAACATTTTCTCTGTCTAGCCTAGAGCTGTGTTGCACACTTCCTTCGTCATTATCTATTCCATCACCAAAAATTTTTGAGATCTTTCAAAAGTATGATGGCATACATACAAGTCTTCAAGTGAAAGAAACAGGCTTATCTCCATAGCGTTTTGCCCAGTATCCAGCCTTCCCAAATAGCTTACTCCAGGATTAATGAATACTATGGTAAGATAAACAAATTCGTTTTCAATGCAGGCCTCTCTTATACTTCTTCAGCTACTCTAGCTCAGACTGCATAGCTCTCCTTTTATTTGTAAATTTATTCAGTTGTGCAATGAAGCAGCTATAATTCCAACAACTGTCCCCTCACTGATCTCTAGCCCTCTGGGATAAACATGATGGATTATTTTCTCCTCTTAGCTAAGAGGGGATGAAAATAGCAAGAATAATATTTCTAAAGGACAGGCTGACCAATAAGCACAAAATGGAGCAACGTGTCACCTTGAACTTTTTTAGCCAAAATTGACCTGCAATGAGAACAAGATGTCCCTAAGGAGTCAAGGGCAGAAAAGCAGCAACTGGTATTAGAGAAGCTTCAGATCAGCCGGGAAAGTGATGGTAAATCACCTAAAGCTGGTCAAGGCAGTTAATAGGTGTGTGTCATATGGGACCCACTGCTAGAACAGAGTTATGGAGAACAGTTTACCTCTGGGAAAACCTGGAAAAGGAAAAACTTTCAGGTGGACTCTCCCCAGTATAAACCCCTAAAATAAACTACTACCTAGTATTTGAATGAAATGTGGAAATCTCTACACTTTAAAGTGTTTAAAATCTTCTTTTTTGGCCATTTTAAAAATCTTTATTTGTTTATCTCTACATTCTAATTAAGTATAAAAATCTATAAGCTCTAAAGCCTATCCAGTAGGTCTGTTGTGATGAGTTGCATGGATTGCATGCGTATTTGGAATGCACCTAAGCCATGGAATATAAGGCCCTGTATGTATAAAAAATTGTGTGTGCACAGACCCTAAACAACCTGATCAGAAGGTTGGGTTTTGGCCCACGTGTAAACAATTATTGTGACCAGAATCATAGAATCACTAGTGTTGGAAAAGACCTCTGGCATTACCAAGTCTAAACCTTTCCAGCACTGCTGTGTTCACTATTACACCATGTCACTAAGTGCCTCATTTAGACACTTTTTCTGAACATTTCCAAGGGTGGAGATTCTACTACTGCCCTCAGGAGCCTGCTGCAATAACTAAACAGACTTTCAGTGAGGAAACTTTTCCAAACCTCTATTTTAAGCCTTCTCTGACATAACTTAAGGCCATTTCTTCTCATCCATGTTTCCTCTGAAAAGAAACCCACATTATAACATTATTTCAGGTAGTTGCACAGACTGGTAGGCTTGCCCCAGCCATCCTTTTGTCAAGGCTAATCCCTTTCCTAGTCCTGCTGACATAACTATTCATGACACAGGCCAGGATACCATTGGCTTTTCTTGGCCAGCTGAGCACCCAGGCTCATGTTCAGCCGCTGTCAACCAGCACCCCCAGGTCCTTTTCCACCATGCAGCTTTCCAGCCACTCTGACCCCAGCCAGCAGAACTGCCTGGACCTGTTGTGACCCAAGAACAAGACTTGACAATTTGCCTTGCTGGACCTCACACAATTGGGCTCAGCCCATCAATCCAGCCTGTCCAGATCCCTCTGAAGAGCCTTCCTACCCTCCAGCAGATCAATGCTCCCACACAACTTAGTGCTGCCTGAAAATTTCTTGATGATTTCCACAGGTGCCTTTCAACAAAAACTATTTTATGATTCTCTCTTGTACACATATGGACACACATGTTGTGATAAATGCAAAAGCTTTGTCTTTCAGAATTTAAAAAGTTGATAGATGTCATAATAATGGTTGCACTTGTAAGTAGGTAGATTTGCAGATATGGCAGAAGCAGAGATGATGAGAGCAAATTCAATGGTCAAGGTAGCAATTAAGACAAATCTTTCCAACTCCCAAATCATATTTGAAAGTATTAGTAAGATTAGGAGAAAGGAGACTAGAATTTGGAAGTGCACCATACGGAAGCAATGTCTGTCTGTCTGTCTGTCTGTCTGTCTGTCTGGGGTAAGACATAAAAAACTCTGTATTTAAACACAGGAAATGTGTGAACCTCTACCTGAGTAAAAGTCTAATTGGTGATATGGAGAAATCTTGCTTTATTGACTGCAAAATCAGGAAATACAGAAGTATTCATAAAAGTTATCCATAAAAGTGATCTGCTTTCCTTTTTCCCTTGATATAAAAGCTGCAGTACTATTCATTATGCATAAAAGATTCACATCCTGTTGTTCTTCAGTGTCTTGTATCCATAAAGCTGACCACTATGCTGCAGGTATTGTAAACTCCCAGATTGTGATGATAGCCCACACTTGTAAAATAGCCCTCTTTCACTATACTGTGCTTCTAAAATTGAAATATCCAGAAATTGTTCTGTAATAATTCTATTCGGTATTTCTCTGAATGCATTAGTTTTTGCTTAACTGAAGGGGATAGGAGAAGAAATGGAGATTAGATAAAGGAATCTGAAGCTGAAATCCTATTATGAATCTACATAAGTATAGAACTAGAGTTCTGTGTATGCCCAGTAAATTTCAGCTGCTCTAGCTTAAAAGTGAACTTCAGCAGGACAACACTCACTAGTATACAAACAGTACAGCTGGATCTCTTTCAGAGAACACTTTACACAGAGAATAAAGTACATTTTTAAATAATATTCATGCAATATAAGACAATCCTCTAGCTACTACTGGTTAACTGTGCGATTTCTATTAATAGTTTTGAGTGGGAAATTTGGCAAATGTTCTTTATTTACTTTAGCATCCTAAGAGGATTTAAAGTAAATTGGAAATTATAAAAATGCTGTCAGCAGAGAAATTCACACCAGAGGAGAATTCAGTGATCTGCCTAAAACCTAGTTTTTAAATCCTTTTATTGTGCTTTTTTACTCCTACTCTGACCAACAAGGATTTGAAATAGAACCATGAAAATAGCATATGGATAAATGCAGGAATTCTAAGCTTACATCAAGGTAGTAGAAATTCCTTTGATCTACCCTCAGGAGTTCAAGTTAAAAACAAATTTTGTTTTTATTCCACACCCCAGTTATACTAGAAAAAAAGTCAAAGTGTTTGCACTTCATTTGTTCTTTTGTTCATCCATCCCTTTCCCACTTTCACAATTTTTCTTGCTGCTGCTTTTTCTTCAGGAGAATGCCACTAACTATACTGGTTTCTCTGTTACTTTCCATTAATGAAGATACAATGTTTTGGTCAGTTCAGCATTATCTTATAAATCTTAGTTTGATTTTTGTGACAGAGTGTAGATTGTCTCTAAGCAAAATGCCAGGAACACCTTCATCCACTGGCAAATGGAGGTCAGAGCTGTCTCTTTTCATTGAGGCCAAGGAAGCTGGAGCAGCTCAAAGGTGAAGCACATTTCTTGAGAAGAGCTGAGATACACATGGCTATAATTCTTTATCTCGACACTGTTAACAAGCCTCAGGATTACTTACGGAGCTAAAGAGTCAGAAAAATTTGGTTGGATAAAGGAAATTTTAGATTATTTCTGTAGAGTTTTAAAAATGAATTAGTTTCTAACCCATTAACCTATGAGAACAGTCAGAAAAAAATACAGTAACAAAAAAAGTCAACATTCCTGGTATTAGAGGAAAGTTTATGCTGTTGTCATTTATATATTTTGTGATTACCTTCTATTTGAAGCTGCTTAGCATAATACAGAAAAAAATCTGTACAAATTAGCAATATGATTGAATCAATGTTACCTAAGAGAACAGCTCATGTCCTAAAAATTATCTATGCCTTACATTCTAATCCAAATTAAATATTAATTTCATTTGCTAAGAATTGGGGAAAGAAGAAGAGCAATAGGTAAAAATAGGATAACTGTCTTCTCCTCACATGAAATCAGGTAATTTCAGTCTGGTTCAACTGTCTTCACCAGACAGTTAAATGAAACCAACTTATTTTTTCTCGAGAACATCAGAGAATACTCACATTTTTATTTGTCTGACAAAGAAAGATGGCAGCATCCTAAATCATCACAGCATTCCACATGCTCTGTGCTTGAAAGCTTTTCTGAAGACAATGTTGAGCTGCAAAAATCTGTGTGTAAGTTTCAGACATCTGCTGAGACTAGATCCAGAATTTTGAGTCAGATCTAAATCAGTGTAGGAGAGCTTAAGGTTTTGTCTTCCTTAGCAATAAATGCATAAATCATAATTTGCATGCTCAAATGAATGAGTCATCTGCATGTAGAAAAGATTAAGTATTTTTATCTCTGTCTGCTGTTCATTTGGGCAAGTACAGGTAAACATAACCTGCCATCAATATGTGCTTCTTAATCAAATTATGTTCAAACACTATTTAATTGTTATCTCTGAAAATCTGCACTGTAAAAAGTCATCTATGCCAACAAAAGTTACAGCATTAAAGAAAAATAATAATAAACACTCTTCCTGAAAAACACAGGAAAACATTGTCACAGCTTTGATAGTACAGCAGGCATATAAAAGCTTAATTCAATCTGAATGTTTTATTGATTAGGTCCTTTTATAAGTGGTCTTGATTTTCTCATTTTGAAACAAAAGAAGCACATTAGACAGTCTGTTATTCATATAGGGTCAGAGTTCTCAGCTGGAGTTCTGGGGTGGGAAACAGAGGCCACATCTATATGCTATTAAGTAGGAATTACTATTTGGAAACAAGACTTGAGAATACTGATTTCTCAGGGGCTGAAAGTTTACAAAAAGATGAAATAATATGGAAATAAGGTACTTTTCTGCTGGGAAAGGGTAAACAAGCATCTTAGGAAAGAAAACTTCCTGAAAACAGCTGTGTCTTAAGTTATTTCTACTTTAACTTTCAGGAAAGAGAGCTGGGCCTTGATTCTGTCTGACCCTAAGGAAAGAGAAAATACCAAGATTTATTTTGTGTTCACCTCAAGACAAGGAGGTTCAGAAAATACTTTTTGGAGCCTTTGAAAGGAAAAAAATCTTAAAAAAGGGATAGTTTGACACCAGCGTTGAGGACAGAGCTATAAGACTAGGCTTGTTTTAAGTTCTGAATAGACTGTTATATTTTCCTCTGAAGCTGCAAAATAAAATTTGGGGTTTATGTTGTTTTCTTCATTTGCTTCAGTTCTCTATGGCTGGCAGACCATCTGTTCTAAATGTCTGTATCCTTTACACTATGGATTTGTATGCTAAGAACTTCTTTCTTCAAACAGTGTCTGCTGCCATTTCATGTTTACTACTTGTACTAAACTGATATTCTACCAACAAAGGGAATTAAAACCATAGCTGGTAACTCTACACATGCATAATTAAAAATTACCTTTTTTGATGAGTAAACCATTTTTCAATTTCTTCCTTCTGCTTTAACATCATATGGTGTATAACAATTTCATAGAAGACTGTACTCACACAAAGCCTCCAAAAAACCCCTATACTGTACATTGGAAGATGTGCCAACATGGATCTTGCATTAACATACTTTTACTGTGGAATTTAAACACAATATTCCAAAGTTTATAAGAAAAACTCTGTTTTCTTAGAAAAAGAGAATGTTCCTAGGCAGATCATATCAATTAAACAATTTCATAGCCTTCTGCCCCCACAGGTGGCTTGATTAAAAGAGTAGCTTGAAAAAAAATAAGATGGGATTGGGGTTAAGAAAATTTAAGGGAAGCCAAAGAGAGGGCAAATCAGCTGCAGGTACACCTCAAGAAGCACTCAGAACTGTTTGTGCCAGGCTAATGACATTACATGTAGGAAAAATACATGAAAAAAACCAGAGCAAACCCCCTTAAGCATCAATGTTAGTGCACCGTTCAACTGATTCTCTACTTTAATAATTTTTCATAATCAACCAGCAGAATCATTGTCTGTCTTGCTTATTAAGAACTGTGTGAACTTGTTCTTCTAACTCTGAATTTCCCCGTTTCTTCTTCTTCCCCCATTTTTTGCTACTGAGAATGATACCTTGTGGTATGGAATATCTCTTTGGTCATTTGAAGACAGCTTTCCAAACTGTCTCCCCACCCAGCCAGTTCTTCTCTCTCAGCCTATTCAAAGGTGTTGCAGTATGAGGGGCAGAAAGGCCTTGCTTCTGTCTAGGCAATGTTCAACAATCATGAAACTTGCTATATTTACAGCAGAAATCCAAAGCATAGTCCTCTACTGGCTACTATGAAGAAAATTGACTCTGTCACTGACGAAAACAAGCACAGGTATTTCAGTGTTCAGAGTGGATTTGTGAGGAATCCTCAAAGTTTGACCATGATTTTTGAGCATGTCTGCATTTGAAACAAACTGAGATCAAGACAATCATAAATGCCTATGCGGAGCAGTCAGCTTTGGTGGTAGTGCAGCTTGGCTGCAGCTGGCAACTATGTGCCATGCAGATGCCCAGGAAGCAGGTAAAAGTCGTGGATTGAGATAAAAACAGTTTGAAAACATTAAAGTAAAATATAACAACAACAACAACGATAATAACAATTATAGTTGTAAAAAAAAAGGGGAAATACCAAAAAGAGTCAGAAAAATAAAACTCAAGAAAAAACTAAAACTCATCACTCACTTTCAAGTGCCCAGCCTGTCCCTCAGCAGCAATTAGCCCCTCTGAGCCAACTGCCATCAGTTTATATATAAGGCATGGTATTCTGTAGCTTGGAATATCCCACTGGAGACTTCAGGTCAGGTGTCCTGGCTGTGTTCCCGCCTTGACATCTCTTGCAACTCCTTGCTCTCAGAAACTCAGAAAAGCAGTAGGGAAAATAAAAAAGCTGTAGTGTCCATGAAGAGAAAGTCACTGTTCCAGCAGTTGCAGTCTGCTATTTCAGGGAAACAAGCAGCCTAATGTATATCAGAAAAAGGATTAAATATATCCACTTTTTTCCTGAACTCCTATTTGGCAACTGACTATCTTCATCAGGTATCATTCCAATGTTTTACTTGGGCCTCCTCCTGCGACCAACATACTTGAAAAATTCCTTGTTATTTGACACACCACTAGCCAATGTCAGGTCTAGTTGAGATGTGGTCTTTTGTATTTTCCCTCTGTGTATGTGAGGGCTCTATGGTCTGCCTGTGAAGTCTGATCTTGCTTCTGGAGATCATAAAATCTCTTTTTTCTTAGAAGTTCCAAAACAAGTTCCCTGTTGAGCCAACCTAGCCTTTGGCTCCCTCATGCTTGACCTGTGTGTGACACAATGGGATGTCCATCTCATTATGTCACAAGCTTAAAATCTGCTCCTTTGCTTTTAAATGATGCTTCTTCAAAACTGACCAGTACTCACTGATCCTTAAACCCTCAAATGTAGACTCTCAGGAGACGCTGCTAAATACGTGAACAGCTTAAAGTTCTCTCTCTTGAAACTCAATGTAACAATTCTGCTTACTCTTTTTTATTTAGCCAAAATTTTTAAACTCAACTGTTTCCTGATCACTGTGGATAATATATCACATATCTCTCCTGACTCCCTTTGTATTTATAAATAAAATCATAGGAGAGCATGTTTTGTAGTTGACTCACTGAGTATTTGTGACCAGAAATTGCCTTCAAACATGTGAGAATTTCCCAGAGCTGCTTGTCAGAGCAGTATGGTATTTCTAGTTGATACCTGGGAATTTGAAATCTCCCACAATGAAAAAGGCTATGAATCCTGATAGTTGTTTTTTTTTTTCTAATTGCCTACAGAATAATTCCACTGTATTAACTTCCTGGTCTGGTTATTGGCAGTGGACACCTGCAAAGACATAACCTTTGTTTTCCATCCCTCTAATCTTCACCAAGAGTGCTTTCCCCTAATTGTAAATGACTTTGGGTTCAAGCCTCTCTCCAGTGCAATATTTGCACATTGCCTGCGCAGCCTATCCTACCTGATCTTGCTTTCCAGCTCTCCAATCATGGGACTGATTCCACCAAGTCTCACTGATCCTAATGACATCACAGGGAAATGATCAATGCTTCCAGTTCATCCTGCTTGTTTCTCACATTGCATGGGTTGATGTACACACATTTCAGATGTGTTCCTAAATCTTCAGTGCTCCCTGGAGCAGCCTGAATGTCCCCATCATGATTGCTGCCCTCAAACAGTGTCATGCTATCCCCTACCTTCCCAGTTCCTTATATCACATACCCTTCTCCCATTGATCCTGGTTTAAAACTGACACAAGAAAACTTGCCAGCTTGCAAACAAAGAACTGTCTCCCCTGGTTTGGACATGCTGTCAGGTCCCAGCATACTTATTTGTCTCAAGGACTCTTTCTTTATTATAAAAAAACCCAAAACTTTCTGAATGGAAAAGCAAATCCTTCGCTTTAAATTCACTATAATTTACACATAAATTATAACATCTGAGAGACATTAGGAACCTCCAAAAATCATACAGTCCTCTGTTACTCTTCAAGACATTATCTTTGCTCCTGGTGCCTTTAGAGGTTCTATCTCTTTTACGCCATCTCAAAATCTCATTGCTGGAGACCTGGCTTCTTAACTCCACAGACACTCATAGTAATTACACAATTTCTCTACTTGATAGTTTTCATTTTCACTCACACTTGTGTTCAAACAAATCAGAGTGTATATGTAAATCTCAGGGATATGTAACCATGTAAAGATAGGTCCATAGGTTTCAAATGGCTAAAATACTCTTTTATAAGTAAGGTATTTAGGCAATGAGCTGGCAACATCATCCTTTTTTACACTGTTCTCTTTCTCTGCTGAAAGAGTTTATTCATTCTCCCATACCTTGTTAACATAGCATTTGTGAGAAAAACTAACATTTAACTGCCAGTTAAAATGTTCGTCATATTAGCATTAAAGATATTAACAACCATTCAGCTTATTACTATTCTTCCACCTGCTAAAAATAGTTATTTAACTATTATTTAATATATAATTACACATTATAAATTTTATGTCTTCATAGGAGGTTCAGTTGATTTACTTGACATACTTAAAGATAAGGGAAATACAAATTAGTATTGTGTATATTTTAGCATTTAGTGCGTGGTTCTGTTAGCATCAAAATTTCTAAGCTATCTAGCTAAATTAGTAAAAAGCTATTCCAGTGTTCCGTTATGTTGTGTGTTTATTTGCTATTTAGCACAGTCTACAGTAATGTAAACCTGAAGTAGCCTTGCAGACTGAGAATGTACCTCTTCCAAACAAACACAACATCCCTGGATTCCAAGTCAGGTTATTTACACAGATTAAGAAATCATCTGTTAATACTCAGTAAAAAAGAGAATTATTTTATTGAATTAACTTCAAAGAAATTATGCAGTCTTGTTATCCCATGTATATCGTCAAATTTATGGAACAGTATAAAAAAAGAAATCAGCTCAATGCTTTATAAATGTTCCCTGAAGAAAAGAAAT